>NC_064616.1:386473093-387723093 GCF_023898315.1 Schistocerca nitens
GGAGCCACGGTCAATATCTCAGTCCCAGTTACCATCTTTGCAGTACTAGCTGCACTTCCACTGCAAGTCGATATGATGTGTAACTGATAAGTGTCTTTGAACTGAAGTACACATTTTCATAGTTATCGTATTACAAGTATTTCGCCCATGTAGACTTCATTCCTTATTCTTTAGTATTGAAGATAATTAAAGGTGATTGTTAGTCACACTTGTTCAGTTTTATGTTTTCGAATGTTCTTATAACTGCTGACCTACATTATCAATTTTGCATTACGTTTCTTACTGCTGTTTCATAGGTACCGCTGTTTTCTGAAATAGTAAAGAGAGTTCACTCCTTTGTGCTCCTCATCATCATTCAGTTGTTTTTACGTATTTAGCTTTACGCTTTGTGTTACTTTCAACTTTCATTAGTTATGTTTAATTTAATTTAACGAAAAGGTTTCTATCTTATAACAATTCAGACTGCAAGGAATAATTAACTGCCATCGGTCAGAGACGAGTCACAATACTCTGAATGAGTATATGTATTCAGAACAAAAGCGTCATAATGACATTACCAATGGATTGCTCGTGTTCTTGTATAAACGTTTTGCTGTTTCACGGTTACTGTTTATGCTGTCTATGGGTTTTGCAGTTCACCATTAAGCGACCAAAGAGCACATTGTATTAGCAGTGTCTTAGGATTTGCCGAATTCTGTTAGGCATATTTTGCAGCATGGATTTCATGAAGAATGAGGACGAAGTTACATGTTTCACGATTTTATCACGTAAGCTAGGTTTTGCTTGTAACAAATTTATTTGTTTAATTGATAATCATTTGATTTCCAAATTCATGTTCGAATTTTACTATAAAAAAGTTCTAGCATCTCATAATAATTATATCCATGTTGTCGAAAGACCACGCTTAAACCCGTTGCAAGACTGCAGCTACTCATAGTACTGCTGTGGATAATGAGGTTCACTACCCTCACATCTCATTTCCACCATCTACAGCCAATGTCAAGGAGAGTGAAAAATAAATCAATATTTGAAAGTCACAATTAAGACACATTCTGGAAGATTTTACCCGTAGCAATAAGCCTACAGTCTACCCCTACTCAATGCGTAGACTTTATAGAAGTCGAAGTATACTGTTACATTTATATGATCACAGTAAATCCATTGTCGCCTATGTTTTATGGCAGCAGAGGTTGTTTGTCGCCCTAAAGTGCTGGCAATAATTATCCCCTAAGCAGTTGATGTGTACAGCCAATAGGGAATGTATGAGAGGAATCATTTTAGAAATTTGAAATTTGTGGTAAGTTCTACGGGACCAAACTCCTGATGTCATCGATCCCTAGGCTTACACACTACTTAATATAACTTAAACTAATTTACGCTAAGGACAACACACACACCAATGCCCGAGAGAGGACTCGAACCTCCGAAGAGGGGAGCAGCGCGAACCGTGACAAAACGCAGCAGACCGCACGGCTACCCCGCGCGACATGTTTCATTTTATATCTGCTGGTCACCACCGAAGAGTGAAAGCCGAAGCTGCGAGTTTTCTTGTACCTGACACCCAGCTGGAAAGGATGACTTTCCTTCCTGACTCCTATTTGAACCTAGGTACTACATTTCCGGAGTTATATTCCTTCACTGTTGCCCTCCATGAGGCTGATTGTCTGTCTGGCATGCCACCTGATGGAGACTGATGACAGTCCTCAAGGGAATATACGCGCGTTTTCGCAAAAGCGTATTTTACCTTCCTCTGTAACGCTCCATAAGGATGTCCATACTGTATCTATACACCTGTAAACTTCTATTCCTTCCCAGTCAGTTTAGTTCTAGTATTTGAACGGTGGTGAATGTTTTCACAGGGGTGATTTATCAGACTCATATATATCGCTCACTTTAGATGCCCTATAACAAGAATTTATCGTTCGGAAGACCCCATTCGGACTATACCAATTTCTTGATTTTCCTTTTGGTAGTTCTAGTAACTCTTCCATACATCAAATACACGTACAACAACGAACTTCCAGAGTCTCCGCTTGTTACAACTACACTGTGACTAAAACGAGGAAGTACCCAGAAGGGGGGAACGGAATCGAAATGAATCGTCAGAGAATGTATTACGTTATTTCATTGCTTAATCAATGGAGCTAAAGTTACATAGAACTTGGTAGTATGAGCCTACTCATCAGCAAAACGTTGCACCCAGTCTGGCCTGGGTGCATGTACTGATTCGGTTGGTAATGGTTTCATAAAGCCGTTGTATTCTCTCCTGAGGCATGCTAGCCCACAACTGTTGTGACTTTGTAAGTAGGCTGTTTATGTTTTCTTATTGACAACGTTACGTAGCGCTCTGTATGAAAATCACTGGCTGTGCTGTGTGCAGTCTGTGGCTAGCTCGCATTGTTGTCTGCCATTGTAGTGTTGGGCAGCGGCAGCTGGATGTTAACAGCGCGTAGCGTTGCGCAGTTGGAGGTGAGCCGCCAGTAGTGGTGGATGTGGGGAGAGAGATGGCGGAGTTTTGAAATTTGTAAGACTGGATGTCAATTATGACTATTAAGGTAAATACATTGTTTGTACTCTATTAAAATCTTTCATTTGCTAACTATGCCTATCAGTAGTTAGTGCCTTCCGTAGTTTGAATCTTTTATTTAGCTGGCAGTAGTGGCGCTTGCTGTATTGCAGTAGTTCGAGTAACGAAGATTTTAGGTGAGGTAAGTGATTTGTGAAAGGTATAGGTTAATGTTAGTCAGGGCCATTCTTTTGTAGGGGTTTTTGAAAGTCAGATTGCGTTGCGCTAAAAATATTGTGTGTCAGTTTAAGCACAGTCTTGTATAATTGTTCAAAGGGGACGTTTCATATGTCGACCCTTAGCCGAGGATACCTCACTGGAATCTTCTGATTTTTCTTGTAGTTTGTGTAATTAGTGTAGCTATTGTTTATTGCTAGCGCGTAATCATAGAGAGAATTTCCTTTGTAGTTGTAGTTTTTCATTGTTGTACAGTAAAACAGTTGTGGCATGCATGTAGATTTGCACCAAGTATTTCGCAGCTGCAATTAACTAGATATTATTTTCAGTGCTATGTTAATGTGTTCTCTTATTTTTGCTCTTCAAATTGTGCTTTTCTGTGTTATTGTGTGAAATATTGTGACAATATTGGCGTGTGAAAAACGTAACACTAGGCTACAAAGTAAACTGGGAAATAATAGTGACGACGAGCGTAGCTTATCAGCACCACTCTGTAATGAATTAACAGACATTCAAAGTGGTAATTTGGTAATTGTGCATAGGGAAATGGAGCGGGCCGCAAATAATGGCGTAGACAGTGGAACAATTAGTGAACAGGGAAGCATTATCGATCGATCGGTCGGCAACAGCTCGCCTCAGGAATCCGAAATGACAGAACACAATATTGCAAATACTGTAGACTCAGGTTTTGGGTCCCCACCGTTTTCTCAAATAAGTCAAGACACATTTTCTGCTCGTCAAAATGTAAATGTTGCCGGTGCAAATGCACTGCCGAAAAGCATAGAGGAACAGATTCCAGACACTAATACATTATTATTGCAATTAATGCAGCAAATGAAACAAAATCAGAGACAAACACAGCAACAGTTAGACACAATGGAACAAAATCTTCAAAAGTTAGACACAATGGAACAACACCAGAGACAAACACAGCAACAGTTAGACACAATGGAACAAAATCTTCAAAAGTTAGACACAATGGAACAACACCAGAGACAAACACAGCAACAGCTTCAAAAGTTAGACTCATTGGAACAAACTCTTGAACAAACACGTGAAGATTTAACTACTGAGTTACATACCATTGAATCGAAATGTCAAAAAGCCTGTAATGACGTAAAAACACAAATTTGTGAGCACTTTCAACCTATTTTTTCGCGGCATGAAAATGCATTACAGAATCACGAAGCAGCCATAAAAGAACTGCAAATTATTGTTCATGAAAATCATGAGACCTTGCAAGCTAAAATTGACTCAGTTGCATCTAACGATATGGTTACGCAACTTGCAAAAACTCAGGAAAACTTAAAGGACACAGTAGATACGATTTCAACACAAATGGACACTCTGAAACTTGGTTCAGAAAAACATACAGAGGAAATAATTTCACTATCGGATAAAGTAGCCGAACTTTCAGATCAGTTCACTAACTTATCTACAAAGGTAGATGATGATCTGAATGACACAACACCTGTAGCCTTCACTGACACTGAAGAGTATGAAGAAATTAGAAAATTCAAACAAAATCAAAATCAAATCAATACACAGTACAAAAGAGAAATCCGGGAAGTGCAAGATCAGTTGGCCCAAGTAATACAAGAATTACGTATTTCAGAGGACACTCGCGCCCCAATACGGGAAGAGGGACATAGAAATACGGAACAGCCACAAAATAATAATACAGCGCATTTCGGAAATTATGAAAGAAATTGGCAAGGTGCACCGAATTTTGAAATGGAACCGCCGAAACGACGTAACAATGACCGATATGCGACTCGCCGACATGATGACTTTGACTATAAGCTGTTCATTACTACATGTAAATTCAAAACATTTAAGAATTCTGGCAACGACATTCATCCACAAGCATGGCTCCATCAATTCTCTCATTGTTTTCCTCCCAACTGGTCGTTAGAACACAGATTAGAATTTATGTGTGGCTATTTAGAGAATGAACCAGCTGTAAGAATGCGATCGGTCATTCACGATTGTCACAGTGAAGGAGAATTTTACCATGCCTTCCTCTCAGCATATTGGTCTCAAGCTACACAAGACCGAGTAAAACATAGCATCATGATGATGAAACACTTTGAACAATCTGAATTTTCCAGTCTTGTCAAATATTTTGAAGACATGTTGCATAAGAATCAGTATCTTTCAAACCCATACAGCCCCTCAGAACTCATCCGCATTTGCTTAATCAAATTGCCTGAACATTTACGACATATTATTTTGGCAGGACGTTGCAAAGACGACATTGAAGCTTTTCAGGGACTCTTACAAGAATTAGAAATTGACACAGACAGTCGCGGGATGCGAAAACAGGAAAACAATCACTATAGGTCACATCCATCACAATTCCGTGACGACAGAAATAATAACTGGACACGACAAGGCTATTCTTACAACGCAAATCGTGAACAAAACAGACCACCCATATGACAACCACTGGCAGAGTAACAATAGTTACAGAGAAAGATCGCATTTCCGTAGTAATGAATATGACAGAGATTGCCTTAGAAATAGACAATATGGGAACCAAAACAATTATTATCAAGGGAGACAGAATAACTTCAGACGCAACAGTTCAGCGCGCAGTTACGATTCCGGGAGAAATTCTCCACCACATGACCGATAAACAAGAAACTATGTAAACTACCGACATGACGACAGACGAGATAATCATAACGACAGACCTGAATTTTATCAGAACTGGCGAGCTTCAAACAGGGCAGGGCCTTCTCGTCAAGGTGAATTTGTAGAAGTTAGGTCTCCTAATCCCAATAACGTCGCGCGCCAACAAAGAGACAGACAATGACTCGCACAGCAGGCAGCCGCGTGCGCCAGCTGGCTCAGACAAAAATAACATAGACGCTAACCTTGAGAAAAATTCCAGCATTCTTTACCGACGTATACGACATGATAATTATCTTGAAGTTGAAACTCTGCGTACTAGAAAGGGTAAAGGATTGCCCCACATTTCACATGTAGAACCATTTATTGAGAGATAATCTGCCTTTTTAACTTAGTCTTTGCCATAAAATTTTTCACTTCACGTTACTAGTACTCTTTTTCAATCTTAGAAACTGTTAACATGCAACTATGTTTTAGAGTTAACTATCCAGTCAAGAACCAAGAGAACTTATTTAAACAGAAATTACGAATGCATTGTTATTGTGAACAGACGACACAGTGTTATTGTGTGTGTACATTCTTGCTTGTTAGTTGCTCGATTACGTAACGACTATAAGGCTTACATACTTAGAACATATACTGCTAATGAGATTTTAATGCAACATTTTGGTTTACTTGAAAAGACATTCCTTATTTGAAGTAGTTTGTGTGAGATTAAAGATGACTTAGTATTTGGTTTCTGTGACAGCTACACGATTTTATCACGACACTACTAATGAGTGACAATTTACAATGTTGCTTTTGCGGTGTATCTGTTTTATATCTGCACAGTTTTTTCTGAATTATTCTGGAAAGTGAAACATGTTTTAGTAGTATCTTTTGTGGTATAGCTACAATGAGACTGCCTTTTCCATAGCACAACAATACGTTACAGCACAGTACTTTCTTCATCACAACAATAAGCGTAACAACTACGATATCTGTACGCAAATCATTTCACTTTTGTTTATCATGAGGTAAGTACATTGACTTCTGCAGAACTTAGCTTTCAGAGGACGATAACTACGACACTTTCACAGAGATTATGTTGCAACAAGGCGCACATTTAGCGCTACAGGACACGTATTTGAGTGATTAATTTTGCACTTAAATTATTTATTTTTAAAGATATTTGAAGTACAATGATACAAAGGTTTTCCGTGATACATTTCATTCCACTGCTGTAATCTGTAACACCTGAGGGTATAATTACATTAATCCTCAGGGGGGTACACGCTTACTTTGTGTACCATGTGTTTGGAAAGCACAAGGAGCCCTAGCTAATATGGTACTTGCTTATACAACTTTACTCATCGGTACCATATTTCTCTAACACACAAATTACACAGCTATCTGATCATTTAACTGAGAGATAAACTTTTTTTTTACTACATCAGTGACACATGTTTACGCAATTACACAGTTGGGTAACTTCACACTTACGAAATTGTATTTTGTCTGTACTTTGTGAACTGTTCACATTTTTTCGGACCCATTGTGATATTATGAGAGCTTCGAATGATATATTTGGTATGGGATCACGATTTTTAAAGTACGTTTGAGGCAGATGACACTTTTGACATGAGCAGAGAATTTTTTTTTAGGTTTTGAAATTATTGGAGGAAGCTACGACGATTTTGAGAGTTGACTGAGGTGTTATGTTGTTATTATTACGATGACTATGTGTATTATGCTGTTGCGGTATGTTTATGATCAATAAGCTGATGCTATATGAGTTATTTGAGTATGCTACGTATCTGTTATGATGAAATATTGAAGAAGTGTCGACGAATAAGGTAAGGAATAATGAGTAGTGGTTAGGGACTCTGGTTTGTGAAAAAGGTTGTTGGAAACCAAGAATCGTACTTTAAGAGTTATGAAATGTATGTAAATGCCTGAATGTATTACAATGCCGACGAAAATTTTTGGACTCTGTTATGTCAATAGGATTTTTTTTCTACAGATTTGTAACGCTAATTCTTGACCTGTGAAATATTTTTATATGAGACTGTCACTGTAGCAGAATCTGCTGTCGTAAATATTTCCGTAAGAAAGTTAAGTGACCACCTGCACGTAATGCGTCATGGGCACCCAGATGGGCGACAGTCGCCTGGAAAGAAGTCATTAGTGAGTGCCTTTCAGAGGCACAGGTGAAAAAACAGAGGCCATTATCCTCGCTATTGACATTCCTTTGTAGAAAGCATCGCAAAAAACGACACGGTCGAACTTGAAAACATATGATTATACTGTGGAGCTCTTAATTTATGATATTTACTAAAATGCCTAATGAAACGATGAGAAACATTTCACGGCTATTGTCTTGCTAATTGAGAGAAATGCCATATGGCTTGCTTTATGTATTTATTTACTCATTTTGTTTAATATCTAGTTTCTAGCTGCACTGCAGCATTGGTTAAAATAAAATTTTGTAGATATACTAATATAAATATTTTCTGTCTACAGATCGAGTAAATAATAATTTTTTCAAAAAAATGAGGGAGCACAAAAAGACATTTACCTTCACAGGAACTGCATTCATAATTTTCTTTCCAAGTACTTGGTAATTTCTTTTGTAGAATAAGTTGTGGTGCACCACTTTAATTACATAGACATTAATATGTGAATATACATTTCCCTTGTCTGCGTTGTTGTCTTTAATGTAATATTTTTTCTGCTTGAGCTATGTCATGTTTAGATATAGGTTGTTTCATTTGCTGCTGCTGTTTGCCAGGCATAATTTTATTGAATTTGACTTTGTATTACTCTGTTAAGCCAGTGTTACTACTGATTTATTTTTCTTGTTCGCTGCTCATTGCGTTATATTAGTTGTAATATTGCTGCTTGCTTGCCCAATTTGAATATTTTGTCATTGCTGTTTGTGTTAATTGTTTTGTACTGCTGCATTGCCTCGTCCCTTAGTTTAGCATCTGAGCTCAGTAAATTTAAGTTAGCTTAAGAGGCGGTAGACTATATAAGAGAATGAGTTGCGATGAATTGGAAGAAATGCATCGAGAAGTTATACGAAAAAAGTACAGAAAGCAGGTATAGACAGGACCTTTTGGGAATAATGATGAACGAAGGGAGATCTCCAAGAAAAAAAAGGTTTTGTGTGCAAAATACTGCAGTACCAAATGTACACTGAAAACAAACCCTGTCCTTTCCTCCTGTGTTATTCTGGTATGTGTTTGTGCACTCTTGTGTATTTGTGTTTTTCCTGTCTTTATGTGTTTATCTGATAAGAGATATGTTGTAGAATTTTTCAAATACTATGTTATTTTCTTTGTAAAGATGTTTAGACATTATTTATTCTGTTTTGTTTTAATGCTCATGTTTCGAAAGTTATTCTGATCTTTTATGTATGTACTCATGTCATAATTCCTGTAACACTGACGTACATGTTATTTCGATTCTTTTGTAAAGCCTGTACTACAAATGTTCTCTGTATTGTTATGTTCTTTAATGATGTATTTTGTACCTTTGTAATTGTATTCTTATGTTATAAAATTGTAATGGACACCAGTTCATCAAATTAAGTAACGTGTAAGTTCCATTTCACTGCACACGTTTCTGTTGGTCATAGTATATGGACAATATGTGAGAAGTAGGGACTGTTAGTGTTTGCACGTGTGTTAATAATTCAGCAAGGGACTGGATAACAGCATTGCTGGTTCTAAGGACAATTAAAAAACTTTGTGAGTGCACAAGTGGTGGTTTATGGACTTGCTATATTGTCCGCAAGACTCTTCGATGGTGATTGTGCACCTGCACATTTGCAACAGATGGCTGCTGGCCGTCTCTACAAGGACTACAGTGGGTCTGCACCTTTGATGACCCACCAATACCATTATTTCTACAAGGACTACAGTGGGTCTGCGTCTTTGCTGACTCACCAGTACCTTTATTTCTGCAAGGACTGCAGTGGGTCTGCGCCTCTGGTGGCCCACCAATACCGTAATCACTACCAAGACTACAGTGGGTCTGCTCTGTGATGACCTACCTACCAATACTCTTCAAAATTTCGACTGACTCTGCTGTGGGTTTGCTCTGTTGTGGACCAATACCTGTCTGCATGTCAAGAGTCAGCACTGTCTTTCCGTTGGAAGGACAACACTACTTCTTCAACATTGCATGGAAATCCACTACTTCCGTGTGCATTTTCTTTTACTGCTCAGACTTTGAGAAAAACACTGCAATGTTACTGTGATGAATGATCAGGACTGTCTTTATGGACTGTGAGAAAATTTTAGCTTTTGACCAACATTGTATCAAGAAGTCTGTGCATTTGATATCTTTCTTACTGTAATTATTAAAATTTTTTTCAAATCTGTATTGGCCAGTACCCAAAACAATTTGTAAAATTTTTTTGTGGGGAGCATGGGGGCTATGTAAATAGGCTGTTTATGTTTTCTTATTGGCAACGTTACGTAGCGCTCTGTATGAAAATCACTGGCTGTTCTGTGTGCAGTCTGTGGCTAGTTTGCATTGTTGTCTGCCATTGTAGTGTTGGGCAGCGGCAGCTGGATGTTAACAGCGCGTAGCGTTGCGCAGTTGGAGGTGAGCCGCCAGTAGTGGTGGTGGATGTGGGGAGAGAGATGGCGGAGTTCAGAAATTTGTAAGACTGGATGTCAGTTATGACTATTAAGGTAAATACATTGTTTGTTCTCTATTAAAATCTTTCATTTGCTAACTATGCCTATCAGTAGTTAGTGCCTTCCGTAGTTTGAATCTTATATTTAGCTGGCAGTAGTGGCGCTCGCTGTATTGCAGTAGTTCGAGTAACGAAGATTTTTGGTGAGGTAAATGATTTGTGAAAGGTATAGGTTAATGTTAGTCAGGGCCATTCTTTTGTAGGGGTTTTTGAAAGTCAGATTGCGTTGCGCTAAAAATATTGTGTGTCAGTTTAAGCACAGTCTTGTATAATTGTTCAAAGGGGACGTTTCAACTCCTCCTTTACATCCTGGGTACTGACAGTGAGTCGGCGTTGACGTCCGAGCTAGTCCCACATATGTTGCATCTGAGGATATTGCTGACGACGGGAGTACCTCAAAAGCGCAGACAGTTCAGAGAGATGAGTGGAAGAGCATTGTTCTGTTGAAAAATGGCACCACAATACTGTGACATGAGAGGTAAAACTGGAGATGCAAGACGTCCCTGACGTACCTACGCGCTGTAAGCCATACGCAATGGTTAGCAACACCATAACACCGGTGTGATATCTAGAACATTTGGAAAATGGTACCTCTTGACGTATTCGTCGACGATGGTCATCCAGGACATAACCGCGATTCATCTCTGAACACAATAAGACGCCTTTCATCAGCAGCCCGTGCTTTCCGGTCATGACACCACTGCAGAGGCACCTATTTGTGTTGTAGTGTTTACCGTAGCCTAGATATGAGACGGTTATTTCCTAGCCTGGCTGCTGCTAGTCTCCGACCAACAGTGCGGAATAACAAAGATATGGTTGGGGTCCTTTACTTCTACATGATGGCTGGTGCAGATGTGAAGGAGTTTAGAAGTGCTTTCTCTGCCTCGTGATGACTGGGTGTTGTGTGCTGTCCTTAGGTTAGTTAGGTTTAAGTAGTTCTAAGTTCTAGGGGACTGATGACCATAGATGTTAAGTCCCATAGTGCTCAGAGCCATTTGAACCATTTTTTAATTTAGAAGTGCTTGGTGCACAGGATGATGACCATCCCTTGTTGTGGTCAGACGTAACAGATCGGGACCCCGATGACGAGTATGCTTACCCTCATGTTCCCATGCTGTCCAACATCGGGCCGCTGTCACATCTGAATGATCCACCAATCTGGATATTGCTTGATTACACCAGCCAGGCAAAAAGAGGCCAATAAAGAGTGCCTGTAGGTGCTGATAACGCTGCCTCGCACGATTACGCACCACTTTGTAAGTAGGCTGTTTAGGTTTTATTTTATTGGTAACGCCACGTAGCGCTCTGTATGAAAATCACTGGCTGTGCTGTGTGCAGTCTGTGGCTGGTTTGCATTGTTGTTGGCTATTGTAGTGTTGGGCAGCTGGATGTTACCAGCACGTAGCGTTGTGCAGTTGGAGGTGAGCCGCCAGCAGTGGTGGATGTGGGGAGTGAGATGGCGGAGTTTTGGACAGAGACAGTAAATTTGTAAGACTGGATGCCATGAACTGATATATATATATATATATTGTGACTTTTGAACACTATTGAGGTAAATACATTGTTTGTTCTCTATCAAAATCTTTCGTTTGTTAACTATGGCTATCAGTAGTTAGTGCCTTCAGTAGTTTGAATCTTTTATTTAGCTGGCAGTAGTGACGCTCGCTGCATTGCAGTAGTTCGAGTAACGAAGATTTTTGTGAGATAAGTGATTTGTGAAACGTATAGGTTAATGTTAGTCAGGGCCATTCTTTTGTGAGGATTATTGAAAGTCAGATTGCGTTGCGCTAAAAATATTGTGTGTCAGTTTAAGCACAGTCGTGTATAATTTTTCTAAGGGGACGTTTCATCTTCCGTGTCCTTCACAACTATCAGTTGCATCTTCCCCTGTTCACGCCCCTTATATACCACACCACATTGATATCATACGAAGTCTTCTGGGTGCTTCAGCTTTTTGGCAGGCAGTGTATATACATGATATTATTGTTACTGGTGCTAACATCGAAGAGTTAACAGAAAAATTATAAAATTGGCTTGAAAGTTTGAAACCTACAGGACTTATATGCAATTTAATGTCTTGATAACTTTTTCAGTGGTTGGTAAATGGCATAAAAAGCGATATATTACACACTGAACTTCATTTTCGGTCCGCTTCGGTAGCTATGTGGTTAGCACGGCAGATTGCCAACCACAGGGTCGTGGGTTTGATTCCCGGCCGTGTCGGAGGTTTTTTCCACTCGGGGACTGCATGTTGTGTTGTCCTTATGTTCGTTTCGTCATAATTGACATTCCACTGTTGAGGTGGCTGTATGGGCACCTACCGAAAGCCAATAAATTAAAAAAAATACTTAATTTGCGGTCTATCAATGACATTCCAAAACTACAAAACTTGAAAGAGCTACAAGCAGTTATAGGAAAAAAAATTGCTATCGTTATTTTCTATCCAGTGCGTTGCTAGTCTCCAAACTCCTATACCTTTTTTACTACATAAAAAAGATGAGGTGCCTTTCAAATAGAGGCCTGAATGTGAAGAAACATTTCAATATCCGAAACAGGAACTACGAAGAGCTCCATATCTTGTAAAATGCTCACACACTAAACTGTTAGTGCTTGGTAGAGATAGATCAGACTATGGTACTGGTACAGTGACATCCCATCATGATCAAAACCTGAATGATTGCGTTTCTACAATTTTGATATCATACGAAGTCTTCTGGGTGCTTCAGCTTTTTGGCAGGCAGTGTATATACATGATATTATTGTTACTGGTGCTAACATCGAAGCAAACTGAGAAGATGACGGTCGCTATCATTTATGCACTTTGCAAATTTAATACTCAACTTCACATAGTAAAATTACATTTAGTACCCGACCACAAACTTCTGTTGGTACTGTTTGGTCCTAGGCTGTCGTTGCCGTACCACATCACATGTAACCTGTAGAGATGGGCTTTATTTTTAAGTGAATACTCTTGTACTATTTACGATAGCAGGATCATCAACAAGTATTAACACTTTACACTGAAAGCTCGTTAAATAAGTAGACGCCTACTGTAGCAGAGAGTGCTCCTATTTATGCATACATAGAATACTCGAGGATGCAAGATTTCTCAAAAAAAAGTTGATTCCCTGATATTTCCCGGTTTGATATCCAGCATACCGCGCCAGTGCATCTGGGTAGTCACATCAGTCCTGATCGGGTTCTGGATCTACATCTACATCTACATACATACTCCACAATCCACCATACGGTGCGTGGCGGAGGGTACCTCGTACCACAACTAGCATCTTCTCTCCCTGTTCCACTCCCAAACAGAACGAGGGAAAAATGACTGCCTATATGCCTCTGTACGAGCCCTAATCTCTCTTATCTTATCTTTGTGGTCTTTCCGCGAAATGTAAGTAGGCGGCAGTAAAATTGTACTGCAGTCAGCCCCAAATGCTGGTTCTCTAAATTTCCTCAGTATCGATTCACGAAAAGCACGCCTCCTTTCCTCTAGAGACTCCCACCCGAGATCCTGAAGCATTTCCGTAACACTCGCGTGATGATCAAACCTACCAGTAACAAATCTAGCAGCCCGCCTCTGAATTGCTTCTATGTCTTCCCTCAATCCGACCTGATAGGGATCCCAAACGCTTGAGCAGTACTCAAGAATAGGTCTATTACTGTTTTATAAGCGGTCTCCTTTACAGAGGAACCACATCTTCCCAAAATTCTACCAATGAACCGAAGACGACTATCCGCCTTCCCCACAACTGCCATTACATGCTTGTCCCACTTCATATCGCTCTGCAATGTTACGCCCAAATATTTAATCGACGTGACTGTGTCAAGCGCTACACTAGTAATGGAGTATTCAGACATTACAGGATTCTTTTTCCTATTCATCTGCATTAATTTACATTTATCTATATTTAGAGTTAGCTGCCATTCTTTACACCAATCACAAATCATGTCCAAGTCATCTTGTATCCTCCTACAGTCACTCAACGACGACACCTTCCCGTACACCACAGCATCATCAGCAAACAGATGCACATTGCTATCCACCCTATCCAAAAGATCATTTATGTAGATAGAAAACAACAGCGGACATACCACACTTCCCTGGGGCACTCCAGATGATACCCTCAACTCCGATGAACACTCAACATCGAGGACAACGTACTGGGTTCTATTACAATCCCATATGCTCGTACCTTAGTTAGGAGTCTGCAGTGGTGCACCGAGTCAAACGCTTTCCGGAAGTCAAGGAATATGGCATCCGTCTGATACCCTTCATCCATGGTTCGCAAGATATCACTGCAACACACATTTAAACAGGTTAGACACATATGAATCCGTCCAGGCTGAGAACTCAGTCCCAATACAAAATGGTCACTTTCAGAGTAAACACCCGTTAACAGTCTAAATCCGTTAACAAATGATAATTAGAGGCTGTCCGAGGCAGTGGTTCCTTTCCTCATTGGCTGTAGGCGGCTGATTTAAGACTGGCATCTGCTGTCTTCAAACTGCTGCTAAGTGCGAACTTCAGACTTTGTGGGGGATGTACTCTCACTGAACTCTGTCACTGCCAAGCGAAGAACTGAAGAACTGCTGAGGAGGAAATAAAACCAAGACTGATACATCTCATCCGCGTCACTGCCTGAGGCCACTGGCAATAGCGCGCGTCCTGCTCTTTGCCTGCCCAAGCAGGGTGGTATCATCGTCGTGCCCGATTGCTGCACGTGATGAGGCGTGGCAAAATCTAGCGACTGCCACCTCTATGGATAATCGCCATAGTGCTATATGCTTTTGGCCTCTTGTAGATGGAGGCGCGCTGACATCCAGCGGTGATGAAATGGTGGACTACCAGTAGGAGTAGGGACTTGGGACATAATAATTGCAAGAGATGTGGGTTGAAACACTGACCTGTACATCACCAGCCAGTAACTATAACCACTACACCACGATGGGCGTCAAACAGGATGTGGTAACGCGGTTTAAGCCATCACCTCACGATCTAAATGTTGTGTTATTGTCATATTTACTGGCTCATCCTGAATCAGAATTCAGAGTACAGGAAGTGGTCTGTTTCCAACTCTCTGATGCAGTCTGGCATGCGATGGACAGACTTCTCATAATGCCACCACATGCGACCGTCCTAACGATACAGTTTTAAGGAAGGTAACTGGTTGAATACAGAAAGGCTGGTCATACTATTTCTCTTCCTACACAGTGAATATTTATCGAAGTTATTTTTCAGAACGGCATTGATTGTCAGTGGTCCAGGACGTTCCACTGCTAGCTACAGAACTCCATTCTCAGCGGATGATCCACCTAATCGCAACAAATAATTTGGCCTCCTCACCATACAGAACACTTACCCATTACGCAAATGAGAGCCTTAGCACACTACCACATCTATTGGATGGCCATTGATTATTAAATTGAAGTCGTTGTGAAATCATGTCCAGAATATGTTTCAAACAATCGGCATCATCAAACGTTTATTCTGTTTGATCACAAGTGTTAGAGGTATTGAACAGCTGGATGTACATCGTGCAGTACCATTCTTTAAGTCAAAGTGTTAAGTCGTGGTTGACGGATTTTCGAAAATTCCATACGTTACCAGATTCTAGTCCGAATCAATGAAGTCTGGCATTCTCGAATTTTCCAGTATTTTTGTCATTGAGGTCATTCTTAGAGCCTCCATGATGATCAATGGCAATCAGTAGTCACCAGTGTTGTGTGCACACAAAGGCATTCAGAAACTATTCACGTAACAGTTACACCCTCAGTCGAAATGGGAGGTGGAATTAATGGCACATACATTTTAAACACAGAATAAGAAAACAGTGCAGACCACCTCAACGCGGGAAATTCTCACAGTTTTTCTGAACTGTTTTTGGTCAGCCTCCATTGTCAGAAAGAACCCAGCTGAAATGCTCCATGGGCGATAGCCATAGACCCCGCTTCACCTTCTGACCCTTTGGTCACATCTGAAGGCTTCCTTCCAACAATGTTACGCTCTGGAAGCAGTGGCATGGGCGTATTTCTTCAGCAGACACTTAGACTGGCCGTCTGCAACTATCAGCAGATCCCTAGAGGCGTCACCTTTACGAAGTGGTATCTGATAGTTCCTGTTTCAACGGATATCATAACAATCTTTGTCTCTCTCAACAGCAAGTGGATGCGCCCACATATAATCTCCGCCACGGGTTGCAGTCGCAGAAGTTCCTGGCCTATCAGTATATGTCACGCCAGTCGCCACAACATGCTTCCAGGTAGACCAAGTCGATGTAACCACATGTGATCTCAGCCCTATGCCACAACAACAGGGCCACATGCTCTCGGCGCCACAGCAATCACCTCCACAACACCTTCGCTCCCCTTCATTGCGACTCTAAGCACGCTCTCTGGCGATCCGGCAAAGGGAATTTACAAACATTTTAGTTTAATTACATCATCTAAAGCACAAGCTATCCGTTACCTGCGACAACGTTCGTCTAGTTCCGTAATTAACATAAATGGAAAACATAAACTGCTAGCAACCCGCTCCGGCTTCGGAAGGGCAGTAACAAGAATCTACGTCCAACATTAACTAAATGAGTACAATCACCTTCGTATAACATGTGTGATGAAAGCACTGCACACTAGGAAAATTGTCTGGAGGCATGATTTTGTTCCATATTGGATTGGCGTTTTGAGTCATATATCATGGCATAGAAGGGAGCACATAATGATGTAAGTACTTTGTTTACAATCAACGTAAATATTGTATGCGAATCATGAGTGTATGTGAGTGTGAGTAGTTCAATATGAATAGGAGTAGGATCTTTGCTAGGTGTTTTACGCCCTAGTCGAGAAATGAAAAACAACGCCCCCTCTTTTTTACTACTATCGGTCCCCTCCCTCCCCCCTCCACAACTGCCAACATCCAACGACACGACCATGCAAGTCTCCTATTATACTCTTTATCTTTAAACTAAGGCGACCAGACGTCCTCATTTTCTGGGGACAGTACTCATGTTTCATTGTCTTTCCTCAATTCCGTTAAAACTGATTGAGGACAACAAATGTCCTCAGTTTCTTGTGTTTTGTCCTCAATTTTTAAAATTCCCCAAAGTAACTGAAGTAAGAAGAATGTGCTTAACGTTTTTAACTACAACTCAACTGAATATGCCAGCGCAACCAGATCTGGCATCAATTACTCATTTTATTTAATTGTAAGAAAATGGACTAATAAACGTGTGGGACTATTTTCAGGTGCGAATTAATTTTTCCTTGAATTTCGAAATCAGAAGTAGTAGTAGGGTGATGGAGTTTGTGCAACACTTTTGATATCAAATTGATATGCAAATTAGTTAAACTGATCTATTCTCACCCACGACCACGTCCTACCCCGCCCCCAGATGATGTGACGTGTTTTCTCAACGGCACGTGTGCCCCCGCCCCCTCCTCCCCCTCCCACTCCCCTCCCCAAAACCCTCCCCCTCACTCACCCAACCTACCCTATTGGCGGAAGTTTCGAATTTTGGCGGAAATTTCGAATTTTGGGGGGAATGTCGAACTTTCGTGGGAATTTCTTTGTCCCGTGGCTGTGCTGACTCCCACCCCACCACCCCCAATCAAGAATCGGCGGGAAATTAAAACTAGCAGTACTCTTACTGGGACTCGAACAGTAGTCCTCCAGCGCAGAAAGCCCAATTTCACCGTCCCCCCCCCCCAAAAAAAAAAAAACAAATAAACCACCACAATCACTTGGAATTGACAATAAATTAAAACTGGTAGTACCATTTCCGGGATTCGTACCCTGGTGTGCCTTGACGGAAAGCCCAAATGTACCCCCCTAGCACAATTAAACCACCAGAGGCGCATGGAAATGACGGGAAATTAAAAATGGCGGTGCCCTTTCTGACACTCGAAACCTGATTCCACTGGATGGAAAGCCCAGGTGCTCCCTCTAACACATGGAAACTGTCCAGATGCGGGAGAGGAAGGTTAAGGGGCTCCGGAACGCCCTATACTTGCAATGTTAAAATAACGCTTATAAATTACATCTTTCCTCACAAAGTATTTGAGGTAGGAAGTTGAACTTTTTACAGATTATTTATTGGAATATGGGCTACAACTTAACACAGGGATTTTACAAAATTTTAGTTCAGTTATTAAAGATGATTTTTTTCAATTGTAATGAAAATTCACAACATTTTTTGGCAATTTTTTATTTATATATTCAAAAATATACAGTTTTTTGGAAAAAGGCTGTGTTAAATTATGCAGAAGGTACTGTGTAACATTTACTGAAAGTTTGAAACAAATATGTTTGGAAGATCCTTAGAAAACATGTAATTAGTATGAGAAAATAAAAGTTTTGGGAATCGAGCGACAAAGATTGGATTAACTTTTTAGTGCATTCCAGGTCCATAGGATGGATTATCTTCATCCTCTGCAAACTCCTCCTCCAGCTTCCTCTTGTTCCTCCCCCTGTTTACTCTTGCTTGTATTTCTAGACTCTTTACAGCCCTGTCTGCAGCCCGAAGGCGTTCCTTGTCTAAAGCAAGCATCGCTCGTACCATGTTAGAACCTATCTTCATTCCCATATTTCTAAATACCTTGCACCTTACAATGTTGCCATCATTGAAAGTCGCAACAGCATCATACACACCAAAGTGAAGTGTTTCTATTCCAACAAATACAGTCTTGGGGATTCTCGACCATATAACACTATTTACACTTTCATTGGGGTTTTGAGTTTTTCCGTGAATACACTTTTTCAACAGTTCAGGTGCTGCTAAGTCTCTGAAAATAGGTTTTATCACCTCCATTATTGCATGAGGCAGACTATGCTTACGAGTGTACACTTCACCAGTTAGCAATCCTTTGTTATATTTACACCAACTGTCTTCTTCTTTGGGACACAAGCTATGTTGGGGATTTTCATCGTCTTTATTGTTTACAGTAATAACACATACCTTTGGCTTTCCAACATTTCTCCTTTTCTTAAAAGCCTTCAGAGGATATCTAATAACTTTACTTTTACTCATTATTATACTTCAACAACACAGAGACTCAAGAAACAGAATTAATTACGAATATTTTCGAGATAACGACAGAGTACATAAACATGAAACAATCGACAATCACACCAGCGATATATATTGAACCATCACAGGTTAGCCACAACACATACTTTATCTCACATCACTAAATTGTACCTGATGAACACGGACGTTAATAATAACACCATTTGACAGCAGTTTAACAGCGCCACAGTGGGTCACGCCCATGTAGAACACATTTCAAAAAAAATTTAAAAATAGTTGTAGTCTTCGGAATTGAATAAAATATATATCTATTAAAAGGTAATAGTCTGCAGATTCAGAAAACGCAAAAAAGTGAAAATTGAACTTTTCATAATTTTGAGCCTTTCCGGAGCCCCTTAAGCTAGTGTACTTTACTTATTTTTGGCCGGCGGCGGTGGTCTAGCGGTTCAGGCGCTCAGTCCGGAACCGCGCGACTGCTACGGTCACAGGTTCGAATCCTGCCTCGGGCAAGGATGTGTGTGATGTCCTTAGGTTAGTTAGGTTTAAGTAGTTCTAAGTTCTAGGGGACTGATGACCACAGATGTTAAGTCCCATAGTGCTCAGAGCCATTTGAACCATTTGAAGTTATTTTGGTCGGAAAACTGACGCAAAGATCGATCCTAATTATATAATTAATCACAAAGATTGGGCCCAATTACACAACTATATACATAGCTCTACACAAGGACGGCATAAAAGCACAAAACCACTCCAAAAATTGGCGACACCATACAACTGGTGTTATCCCGCTAGGAAAAATTTCACAATACCACCCGAAACTAGTGAAAGACATGCTCAGACTCGACCGTTCACCTACAAGGTGGCAGGGAAAAGGCAGGGGTGTAAGGTACTGCCTTTACTATATTTTCAACTGGCGAGATGCTGGTGTTGGACAGCGAGGAGTTTAAAAAGTGTATTACCTGAAAGCATACAGTATCTACACTACTGGCCATTAAAATTGCTGCACCAAGAAGAAATGCAGATGATAAACGGGTATTCATTGGACAAATATATTATACTAGAACTGACATGTGATTACATTTTCCCGCAATTTGGCTGCATAAATCCTGAGAAATCAGTACCCAGAACAACCATCTCTGGCCGTAATAACGGCATTGATACGCCTGGGCATTGAGTCAGACAGAGCTTGGATGGCGTGTACAGGTACAGCTGCCCATGCAGCTTCAACACGATACCACAGTTCATCAAGAGTAGTGACTGGCGTATTGTAACGAGCCAGTTGCTCGGCTACCATTGACCAGACGTTTTCAATTGGTGAGAGATCTGGAGAATGAGCTGGCCAGGGCAGCAGTCGAACATCTTCTGTATCCAGAAAGGCCCATACAGGACCTGCAACATGCGGTCGTGCATTATCCTGCTAAAATGTAGGGTTTCGCAGGGATCGAATGAAGGGTAGAGCCACGGGTCGTAACACATCTGAAAAGTAACGTCCACTGTTCAAAGTGCCGTCAATGCGAACAAGAGGTGACCGAGACGTGTAACCAATGGCACCCCATACCATCACGCCGGGTGATACGCCAGTATGGCGATGACGAATACACACTTCCAATGTGTGTTCACCGCGATGTCGCCAATCACAGATGCGCCCATCATGATGCTGTAAACACAACCTGGATTCATCCGAAAAAATCATGTTTTGCCATTCGTGTACCCAGGTTGGTTGTTGACTACACCATCGCGGGCGCTCCTGTCTGTGATGCAGCATCAATGGTAAGCGCAGCCATGGTCTCCGAGCTGATAGTCCATGCTGCTGCAAACGTCGTCGAACTGTTCGTGCAGATGGTTGTTGTCTTGAAAATGTCCCCATCTGTTGACTCAGGGATCGAGACGTGGCTGCACGATCCGTTACACCCATGCGGATAAGATGCCTGTCATCTCGACTGCTAGTGAAACGAGGCCATTGGAATCCAGCACGGCGTTCCGTGTTACCCTCCTGAACCCACCGATTCCATATTCTGCTATCAGTCATTGGATCTCGACCAATGAGAGCAGCAATGTAGCGATACGATAAACCGCAATCGCGATAGGCTACAACCCAACCTTTAGCAAAGTCGGAAACGTGATGGTGCGCATTTCTCCTCCTTACACGAGACATCACAACAACGTTTCACCAGGCAACGTCGATCAACTGCTGTTTGTGTATGAGAAATTGGTTGGAAACTTTCTTCATGTCAGCACGTTGTAGATGTCGCCACCGACGCCAACCTTATGTGAATGCTCTGAAAAGCTAATCATTTGCATATCACAGCATCTTCTTCCTGTCGGTTAAATTTCGCATCTGTAGCACGTCATCTTCGTGGTGTAGCAATTTTAATGGCCAGTAGTGTATCATTGTTTGACGTCAGAGTTTGCTACAAATGGCTGCTCAAAAACCATCCTGTAGTCCAGGTAATCGTAGTCAATACATGCTACCACAACTGATGGAAAAAAATTTATCACAGTTCTAATTAATTACACTTCGAATTTGTCATGGAAAAACCAGCACTCATAATGAATGGGTCATAATGCAGCACTTCTACTGTGGAAAATCGTCGTCCTAAAAAACTGCATAGGGGGCGTCGACAAACTGCCGAAAATCGTGGCCCTCTTCCTCCCTCTCTCCCTCCGACCCTCCTCCCTCCACACACCTGTAGGGGAGACAGGTTTCTTGAAATGGCCAGATCCTCCGCCGAGCGTCTCGCGCCCCCATACCACCCTCTAAGGCTGCTGCCCACACTTGGCCTTCCATCATCTGGACGCCACCTTTGGGCGACAATACTATGCCACTACAATAGCGTGTATAGTCAACTAAACTATAGGAGATAAAAGGACGGCCGCCTCAAGTGCAGTTTGTTCGTCTGAAGTATAGTGACACAGCCGCCCCTAATGGTTATGGAGCGCACCTGTGGTGGCGACCTGACACAGAATAGGTAGGCCCCCAGTGCTTCCAATAGGCCTCTCGTTCTGCGATGGAAAACACTTTAACTTCGACTACTTTGCTGCGAAAATTACCGGTCACAGCAGAATGATTTCGTTATCTCGAAAACGTCATCGGAGTACAGAAAAAGCGAGAATACAAACTGTAAGGAAAAATCATCTATATTAGGCAATTTCTTCTAGCTTGTAGAACAAATTGTACGACGTGAGGCATGCACATGAAATAACATTAGAGAATACAATCTTTCATGCCATTGGCTCACATGTCGGAAGAAACAATATCATTTTACATTCGACAACAATAAGCTATAATTCAAGAGAACGTAGCCGTTTTGTACACTGTGACATGCCCCCTTTTACCAGTGTGATGCTATATCATACTAGCGTTTACGAAACAAATCGTGAGAGCCTGTCTCGCCCTGGGTAGGTGGGAGATAGAAATTTCGATAAAAGATATTGCCACAACGAAAAAGAAAAAAGAAACTCTTGTCAAGAGTCATTCCATGGTGCCCTAGCCATGTCTTCCAGCCGCCAGGCGGCATGTCATTGATATCAATTTGATAGACTAATTAATTAAATTGGTCATGAGAGTCACTTTGCATGGCGAATAATTTTTTTTTTTCAGCAATCTGATTACACTCGGCAAGTAGGACAACTGGGAATCCATGGAGGGAACACAACGTTCTTTTCGAGGAACACTATTGAGAAATGACATCTGAAGCTGACCACAGAGGCATTCTACAGCCCACAACACACATATCGCGTAAGGACCGCGCTATTAAAATATATTACAATCACCCAGCATAAAAAGGGGTCTAGAGTCTATAGAGGCACACATGGGACGCTGGTAGTGTTACGCTTTCAGGCAGAATTGCTGTCCGCAATTTGGAATCAAGTCTATCCACTCGACCACATATTTGCCTTGAAGACTGTAGAGACGTCTTTTAATGATTACAGCCACTGGTGAATCATATCCGTGCCACTCTCGTATCTTGGAACGAGTCACCTTTTTCTCTCGAACCTATCTGCTAAGAATCCCATACACCAAGAGCTCCAGCGCTGTTTTCTAGACAGTCCCTCTCATCTTTTAACTGCTCCTAAGTCTGTGCCCCGCTCTCCCTGCAGCTTAGTCCATGTGATGGTTCCAATTCAAGTCTGACTTGTGCGGAAGTCAGAGAGCACTATATCTAAGACCTTTTGCATCCTGTGGGGAAACAGGATGAGCTGAGTTAATGCGATAGGAGCGCGTTTTGACCACTCGGTGGAAATAGGAACATGGTGTCATAGCTCAGCCAACATTCATGTTTATCACTCAAACATATGTGGCAATCCTATTAAATATACAGGTTTTGGTTCATTGCAGCAGGTGGTTCGTGATCGAAGTAGCTTGCACAGACCAGTGTAAAGTTTTATCACATGTACTGTAGGTTGACCATATCCAACAGACTATCAATCACACCGAGGGTTCCTGTATTGCTCATTCATAAGCAGTTTAATACATTTTTTTCGGTTGTAACACACCCAATCACTGTACTCCGCCATACACTTTGTTTTTTTCTACCATGACTTAGAGATCTGTGTGAGCTGCTGCTAAACCGACATTTACACGTTTCGATCCTCTGGCTCCCATAGAAAACTGAACATCACATGGCATAAACTATACAGCTACCGCAGCACAGGCTGGTAGAAATAAAACAAACACGCCATGTTTCTCATAGACAAAAATGTGGAAGACATCGCAACAAAACTGGAAGAGTTTGCGATATTGTAGAGCGTTTCCAACATCTATTCGAAGGTGATTATCTGTACAGTTAATCTCATCCTCCCATCGAATGGGCAGCGGATGTTCTTTTGCTCTGTTTCGAAAACCATTGTGCCTTCATTTTGCAGTCATGTACATGATGAAATGAAATGAAATGGCGTGTTACGAGGGCCTTCCGTCGGGTAGACCGTTCGCCTGGTGCAAGTCTTTCGATTTGACGCCACTTCGGCGACTTGCGCGTCGATGGGGATGAAATGATGATGATTAGGACAACACAACACCCAGTCCCTGAGCGGAGAAAATCTCCGACCCAGCCGGGAATCGAACCCGGGCCCTTTGGATTGACAGTCTGTAGCGCTGGCCACTCAGCTACCGGGGGCGGACATGTACATGATTACTGTTCCAGTGTTGACCATCACCGGAAGGTGCTGTTCACAACACATGTGAGGTAGCACAAGTAAAAAGAGGTATTGTTATCTTTTTGGCGAAAAAAGAAAATAAAAATAAAAATAAACACATGTATAGGGCATCGCAGCATATGAAGATATGACGAGTCTGTAGCAATGAGGAACACTTCCAAACAACTGTATTAAGGTGATGACCTCTACATTTAATCCCATGTTACAAAAATGGTTCAAATGGCTCTGAGCACTATGGGACTTAACATCTATGGTCATCAGTCCCCTAGAACTTAGAACTACTTAAACCTAAGTAACCTAAGGACATCACACAACACCCAGTCATCACGAGGCAGAGAAAATCCCTGACCCCGCCGGGAATCGAACCCGGGAACCCGGGCGCGGGAAGCGAGAACGCTACCGCACGACCACGAGCTGCGGACCCCATGGTACACAGCGAGAAGTAGCATGTGTCCAGTGTTCCGACAAGGCTGCCTCCATCTCCCGGAGTGGTGTCAGTTAATCATTATGTGGTAATCAACTGTGTATCCAGTGGACAGTCAGGACGGGGAAGACACCATTGATATGGAGCGATATGGAGCGATGTAATACAGACCACAGTTGATAGCGAGATCAATTTTATCCAGAAGTCAGAGAGAGCGATATCTACCACATTCTGCAACCTGTGTAGAGATAGAGTGAGCTAAGTTAATGCTATAAGAACATGTTTTGACCACTTGGTGGAAATGGGAACATACTGTCATTGCTCCTCCACTCGTGTACGATGTGTAAGGTCAGTGCCAAACGAAGCCTGCTCCTGCAACACGACGTAGTATAAACGACAGTCTGAACAGTTACGGCGGTGTTTCCTGTTGTGAAGATTAGGAAGAGTACACATCATACATGACATGGAGGAAGCACGAAGATTTTTCTACTACATTGCGACACATCTCAAAACTACACACAGGTAATCTGAAGGAGATCTGTGTCTCTCAGGGTGCATTCACGACTATCACCCAAACATTCTATCATCGTTATTCTGTACGATACAACAGGGAAAGATTACGAACTATAAAAGCTCCGCTAACTTCATCCGATAGATTTTTACCACATCTCTCTCTTATGATATATCGAAAACGAATACTGTCTACGTGCCGGCTTCGAGCATTTGCAGCTATCCTATTGAATATACATGTATTTGTCCATTGGAGCAGGTGGCCAGTAATCGATGTTGCTTACACAGATTGGTGTAAAGTTTCATCGCCTGTACTATACGAATACCTTCTCCCACAGGTTATCAGTCGGAGGACAGGGTCCCCCTTTCATTATTTGATACACGACCTTTTCTGTTGTAATACGCTTTTTACACTGCCACACATTTTGTTTTTTTCCTCCTCGATTTCGACGTCTGTGTCAGATTCTAAACTGACATTGACACGTTTGGTCCATTGACTCGACCAGGAAACTCGGTGTAAATCACATTATGTGGTTCAAAAATGGTTCAAATGGCTCTGAGCACTATGGGACATAACTTCTGAGGTCATCAGTCCCCTAGAACATAGAACTACTTAAACCTAACTAACCTAAGGACATCACACACATCCATGCCAGAGGCAGGATTCGAACCGGCGACCGTAGCGGTCGCGCGGCTCCAGTCTGTAGCGCCTAGAACCGCTCGGCCACTCCGGCCGGCATATTATGTGGTAATCAATAGCATACCAGTAGACTGTTGCGATGGAAAAGACACCGTCGATGTACTGTAATAATAAGAATAATAGTTGATAGTGCGATCAATTTTAGCAATTTTATCGTATATTTCAACACTGACCAATGACGCAGCAGCATGCTGACCAATTTCTGTATCATCGCTAAACAGCCCCTCCCCTACTTTGCGAGTACTATCAAGAATGTAAGCAGATGACTGTGCAGTACGTTCATTCATTGTTAATTCTCGAACATATACACAAAGTGTACCAGACAGTGACATACATATATCTAGCACTTAGATCATAGTGCGTAACTTACGATCTGTCTCTATGGGGATGGGATTCACAGGGCAGTCTCGCATTCTTAGGATAAAATTAGAGACCAAAATATCTCTTCGAATTGTCTTCGACCAACGCTCACTGCAGAAGCATACCGCTACATTACACGTCTTGTGTAGGAACAGTGCGAACCGAGGCTGTAACTGCTGTCCCGCACCCATCCAAGACCTCAAGCTTTCTCCAGATGCGCGACTGTCGAGGAGGTTAGTACCGCTTATCTGTGTACGGTAGAAATGATACTGTTATGATGATATAACAGACGGTTAAGAACAAGAAACTGGTTTTTTATGCAATATGGATCTCCAGGCGAACGGAGTTTGTTGAATTTTACGTAAATCAACTGCGCTATCAATTCTAAAGTATTGTTCTAGTGTCTGAGGTCATTATCAAGAAGGCACTGGTAAGAGAGAACATAAACACGTGTACTTATAAGGCTACAATGTTCTGCACTTAAAACACGCTATAATATTAAAACGTTGCGTTTTCCGATCTATTAATCGTATGGAATGCAACACTGTTACTATCCCAATGTATGAAATATATTTCCAGCGCATGACATACTTTCTCCTGGCAGCTTTCTCTACGGTAAACTATGGTGATAAACTGAAATATGAAAAACTACTTCCTTAAAACATCGATTTCTTGTGATACACGTACAAATAGCTTTCCAGAGGTGTATAGCTCCCCACTATTCACATCTGATGACAGTTCAGAAATTATACTATGCTCGCATCAGTCCTACGAAAAATGATCTTTATTAAAGGAGAATGCCTCTTACATGGAAAGACAAACGCATAGCAGCGGTGTTTGCCATGTGAAATTACACGTCGTGCCACCACTAACTCCATAAACAGGACATCTGTCAAGCAGATGTATATGCGGGGATTGTAGTACCTCACAAACACCTGTCGCTAACTTAGAATCACCGTAGTTATAAAACTGAAGACTCGATTTTATGCCAAAGATGCGGCAGGGGGATGGAGGGCGTCGCATACATCTTCGTTCGTCTAGAGGAATGTGTCGAAACAGGATGAAAGTCCTCTAATGACCGAGAGGTTTGCTATTAACGATCGCAAGTAGACAGCGCTCTAAATCACACACAGAACACGCAGTTGTATGCGAGTCGAATGCAGGTAATGACACACAACTGATGCATACTTACAGAACAACGGGAAAAATGGTCAAATGACCTACAGCGACATGCCCCTCTCTCTTAGGATGCATCATCAGTCTACCATTAAATCCTACCTCGTTACAACTCCATCTCACCCTATCACTCCAACCACTCTGTCATCCTTTAACGCATATGCAAGTAAGTTTAGTGGCAGATGATTTTCTTTTTTCCATCAAAGCATCAAAGACAGCAGTCAACTCGTCCTTGTCACTACTACCTCAATAGACATACAGTAGAATGTTGCCTCGCTGAAAAATGAAAGATTGTATCCCCCGTTTACGCTCATTGCGTGCTCCAAAATTGCTTGTAAATGTAGTACAGCTGCCAACACCTAGCGAAAATGCACTATTTTTCTGGTCGGGCGGCAAAGCTTTGTTCATTCTGAGACAGATGGGTAGTCTGACATGCCCAATGCCAGCTGCATCCCTCGAAATATATGTTGCTGTTTTCCTTAGGACAGAGCTGCGGAGGAGAACGCTAACTTTGCGTTCTTTTTCTTGTTGGTTCAGGCAGTTGCTGTGGGAGACAAAAAAAATCTCTGAAACATGTAGAGGCCCCTTCCCGAAAACATCCTGTGTTTGCTGGCAAGTGGATGGAAAAATTGTATGCAGCTACTAGCTTTAGAAAAACACTCTTTGCTTTCGATAAATCGGAAGAGAGAGATGTGGTAAAAATCTATCAGACGATGTTAGCGGAGCTTTTATAGTTCTTAGTTTCTCTATGTTGGATGCCACAGAATAACGATGATAGAATATTTGGGTGATGAATGTGAATGGACCCTGAGAGACACAGATCTCCCACCTGTATGTAGTTAGGAGATGTGTCGCAATGCAGTAGCAAAATCTTCATCCTTCCTCCATGCCATGCATGATGTGTAGTCTTCCTAATTTTCCCAACAAGAAACACCACCGTAACTGCTGGAACTATCTCATCTACTAGCTCGTGTTGCAGAGGAAAGCTTCGTTTGGCGCTGGCCTTACACACTGTACACGCTTGGCAGAGCTATGTCCCCCCTACAGTTGTGTGGAGGGAGGATGGTTGGAGGGAGGGAGAGAGGAAGAGGGCCTCGATTTTCGCCAGTTTGTGCACACCTGTCGACGGGAACGCATGTTCAACTACCACCCACTATGCAGTCTTTTACGACGTTGATTTTCCCCAGTAGAAGTGCTGCATTATGACCCGTTCATTAGGAGTGCTGGTGTTTTCGCTACAATTTCGAAGTGTAATTATAACTGTGACGAATTTTTTTGCCATCAGTTGTGGTAGTGTGTATTGGCTTCGATTACCTGGGCTGCAGGAATTTTTTTGAGCAGGCTTCTGTAGAGAACTCTAACGTCAAATAATGATAGATACTGAATGCTTTCAGGTAATACACTTTTAAACTCCTCTCTGTCCCACACCAGCATCTCGTCAGTTGAACTTATTTGCCGCAAAAAGAATACAGTTAGTACCTTACACCCCTGCCTCTTTCCCACCGGCTTGTAGGTGAAGGGTCGAGTTTGAGTGTGTCTGTCACTAGTTTCGAGTGGTTTTGCGAATTTTTTTCCCAGCAGAATAACACCTGTTGTATGGTGTCGCCAATTTTTGAGTTGTGTTGCGCTTTTATGCTGCCCTTCTGTTGCACTATGCTTATAGTTATCTAATAAGGCCCAATCCTTGTGATTAATTGCGTAATTAGTATCGATCTTTGCATCCTGACCAAAATAAATAAAGTACACTAACATAACCTTCCTCTACCGCATCTGGACTGTTTCTGTGTGTAAGAGAGGGCACTTTGGCTTTCCATCCAGTAGAATCATTGCTCGGGTCCTGGAAAGGGCACTGCCATTTTTAATTCCCCGTCATTTCCAAGCGCCTCTGCTGGTTTAACTATGTTCGGGGGACACTTGGGCTTTCCATCCAGGAGTACCAGGGTTCGAGTCCCGGAAATGGTACTACCAATTTTAATTTCCTGCCAATTCCAAGTGCCTCTTTGGTTTAATTGTGTTAGCGGGATGCAATTGGGCTTTCTGCCCTAGAGGACCAGGGTTCGAATCCCAGAAATGGTACAGCCATTTTTAATTTCCCGCCAATTCATGGGTGGGGGGTGGGGGGGAGATGGGACGTCAGTACAATCATGGGACAAAGAATTTTCCACGAATATCGAAATTCCCGCCAAAATTCGAAATATCCGCCAAAATTGGAAACTTCCGCCAATAGGACAGTTTGGAGGAGGGAGAGGGTCGGGGAGGGGAGTGAGAGAGGGAGAAGGGGCTGGGGCACACGTGCAGCTAAGAAAACAACTGACGACATCAGGGGCGGGGGTGGGCGTGGTCGGGGGCGGGGTTGGGCGGGGGTGGCCTGGAGCGATTAATTGATCAATTTAATTAACTTGTACATCAACTTGATATCAAAAGTATCCTACAAACCCCATCTCCCTACTACTATCAGGATTTAGAAATTAGGCTATGTTGATGGGAAACATACCGAAGTATCAAGCTAGGTCATCTGGATAATCGTGGTGCTATTTCGTTTCTGTTGTAATTGAAATATTGTTAGAATGAGGAATAAATCTCATCTTTTACAGCATCGAACGTCTTGCTGTTAAATAGATAAACGACGCTTTGTTTGCATTTTCTATTGACAGTCCCACAATCTTTTATAGCCATGGCTTCTGATCATCCATTCGAGGCGGGTCCAGGCTCGAATCCCGGTAAGGCGTGATGCTGTGTTTGTCTAAATGCACTGGCTCTTTCGCTTCCCTAGAGTCAGTGGCCCGAAATTAACGACGGGCGACAGCTCATAGCCCCTTGAGTTGCTCACGGTGGTAGTTAAATCCTAAGTCAAAAGTCTCAGTAGCGGCTTCTTTGGTTTTGTGGTAGATGGGGCAATGTGTTCTCTTTCGTCAAAGAAAGTAAAGACTTACTAAGCAACTGTTCCGTTTCTTTTGAAAATAATTCGGTGTTTTAATTTTTCCTCTTTTTTATTTTTTCTCCCAATTTCCTCAAATAAAATTTTTTCCGCCATTTGCCGCTTCAAAAATTTTGCCGTCTTAGGCAGCCGCCTAGTCTTGCCTAATGATAGAAACGCCCCTGCATCGGAGGCTATCTGAGGTGACAGAAATAAAAGAAAAATAAGAAAAAAACACGCATGATCTACATGTTTAGTTCGTGTTGCAGCACTCCTCTTGTGGTGCTCAGTAAGGATTGTGATGTATTGTTCAATGTCATTGCTGTAATTTTTTGTCGTGCATGCTTTGTGGCGGACTTTTCTGTCGTAACACACAAATAAGCGTGTCCACATCTAGGTATGATTCAAGAAAAGAAGAAAACTAAAAGTGAAGTTGTCAGTTGCGCCGCTGAAAGAACGTACTGTATGCAACCGAAAAAAAAGTTACTGAAGTCGTGTTTCGGAAAACGTTTTATATGTAACATAAAAAATAAAACTCCACATACTTGTATTTTAGATCATGTTTTTTCGCTATGCAGTTGCTCTCAAACGACTGCAAGGTAACTACTGGTTAAAATTTCTGACTCATTGTCAGTTGTTTGAAGTACTTGCAACGAATTAAGAGTGCGAATTTCGATTGCTAATCTGAAGGCAACAGAAACTAATGGTCTGCAGTTGTCATAATATTTCGAAATGCGTCACTTAACCATCTGTAGATTTCTAAATATTTTGTATTTATCCACAAGAAGTTTCTGAATCCCATTAAAGAAGACCGTGCCCATGTCTAATGATCTTCAAATGCCTAAATCTCTTTCTCGCCAGTGGGGATTCGCTTATCAGTGTTATGTACATGGGCGTACCCAGCGACGGGCAGGGGTGTGGGGGTAGCTGCCCCCCCCCCCCCCCAGAAGATATTCGCAGTTTTTCACTAGTTTACTGTTTTATTTCATAGGAAATGCTGCATGTTTTCTCGGATTGTACAAGTGCATTCTTGTATTTAAAATGTTTATTAAAAGCAGTTTTTCACTGGTTTACTGTTTTATTTAATAAGAAGTGTTGTATGTTGTCTCAAGTCCTTGTTTCCTGAGACTAGTATGACCTGCCCCCCCCCCCCCCTAGTTCAGATCCTGGGTACGCCCTTGGTTATGTATAATTTGGAAGAGTACGAATACTATCTGAATACGTTAAGGCTCGCGTATTCTGGGCGCCTGAACTAAATGAAGAGTCGTGCCCCGCAGAGCTGTGGCTCCAAGGAGTTGCGCCAGTCACTGCTACATGGCAGTGGCATCATTTTCACAGCGGCGGTTAACTATTACCCGGCAAGGCGAAGTGGTAACGCAGCCGTAGCAGGAACTAATTTAGTCATGTACAAGGATGTCAGGTTCCGATTAAAGTAGTCGCTTTGTTACGTCGCAGTGCAAGCATGGAAAAAGCCTTCGCAGGCAGGCGCGACGGCTAGCGGTTAACGTAATTAAATTTGTTGACGATGAGAAAGAGAGGAAACTTATCGTACTGGAAGAGAAGGCGGCGGAACGTGCAGCAGAAATGTTAAAATTGTGCAACAGGATAGTTTGCAAATTGCGGTAGGAAGAACACGAAGCTGAGCAGAGAGGAATATTCAAGTTAATAATCCAAAGAAGGAAAAGCGAGGCGCTCACAATAAGTATTCTACTGACGATATAGAGAAATGTATTATCAGGTAGCAATTTCTAGGCTATTACAAACATCAGAAAGAAATCCAACGTTGCGCAAACTGCACAGCTTTCCACAGGAAGAATAATTTTTCTAAGTCTCATTAGACTTAGAAAAATTATTCTTCCTGTGGGATTCAGTCTTAACAGGTGCCAAAATAAACGTGTTGTCGTGTTTGAACAAGAGGACATAGTTGCAAAAAGGATACACTACGTTAGGTTTATACGCAAGAGTGAGGAATCAGAATCAAAGCAGCTAGTGGTTTATTTGGATGAAACATGGATTCACACACATTACATCGTGAATGGATGTTGACAAAGTGACAATGTCGGTCAGGTATTAATTTTTGTGCATGCTGGCCGTGACATGACTTTCATTCCGGTTGTACTTCTCCTGTACGACTCAAAAACCAAAACACTGGACTTTCACTCAGAAATGGACAGCAAAAATTTTCAAAATTACGTACAGTCCCGGCCTATACCAGGCTTACCTCCAAGAAGTATTGTCGTTTACGACAAAGCTCCACCAAATTACAATTACCAGGAGAATAAACCACCGTCCACAAGTTCTCTTAAAAGTGAAATACATTTCTGGCTGGCCAATAATAACATACGTATATTATAAGCTAGCTCTATGAAAAACTGAGCTGTTGTCATTAGTTAAGAAGCACCGACCTTCTCCGGTTTGTTCCATAAACAAACTTTTAGAAGAAAATAGATTTGTTTCCTCCGCTCCCACCATACCATCCAGACCTAAATTTCATAGCACTGATTTTGAATATTGCAAAAAATGAAATGCGCAGTCGCAATATCTCAAGTGTCTTGCTCTAGGAGTTGAAAAAGAAAGTAAATAAAAGTTGGTGCTTTTGCTGCTGTGACATTAGAACAGTGGAGAAAGGCGGATGTCACGTAAAAAAGTGAGTGATAAATATGCTTTGATGGACGAAGAAACAAAAAATATAATTAAATCAATTGGCATTGATTCAAGTGAAGAATTATTATCGTTAGCTACCGGATCGGCAGACGACGAATGGACAGAGACTAGGAAGACGACGAGAGCAGCGTGGAAGGTAGTTCTCCTGATACTGCCAGCGAAGTTTCGTGAGCCGCTAAGATATTTTTCGTTCACCTTCTGGTCTTAACATGCACTTGAACAGCGCGTGCAGCAGGGTCATACATTGTGCTGGCCTATTGCGATGTTGACTGTGCGATATGTAGTATTTATACCTTGGCTCAGGCTACTGGGAGTACAAATTTTACTGCTAAAAAAATAGATGGTGATAGGCAGTGTGGAGTAGACAAGTGTGCTTACAATCACCTGCAAGACGAGCGGCTGCCATCCCCTGGTACGCAAATTCACTTGGGCGCAGGTGCCCGCCGACTGTTCGCAAATGAATAGCAGACATTTACGGGGCTTCTACTTTGATTTTAAACTGTTGATTAATTGAACGAAGTGGTTTTGTGTGGAGTAAAGGAAAAAAACTGTATTCTGCTGACCACGAAGTCTCTGTTTATTTGAGGAGACCCACGTTTTATCTTTCTTTGACGAAGCAAGGTACACAAATGCTGAAATATTTTCTGAATTAACAAAAACAAAATGAATTAACGACGACCGTCTTATCGTATTATCCTTCGTAGCAGGCTAGCTTGTAATTTATTACTCCCACTTTTCTTACTGGCAAACCGCACCCGTCCGCAATCATTTGATTGTGACAAAACATTCGGAAACTCACAAGGGGATGGGGGGAGGGATCGATTTTTTGAAACCATATATAAGGTGGTACGGCAAATAAAATTTAATACCATGTTTAAAACGACACAGCAAAAGATTAGAAATACAACAAACGTAATTAATTTAATAACAATAATGAACGAAGTCAGTTTTATAAAGATTTAAAAGTAAAAGTTTCAGATCACCCAGAGTGATTCAAATCCATAACCTTCTACTTGTCCCGTACATATTTTAACCCGTATGCTAACCCTCTGTTCCAGGTACGTACATAAATAGTCTCTAGAGCATCACCCGAGATACCTCTTGTCAATTATAATACACTACCCAATACAATACCCAATTATAATACACTATATGATCAAAAGTATCCGGACATCTGACTGTAAAATAACTTACAATTCGTGGCGCCTTCCATCGGTAATGCTGAACTTCGATATGGTGTTTGTCTACCCTTAGCCTTGATGTCAGCTTCCACTCTCGCAGGCATACGTTCAATCAGATGCTGGAAGGTTTCTTGGGGAATGGCAGACCATTCTTCACGGAGTGCTGCACTGTGGAGAGGTATCGATGTCGATCGGTGAGGCCTGGCACCAAGTCGCCGTTTCAATACATCCCAAACGTGTTGTATAGGATTCAGGTCAGGGCTCTGTGCAGGCCAGTCCATTACAGTGATGTTACTGTCGTGTAACCACTCCGCCACAGGCCGTGCATTATGAACGGGCGCTCGATCGTGTTAAAAGATGCAGTCGCCATTCCCGAATTGCTCTTCGACTGTGGGAAGCAAGAAGCTGGTTAAAATATCACCTGTGCTGTGATAGTGCCACGCAAAACAACAAGGGGTGCAAGCCCCCTCAATGAAAAGCACGACCACACCATGACACCACCACCTCCGAATATTACTGTCGGCATTACACACGCTGGCAGATGATGTTCACCGGGCATTCGCCATACCCACATCCTGCCATTGGATCGCCACATTGTGTACCGTGATTCGTCAACCCCACACAACGTTTTTCCACTGTTCAATCGTCCTATGTTTACGCTCCTTACACTAAGCGAGGCGTCGTTTGGCATTTACCGGCATGATGTGTGGCTTATGAGCAGCAACTCGACCATGAAATCCAAGTTTTCTCACCTCTCGCCTAACTGTCATAGTACTTGCAGTGGATCCTGATGCAGTTTGTAATCCCTGTGTGGTGGTCTGGATAGATGTCTGCCTATTACACATTACGACCGTCTTTAACTGTCGGCGGTCCTTGTCAGTGAACAGACGAAGTCGCTGTGTACGCTTTTGTGCTGCACGTGTCCCTTCACGTTTTCACTTCACTATCACATCGGAAACAGTGGACCTAGGGATGTTGAGGAGTGTGGAAATCTCGCTTACAGAAGACGTATGATACAAGTGACACCCAATCACATGACCACGTTCGAAGTCCGTGAGTTTCGCGGCGTGTCCCGTTCTGCCCTCTCACGATGTCTAATGACTGCTGAGGTCGCAGATATGGAGTACCTGGCAGTAGGTGGCAGCAAAATGCACATAATATGAAAAAAGTATGTTTTTGGGGATGTCCGGATACTTTTGATCACATAGTGTATTTCTAGCCTTATAAGTGTGCGAAATGTCTGATTATAATAGTGGTCAACCAGTGATCATTTCGCAATTAATTTCCAAACAGCGTTTCTACGGAGACGCTGACTATCTCACTTCACAGAGTTGACTAAATCGGAACAGCAGATTTACGCAATCATTTCGTGTTAGAGAAGTGACACTCGGAAAGCAGTATTTGATCGCGTTAGCGAAATAGATTCAGTCATGACAAGTAAAAGCGACAGCGAACACCGCATTTAGATTTTCGTATTACAAATTGTATCGCTTCTAAACGTAGTGATAGAAGAACAGCCTGTGACACAGCTCCACTTATAGGAATACTGGCGTGTACACCAGTCTGCTCTACTTCCTCTCCCTCTTTCTCAGGCATAAGCACGAGGGTGCTGCCACCGTGACGATACTGCCACTTCTTCCTCGTAAGTTTAATAAAAACCGTATCAAATCTCTACAGCTGCTCCTGAGATTAGCCGGAATGTACAGAAAGAAGTTAGTAGAAAGCTTCATGTATATATATAGAAAATATTTGTAGCATATCATGTATCAGATGCTGGCTGAGTGGATGATGTCCGAAGGCCTCAAAGAAAATAAAAAGAAAAAGTACAGAAAAAACACGCTTGATAACGTGTCGCCCATGATAGCATTCCTGTTCTAAAGCGTAGTACGTACAGATTCATTGAAGAGACTCATTGCCGCAATTTTGTGTCGCAGACCTTGTGTGCAGAATTTTTCGCCCCACTACGAAAAAAATCGTGTTCACATCTACGTTTGACTCAAGGAAAGCAGAAAGCAGAAAGCTGAAAGCTGAGTCAACTGCTGCATTGCTGCAAAACTTTCGTCATATAAACGAACCAAAGCTGCAACCCATACTGAAGTAGATTATCTGAATAACTTTTATTTTATACATGAGAAACTGAAAACCACAGGGTTTGGATTCGCATTCTTTTTCGCTATGGAGTTGTTCTGAATCAACTGGATGTCACTTTGCCGACTTGCATGTCCGTACCTAGTTATCCACTGGCGAAGGGGCAGCAACGGTGTTACATAGAATCCGAACCATGTTTCGTTTCTGACGATTCTCCACAGCATTGAGAGGTGACTGTCAGGTTCAAAGTCAGAATGAAAATTCGTGACCCATCCAAGATTGTTCTCGTCATTCGGTCTCGGCGGTCGTTACATGACGCCCCTCTGGGTTCATGGTTGAGTAACTCACTCAGTTATTTTCATTACAGAGAGCAGACAGCCACCTGAGTGAACACGCTAACCTACCGTGCCGGCTGCTGCTATACCACTACCCTCGGATACGAATTTGTTCACCCTTACTGCTCGCTCAAGTCAGTTCTATTCTCGAGTTGCGGCCGATATTCACCAGGTGGCAATGGTATCGTTTTCAGAGTGGCGACAGACATTAATTCATAATAATTCAGGCAGTTTCTACGAAATATTTGTAAACTACATACACAAACTTCCTCGTGAATCATTGTATCTATTAGTCAAAAAGCAGATCAAAATCCCTACAGCAGTTCCTAAAATTAGTCTGCGTAAACAGGCAGAAGAGAGCAGGCTGCTTAGTTTAAATGTATATAGAGATGTTTCCCGAAAGTATTGGTGCACCAGTATTAATCCAATTGATGGATATAACTCCACACAACAACCCCTACAATGCTACAAAGAGTTAATAAGAAATGTACACTATCTGATGTTGAATCCCTAGGCGACTTGAAACCGGCAGCGGTAAAATAAAAATAAAAAAATGTTTACCATACCAAAGGCAGCTGGTTGCAGTACTTTCGAAAACTTAAAATAATACTCACATTCTTTTCTAGTAGCACTTTAAACTCTTTAAAACATGGTCCTCTCAACATGTTACAATTATGAGCTGTGGATAAGCTCTAAAATCCAGTTTTTCCTCAAACCAAATAAATTCCATAGCGACACTTCTTCCTTTAGCCCCTTAGCCTCACCTCAGTGTTTAGGAACGTTTTAGAAGCCATATTTGCCTAAGATATCCTGAAACAACTGGATGAGCACCTATCCCTTCTCGTTAACTGATATGGGTTTCGTTCTAACTTCTGTGCTGAAAAGTTCCTGCATCTTACCCATCTCCTATCTCATCAGCTTATAACAGGAAATCCAAACTTTTTGTCCCCTTGAACTCCAGAAAGCCCATGACCATGTATGGTAATCCGATCTCCACTCCAAGAACCAGACATACGCACTTGCAGGAACTAGATTTTAAATTGTAAGACATTTCTAACCACAATTTATTGATTATGAACTGTAGGTAAAAAACTTAAGAAATTGCAAAAAGGTAGAAATTAAGGAGACGGGACCTGGATAAACTCAAAGAAACAGAGGTTGTTGAGAGTTTCAAATAGAGCGTTAGGGAACTATTGACAAGAGCAGACCAAAGAAATACCTTAGAAGAAGAATGAGTAGTTTTGAGAGATGTAATAGTGAAGGCAACAGAGGATCAAATAAGTAAAAAAGAGGAGGTCTAGCAGAAATCCTTGGGTAATACAAGAGATTCTGAATTTAACTGACGAAAGGAGAAAATATTAAAAAAACAGCAAATGAAGCAGGCGAAAGTGAATACAAACGCTAAAGGTGAGACTGGTAGGAAGCGCAAAATAGCTAAATAGGAATGGCCAGAGGACAAATGTAAGGATTTAGAAGCATATTTCACTAGGGAAAGTATAGATACTGCCTACAGGACAATTAAACAGGCCTTCGCAGAAAAGAGAAGCAGCTTTATGAATATCAAGAGCTCAGATGGAAAACCAGTCTTAAGCAAAGAGGGGAAAGTTGAAAAATGGGAGGAGTATTTACAAGATCTATAAAAGGGAGATGTACTTGAGAGAAATATTACAGAAATGTCAGAGGACGTAGATGAAGATGAGGTGGGAGACACGATACCGTAAGAAGAATTTGACGGAGCGCTGAAAAGCCTAAGTCGCAGAGTAGACAACACTTCGTTAAAACTACTGATAGCCTAGGAAGAGATGACCATGACAAAACTCTTCCGTCTAGTGAGTAAGAGATGTATGAGACAGGCGAAATATCCTCCGACTTCAAGAAGAATATAATAACTCCTATTCCAAAGAAAGCAGGTGCCGACAGGTACGAATATTATCGAACTATCAGTTTAATAACTCAAGGTTGCAAAATGTTAACATGAATTCTGTACAGAAGAGTGGAGGAAGTGGTAGAAGTAGACTTCGGGGAAGACCAGTTTGGATTCCGGAGAAACGTAGGAACACGCGAGGAAATACTGACCCTACAACTACTCTTAAAAGATAGGTTAAGGAAAGACACCTAGGTTTATAGCATTTGTAGACTTAGAGAAAGATTTGACAACGTCGACTGGAATACTCTTCTTAAAATTCTGAGGGTACTAGGGATAAAGTACAGGGAGCAAAAGGCTACTTACAACTTTTACAGAAACAAGACGGTAGTTATGAGTCGAAGGGCATGAAATGGATGCAGTGACTGAGAAGGGAGTGAGACCGGGTGGTAGCCTACCACCTATGTTATTCAATCAGGACACTGAGCAAGCAGAGAAGGTAACAAACGAAAAATTTAGAGTAGGAATTAAAGTTCAGGGAAAAGAAATAGAAACTTCGAGGTTTGCCAACGATATTGCAATTCTGTCAGAGACAGCAAAGAAAGAACTTGGAAGAACAGCTGAACGGAATGGACAGTGTCCTGAAAGGAGGATGGAAGATGATCATCAACAAAAGTAAAACGAGGATAATGGAATGTAGCCGAATTAAATCAAGTGATGCTGATGCAATTAAATTAGGAAAGTAGACACTTAAAGTAGTTGATGAGTTTTGCTATTTTGGCAGCAAAATAACTGATGATGGCCGAAGTAGAGACTATATAAAATGTAGGCTGGCAATGGAAAGAAACGCGTTTCTAAAGAAGAGACATCTGTTAACGTCGAGTATAGATTTAAGTGCTTGGAAGTCTTTTTTGAAAGCATTTGTATGGAGTGTAGCCATGTATGGAAATGAAACAAAGTCGATAAACAGTTTAGACAAGAAGAGAACATAAACTTTCGAAACGTGGTGCTACCGAAAATGCCGAAGATTAGATGGGTAGATCATGTAACTAATAAGGAGGCAATGAATACGATTGAAGAGCAAAGAAATTTGTGGCACAACCTGACTAGAAGAAGGGATCTGTTGGTAGGACACATTCTGAGACATTAAGGAATCACCAGTTTAGAACTGGATGGAAGTGTGGAGGATAACACTGTAGAGGAAGATGAAGAGATGAATGCAGTTACCAGGTTCAAATGGATGCAGGTTGCAATAGTTATTCAGAGATGAAAAGGCTTGCACAGAGGAGAGTAGTCATATAGTTGGTGTGAAAAAGTGTTAGTACGTCAGATATCTGCTTGTAAATGTCGTAAGCCTGACCTCGTGACAATTGGTCGATCTATGAGAAATGTTGTAGGACTGAAGAAAGCATTTAAAATGAGAGAAATTAAAGTCAAAGCCTGTAGCGTTTCATTTAAATGATGTACGTAAACAGTCCTATAACCGGAAATTATTTTGTTAATAGGAACAACATTCCATTAAATTGGAGCTGTGCCAACAATCACATAAGGGTTAAATGACTAACGAACGTAAATTAAGTACAGAAATACGTTATTAATAACGTCAGTTCTAAAAAATACATTGATATTTTTTACCAGTTATTCTTATATGTTGTTAAGGCATGATCAAATATGCTGCAAACAGTTTCGCGGAAGGTGCTTTTGGGGTTTGTTTTAAAAAATAATTTCACTGTATCGTGATTTTTGTCTTAGTAAAAAAGTAATTTGGGTAGAACTTCCAATTACCTGTATCTGCATTACAGCATCATGTGTATGTAATCTCATATTATTTGTCGCTACAAACGTTAATAATTTCCACATCTTCCATCCTGCTGCGGGTGTTACCCAAAGCTCTATCCTCTCTCTTGTCCTTTATATCGACTATACTGCAGATATCTACAGCTACACCTACGTCTAAATCTACATTTACATATATACTCTGCAAGCCACCGTACGGGGAGTGGCAGACAGTACCCTGTATCACTACTAATCGTTTCCTTTCCTGTTCCACTCGCTAACAGAGCGAGCGAAAAACAATCGTCTACATGCCTCCGTAAGATCCCTAATTTGTCTTGCATGATGTTCGAATCTACCCGCCGAATAACGCCGATGTCTTCCTTTAATCCGGTCTGGTGCTATATACGGTCTCCTTTACAGATGAACCACACTTCCCTAAAATTCTCCCAATCAAACAGAGTCGACCAGTTGCCTGCCATACTACAATCCATACATGCCCCCTCAATTTCATATCGCTTTGCAACGTTACGTCTAGATATTTAAGGACTTGACTGTGCCAAGCGGCACTCTGCTAATGCTCTATTCGAACATAACTGGTTTGTTTCTCCTATTCATCTGCATAAACTTATATTTTTTTCTACGGTTAGAGCTACTTACCATTCATCACATCAAGCAGAAATTTTATCTAAGTTACATTGTATCTTCTTACAGTCACTCAACGATGACAACTTCCCGTACACCACAGCATCATCAGCGAACTGCTGGAGATTGCTGTTCATCCTCCCCACCAGATCACTTATGTATATAAAAAATAAGAGTGGTCCTATAGCAATTCTCTGGAGCACACCTGACGATACCCTTGTCTCTGATGAGCACTCGCCGTCAAGGACAACGTACTGGGTTCTGTTACTTGGAATTCTTCAAGCCACGCAGATATCTGGGAATGCTTTTCGGAAGCCTAGGAATGTGTGATCTGCCTGTTGCCCTTCATCCATGGTTCGCAGGATACCATATGAGAAAATGGCAAACTGAGTTTCGCACAAACGATGCTTTCTAAAACCGTGCTGATTGGTGGACAGAATCAGAGAACTTTATTATATTCGAAATGATAATATGTTCAAGAAATATGCAGCAAATCTATGTTACGGATATTGGTCTGTAATTTTGTGGGTACGTTCTTTTATCCTTCTTATATAAAGGAGACCCCGCGCTTTTTTCCAGTCGCTTGAGACTTCACGCTTGGCGAGAGATTCACGAAAAATGAAAGCTAAATGCGGTACCAGTCCCGTAGTGCAAACTTCGTAAAATCGAGTTATGATTTCATCAGAACCTAGTGACTCATGTGTTTTCAACTCTTTCAGCTGTTTCTCTACGCCGGGGATGCTTATTACTACGTTCTCCATACGGAAATCTGCGCGATGGTCAAACGCCAGTATGTTTTTACATTCTCCTGTGCGAACAATTTCCTAAATGCGAAATTTAAAACTTCGGCTTTTCTTTTGCTGTCTTTTACTGCCATACGAGACTGTACAAAGAGTGATTGGATAGATGACTTAGACCCGCTTAGCGATTTTACGTAGGGCCAGTTTTTTTTTCCAGTTCTCGGCAAGATCTTTTGCTAATGTGTGACGGTCTTAGTTGTATGCTTTGCAATTCGATCTTTTTTAAGGCGCTCGGATTTCTACAAACTTTTGTCTGTCGTCATTTACGCGTTCTCTTTTGCACCGGGAGTGCAACAGCCTTTGCTTCCTCAGTATTTTACGAATTTCTTTGTTAAGCCACCGTGAGTCCTTCCCGCCCTTAATCATCTTACTCGGCATATATATCTCCAGAGCACAATTTACAGTCCGTATAAACTGTGCCCGTAAACCGTCTGCGTCCATCATACCGGAACCAAATGCTATCAATTCATTGTCCAAGTGGGATGTTAACAGCTGATTATCTAACCTTCTTGAATGATTTATTAACTTTGTTAACGATAGTCGCTATTATGACGCCATGGTCACTAATCCCTGTCTCTCTACTGACACCGTCGATAAGGTCCGGCCTGTCTTTAGCCACAAGGTCCAAAACATTACCATCGCGTGTGGGCTGTCTATCTGCTCAAGACAGTTTTCGGAAAACGTGTTCTAAAGTACTTTGCGAGAGTGTCTGTCAGTACCCTCTGCAATGAATCCATAGACGTCCCAGTCTATATGCGGGAGGTTAAAGTCGCCTCTAACTAATATTGCATGATCTGGTTATTTCCACGTAAGTGACCGTAGACTTTCTTTGAATGACTCCAGAATTGTCACAGCCGAACCGGGTGGGCAGCGAAATCATCCAATAATGAACTTGATTTTACGTAGACCTGTTATACGCGACCAGATAACATCACTATCACACTCAGTAAACACAAAGCTTTTTTCAGCTACAATGAACTCTTCCCCTCTAATGGCGTCTAATCTATCTTTTTCATATACGTTCCACGAATCGCGAAATATCTCAGAGCTTTCTGCTTCGCGTTTAAGCCAGTTTTCGTTCCCGAGAATAATCTGAGAGCTAGAAAGTTCCAGTTGGGCAGTAAATTCGGGAACTTTGCTATAAATACTTCGACAATTTACTGATAAGATTTTGATTGGCGAAGTGTCATTACTCTGATTTCGTTGTCTGCATGTGGTCTGGCGAGTGTTCACCAGAGTACTTAGCCTAAAAAAATCCATGTGCTCTCCACAACTACTCTGCTACCGGAGTAACAGCTTCCTTTGGGTAGAGCACACCAGACTTATCAGTGGGGGTCCTACAATTCCCCCTCCCCCCCCCCCGATAATACAGGTCCAGAGATCTGCCGCCAACACCGTCAAAGAGTTGACGAAGCCTTAATCACCTCCATCAGTTCCTAGTCTTCTACCCTACACTCCAGATATCCGAAGGATCCCTCAAACTCCATATTAACAAGTTTTCTTCCTCGTTTAAAAAAAATGCTCCACTAGATGAACTCTTATAAAGCTTAGGCAATAATTTTTCGTCGAGCCTGTTGTAATTTCCCCGTCCATGTCTGTTACTTAATCATTAACGACCATCCTCTCCAATTAATTAACATTGTAAAACACCCAAGACCTTTGTTCTACCAGCAGATAATTTGGAATCCACACCTACTAATCGTCCAATAGAAACCCCGCAACAGATTAAGGTTGCTAATATTCTCAACCAGTCAAGGATGAACATTGGGCTCATACAATGTCCTCAACGCCTATAAAATCTTGATCTGATGTCTCCTCTCCTACTCCAATGTTGCCTGTATTGTATTACTCATTCCAACTCCTGGAACTTCATGCACACCGCGTTGGTTTGCACATCAATCCAACTCATCAAGACTTTCATCCCTTCTCGTCCACACTGAAAATCTGCATAGATATGCTGCAGCATCCCAAAATTCGATTCCTAGAAACATTATGTTACCTCTCTGGTTTTCAATCGTACTATGTTGCCGCTCCTATACCAACAAATATAACCAACCCTACGCCCATGCAGACTCCATACTTTCCTCCAAAGAAACCTCAAAGGGATCCCTCACCCGGCCAATGAAATCCTACCTCATATTTATCCACACCATCAGCTCTAATTTTCCGCTCCTTTAACTACCCCTCATCAGGGTCTCTTTCTTCCTCTCCATCTTTCCCTATTCCTTTCCTCTTCATACCATACTCTGGCTTAAACCTCAGCCCCCATACTTTTCTGTCTGCTACCACCCAACCTTCTAGACACTTCGCCTCCAGATTAGTGGCCATTTGATATCTTTGTTTATACCGTCACCCTGCCTTGCAGATCCTTTAAGTTTCCGTCTCCTGACACTACTTCTAACCTGTTCTAACTATACATCTTCCTATACCAGGGAATGTTTAGTGCTTCCATTTCTGGTCTTACACATCAATATTTCATCATTTTTATTGCACTGTATTGATTCAATATATTTTAAAACCACTAGGCTGAAGAGCGGAATGTTTGTACCGCTGACAGCCCACCCTACATCCATATGGGGCGATGGGTCATGAAACAACGACACTGAAAATAAAATTCTTGAGATGAACCCTCGTACATCCAATGCATTTATCCACAAACGAGGTACAATGAGGCGCTATTACATACACGTCCCAACTTTCATACACCTTGTAACATGGCTGGTACTAACCGCAACACGATTCTGTATAGGTTCAATTGCTTTTATTTCTTAAATTAAAATGGACCATGCAGATTGTTTGGGTGCTGTCTGAAAGGTTCTCTCGTAAAGTAACGGTTTCTGGAAGTACCAGTGGTGACAGAGGTGTATGAGAGAAAAGTTTTGCTGAAGAACTGGGTGGCGCCCTAGAGTGGTTGCTACGGCCTGCTCACGTATTTTGAAGTTGAGGTTTCCGGGATCAATCACTGACGCGCGACTGCAGTGGTGCCTTAGAAACCCAAGTGCCCACTTGAGATGGTTCAAATGGCTCTAAGCACAAGTGACTTAACTTCTGAGGTCATCAGTCCCCTAGAACTTAGAACTACTTAAATCTAACTAACCTAAGGACATCACACACATCCATGCTCGAGGCAGGATTCGAACCTGCGACCGCAGCGGTCGCAAGGTTCCAGACTGTAGCGCCTAGAACCGCTCGGCCACCCCGGCCGGCGCTTGAGATGTAACGAATATCTATTCAACACGGATGTCAGCAAGAAATCTACCTTTCCGTTCCCATGAAACGTGAGAAATTTCGCATAATATCAATGATAATTCTGTTCATCCAGTCCTTGGAATTGCCTTCTCTTCTATACACTGGCAATGCTTCGTCGGCCAATAGTAAAAGACCATTAAAACTCAGTACCAACTTCAGAAATTGTTTATGCGTATTTGTAAGCCATATCAGTGAAAGTTTTCATCGTTACCCTCTGTTTTCATGTTTCGAGACAATTTCGTTCGGTCACATTGGCTGCAAGCACTGCCGTCGTCTCTCCGAAGAGCGTTCAGGTGAGAACCGAGAACATGGTCTTCTTATCATTAGCTTCCTGGCATTCTGATGATTTGCTTCCTGGCCTTCGTTCCGTGTTGACTGTGCAGTTTGAAGACGTAAGTATAGCTTTTTGATACAGCATGAGATGTCAGTTACATGTCTCAGAGACCATACTCTGAGCAGATCGCATTTATTTAGTTGTCTGTGCATCTTGAATTAAGAGATCACTGGACTATATCTCCCGTTATTTTCAAAACGTGAGTAGCATAGATGAAGAACTCTGATTCTTCCTTTCTGTCTTCCTAAGGATGTCAATTAGAGGTTCACATATTAATTTCACTATTTCGTATTAGTTTTCTATGTTTTTGTTTTTCAAGAGCCACATTGCAATAAAGTTCCATGTTGGTTTTTGTTTCCACGGCATTTTCCGAATTTTGTATTAAAGCAAGGTTGGTCTTTTCCACACTTAATCCATTTACTCGGCCCACACTTCTCTAGAGTGCGATTAGAGCCTGTTTAAACTTTGTCCATAATTCCTCTACGTGCGTCCCTCATGATGGCAATTATTATTTAAATAGGATGCTAACAACTCCTTATTTGTTCTTTCCAGAATAAAAACTCTCTTAGCTATGGCGAATTTACAAACTGCAGCACAATTAAAGGATCATTATTTTGAAATCCCGTAACGGTCTCCCATTGCGACGTAGAAGTTTGAAATTGGACTCAAAGGTGCCTACAATGTTCCTCTGTAATGGTGCACAGTAGGACGGGAAACAGGAGGGATGAAAATCGTAAAAACTCTTTGCTACTTCGGATCACATTTAAATCTAGTCGAATGGTTTTTAACGACCCGTAGTGGTTCCACCCTGTACAACATAGTAAAAACTGTAGTCGTGGTTCACTCCAAAGAGTGTGATCGAATTCAGTGGGATTGCAGGTCTACGATGTCTTTAGAAAAAGGTTGAGTCGTCCAGGGAGTGTCAGCAGTCTCAAAGGTTGCCTACAACGTTATCTTTTTCCTCATCGCACTGCGAACTGTCGTTTTCGGCTGCAAAATGTGTGGGAATGAATGTCCCAAATGAAGGGGTGGTTTCATTGACGCTTTTTATGCCATCTTCTGAGGCTTTTCTGTGTCGATTATGTACGGCGGTGTGTCTGAGATGTTTTCTTCGGCCAACCCAGAAGAAAACCGCGTGATTTGAACTCTGTGCTTCGCAGTTCTGACCTCCATCGCACAGCTGTCAAGTGAAGGGGTGAAATGTGAGTAAGAAGGGGTGTGGCGACCTTCCTATTGTGTGAAACGTCCCCGGTGGCACTGAGCAAAATTGTGGTGAAATTTGGTGCCAATGTAATATCATTAACCACCTCACATCTCACATGAACTTCTACATCTACTACATCTACATCTACATCCATACTCCGCAGCCACCTGACGGTGTGTGGCGGAGGGTACCTTGAGTACCCTCTATCGGTTCTCCCTTCTATTCCAGTCTCGTATTGCCCGTGGAAAGAAAGATTGTCGGTACGCCTCCGTGTGGGCTCTAATCTCTCCGATTTTATCCTCATGGTCTCTTCACAAGATATACGTAGCAGGGAGCAATATACTGCTTGACTCCTCGGTGAAGGTATGTTCTCGAAACTTCAACAAAAGCCCGTACCGAGCTACTGAGCGTCTCTACTGCAGAGTCTTCCACTGGAGTTTATCTATCATCTCCGTAACTCTTTCGCTATTACTAAATGATCCTGTAACGAAGAGCGCTGCTCTCCGTTGGATCTTCCCTATCTCTTCTATCAAACCTATCTGGTACGGATCCCACACCGGTGAGCAGTATTGAAGCAGTGGGTGAACAAGTGTACTGTAACCTACTTCATATGTTTTCGGATTGCATTTCCTTAGGATTATTCCAATGAATCTCAGTCTGGCATCTGCTTTACCGACGATTAATTTTATATGGTCATTCCATTTTAAGTCACTCCTAATGCCTACTCCCAGATAATTTTTGGAATTAACTGCTTCCAGTTGCTGACCTGCTATATTGTTGCTAAATGATAAAGGATCTTTCTTTCTATCTATTCACAGCACATTACACTTGTCTACATTGAGATTCAATTGCCATTCCCTGCACCATGCGTCAATTCGCTGCAGATCCTCCTGCATTTCAGTACAATTTTCCATTGTTAGAACCTCTCGATATACCACAGCATCATCCGCAAAAAGCCTCAGTGAACTTCCGATGTCACCCACAAGGTCATTTATGATTAATGTGAATAGGAACGGTCCTACGACACTCCCCTGCGGCACACCTGAAATTACTCTTACTTCGGAAGACTTCTCTCCATTGAGCCGGCCGTGTTGGCCGAGCGGTTCTAGGCGATACAGTTTGGAACCGCGCGACCGCTACGGTCGCAGGTTCGAATCCTGCCTCGGGCATGGATGTGTGTGACGTCCTTAGGTTAGTTAGGTTTAAGTAGTTCTAAGTTCTAGGGGACTGATGACCTTAGAAGTTAAGTCCCATAGTGCTCAGAGCCATTTTTCTCTCCATTGAGAATGACATGCTGCGTTCTGTTATCTTGGAACTCTTCAATCCAATCACACAATTGGTCTGATAGTCCATATGCTCTTACTCTGTTCATTAAACGACTGTGTGGAACTGTATCGAACGCCTTGCGGAAGTCAAGAAACACAGCATCTACCTGGGAACCCGTGTCTATGGCCCTCTGAGTCTCGTGGACGAATAGCGCGAGCTGGATTTCACACGACGGTCTTTTTCGAAACCCATGCTGATTCCTACAGAGAGATTTCTAGTCTCCAGAAAAGTCATTATACTCGAACATAATACGCGTTCCAAAATTCTACAACTGATCGACGTTAGAGATATAGGTCTATAGTTCTGCACATCTGTTCGACGTCTCTTCTTGAAAACGGGAATGACCTGTGCCATTTTACAATCCTTTGGAACGCTACGCTCTTTTAGAGACCTACGGTACACCGCTGCAAGAAGGGGGGCAAGTTCCTTCGCGTACTCTGTGTAAAATCGAACTGGTATCCCATCAGGTCGAGCGGCCTTTCCTCTTTTGAGCGATTTTAATTGTTTCTCTATCCCTCTGTCGTCTATTTCAATATCTACCATTTTGTCATCTGTGCGACAATCTAGAGAAGGAACTACAGTGCAGTCTTCGTCTGTGAAACAGCTTTGGAAAAAGTCATTTAGTATTTCGGCCTTTAGTCTGTCATCGTCTGTTTCAGTACCATTTTGGTCACAGAGTGTCTGGACATTTTGATTTGATCCACCTACCGCTTTGACATAAGACCTTTGGCTATTTTCCCGTGTGTCGACAATCTGCTGTGTGAAGCATGGCCGAACCCAAGGATTACGTCGCGGGGTGCCATAGTTTTGCGCCATTACGAAGGAAGGTTGTAGGCCCTTTGAGTCAAATTTCAAACTTCTTCGTCGCAATGGGAAACAAATGTGACATTTCGAAAATGTGACCCTTTAATTGTGTTGCATAGTTTATTAACTTTAGTAGCCATCGTCGCTATGACATCATCGTCACTGATCCTTATCTCTACTCTGACACTATCGATATGATGGTACCTGTATGTAGCTACAAGGTCAAAATATCTCCATTTCATCTGAGTTGTCGAACTACCTGCTCAAGACAGTTCTTTAAAAATGGTTTTAGAATTTGTAACATGACTGGTACAAATCGTTTCATTGTTCTTTATCATTCCAGTTACATTTATTTGTTGGATTTAAGAGCGCAGTGCAGATTGTTGGGCCGTGGCTGAGAAGTACTCACGCAAGGAAACGGATTCCGGGAGTTAATCCCTGACGCACTGCCACAACGGTGCCTTAACGTCAAATGCCCATTCGTGATATAGTAAGCTTTTCAGCATGGATATCAACAGGAATCCTTCCTTTTCATTCCCATGGAACGTGAAAAATTTAGCACCTTCTCAACAGTATTTTCTGTTCAGCCAATCGTCGTGTTGCTTATCGTTCTACACAATGTGCGTGCCTCGTCAACCACTATCATACTTGGTACGACCTCGTAAACTGTATATGCACGTTTGTCAAGGAAACTTTAGCAGCGTTTCCCTTTATTTTCAGGCTTCGAGTCACTTTCTTATTCGCTCACTGGCTAAAACCTTGGTACCCCCACTCCAAAGAGAGTTGGAGCTGACAGGTAGCTTTGAATTCCTGTCATTCGTTTCCTGGGGGTCGTCCCGTGTCGACTATGAATCGCATCCTGGCTGTCGTCCCATGACGACTCTGCAGTTTGAAGATGTAAATGTCGCTTTTTGTTATAGCATGAGGTGTTAGTTACATATCGCAGAGTCTGTATTCTGAACAGCTCGCATATTTGTGTGTCTCAAAAGTGGAATTCATGGGATTATTTCTCTCGTTATCTGAAAATGTGTGTAGCACAGATGAGGAACTCTGATTGTGTTCTTTTTTCAGTCTTCCTACCGATGTCAATTAAAGTAGTACATGAATAATTTCAGTACTTCATGTTAGTGTTCTGTGTTTTTGTTTTTCACTTTGCAATAACGTTCCATGTTAGTTTTAATTTTTAATGAATGTTTAATATTGGCATATCGGCGTCCATTTATGAACCACACTTCGTACAACTTCTCCCACTATTACACAGCCTCGATATATTGACATCTTACTCTATTACTTTCAGTAAATGGAAAAAAAAAGAAGGTCTTATTAACATGTTGTAACTAAGTTCTGCAAAACTTGTACTTGCACATAGTGAATTTTGTCTAGATATAAGTGTTTGCTTCCATCCTTTTTAATCTGATGCATGTTAACATATACGTGATAGGTAAATCTGCTTTCCCAATTATTTGTATATAACTTAAAAACCTTTGGACTAGCACAGATAATTTGTTGGATCTTAAGCCATTTGTTAATTTCCTTGTTATACCAAACCTCAACTCTCAAAGCAGGTACGACAATAACTTACTTTTATTCGAGCTTTATGTGGGACTGAGTTCTTACTTCATCTTACAGTTACTTTGTTTCTCTCATTTACATAAATACAAGATATGGCTTACTGAAATTTTCTTTCTTTATTTCCTTGTAAAAATCACCTTACTTATAACATGTCTTCCCACTATCACTTCTCAGCAGGAAGACTGCAAGGTTTCTTTTTCTCTTATAATTGTAGAATCTTCAACGCCAAATCCCAGGTATGAACAAATGTGGCAAAAAAAAAGAGATTAGCATCAATTTTTTTAGAAGGGGTGAGGAGGTGATGTAATAATTCTGGTACAGATCACTTCACAATCCTGTATCAGTTCCATTACATTTATTTCTTGTATTAAAGTGGGCTGTGGAGACTGTTTGGTGGTGGCTGAAAGTTCTTACACAAGGAAATGGATTCCGGAAGTTAATCCCTGTAACAAGGCTGCAGCCTTCCGTTCCCATAAAATGTGAGAAATTTAGCACTTTCTGAACAGTACATATGTTCAGTCAACCTAGAATATGCCTAATCAACTAATAGTTAAAGATCGTTCAAACTCGGTACGAACTTAGTAATTTGTTTATGCATATTTGTACATCATGTCAGGGCAAAGTTTGCTACGTTCCCCCCTATTGTCATACTTAGAGACACTTTCTCGATCGTCATATTGGCTACAAAGTTGCTGCTGTCCCTCCAGAGAGACTCTGGACTGAGAACAAAGAACTTTGAATTCTTGTCATTTCTTTCCCGAGAGTCATCCCGTGCCGACTATAGTTCGCTTTCTGGCTGTCATCCTGTGCAGACTGTGCAGTTTCAAGCTGTAAGCGTGATACAGAATGAGGTCTTAGTTTCATGTTTCAGAGTTTGCATCGCATTTATCTGGCTGTTTGTGTGTGTTGGATGTGGAGTTCATGGGGTTATTTCTCATGGTTGTTTGAAAATGCGAGTTGCACGCATGAGGAAATTTGATTTGTTCTTTTTCCAGTGTTCTTAACAATGACAATCAACGTCCTACATCATTAGCTTCACTTTTTCGTATTATTTTGCTATCTTTTTGTTTCCGAAGAATAATATTAGAGTAAGGTCTCGTGTGATTTTTAGAAAATCTGAATAAAAGTTAAGTAACTTGTGAAATCGACTTCCATTTCTGAAAAATAATTGCTACAGCTACTGCCATGACTAGGCGACCCTTTTTTCGACAGATATAATAAAGATTACATTAAGGTGTTGTTTCATTGTGATGGTGGTCTATCGTGCGCAATGGAAAAATAATTAATGGAATGTTGCATGAAATGCAACGTATTTTATTGTAGTAACGAGTGCATAGCGCTCACAGGTTTTTATTTCGGAGCTGAAACATTTACTAATGCAGACTAGTGTCAAGCCACTTCACAAGACTGTCTCTACCACCTGCAACGAATCCATGGACGTCATACCCTATATTAGGTAGGTTAAAGTAGCCTCCAACTAGTAGTGCATGATCGGAGCTTCCACGCTGCTAGGCATAAACATTCTTTGAATGGCTCTACAACTGTTACATCAGAACTGGTGGCCGATAAAAACATCCCATGATTTATCTGAGTTCACCTAGACTTGTTACTGGAGTCCAAATAGCTTCACAGTCAGACTCAACTGCGACCTAGACAGACACAATATTTTTGTCGATTGCAATAAACACTTCTCTTCCTAGGACGTCTAACCTGTCTTTTCGAGATAGGTTCCAGCCCTCGTTAAATGTGTCGGAGCTTTCTACTTCAGATTGCATCCAGCTCTGGGTTCCGAGTATAATTTGAGCGCGACAGCTTTTCTGGAGGACAGAAAATTCGGTAAATTTGTTACGAATGCTTCGGAAATTTACCGTTACAATTTAGGCCGTCCTAGTGCCTTTACTCTGTACACGATCTGATGAAGAACTCTGCTATACGAGTATCTGTTTCCTCTGTGAAGTGCATTCTTGAAAGGGGGTCCTATAATGCTACACGCCATAATGCAGGTCCAGAAATCTGCAGCCAAGACCATCACAGAATTGATGGAGCCTTTGGTTGAGACCCTCCACTTGACTCCAGACCGTAGGACGCCAATCTGTTGTGGATACTATACTACAAATTACGAACTCTGTTTGCACCCCACAAGCGACGCTAGCAGCCTTCACCACTTCCGCCAGTTGACCTTTCGCGTTGTTAGTACCGACATGAGCCACAGCTTGAAGATGCTGTGACGATACCTAACGGTTGCTGCTAGTATAGTTAGTCTTCTACACAGCAATCCTACGAGCATATCAGTTGCGTCTTGCTTGCGATTACTCGTACTTTAGGTACTACGGCTATGCACGAATCTGTTTAAAAGGAATAGATCTATGTAGTATTAGGGTCGAGCTGCGCACATCTGCGTTCATGCCCTGCAGCTAATTCGCTGCAAATCATAGCCTGTAGCTGTGATCATGCAGGCAAATAGTATATGCATTGGCTAGAATTGCGAGTTAATAAAATACACAGACATACTAAATAAAAGTTAAATGAATAAGCTAATAAAAATGGTTCTATTCTACGTCTGTAACTGCGTAGACGACAAAGAATTGTGTTGAAAAAAATTTTTTTTTCAAGAAAGGACATTTCAGAGAAACGTGAAGTTGTCCTGTGATATTCAATTAAAATACAGACGGATATTACCCTTATCAAACACAGTTAAGTTGTGAGAATTACGAGAATGGTAGAAATATCAAAAATGGTTCAAATGGCTCTGAGCACTATGGGACTTAACTTCTGAGGTCATCAGAACTACTTAAACCTAACTAACCTAAGGACATCACACACATTCATGCCCGAGGCAGGATTCGAACCTGCGACCATAGCGGTCGCGCGGTTCCAGACTGTAGCGCCTAGAACCGCTTTTTTTTTTTTTTTTTTTTGACCTTTGCCTTTCGCGAGCAAGTGCTCTACCAGCCCTTTTTTTTTTTTTTTACACAAGAATCAACAGTAGTGGAAGGCGTTGTTATTTATTTATTTGCATGTGTTTTTGTAAGATTCACTAATATCATGAAATTATGGGAACACATATGCGAAAGAGAAAAGAAATATAAATTCTGGTTAACGAAAAAGAAAGGAAAAAGGAAAAGCAAAAAGAAATAAAATCCGCGCAATCTGCGACGCGCTCTCCCATCCGCGGAGGTCAGAAGTAGAATAGATCGTAGGCGGTTGAAACTCAGACACCGCCGGGGGAGGAGGGGTGGATGCCCTCTGAGCCAGGCACCCCCCAACTCAGTGGAGCTCTAACAAAGACCGCTCGAAGATAGTTAGCAAATAATGTTCGGTAACGTGGCGTGTTTTCGAGAGCTGCATAGGCTGTTCGTAAATAGGTCCAGAAGTCGAGGCGGGATTTAGGTCCCTCATGAAAGAGATAAGCGACCGCCCACCCTTTGACCCACGTAATAGCATGACACTTGGCGGCGGGAAAATGTCGGTCCTCCGGGTATAGAAACATTCGAGGTTCTATTGTGTCTGGTGGCACCCGGAGATAGCAGGCAAGGATTTGCTGCGATGAGGCGCATGTCAGACGGTGTTCATCAGTGTCCAGTTGCTGGCAAAGGAGACAAAGAGGGGATTCTGACAAGCCAATGTTGTGCAGGCGCTGCTTCGTGGCAAATTTCCTGTTGACTGTGTGATACCACAGTGCCCGGACGTTCGTAGGGAGGAAGGGCTGGTGGACGGTAGTCCACACTATGGGCCACTGGATGGAGGGATATTTGGTCTCCATCACATTCCGGGGAACACAGCGCAGCAACAAGCTGTAAAAATCCTTAGTCCTAGGTGGGCGTGTATCTGGGAGACTGGTATGTATGTAACTGTAGTCGACGAAAAAGGTCGAAATATGGGACAAATAAGGCACGATATGGCCGACAGACACCGGTGGTGAGGTGGAAGCAGGTAGGAAGACCTCAAGCAAGCTGCGTGTTAGAGATGTACCCTGGCCCATCCACTGTTTTCTCGTGGTACTCATGTACAAGGCTGCAGCTCGCATACGGACATTGACGAGCCCGACGCCACCATACCGTGAGGGCAGGGTAAGTGTCTCATAACGGACTTTAAACATTGAACCAGCCGTGAGATAATAGCCAAAAGCCGCCTGAAGGTTGCGCCCAATTGCAGTTGGCAGAGGGAGAACTTTTTTTTAATTTTTTTTTATTTTTATTCTTCAAAACCCAATATTATACAAAACTCACCCACCACCTGAAATCATTAGTGGGTCGAACTTAGCTACAATATTACATTTCAGCAGCATTTACTGTATCTTTTATATTCTACTGTTAATGTTAGCTACAGGAAGTTAGTTCAATCTATGGGTATCTATATGATTTACTGTTAGTCAATCATGCTATCAACTCTAACCTACTTTACTACTAACAACTACATCCTGCAGCGTTACAGGTGTGCCAGTATATAATATAAACCTACTGTTTCATGTCCATGCCCACCGAGCTAACCCCAGTGGGCGTGCCCCTGGCACTGGGCTGTCCTTACCACAATCGCTGCAGGTCTAAAGAAAATTTCCTACAATCTACTTCTACAAATAATAATAATAATAATTTTATTAGTCATAGTTGGTGTGCTGTAGTCTTAACCGGTATGGTCGCACCCTCCCCCTGGTCCTGGATGCGTCGGATCCCGATCGTCATTGACGGTCGGCCAGTACGCACCCTGACGGAATGGGATGGTGCGTGATGTCAAATTTTTGGATCCTATCTACTCGATCTCCCTTCTATACTCCCTTAGGACCTTGGCGGATACCTCGTTAGCCAGTTTATCGATAATGGTGAAGGTGGTAGGGTCTCTAATGAGATGAAAGGTGTCTGTGTTAGGCAATGAGTTTCGTAAGTTAGCTGCAACGTCGTCGAAAAGCGGACACTCGTAGACTACATGATCCGGTGTGCCCATTTCGGCACCACAGTCACACGATGGTGTTGCTCTTTTCCCGAACCGGCAAAGATATGCCGGGTACGGGCCATGCCCAGTGAGGAAGTGCAGCAGTCCCTTGCTTGGCTGGAAATGTTTCATCCCTAATCTTTCCTGAACGTTTGGTAATAATTGGTGCATTCTTCTTCCTGTCTCATCCCCATCCCAGATTTCCTGCCAAAGTTCCATTCCCCTTCTTTTAATTGTAATTTTATCCCCCACTCTGACCCCCATGATATCCCTAGTTATTTCAATTTTCCCCTTTTTCACCCAATACCACGCAGCCTGCTCCCTGATTTTTACATCAAGGGGGCACAGGCCCATGAGTATCAGTAATGCTCCCCCTGGTGATGTTCTATATGCCCCTACTGATCGAAGTATCATGTTCCGCTGCACTCTCTTCACGGCAATAGCAGGAACGACCCTCGTGAGCCTGTGGGCCCAGACCCCGGACCCGTAGCCCACGATGGAGACGAGAATGGTGTTATGATATAGCTTGATGAGATTCGGTGGAAGATGAAATCGTCTATGGCCGATGTTGATGAGATTGTTTAACACTTCTATTGACCTATGTGTAGTTGCCTCAATGTGCCTGGCAAAGCTCCATTTTTCATCTAGCATTACCCCTAGGTTCAAATGGCTCTGAGCACTATGGGACTTAACAGCTATGGTCATCAGTCCCCTACAACTTAGAACTACTTAAACCTAACTAACCTAAGGACATCACACAATACCCAGCCATCACGAGGCAGAGAAAATCCCTGACCCCGCCGGGAATCGAACCCGGGAACCCGGGCGTGGGAAGCGAGAACGCTACCGCACGACCACGAGATGCGGGCTACCCCTAGGTATCTAGCTTCTCGACGACGTATAACTGGTGTGCCATCCATCCTAACTGTAGGGTTTCTGACCAATTGGCCCTTTAGGAGTAGGTAAGTGGATTTGTGGGTTTTTTTTTTTTTTTTTTTTTTTTTGCTTAGTTCTATGGCACCACTGTGATAGTAGTGTCATGGTTCTCTCAATCTTTGGTTCTAATTCCTCTCGGCTCCGACCGCCAACCAACAGGATGAGGTCATCAGCGTAAGCTATCACCTCTAGCAAATCTGCACAGCTCTCCAAGGTCTCAAGGAGAGGCTCCATATTGATATCCCAAAAGAGTGGCCCCAGGACAGAGACCTGTGGACACCCCTTCGTTATCTTCTTGCCCACTCTTCCGCTACGGGATGATAGCCAAACCTCCCTGTCCAAGCAATAGCTCCTGAGCCATATAGCGGCCCTGGACACTCCTTCTCTCGCAAGCGAGAGAAAAGCGAAGGCCACCACAGGTTGTCAAAGGCGCCACTGATTTCCACCCTGATGCCAACTATGTACTTATGTGTGGACGACCCGCAGACCTCAGCCGCCATGGCGATTGCGTCAGACGCAGAACGCCCGGGCCTAAAGCCGAACTGCCTGCTGCTCATTCCACAAAGCACTCGGTGTGCCATCAGCCTGTCAGCCAGCAGCCTCTCCAGCAATTTTCCTAGCAGATCCAACAGACAAATGGGTCTGTAGGACTTGACCTCTTTTGGATCCTTATCCAGTCCCTTTTTTATTATTACAACGTTTGCTTGTTTCCAGATGGTGGGAAACGTTTTGAGGCTTAGGGCCTCGTTGTAGATTCTAGCTAGAGGTGCTACTAGTTAAGGAGCGAGGTATTGCACCACCTCCGCTATGATGCCGCCTGGTCCTGGGGCCTTTCCTCTTTTAAGTGCCTTAATGTGCACCGCCACCTCGTTCTCCGAGAAAGGGTTGTTTTGGTACTCTTCTAGCTGAGCTTGCCTAATTAGGCCTTGTTCTTCTGTATCCTCGTTTTCCGTGTCATCCGGAAGCAGGGACCGGAGAAGGACTTCAGCAGTTTCCTGCCATGTCCCTGTCATCCGATTCCCACCCCGGATGGTTGATAGTACCATAGGAGACCTAATTTTTTCCCTGACTATTTTATATGGGATACCCCAGGGATCTATAGCCAATTGGCTCTGGACATACTTCTCCCAGCTTACCAGCCTAACCCTTTTGAGCTCCCTCTGGAACTCTTCCTTGGCATTCCTATAGATTTCTAGCCATCTCTGTTTTTCTTCCCAGACGACACTTCGCTGGTAGTACCTCCTCGCCCTCCTGACCGACTGACGCATCTGCCCCAGTTCAGCAGACCATGGTGACGGGGAGGCCGCGACAGCCCTTCTCCTAGTTGGTACTGCAGCCTTTACCGCTTTTGTGATGGCACTAACCAGCTCTTCAGCATGCCTGTCGACGTCTTCATCACCTCCGGCCATGTCGGGGGAACAAACTCTCTTGCAAGGCGCTCCCAATCAGTTTTGTTATAATTTAATTGAAACTCCCACCCTATGTCCCAGTGGCATTTCCTGTCTGTGAGCTCAAATGTGATTAAGTTATGGTCACTTGTCGTTACTTGGTCTCTTACTCTCCAGTTGTTCAGGTGACCAGCAAAATTTGGTGAAAGTAATGTTACATCAATATTAGTTCCTTCTCCTCCTCCGCCCATGTAGGTGGGGGGGGGGGGGGGGTTCCCGGCTCTGTTGGCAACCAAGTACTGTAGTGACATTACTGTTTCCTCCATCTTCTCCCCTCTGCCATCCCAGGTGCCACTGTGCCACAGGGGGGACTTCGCATTGACATCTGCCACCAGCACTATCTTTCGGCCTCTTAGTGCTGTTGTAACTTGTGATAGTTGATCTAAATATGTCTCAATGTCCTCACCATATTGGTAATACATATTAACTAAATGAATGACCCCGACTGGAGTCTGGAGTTCGGTGACAATACAGTGTTCATTTGAAAAATGAGCGAGCACTGTGACTCGTATGGCTTTATTTATGACTATAGTGGTGGCTTTAGGGTCATCTCCAAAGGATACTATTTGCCAGTTAACACTAGCGAAAGCTATGTTCCCCGCAAGAGAGTATGGCTCCTGTAGACAGAGTACGTCGAGACTCATCTCCTGCACCATCCTTCGGAGCTCCTGCATGACTAATCGGCTATTATGTGCATTAAGTTGTCCTAGCTGTATTTTAATTGTCATGGGAATTACGTGTGTACATATTTTTCTGGAAAGGTCTTCATCCAGTCAAATGCTAACCTTCCATTGGCTAAGACAGCCTGTTTGTAAATTTCGTCTAGATCTAATTTCTCGTTTCTTCTTTGAAAAACCTTTTTGACAAGGTCACGCAGGGCGCCGAAGTCAGTGGGGAGATTCATGGTCTTTAACTGTATCCTATCGACAGCCTCCATGGCCGAGAAGGTGACTTTACGTCCATACTGGTGTCCCACCCGCACTATATGCCTTAATGCCGTGGTCAGGACAGCCGGCTCCTCCAGGCGCGAAAGTTGCAAGGCATGTTCTAGATTGGGGTAGATCCTGATGGGATCCACCTCTAGACGTTTAACTAACGGTTGGTCAGAGGTAGATGTGGCTATTGTACTACTAATTGTAGTTACTTGAAGTGGTTCTTCGGATGTGGAGCTATTTCTTGTGGCCTTAATTTGGCCCGCTATTGCAGGACGCCTGACTTCGGGTGCCCGATCTTCTGCCGGTCTCGAGTTCCGGGGGGGAGGGGAGAGCGGCAGCTTCCCGTTCACACAGGTCCGTCTGGACGGACACATCTACCATACCTGTTCTTTCAGTTTTACTTCCTTAAACGAAGGTTAAGAATTGCCTGAATTTAGCAGCCCTAGCCGCGTCCCTACGCCTCTTCCCCGGAGACTTCCTTTTTGGCATCCTGCGCACAGCTGCGGCTTCAGCCATAATCAATTCTTGATATCAGCCTTTGCTCCAACATCCTATAGGTTGGGCAATTCCTACCTGAGGCGTTACAGGTCTTTTTGCCTCTCTTTGCACATGGAATGCAGGTTCCAGATTTAGTGCAATTCTTTCTTACGTGATCTTCCGCTCCGCATCTGGAGCAAGCCGGCTTCCTGTCACAGTACTTGTGGATATGATCTAAATCGCCACAATTGTGGCAACGAGGTACCACCAAGTAGTCCCTCACGTATATTCTACCCATAGATGTAAGCTTTTTCCACATAGATCCTGTTACTTCTGCTACGTGATGTACTGTTTGCCTGTCTCTTGGTCCTGTCTTAAATTTTAATTGAAAGTCATTTCTAAATTGTTCATCAGTCATATTATCAAAATTTTGATTCCTAATCGTGTCGCACAATTCATTATTGTCCATCGTAACCGGTACATCGTACATGATTACAAGTGGATTCCTCTTCTTTGGGGGTTCACACCTGACCGCCTTACACAAATTTTGATTATTTAGAATTTTGTTTTTATCCTCTTCAGTTGCTACGTCCACAATTACTACATTTTTGTTGCTTTAACTTTGTTCACCTTTATTTTATCCTTGACTGGATTTACCATGGTGGTAAAAATTTCCTGGACCTTTTTGGTGTCTTGGCCGGGCAGGGGTCTTAAGAAGACCGCCGTGTCTGGCTTTCGTGCCACTTTCGCTATTGTCTCTCTAGTTGTTTGAGATTTAGGAGCAGCCTGAGCCACTACACCTGCCCATGTCTTAGCCGGTTGTCTCCTAAGGGTAAAGTTTTCCCGTTGCAGTTCTACAACTCGCCCCTCAAGCCTAGCATGAGCAATCGCCCAGGAGGCAAGTTCGTTCTTTATCGCCAGAATAGCAGTTTGGCTAATCTTCCCGTTTTTGACGTTGGACTCCAACAGTTGCGTGATTCTGTTGTGTCTCTCAGTCACACTCTCATCAGTCTCCTCCATTTGCCCCGATGAGTCGGGAGCAGAAAGCATCGAAGCTCTCGCGGAAGCACACGATTCGCTTGTCTCTGGTTCGGCCATGATTTTACAAGCGAAAAAATGGGGGTTAGGAGCCCGTCTCTAACCCCGGACCGGCTCCTCTGGCATGGGGGGTACCAAGATGCAGCTCGCCCACCAACCTCGACCCTAGGTCAAGGGCATCCCTGAGCCGCCGAGTTCAGCACACCGTTGCCAGTGTCCTCGTCCCCTTCAGTGGCCTCGTCACCGACGATTTCTCCCAGTGTTCCTCGGCAAGTGCACCCCGCACTCCGGAGAAGCGGATGCACTTCTCGTCCTTCCCCGCCTACCAGCCCGAGCTCCCACCTGCAGGCCAAGGACCCGCTCCTACTCAGGTGGCGGGCCGGTCACCCAGTCGTTCGACGGTCTGGACCCAACTAACCTGGCCCAGGCGATGTCACCACCCCCTGGGTTTGGCAGAACACGCCCCGGTTACCCACGGGCGCGGCGAAGCGCACTTGCCGACTCGCGCCGAGGTCCCACGCCGACAAACGAGGTCGCCGGCATGCAGAGCACCAGCTGGTCTTGTGCCCTGCGAATTGAGGGAGGGACAGATGGTTAGTCCCTCAGACACAGCTCCCCCTGTGCCACGCACCCTTCGCTTTCGCCTTGGGTTCGGGGCGTTTAACGTCCTACCATGACGGGAGTTTAACGTCCTTCCTTGACACAACGACAACCCTCACCGTTCCACAGCCCGGAGGTGTTATGAGAGTGATGATGTGATAAAATGATGGTATGGCCCGGGTCTTATATTGTGGAGTTTGACATCATCGAGACGGTGCGGCACTCAAACCCGAGTTACGTTCCCCGGAGGCCCTCCACACGTACTGGGGGATCATGGCCGACCATGTCTCACCCACCGCTTTTGATAATTCACGGTGGGTCAGTGCGGTTCAGTGAGGATTGCACCCAGTTAAGGGCTAGCCTTTTAACGTCATGCATGGACGGCCCTTCCCGTGTTAGCTTCACCCCATCTAAGGGGGTTACTAAGCGCCGGGGCCACGTCAAGGCCACGGGATAGGACATTACGATCCCCGCCCCACTCAGGTTCCTCTGAGCCACAGAGCACTTCAGACTTTCTGAAGATTCCCGGGAATCAGAAGGTCTCCTTGCGGTTTTAACCCAGTTTCGGAAGGCAACACACCTTCTCCAGGTGGCGCCACGCAGACCGCTTTCCCGTGCTTGCGCGATGTGAACCAATTTTGATGCCACATAAAGATTAATAAACTCAACCCATTGAAGTGTGTCCTGGCGGCACAAGAGGTTCTGGCGGACGTCGTTGCGGATGACGTGTAACAGGCGACGGAAATTCGTTGCCGCTGTGCGTGTGACCGTGGGGGTAAAGGTACCGGAAAGTCCGCACAAGCGGCAGGGGTGCCACTTCATCCTTCTGGAGGCCTCGTCCTATGTGCATTGCAGAAGATTTGGCGACATTCATGGCACTGCCAGCGGCAGCCCCATAACGGGTAATCAATTCGAGGACTTCCAGAATCTCAGAGCTGGGGCGAATGAGGAGGAGGAGGTCATCAGCATATGCCCGACAGCGAAAAGTGTGTTGGCGTAGGGTGAGGCCAGAGAGCTTGATCGTCAAGCCACCAATAAGGGGCTCAAGGGCAATGGCATACAGGAGGGTAGAGAGGGGGCACCCCTGCCGTATCGAACGGCAGATAGGTACCGGCCCTGCTAAACGTCCATTGATTGACTTGGACACGTGAACTGGCACTGTCATAAAGACGCCGGATGACGTCGAGAAACGGAGGGGGGATGCCCATTCGGGCTGCCACAGAAAACGATGACGCACTTTATCGAAGGCGCTGTCGAAGTCTATAGCGACGACCGCTGCCCGGATTCTGCAGGCCGCCGCTATCGCAATTAAGTCGTGGCATTCCCCTGTGGCAGTCTGTATGTTAACCTGTCCGCCAGGCGTCGTTTGCTCTGGCGAGAGGATATGAGGGAGTGTAGTTCGGAGCCGCATTGCCAGTAAGTGCGCGAAAATCTTGTAATCGGCATTGAGTAGGGTGAGCGGTCTGTAACTCGCGACCATCGAACCACGAGCTGGTTTGTGGACTGGTATAATGATGCCCTCAGCAAGGGCGGGTGGGATTGCTTGGTCAGATGTCATCAGTTCTTGATACATAGTCGTCCACCGTGGTGCCATGAGGTCCCGAAAGGTACGGTAAAACTCAATCGGTAAGCCGTCAATGCCGGGCGATCTGTTGACTGCACCCTTGGCGATTGCGTTGTTGACTTTGTCTAGCGTGACCGCCACTGTCAAAGCATCCGCCTCCGTGTGGGGGAGGGTGCGCGTGACGTAATGCAAAATGGAGTCGTCTGCTGCAGTTTCAGCGTCTTCATCACTATCAGTACGACGATAGTGCTCGACGAATGCGTGGACGATGTCATTCTGAGTGGTCACCTGCGTTCCATGAGGCGTGGTCAGAGTGCTGATGATCTGCCGACGACGCCTTCATTTGTCGGACACTATATCATGCATGGATGGAATTTCTAAATCCGCGTGATCGTGGCGCCGCGTCCGTATCGCGATCCCTCGCAGGTTCCGGCGTGCCAGCGCAATTATCTTCGCCTTAGTTCTTTGCCGTTCCAACTGGTTGTCCGGGGTTGGCGGTTGAGCATCCAGATCTCGGAGAATCGCGTAATAGAAGTCAACAGTGGTGCGATGCCAGTCGGCCATGTCCTTCCCGTGTCTCATCAGTGTCCTCCGGATCGCCGGCTTGGCGCAGTCCAACCACCATGTCAATGTCGGGTGGTAGCGAGGAAGGCGTCGTTCGCAGGCTGTCCACGTTTCAGTGACTTGTTGGCGACACGCCAGGTCATGCAAATGTGAGGTATTGAGTTTCCATGGCGCACGGCTGCGCCATACTGATTGCGGCGGAAGGAGGACCGTACAGATGTAAGCGCAATGGTCGGAAAAGGCCAGCGGGCAGCGTTCGGCGCCCCGTATCGCAGAGCTAAGAGTTTGTGAGACATATATCCTGTCTAGTCGGCTTGCGGAATGACTTGTAAGAAAGGTATGGCCAGAAAGGTCGCCGTGTTGAACTTCCCAGGTATCGTGAAGCAGGAGGTCTCGCACCACTATACGTAGCTCCTGGCATGTAGTATAGAGGGGAATCTGATCTTTAGGATGGAGAACGCAGTTGAAAGCACCTCCTAGTAGGCAATGGTCATAACGCCCTGAAAACAGGGGAGCGATTTCCTCGGAATAAAACTGGGCTCTTTCATGCCGTCGGTCGGTGCCTGAGGGAGCGTAGACATTAATGATGCGTGTCCCCATGGCAGTGAGTGCCATGCCCCGAGCTGATGGAAGGAAGGCGACATCGGTCACAGAAATCCCGTGGCGGACGTAGATGGCCACCTTGCGGCCCATAGGATCACTCGCTGAGGCGTGGGCGGTATAGCCATTGATATACGGGAGACTAGCCAAGTGAACTTCCTGCAGAAGGGCGAAATCAATATCCGAAGCCCAGAACATCTCCTGCATAAGGCGGATTTTCACCCTGGAACGGATGTTGTTGGCGTTGATGGTTGCTATCCGGTAGGCCTGGTGTCGGATTGCTGGAGGCTGGTCCACTCCGCCGTCCGCGCAAGGGTGTGGGCGTCGCAGCGGAACGTTATCCCGCTGGGCCGCAGGGGAGTCTGGGGAGAGTATGATTAGTGGTGCGACCGTGACGGGGCAGGGTCCCGTAATGGCTCCTGCTCCTTGACCTCCTCCGCGTGCCACCCCGTGGAAGCGGAAACTGGTGTATCTTCCATTTTGTCTGCAGAAGATGTAATTGTGCGTGGTGTAGTGTCGCCTGTGATACGTTCAAGATATAGTTCAGCGTCAGCACGGGGCGCAGGCACACCGATAGATGTCTCCGCGCTCATTACGTCTTCGTCAGCAGTAGCGGGTTCTGAGGCCTCGTGCTGGTCGACGGTTACGTCCTCCTCGACTTGTAACGTCTCCTCTTGGCCGGAAACGGTGCGCCGTCTTCGCTTGCGACGTTTCGGGGAGCGTTGTTTCCTTGTGCGACCCTCCGTGTCCTACGACGGAAGGGAGTCGCGTCGTTCTGGCAGAAAGGCCGCTGTAGGAACGATGAGCGAGTCGATCTCCATCGTGTTTCCGAGGTCAGGGTCAGCGTCTGGTTGCGCCGGCATCTTCAGAGCGGCGTCGATGGCCGGCCGAGGCGGCGGGTCGTCCGAGGCGCTCTCCGTCGGTGTCTGGTCGCGCTCGTTGGTGGCGTCGTTTGTGGTGACCGGGCGACGTTGCAAAGTGGTAGGAGAAGCTAGAGCAGCGGCATAGGTCACCGGTAGCACTGTAGGTTGCGACGTGGGTGGTTCTTCGGCAGCTGGAAGTTGCGTAATACACCGTTGTAGGCATTCGGATCTAAGGTGGCCTTCTTTGCCGCACCCGGAACAGGTCCGAGGCTGGCCGTCGTATATAATTATTGCACGGCATCCGCGGATCTGTAAGTAGGACGGGACGTGGCTTCGGAGATCTATGGTGACCTGTCGGACCCCGTTTAGGACAGGATACGTCCGAAACTGTGTCCACTTCTCCGCAGTGTGGCCATGGACTGTGCCGTATGGGCGTAGTGCCGCGGCGGCTTCCTCAGCAGGAAGTTCGAATGGCAATTCGAAAATGCGTATCGTTCGCATACCTAAGCCTGCGTGGTCGACGGTTACCTCCCCCACATTGCCATCAGCGTGACAGAAGCGGAGCCCCTGTTTGGTCTCACGTAGTATGCGTTCGCACGCCGCGTCGTTAATGATTTTCACATAGACCGTGCTGCTCACGATGGACAAATGTATGCCGATAATATCGGTCGCCGGGATCTTCACTTCCTCTCGCAGAAAACGCTCCACCTCGAGTGCATTGGGTCGGGCATAATCGTTGCAGAAAGTATATCGGAGTGTTGATTTACGGTAACGGTTCGCCATGGATCGTACAGGGTAAGCCGGCACTTAAGCAACGGCCGTCAGAATGTAAACAAGGCGAGCTCGCGCCGCACGAAGTCAACACGTACGCGTCCGCTCTGTTGCCCTGCCGAAGACAGACTGAATTGTGTTGAAAAAAAAATTTTTTTTCAAGAAAGGACATTTCAGAGAAACGTTAAGTTGTCCTGTGATATTCAACTAAAATACAGACGGATATTACCCTTATCAAACACAGATAAGTTGAGAGAATTACGAGAATGGTAGAAATATCAAAAATGGTTCAAATGGCTCTGAGCACTATGGGACTTAACTTCTGAGGTCATCAGAACTACTTAAACCTAACTAACCTAAGGACATAAAAAGAAATGGCTCTGAGCACTATGGGACTCAACATCTCAGATCATAAGTCCCCTAGAACGTAGAACTACTTAAACCTAACTAACCTAAGGACATCACACACACCCATGCCCGAGGCAGGATTCGAACCTGCGACCGTAGCAGTCCCGCGGTTCCGGACTGCAGCGCCAGAACCGCTAGACCAGCGCGGCCGGCCTAAGGACATCACACACATCCATGCCCGAGGCAGGATTCGAACCTGCGACCATAGCGGTCGCACGGTTCCAGACTGTAGCGCCTAGAACCGCTTGGCCAACCAGGCCGGCGTAGAAATATCGCCAGACAATTTGTCATGAAGATACATTCAGACGATGTCCATTTCGTAATCACAACACACGAACTATTCACCAGCTCAAAACAGTTCAGTGATCAACATGATGATTTACAAATTAACACACGTGATACAAGGAACAGTAGCTTATACTCTATCTATCCCCACTACCATAATACAAGAAAAAGAAACTTAGAGTCCTACTCGAACACATTCAGACCTCTCGAAATATAAAGTCTCTTCAAAAGGTTTGCAACGGCTGTTAGCTGGCCATAATCAGTTACCTATATGACTGAATCACGTACGTTACCATAGGCAGGTCTGTCTTCTTCCAGCTCTCGACATAAAGTCTCCAGAACTGCTCCCTTGCGCTCTTCACGCAAAAAGACCAAGACTTTACTTTACTTCCAGAGTGTTTTGCTACTGCCTGCTTTTCCATTGGTTGAAAGCCGTCTCCACCAAAAATGCATCGTTCCTAAGCTCTACAGACATCATCTGACTCAACATGACCACTTCCTGGATTACGTTAATATATTACAACAATATTTACATAAAAAAGTTATAAGTATTCGGTCACACGAGGATCACTTATAATAATTACAAATAAAGGTTTGTTCATAAATAAAGGAGCTAGTATTCTTGCGCTCATGTTAAATGGCAAAGAATTGTGGTTAAATTTTGTTTAACCAGTTATTTATGCCTTCTTGATAGATGCGACTTTTCGTTCTCATTTCAATTGTGGTGTCCACTAGCACATGCGGCTGACGACTTTTAAATTAGTCCAGTTTTTTATTAGCACTTTCAAACAACATTTAAATAAAGTTACCGGAAATCATTTGCATTGTGTTATTGTGGAGAATTAGATGTTCTGACAAACATTTGCATAACGAAAAGGATATAAAATACGTCTTAAATCAATAAATAAAACAGATATACGTAGCTTTCAGGGATAGTGCAATGCTATCATCTGAGACACCGTTTGTTAAAATCGCATGAACCGATTAGAAGTTGTTGATTCAGAGGTGCATTGTGAAAATGTTTAGTCACTGTGGAATATTAACTTCTGTAGTTTTAAAGATATTGAAATATTGTTGTGTCATAGAATGCACCTCATTTATCTGAGATCGCAGATGTATTCAGATCTGTCTCGATAGTTGACTGTAAATTACAGATTCTCAAAGGACTGGAAGAAGCTGTCTTTCAGATTGTCTCAAAGTCCGCCAATGCTGGCCATTCCGCATTCTGCTGAGCCAGCGACCATTGTCCGGCTACCCTCTTTTGGTGTTTGCACACATCCGGCTAAAGCTGCTCGTCTTCTTCTGTCCTGGAGCGGCCGCTGCGGCCCGCCCTGAGCCCTGAACCCGCTAACGTTCAGCCATACTTTAAATTCACCTTACCTCGCAGCAATTCTGGGCGGCTGACTAGCTCGCCTCCATATGCGTTACAACGCCCTGCATCCTCAACAGCCGCACTCAGGGTCTCCTCCACTTCTCAGATGAGGCTCCCTAGTAGGGATGACGGTTGTCGCCGAAATAATCGGTTTTCGGTTATATCGTTTGTTTTTTCCACGCCAGTTCAAGTTGACTGTTAAAACTGATCAAAATCACCAGTTTCTGAAATAACAGATTTCCTCTCTTTTCCTACTGTTTGCTGTAATAATCGAAGAAATTAAATAAAGGTTAGCACTGAAAGACCTAAGTCGAAACAAGGCCCCGGGAGTAGACAACATTCCATTAGAACTACTGACAGCCTTGGGAGAGCCAGTCCTGACAAAACTCTACCATCTGGTGAGCAAAATGTATGAGACAGGTGAAATACCCTCAGACTTCAAGAAGAATATAATAATTCCAATTCCAAAGAAAGCAGGCGTTGACAGATGTGAAAATTACCGAACTATCAGTTTAATTGGCTCTGAGCACTATGGGACTTAACATCTATGGTCATCAGTCCCCTAGAACTTAGAACTACTTAAACCTAACTAACCTAAGGACAGCACACAACACCCAGCCATCACGAGGCAGAGAAAATCCCTGACCCCGCCGGGAATCGAACCCGGGAACCCGGGCGTGGGAAGCGAGAACGCTACCGCACGACCACGAGATGCGGGCTCAGTTTAATTAGTCACGGCTGCAAAATACTAACGCGAATTCTTTACAGACGAATGGGAAAACTGGTAGAAGCTGACCTCGGGGAAGATCAGTTTGGATTCCGTAGAAATATGGGAACACGTGAGGCAATACTGACCCTACGACTTATCTTAGAAGCTAGATTAAGGAAAGGCAAACCTACATTTCTAGCATTTGTAGACTTAGAGAAAGCTTTTGACAATGTTGACTGGAATACTCTCTTTTAAATTCTGAAGGTGGTAGGGGTAAAATACAGGGAGCGAAAGGCTATTTACAATTTGTACAGAAACCAGATGGCAGTTATAAGAGTGGAGGGGCACGAAAGGGAAGCAGTGGTTGGGAAGGGAGTGAGACAGGGTTGTAGCCTTCCCCGATGTTATTCAATCTATATATTGAGCAAGCAGTGAAGGAAACAAAAGAAAAATTCGGAGTAGGTATTAAAATCCAGGGAGAAGAAATAAAAACTTTGAGGTTCGTTGATGACATTGTAATTGTCAGAGACAGCAAAGGACCTGGAAGAGCAGTTGAACGGAATGGACAGTGTCTTGAAGGAAGGATATAAGATGAACATCAGCAAAAGCAAAACGAGGATAATGGAATGTAGTCGAATTAAGTCGGGTGATGCTGAGGGAATTAGATTAGGAGATGAGACACTTAAAGTAGTAAAGGAGTTTTGCTATTTGGGGAGCAAAATAACTGATGATGGTCGAAGTAGAGAGGATATAAAATGTAGACTGGCAATGGCAAGGAAAGCGTTTCTGAAGAAGGGAAATATGTTAACATCGAGTATAGATGTGTCAGGAAGTCGTATCTGAAAGTATTTGTATGGAGTGTAGCCATGTATGAAAGTGAAACATGGTCGATTAACAGTTTGGACAAGAAGAGAATAGAAGCTTTCGAAATGTGGTGCTAGAGAAGAATGCTGAAGATTAGATGGGTAGATTACATAACTAATGAGGCGGTATTGAATAGGATTGGGGAGAAGAGGAATTTGTGGCACAACTTGACTAGAAGAAGGGATCGGTTGGTAGGACACGTTCTGAGGCATCAAGGGATCACCAATTTAGTATTGGAGGGCAGCGTGGAGGGTAAAAATCGTAGAGGGAGACCAAGAGATGAATACACTAAACAGATTCAGAAGGATGTAGGCTGCAGTACGTACTGGGAGATGAAGCAGCTTGCAGAGGATAGAGTAGCATGGAGAGCTGCATCAAACCAGTCTCAGGACTGAAGACCACAACAACAACAACAAATAAAGGTTGAAAAATGTTGACTCTCTCAGTTTCAAGGTACATAGAATCAAAATATTATGTTAAACAGACAAGTATAAGGAAACTTAGTCAGTCCACTATTTACTGCTTTTCTGAGAAAGTGACAAGTGGTGGAACACTACAAAAAATCAGTTCTGTTCTCCTACATATTCTAACTTCTTTTCACTCTGCTCAAAAATCATATTTCAATCGAGGATCATACAACTATTTGGGCATTAGGAATAGTAAGTGCTAAAGGGTGAAAACTGAGGTGGAAGAATATTGTTTTTCGTGTTAATTTGCCCGTTTTCAAGGATTACAAGCATAAAAAGGCATATTATGTAGACAGAAGCAGCAGATCAGCTACTTTCTATTTTTATAGCTTACTACAAACGAATAAGTTTTTAATTTATTACTGTTACCATATTTTCCTTCCTCTTTTATTACTTCATGTAAACAGCAGACAAATCTTTAATCTTATAAAGCAAATGAAACTTTGCAGTTCATTGCTACGTCACTTCGTAAAAATATTTCCAGAGTAGGGTTGGTGCCATTTTGCAATACAACGGATATCGGGCGACGACAGCGAGGAACTACCGTATAACCAGGTGGGAGCAGGTCTTGCACACTGCACGTACATGCGTGCCATAAGCAACGACACACGGCAACAGGGATATTATTGTCTCAGCAGCGCTGTACCAATTGTTATGCCACGTGTTTGTTCTCGTTTCTGTTGGCATTGTTTTTCTTCCGATAACTAGCAAAACCCTCCGCCTTGTACCTGCTCGGATCCTGGTGAAGGAGTGGCACTTTTCCATTCGTAACGCAAATGGGCGAGGTCGGACAGCCAGCCCCCACATTGATCCTCTGCCTCGAGAGGCGTGAACGCGTTACTACCTGCTGCTTATTGTGTGGAGGGCGCGGCTCTCCGCGTCGAATACGTCGGAATGTATCCCGGTAGCAGAGCCCGTGGGCGAAACAAACGATACTTTAAGGAAGTGTTCATGTGACGTGACACTTTCTTCGCCACCTCAACACCCCGACGCAGCAGTCTGCAGATGGCTGATCAAGTGATCAACAGCGTCTTCAGCTGTTCGAGAACTGCGGACAGCTCCTCCCGGCGTTTTCATATAGCAAGCCTACTTGCTATCCGTCCTACTATTAAAATTCGGATGTAAACAACAGGTAAAAAGTATTGGTGAAAACGAGCCCGTTTGTCTTTTAGACAAGGATTTACAATGCCAAACTTGTTAAAAACACAACGCAGGGTACTAGAAAACATTGCCGGCCGTGTGGCCGTGCGGTTCTAGACGCTTCAGTCTGCAACCGCGCGACCGCTACTGTCGCAGGCTCGAATCCTGCCTCGGGCCTGAATGTGTGTGATGTCCTTAGGTTAGTTAGGTTTAAGTAGTTCTAAGTTCTAGGGGACTGATGACCTCAGATGTTCAGTCCCATAGTGCTCAGAGCTATTTGAACTAGAAAATATTACAGACACTTTTAAAACGCAACCCTAGAATACGTTGAACAGTTTCAACAACTTCGTGCTATCATAATTTGTGCTCTGTCCTCTGGAGATACAGCACTCTGTGACTTCGTTGATTATTCCTTATGGTGTACCCTCGTGCTTCATGCATCTCTCCCGTACTGTATAGGTGGTCTAATCTACGTAAATTTTCTTACACTTGCACAGGATGTGATATACTCCTGGTTTCCAGAGTTATAGGTCGTCCTTAACAGACCCCCAACAAGGTTTTCATATTGGACGGCGTGAAAATACACATTTGAAGTTATGTTAACAGAGAAGTCTTCCAGTTTTTGTGCATGTGTTCAAGACGTAAGGGCTAAACGTCCTCACACCAGGTTCGTCTTCTTTCGCTACAAGATGTGCTCTAGGTAGGCACTTTCGATATTATGACACGCTTCACCTGGCAATTGTTGTAACCGTTTTTCGGGATTCTGAGGACATCTTCTCTTTGTGAATGGGCACGGCAGCTGGAAGCATGAAAGTATAAAGCTGCATGCGTTGGTTTACGGTAAACGCAGGGTGTTGGATTACGATCTTGTCTTCGCCTGACGAGCACGTCCAGGAGAGGAAGCCGATTGTTCTCTTATATCTCCACCACTATCCAACACATCACAAATCAATTAAATGCAAAGAAGCGCCGGCATTGGGACATTACGTGTATCAACCTAAACATCACACCACCCTTAAACTCATCTAAGCGTTGGGAAACTTTCCATTGTCTCACTAGCAAAATTCTTGTTCCTCACTCCCCACTCCTGCACAGTAATCGCCCTGTATATGATATACTAAGGAAAACACATCACTTTGCATCCTACTTAACAGGTATCTTTTGTATTCCTGATGACACTCCAACAACTCCATATTCCTATAGTCCGCGAAGGCAACCACACGTCCGTCGTACCGTTTGCTCCCAGAGTCCTGAACCTAATCAAATAACGGACATAATATTTCATAAAAAGTAAACACTGCTCCCTGTGAAGCCTGCATTATCTATACATGCCTGAACGGAAACCTTCCCTTACTTCCTAGAAAACTTTCCCTCCCTTCACAACGTCATCTATCAAACAAGCAACTATCCGGAGCTCTGAAATATCTCTGAGTCCTGTTTTACTTGAACACATTATACCACAAAGTGGCACCTCCTCTTACCGACCCATCAGCCCCATCTCTGTGTTCAGTTAGGCGTTAGAGTCCCTCAGCTCTCGCTAAAGGTCAATATGTCGCCAGCAACGAGTTCCTTCCGGAGAAATATCTTTAAAGGCAAGAAAGGGTAGCACCTACATAGGTCAAAAGTCATACCAGAATCAAACTACATCGAGATTCCACAGAAATAATGGCAATTTATTAATTTTAATTAAGCTTCGCCAACTGTGATATGTGTGGTATGCTATGTCACGAACTTACACCTCTCATGCAGTTAACAAGAATCACGAAGCATTTGACTAGACTGGAATCTGAATACATTTCCACGATATATAGTTTGTATTTGCTTCTGTTTTACAGGACGATATCCTGGCATTCATCATCAGTCGCATTCTATCCCCCTCTTACACTGATGCGCCAGAGTAACTCGTATAGTTATGCGTATTCAAACACAGAGGTATGTAAACTGGCAGAAGACGGCGCTGCAGACGGAAACACGTATAAGAGACAACAAGTGTCTGATGAAGTTGTTAAATCGGTTATTGCTGCTACAATTGCAGGTTATCAAGATTTAAGTGAGTTTGAACGTTTTGTTATAGTCGGCGCACGAGCGATGGGGCGCGGCATCACCGAGGTAGCAATGAAGTGAGGATTTTCTCATACGACCATTACACGAGTGTACCGTGAATATCAGGAATCCGATAAAAAATCAAATCTCCGACATCACTGCGACCGGAAAAAGATCCTACAAGAACGGGACCAACGACGACTGAAGAGAATCGTTCTACGTGGCAAAAGTGCAACCCTTCCGCAAATTGCTGCAGATTTCAATGCTGAGCCATCAACAAATGTCAGCGTGCAAACCATTCAAGGAAACATCAGCGATATGGGCTTTCGGAGCTGAAGGGCCCCTCGTGTATCCTTGATGAATGCGCGACACAAAGCTTTACGCCTCGCCTGGGCCCGTCAACACCGACATTGGGCTGTTGATGACTGGAAACATTATGCCTGACCGGACGAGTCTCGTATCAAATTGTTTCGAGTGGATGGACGTGTACGGGTATGGAGACAACCTCATGAATCCATGGACTTTGCATGTCAGCAGTGGACTATTCAAGCTGGTGGAGGTCCTGTAATGGTGTGGGGCGTGTGCAGTTTGAGTGATATGTTACTCCTGATATGTCTAGATACGACTCTGCCAGGTGACACGTACGTAAGCATTCTGTCTGATCACCTGCATCCATTCATGTCCATTGTGCATTCAGACGGACTTGCTCAATTCCAACAGGACAATGAGACACCCCACATGTCTAGGATTGCTACATGGTGGCTCCAGGCACACTCTTCTGAGTTAAAATACTTCCGCTGGCCACCAAACTCCTCAGACATGAACATTATTGAGCACATCTGGGATGTCTTGCAACGTGGTTTTCAGAAGAGATCTCCGCCCCCTCGTACTCTTACGGATTTATGGACAGCCCTGCAGGATTCTTCGTGTCATTTTCCTCCAGCACTACTTCAGACATTAGTCGAGTCCACGTCACGTCGTGCTGCGGCACTTCTGCGTGTTCGCGGGGGCCCTGCACGATATAATATCGTGCAGGTGTACCAGTTTCTTTGGCTCTTCATTGTATTTTCACCACTAAAAAGGCCCACCAGTATTCCTCTAAGCAAGTCTCGAACTGTATAACGGTGAGACATCCAGAATACGTGAACAGCATCGAGCGTAGCCAACGGCACAAGACAACACAGAACAAGACGTAGAGAGCAGACGAAATATCAAAATCCGACTAATATCCCGGCGAGGGTCTTCTCGTATCCCAACTCCTCCCATGTGACCTGCACGAAGTAAAGACTGAATTCATTAGAAAAAAATCCGGTGAATTTCTCTGACATACTTTCATGTAATTTGAAAAAAATGTGCAAATGTGTGTGAAATCTTATGGGACTTAACTGCTAAGGTCATCAGTCCCTAAGCTTATACACTACTTAACCTAAATTATCCTAAGGACAAACACACACACACCCATGCCCGAGGGAGGACTCGAACCTCCGCCGGGATCAGTCGTACAGTCCATGACTGCAGTGCCTAAGACCGCTCGGCTAATCCCGCGCGGAATGTAATTTGAAATTTTTTGTAAATTTTTGGTAAGGTCTTATGAGACCAAACTGCTAAGGCCATCGGTCCCTAAGCTTACACACTACTTAGTCTTAACTTAGACTAACTTACGCTAAGGACGACACACACACCCGTGCCCGAGGGAGGACTCGAACTTGCGAAGGGGGGAGCCGCGCGGACCGTGACAAGACGTCTGAGACCGCGCAGCTACCCCGCGTGGCGTGTAATCTGACATAGCATTAGAAAATTCCTCTGCGCGAATAGCTGGAAATTTATGTTGCGTACCTCCTCAATCCATTGAAATTCCTACTGCGTGGTAGTTAGCCGTTTATTAACGTCAGAGTTAAAGTTATTTGTTATAACGTACGGAGAGCTGGTGGGAAATACGCTGAAGACTTACGGAACAAGTTTTCGAAAGTATGCCATGCTGTAGTGGCTGACAACCAAGTATGCTGTAAATATACATTTATTCCTTACAGAGAAAGTACACAACAAGAAGTTATTGCACTCTCCTTCAGTTTTTCAGCATCAACTGAAATTGCTTAACCGTGTAGACGATGAAGTCGGAACTGTTGCCCATTCAGCCATCCGTAAAGCCTCTTATCATAGTGATACTGTTCGTCTAGACAGTCTTGTAAAGAACTATTGAAAACGTTTTCCGAAAACTGTCTTGGAAATTAGACAGCCCACACGGTATGGAAATATCTTAGACCTTTTAGTTAGAAACAGGCCCAACCTTATCGACGGTGTCAGTATGGAGACATGGGTTAGTGACCATGATGTCACCATAGCGACTATGGTAACTAAAGTTAATAAATCTATCAAGAAGGCTTGGAGAGTATTTTTGCTAGAAAGAGCAGATAATCAGTTGTTAGCATCCCACTTAGATAATGAACTGACATCATGCAGTTCCAGTCTGATGGACGGAGAGGAATTATATGCAAAGTTTAAACGGTCTTTAAATTGTGGTCTGAAGAAATATGTGCGGAGTGAGTGTATTAAATACGAAAAAGACCCACCGTGGTTTAACAACGAAATTCAGAAAATGCTGAGGAAGCAAAGGCTGTTGCACTCTCGGTTCAGAAGGCAACGCACAAATGACGACAAGCAAAAGTTCGTATAAATTCGTGCGGCATTAAAAACATCAGTGCGCGTAGGGTACAACAACCAGCACCGTCATACTTTAGGAAAAGATCTTTCCGAGAAGCAGAGAAAATTCTGGTCCTATGTAAAATCTCTAAGTTGGTCTAAGGCTGGCGGGGCCAAGATTTCGGCTCGAGGATCATGAGTGGGCCCTAGTGCCTAAAAGCTCAGCCTCACTTCCCACACCGCCACGCCACGCTGCCTGAGCGCGAGGAGGGGGAAAACTGCGAACACCCTGCATTTAAATGGCAGTACAGTCGCACTGCATACTACTGGTTTTTATATTTCACATTTCTCAACAATATAGCCCACGAAAAAAATAAATTTTCAATATTATTTAATTATTTTTAGCTCGCTAAAGACATAACATGATTTTTATCTGGTACAAACCTGTCCACTGGGGGCCGAACCGCACAATAACACTAAATTCGATGTGGGGCGGCGGAGGGGTGAGTGGCCTGCTGTAGCCTGACAATGTAATTATGCCTGCGACTTCAGAAATTTTACTGTTCGTGACGCCAATTTCATAACGTGCTCCAGCCCTGCAAATTTAACACAAAGTGCTTTTTGATGTACAGAACAATGAATCCTGTCTGTCAATTGTAATTTTTTGCTCTTCCATTGTCAACTACATCTTTAAATTCATTCTACATGGTATTGTACTGCCGTTTCATTGCAAATATGTAGTACCTGTCGTTTATGCGAATTGAGAATTGTCATCCCCTTCTTCCGTCACACCCATTTATTTAAAAGGATTGCGAAGACAGATCGCTAGACTGCCTCTTTTTGTGCATACAGCCGCTGGACCTGTTAACGTCCTCCACATCATGAACAAACAGGGAAGGCTAAACAGAGCTGATTTACGATTCTGCCGAACTCGAGATAGTTGTACCGACCATAAACATGCCGCACCGCAATGCTTAAATGAGACGTCGCGCTGTTCCGGGCACTTCCGAGAAGGACCGAGCAAAGCCGAGTGACAGTCCGGGCCTGGGCCCGCCCGCGGATCGTTCACGCTACACGCGTGAAGTCTGGCACATCGTCGTGACTAGTGACCGCACGTACTAGGAAACCTGTTGAACATGGGATACTGTCTCAACTATCTCGGATGTGAACAGGAGTGCCCTGAACTTGAGTAATCGCTATGGATTGTAAAGTGCTATTGTGATCCAATACCGTTGTGAATGAATCATTTAAGTATTTTGGATTGTTACTGTGTTATTCTCATATAACAGTTTGTATCCATTCACTCTTTGACCAGTCTGGTCTGGCAGTAAAAAATAACAAACAGAATACCAAAGTTTTAAACTTCGCATTTAAGAAATCGTTCATACAGGAGGCTCGTACAAACTTACCATCGCTTGACCATCGCACAGACTCTCGTATGGAGGACATAGTAATAAGTACTCCTAGCGTAGAGAAACAGTTAAAGAAGTTGAAAGCAAGTAAGTCGCCATGTCCTGATGGAATCCCAGTTCGGTTTTACAAAGTGTACTCTATGGCATTAGCCGCTTACTTAGCGTGCATGTGTTCCGAAGCTCTCGCCCATCACAAAGACCCAAGCGACTAGAAAAAACCGCAAATGACACCTGTATGTAAGAAACGTAAAGCAACGGACCCGCAGAATTACAGACGAATACCCTTAACATCGGTTTGCTGCAGATTTCTTGAACATGTTCTCAATTCGAATACAATAAATTTCCTTGAGACGGAAAGTCTTCTGTCCACGAATCAACACCAATTAGAGCGTTTCGTGTGAAACTCAGCTTGCCCTGTGAACCATGGATGGAGAGCAACAGGCAAATTCCATATTCTTAGATTTCCAAAAAGTGTTTGACATGGTGCCCCACTGCAGACTTAACGAAGGTACGAGCATGCAGAACAGTTTCCTAGGTATGTGAGTGGCTTGAAGACATATTAAGTAACAGAACCCAGTACGTTCTCCTCGACGGCAAGTGTTCATCAAAGACAAGAGTAACGCGGGAGTGCTCCAGAGAAGTACCATAGGACCGCTGTTTGTTCTATTCACATAAATGGTAAGGCGAACAGGGTGATCAGCGTTCTGCGACGGTTTGCTGATGATGCTCTGCTATACGAGAAGTGGCATTTGAGTGACTGTAGGTACATACAAGATGACTTAGCCAAAATTTCTAGTTGGTGTAGTGAATGGTAGCTAGCTCTAAATCTAGAAAAATGTATGTCAATGGAAATGAGTAGGAAGAACAAATTCATAATGTTCGGATTGGATTGATTGGAGTGCTTTGGGGAAAGAGACCAAACAGCGAGGTCATCGGTGTCCGTGGATTAGGGAAGGAAGTCGGCCGTGCCCTGTCAAAGGAACTATCCTGGCATTTGCCTGAAGCGATTAAGGGAAATCACGGAAAACGTAAATCAGGATGGCCGGACTCGGGATTGAATCGTCATCCTCCCGAATGCGAGTCCAGTGTGCTAACCACTGCGCCATCTCGCTCGGTATATAATGTTCGAATATAGCATTAGTAGTGTGCTGCTTGACACAGTCAAGTCGATTAAATGTCTAGGCGTAATATTTCAAAGGGATATGAAATAGAACGAACATGTGAGGACTGTAACAGGAAACCGAATGGTCGATTTCCGTTCATTGAAAGAATTTTAGGAAGGTGTGGTTCATCTGCAAAGAATACCGCAAATAGGACACTAGTGCGACCCACTTTTGAATCCTGCTCGGGTGGCTGGGATCCGCACCAGGTCGGATTAAAGAAAGACGTGGAAGCAATCCAGAGGCGGGCTGCTAGATTTGTTACCCGAAGGTTTCAACAACACGCTAGCATTAAGGAGATGCGTCGCGAACCCAAATGGGAATCCCTGGAGGGAAGGCGACGTTTACTCTCGAGTAAATTTAGAGAACCGTCAACTGAAGCTGACTGCAGAACAATTCTACCGCCATCAACATACATTTCGCGTAAGGTCCACGAAGATACGATATGAAAAATTAGAGCTCGAACGGAGGCATATAGATAGTTGTTTTTCCCTTTCTCTGTTTGCCAGTGGAACAGGAAAGGAAATAACTAGCACTGGTAGAGGGTACGCACCGTACGGATTTTATTTTGAGGTATCTTATTCCGTTCTTCAGTGACAGCCAGTGAAGTGTCTTGAAGAATCTTTCGTGGAACAGGGCGATCAGGACCACGTCCTGTGTGGACGCGTGTTCCAAATGTTCTAGACGACTCTTGCTCCATCACATTAAAGTCCAATCTCTGAAAAACATCTCTCGTGATGGGTACTACACGTAACCAGCCATGAAGCGGATTTGAGCGTGCAGCGGGCACCATACGTTCTAATAGAATATTCTCGATGTATAAACGAGAGGTAGACTAACTACTGACAACGGCGTGACGTTTAGCCGACAGTGCTGATGTCACCTCGCGCGACTGTAGAACCTTTCCCATTTCTGCTGACCTGTTAGTCAGCGTCTAGCACGTATCGCTCACATCGGAACGTCTATTCCTGTATACGCCTATCATCTTGCACCAAAAGAAATCTTTACTGGGCTGATTTATAGTGGTGCAGTGTCCAGTTTATATGGATACGGCTGAACACAACGACAGACAGCTGTGTTACGGAGAAGGGGCGTTTGGTTGCTCAACGGCAAGGTTATCAGAGAGCTGCGTTACGTCGCCGCCTCAATCATGGCCTTCTAAAAGGACATATGGGTCGTAAGTTCGTTTCTCGAAACTTCTTCATTGCGTGTAGTAACACATTGTACCTTCAGTGGCACTTATGAGATTTTGTTACAGTTCTTTGACAGTTTCAATTCGAGGGTGCAACGCAGAAATGACCAAATACTTGAAATAGCATTGGGCTGTCAGAGAATCGATGGCCTTTTCCATCTCGTCGTATGGCCGCAAAGTATAGACTGCGCTACGTGCGTATGGCATGTCCTCTGCCACATAACGAAATGCCCAGCTCCCAGATCAAAATGAAAGAACTTGCAATTTCTTCGCCCTTAAAATGTTTTGAACGTGCTTGATGAAATACACTCTTCAAACATGCCAACGCACTGCAAAACCATGACACACCGATGTTTACTTTGTCTAATACATTTGTTTATGGAATTATTTAACCTCGTAACTTGCACCTAAAACGGATTGTCCATATTTTACTAGTGAATTCGTTATATTTGAGACTGAACGACAACAATAAAACAAAATGATGATATAACAATAATCGTTGAAAATATTTATATGTATGGAGAAAAAGTACAAAATTTAGAAGTCGGGTAGAGAGTTATAAGAAAGCTAAGCTGATAGAATTTTATAGAGGCTTTGGAAAAGATCTGGTGACAAACGTTGGTTGTCCGTAGCGATGAGATATACGTCTCGTTCAAAATCAAGGAGAGATATTAGTGTTCGTTTAGCAGGTAGGCCATTACCTGGCTTTTGAAGGTAGAGTTGCAAGTCAGTTCTCTTATGTTGCAAGAGAAATCATTGCAGACTTGGGTTCCTGCGTCGGAAAATAATTTAGGGAAGGTACTTCTGTGATATGAAAAAAATAGAAAGGAAGGAAGGTTGTGTTTAACATCCCGTCGACATCGCGGTCATTAGAGAAAGAGCACATGCTCGGATGGTGTCGAAGATGGGGAAGGAAGTCGGCCGTGCCCTTTCAAAGGAACGATCGTTGCATTTTCCTGGAGCGATTTACGGAAATCACGGAAAATCTAAATCTGGATGGCCGGACGCGTTTGAACCGTCGTCCCGCCGAATGCGAGTCCTGTGTGCTGACCTGTGCGCCACATCGCTCGGTCCATTTGATATTATTAGACGGGAAAGGTTCTGTTCCTATGGGAGCGTATGTTTCTGATGTGTGGTTATTGTTAATTGCGTTAAGAGTGAAGAGAGAGAAAAAGAGCTGTGAACGTTGGTAACACGATAAAGTGTAGAGAGTGTGTAGGCATCACTAAATTTGTCGGCACGTAGCCAGCGCAAATGCGAATGTTGTTCTTCCGTCGTATGTTGCATGGCAATGGCTCACCAGAGTTAGATCCGTCATGAATACTCGTAAACACGTTTGGATTCTGCTTACGTATGCGGACATGTTTTTGGCCTTATGATGTTCCGACATTTATCCAGATCCACTTTTGCACTACACAATTGGTACTCGTGAGTTGTTCATCTGATTTCAACATACTGAGCTATCGTATTGTCCCGAACATGTGCCGCTCCCTTAACTTTTAACGGGACAACGAGTGAAACCCAGTGGTTCAAATGGCTGTGAGCACTATGCGACTTAACTTCTGAGGTCATCAGTCGCCTAGAACTTAGAACTAATTAAACCTAACTAACCTAAGGACATCACACACATCCATGCCCGAGGCAGGATTCGAACCTGCGACCGTAGCGGTCACGCGGTTCCAGACTGAAGCGCCTTTAACCGCACGGCCACACCGGCCGGCTGAAACCCAGTGAACAAACGTTTGTCACATTACCCATTCAGAGAAACTGATCGAAATATAGTCATTATTAACCACATGTTTTGTATTTTAACATAGATAAACTGCACCGTAGTACAATCCTTCTAATCCCAGTCTTCACTGATGTCACTTTTTAATTTAACTTCTGGTATTTCTTTCATCACTGTAAGCATTTTCCTCAGTCTCCTCCCCAAGTAAATTGTCCCCGCTACCATCCACGGCACTGGACATGCAGCACCAAAAAAAAAAAAAAAAAAAAAAATGGTTCAAATGGCTCTGAGCACTATGGGACTGAACTGCTGTGGTCATAAGTCCCCTAGAACTTAGAACTACTTAAACCTAACTAACCTAAGGACATCACACACATCCATGCCCGAGGCAGGATTCGAACCTGCGACCGTAGCGGTCATGCGGTTCCAGACTGAAGCGCCTTTAACCGCGCGGCCACTCCGGCCGGCCCATGCAGCACCTCTTGAGCCCTTTGATGACAGAATCTGGTGATGATATGCACCATGACGAGAGAGTACCCTCTATATTAGGCTGACCGAAGGATTTTTAAATTTTCCACTTGGGGTGAACTCATGATCCCATTCTCAAACCCAATCAGAATAATGTTTTCGGAGAGGGTATTGAAGCGTCTTGTTTAGGACGGCATCAAGACATGCAATTTTGAAATTATATTTCTAGATGTAACGACTAAATCTGTCTTCAGTGCATTACCTTTATTCCTTACTTCAGATATTTGTTGACATTTAAAGGCATTCAAAACTAGCGTAACTCTCTTAGTGAGTAGCACACTGGGTCCGCAATTAATAACAGTAGTTGGCCACTCCATCATTAATTCTGTTATTGTCCAGCCTTTTTCTTTGCAATGAATCACAAATCTTTTAGAAAGGTCTTATATGGGCCAAGGTTTATGCTTCAGAATCACAAGAGGCAACTTCCCTCCCTCTGCGTGAAAACGTCTGTTTGGCCGTCATTCTTTCTTGTGTGACAAAATATTGTCAGATTGGAATCATTAGTAAGTACAAGACTAATTATGCTTAAGGAATTGCTGGGCTCGCAACGGATAGATCTTGTTTGTACGTGTTTGTCGGGTAGTATTTGCTTTGAGTGTGACATCATCGTGCCGGTGTAGGCGCATACACGTGGTTGTTAATAATTAGCTTAGAGTGAAGTTATAAATTGGTGTAGTATGGAAACGTGTTTAGGTAGGATATTGCTTCGAGTGTCATTGTGAAAAGCTCGCGGGGCACTACTAGAGTCCAAAGTGAGTCAAAAAATATTCGCCGGAATATAAGTTAAAATCGATAATAAACTGAAAATTACTAAATAATGGATGATACTGTCTCATATGACTCGCAAATAAACTCAGAATTATAGAAAACGCAAGTCAGATGAAAAGTCACGTCGATAGGAATCCAAAAAACCAAACTTTCTTGTGCCGAGCGAATTCGAGAGACACGGAAGAGTCGAAAAGGAAATGAAGGAAACGGGCCAGCGACAGTCCAAACGACTACAGGCCATGTGCAGGCGTCGGTAGAAGGAAATACAGACATTCATGTTAATGCCGATAGCGATAGAACAGTACTGAATTACTGAATGATTTCATTCTCGCCCATTTCGGTATGATACCAGTGGCGATTCCTGCCTCTACAACAGTCGACAATACCAGCGTGGACATGACTTTCACTGGGAACTTGAATTCGATGCAGTGTGATGTGTGCGTGTGTTACTTGCGATAAACTTGTGATTTATCTATTCTGTGAGCATCATTCTTCTATATATAACCGTTGCGTTAAAGCGATTGATAGTTAAGTTGCATACTAAAACTAAACTCTTGTTACGATTTTATCCTGACGTTTTCACGTATCTAAGGCACGGAACCGAACTGCGCTCTCAGAATTATTTGTACTTCGTTTCCAGTTGTTCTTAATTAGGTACTTTTCGCCCCTCTACAGTCCACTGTCGTATTGCTCGGCATGTGCCGATTTGGTGTGAAAGGTGAAAGTGTCACTGTAGCATTTGGATTGCGTGCTTGTTATCTTGTATAAAGAAAAGAATCCTAGCTTCAATTTCAGGATTTACTCAGCTTTTGGATCTCTGTGGAATTTTCTTCATGAAACGGCGTTTTGCATCTTACTCTAGAATGTGATTTGACGACGCACATTACAGTCGTCCAAGCCATAATATTTTCCATCTTTTCTATCTGATGCATGTTTTTGCGTAAATAATAGCTACGAAGTTGAAGTTTTCAACACAAATGTGCCTAATTCCGGAGTTTGCGGATTTTTCCATTCGACGTTACCACTCATTAGCGGAGATTAGAGTTTACTCTTTACTTAGAGAAAAAATATTGCCTGACGTGCTATGTAAAATAACGGAGCTGTAAGTGGGATAAGCCACAACCTAATTGAAACGTCAATAATACTAGCGATATTGTTGTTCCATTTACCACTAAGGAACGACCACTACTGCTAAAGTTTCTAAGATGCAAAAATATCCCGATATTTGTAGGGACACGCAGATAAGCCGCATCCAATTCTTCAGTTTTGAAGAAAGAGTGTGGCTTATATTTGGGACAGTGCGGTATATTGAAAAACCGTGATCTAATCTGGTAGCAGAAAGAGCACTGAGAAAATGATAGTAAACTGTCATGGAAAGCCCATGTTCAGGATCTTGTTCGAAGACTTGATGGTGTCATTTTTACTATTAGAACAGTATCTGAAGTTAGTAACACTTCGACACGAAATGTACTCTACTTAGATTATTTTAGTTTAGTTATGACTTATGGTATTATATTTTGGGGAAACTCTTCTCATTCTCATAGAATTTATGGCTCAGAAAGGCGCTGTTCGTGCAATAAGTAGTGAAAGTTCGCGAACCTCTTGTCGACCCCTGTTCATTAGTCTGGGTATTCTGACATTAACCCCTCAACATATATATGTTCTTTAATGTCGTTTCTTCTTAACAATTTTCTGGAGCCGAGCGACCGCTACGGTCGCAGGTTCGAATCCTGCCTCGTGCATGGATGTGTGTGATGTCCTTAGGTTAGTTAGGTTTAATTAGTTCTAAGTTCTAGGCGACTGATGACCTCAGAAGTTAATTCGCATAGTGCTCAGAGCCATTTGAACCATTTTCTTAACAGTTTCAGCTTATTACCAAGAATTAGCAGCTTTCAGTTAATACTAGACAGAATCCAGCGACCCTTGTGCAGAACGGTGTGCATTATTCTGCTGCTACCATTTTCAATCAGCTCCCACAGGAATTTAAAAATCTTAGCAGTAATCTTCCCACTATCACATCTAAACTGAAGACTTTCCTCATGGCTCACTCCTTGCACTCTGTCGAGGAGTTTTTTGAAAAATTAAGCTAATTCCAGAGTTACAGTGTTGATTGCCTTTATATAAACTTATAGCTTGTCGTCTGTTTACGATTCATAACCGTCTTACTTTATCTATTATTACTTTTATGTTGTAATTTCATGTACTGACATGTTCCATAAGTATGGAGATTTGATCCTCAATTTGGTCCTACAACTATACTTATACAAAAAAACAAAAAAGAAATCCAAGCCTAGAGACAGGGATTCAGCTGGCTTATGCGGATGATGTAATGATGTAGTCTTAACAGTAGGGGCAAGATATGGTTCAGATGGCAAGTGTGTTAACGGAATAGGCAGGCTTAAAAATGTATACGGATAAGACTAAATACCTTGTAGTGAGTAGAGAAAACAACAACAAATCTGTATATGTGGATAGCAACGTCTTTGAGAGGGTAAAAGAGTTCAAGTATCTTGGGACAGTATTCATTGTAAGAAAGGAGGCTGACCAGGATATATTAACAAGAATTCAAGTAGGATACAGGTCAAGGTTTGCACTCGGAAAGCTGCTCAAGTTCCGGCTTCTCTAGGTCCATGGAGATCAAGATCTACAAGACTATAGATAAATCTTTCAAAGTTCGATCGAAAATGGTGATCGGATGCTTTTATAAACCGCATGTGTCAGGAGATGTAATGGTAGAGCACTTCAGAGAGAACTTGCAGAATATCGCTAGTAATTTTCATGATTATGCTATGGTAATGGGGGGGGGGGGTGACTTCAACTTACTAGGTATAGATTGAGAGAGTCATTCTATCAAATATGGTACCAGAGACAGGGATTCGTGTGACATTATCCTGAGAAAACCTTGTCCAAAAATTACTTCGAACAGATAGAGAACCAGCTCGTGAAGATAAAGTCTTAGACCTCCTTGCAACAAACAGACCTGAAATTATCGAATTAGTTAACGTAGACGACGTTATCAATGATCATAAAGCTGTGGTAGTATCTCTAAGGGCTTTATAAGACAAGGAATGTTAGGAAATGTGGGAAGATATTTTTGTTTAGCAAGAGTGACAGGATACAAACTGCTGAGTATCTGAGTAGTCAATATCAAATATTCAGTGCTGAGGATGAAGGAGTGGAACTCAAATGAAAAAAAATTCAAAAATATCGTTCGATTTTCCTTAGACAAGTATGTTTCGAGAAAGGACTTAAGGAATGGGAAAGACGCACCGTGTTCAATAGCGGTGTTAGAAAACTGCTACGTAAACAAAGAGAGCTTCATCAGACTCCAGAGAAGCTGACAAACAGAACCTGAACGAAGCGAAAATGTGTGTACGGAGAGCAATGAGGGAAGCGTACAATAACTTTGAAAGTAAACTTTTATCAACCGATATGAGTAAAACCACTAAGAGATCAAGGTCTTATGCAAAATCAGTAAGCGATTCAAAATCCTCTGTTCCTTCTCTCAGTGACCGTACTGGCACCTAAACGGAAGATGACAGAGAGAATTCCGAAATACTGAATTCTGCCTCCCGAAATTGTTTCACCGCGGAAGATCGTAGTACGGTCCCTCCTTCCAATCATCATACAAATATCGTAATGGCAGATATTGAGATAACCGACAGTGGAATAGAAAAGCAACTGCAATCGTTAAGTTGTGGAAAGGCATCAGGACCATATGAGATACCTATAGGATTCTACAAAGATTATGCGAAAGAACTTGCTTTTCTTCTAGCAATAGCTTACTGTAAATCGCTGGGTCAACGGAGGATACATAGCGACTGGCAAAAAGCACAGGTCATTCCCGTTTTCAAGAACGGCCATAGGACAGATGTACATAATTATAGGCCTATGTCGTTGACGTCAATGTATTGTAAAGTTACGGAATGTATTTTACACTCAAGATTTATGACGTTTCTGGAGAAGGAAAATCTCCTCTACAAACATGAAGATGGATTTCGCAAAAATAGATCTTGAGAAACTCAGCTCGCTATATTCCTCCTCCAGGTCCATAGCGCTGTAAACAACGGCACTCAAGTTCATGCCGTGTTCCTTAATTTCAGTAAGGGCTTTGACACTGCCCCGAACTGCTAATTAGTGAAAAAAATTTGAGCTTCTCAAGTGTCAGACAAGATTTGCGACTAGATTCAAGACTTCCATGCGGACAGAATTCAACACGTCGACCATAACGCAAAAAAAATCTACAGGTGTAAAGGTAATTTCCAGAGTGCAACAAGGAAATGTGATAGGACCGTTGCTGTTTACAATGTACATGGATGATCTAGTAGAAAACGCTGGATACTCTTTAAGACAATTTGCAGACGATGCGGTTCTCTATAAGGAAGTAGCGACGCCAGGAGACAATATCGATTTGCAAAAAATGGTTCACATAGCTCTGAGCACTATAGGACTTAACTTCTGAGGTCATCAGTCCCCTAGAACTTAGAACTACTTAAACCTAACTAACCTAAGGACAGCACACACATCCATGCCCGAGGCAGGATTCGAACCTGCGACCGTAGCGGTCGCGCGGTTCCAGACTGTAGCGCCGGCCACCCCGGCCGGCATCGATTTTCAGAATGACCTGCAGAGGATTAATGAATGGTATAGGCTCTGGCAGTTTACCCTGAACGTGATTAAATGTAATATATTGCGTATACATAGAAAAAGATATCCACTACCGTACAATTACTCTATTGATGACAAACTGCTGGAAACAGGAGCTACCGTAAAATATCTAGGCGTAACAATTTAGAGCGCCCTTAAGTGGAATTACCACATAAAAGAAACTGTAGGAAAAGCAGGTGCCATACTAAGATTCATAGGAAGAATTTTAAGGAAATGTAACTCACCCACGAAAGAAGTGGATTATAAGGCGCTTTTTCGAATGATTCTTGAGTACTATTCAGCAACATGGGATCCACACCAGGTAGGACTGACTGAAGAGATAGTGAATATCCAACGAAGAGCAGCGCGTTTCTTCACGGGATCGTTTAGTTGGTGCGAGAGCGTTACAGAGATGCTCAATAAACTCCAGTAGCAGGCGTTACAAGAGAGGCGTTGTCCATCGCGGAGAAGTTTCTATTGAAATTTCGAAAGAACTCTATCCAAGAAGAGTTGGAAAACATGTTGCTTCCTCCCACATTCATCTAGTGAAATGACCACGAAGAAATTCGAGAAATTTGAGCTAATACAGAGGCTTACCGATAATCATTTTTCTCATGCGTCATTCGCGAGTGGAACAGGGAAAGGGACATCAGTTAGTGCTACCGGAAGTACCCTCCACCATACACCATTATGTGGCTTGTGGAATAACATTTAGATGTACATAGACGGGATCGAGACCTGGACTCGGAGGTAAAAGATGGAAAGAAAAGCCCTTACATTTAGAATACTGTTTTGAGACAGATTTTAGGACCAGTGACAGATGTAGACAACTGGTGCAAACGAAAAAGTCGCGATCTGCAGGTGTTGTACAAATTGCTGGACATTGTGGCGGTGTTTAGAGAGACGGGAGTGGTAAGGGCATGTAATGCGTCGAGTAGAGCAGATCACCAGGCAGGTGATGGAAGAAGATATCAGAGGTAGCAGAACAAGGGAAGGACCACGGGTGAAACGGATCTATAGGATCTGACAGGAGATGAATACGACGGGACCTGCTGGAGAAGAATGTATCTTCATCTACAAGATTACTCTGCAATGTACAATCAAGTGCCTGGCAGAGGGTTCATCGAACCACCTTCAAGCTATTTCTCTACAGTTCCACTCTCGAACAGTGAGAGGGGAAAACGAACACTTAAATCTTTCCGTGCGAGCTCTGATTTCTCTTATTTTATTATAATGATCATTTCTCCCTGTGTAGGTGGGCGCAAACAACATAATTACACAGTCTGAGAAGGAATATGGGGATTGAAACTTCATGAGATGATGCAGCCGCAGCGAAGAAGCCTTCAGTTATGCGACTCGATTCGTGATTTCCTGTCAGGAAGGTCGCAGTTCGTAGTAATAGACGGCAAATCATCGAGTAAAACTGAAGTGATATCGGGTGTTCCCCAGGGAAGCGTCCTGGGACCTCAGCTGTTCCTGATCTATATAAATGACCTGGGTGACAATCTGAGCAGTTCTCTTAGGTTGTTCGCAGATGATGCTGCAATTTAACGTCTAGTAAGGTCATCCGAAGACCAGTATCGGTTGCAAAGCGATTTAGAAAAGATTGCTGTATGGTGTGGCAGGTGGCAGTTGACGCTAAATAACGAAAAGTGTGAGGTGATCCACATGAGTTCCAAAAGAAATCCGTTGGAATTCGATTACTCGATAAATAGTACAATTCTCAAGGTTGTCAATTACGAACAACTTCAGTTGGAAACACCACATAGATAATATTGTGGGGAAGGCGAGCCAAAGGTTGCGTTTCATTGGCAGGGCACTTAGAAGATGCAACAAGTCCACTAAAGAGACAGCTTACACTACACTCGTTCGTCCTCTGTTAGAATATTGCTGCGCGGTGTGGGATCCTTACCAGGTGGGATTGACGGAGGACATCGAAAGGATGCAAAAAAGGGCAGCTCGTTTTGTATTATCACGTAATAGGGGAGAGAGTGTGGCAGATATGATACGCGAGTTGGGATGGAAGTCATTAAAGCAAAGACGTTTTTCGTCGCGGCGAGATCTATTTACGAAATTTCAGTCACCAACTTTCTCTTCCGACTGCGAAAATATTTTAAGCCCTACCTACATACGTAGGAATGATCATCAAAATAAAATAAAAGAAATCAGAGCTCGAACAGAAAGGTTTAGGTGATCGTTTTTCCCGCGCGCTGTTCGGGAGTGGAATGGTAGAGAGATAGTATGATTGTGGTTCGATGAACCCTCTGCCAAGCACTTAAACATGAATTGCACAGTAATCATGTAGATGTAGATGTTTTAATGATAGCCGCCTCAATTCGCGTATCATAACCGTGACACCCTCTCCCCTGTTCGGCGATAATACAAAACGAGCTGCCCTTCTTTGAACTTTTTCGATGGCCTCCGTCTGTCCTGTCTGACGCGGATGCCCACCACACAGGGCGGACAAGCGTAGTGTAAGGGGTCTTTTTAGAAGACCTGTTGCATTTTGTACGTGTTCTGACAATAAATTGCAGTCTTCGATTCGCTTTCCCCACAACTTTATCCACGTTATAGTTTCAAAGCCAAAGACCGACTGCGGTTTGTGTGGCCAACCTAGTAATAAAGTATAATATTTTTTGGCGTCTTTCAGATGTCTTTAGTAATATATTTCACAGATACTGTCCGCGTAGCTCGTTAACGCGTGCACAGTGAAGCGCCGGAAATCTGTTGACTTTGCTAACGACGACTTTCGGGTGGAGAGTGAAGCTGAGAGGATCCCGCGAACGAGCATAATTCGCGGCCGCCGCTCGATGCGAGCGATCGCCAGGGGCGGCTGCCGCTGGCGGAACACCTGGTTGGCTGGCCGAGGTAATCCTCGGGGGCCCCGGGTGCGGCGCGGGGCTGGGGCGTGGGTGGCGGCGGCGGCGGCGGCGGCGGCAGCGGCGCTGCTTCCGGCAGCCGCTATCTGCTCGGCCGGCGGCTCGCCCGCGCAGGCGCCGACGCGACCCCTGGCGTAGCAGCCGGTGCGATGCCGGCCGCGCATGCGTCCCGCGCCTCTCGCCTAGGGCTCGGGCGTCCGATCAATGTTCGCTGTTCCACGCCACCGCTCGCCGCATCCACCGACACACACACAGACACACCCACACACCGCCACAGACTCACACACCTGCACCGCCGACGCGCACACACACACCGGTGTCCGACGCACGCCGAACGCTGCATGCATGAAGTGGCAACTGTTACTGCCGTGTAGACGCGGTCAGCGACGGTCCACTCCTGCGAGGAACTGTCATTGCCAGGTAAGACGTGCGGCGCTCTCGTTCTGCCTTTGCGACGCGCTCTTCGCAGTCGCGACGCGGCGACATAATGCCGCAGATAGAGCTTTCGTTCGTTTCTTTTCTGGTCGTGTCTCCTTGCGGGTTAGAAGGAATGACTCGCTATACAGCTAGCGCGCTACGTGCTGCGCGTCCTAATAACGCGAGTAGAGAGCAGCAAATCTTTTTGAAAATAGTACGAGTCGGGTCCCTGTTGAATACGTAATGGGAACTGTCGTGTGCATTGTGTGCGGAAGTTTATCGATAGCCGTCCGAGACGGCGTCGCTGCGTGGCGGCGGCCGCAGACAGCTTGGCTCTGGCGCGTCCTCGCTCTCAGCGCCCCCACCACACACGATCCCGCCCTCACACCAGACTCATTTCTACCTAACATTTGCCAGTAGAATTTTAGTCCACTTCTCACTCTTTCTGTATATGCCTAAGATTGTTGTCACAGATGACGAGATGAGAATGTGGAGAACATCATTCCTCTACGGAATAGTACTCTTAACGTTTCCGCATTTTACACCCAAAAAAATATACCTACGATACGCGCTGGTCTTGGTGTAGTATGAATTTTTATTTGCAACTCTTGAGCTGCCTGTTGGGCTGTTCTGTGTTCAAATCAGTGTCTCTTACATACCACAAACATATAGAATTTTGATATAAGAACCTTAAGAATTCGCTATTTATAGCAATAATTTCCATCGTGACAGTTGCCCAGCTTCGAAACCCACAAGTAGGTAAGACACTAAAAATTAAATTTCGCTCATCTGGCGACACTCCGTGCAGGCCCTGCGGTGAATGTCAGCACGGAAAAGGTTACCGCAAAATAAACAACACGAAAGGTCTTCGCTGTTGAGGCAACCTATCTTCCGTTCCACTGCACTCTTCCACTGAAGAGGTCTGCGTCTTTCAATTACAGCTTTTTCCACGAACTGTCAGTGATAACTGGTGTGGATCGCGTGTGGGGCACCAAAAAATAAAAAGATGCATTGTATAAGAATTTTCTGCGTTTCCGGTAAATTGGTGTGCTGATGCGAATCGAAAACATACGCTTGAAGCCACTCATCTTCCATTAGCCTATGTATTCTATTAAAAACTATGAAAATATACTTACAAAGCTACTGAAATTTCTCTTAAACTTGTTGTGTAATTGGTTGAAGTCAGTAACTGTATTATAAATTTATCAAATAATTTTTACCGCTTCAATCACTTCTTACTAATATCTACTAGTACGACGCGTTTGAGCAGGATGCTGATATCATCAGATACATCACAGATGCACATACATTTAACTGTAATACACCTGACGAGAGCAGCATGCTGCCGAAACGGGTCGTGCTAACAAATATTAACAAAAAGTAACTGAAGCAATAAAACTTATTCCATAAAAATGAAATTACAGTACTCTGTGCACAACGTATCTGGTAATGAAACTAGCCGGCCGGAGTGGCCGAGCGGTTAAAGGCGCTACAGTCTGGAACCGCACGACCGCTACGGTCGCAGGTTAGAATCCTGCCTCGGGCATGGATGTGTGTGATGTCCTTAGGTTAGTTAGGTTTAAGTAGTTCTAAGTTCTAGGGGACTTATGACCACAGCAGTGGAGTCCCATAGTGCTCAGAGCCATTTGGTAATGAAACTGATGTTCCCTCATATCCACAATTCGGTGTGCGTCAAAGTTCCGATGACCACACCCAATTTGCATAGTGATTAGTATTGTACCTACATAATTATCCTACTTAACCAAACTTGTAATTAGGTTCTAGCAGTATGAGTTGTGTAAGTACAAATGATTTTGTGTATAACAGATTCGAAGTTAATATTTCCTTCAGTAGGCTGTTAAGTCCACACAGTCTGCACAGAACCAAGTGCGAGTAATTCTTTAGGGAACCTAAGTATTGCGTGATCGCTTTGGCCGTTGTAACAACAGTTCCCTGAAAAGGTTAAACTTTTTCTTCTACGACAAATAGATCAACACAAAATGCCTGTCAGCTGGTATTACTGAAAAGATTCCCAGGTTTCAGCAGATATCGAGCGCTTGCATAATTAACATTTCCCACTGAGGGCGGATTTTGTGCAGCGACGAGAAAGAACATTGATTATGAGTGTCTGAGCGTGAACGAGGATGTTTATTCCTCCACATTTAATTTTCCACACAAGCAATTTATTCACCCTATCTCTTTCACTTTTGCAGTATTTTCCGGTAATATCGATGAAACTTCACGTTATGTTTATTGTAGAAATTCTTTCTATAAGAAAAAAGAGAATATTTTTAACTGTAACACTTTATGCTTTTGGCATGAAGCCGGCCTCGGTGGCCGAGCGGTTCTAGGCGCTTCAGTCCGGAACCGCGCTACTGCTACGGTCGCAGGTTCGAATCCTGCCTCGGGCATGGATGTGTGTGATGTCCTTAGGTTAGTTAGGTTTAAGCGGTTCTAAGTTCTAGGGGACTGATGACCTCAGATGTTAAGTCCCATAGCGCTCAGAGCCAGTAACTAAAAATGATTCAAAAATGGTTCAAATGACTCTGAGCACTATGGGACTTAACTTCTAAGGTCATCAGTCCCCTAGAACTTAGAACTACTTAAACCTAAGTAACCTAAGGACATCACACACATCCATGCCCGAGGCAGGATTCGAACCTGCGACCGTAGCGGTCTCGCGGTTCCAGACTGTAGCGCCCAGAACCGCACGGCCACCCCGGCCGGCCTTAAAAATTGTAAAATACTTTCTGTTTACATACCCTCTAAGGAAAAAACGACACATCACGAAGGAATTATTCGAATGGGACGGAAATCGGTAGATATGACGTACATGTACACGTAGACAAATGATTACGATTTCAGAAAAATTGTACGATTTATTCAAGAGAAGAGCTTCACAAATTGAATAAGTCAATAACGTGTTGAATCACTTCTGGTCGTTATGAAAGCAGTTATTCGGCTTAGCATTGATAAACAGAGTTTTTGGATCTCCCCATAAGGAACACCGTGCTAAATTCTGTACCATTGCTGCGTTAGATCGTCAAAATTCCGAAATGGTTGGAGAGCTATGCCCATAATGCTGCAGTTGGGGAGAGATACTGCGACCTTGCTGGCCAAGGTACAGTTTGGTAAGCACGAAGACGAGCAGTAGAAACTCTCCTCGTGTGCGGGCTGGCATTATCTTGCTGAAAGGTAAGCACAGGAGTGCTTCCCGTGAAGGGCAACAAAACGGGGCTTAGAATATATTCGACGTACCGTTGTGCAGGTCCTGCTATGAAAAGAAACGGCACCCGAGACCATCACTCCCGGCAGCTGGGCCGTATTGCAAGCGAAAGACAGGTTGGTATCCCACCACTGTCCGTGGCGTCTCCAGACACGTCTTCGGTCTGAAATCTCAATGACTGCAGCAGAATTGTCTTCAGTGATGAGTCCCTCTTCGAATTGATCTCCGATGACCAATGAAGACGTGTGTGGAGATGCGCCGAACACCAGTGAGATACCAACCTGACTGTCGCCTGCCATACCTCCCGACAACCTCTTTGGTTGTTCATCTGCGGCACTCTTACACTATGCCGGTACGTCGACTATATTCTACGCCCCATTTTACTGCCCGTCGTGGCAAGCCATCCTGGGCTTACATTTGAGTAAGATAATGACCACCCGCTCACGACGAGAGTTTCTACTGCGTGTCTTCATGCTTGCCAAACCGTACCTTGGCCAACAAGTTTGCCGGATTTCTACCAAACTGAGAACGTTTGGAGCGTTATTGGCGGGGCCCTCAAACTAGCTTAGGATTTTGACGATCTACGTGGCAGTTGGATAGAATTTCGCACGATCTACCTCAGGAGGACATCAACAACTCTATCTATCAATGCCAAGCCGAATAACTGCTTGCATGAGGGCCAGAGGTGGCTCAAATGGCTCTGAGCACTATGGGACTTAACATCTATGGTCATCAGTCCCCTAGAACTTAGAACTACTTAAACCTAACTAACCTAAGGACATCACACAACACCCAGTCATCACGAGGCAGAGAAAATCCCTGACCCCGCCGGGAATCGAACCCGGGACCCCGTGCTCGGGAAGCGAGAACGCTACCGCGAGAGGCCAGAGGTGGACCAACACATTATTAACTTGTTCAATTTGGGAAGCTCTTTCTTTTGAACAAACCATCCAATTTTTAAAAAATTACAATCATTTGTATGTCTGTACATGTACTATCATGCTCAAAAGTATCCGAACGACCAGAATGCCTTCCCTCCTGGCTTGCATGCAGCCCACATAACGTAGCGGTCTTGCAGGTACCCTAAACTCTTTGCGTTATAGTCGTTTGAGTACAGAGTATGGATACTGCGAGAGACCACTAGAGAACACAGTTCCTTATGGCAATCGGTCCAACTACAAAATAACTCCACAATATTGCAACTACTAGGAAACATGTCATTAGAGATGTGACAGTCCTTAAGGGGGGTAGGACGTCAAACGGGATGACTTAGAGCAGGAGAGACACCACAGGACATTTTAATTTCCATTGTCTATACTTTTAAAAATAAATTCATAATGAATGACCAGAAAGGATTCAGGATTTATACTTATAGTGGTGGGAGTTCAAAAATATACGAAAATAATTTATTTTTTTTACATTTGTGTTCCACCTTTTTTCACTTACCATTGGCTGCATTTGTTGCTATAGGTACAAATTTCTTCATAAGTAAGGGACAATCTTCGATGAATTTTGCACAGCATACAAACCATACTTACAGGTGTATGAAAGTCTAGAATTTTCCAAATATTTTAAAAACTCTGGTAAAAATTGAGATAATTAACTATAAAATTTGAGGTTTTTCTAAACATGAAGTTTAAAATATAACAGCACATTAATTTTTTCATAAATTAAATAATTTCTAGAGTTTCATACACCTGTAAGTATGGTTTGTATGCTGTGCAAAATTCATCGAAGAATCTCTCTTACTTATGAAGATATGTGTACCTGTAGCAAAAAACGCAACCAATAGAAGTGAAAAAATTATGAACTTTCACACGTAAAAAAAATTATTTTATTATGTTTTTGAACTTCTACTGCTATGATTGTGAAACCTGAATCCTTCCTGGTCATGCTGACAAATTTTTATGAATTTATTCGTAAAAGTATAGACAGTGGAAATTAAAATGTCCTGTGGTGTCTCTCCTGCTCCAAGACGGCCCGTTTGATGTCCTACCCCCCTTAACGCTTGTAAGCATAACTTTATGACAATATGTGACATTTCAAAAGGGTTACCACACTCATTGGAATCTGAAACAACTAACTCCGTCACATAAATCATACGGTAATCATTAGGCAAAATTTAATATTTTTATGAACAGGAGAATTTGGGATAATATCTGGCCTTTCTACAACAATTTGAAGTATTTTCTCTCTCTAAACCTTGTTCCTACGGCGAGTAGTTTTGCGTAAGCTGGTTGTTCAACTACCAAGTAAAAAAAAAAAAAATGAAGTCGAGCCCTACACACAGCCGCTGTTTTATACATTCATCAGTATTGGCGTCCTGCCTGCATTGTAAATAAAGAGAACACAAATTAATATGAAGCCTTCTTCTTGGACTAAAACACTAAACGGTGTCTCTTTTATGCTTCCATCAGGAAGAAAAACTTTTCATGTCGGTCTTGGTCTTCTTGATCGATGGTGGATGGTGATAAAATAATTTAAAATAAAGAATCTATCGAGCGAATGAGGAATGTGAAATGGAGTGACTGATTTACATGTATATCCTGCTCCTCTTTTATAAATTAAGTATCTTAGCCTTTGTTGCACAAACATTTGTGATATAGTTATATGACACCATCGTTAAAAAAATAGATTACGAAAAACAAAACGTTCATTTTTCATAAACAAAATTTTCTCCCTAATAACACTACAGATTCAGTACTGTTTCCAATTTCCATCCTCCTCTACAACAGCATTTAGCTGATGAGGAACAGATACAACAAGTATTCGCATGAAGCTGTTATTCTGAGAGATTTATTCCTACTCATCATCAACTGAATCGGACAGTTGTTGGTTGTTGGTGCAGGTCTACTACACCTAATAATTTTCTCAATTTCTATCCATACATTTGTACATATAGCTTCCAGTGCTCGCTGGAGGAAGGCAAGGACAAGCAATCTCCACTAGCTTCCGTATTATAAAGACGCATGAGGTTGAGGATTAATTCATCTGGCTGGTTGGTTGATTTGGGGGAGGGGACCAAACAGCGAGGTCATCGGTCTCATCGGACTAGGAAAGGATGGGGAAGGAAGTTGGCTGTGCCGTTTCAAAGGAACCATCCAGCCATTTCCCTGAAGCGATTTAGAGCAATCATGGAAAACCTAAATCAGGATGGCCGAACGCGGATTGGACCGTCGTCCTCCCGAATGCGAGTCCGATATACTAACCACTGCGCCACCTCGCTGGGTGTGAATTCAGTCTTCGGTTGATAATCGTATTTTTAGCAGTACCATACCCTCATGTGGCAACTAATGATTTTCACAGCTACAGGACCACGACTTGTGATATCACTTAAGAAAAATACTTACGCATACGAAAAATGGCCTGGTCCAGGCTGTGCGGACTTCGTTTTTTAACTTCTTCCTAGGTGGACAATGAGCTTTTCTTACTCGGGAAGTCTGTGAATGTTGTTGCTTAAGTCGTTTTAAGCGCAAACTATATTGCTTCAATTATGACAAAGTTTAAAGAAATCTTCTTAACAATACTAAAAGGAAAGGAGGAACGAAATAAAACCTCTCGGGTGATTGGCGACTGAATGGAAGGTCGCTGAGTCGGATGTGAGTTTTGCAGCTGCGCAATATTTTTCCTCGTTGTTGAAATGGCTACTAGATTTATACTAAACTAAATTCCGTCCAAACGGGCCTCGGAAGCTCCAACAGTACCGACCGACCCCGTGTTGTCCTCAGCCGATAGGTGTCACTGGATGCGGATAGGGAGGGGCATGTGCTCAGCATACGGCTCTTCCGGCCGTTGACGATTTTCGTGACCAGAGCCGCTACTTTTCATACAAGTAGCTTCTCAATTGGCCTCATAACGGCTGACTGTACCCTGCTTGCCAACAGCTCTCGGCAGACCTCTAGGGTCACCCGTCCAAGCGCTAGCCAAGTTTGACAGCGCTTAACTTCAGTGATCTGACGGGAACCGATGTTACCACTGTGGCAAGGCCTTTGGCACTAGATTTACACTAATTCTGCGAACATATGGACCACTTCAAATGCTCAAATATGAGTTCATTGCAACAGCTGATCTGCAATATTTTCTCCCTTAACACTACTTGAAACAGGTGACGTCAACCACGTCATCTAGAAAGAATGACCGTGGCATTTAACGGACTACATGAACAGTCTCTGGCCTCTGCATTGGAATTTCCCGCCAGTTTTAGCATTTAAAAGCGTCATTTCTAAGAGCATGTAAATGATTTAATGCAACGCGATTTATGTTATCAAGTAACATCTTAATTTATTTGTAATGAAATCATCGAATAATTGGAAATGTCCGATATAACTTGAAAAGTATTCCATAGATATCAAAGAAGAACTAAAGAATTACCTATTTCTGAGCAATAGCTTTCAGCCGGCCGAAGTGGCCGTGCGGTTAAAGGCGCTGCAGTCTGGAACCGCAAGACCGCTACGGTCGCAGGTTCGAATCCTGCCTCGGGCTTGGATGTTTGTGATGTCCTTAGGTTAGTTAGGTTTAACTAGTTCTAAGTTCTAGGGGACTAATGACCTCAGCAGTTGAGTCCCATAGTGCTCAGAGCCATTTGAACCAATAGCTTTCAAAAATGACCAAAAAGTACTAAACGCTTCCTTCAAGCACACGTGTAGCAGCAGTGGAATGAAGAATATAATAGCAATAATGACAGCAATAATCAAATTTTCTGGTAACTTCATACTCTGCGGTGGTATTTCCCGAACTAAGAAACTTGTTGAAATAATGAACATTTTAAAATGGCCTCGAATCGGGGCTGTGATAGTTAGAAGCATCTTTACATTCCACTGGCGTGAGACCAGCATAATTCCAGTGTCAGAAGCTTGCTAATAATTAACCAGTTAATAAAGAGATCTACTTCACCTCTGGTAACGCCAAGTGAAGAACGTCACGTTGCACCGCATTTCATAATCTGTGTCATACCCCTTCCCTGTCAACTGGTGCAGAGCCGGGTTTGGCTGCGCCGTTACAGAGGCGGAAGCGCCGCAAACAAATACTCTGTCACCGCTAGGCTTGCTTAAACTAGATATTTTATTTTATTTAATGAATCAATGGTCCTTTAAATTTGTAAATTTAGGATTAGGGTTAAGAAAGTTTAAGCCAAAAGATCACATATGTCATCATTACTTAAATAATGGCTACGTCTCACATGTAGAACATGTCATGAATTCCAGAATACCACACAGGACTTTTAAAGGCAAACATACTAATGACATGCGAAACAAAGCAGTACTTACGCTAATGTAAATTAAGTCATCTGTTTATCAGAACATCATTATTCCATAAGTATATAGTCGTTTGTTGTAAAGGTAAAGGTACATCTATTCATCCTTAGTGAACCTGTGGAGAAGGATCTCTGAGGCCTAATCTTATCAAAAGAATACATAAATAAAGTCTTTGTAAGAGGCAGCGAACATTTGGGCATTTTTACTAAAGATTTCAGTCTAAATCATAAATATTTGATTTCTTAAACTTCACACGTTACTGGTTTCGGCGTTTGCCTCCATCAGATCATTACGACGTCAAACAAATTATAAAATGTTTCTCGTCACAGAACTGTGACTTCTTGAAGTACTGAATGCAAGCTAAAGTATTATATGTACTTAAGGATTATACACGACTGACTTCGACACAGACAGGCTTTTGTTTCCTCTGCGTTGACTAAGAGGTACTTAATTCAATAAATCATTATCAAACCATTTCTTTTTTGTTCATGAAAACCAATAAGAAACCTTTAACTGGATTCACTCTCAAATAAAAGTATGTATATTCTTTACTATCTATTCGTCTGGATTGCCGTCAGATGGTTGTCTGATACTACTAAAAGGCCATGTTTTACAGCTACGTGTTCTTTTCAAAGCGATGTTACGACATTTCTTTCCTTAAAATTTCAGCAAAACCAATGTAAGACATGCTCTGCTCTGTTTCCACCGAGTAAAAGAAATACTGACGGTGTCAGCAGGAATGAAAGAAGTCGCCGAATTCATGGGACATGTGTGAGTTTGCGGCACCTCACTGTCCCACTTCAGCTAGCTTTGGAGGACACTCAAAGTAATAAAGAAAAAACAGCTTAGTTATTAAATCACAGATTTTATTTGTGAGTGTGGTTATCTTACAAAGGAGACATCTGGACAACTTTTGAGTACTTCTTTGCGCTTGTTTTATCACAGAAACATTTTCGGAAATACAGATGGACAAGTTCCAATTTCTCAGCTAACAAGCAGGCCGAATAACGACAGATTATAGAGAAAATTACTAGCAGCGCACGGGGCGCGCCCTGCCGGGGCCGTATTGACGCATGCAAGCCCTTTCTGTGAGGGCCTTTGAGAGATGCTACGGCATCTCCCCCCTAGCCCACCCTTACTGGCTCAGACGTCACTACTTCTGAGCTTCAGACACCAAAGCCTAGCGTTACGGCTGGGTAGGAATAAGAGGAAAAAGAAATGCACGCAAAAGAGCCTTAACGAGAGGATTATTGTTATTTTGCTCTTTAAGAAAGGAGTATTAGAGAAGATCTCGTCGAATGTAGATGTATTGTCAAAAGAACAGGATAATGAATCGGTCTTCGCTATGCTTAATGATCGAGGAACCCTCCTAGAAGTCACATGGTGTATTTTAGAGAGACTACAGAAAACCTAAATCAAGATAACTGAACAGGGATTTGGTGCCTATTACTCTAGAAAACATGTCCTGTGTCTTAACAACTATGCCGTCTCCACTGCTATATTTCAGTCCCTTTCACTGTCACGAGCTACATCAGTTTCTTATTCGCTATCATAGACATTTATTTATTCGTTAATAGGGAAGTGACGTGGCCATCTCATGCATTCTTTTAATCATAAATTGGCATTAAAAACGAACAGTTATAGCGGAATTTCATATCACTCTTCGTGAACTACATCGCTCAGTTGGTACAGAGAAAGGAAGGGAGAAATCTGCTTCATAAAAAAAAAAAAAAAAAAAAAAATGTTGAAATGTGTGTGAAATCTTATGGGACGTAACTACTAAGGACATCAGTCCCTAAGCTTACACACTACTTAACCTAAATTATCCTAAGGACAAACACACACACACCCATAGCCGAGGGAGTACTCGAAGCTCCGCCGGGACCAGCCGCACAGTCCATGACTGCAGCGCCTGAGACCGCTCGGCTAATCCCGCGCGGCTGCTTCATACACATCCGAAGAGTGGATACTAGTCATTCACTGACGTTAAGGTCGGGCAAGAGAAGGCAAGTGTTCAGTGTCACTGTCACGTTCGTCAAAACATGACAACACTGGATCACAGTAATCTTGAAATACAATGCTGTAATTCTAGGTAGAAACATGTGTAGCCGGTGCATCCACTACCCTTCTACATTCACCTAGTCACTGAAAGTAATTTACTGCGAACTTAATAGATTTTATAGAAGATGGAAAATTAAAGTCTAATGTGCCGTCGACAACGAAGTCGTTAGAAAATGTACATAAGCTTGCATTCTGGGAGGATAGGAAAATCGCCCATGTCGTTTTCAAAGTACCCATTCCAGGAACTGCCTTAGGCGGGGAAATCGGCAGTCCTTTTCAAAGCAACAATTCCGGGAGCTGCATTAAGCGGTTTAGAGGAATCATGGAACAGCTAACTCGGAACTGCCGTTCTCCAGAATGCCAGCCAAGCTTCTTAGCATTGCGCCACCTCGCTCCCTTTCGATAGAAGCTTACCACGACATTTAATTCCAGGGTTTCATAGATTTCGCCTCCAAGTTTCATGCGAAGACTCAGGCAGTCCTCCTTTGAGAATCATTTATAATTAAACTCGACCTGTTGCCGAAAGTAATGAAAAACAGAGTGGTCGAACCATACAATAAATTTCAAGATGTGGGCGGTTCAAATTTTACCCTTTATTCTCCCTCTTCTCCGCAGCTGGTTGACTTCGGTATCTGTGGATTTAAAAGTCGCACTCATCCATGCCCGAGGCAGGATTCGAACCTGCGACCGTAGCGGTCGCGCGGTTCCAGACTGAAGCGCCTAGAACCGGTCGGCCACACCGGCCGGCACTGTTACTGTGGTTATGAGTTCTTTGTGACGTAAATGGACTATTGTGGACATTTATCTCGCTGTTGATAGACAATTATGTCATTCAGGACTTCCTTGCCTGGTAGAAATGACGCTCTTTCAGGATCATCACAACTTTAGGCACTGTTCCCATGTACATACATAATAACTTATAAGTCTTGTAATACATGCTTCAGAAGTACAACGTAGCTAGGTTATCAGATAACGGCAAAAGTAATGTACTAATGAAATACTGTTAAGGAGTGCCCTTTTTTCTCACAATCACTGTGTTTACATTTATTTGCTTTCAGTTTAGTCGGGACTCGGGGTGGTATTTCGATCCTGTGGAATATACTTGGAAGTAGATAGTTTTTTTCCCATTTCTGTATGTATGTTCGGTCTTATTCTCAGGTTTCACCACAAAACCTATTACCGGAAACAAAGAAAACATGTACCTCTCACACTGTCAACTTGCATAGAAGGGAAAATATACAAACACACACTGAAGATCCACAAATATTAGTGGCGCGATTTGCAAAGATCTATCTTATCATCGATATTTTGCAGGGACTCGGTGGACGATCGTGTGGAATATTAACGCAAAAGATACCAGGAAATAAGAACGATATGCGAGAGGAATGTCTCATTACGTGGGAGTAAAAGTTGTGGCTGAAAAATGCAAGCGGAAAAGTACTTTATATTTTCAGCATACGAAGAACTATGCTCAGAACTTTTAAGATATTTTCTTTGTGTATTGTGTATTGGGGACGGGATAGGTGAGTAGTGCTGGCAGCGATCGTCACGTTTGTAACATTCCTTAAGGCACACGTGTATCTTGGGTGTTGCTGAATGGCGAACACCTCAAGGAGCTCAGTCTTCGGTGAAGGAGTTCGGTTAGGTAATCCAGAGGCTACCGAACTAAAATATTGTCAGCGCTGCAAATCACTGTTAGCTGGACATACATCAATTACCATCGTGGGTTGGTATGGTGGAAAATAGTGTGTTACACGGAGCGGGGATATTTTGTTAAACACGGTGATTGCCGTGATTAAAACTCAAGAAACCCAGCCTCATGTATTCTACCTTATGATGAGCTGAATGACTCTGGGACGAAACAGTTGTTATCAAGCAACCTCCAGGGCACCTGCCGCAACCCATTTGTTTCAGGCCCTGCCTACGTCAACCTAGCGTTTTATGTGTCGATCACCACGAAGTGCTAACAACCACGAACTTAAAAGGACCTGAGTCTCAAGTTCTCCCGTTGGATCGTTATCACCAGTATTACAGAAGACAAGTAAAAAAACACGATTATTTCAGATCGAGTTTATTGTAATGAAAACGGTGGAAGGTATCCTTGATGAGCTCTCCCATTTCACATTTCAAACTGCGCTTCCATATACGCTAAATAATTTAAAACCTGTTCAAAAGTTTCTCAGTGGTACTCTGTTGACTGAAACGGAGTGACTGTGCTGTTCAATGTGGCACGTACAACTCGAGGAATTAAAGAAGGGATGTTCCCTTTGACGCAATGTCAGTTGAAATTAAAGGGTTGAGAGAATAATGTGAAAATGGAAGATTGATGGATGTCAGGAATGTAATGAAGAAAGTGAAATGAGTTCTTGGAAGAGTAGCCGCCTTCATACTCGTATTCAGTTCGCCATTGTTGCTGGAATATTTCAATGCCCCATCCCCTCGCGTGAAAGTACACTACCAGCCATTAAAACTGTAACACCACGAAGGAAAGCCCTAAACGTCAAATTAACATGAAATTTACTACATTCTTGGATATACAGATGATAATCATATGCCAATGTCTTCTGGCCAAGCTAATGGTATTTATAGCCACGTAGCGGGTTAGGAATGTAGGTATAGACTGATGCGACAAAAGTAACGGGATAGCGACGTGCACACACACAGGTGGCGGTAGTATCGCGGACACAAGGTATAAAAGGGCAGAGCATTGGCGGAGCTGTCATTTGTAGTCAGGTGGTTCATGTGAAAAGATTTACGACGTGATTATGGCCGCACGACGAGAATTAACAGACTTTGAACGCGGAATAGTAGTTGGAACTAGACACATGGGGCATTCCATTTCGAAAATCGTTAGGGAATACAACATTACGAGATCCACAGTGTCAAGAAAGTACCTAGAATACAAAATTTCAGGCATTACCTTTCACCATGCACTGAAAGACCTGAGTCGAAACAAGGCCCCCGGAGTAGACAACATTCCATTAGAACTACTGACAGCCTTGGGAGAGCCAGTCCTGACAAAACTCTACCATCTGGTGAGCAAGATGTATGAGACAGGCGAAATACACTCAGACTTCAAGAAGAATATAATAATTCCAATCCCAAAGAAAGCAGGTGTTGACAGATGTGAAAATTACCGAACTATCAATTTAATAAGTCACAGCTGCAAAAAACTAACGCAAATTCTTTACAGACGAATGGAAAAACTGGTAGAAACCGACCTCGGGGAAGATCAGTTTGGATTCCGTAGAAATGTTGGAACACGAGAGGCAATACTGACCTTATGACTTATCGTAGAAGAAAGATTAAGGAAAGGCAAACCTACGTTTCTAACTTTTGTAGACTTAGAGAAAGCTTTTGACAACATTGATTGGAATACTCTCTTTCAAATTCTGAAGGTGACAGGGGTAAAATACAGGGAGCGAAAGGCTATTTACAATTTGTACAGAAACCAGATGGCAGTCATACGAGTCGAGGGGTATGAAAGGAAAGCAGTGGTTGGGATGGGAGTGAGACAGGGTTGTAGCCTATCCCCGATGTTATTCAATCTGTATATTGAGCAAGCAATAAAGGAAACAAAAGAAAAGTTCGGCGTAGGTATTAAAATCCATGGAGAAGAAATAAAAACTTTGAGGTTCGACGATGATATTGTAATTCTGTCAGAGACAGCAAAGGACTTGGAAGAGCAGTTGAACGGAATGGACAGTGTCTTGAAAGGAGGATATAAGATGAACATCAACAAAAGCAAAACGAGGATAATGGAATGTAGTCGAATTAAGTCGGGTGATGCTGAGGGAATTAGATTAGGAAATGAGACACTTAAAGTAGTAAAGGAGTTTTGCTACATGGGGAGCAAAATAACCGATGATGGTCGAAGTAGAGAGGATATAAAATGTAGACTGGAAAATGGCAAGGAAAGCGTTTCTGAAGAAGAAAAATTTGTTAACATCGAGTATAGATTTAAATGTCAGGAAGTGGTTTCTGGAAGTATTTGTGTGGAGTGTAGCCATGCATGGAAGTGAATAGCTTAGACAAGAAGAGAATAGAAGCTTTCGAAATGTGGTGCTACAGAAGAATGCTGAAGATCAGATGGGTAGATTACATAACTAATGAGGCGGTATTGAATAGAATTGGGGAGAAGAGGAGTTTGTGGCACAACTTGACTAGAAGAATGGATCGGTTGATAGGACATGTTCTGAGACATCGAGGGATCACCAATTTAGTATTGGAGGGCAGCGTGGAGGGTAAAAATCGTAGAGGGAGACCAAGAGATGAATACACAAGGCAGATTCAGGAGAATGTAAGATGCAGTAGGTACTGGGAGATGAAGAAGCTTGCACAGGATAGAACAGCATGGAGAGCTGCATCAAGCCAATCTCAGGACTGAAGACCACAACAACAACAACAACATTTCACCACAGACAGCACAGTGGCCGACGACCTTCACTTAACGACCGAGAGCAGCGGAGTTTGCATAGAGTTGTCAGTGCTAACAGACAAGCAACATTGCGTGAAATAGCCACAGAAATCAATGTGGGACATACGACGAATGTATCCGTTAGGACAATGTGGTGGAGTTTGGCGTTAATGGACTATGACAGCAGACAACGGACGCGACTGTCTTTACTAACAGCACGACATCGCTTGTAGACCCTCTCTTGAGCTCGTGACGTTATCGCCCGGACACTAGACGACTGGAAAACCGTGGGGTCGTCAGGTGAGCCCCGATTTTAGTTGTCAAGAACTGATGGTAGGGTACGAGTGAGGCGCAGACCCCGCGAAACCATGTACCCAAGTTGTCAACAAGGCACAACGCAAACTGCTGGTGGCTCCATAACGGTGTGGACTGTTTTTACATGGAATGAACTGGGGCCTCTGGTCCAGTTGAACCATTCGTTGAATGGAAATGGCAATTTTCGGCTACTTGGAGACCATTTGCAGCAATTCATGGACTTTATGTTCCCAAACAACGGTGGAATTTTCATGACTGACGATGCACCATGTCACCAAGCCACAGTTTTATGCTGTTGGTTTGAACACTCTGGATAATTCGAACGAATTATTTGGTCACCCATCGAACATTTGAGGGACATAATCGAGTGGTCAGTTCGTGCTCAAAATCCTGCAGCGGCAACACTTTTGCAACATTCTTGACACTCTGGATCTCGTAATATTGTATTCCTTAACGATTTTCGAAATGGAATGCCCCATGCGTCTAGCTCCAACTATCATTCCGCGTTCAAAGTCTGTTAATTCCCGTCGTGCGGCCATAATCACGTCGGAAAGCTTTTCACATGAACCACCTGACTACAAATGGCAGCCCTGCCAATGCTCTGCCCTTTTATACCTTGTGTCCGCGATACTACCACCACCTGTGTGTGTGCACGTCGCTATCCCGTTACTTTTGTCGCATCAGTCTATACCTACATTCCTAACCCGCTACGTGGCTATAAATACCATTACCTTGGCCAGAAGACATTGGTATATACTGGCAAGGAAATTTGTGTGAAGTATGGTAAATTTGCACGTGAACTTTTAACGGAAGGTAGCTCACCTGTGTAATGTATCAAATGCTAACATGATCATCCAGAATAACATACCTTACCTGTCGCCCTCAACAAAGGCTTACAAACAGTTGCAGTCACAACATATACCCAGAGGCAATTGACAGCATGTTCCTTGTATCTTTGTATATTCAACGTAGTGAGTCTATAGAGAGTGAAACTCTGGAGACTCTCACTGATTAGTTGGTTCAAATGGCTCTGAGCACTATGGGACTTAACTTCTAAGGTCATCAGTCCCCTAGAACTTAGAACTACTTAAACCTAACTAACCTAAGGACATCACACACATCCATGCCCGAGGCAGCATTCGAACCTGCGACCGTAGCGGTCACGCGGTTCCAGACTGTAGCGCCTAGAAACGCACGGCCACCCCGGCCGGCTACTGATTAGTTCTGTGAACTATTATCTGTTCTGGAAGATCTTAATGCTTAAATTATGCTGTGGGCCTCTTCTCTGATACTGGGTGGGAATAATTGACAGTTTTGTGAAACTTGATGACTTACGTACGAATCTTCAGTATCTGGTACATGACTGACTTCTGAATTGCATCATGATCATTCTCCACTAATGACTTGTCTGCACCATCCACCTTAGATGACGTTCAGATGGAAATAGATGCCAATTTTCATTTAAGAATATTTCCCTGTCTGTATTCAGTTCCAGAAGAGAGTAGTCCATAGAAGAAAGCTGCCGAAATGGAGGCTCAGCGGGCGAAATTGGACTCTGCAGAGCCAGCTGGCTTTGTTTCAAAACTGTAATGGAGACTTCGATTAGTGGATCATATCACAAATACCGTCTATCGGACCGCTTACTCAGCCTTACCAAAGTCTGCAGGCCGACCCAGAAGGCAATATGTCCCTTGCAGGAACTATCGTTGCTGCCCTGTGCTCGGGGACAGGCTGGTTGTACTGTGGAAGTTCTTAAATACAGATCAACCGCAAAGAACATTGCAGCACTTTCCGTTGTGAAGGTAAAACGAGGAAGAATAACTAAGGAGAGCAGGAAAATGTCATAGTAGGAATTCCTGGAATCAATCAACCCAACAACGAGACCCACTGTGAGAGTGGCCAGTAAGATATCCAGCACACATTTCAGGTCGCTAGTACTAGCTTACTCTGCCAAAGAAGCCTGTGCACAAGCCCTACAGACCACGGCCGAACATTTTCAGGAAATTATGGCTTACTCCAGTCACCTGACACAGCTTGACCAGCGTTCAACAGCGAAGATCGAAAAGCTGCCGTCAGCGCTGATTGAAAGCCATAGACGCCTCGAGTTTCAGAAACGCTGACGCGTTGCCATATGAACGTAGACAAAATCGCATTACGTATTTGATATATAAATAGGCGCGAGGAAGCTGAGTTAAGCCCACTTCAACTGTCACGGATCTTCTCTGGCCGAAAGGACTTTAGTGCTACTACCATGGCTATCATGGATCCATTGTTTCGTGACCAAAATGGAATCGAGGAGAGTGGCAGCCTAATTTTCACTCCTCAACAATAAAGAAGCGTACAACTGGCCTTTCTTCATGTGGGACCCGGTGTTGACATTGCTCCTGGTAGTGGTCAGATTCAATGTAGCGTTACAGCTTAATACCCAAAGAAAATCTTTGAATATTCAACTGCGTTTGCCAGAAAGAAAAGTTTCTACATTCTTTGATGTGGGCAATACTATACCTCATCCTGAAACAAGGGAAACACTGGACTTGTTCCACTAGTTATCGTAGTGTCGCCCTTAATGGCCACAAACCGCAATTGGTAACTCATCGTCAAGGACTTGGAGAAGTAGGTATATAGCAATGGTTTCAAGTTCTCGTGATAGAAAATATTTTGAGTTGATTTACAACGTTCTTTTCAAGTTTTTAATCAAACTCAACTCTAAATAACGAGCACTACCCTTATTTTTGAAAATTCGATTATGTATGTGGAGCTCACTTCAAATTTTACACTTACGTGGTTGCCGCATCTGAGGGACCTAAATGCAATAGGCCCAAGAGCGATGGCCAGTCTTAATTGCGTTGGCCAGAGGTCACTGGGAGCAGACAGAGTTTTGAGTTCTATAAGGCTTTTGTTTCGTCCCAGCACGATTATGGTTGTACATTTTATGCTTTGACAAGTTTGTCATACCTTAAAGCCATTAAAATTGTTAGGCTGGCAAGGCTATTTAACACCAGTCCTTCCTATCCTCTGCACCGAAGTTGTCGAGACGCCAATTGCCTCCCGGAAGTAATTCCCTGCGGTGGATCTGCCATACGAGCTACAGGCCACCTTATCATCACTGTAATCTAATACTGTTTCTCGTCCTAAAATTGTGCATCCCTTCACAAATCGACCACTAGCAATGAGACCATTTAGGATATGTGAAATATCAGGACTTAGTGACATTCTGAGAGACCTAAATTTCTGTTTTAAGCCTATTGTGGAGTAAGTCACTGTCTTAGCTATTGAAGAGGCCCCGATTAATTTTAAAATTATTGAGCTGTTGGAAGAACTCTGCCCCTCACTACTTTTAAAATCAGTGTTTACTAAATATTTTAGCTGATCATCACACCTGTGTTGTAGTAAATATCGATGGTTTTAAATAATTTTATTCCATCGGCTTCTCTGTGGTGGTCCCTGAATGTGTTCCCAAGATTTGAATATCAAATAAATTTATAGTTTATGATGCAGAGGTTTATAAAACGTTTAAGGTACTAGATAAGTTGAGGTGTGTTCAAATTATAAAAACCTTTATCTGTTCTTCCTCGCTAAGTGCTTTTAAATTTGGTCAACGGTTGTACCCAGCAGACCTTCGACTACAGAATACTTCACCTACAGAGGCAGGGGAAGGATGTATCTCTCTGATGGGTAAGCAGGCCACGTGGAAACTCAAGGAAACAACAAGTAGCAGTTGTGAAGCCAGTCAAGCCAACAACTTAGCCTAGGCTTTCCTCTTTCAACTGTTCATTAGAGAAGAAGTAACGTTAATGTGCTTCTGGGTAGGCCACTGTCCTACGACGCATGGATTTCTGCTCTGGCGAGAGAACTCACCAGAGTGCAGTGCTAGTGATGCATGTATTTCTGTATGCTGCATTTTATTTCAGTGTGTTCCATATCATAATAAGATGACATCAGTCCGTTTACCAGCTCAACTGCCTTCTACCTCAGGCGACGATAAGACGAATGTGGTATGTTTTTCAAGAGTGTGTATTTTTTCTGATTTGCTGCTTAAGTTGTGTGTATTCGGAGTACCTGGTTTATTCATTATTTTTGTAGCTATCAGCAACAATATATTGACCTGATTTTTAACATTTTTCTCTGTGTGTATTTGTATTTCAACAGTATGTCGCTGCGCCTTCTGATTTGCACGGACTGGCCGGTCGACACTTACCTCACTGTGATTGGGGAACAGAGGCGGGGTTGTGAATCTCTGGGCGGAAAGCGGAAGGCGGCCGCACGGCGGTCTGCTTACGCCTCTATAGCAGGTTTTCAGGTATTGCCCACTGCTGAAAATACATACGGGATGCCTCACTTCCTGAGAGATCCGAGACAGAGCAGAGAGTGAGATGGCTTGTCATTGAGAGCTCCAATGTTGAGCGGGTGATGGAGCCCCTCATGGAAATAGAGGGTACGGCGGCAAAAGACGAAAGGTGAAGACGGCTCCCCCAGCAGCGACCGAGAGCACTGGGTGCATCCGGCTGCAAATTGTGGCTCATGTCGGCACGAATGATGCGTGCCGCCGTGGTTCAGCGGCCATCCTCTGTTCTTACAGGCGTCTGGCTGATCTAGTGTGGAGAGCAAGCCTCACTCGCAGGATGGAAACAGAACGATAATTTTTTAGCTTCTTTCCCAAAACTGACAGCGGTCCTCTGCTTTGAAGCCGAGTAGAGGGCTTAAATCATAGACTCAGACGATTTTATGAGGATTTAGAATGCAGGTTTCTCGACCCACTGTCGGGTGGAGGAACGTAGCACCACCCTTAATACGTAAGGCGTGCACTACACGCAGGAAGTGGCTACTAGGGTAATGGCGTACGTGCGGAGTGCACATGTTGGTTTTTTAAAGTAGAGGTCACGACAGATCGGAGACAGACAATGTTAATATAGCATTAGTTAACTGCAGGGCATCTATGTAAATCTCCCAGTACTAGTCTTGCTTATAAATGGCAACAATAACCACAGGGTACTAGGGGCAGAAAACTGGTTGGAACCAGATGTTAACAGGACTGAAATCCTAAACCCCAACTGGAATGTAAGTATAAAAAAATGGCTCTGAGCACTATGGGACTTAACATCAATGGTCATCAGTCCCCTAGAACTTAGAACTACTTAAACCTAACTAACCTAAGGACATCACACAACACCCAGCCATCACGAGGCAGAGAAAATCCCTGACCCCGCCGGGAATCGAACCCGGGAACCCGGGCGTGGGAAGCGAGAACGCTACCGCACGACCACGAGATGCGGGCGAATGTAAGTATATCACAAAGATAGTTGACCACATGGAGGCGTATTTGTATCAATAGAAAATGTGATAATATCTACTGAGGTTAGTACAGATTCAGAATACGAAATAATTTGGGTGAAGATAAGTGTTAAAGCTGGAGCAAACATGGCCATCGGATGCTTTTATATACCCCCTCGCCCCAGCCCTGTCTCAACAGCAGTAGCGGCGGAAAATTTGACGCGTAAGTTGGAGAATGTTTCATGTAAATTACCGGTTCATGTTATAGTTTTAGGTGGAGATTTCAACTTTAATGGCTATATACTGGTAGACGCATGTGATTAGGATGGGTAGTTGGGACGGGAATCTTGTAAATTTTTCTAAGTGCCTTATCCGAAAATTACCTTCAGCAGTCAACTAGGGAACCGACACGCGAAGGTAACATCTTAGACACGTTGGTGACAGCAGAGTAAGCGTAGAACAGGGACTAAGTGATCATAAGGGCGTTACAGCATCGTCGAATAGGAACACAAATACGAATACAGAGAAAGGTAGGAAGACGTTCCTTTTTTATAAAAGCGACGAGAAGCAGATTTCTGACTACCTGACAGGTCATCACAAAAAAGAGTGACATGAAACCGATTTCAGATGACCTGCTAGGTCAACAAGAAAACTTCATGTCCAGCACTGACAACGTTGAGCGCCAATGGACGAAACTTAAGAGCAATGAACAATACGCCTTAGGCAGATATGTGCTGAGCAATGTTGCGAGGGACGGAAAAGACCAACGATGGCTCGGCTACCAATTTAGAAAGCTGCTACGAAAGTGAAGAGTGCTTCACTGCAAATTTAAACGTAAACGAAGCCTAACAGACAAATAAAAACTAAACGAAGCCAGAAGTAGCGTAAGGAGGGCCAAACATGAAGTATTCACCGAATTCGAAAGCAAAATTCTATCTACCATCTTGGCAGAAAATGTTAGGAAGGTTTGGTCTGATGTTAAATTATTAAACGGATAGAAGCCATCAGCCTAGACACCCCGTGACCATAATAGCGTTAAACGGAGGATGACACAGAAAATATCGAAATACTAAACGTCTTTATCCAAAACTGTTTCACTGCGAAATAATATAAAATAGTTCCTCCATTAAACCGTTGCACGAACGACAAAAGTCACATACTGAAATAAGATAGAAAATCAACTAAAATCGCTCGGCAGAAGGAAGGCCACTGGATATAACGAGACGTCAATTCGATTCTAAATAGACTATGCGAAAGTACTCGCCCTTCTTCTATCAGTAGCGTATCTTATGTCCTTGGAGCAGCGAAGCGTTCCAAATAATTGTAAAAAATCACAAGTCATTCCCGTTTGCAAGAAGGATGTGGGAACAGACGCATAAAGCTATAGGCTTACATCTCTAACATTGATCTGTTGCAGAATTTTGGAACACGTTTCATGTTCGCATATAGTGATACACTCCTGGAAATTGAAATAAGAACACCGTGAATTCATTGTCCCAGGAAGGGGAAACTTTATTGACACATTCCTGGGGTCAGATACATCACATGATCACACTGACAGAACCACAGGCACATAGACACAGGCAACAGAGCATGCACAATGTCGGCACTAGGACAGTGTATATCCACCTTTCGCAGCAATGCAGGCTGCTATTCTCCCATGGAGACGATCGTAGAGATGCTGGATGTAGTCCTGTGGAACGGCTTGCCATGCCATTTCCACCTGGCGCCTCAGTTGGACCAGCGTTCGTGCTGGACGTGCAGACCGCGTGAGACGACGCTTCATCCAGTCCCAAACATGCTCAATGGGGGACAGATCCGGAGATCTTGCTGGCCAGGGTAGTTGACTTACACCTTCTAGAGCACGTTGGGTGGCACGGGATACATGCGGACGTGCATTGTCCTGTTGGAACAGCAAGTTCCCTTGCCGGTCTAGGAATGGTAGAACGATGGGTTCGATGACGGTTTGGATGTACCGTGCACTATTCAGTGTCCCCTCGACGATCACCAGTGGTGTACGGCCAGTGTAGGAGATTGCTCCCCACACCATGATGCCGGGTGTTGGCCCTGTGTGCCTCGGTCGTATGCAGTCCTGATTGTGGCGCTCACCTGCACGGCGCCAAACACGCATACGACCATCATTGGCACCAAGGCAGAAGAGACTCTCATCGCTGAAGACGACACGTCTCCATTCGTCCCTCCATTCACGCCTGTCGCGACATCACTGGAGGCGGGCTGCACGATGTTGGGGCGTGAGCGGAAGACGGCCTAACGGTGTGCAGGACCGTCGCCCAGCTTCATGGAGACGGTTGCGAATGGTCCTCGCCGATACCCCAGGAGCAACAGTGTCCCTAATTTGCTGGGAAGTGGCGGTGCGGTCCCCTACGGCACTGCGTAGGATCCTACGGTCTTGGCGTGCATCCGTGCGTCGCTGCGGTCCGGTCCCAGGTCGACGGGCACGTGAACCTTCCGCCGACCACTGGCGACAACATCGATGTACTGTGGAGACCTCACGCCCCACGTATTGAGCAATTCGGCGGTACGTCCACCCAGCCTCCCGCATGCCTACTATACGCCCTCGCTCAAAGTCCGTCAACTGCACATACGGTTCACGTCCACGCTGTCGCGGCATGCTACCAGTGTTAAAGACTGCGATGGAGCTCCGTATGCCACGGCAAACTGGCTGACACTGACGGCGGCGGTGCACAAATGCTGCGCAGCTAGCGCCATTCGACGGCCAACACCGCGGGTCCTGGTGTGTCCGCTGTGCCGTGCGTGTGATCATTGCTTGTACAGCCCTCTCGCAGTGTCCGGAGCAAGTATGGTGGGTCTGACACACCGGTGTCAATGTGTTCTTTTTTCCATTTCCAGGAGTGTATTTCTGGAGACAGAAAATCTCATCTGTAGAAATCAGCATGCGTTCCGAAAACAACAATCGTGTGAAACCCAGCTTGTTCTGTTCGCGTCCCCGAGACCCAGAAAGCAGCAGAAAAGAGGCGCCAAGATAGATGTCGTGTTCGTAGACTTCCGGAAGGCGTTCCGCACTATCGCCAAGTGAACAAAATACGAGGGTGCGGAATATCGGATCAACTGTATGACTAGATTGAAGAGCATGTCATTCTGAACGGAGAGAAGTCTTCGGACGTAGTAACTTCGAGCGTGCCTCAAGGAGTGTATAGGACCATTGCTTTTCACACTATATATAAATTGACCTAATACATCATGTTGGAAGCTCCATGAGGCCTTTTGCCGATTATACTGTTGCTAATTCACGTTATTTACTACAACAAACGACGCTATTTACGGTTACGTGCCTAACTTTTAACGTTTTGTTTTTTAAGAAGACGCCCATTTCATTGCTGTTTTACTGATTTCCCCAACTGTTTTAAGAAAAAGATACACGTAAATTTGCGTTTCGCTGTTATTTTACCCCACTTTTTAGGATGATACACAAAATACTTGTTTCGTGACTTTTTTTTTTATTTGGGACGACACACATAGATATGAGTTTCGCTTTTATTTTATCTGTTTTTGGGAAACACACATAAAATCCTAGGCTTTACATGATTAATAACTATCATCATATGACGCTATTTGTAATTTTTGGTGGTATGTCAAAATTTTATCATTTTCCCGTCAGTATTCTCCAAATACCTGCTTTTTCAAAGAGTAGCACTTAAATGCGGAGATTTAAATGAATAACCAATAACAACACAGCGTATCCCTGCAAGGTCACAACACATATAACGCTATTTACAGATATTAAAATTTTATCAATTTTCTCCTCAAATAGCTACTTTTTTCAGGAAGTCATACCACAATGAGAAAAACGCAACAAGCCCACGTTTCGCTTAAAGCGAACCTACTCCATGCGCATTTAGTGTGTGACATAATTGTTAGCTCTTATAACGCTACATGACTATATCGGACTTGTAAGAAGTAACAGCTGGAACACTTCTAAAGAGAAAGGTATGTCTTCTACTCGCAAAGCCCGCATTAGGTTTCAGTACTCCACACAGTGATTCCCACCGCACCATGGGAGACTCCGTTTACGCTGCACCATAGTGTATCTGAGTATGAAAGATGCATCGTCGGCCAAAGGGCTGCCCCTGCATGAAATAACTCCCCCCCCCCCCTCCTCCCCCGGCACGGTACGGCGTACAGACCTGTCGCCGTGGCTACTGCTACCGGAAAGATCGTGGACGTTAATACACAGTGTTCACCCCACACATCCACGTGATGCAAACACTGTTGTAACCACATTATGTAATCTCATTTTTTGTGTATTTAAAAGACGACAGATGTTGAGCAATGTCGAGGAGGAGGGAGGGGAGTGGTGTTTAACGTTCCGTCGACAACGAGTTCATTAGAGAAGGAGCCATCCCGGCATTTTCCATAAGCGTTGTAGGGAAACAAAGTGTCAAACTTGACAATCGTGATTCTTACTTATCTTTTTTAAAAATATGGCGTGCGATTTTACCAGTAGACGGATCTCGTATTGATGTCTGTATAGTTTTGATTAGATAGCACATCGCTCAGATGGGTGTAAAGTCTCGAGTACATTTTGGTAAGCTGAGTATTGACGTCCACGATCTCTCCAGAAGGCCGGCCGCGGTGACCGAGCGGTTCTAGGCACTTCAGTCCGGAACCGCGCAACTGCTACGGTCGCAGATTCGAATCCAGCCTTGGGCATGGATGTGTGTGATGTCCTTAGGTTAGTTAGGATTAAGTAGTTCTAAGTTCTAGGGGACTGATGACCTCAGATGTGATGTCCCATAGTGCTCAGAGCCATTTGAACCATTTGAATTTGATCTCTCAAGTAGCAGTAGCCGGCGGCGACAGGTTCTGGTGGGTTTTACACATTGATCTTCTGTTCGTACGCCGTGCCGAGACGAGAGGGGTTGGGGGCTATTTCATACGGGAACAGCCCTTGGCCGAGGACGCATCTCTCATACTGAGATACGCTATGGCGCAGCGAAGACTGAGTCTTCCTCGTTGCGATGGAAACCACTGTGCAGGGTACGGAAACCTAGTGCGGGATTTGTGAACAGAACACTTACCTTTTTCTCTGTAGAAGCGTTCCAGTCGTTGCTTCTTACAAGTCCTGTATAGTCATATAGCATTATGGGAGCTAAAAGTTACGTCATACACTAAATGCGCATGGAGTACGTTCATTTTAAGCGAAATATGGCCTGCTGCGTGTTTCTCAATGTGGTATGACTTCCTGAAAAAAAAGTAGCTATTTGTGGAGTAAGTCGATAAAATTTTTAAGATCTGTAAATAGTGTTATATGTCGTGATCTTGCAGGGTATCCGCTGTGGTGTTAGTGGTTACCCATTTAAATCTCCGCTTTTAAGTGCTGCTCTTTGAAAAAGTAGGTGTTTGGAGAATACTGACGGGAAAATCGATAAAATTTTAACAAATTGCCAAAAATTACTAATAGGGTCATATGAAGTAGGTAGTTATTAATCATTTAAAGCCACGTATTTTACGTGTTTTTCCCAAAAATCGATAAAATAGCAACGAAAATCCATATGTATATGTCATCTTACAAAAATCGGTAAAATTGGTCAAGAAACCGTTACTTACGCGTATGACCCTACAAAGTGGCGGGAAAGTAACAGCGAAACCCAAATTTACGTGGATCTTCTTCTTATAACAGTGAGGGCGAGCAGTAAAGCGGCAATGAAATGTGTATTTTCTTCAAAAAAATCGGTAAAAGTTAATTACGTGGATCTCCTTCTTATAAATGTGAGGGCAAGCAGTAAAGCGGCAATGAAATGTGTATTTTCTTCAAAAAAATCGGTAAAAGTTAACCACGAAACCGTAAATAGCGTCGTATGTTGCAGAAACCAGTGTTGGTGCCGAACATTCGCAAAAAGTTGGCCAAAACTGCTCACTACTGTGCTGTGCTGGAAATTTACAATATCAGCTGCTGCTGCTACTGCTCCAACGAAGTTCAGATTAAAAATGACCGTCTCGGGATGCTGGGAGGACAGCATGGAGGAGGGAAGGGAGATGACCAATAGCATTACATTGGGGACATCATTTTTTGTGTCACAAATTACCATAATAAAAAATGACATTATCACTTTAAGCTAAAGGAATTGAACACCTGAGTAAACATGTCACCATAATTAAGGTAATTCTCATGACAGTTATTGACCATTAACTACCATTATCATGACAGTTATTGCCCATTAATTTTGACCTAAATAAACAAAACGTGCACCCAAGTGAACAGTTTGTTTGCAAAAGAGCCGCTGAATTAGGCTAGCGCAATTGGCTGGCTCGTTTACTTAAGAGAACATTGCTCCCCATTGGCCCTGAACCCACTTCAGCCTCTACCACTGTGATGCAGAACGCCTCTCTTACATCGTCGGGCATTAGAGCTGGGTGAGTAACTCCATGGCGCTTTTCCGCTTACTGAACGAACGTGTAACGAAACGTGCTGCTCTTCTTTGGATCATCTCTATTTCCTCTATTAGTCCTTTCTGGTATTGATCCCAGACTGACGCGCAATATTCAAGTATTTTTCGGACGAGTGTTTTTTAAGCTGCTTCCTATGCTGATGGACTACATTTCCATTTTTCTTTCAGTGAGTCTCAGTCTGGCATTCACCTTACCCAGGATAATTTTAGGTGGTTTTTCGTCTCCAGATTGCTCCGTTTGCATACTCCCAGATATTTTATGGAAGTGACTGTTACCACTGATTGTTTTGCAATCGTGTAATCATGCAGTACCGGTCACGAAATTTGGCAACGGCCGGGAGGGCGGTGTGCTGACCACATGCCCCTCTGTATTCGCATCCGGTGACGCCTAAGGGCTGACGATGACATGGCGGCCGGGCGGTACCTTTGGGCCTTCAAGACCGGTTTGAAGAGTGTTTGTTTGTTTGTTTGTAATCATACTGTAATGTGTATTTCTGTCATTGTGTTTGCAATATGTTACGTTTGTTTATGTTGACGCTCAATTCCTACTCCCTGGACCAAGAGTCGATCCGCTGTATCTCTTCTTGCGTTTCGCTACAATTTACAAGTGTTGCGACTTTTCTGCATACAACAGCATCATTCGCGAAAAGTCTCATGAAACCTACGACGTTATCTACTATATCATTTATACATATTATGAAAAGTAATTGTCTTATAATAGTTCTTGGGGCAAACCCGTAGTTACAACGTCAGTAGACATGCCTTCGTTCAGAATGACATGCTCTTCATTCCAGTCACACAGCTGATCCAGTATTCTGTACATTCGTATTTTGTCCATTAGGCGGCAGTGCGGAACTGTATCGGCGTCTGTAACCACTGCTTTCTGGGTCTCGTGAACGCGAACAGAACTAGCTAGGTTTCACGTTATTGTTGTTTTCGGAACCCATGTTGATTCCTACAGATGAGATTTTCGGTCTCCAGAAATGTTACAATACGCCAGCATAAAACATGTTCCAAAATTCTGCAACAGACCAACGTCTGAGACATAAGCCTATAGTTTTGTGAGTCTTTTCCACGACCCTTCTTGAAAACAGTAATGAGTTGAGGCTATTCCCAGTCATTACGGTCGCTTCGCTCCTCTAGACACCTACGGTGCATTGCTGCTAGATGAGGGGCAAGTACTTTTGCATACTGTGAGAAGAATCGAACTGCTATTCTCCAGGTCCCCTGTTCTGTCCTCTGTTGAGTGATTTCAGTTCCTTTTCTATCCCTTGTTCACTTATTTTGATCTCTGTCATTTTGTTATTCGTACGATGATCTAATTACTCGTAGGAGCTAGAGTGCGATCTTCCTCTGTGAAACAGTTTTGGAAAAAGACGTTTAGTATTTCGCCCTTTTCTGTGTCGTACTCTGTTTCTCTGACATTGTGGTGACAGAGTTTCTGGACAGATGGTTTCTATCCGTTTCCTGATTCAACATAGTGCCAAAACTTCTTAGGATTTTCTGTCAGGTCGGTATACAGTGTCTTACTTTCGAATTCGTTGAATATTTCGCTTATAGTCCTCCTTACCGTACTTGTGGCTGCGTTTCCTTTTGTCTGTATGTGAGGATCTGGCTACGTTTAAATTTAAAGTGAAGCTCTTTTTACTTTTGTAGCACCTTTCTAACATGGGTGTTAAACCACAGTGGCTCGTTTCCATCCCTCACAATTTTGCTCGGCACATACCTGGCTGAAGCGAATTTGCGATTATCTTGAATGCTCATCATTGTCAGTGCTGGAGATGAAATCTTCTTGTTGAACTGTCAGGTAATCTGAAATCTATCTGTTGTCGCTCTTGTTGATTACAGCCGTTTTCAGCAATTTCGTAACGCCCTTACTATCACTGATACCCTATCCTACGCTAACTGGTTTTCCAACCACCTATAAACATTCGGTGGCTTTGTATAAACTGATTAATGAATCAGCTGGGTGTAGAAACCACTGTTAGCGTCAACCGCTCTATGCCAACGTCCCTATCAACAGCCTATCACCGCCACCTTTGATGGTACACGGATATATGTCCTGTTCGAAAGTTAGTTGTCACCCATGTTATCTAACACAAATTGACGTTAAATATCTAAGCTATTCATGAGCAGCTACTTATGCATATTTGTGAACTTCAAATGGCGTGACAAACTAATTTGTTGCGGATATGAATTCAAACCCATCATCTGCAACCAGGTAAAGCTGTCCTCCCTGACCGCAACTCGAGCACAGCAATTATCGAACTGCTGACAAGGCATAAAGAGACGTGAAATATCTCATTTTTAGCCAGTATCCGCTAGCAAATCTGAACATGAAATTGCATGACGATAATTTTAATACCGACCGGGATTGGTATTCAGATAACTATTGCCCCTGATAACTAAACACGAAATATCTTAAATATGGTTTCATACAAAAGTAATAAACTTGAAAGGATGGGACTTAAGTTTCTGAGCTGTATAGGCATTCGAACCCAGCACCTAATCGGATTCGTAACTAAATACAATCGATGCTTAGTTATCGAATTTTTTCAGCAACACCAGCGATATGTTTGAACCTGAAATGATGAGACGGAGGAATGGTTATTTCCTTCCCGGTATTGGAACCCGGCACCTGTCGCCATTGTTTCCTAGCAACGAACGGACGTTAAATATAGATCTGATTTCCCAGCAGTGAAATGTGTGCATGTTTGTACTACAGCTAATGTGACAAAGAGTTCGGTGCTGAATGGCTGTCGAAAGCTGTACGTACTGTCGCTGACTACACAGGACCCGACGTTAACTATTGAATTATTTTTCACTAGCTGACATCTTTGAACTTGGAATATGTGACGAAAAGTACTGTGTCTGCCTGAGAGTCTCAACCATCACCTCTTGTTAATGTTGACAATGCAAGAAGAAACGTTAAAACTGAAAATGATTTTGTACCAGCATTTAGGTGTGCACATGTTAGAGATTTAAAAGATATGATGAACATTTTTCAGCCTACCAGAATTCGAATCGAGACACGCGCTTTATGTGGCGATTTGGAAGAGTATGGAATCTTGAGTAAACAACGAGTTGATTGAACGCTATCATCACGAAGGAATCAACTTCGCGAAAGGGATAAATACGAACCCGAAACCTATTCCATCACCAATAATTTCAACATCTCAAGTTGAAATAAAAGAGAGAATAGTTGCCCAGTTACCTTATATGCCGATTTGTTCATTAACTAAAATGAAATTGCTAGTGTAATAGAGCTTACGAGGAGAACACGGCAAGTGCCATAACCTGATTTTCCAGACACTTCGCCCAGTGGAAGAGGGCACAGATTAAGCGAAGACTTGTTTCGGCTTATACATGGATATTCTATCGTTTCCTAGAAAACAATGGTCAAAGTTTTCGTGGTTATTTGTGTGCCTTTTTGGGAGCAACTACACTGAAGAGCCAAAGAAACTGGTACCCTGCCTAATATTGTGTAGGGCCCCACGACCACGCAGAAGTGCCGCAACATGACGTGGCATGAACTGGACTAATGTCTGAAGTAGTGCTGGACGGAACTGACACCATGAATCCTGCAGGGCTGTCCATAAATCCATAGGTGTACGAGGGGGTGGGAGATCTCTTCTGAACATCAGGTTGCAAGGCATCCCAAATATTTTCAATAATGTTCATGTCTGGGGAGTTTGGTGGCCAACGGAAGTGTTTAAACTCAGACGAGTGGAGTCTTTCTGTAGCAATTCTGGACGTGTGGAGTGTCGCATTCTCCTGCTGGAATTGCCCAAGTCCGTCGGAATGCACAATGGACATGAATGGAAGCAGGTGGTGAGACAGAATGCTTACGTACGAGTCACCTGTCAGAATCGTATCTAGACATATCAGGGGTCCCACATCACTCCAACTGCACACGCCCCACACCATTACAGTGCCTCTACCAGCCTGAACAGTCCCCTACAGACATGCACGCCCATGGATTCATGAGGTTGTCTCCATACCCGTACACGTCCATCCAGTCGATACAATTTGAAACAACACTCGTCAGACCACGCAATTTGTTTCCAGTCAACAGTCCAAAGCTGGTGTTGACGCGCCCAGACGAGACGTAAAGCTTTGTGTCACGCAGTCATCAAGGGTACACGAGGGGCCCTTCAGCTCCGAAAGCCCATATCGATGATGTTTCCTTGAATGGTTTGTACGCTGACATTTGTTGATGGCTCAGCATTGAAATCTGCAGAAATTTGCGGAAGGGTTGCACTTTTGCCACGTAGAACGATTCTCTTCAGTCATCGTTGGTCCCGTTCTTGCAGAATCTTTTTCCCGCCGCAACAATGTCTGAGATTTGATGTTTTACCGGTTTCCTGATATTCACGGTACACTCGTGTAATGGTCGTACGGTAAAATCCCCACTTCATTGCTACCTCGGAGATGTTGTGTCTTATCGCTAGAGCGCCGACTATAAAACCACGTTCAAAATCACTTAAATCTTAATAACCTGCCATTGTAGCAGCAGTATACGATCTAACAACTGCGCCAGACACTTGTTATCTTACATAGGAGTTTCCGACAGCAGCGCCGTATTCTGCCTGTTTACATATCTCTCTATCTGAATGTGCATGCCATACCAGTTTCTTTGGCGCTTCAATGTGGTTCAGCCGAAGCAGTGGGACTGTCTAGCGTCGGGCTTCACATTCCTGCGCCCCGTGTTCGAAACCCGATTATAATCTTTGTTTTTCATTTTTCTACCCATGTCCGTAGAAGATTACTACATGAACGTTTTCCAATGTATATTAAAATAATTTTGTCCTTATTCTTGAACTAATTGCACGTATGGTTGAATAGAAAAGAAACAGTTACTGATGAGAAATTCATTTTAAATTGTCTTCGGTGAAATTCCTTTAAGGTATCTCGATATATAATCAATTTATTCGTACAGTGATCCATTATGTGTGGTTTGCCGGGAAAATATTGCCAACGCGTGAAATCTCAAGCAGAGTTATGGACGTTTCTTTCCCCTCAAGAGATTCATAGGAAGAAATGTCACTGGAAAAGTTGCCTCGCTGAATGTTTCTACGATCAGAATCACCGAAGTGAATCCATCAAAGGTTCCTGAAAAATAAACGTGAAAATAAAATATAAGAACTATTATAATAATTGATATAAGTGTGAAATATAGGAATATGAGAATTGAAAATGATTGAAACCCCTAAAAATACCATTCACAAATATATTAGATAGTAAATGTATGACACCTATTGTAAAACGAAGTTGTAATTTTACAACTGACATAATGCCCTTGTATCCCCTAACTCGCTAAGAAACATTCATGTGGGGTAACCATCTACGGCCGTGAGTAGATAAATGAAAAAAAAAAGAAATAAAATAAATAGAAACAACAATCGAGTCTGGAACACGGCGCAAAAAAGTGAGGCGCCGCGACGTTAGCCACTGTGGCACCATTACCGCTCGCTAAAGATCATCTAAATTACGTTGGAAACTTCGACCGTCTTTTTCTCAGAAACGGCCGACTATCAACTAAGCCGAGACACGTGTTCATTTATTTGACTCCCCTTCCATTGAACGAGGTTTCTGGGAAATCGTGTTACGGCACTTGCTGTGTTCTCCTAGTTAGTGGTGATAGCTTCTAGGTGCGTCGACTCCGTATCGTTAGTAACTGATACCTGTATTCCATGCATCATTTACGCACATTATGGAAAATAAACACCTCTCAGGCATGTCTGCGCACTACGTCGCTAATGACATAGAGGTATAAGGCAGGCTGGCGAGAGTCGGTATAAGTTTATGAAACACCCTGTAAGTGCTTGTTGGAATGTAGTGGCGTAGATAAGAGGGGGAATTGCCTGCTCGCTCCTCGGCTTGCAGACCTATAAAGAAGGCAATTGCATGACCGCAATTCGGGACCTACCTTGCTTCACACTTCTACCTTCCTCACCCTCCCCCTCCCCCCCCCCCCCCCCCCCGCGTGGACGTTGTACACACATATAATATTTGTTCTTAACTTATTCCATTCAACAATATACATTAATTTGATACCATTGAAACACAATTTTTAATAATCTGCGATTTTTCGATCCCCTGCAACGCAGCATCTATAAGTCGAATAGAAAAAAATGGATACCATCTTTTTTGTTGGAAATTTAATTTAGTTCAATTTTGTATTGAGAAACATTTTCGTTAGAAGGTGCGGTTTTTGAGTTACTCAAGAAAAACAGAAAATAGTGATCTCTCCCGCCGCCCTCACCCCCACGGTCACACCCCACAATTGAGGATTTTTAGTATGTTGTTCACGACACTCCCTCCTACCACTGCACAAAAATTAACGACTACACATTTTTTCCTCTAATTTTCGCTCGTTGACTGGACTACAAATGATCCACTCACTTGTGGACGTAAGAGGACGAAGGGTGCGTCTGGTGAGGTTAGGTTTACCATGTGTTTTATGACATTTGCAAAAAAGTGTCACCAACTGAGTGAAAATGAAAGTTGAAGACCTTAGGGATCAAATCAGCACATTGGCTCGCAAGGGTCTTACTCCGTCTCAAATAGGTGTATTTCTCAGGAATACACATGGTTTTGTGGAAGTGCGATTTGTGTTCCAAAATAAAATCATGCGCATTATGAAAGTCATGTCCTTGGCTTCAAATCTGTGGTAGAACATGTATTACCTTATTAAGAAAGCTTTAACAATCAGGAGGCATTTGGAAGGAAACAGGAAAGACAATAATTCAAAATTCTCCTCATTTTAGTGTAATCGAGACATCGGCTTGCTCCTACGAGACGAAGACTACTCTTCCACCTAACTGGAATTATGAATCGAGAATAGTATCTGATCTTGTGTCATAAGAAAATATGATCACAGAACTGACACGTGATTCCAAATAATCACCAGTACTGAAAATTTTTAGTTTAGGATACTTTTCGCTTTTCTATATAAGCAATTAAAAATGATTAATGTGAAAATAAAATTTAGTTTTATGCTATACGAACTGACAGAAGTAAATTTGACTTAATTGTCATTGCAAGAAAAGGTGATGTGGTGGACTGATGATACGTTAGTATGTCTCAGGTATGGGCTACAACCCTACTTCAAGCGACTGTTTTAATAGGTACTAAAACATCTTACTCACCTCTGATGATGCAAGCGAAGAATGTAGGATTGCACAGTGGGTCCCGATTCACATTAAACAGAACGTCCGTTTGATACCGACTAGCGGTTAGGTTGGGCCATGACTGACACGAAAATTGCGACGTGTCGAAAGTCACCAGTCGGCTTTATTACATCAGAAATTTTATTTCAGTTAATAAACAAATCACCATAATAGGTCACTGGACACTTATTCCATCTTTCATTCGAACTTGAGATGTTGAAAATATTTGCTCTGGTCTGCCTTTCGCTCTCTGATATTCCCTTTCGTGGGATTTGGTCCCTTCTGGATGGTATCATTCCATCAATTCGTTGTTTGCCCAAGACTGCAAACTCTTCAAGATCTCCACCGAAGCCGTGTGTCTAGATTCGATTTCTGGTTGGCTGAAAAATGTTCATAATCTCTTTTCTTGCATGTGAACAATTCACTATTGATGCAAAATAATTTTCAGTGTTAACGTCTCTTCGTACGTCGTCAACAATAAAAATATGGGATGGTTGCGACTCCCAGGCAGACACAGAACTTTTCGTCACATCATTCCAAGTTCAAAGGTGTCACTCCTAGCTGATAGTAAAAGACTATTCAATAGTTAACGTCTCATGATTTGCATTTAACGTCATTATGAGCAGCTTTCGACTGCCAGTCAGCACCGAACCCTTTGTCACATTATCTGTAGCACAAACGTGCGCACATTTCGCTACTGGGAAATGAAATCTATATTTAACGTCCGTTTGTTGCTAGGAAACAACGGCAGGTACCAATTCCGGGAAAATGGTTCAAATGGCTCTTAGCACTATGGGACTTAACTTCTGAGGTCATCAGTCCCCTAGAACTCAGAACTACTTAAACCTAACTAACCTAAGGATAGCACACACATCCATGCCCGAGGCAGGATTCGAACCTGCGACGTAGCAGTCGCGCCGTTCCAGACTGTAGTGCCTAGAACCGCTCGGCCACCCCTGCCGGAAATTCCGGGAAGAAAATAACTATTCATCCGTCTCATCATATTATGTTGAAACATCTCGGTGGGGCTGCTGAAAAATTCAATAACTAAGCATCGATTGTGTCTACTTACGAATACCATTAGGTGCTGGATACGAACGCCCGTTCACCTCAAAAACTTAAGTCCCGTCCATTCAAGTTTGTTACTTTTGGATGAAACCATAATTAAGATATTTCGTGCATAGTTATCAGGGACAATAGTTTGCTGAATAGGAGTCCCGGTCCAGTACAAAAACTTTCGTCATGCAATTTCAATTCAGATTTGCTACCGGATACTGGCTAAAAATGAGATATTTCACGTCTCTTTATGCCTAGTCAGCAATCACGATCAGTGCTGTGCTCGAGTCTCGGTCAGGCAGGACAACTTTACTTGCTTAGTATTGATGACTTTGAATCCATATCCAAAGCAAATTAGTTCGTGATACCATTTAAAGTTCAAAAATATGCACAATTAACTGCTCATGAAGCACTTAGATATTTAGCGCCACGCTGTATTATATAACACCGGTGATGGTGACTTTCGAAGTGCAGACAGAAGCAAGTTCCATCGTAAGTACAGAAAGTTGCTCTTGACACGCTGTTGATGAGAAAGTTCCCACAGAGCGCTTGACGATGCTAATCACCGTTTTTCAAACTGGCTAGTTCCTTAACCAGTTTATTCATAACCATTCCTCAGGTGAAAGGCGGTTAATGGGTGGTTGAGAAACCTTTTACAGAGGGAAAATACTTTGAGTTATACTCGGACTTTGGGAGTACAGATATGCCTAGCTAAATACTCTATCCGGAAAAACATTAGTTTTGAGTAAGTATTACGGTATGATTTATTTGGTAGTCACGGGAATTAGTTGTCTCATATACACTCCTGGAAATTGAAATAAGAACACCGTGAATTCATTGTCCCAGGAAGGGGAAACTTTATTGACACATTCCTGGGGTCAGATACATCACATGATCACACTGACAGAACCACAGGCACATAGACACAGGCAACAGAGCATGCACAATGTCGGCACTAGTACAGTGTGTATCCACCTTTCGCAGCAATGCAGGCTACTATTCTCCCATGGAGACGATCGTAGAGATGCTGGATGTAGTCCTGTGGAACGGCTTGCCATGCCATTTCCACCTGGCGCCTCAGTTGGACCAGCGTTCGTGCTGGACGTGCAGACCGCGTGAGACGACGCTTCATCCAGTCCCAAACATGCTCAATGGGGGACAGATCCGGAGATCTTGCTGGCCAGGGTAGTTGACTTACACCTTCTAGAGCACATTGGGTGGCACGGGATACATGCGGACGTGCATTGTCCTGTTGGAACAGCAAGTTCCCTTGCCGGTCTAGGAATGGTAGAACGATGGGTTCGATGACGGTTTGGATGTACCGTGCACTATTCAGTGTCCCCTCGACGATCACCAGTGGTGTACGGCCAGTGTAGGAGATCGCTCCCCACACCATGATGCCGGGTGTTGGCCCTGTGTGCCTCGGTCGTATGCAGTCCTGATTGTGGCGCTCACTTGCACGGCGCCAAACACGCATACGACCATAATTGGCACCAAGGCAGAAGCGACTCTCATCGCTGAAGACGACACGTCTCCATTCGTCCCTCCATTCACGCCTGTCGCGACACCACTGGAGGCGGGCTGCACGATGTTGGGGCGTGAGCGGAAGACGGCCTAACGGTGTGCGGGACCGTAGCCCAGCTTCATGGAGACGGTTGCGAATGGTCCTCGCCGATACCCCAGGAGCAACAGTGTCCCTAATTTGCTGGGAAGTGGCGGTGCGGTCCCCTACGGCACTGCGTAGGATCCTACGGTCTTGGCGTGCATCCGTGCGTCGCTGCGGTCCGGTCCCAGGTCGACGGGCACGTGCACCTTCCGCCGACCACTGGCGACAACATCGATGTACTGTGGAGACCTCATGCCCCACGTGTTGAGCAATTCGGCGGTACGTCCATCCGGCCTCCCGCATGCCCACTATACGCCTTCGCTCAAAGTCCGTCAACTGCACATACGGTTCACGTCCACGCTGTCGCGGCATGCTACCAGTGTTAAAGACTGCGATGGAGCTCCGTATGCCACGGCAAACTGGCTGACACTGACGGCGGCGGTGCACAAATGCTGCGCAGCTAGCGCCATTCGACGGCCAACACCGCGGTTCCTGGTGTGTCCGCTGTGCCGTGCGTGTGATCATTGCTTGTACAGCCCTCTCGCAGTGTCCGGAGCAAGTATGGTGGGTCTGACACACCGGTGTCAATGTGTTCTTTTTTCCATTTCCAGGAGTGTAGGAATTAGACTGGTAGCACTTCAGAAAGGTAATTTATTGTAATATATTTGATTTTACAAGCGTTAAGATCTGTCTCATCTCTAATAACGTGTTTCGTGATATTTGCATTGTCGTGGTATTAAGTCACATCTGTACTTATTGAGATACACAGCAGTGTTCTCTGGTTCTCATTAATTGGTGTAACCATTTTGAATATCAGACGACTATACAGAAGTGAAGTTATAGAACCTGCAAGAAAGATACGTTATGTCAACTGCTTGCAAATCTCTAGTCACGCACGCCATCCTCTGAACTGAGGCGAAAATGTAGTGTTTCACCTTTCAGATGACGGGACACGGCATTGCAATCACGTCGTAGACGTGAGAAAGAGGAAGCAAGGCTGAGAGAGAGAGGAACATTTACAGACAAAGACAGAGATAGACGTGGCCCGGCCATACGAAATATTCTCCGCGCCTGGTAGACAATCAAATGGTTCAAATGGCTCTGAGCACTATGGGACTCAACTGCTGAGGTCATTAGTCCCCTAGAACTTAGAACTAGTTAAACCTAACTAACCTAAGGACATCACAAACATCCATGCCCGAGGCAGGATTCGAACCTGCGACCGTAGCGGTCTCGCGGTTCCAGACTGCAGCGCCTTTAACCGCACGGCCACTTCGGCCGGCTGGTAGACAATCGACAATACTCCGACCGACAAGTATCTACAACAGCTAGCTCCATCTGAAATAATGCCGGCCTATACCTCAATAGTACCGTGTAATGCAGCAATATTGACGGCAATACTATTGCTGCCACACACTGCCGTAAATTACGGCTCGTGTAAACGCAGCTTTTGAAGTAGCCTTGTGACTGCGCAGATGAGGTGTGGAGAGGGGACCAGGTGGCTGGTTCCCACGCTATGCAGTGCGTCATCTACCGCGCTACAGCCCCCGAGCACACAGCAAGGCACAAAATCATTGCCAACCTGTGAGTCCACCTTCATACGTTTCAACGAAGCTATGTTCATGAAACTTACTACAGTTATGTTAGATATAAATATTAGGTCCCCATACTAATTAGAAGACTATATCTTTCATTATTTTTGTGAGTAAAAATTATCTTAAAACATAAAAAATTTAGTAGTTAAAAACAAATTACATTTCACATTTTACTAGGATGTGTGTGGAGTGAACGGTAGTGCCACACTGAAGAATGTCTGAGGACGTGACGTAATGTTGTTCATTAGTTGAATGGGTGACGTACGCTGAAGGGAAAGTGTGAAAGCAGTCGGTAATTGTAACAGACAAGTAACATCTTTACGAGTTAAGATTTCTTGATTTGGGATTCTTCGGGCATTTTGGAACAAAAATATTCGGGTAATTAACATAAATTCCATTAATTGGTTATGGTTGGCGTATTACGGAACTGTTTTGTTTATATGACAATATATTCTACCCTCATTGACGATGTCTGGAATAAGCCAGTCAGAGAAGAGGAGAGGTACTACACGGGCTACAGTAGCTTGGTTCAAATGGCTCTGAGCACTATGGGACTTAACTTCTGAGGTCATCAGTCCCCTGGATCTTAGGACCTAACTAACCTAAGGACATCACACACATCCATGCCCGAGGCAGGATTCGAACCTGCGACCGTAGCGATCGCGTGGATCCTGACTGTAGCGCCTAGAACCACTCGGCCACTTCGGCCGGCCGCTACAGTAGCAGTCTGGACAAAAGTACGTCCGTATGTCTCTATAGTGGCTGCGATGACTTTGTTAAAATGTTGCAAAAATGCGTTTTGATGAGAACAAAAGTATTTTTGATAGTCAAAAGTGAACATGTACGATACTATCCGATATTAATGACAGATTTGATAAGTTATTTTGAGGAAGTGAAGTATGTCTTTCTCACTACATATCTTGACTCCACGTCGCATATGACGCAGAAATCTGCTTTCCTTGGCGAGAATAACAAGATATTGAATATTGGTTAACAAACTGACTACATCGAAATTTAATACTTAAAGGTCGCGAGTTCGATATAAGTACTGACTGTTGCATGAATGTCTCATGTACATTTATTAATTATGCAAGAAACGGCCGAACCTTCGTCAGATTCTTGTCTAATTTGAGCAAGCGCTCTGATCTTAATGGTGCCTCCAGTTACATTCTGACAAAATTCACTGGCGGTTTTCTAATGAAAGCTGATTCTGTCTCAGTGTCAGTGATTCCGCGTGCTGGTTAGAAGCAGGCCAGTGGAGGGCCTCCAGTCTGCGTGATAGACACAATGAACCTGCACTTAGCGTTATGGTCTGGAGTGCGATTTCGTGTTGCAGCAGGAGCACTCTCGTGGTTATCCTAGCACCCTGACTGCGAGTTTGTACGTCAGTCTTGTGATTCGACCAGCTGCGCTACCATTCATAAACAGCATTCCAGGGGGTAATTTTCAACAGGATAACTCTCGCCCATATGCCGCTATTGTAACCCAAAATGCTCTAAAGAGGGTCGACATGTTGCCTTGGCCTGCCTGATCACCAGATCTGTCTCCAATCAAGCACATGTGGGACATCATTGGGCGACATCTCGCAGCGTCATGCACAAACAGCATTAACCGTCCCTGTATAGACCGACCAGTTGCAATAGGCATGGAACTCCTCCCCACAAACTGACATCAGACACACGTACAACACAAAGCATGCATAGCTGCATGCTTGCCGGCCGCGGTGGTCTAGCGGTTCTGGCGCTGCAGTCCGGAACCGCGGGACTGCTACGGTCGCAGGTTCGAATCCTGCCTCGGGCATGGGTGTGTGTGATGTCCTTAGGTTAGTTCGGTTTAAGTAGTTCTGAGTTCTAGGGGACTTATTACCTAAGATGTTGAGTCCCATAGTGCTCAGAGCCATTTGAACCAAGCTGCATGCTTGCATTCAACATTCTGGCACCGGTTATTAATGTGCTCGAACTTCATATTTTCAATGACTTATCTCGCGCTTACATTAACCTCTGATCCTACCGCGTGAATCACTTAAATATCTTACCCAGACAAATGTCTTCCTGAAATTTCACTGTTCAACATTAATTATTTTCTGGTGTTGCTATTTTTTTCGTCAGTGTACATTATTTTACTTTGCAATTTACTCATTTCTTTCCCAGGCTATATTTGAGATTTAGTCTAAGTAAAGACCCAGGCTTCGTACAGCAATTCCATGAGAACCTGGCACTCGCCGAACTGACTGATGGCGAAATTCATTAACTGAAAGGGTTGGGGAGAGCATCAAAGAGGAATCTGCTGCCGGCTTTCTTCTGCCGTATGTGACGTGGAAGGCACTAAACCGACTGAGGACAAGAGTGTCGCACTGAAAGGTGAATTCAGGACTGAAGATGAGTCCTGTGAGAGTGGCGATCTGCACGACCCACATCTCCTGGTCTGCAGATATGTGTCGGATCATTGCGCCGCCGAAGATCTATGTGCAGCAAGTGATATGGCCACCAAGGCAGCGAAATTCTGGAGCTTACGGTACATCTAACACAAAATCAGCAGTGCCTGGCATTATATTGTTAATATTTTTATTTTTTAAAATTATTAAAGATTTGAACACTTAAAATAAATGAATAAATAAATAATAAAATTCCATTCGTCACTTCAGAGAAAGATCATAGACATATGGAATAAAGAAAATGATGTGTCATGCGAACCTGCTGGCAGCTGGTGTCTCAGAGTTGTACGGCTTGGAGGTTAGTGTGATGTCGGCCGAGAGACGCCATATCGAAAGTATGAGACTCGTCATATACAGTAATAACACAAACCCCTCAATATCGGGATGTGGAATGTGAGTTCATGCCAGGGGAAAAGCCGAGAAACGCCTTACGAACGAATGACGACCAGTTGGCAGGTAATGATCAAAAATGGTTCAAATGGCTCTGAGCACTATGGAACTTAACATCTGAGGTCATCAGTCCCCTAGAGCTTAGAACTACTTAAGCCTAACTAACCTAAGGACATCACACACATCCATGCCCGAGGCAGGATTCGAACCTGCGACCGTAGCGGTCGCGCGGTTCCAGACTGAAGCGCCTAGAACCGCTCGACCACCCCGGCCGGCAGGTAATGATCAGTACAGTACAGAGGTAGTAATAATTAAACTATTCGGATAGACCTCAACACGATCAGAACCTCAAACACAGCATTGCCATCCGTATGCCACATTGATGAAGTATGTCACAAGCTGCTCACATTCAGATTTGCACATGCTTCTTAAATCAAACGGACGTCGTAAGAACATACACTGCCGAAAAAAAGTTAGTGCACTTAGAAATATGTCGTCGATTTTGATACAGTGACTAATACCTGGGAATATTAGATGTACTGATAATCGTTTCAACAGCCTTCGCCAGGAGATATCAGCTGCCAGAGCGTCATCTGTGTCTACCCTTTAATAGAGAGCTCAGTGTGGTGCCAACGTGTAAGCAAGTAGGCAACCTTACCACGGAGAGGCACTCCTACTTCACAAGGCCAACTGAGTAAGTTTGGAAAGAGTGAAATTGTGGCCTGCCGAGTAGCGGGCTGGTCCTTTCGGAGAAGTGCCACACGAGTAGGAGATCCGGCGTTAGTTGTGCAACGCTGCTTGTATCTGTGGTCACGTGAACTTTTTCACACCTGTAGACAAGGTTCTGGACGTCCACGCATCAGAGACGCCCACGAGGATCGTCGTACTGTAAGGGCAGCAGTAGCAGATCATACAGCTACCACAACAGGGATAAGTGGGCTTTTGATCCCAGACGTATCAACACTAACTGTTGTGATCCAGTTACTAGCAGTGTAGTTATGGGCACGCACATGTGTGGCCCGTCTTTCACTCACACCACATCATCGACATGCATTGCTCGACTGGTGCCGTCAGAACATCACTAGAAACATCGAAAGGCGTGCTGTGGTCTTCAGCGATGAAAGCAGATTCTGCCTGGACGCAAGTGATGATCGTTTGCGCGTAAGACGTAGACCTGGTAAGCCCTGATCGTAGAGTGCATTCGTCGAAGACGACCTGGCTCCAACTGGGCCTTAAGATATGTGGCGCGGTAATCTACAACTCTTGTTCACCTTTAGAGTGTCAGGAGAGGACGCTGACCAGTGCTCGGTATGTGCAGAATGTTGTTAGAACCATCTTATGCAGTTCTTGCAACAGGAAGGTGGTATATTGTTCCATCAGGCTAATGCTCACCTAAAAACCGCCTGTCTTGGAGACAGTGCAGTAACTTTCCTGGCAGACACAATCTCCGGACTTGTCTCTAGTCAGACATGTGTGGAATGTGATCGGGCGAGAAATCATTCGTGTGACTCGTCGCCCAACAACTCTTACAGAACTACGTCAGCGGGTCGAGCAGGCGTATAATAACGTATTCCACGACAGTATTCGCAATCTGTACGATCGATGCCAGAGTAAGCGCCTGCATTGCTGCCCATGGAGGCTACACCATGTAGTATGGGTGTCTCAGCATGAGACGATACCTTGTACCTCAGAAACGCTTGTACTATTGATCTGTAAATGTATTCATTTCATGAACTCCATATGCACTGTTGCAACAATAAATCTTGAGTGAACTGGAAACTTTTCAAAGGGTCTATTATTTTTTTCAGCAGTGTAATATTGTTTCAGGAATATACAACAGCCTCTGGTGTGTGTACAGGAACACGTGGAGGCATTTTTCGAAGAAAGACAAGATCTGATGTAGAAGCTGAAAGATCGTGATATTAACGTTGTTATGGGAGTTAGCAATACAAAAATCTGCAAAAGAATGGTTATTAAATTATGACTTGGTCAGAGAAGTGATAGCTCAACCAGGAAAATGAGTTATTTGTTCTTAAAATCTATTTCAAACTACCATGGTGTAACGTTACACGTACGTAGTCGAGTGATTTAGCCGCCTGGATATGGTATGACGGCAGGTGAAATTGTTGTAAAGATCAACGTTAGTGGGCGCAGAGCTCAGCATGCACCACGGCAGGTCCGGCTAGGCGATCGGTATGCGCGACTCCAGGTACAAAGACGAGAAGCGTCGTCAGAAATTGGTAAATCCCAAAGCTTGGAATTTGGATGGCTATTGATCGCATGGCCTTTGTGCAAGAGACGCACCATAAATGGCGGAGTGTCACACAAGCTGAAGGATGGCTTCTTACAGCTCTTTGAGAATCTAGAGTAATTTACAGTCATGTATTAAAGCAAATCTGAATACCTTTCTGAGCTAAGAAAAATGAGACGCATCCAATTACACAACAATATTTCCGATGTATTTAAGACTAAAGAAGTTAATTTTTCACATTGAATAAATATTTTCGCAATGAACCTTTGAATTAACGAAATGGCTCTGAGCACTATGGGACTTAACTGCTGTGGTCATCAGTCCACTAGATCTTAGAACAACTTAAACCTAACTAACCTAAGGACATCACACACATCCATGCCCGAGGCAGGATTCGAACCTGCGACCGTAGTGGCCACGCGGTTCCAGACTGTAGCGCCTAGAACCGCACGGCCACTTCGGCCGGCTGTTGAATTAACGGCTTATAAACACTTCATTGCAATCTCGACAAATGACACCTCATATGATACCATTGTACGTTAGCTATCATCCCTGAAAGCCACTCCGCTGTATCTATTTTCTTTATAGACTTATGATATCTTTTGTAACTTTTTTATTACACAAATACTTGTAAGAACACTGTATTCTCCGCAGTTCAAATGGTTCAAATGGCTCTGAGCACTATGGGACTCAACTGCTGTGGTTATCAGTCCCCTAGAACTTAGAACTACTTAAACCTAACTAACCTAAGGACATCACACACATCCATGCCCGAGGCAGGATTCGAACCTGCGACTGTAGCAGTCCCACGGTTCCGGACTGCGCGCCTAGAACCGCGAGACCACCGCGGCCGGCTCTCCGCAGTTACATAGCAAATACAGCATGAATACCTCACATATTGTCATACTTGTGCAGTTATTTAATGAAGAGTTTACTATTTTGCCAATAGCTTTATTTAAATGTTGACTGCAAATGCTATTAGAAAACTCTACAAATTTAAAAGTAGTCAGTAGCATGTGTTAGCGGACACCACATTGAAAAGAAAACCAAAAGACGCTTCTGTCAAGGAAGCATACATAGTTATTTAAACAATATTTAAGGACAATTCGTTGTTATTTAACGTGAGCGCACTTGTGCAAGAATACTAGCATATGTATTTATGAACAAACCTCTATTTGTAATTATTGTGAATTATCTGAGTGTCAACAAATGTTTTTAAAACTTCTCTGAGACACTTTATGTGGAGATCGAGTGGAAGGCAGACCTGTCTGTGGTAATGTGCGATACTGGGTCATGTCGGTGATTGATTCTGGGCTGTGAAGGGTCGCTGCCGCATTTTAATTTCTGAAGGGACTTTATATTTCGAGAAGTCTGAATGAGTTCCAGTGTAGGACGCTAACTTTTGCCACTTGATTTACGGAGCTAAGACTAGCCAGAATATGAGTAACTGTTCTTTGTATCACGTGTGTTAATTTGTGAACTATCATGTTAAACTCTGAACTATTTTGAGCTGGTGAATCTTTCCTGTATTATGATCACGAAATGGACTTAGCTTTCGTTAGTCTTTGAAGGCTATTTAGTTTGGGGATTTTGATAACGTGCTCGTAATGCTCTCATCGTAACTTCACTGCACTGGACAAGGTTAGTTTCTTTCTGTATTTTAACTGAATATCGGAGGACCACTTTCCATTTATTTGAGATGTCTTTTCTTGAATAAACATTATTCAGCATAATTCTCTGTCTTCTACATCAGTTACAGGCGTTAGAATAGAATCCTAGCCAATACGTGGACTACTTGACTGCAGGATCACAGCTGCAAGTTACTATTTGAAGTGAACTGGCTGCGGGGCAAAGCAGTCATGCACAACTCGACCCTATGATTACATCGAGCTATTGTTTCCGAACAGTGTCGTGCATAGCACAAGTACCAAAAGTACAAGTAATTGCAGGTGAAGACGCAGCTGGTTTCCTCATATTGAATGCTATTTGGAAGAGCAAATACACTAGCAGTAACCGGTAGGTAACATCGCAGTTGCGGTTATCTCGTCCGGGATATGAATTTTCTAACACCTTACCACATTCTATGATCCAGGTCCCAAATATTTTGCGTGATTGGCAGTTTGCGTGGTGGTTGTGAGCATAAGATTTTGCAACAAAAGTTAGGTGTGGAGAAGTTAGGCGTAGAAATTGTAGAAAGAAGAAGAAGGCTACGCAAATGCCTCTGAGTTCTAGACTGCAACGGCTAGCAGCGCCGGCAACGGCAGCTTGGGCCACCGGCAACGACTTCGTTCATCATTGTCGGCACTGGCAGCATCTACACATTCAGCAGAAGCAGCCTGCATGACCTATAACTAAAGTAATTGCGCCAATAGTATTAACATGTATGAAACTGCACGGTCCTCGTCAGTGATGGAACTTACGACGAATGAGCAACCATCCGGTCTGAGTGGTTCAGATAATGCTAGTAGGCCGGTTAGTCCTAAATCTGAACGTGATAGTGTCGAAATGGAACTTACTGATTGGGAAGATAGTTCAAAATCAGAGAGAGGAAGTAAGCTTTCAGACAATACATAATTACAATTACTGGAAATTTTGCTAGAAATGCAGTGTAGTGTCGGTTCGTCGTGTACAGAGCTAAGTTCTGTAAAAACAGCTAGGTTCAGTAGCGACAAAAATTGAGAATGTAGAGAAAAATGTAGCAGAAATTGTAAAATCTGAAATGAAGAAAATTAAATCTGATGTAGAAAGGATGATTCATTCGAAGTTAGAAGTTATAAGGGTAGATGTCAGCAAAATTTCTGAGAAAGTTTGTCTGGTTAAAACCAGAGTCGATACAGTGGAAAAAGTTGAGGGACAAGTTGGAAAAGATTCAGGGCGACCTTGGTGGCGACGTTAAGAATTGTATGCTGAGTTAAATACACTTGAAGAAATGATCACTGAACCTGTTAATTTGTCAGGTGAGTAGTAGAATGTGAAAAGGAGGTGCTTAAAAATAGAGAACATGGTGAATCGGGATTAAATGAAGAAGCTGTGCAGCGTGAACAGAAAATTAAAAATGTACGAGTAGAATTAAATTCTTTAGGAGCGAATAAGGCTACTTCAGTGATAGGTGTTCCAAGAGTTAATTGATGGACGATAAATTATTTTGCAAATGATGGAAAATACCATACAGTTGATTTTCTTGCTGCATATGGAGATGGTTCTCAGCGAGGAATCTAGGAAGAGGTAAAATTTAAGTTCGCTAAAAGACATCTTGAGGGCAATGCACAATCAAGGGCAAATTTAATGACTGCTTCATTTAGTGCCTATGAGGCGTCTGAGAATTGTTTCCTGGGAAAATTCTGGAGTAAAGCGAAACATACGCGACTTCAGAATAAGTTCCTAAACGGACCAAGTTTCAAAAAACGGTAGTGGGTCATTTCAGGATTTTTGTATGCATGAATTGGTTAAGCTGACTCCCATAAATAGTCCACTTGGAGTGTTGACGGAGATTATGATGTTCTTAAGACGACTACCGGAATTTTCACAATGGGATCTTTTCCACGATCCGACATATTCATTGACGAGTTTTTAGATTTTTTTGAGAAACTTGAGCAGGTGTTGAACTTCAAAACATAATTGGAACAGTAGACAGGGAAATGGGTACCAGAATGGGAACAATAATAAGATTCACAATAATCAACAAAATAATTATTACCGCAGTTGTAACAATAATTTTCAAAGGTGAAATGGAAATGGGAATTCACACAACGGAAATCAAAACCGGGAACGAAGATTTGAGAAGAATCCTCACGAAATGTAACGCCTGAATACTATGTCGGGCAATTACAAATCGCCCCATCTCAGGTCCGGAGATGTCGAAATAAACAGGCGATGAAAAGAACCCGTTATTTTAAAAATTCTTTGAATGTCTAAAATTCCGCAAATAAACTGTAAATGTTGGAGATGGGTGTTACGAAAAATAAAAATAAAACGGGGAATAATTTTAAGCAGTGCAGCCATAAAGAGGGTGCAAGAAATATGGTAAAATGTGTTGAGAGATTCGATAATGATGATATGGGGCTGGAAAATTTATTCTGTGAAAGGGAAGTGAATGATGGAATGAATGTATGTTTGCTGAAGGATTCTGTGATCAAAAGGGAAACGGAGGTGGATCTGAATTTGATGGAGATGGAACGTACGACGAATTCTGATGAGGCACTAGTCAGCTTCAACATTTATAGTAATGCAGGTGAAACTAATGAAGATGGCTTGTATCGGAGAAATTAGGTGAAGCTACCTGTAAAATCGGCGAAGTTGCAGTCTCGTAATCTGGAGATGAATTTTGTGATGTATCGACGGAAGTATGTGAAGGTAGTTTTTAAGGCGGTGCAATGGTCTCGTCAGCTGGAGATGAATTTGGTTATGTATCGGTAGAAGTGTGTAATTTATTGTTAAAAGGAAGTAAAGTTGATATTTGAGGTGCTGAAGTTGCGAAGGTTGACGCTTCTGATTTAAATATCTCCAAGGATGAAAATTGTGCATTTATTTCTATTGACGGAAGTGAATCGCTGGCTCTTTATGAAAGCATGAATTATCAGTGGATGTTGAAGGATGAATATTAAACTGTGTTACATGGTATTTTACAGCATAAAGTGTCGGAGGCGTCTGAGAGTAGAGAAAATGTAATGGAGACAGAATTCACATTACATTCGAACTACCTCTAATGTGGAACGATGCAGTAGCGGCAATTTATGTGGTGAATCGGCGGTGGTTATCTTAGTTATCGGTGGTGATTCCCATTAAGTATCGTCGGGTGTAATAGATATTTTAAGTAAAGAAGCTTTTAAGTTATCGGTGGATATTCATGGAGTTAATTGTGATGAAGTTTTTAGTGGTATCTCGCAAAGAAGTGAGGATTTGTTTTTTAAGTTGTGTGGTTAATGGTGAGAATGCTGCAGCTACTGATATCGTCAATTCAGAAGACGGGAATAGTATATTCGATGCTAACGAGGACGAATAAACGAGACATTTAGCAGATGATTTAAATGCTGCTTGTGACATAGAGATCTATTCGGAGAATATAGGTATGTTTAACGGGAAAAATATTTGTTTAAGAGATGAGGTTAGTACAGAATGGTACGGTAAGGAGGCGGGCCGACGTGGCCGAGCGGTTCTAGGCGCTTCAGTCTGGAACCGCGCGACCGCTACGGTCGGCCGCGCGGGATTAGCCGAGCGGTCTCAGGCGTTGCAGTCATGGCCTGTGCGACTGGTCTCGGCGGAGGTTCGAGTCCTCCCCCGGGCATGGGTGTGTGTGTCTTTGTCCTTAGGATAATTTAGGTTAAGTAGTGTGTAAGCTTAGAGACTGATGACCTTAGCAGTTAAGTCCCATAAGGTTTCACACACATTCGAACATTTTTTTTTTCTACGGTCGTAGGTTCGAATCCTTCCTGGGGCATAGATGTGTGTGATGTCCTTGGGTTAGTTAGGTTTAAGTAGTTCTAAGTTCTAGGGGACTGATGACCTCAGATATTAAGTCCCATAGTGCTCAGAGCCAGTTGAACCATTTTTTGGTACTGTAAGGAAGAAAATAAGCATCGTATTACTGATTGGAAATTGTGTGGAAAAATATTGAAGTCATTACTGTCTCACTACAGGCACGGGAGAAATATAAAGTCGCAAGAGGTCTTGAACGGAAGAAAGACGAAACCGGGGCAAAAGACGTGTTTAATTAATTGCTTGATGGTAATAATGAGATTAAGGGTCGGTTCGAAGACATGTGTACCATAAATATGGAAGAAAAACGAAGTGACGTAGCAAATGACCTTTTGAGGGAGCAGTGTTTAGAGAGGAATGAAATTAAAAATGTGCAGCTTATAAGCGAAATGTTCGATGCTGATGAAGAAAGAAAGTGTGCGTTCCTCGTATCTAAAATTGCTGATTCAGCGGTAATCACAAATTTTGTCTGTAAACGTACTCACATAGGCGAAAACAATTTTATAAGGAGCAACTGTGGCAGAGTTTCACCTTGTGAATGAAGAATGGGGTGTGTATAAATATAAGTACGTACATAATTGTATTTTCATGTGCAGATTATAAGAATTTTGGAGGCTGCTTCTGTTTGGTGCGAAGGGTAAACTTGGTGAATTTAGGATGCATGTAAGATATTGAGGTACAATTTAGTGCAAGGGGAGTGTCGACTTTGGCCGCACGACTCTTGGTACGCGGAGATCGACAGAACATAATTTCGTTATTTACGAAAGAGAGGAATGACTTGTACTGTACGTAAGATTTGAGCGGAAATTTCAAGCGGTTATTTCAATATATTACTCGTAGTATAATCGATGAGTTTCTCGGGTAATATGTGTAGTTTATTTGCAATTGTTGTTTGCACAAAATTTTGTGAACAGCGAACGATCTGATTTCGATGCCAGAACACCATTCATGTACTGTGTTTGTGTTGGCGAAGTGCTATGAAGAAGTTCTCAAAGCAAAATATGATTTCAGATGAACAATAGTCGAGTTGTGTGGAACTTTTCCATAACTTGATGTGATTTATATTTACTTGGACATTTAATTAACGACTCATGACTCATTGAACCATTTAATTAACATGTCATACCTTTTATAATTTTTGTCAAATTTAGTAAATTAACGCTAGGAGGTACATGCACTATGATATTTACTCTATCGGTCTGACATGAAAGTAGGGTACTTTATTTATTATGTTATGTATGTATTTATTATGTTTTGTAAGTAAATAAAATTTGGTGCGACTTAATGGCTCAAGTCAGCGAGCTAATGTGTCACATTAGGTGGAGGTGTGTAACGTTACGTATATTTAGGCGAGTGGTTTGGCCGCCAGGTATGTGGAGAGGTGAAATTGTTGTACTGCTGAACAAAAGCTGGTCCATGGCTCAGGCCGCGCCGCAGCAGGTCCGGCTAGGAGATCGTTACGGGCGTGTCCAGGTGCAGAGACGAGTAACGTCATCGGAAAGCTGGGAATTTGGACGGCTATTGATAGCATGGCCTTTGTTCAAGAGATGCACCAAAAATGATGGAGTGTCAGACAAACTGAACGGCGGCTCCTTACAGCTCTTTGAGAATCTATAATAATTTACAGTGAAGTATTAAAGCTATCCTGATTACATTTATTATCTCAGAAAAATTAGACGCATCGAGTTACACAACTGTATTTTCGATATCTTTAAAACTATAGCTGTTAATACTTCTCAGTGAATAAACATTTTCATAATGAACCTCTCGATTAACAACTTTTAAACGATTCAGTGACATCTCAACAAACGATATTTCAGATAACAGCATTACATGACAGTTATCATCGCTGAAAGCTGCTTATCTGTATCTATTTTATCTGTTGATTTATGATGTCTTTTTCACCCTTTTTGTCCAAACGTCGTATTCTTCACACCTACACAGCAAATGAATACAGCATGAATACCTCACATATTGTCATACTTGTGTAGTAATTTTATGAACAGTTAACTATTTTGCCAGAAACTTTATTTAAATGCTGACGGCAAGTGCGATTAAAAAACTATGCTAATTTAAAAGTGTCAGTCGCATACGATTCTGTCAAGAAAGCATACATAATAATTTTAAATAATATTTAACGATAATTCGTTGTCATTTAACGTGAGCGCACTTGTGCATGAATACTAGCTTATTTATTTACGGAGAAACCTTTATTTGAAATTACTGTGAATGATCCGAGTGTGATCGATTATTTATAACACTTCTCAATTTAAACCTTGTTGTAATATAATGATTTAGTCCGGGAAGTGGTCAAGATGAGTCGAATTTTGTGTGTAGAACTTAAGAACGATGTGTTTTTGGTGGGGACGGCCTGCAGCTAATGGAAAAGCAGGTAGTAGTGGAACACTACGGAAATGAAGTGGAGACTGGGACTTTTCGAATGACGAGCTCAAGGGAGCGATTTGGGACACTTTATGCTGACCTGCCCGTGGTAACTTGTGATGTTCGGTCATGTCGGTGATTGGTTATGTGCTGTGAAGGAGCGCTATCATACTTTAACTTCTGAAGGACTTTATACTTCGAAATGTCTGAATGTGCTCCAGTGTATGACTCTAACTTTTGCCACTTGATTTACGAACTAAGAACATACAGAGTATTAGTTACTATTTGTTAATCATCATATTGAACTGCGAACTATTTTGAGCTGGTGAATATTTCGTGTATTGTGATCACGAAATGGACTTAGTTTTCGCAAGTCTTAGATGACTGTTCAGTTTGGGGATTCTGATAACATTCTCGTAACGCTCTCAACGTAACTTTACTGCATTTGATAAGGTTATTTTCTGTCTGTATTGTAAATGAATATTGTAGGACCACTTCCTTTTCATTTGAGATGTCCTTTCTTGAATGAACATTATTCAACATAGTTCTCTGTCTTCTAAATCAATTATAAAGGTTAGAATAGAACCCTTGTTATTAAATTATTCATTTAACTTTTAGTTTGTATTTCTGTGTATTTTATTAACTCGCGATTCTAGCCAATGTGTGGACCATTTGACAGCAGGATAAAAGCTACAGGTTATTCTTTGCAGGGAATTAACTGCATGGTGTGACAGTATGCGTGTGCGGCTGAACTCTGTGGCTACATCGAGCTATTCTTTTTAAACCGAGCTGTGCATAGTCCAGCTACCTAAAGTATGCGTAACCGCTGGTAAAGACGTAACTAGATTCCTCATATGAGATGCTGTCTGGAAGAGCAAGTAAACAAGCAGCAACCGTTAGATGTCATCGCAATCTATCCATTTATACACATGGCTATTATCAATGAAACATATGTAATCTATCGTTCGAATCAGAACGATTTCACTGTGATGAATATTTGCGTTCGAAATTGTGTAAATACGATTCATTTTTTGATATTAATTTGGACGACAATCTAGATGCTATGCAGAAACAGTTGAATATTTAGACTTTTCTAAACAGGCAGTAGAATAAGCGAACTAGCATACTGAAACTGGAGAATGTTGATTTTAAAAACACTTTCTTAGCTGGTCTCAGCAACAGGACTGAAAGTATAAACATAGGACCTTTCCAGTTACAGACTAAACTTGAAAACAGAAAATCATAAAACTAGGGAAAAATCAACTAGTTAACCAAATTTCTGAAAGAAAAAGAACGGATGCCCAGTGATGTTCTAGATGTGATAAAAGACAGAACACTTAATAAAAATCGGCATGTGACAGCGCTCAAAGAATCATCAAGCAAAAGGCAATGTAGGCGAAGAATATGTCGATAAATGAAAAGTTATAAGCCTATAAGAGCTTCAGGTTGAAAATAACAGCTCTAGTCTACACTAGATGATTATCGTAGCCATGATTGGCGATCAGCGTGGATTTCTGCCACCAATTGGGAGCCATAAATTTTCCGCCCCCATTTTTTCACAGTTGAGCAAAAACTAGTTAAGAGCTTTGACAATACACAGCAATATTTGGTTAATACTCATAAGCAGAAGACTGGAACGTTAGAATTTATTTTCCATGCATATATTTTGTGTCTTCTATTCTTTCCATTATGCTGAACATAACTAATGAGGAAGTATTGAATAGGATTGGGGAGAAGAGAAGTTTGTGGCAAAACTTGACCAGAAGAAGGGATCGGTTGGTAGGACATGTTCTGAGGCATCAAGGGATCACCAATTTAGTATTGGATGGCATTGTGGAGGGTAAAAATCGTAGGGGGAGACCAAGAGATGAATACACTAAGCAGATTCAGAAGGATGTAGGTTGCAGTAGGCACTGGGAGATGAAGAAACTTGCACAGGATAGAGTAGCATGGAGAGCTGCATCAAACCAGTCTCAGGACTGAAGACCACAACAACAACAACATGCTGAACAGTTCGTTTTCCAAGATTATTTATATGACTTGAGTGAGTTGTCTGTAAAAAACATATGTTTAAGACAGTTTTACCTGAGAAAATATATACATTTATGCAATGTGAAGAAAATAATTTACTACGTCTGTACCTTCAGGAAATGGGCTTTCACAGTAACAAATCTGTTCTGATTTAATTTTGGGGAGTACTTTTTGGAATATAAAGTCTATATTAATTCTTTGTCTGTAGGACCTTAGTATGCATTTACACCGCCCATTGCACGAGAGGCATTTAGTCTGTGTATAGAAGGAACTTCGTTACGCTTTGGATTCGTTAACCTCTAACGTCCTAGGTGTCTTGTCCAACAGGGAACAATGAAATGAAATAAAGTTGTACTATTGACATAAAAATCATGAACTTTGTATGTGTAAGTACCTGATGCCCTTGTTTTATTATTCGGAACATCCTTCTTCTGCTGTGACCACACACACACTCCAGTATTATTTCCTGCAATCGATCGCTTTCCTTGATCCTATCACACACGGGCCATTCAACAAGCACTTTCAGCCATTATTTCCAACGTCCTTATGTCTTTAAGTACTGCCTTGGAAAGTAAACTGCCGTGTTTAGAAGCAGTGGCATTGATCTTCGTATGTTAAGTAATACCCGAAAGAAGTAATAATAAACGGAATGACATTTTTAAACCCGTTTCGGGACGCTTTCACAGGGAACTGTAGGCCATCTTACAAAATACAGTACATTTTTCATTGACAGCAAGTGTGATGTATACATTTCTCTAGTTTGTGTTTCACAAATACATTTTAACGTCTGAAAGACTTCAAGTCCTTTTTGAACTGAACTGAGTTCATAACTGATATGATCTCAGTCAAAATGCCCTGAAAATGTTTCCCTTTTTATACCAAATTTTGACCCAAGGATTACCTGATCTGACTTCGATCTGACTGATATATTCAAAAGTAGGAAGTGTTTTCATAGAGCATCCAAAATTATAAGGGGAGCTTGAACATATATTTAACAGAATGGGACGTTGTAATCACAAATTTTTAATTTCTTTGCAAATTTATAAGTGTCTTTGTGTTCTCCCTTATAGAAAGGACACGTTACACGAGCATATAAGAGATGAACCTGAAATGTAAGAGTCACAGCAAACTTATTCAGTATCAGCAAGAAGTCTCATAGTTCACGGAAGTACTAACTTACATTATATTGACTGTAAAAGGCATCCTAAGAACTGGAAATAAAAATAAAAACCTGTGATACTCAGTCGCTATTTCAAAGGGGTTCTAAATACAACGTTTTTCTTAAATTAAAATTTTGTTCTGTGCCTTTTTTGCAATGTAAACTCTCTAATACATTCATCGGTGTCGATTTGTACTTCTAGTGCGAATGCCAAAATAGCTATATTTGTTAACCTTAACGTGGACATCGTAGATCTTAAACAATTTTTAATCAGTTTCAATTTACAAAATCTTTTTTCATAACTAGCATTACTTACAGCAGCTGTGAGGAATATTCTCAGCGTTGTAACTATATTACCTGCACCTTCTTCAAAATTAGACTCAAAATAAACTTTAAGAAATCCAGTGGGCCGGAATCAATAAGTTCTTCCTGACAGTCAGTTGTAGATATGAAAGCTAGTAGACGCACGCATTCAGGCTTAAGCTCTTCGCTGCCCATATCTTGAGAAACTTGGTAGAGGTTGAATTCCTCATCATCAGCATTCCGTATTATTGCAGGCCTTAAGGAAGACATATTTTTCCGCCAAATTCTGGAGATTCTGGAGCCTTTCTTGAATTTGAGCAGTTTCACTATCTAATGAAGAAAACATTTTTCGTTTTAAATGGTCTTCATGCGACAAACCAGCACCTTTACCTCCGTTGCCAGAAATGGACCACCGCCTAATTCGTCTTGGAAATTCAACAGAAATGACAAGTTTTTCACTCAGGCTTTTAGTATAACGTAAAGCCTTTTCAGCGAATTCCAATCACTGCTCTTCCAGCACCATCTGTAAGGTGCTTCTTATCTGAGCACACTTATCTAGCCGAAGTCCCAGTGTTTGCAAATAATTTTGGGCATCAGAATGAAATTTTCACTTTGCAGCGGAGTGTGGGCTGATAGGAAACTTCCTTTCTTCGAGGTGTGCTAGTATTGCAAATTTCGCAGGAGAGCTTCTGTGAAGTTTGGAAGATAGGAGAGGAGGTACTGGCGGAAGAAAAGCTGTGAGGATGGCTTGCGAGTCGTGCATGGAAAGTCGCCCATCGAGCAGATACCAGGTGGTTTTCCAGATAGTCTCCTCTTTCCTATTTACAAGCCTGAGGGTACATCCCGGATATGCGACTATCGACCCTTCACGTTACCAGCGACACGAAGATCTTTATCCAGCTGTTGCCCTCACGGCTTAAATAGACGGCCCAGTACATGGCTTCCCGTTATCAAACCTCTTTTGGAGGTACCAATAACATCTGCACTGCCATCTGTCGCTAATGAGACATAAGCGCTCTTGCTCACGCTCTTTGTGTGCATGGACTTTCGGGCACGGTTGACTTCAGCTAGGCGACCAAGACTGCCTGGAAGGGGTGCTCTGCAGTATGGGATACCCTGATACTACCGTCGACGTCATAATGCGTCTTCTTCGCGGAGCGTCGTCCCGTGTATAGTGGGCGTCTCACTGCTCGCATCTTGATCCGTCGTTCGGTGCGTCAGGCTGCCCGCTCCCTGCACTGTTGTGTTTTTGCCATGGAACCGTTGGCCTGCAGCCTCTGTCAACGCCTGTCTGGGATGTCTCTCGGTGACCATGCATTTTGCTGCCCTGCTTATGCAGATGATCTCATCCTCGTTCTTCGGATCGGTGCTGAGGTCAGGGAGTCGTTGGCAAGGGTTACCACCTACGGTGAAGCTTCTGGTAGCTGCATTAACTTCCACAAGTCGAGCGGTGTGGCTATAGGTGCAGGGCTTCCTGAGGACGGTGCTGCTCCATTGTGTGTAGCTCCGATAATTAGGACTCTATTTTGCGAGTGATCAGCGGCACACAATTGATCTAAACTCCCGGCGCCTACCGTTCTGATTACTAACTGGACTCCTAGATCATCATTTACGAGTCCTTGATCTTCTGCAACGGATAAAATATTTAAATATATTTGGGGACATATATCCCCCACAAGGCACGGACACTCTGCATTCTGTCATCCATGGCCCGACGTATGCTAGCGACATTGGGTTCATACGTTTGCTACGGCTTGCTGTTCAAGATAAGATACGAAATTCTCACCCTCCCGCGGTGCAGGGACGGTTTAGGCCTGTAACAGGTCGATCAGTAGCCCTTTTCGTCAGTCCTCGAATGTTGCTGTGGCACTGTTGCCCCACGTCCCCAACCAGACTGTCGTTGGAGGCGCTTTCACCACGCTCTCTCTCAGCCCACATCAAGCTTTTGGACGTCCCGGCGCCCTTCTTTTACTTCCACCAGTTTTTCCTCGAACTCGCACTTTATGTCCACAAAGGCGATCTATGGCTTTCTTCAATAGAACAGGTCGCTGAATGTGATTGAAGGGAGGCATCCTCACGTCGACTGGTGTGCGTTCTGGCGATCGGTGTGCGCTCCTTATCTTGTCACTGAAGTGAGTCTGCATGGTTCCTTATGGTCAATGGGAAGCAAGTATGGCAGTCACACCTTCACAAGATTCACCTTGCAGACACCCGTCGTGTGTCACCTGTGATGTTCTGCACACGGATGAGCCTCGCTTGGCGTGCGGTTCAGTGATAGGTTTCTGGTCCTTGGTGCGACAGATGCTGGTCTTACTTATCCGCATGACTCCTCATTAGACACCTGCTCACTTGCCCCTCATTCCGGACTCGTGATACTTCCGACAAACGAAGTCGAACTCCGTGAAGTGGATTTGTGGACGCGTAGTTCACTAGTTGTTTTCTGAGGGCGAGAACAATATTTTCTTTTACTTTGGCACTTCCTTAATTAACGCCATTGTGCAGTTGTCCGTAATCCCGAATACAGACTACTATTTTCTAATTTCTTTTTTACTGTTTTTCTTAACCCTGCCCGGAGTTCGGGTTTTACTGCAATGAGTAGTTGATGCACGCATTTTCCACTCTTATTCTCCGGTCATTGTAATGTTCTTCTCCGAAAAACTATGCGTCGATAGTCCCACCGAGTGTGGCAAATTGCCGCTGCCTTCTCCTCGTTACGTCGGCTACCTGCTCCGCTATGTGGTGTAATTAAAAAATAATAATAAATAAAAGCAGAAAAAACCTTTTCTGCTGTGCCTTGTACGTCTACTCCACGTTCGCTACGCTTTCCTTGGTTCCTGGTGGAAAGAACGAAACATGATGATCAGGCCTCGGGTTGCGGCATCTGCCCACCTTGCCCTCATTCGTCCATTTGGACGCCAGAAGGGTTCCACTGAAAAAAAAAAGCGGTCATGGAAAAGAAAAAGAAGTTGATAGAACACTTGCCGCGAAAGGCAAAGGTCCCGAGTTCGAGTCTCGGCCCCGCACACAGTTTCAATGTGCCAGGAAGTTTCAATTTTGGGCATCATTCACTTCATGCAGCACCGGTTGCCAGGGACCCAGGATACATAGAAACGAAAATGATTGCATTCCGACTAGTAACTTTTCTACGTCCTTTCATGTGTTTAAGCTTCCATCTGTTTCTGTTATTTCTCCAACGCTGTCGAAATTTCTTTGAAAATCATTTTACATGCATACATGTTGTAGGGTAGCTATATTCCTCTGTATAACTGATTATTGTTATTGTTATTTTGCACGGTAATTATTGACTTATTATTTTACTATTTGCTACAATAGAGGATATTTCGTATAACATAAAGCCAAGTGTACAAAGTATGTTTTGAAAATGGGTACATATTTTTGTGTAAATCTTGCCTCTAAAATCGTTAAAAAAATCACCTGATAGCATTACCACTTAATGAAAAGTTTTCCTTCTTCCAGAAAAAAAAAATTCATATCTGAAAGGGTTAAAACATGTGGGATAAAGTTTTGAAAGTTATGAAATTTGAAAAAAAAAACATCACTTTCCAATAATGCGTATCCCTTGATGGTGCCTGCAGAAGCGAAGGTTTTATTTCATTTATTTAATCGGATCTGATTAGGGCAATCATGATTTCTCTTAGATTGGACCACAGTTTCACACATACAGTGCAATTTTTACATCATAGTTTCCCAAAAAAATAACAATTTTTATTATGAAAAATAGTATTAAACTGATTTGTGTCTGAAGTGGGAATGTGAGTAAATAATTATGACTATGAGCTAATAAAGTTAATACTGGTATTACTTGTAGTACAGTAGCTGCTGGTATTAATAGTGTTAAAAGTAATAATAATAATGATAATGACAATAACAGTGACAGTAATAACAGTGATGATAGTGACAGGTATAAAAAGAATTTGTTAGTGTACAAGGCAGATGTATTCTGATATAGCGAGTTCTGGGGAAAGAAAATTTAAGGTGACTGCACCAGCTAAGAATAGTGGGAAAAATGGAAAATCTGGTTGGATAAAAGGATGTACAAAGAAGAAGGATGTACAAAGGTAACGAGTGCGTACAGAGATAATGGTAATCCTTGTTGCTGCTTTAGTAGATACGTCATTAAGTGTCTTCTGAAACTTGAGATGTTACTCAGTTCATTAATATAATGCTGGAAGTTACTCTAGAGTCCAGTTCCTGCTATTGAGAAGGACTTCAAGAATGTGGCTGAATGACGTAGTGGGGCAGGAAGGATTTTGCTGTGATGAGAACGAGTGTTTAAAACATGTTGTTCAGATAAGAGAATTAAGGTCTAGAGGAGATACGAGGGACAGTGTCCGTAGATTAGACAGCGGAGTAGACAGATGGTATTGAAATATCTGCACTTGTCTGTACGCAACCAGCGTAGTTGTGCGTATGATGGTGAAATATGATCAAGTAGCCGAGCGTCACAGATGTAAGGAACACAGGCATTCTTAACCAGATCCGGGTGCCGTGAGATTTCCTGAGAAAGGCCTTGTTGGAGAACATCGCTATAATCAGTAATTGGAGGTATAACTGTTGCGGGATGAACGAAACAATTTTGCACTGTGACAAAGGAGCCAGAATGAAGCCTCAGGTGGTCAGTATATGAACTAACAAATCTATCCGTACGAAAGACACTATTGCTACCTGTAGGAAAATCATAGTTGCAGCACTCCTATCAATATTGAAAGATACCGATAAATATTTCCTCTTTGGGTTGAAGATAACATTGAGGAACCAAGTAACCTTTGTTTATTGTTGTTTACGTTAAATCTTACAGCTCAATTTTGAACTAATTTTATTTGTCCAATTACCTTCAGATTATGCGTAAATAGCTATTTAGTCCCGATGGCAATGTATTAACTGATGTAATGAGCATGCAGACTAGATTATCGAGATTGGCCGCCAACTGCTGCCCACGCATTTATGCGGCCCTGAGCCATGCGTCCCCCCCCCCCCCACCCCATCCCCCCAAATCACAAGCTATGACACCCACCACTGTAGTAAAAGTATATAAACGCCTATTAGCTCCGCAAATGATGAAGAGATTTATGTACATATATGATGAAATAAAAGAAATGGTTCAGTATGTTAAGTACGACGGAAGTTGAATTATGATGAGGAACTGTAATTTGATAGTTGGAAAAGAAAGAAGTAAAATAGTAGTAGAACGCGGATTGCGGGACTGGAATGAAAGAGAAAGCTGCCTGGTTCAAAATGGTTCAAATGGCTCTGAGCACTATGCGACTTAACTTCTAAGGTCATCAGTGGCCTAGAACTTAGAACTAATTAAACCTAACTAACCTAAGGATATCACACACATCCATGCCCGATGCAGGATTCGACACTGCGACCGTAGCGGTCGCTCGGTTCCAGACTGCAGAGCCTAGAACCGCACGGCCACTCCGACCGAGCTGCCTGGTAGTATCATGAAATAACATTGTATACATGTAAGAACTCTAAATAGAATTAATAAGACAGAGATTCAGAAATCATATTTAAAACTGAAAAACATTTTCAAGAGCAGCTGTCGGCTCTTACCCATCATGTAATAGTTATGAAAGGCAAATTTAAGCTGATGACATTCCAGAAAGATGGGAAAAAAGCAGATAGGAGCTAAAGAAGTTGAAACAACGAGAGGTTGCTGAGTATTTTGGAGATGACTGGTAAAATAGGTGACAGAAAAACAACAGAAGCTGAATGGGTACTTTTGAAAGATGTAACAGTGAAGGAAGCAGTGAAACAACTGGGGAAAAGGCAAAGCCCCTAAGGAAACCTTCGATAACACGAGAGGCACGGAATTTAATTACTGAAATGATAAAAATAGAAATATGCATCAAATCATGCAGCGAAAATGGAATACAGATATCTGGAAAATAAGATTGACAGAAGATGCGACATGACAAACAATAAATTGATAGAGCAGAAATTGAAAGCTGAAGAAGAATACATGAATATAGAAAATTTAGATATATTTACGGAAATATGGAAAAGCCTTGATCTAACACAAATTCGTCACCTTTAACAGTTGCCGCTTATAGGAAAACTAGAGGAACCTTTTGAGAAAGCAGAAACAGCTCTATGACTATCAAAAGCTCAGATGGAAACTCAGTGGGAAGGTGGAAGGAACACATAGCAGGGATATAATGGGGAAAAGAAACCTGAAGACAATATCCAGGAAACGACAGAGGAACTGGATGAAGACGAGGTGAGGGATGCATTACTCAGAAAACTATTTGACGCTGCACTGAAAGACCAAAGTCTAAACAAAACACAGGGAGTAGAAGACAATACGTCATAATTATAAAGAACCTTCAGAGAACCAGCCGTGATAAAACTGTTTCACATGCTATGCGAGATATATACACTGAAGCGCCAAAGAAGCTGTTATAGACATGCGTATTCTAATACAGAGATATGTAAACAGGCAGAATACGGCGATGCGGTCGGCAACGCCTACATAAGACAAGAGTCTGGCGCGGTTGTCAGATCGGTTACTGCTGCTACAATGGCAGGTTATCAACATTTAAGTGAGTTTGAACGTGGTGTTATAGTCGGCGCACGAGTGATGGGACATTGCATCTCCGAGGTAGCGATGAAGTGGGGATTTTCACGTACGACCATTTCACGAGTGTACCGTGAATAGCAGGAATCCGGTAAAACATCAGTCTCCGACATCATTGCGACCGGAAAAATATTCTGCAAGAACGGGACCAACGACGACTGAAGAGGATCGTTCAACGTGACAGAAGTGCAACCCTTCTACAAAATGCTGCAGATTTCAATGCTGGGCCATCAACAAGTGTTAGCGTGTGAATCATTTAAGGGATATAAGAATTATTCTCCAGGCTATGCGCTTACTCTGTACAAATCCGTAACCTTACCGAAAGTCCAAAACGTAAGTTCACATAAACGTTACAGACATTAAGCAAGATTGTACTCCTATCTGAAACATTATAAGGATAACAGTAAGTTGTACAGAGTTCTTCAGACTGTACTTAGCTCACAGATAAACAGTTAAAATGGCTTGTTATAGCATCCAGTAATGAACATAGAGTAGCAGTAATATTTGAAAAGATTTCTTTCCTTTTTGTGTTAACTTCTAATGTTCTAGACGCTGCACCGTTACGTGCAGTATTTGTGTCATCAACCTTCGACTTCCTTCATATGATAAATAGAATACGATATCTGCAACAGGCGAGTGTTAGAAACAATCGCCACAAAGTTTCACAGACGCATGCGCCCTGCAGAAGCGTGTTTTGAACTAAGATATAAGCATGGATACACTGTACACGTGTTAATTAAATATCTATAATACAACACAGAGAAGGCGGATACCACTTAACAGTTTAAATCAGGTAAATGCGTCTGTATGAAAATGTGTACATGAAAGTGTTGAGTCCCTCCAGTTCACTAGCACATGAAATATATACCAACAGTTTTGTGAGCAAGTAACAGTACAACATAAGAATAGTAAATGATGAAATGACGACATAACCATCAGCACACAGTACCTGAAGGAAGTGCATGTCCGACACTGTGATGACACAGAATTGCTACGCGTCCTACATATTCACATTTCATAACTGCACAGTGCGGTCGTGTCAAGCATACACAATGACAGTCCTCACTGCGACAGACCACGGTCTCTTCCGCTTAGGCACAGCCAAGTAGACACACCGTCTATCCGTATCGGGCGTTCCTTCGCAGTCAGCGGCAACTTCCTGCTTATTCGCAGCGTTGAATCCAACACGCCGTTGCTGTGACCACCTCTTTTAGCGCTGCGCTCGCCTAGATAAACCCTTCTCTCTGTCAGAGAGGTGACCAGCAGTGTCTAAAGGGAGTCAGAATAACAGTCTGCGTGTTGCCAACTTAGGCCACAGTGCCGAACACGGCACAGCACGAAGGCAGTAACCGAGAAGAGGTTGAAACAGGATTGCATCCTATATTCGTTACTCAGTTTCTACATAGAACAAGCAGGAAAGGAAAACAAAGAGGAATTTGAAAAATGAATTAAAGTTCAAGGAAAGTAAATAAAAACTTTGTTTTTTGTCGATGACATTGTAATTTGTCAGAGGCGACAAAGAGATGGAAGAGACTGAAAGATGAACACCAACAAATATAAAGCAAGCGTCGTCGAATAAACTAAGGTCATGCAGGGAAAGTTGGACCATGAAATATGACACCAAAAGTACTTTCGGGAGTGTTCCCAGAACATTATTGTTCAAATGTGTGTGAAATCTTATGGGACTTAACTGCTAAGGTCATCAGTCCCTAAGCTTGCACACTACTTAACCTAAATTATCCTAAGGACAAACACACACACCCATGCCCGAGGGAGGACTCGAACCTCCTCACAGCCAGAACATTATTACTTACGCAGTTTCGGCTACAACTATCAACTATACTATCAAAACCTGCACTATCAACTATATTGTATAAAATACAAAAGCCTCCGTATTAGGGCAGTGCTGAAGCAATATGAAAGAAATGCTGGAAAAAAAGCGTCATCATTTTACGTTTGACGTTAAATACATAAAGACTACTCTTCGGATCTCTCATATATGTATCTGACTTCAGTGATTTTGTAAAACATTCTGAGGAAAGCAAATAAGTTGAATCCATTGTGTGATACCCTCTTTAGTTTATTTTCTTTGCCCAAATTTCTGAAATAAATAAAGGAAGGACTTGGTTGTAGTCAATATCACTATATCGAGTTATACAGGTAGTTTCAATATAATTACGCAGTGTCCACACTATAGAACAAAATAATAAACAATGTACTGCACTATATTATGATACAAATTGGAACTTCATACTTTGTTGGAGCGTACGGATAGTTTGTTCGCTACTTCACTACGATGGAAAGGGAAAAAAGGAGTACTTTATGCGTAGTATATGTGTGTTGAGAGCTACTAGACATACTTGCGTAATGCACGTTAAAAATCACGCAAACGTTAAAGGAATGTAACGGCGTATCTCAGAAACGTAACAGGCATATTATTTTCCAATTAATTAGTTTTGTCAATCTAATAACTGTTAACCTCCTGTAAGTGTGTTAGTTTCTAACGATCGTAGTAGATAGCATTCATGATCTATCACTAGTTTGACTCTGCTCCTTTCAGCTCTTTTTTTTTAGTTTACATGTGATTTTTTTTCTATGTGCAAGTTGATACATGCGTTACGACAGGTATTGTTTCGGTATGAGACTGTATTTGAATTACATTTAAGCTTTACGGTACACGCGTACGATGTCCGAGTACTGATCATTATCCCCTGGGGCATCCGCTGCCGAGAGATTGTCTGACGACGTACAAGGAAGCAGTTGGGAGATTTTCTTATCATCCAGTGATAAGAAGAATCGACGAACCACATAGCAAACTTCGTAAAAAAAAATAATAATATGGCATTTTAAAGGGAAGATTCTCTCTCTTTAACCAATGTAAACAAATGTTTTATAATATTGAGCATCATTCAGATTATTGTCGACTCCATTAACGCCAAGTAACTGGAATCGTATTTAGAAGAACTGGGATTCAAATCCCCATCCAGTCAACCAGATTTAGGTTTTCCACCGAGCGCATTCGGGAGGGCGACCGTTCAAATCCACATACAGCCATGCGGATTTAGATTTTTTGCGATTTCCCTAAATCGCTCCTGGGAAATGTCTGAATGGTTTCTTTGAAAGGTTACTGCCGATTTCCTTCGTCATCCTTGACGCAACCAGAGCTTGTGCTCCAACTTTAATGACCTCGTTGTCGATGGGACGTTACACCCCGACATTCCATCCTTTCCTTAGATTTTCCATGGTTTCCCTTACTAGCTTAAGAAAGATGCCTGGGTGGTTCCTCCGAAAAGTGCTTCGCCGATTTCCTTCCCAACCCTTCCCAAATCAGGACTTGTGGCACGTCTCAAAGGATCATGTCGCCGATGGTACATTAATTTTTTTTTTTATACTACCGTCTAAGCCCAATATCTGTGTTAGTTATAATTAACTAATAGATATTAATACTCAGCTTTATGTATATCCAGAAGTATTAATTAACGATCATTCGTGAGATGAGGCTTCGGGTTCTGAACTTTAAGATTGAAGTGCACCGTCCACATATAAAAGAGTGAAATGACATTCGCAAATTTCACCGAGGGAGAGGCTGTAAGTCACGCATCTAATTCAGACATTCTCCTATGTAAGAGCTGCCATTTACACGTCATTTTCTTCGGGAATGGTCGGCGAGCGTCATCGAAAACGCAGATGGCGTAACGCAAATTTCTCTGAAGAATGTCATTGCCTTAACAAAATGGTGGGTCGACAATTCTTATGCTGCATGTAAACTAGTACGAGAGCAGATATGTACCGACTATAGTTTGTATAATAATATCGTTTTTGAATCAATGCTAGCAAGCTTGTTTCCATTCCATTTGAGTAATGGTTGGTGGCAAAATAAATGTACGTATTTCTGTATGTGCCATAATAGTTGTTATTGTATTTTCATCACCCGTACGCTATATACACAATGGAAGCATCATAAATCCAGCACAGTGCTTGTCTAACTCCAGCTTTCTAAATTTATCCAGCGCAGTTTCTCGAGGACAACGTAATCTTTCTTCCATAGATTCCCATTTACTTTTCCTGTGAAATTCCGATACACTTCCATATATGCTGTACTGTAATGATCCTGGCAACAAAACTTTGAATTCATTTGATATATGGAATGATGGATGACTACTTGATAATCAGTTCAAATGCTGGAACATTGTCCTAGAATTTGTCACAATAACGTGTTGTATGCCATTTTGTTTACAGAAGCACAGAACGTTATGAGGCTTTGTCAACATATCTAAATTTTTGATTCGCCTTGCATAACACTGAGTTAAGAAGTTCTTCACATTTTATATCACTGTCACATATTTAAACGACCTAAGAGGCTCTAATATTGTACTATTAATCTTTTAACCTTATAATTTCGAACTCCTTTCTTTGTTATCCACATCTCGCATTACCCTCATCTAACGATTAGTGTCATTAGCAATCAATATGAGAAAACTGCTCACACTATCTAATAAATCGTTTACGATTATTGAGAACATTATTTTGGTTATAGCTGCACAAGCTTTATAGCAATGTTCTACATATACGTATACTATATGTTTACAGAGTGACCTCATGATGAACATAAACGGAAAATTTTAGAATCATCTCTCTACATTCGTAAAAATATGGAACATGAGAGGAAGCAACACCGTCTACATTTTTTGGTGTGCTTGAGCGACGTACGTCTGATGTGTCTTCTATCATCTATCGCAGACACTTAGTGTCCCTAAAAAATCACCACCTACGATGAAGGGGACAAGAAAATAAAGTCAATGGCGTTGTCAGATTTGCAGTTTTTCTTCTGTATATGACATGTGCTTCTTTTAAAGGGCGCGAATCGTGGGAAAAGCATCTAGTGGGAACGATTTTTCTCTGTCCGACCAAGACGGTACCTCCCCTAGCAAGCATTTTACACGATATGCTGCTTCGAATTGCAGAATTTATAAAATTCCGTGTCACTGTGGGAAATTGTACGCAAGACAAACCACGTTTGTGCTGTTGTACTTTTCACTCAGTAGAATGGTTTGACGCAGCCCTCCAAATAATCTAGTATCTTTCATCTTTGATTCACCATACATCTATCAGAACGAGCACACTTTAGTCATCAGGCCTTGCTTTCACTGTACAATTCTCCCCCTCCCCCCCCCCCCTCCATTTCCAAACTGTCTATACTTTGACGCTTTAGAATGTGTCATATCAATCGATCCCCTCTTTTAGTCGAGTTGTGCCATAAATTGCTTTTCTCCTCAATTAGATTCAGGATCCGTTCATTAGTTATCCTCTCCACCCATCCAATCTTTAGCATTCTTCTACAGCATATCATTTCAGAAGATTCAATTCTCTTCATATCTCGACTGTTTATCATCCACGTTTCATTTCGGTAGAAGTTTTCCTTCCATGTAAAAACTTTCAGAAAAGTTTACCTAACACTTAAATTTATATTAGGTGTTAACAAACTCCTCTTTTTCGCTAATTATTTTCTTGCCCTTGCCAGTCCCCATTTTATGTCGCTCTATAAGGCGATCGCCACTTATTTTGCTGTCCAAATAACAAAACCGATCTGCTACTTTTTGAGTCTAATTTCGTAATTTTATTTCCTCTGGATATTATTTTATTTACACTGACGGAAAAGCATCGAAGCACCAAGAAGGAGTTGTACGACATAAAAGAAAGTTGACAGGCCTGTTTATACGCCTGAAAGATGATGTCAATTCAAATTTCGCTCCAGTCTCATAAGAGTGGCGCTAGTAGCGCCACTGTGAGGAAGAAAATCAGGTTTGGTTGAAATTCACGTTGTAGTGACCTATAGTTACCTTTGAAAATGGACTTGGTGCGTTGATGTTAGTCAGGGATGCTTTTAAGGTGACAAAGACGCCATTATCATCACCTCACTGAGTGTGAATGAGGACGTGTATTAGGACTACAACAAGCTGTATGTTCCTTCTGCGATACTGCAGAAAGACATGACAGGAATGCAGCCACTGTACATGACTGCTGGCAGTGGTGGTCTCGAGAATGTTCTGTCGCAACATGACCGGGCTCAGGACAGCCACGTGGCACTACCGAGAGATAATACATCGTGATCGGCATATGGCTCTGGCGCATCGTACTGCATTTACAGCAGCAAGTGTTCAAATGGTTCTAAGCACTATGGGACTTAACACCTGAGGTCATCAGTCCCCTAAACTTAGGACTACGTAAACCTAACTAACTTAAGGACATCACACACATCCATGCCCGAGGCAGGATTCGAGGCTGCGACCATAGCAGCCGTGTGGTTCCGGACTGAAGCGCCTAGAACCGCTCGACCACAGCGGCCGGCTCTACAGCAGCAATTTGTGAAGCAGTTAGCACCACAGTGACACAACGAACCATTAAAAAACGAGTACTTCGAGGACAGCTCCGAGCCAGACGCGCGTTAGCGTGTATTTTACTGTCCCCAAACCACTGCTATTTGCTATTCAATGGTGTCAGGCGAGAGCTCATTGGAGGGCAGGGTGCAGGGTGGAGTTGTTCTGTGTTTTCTGATGAACGCTGGTTCTGCCACAGTGCCAGTGGTGACCGTGTGTTGGTCAGAAGGAGACCAGTTGAGGACCTGTACCCAACCTGTCTGCGTACTAGACACACTGGACGTACATCTGGAGTTACGGCCTGGGGTGCGATTTCGTATGATAGCAGGAGCACTCTCGTGGTTATCCCACGCAACTAACTGCAAATTTGTACACATCTCTGGTGATTCAACCTGTTGTGCTGCAGTTCACGAACAGCATTCAAATGTGTATTTTCCTACAGGATAACGCTCGTCACATACCTCAGTTGCAACCCAACATGTTCTACCGAATGTCTACACGTTGCCTTGGCCTGCTTGATCACAGGATGCATCTCCAATCGAGCGCATATCGGACATTATCCGACGACAATTCCAGCGACATCCACAAACAGCAATAACCGTCCCTGTTCTGAGCGACCAGGTGCAACAAGTATGGAACTCCATCCTACAAGCTGACATCCGGCACCAGTATAACACAGTGAATGCACGTCTGCATTCTTGTATTCAACATTCTGGCTGTTACACCTGTCACTATTGTACCAGCATTTCACATTATCAGTGACTTATTTCAGACTTACATTAAAATTTAATTATTTAATTATGTTACATAGACAGATGTATTCCCAAAATTTCATTGCTTTTCATTAATTTTTTTTTGGTGTTGGAATGTTTTTCTGTCAGTGTATTTATTTATTTATCAAGTTCCGTGGGAATATGCAAACCAAAGCTACTTACTTGGTCATGGAACGAATAAGTACATAGTCTACAGAATGCTGATTAGAAAATTTATAAACAAATAATTAAATAATAAAATACAAAAAAGAGGATATGGGGATAAATAACACGTTACAGAGAAACGTTGTCAACTATCATGAGTCACTCCTGTACAGAATAGAAAGAGTGTCCTACAAGTAAACTTTTCAACTTGGATTTGAATACTGGAGGTTTACCACTAGATTTTTCCAGTTCTGCTGGATGCCAATTGGCAATGAAACCTGATGAATAGTGCACATGTTTATGTACAATACTACTGCGGCACCAATAAGTACAGGCGTGGATTTGGGCTGTTCTTGGAAATTTCGCGTAGCTGTGGCTGGAAGGCGACCGATTGGGACATCGGATGGCAGACGCGGGCGATGCTGATGTTTTGCAAAAGATTCTGTAAGTCAGGTTTACGATACCGCTCGCAGGCTAGAAGGCACGACCCGGCGGGCACTGTATACAAATGCGAAATAATCAGGACAGCACAGGGCACCGACGTGCTGTAAAGAACTCATACGTTGCAGCTACAACAGCGCCTAGTGACCTGTGTGTAGGGGCCAAAGTGGGCTGAGGAACGCTGACGTTGTGATTATAAAAGAGCACTCCACTTGTCCCCTCCAAAGGAACTACGTCAGAGGCGTAAGAAAAAAACGTATAAACAAGCAAGCCCGGAGACTCAGAGCGGGCATTCGTGTCGCCATTTTGTCCACGTCTAGAACTGGAGAGAAACACGATTGTTCAAGCTGCCGGCCAACCACGACAACCTTTTGATGGTGGATATCGGTGGCCAACCGGCCCACTGAAACTACCTCCAACCTTCGCTGCACGGACGCGTCATTGCTGTGGCGGGACGCGCTGTCAGTCGTATGCTGCTATAGCCTATTAAAGCCAAATTTCGCTGCACTGTCCTAACAAATAAATTCGTCGTACGTCACACAATGATTTCTGCGGTTATTTATAGCAGTGTTGCTTGTCTGTTAGCACTGACAACTCTACACAAACGCCGTTGCTTTCGGTCGTTTAGTGGAGGCCATCAGTCACTGCATTGTCCGTGGTGAGAGGTAATGCTTAATCCTTTAATTCCCGTCGTATAGCCATAATCATGTCGCAAACCTTTTCACATGAATCACATGAGTACAAGTGACAGCTCCACCAATACACAGCCCTCTTATACCTTGTGTACGCGGTACTACCGCCATCTGCATATGTGCATATCGCCATCCCATGAGTTTTATAGCTCATTGTATGAATTATAACAACGGTCAGATACCGGCCCAAGCCACATCTCTTTAGGACTTTCCTGTTTACAGAAAAGGGAAGAATAGCCAACCTAGTCAGTTGGAGATTTTTAATTTAGACAATGCATCGATTCCGTTCATGTCCTTTATAAGCACTCATAAATATTTCATTCTTAGTCTGCACAGTCTGAAATTTGAATGATGAACCACCGGTCGCAAAATCATTATGTGATTGCATATTCCACCTTACGATCCTATGTTTTAAAAGAAGTTTATAGCACAGTATCTGAGGCTTCTAAGTTTGATCACGTTAATGTCTTACGGAAAAAACAGGCACAATAACGCGATCGGAAATCAGAAATGTACACTGCTTGACAAAAGGCTTTTGTATTTTCGGTAGCTACAGAAGATTTTAGCGATATGTTCAAAAGAGTTTCACAGTCTAAAATATGTTAGGCTCAGGTCCGGCAGCTGTGAGAGAATGAATGAAAATTAGTTCCAGTTTACTCCATTCTCGAATTTGAAGCTACGAACTACAGCACAAGCTAGGTACCTTTGATCTTTCGTAATTAGCTGCGGTGGGATGCTAAATGTCAGGCACGAGTGGAACAGCCGCATAGGGAAATATTTTTCAGCGCAGTCATTTTTAGGCGTCGTTTGACCACAAATCATTAATTTTATGGCGTTATTAACATATTCCTCATACAGAGGAATGACAGGTTAAATGAAGATACGTTTCCAGTCTTAGCCCGTTGAAACAATCACTTCTTACACAACACATTTTTTGATATACTATACTTAACCGAACAGTTGGCTTTCAGTACACCGTCCACCAAGAAATAAGAATGAGAGTTAAGTCAGTGGTAGGACGTGCTCGACACAGCTTTTACAATTTTAATGATAAATATAATAAAAGCGTCATCTGGATAGATTATTTCGGTTTTCGTATCAAACTGAATGGCTGGTACACAATATAAAGTTTTATGGATCATCCTAACTACGTTCTTAATAGAGCCACTCCACACTAGCTGCACTGCACAATACTAGTAAACACGTCAACTACAAACTATCTGATCAGAAGCATACGGACACCCATATGTGATGGGGAATTGATACTAGACGTGACGAGTGGCGCACACATTAGTTTAAAAAGAGGCGGGCAGTCGTGTCGGTAGAGGAGTCAGCAGAGAAGTCAGTAGAGAAGTCAGCAGAGGAGGAGTAACAACAGAATGGGTCCGTCAGGAGAACTCAGTGACTTCGAACGTGGACTAGTGAGGTATGTCACTTCAGTAACAAATCCACCAGGGACATTAAACCATTTTACAGTTGCAAGTCGAGTACCAGTGATGTATCTGTGAAGTATAAACGCGAAGGAACAACCACAGCTAAACCAGGCCAGTCAGACCTCGTGTACTGACGGGGGCGGGGGAGGGGGGGAGGGGGATGGCGGCGGGGGGGGGGGGGGGAAGTCGATCACATTGCGGACCGTTGTTGTAAAAAGTCGCGTGATATCAGCGGAAGAGATCACTCATGAATTCCAAAGTGCTACTAGCAGTCCAGCCAGCGCAATTACTGTGCGATGGGCGCTAATGAGATTTGGTACAGCGGTCGAGCGGCTCATCATAAACCACACATTTCTGTAGTCAATGCTAGGCGACAGTTGAGGTATTGTAAAGGAACAATGAATGACTGGGAACGAGTGATCTGTAGAGATGAACCGCGCTATCCCCTGTGGTAATCAGATTGAAGCGTTTTGATTTGACAAATGCGTAGAAATCGTTACCTGCCATTATGTGTAGTTTCAACAGAGAAGTAACGAGGAGGTGATGTTGCGGTATGGGGGAGGGTGGGGGGTGTTCCTTGGATAGGATCCACCCCTTTCTGCGCACACGAAAACGTTAAATACGGAAGGATATGAACTCAGTTTACAGCAGTGTTCATTGCATACAGTAGAGTAACAGTTCAGAGACGATAATAATAATAGTTTTTACCAGCATGATAATGCGCCCTGACGTATATCAGTATCTGTTGGGCAATGTTTTGTGGACGATAACAATCCTGAAACGGACTGGCCAGCCCAGAGACCCGACCTGAACCCAATGGAACACGTTTGGGGTTGGTTAGAACGTCGATTTCGCTAATGATCCAAGCGCCCCACATCACTACCTTCTCTGGTTTCGGCTTATGAGGAAGGAAGGACTATCATTCTTTCAGAGATATTCAGAAACCTCACTGAAATTTTTCCCAGCAGAGTTCAAACCGTCATAATGGCGAAGGGTGGACACATCCAATAGTAATGACTGGTAAAGGGTGTCCGGATACTTTTGCTCTGATAGTGTACATTTCAGAACGATAGAATGAAACTTGAGAACAATTACATTCATATAACCTCCACATTCAACAGCTTCCAACATACACTTACTACCGTCCTCTGGCATTATTTATCAGTAAGTCTAAGAAGATGGGTTGTCATAAAGGAAGTAAAACCACAATCACTCTGTCCAGCGTTTTAACATAAGCAAGCAAGCACTCCGTCTTCAGGCCACAAGTGCCCCATCGGGATCATCCGACCGCCGTGTCATCCTCCGTTGAGGATGCAAATAGGAGAAGCGTGTGGTCAGCACACTGCGCTCCCGGTCGTTATGATGGTTTCCTTTGACTGGAGCGGCTACTATTCGGTCGAGTAGCTCCTCAATTGGCGTCACGAGGCTGAGTGCACCCGGAAAAATGGCAACAGCGCATGGCGGCTGGATTGTCACCCATCCAAGTGCCAGCCACGCTCGATAGCGCTTAACTTCGGTAATCGTACGGGAACCGGTGCATCCACTGCGGCAAGGCCGTTGTCGTTATATAACTTAGCTTAGGTAAAAATATAACATACAGCTTTTTTTAAAACTTGTATAAACCGTTCAGAAACAAAAACGATGTACATAGAAAAAGCTTATAATTTACAGAATAGATATGTCAGTTTTGTAGAAAAGTAACATAAGTCCAGTGTATAACTAGCTGTAACAGCAAAACTGCGTGTATAGAGGTTTGTGGCACTGTCGAAAATGGTGCCTATAAGCTCCAGGAGAAATAATACCGCCGGCCGAGGTGGCCGAGCGGTTCTAGGCGCTACAGTCTGGAGCCGCGCGGCAGCTACGGTCGCAGGTTCGAATCCTGCCTCGGGCATGGATGTGTGTGGTGTCCTCAGGTTAGTTAGGTTTAAGTAGTTCTAAGTTCTAGGGGACTGATGACCTTAGAAGTTAAGTCCAATAATGCTCAGAGCCATTTGAACCATTTTTTTTGATTTTGAAATAATACCGTTCTTCGACCACAGCTGGTTTCAGCGCAGCAAGGCTCTGCGAAGGAGAACTACGAACATCAACAAGGCTACTGAGAGCTTTCCATACATGCTCTATGCAGTTTACTTCAGGGAAAGAAGCCGAAACACTCCATCCACAACTTTCTTGCTGATGAAAATATTAATTCACAGACAAACTGTGTGTGGTCAAAAGTTTTATTGCGAGGTGAAATAATCACTTGCTAGTGACGGCAAGGATGCCATCTCTGTAAAGCCGCCAAGTCATTGCTCGTCATAGGAATACTTGATCATACTATCAAAAATTACACCACAGGACACACAGAGACTGCCTGGTGTGAAGGCAAGTCATTTTTGAATATATTATGAATAATGACGGATTACCGCTTTTCATTAAATCATGATCCGTCTGCTGACAGTTTGAAATCTAAAATAAGGCCCACCGGTAACTACACTAGCTACCCTTGATCTGTAATCCAGTGTAGACGTTGATCTCCCCATAGCATTCGCTCCCTCCAGTGATCTGTATAAACGTGACTTGATGTCTTGGTTACATTTTACCCGCATGAAACATTCAGCGTATAGTAGCCTACTTGAAGATGTTATGCCTTCTCTGCCTGCACGATGGCACACCATGATGGCGCTGAGTGGAGTTTCTACTCCTACGAGTGCATCTCAGCACATATAGATCACCGTACTCCTCACATACATTACTTGTTTGGCTGAACCAACAGCATACCGACTCTTCGGCTAGAAATGGTGTAGTATCGACAACAGGAGCTTGTATATATAGTCACCACACCACCTTTGTGTGCTCTTGACCATCCATCAATCGACCAATGGCTATTCATAGAGCATCGTCTGAGAATGGCTTATGGATGATATTGATTATTATAGCTGTCACCAAGCTTCCTCACAGCACCAGTCGCCGTCCTCTTCTCAGATATGAAATTACCTGTCATTTACAGGCATTGCGTCACGGCTGTGTCGAAATACTATGGCACATTACTGTCGCAATAACACATTCAAACGAAAATTTAATAGTCATGGGTGACTGGAATTCGAGCGTAGGAAGAGGGAGAGAAGGAAACATAGTAGGTGAATATGGATTGGGGGTAAGAAATGAATAGCTAACACTTGGTTCAAGAATCATAAAAGAAGGTTGTATACATGGAAGAATCCTGGAGATACCAAAAGGTATCAGATACATTATATAATGGTAAGACAGAGATTTAGGAACCAGGTTTTAAATTGTAAGACGTTTCCAGGGCCAGATGTGGACTCTGACCACAATCTATTGGTTATGAACTGTAGATTAAAACTAAAGAAACTGCAACAAGGTGGGAATTTAAGGAGATGGGACCTGGATAAACTGAAAGAACCAGAGGTTGTACAGAGTTTCAGGGAGAGCATAAGGGAACAATTGACAGGAATGGGGCAAAGAAATACAGTAGAAGAACAATGGGTAGCTTTGAGGGATGAAGTAGTGAAGGCAGCAGAGGATCAAGTAGGTAAAAAGACGAGGGCTAGTAGAAATCCTTGGGTAACAGAAGAAATATTGAACTTAATTGATGAAAGGAGAAAATATAAAAATGCAGTAAATGAAGGAGACAAAAAGGAATACAAACGTCTCAAAAATGAGATCGACAGGAAGTGCAAAATGGCTAAGCAGGCATGGCTAGGGTACAAATGTAAGGATGTAGAGGCTTATCTCACTAGGGGTGAGATAGATACTGCCTACAGGAAAATTAAAGAGACCATTGGAGAAAAGAGAGCCACTTGTATGAATATCAAGAGCTCAGATGGAAACCCAGTTCTAAGCAAACAAGGGAAAGCAGAAAGGTGGAAGGAGTATATAGAGGGTCTATACAAGGGCGATGTACTTGAGGACAATATCATGGAAATGGAAGAGGATGTACGAGGGCAGTTCAATAAGTAATGCAACACATTTTTTTCTGAAACAGGGGTTGTTTTATTCAGCATTGAAATACACCAGGTTATTCCCCAATATTTTAGCTACACAACACTATTTTTCAACGTAATCTCCATTCAATGCTACGGCCTTACGCCACCTTGAAATGAGGGCCTGTATGCCTGCACGGTACCATTCCACTGGTCGATGTCGGAGCCAACGTCGTACTGCATCAATAACTTCTTCATCATCCGCGTAGTGCGTCCCACGGATTGCGTCCTTCATTGGGCCAAACATATGGAAATCCGACGGTGCGAGATCGGGGCTGTAGGGTGCATGAGGAAGAACAGTCCACTGAAGTCTTGTGAGCTCCTCTCGGGTGCGAAGACTTGTGTGAGGTCTTGCGTTGTCATGAAGAAGGAGAAGTTCGTTCTGATTTTTGTGCCTACGAACACGCTGAAGTCGTTTCTTCAATTTCTGAAGAGTAGCACAATACACTTCAGAGTTGATCGTTTGACCATGGGGAAGGACATCGAACAGAATAACCCCTTCAGCGTCCCAGAAGACTGTAACCATGACTTTACCGGCTGAGGGTATGGCTTTAAACTTTTTCTTGGTAGGGGAGTGGGTGTGGCGCCACTCCATTGATGGCCGTTTTGTTTCAGGTTCGAAGTGATGAACCCATGTTTCATCGCCTGTAACAATCTTTGACAAGAAATTGTCACCCTCAGCCACATGACGAGCAAGCAATTCCGCACAGATGGTTCTGCTTTGCTCTTTATGGTGTTCGGTTAGACAACGAGGGACCCAGCGGGAACAAACCTTTGAATATCCCAACTGGTGAACAATTGTGACAGCACTACCAACAGAGATGTCAAGTTGAGCACTGAGTTGTTTGATGGTGATCCGTCGATCATCTCGAACGAGTGTGTTCGCACGCTCCGCCATTGCAGGAGTCACAGCTGTGCACGGCCGGCCCGCACGCGGGAGATCAGACAGTCTTGCTTGACCTTGCGGCGGTGATGACACACGCTCTGCCCAACGACTCACCGTGGTTTTTGTCCACTGCCAGATCACTGTAGACATTCTGCAAGCGCCTATGAATATCTGAAATGCCCTGGTTTTCCGCCAAAAGAAACTCGATCACTGCCCGTTGTTTGCAACGCACATCCGTTACAGACGCCATTTTAACAGCTCCGTACAGCGCTGCCACCTGTCGGAAGTCAATGAAACTATACGAGACGAAGCGGGAATGTTTGAAAATATTCCAAAAGAAATTTCCGGTTTTTTCAACAAAAATTGGCCGAGAAAAAAAATGTGTTGCATTACTTATTGAACTGCCCTCGTAGATGAAGATGAAATGGGAGATGCGATACTGCGTGAGGAGTTTGACAGAGCACTGAAAGACCTGAGTCGAAACAAGGCCCCGGAAGTAGACAACATTCCATTAGAGCTATTGACGGCCTTGGGAGAGCCAGCCCTGACAAAACTCTACCATCTGGTGAGCACGATGTATGAGACAGGCGAAATTCCCTCAGACTTCAAGAAGAATATAATAATTCCAATCCCAAAGAAAGCAGGTGTTGACAGATGTGAAAATTACCGAACTATCAGTTTAATAAGTCACAGCTGCAAAATACTAACACGAATTCTTTACAGATGAATGGAAAAACTTGTAGAAGCTGACCTCGGGGAAGATCAGTTTGGATTCTGTAGAAATGTTGGAACACGTGAGGCAATACTGACCCTACGACTTATCTTAGAAGAAAGATTAAGGAAAGGCAAACCTACGTTTCTAGCATTTGTACACTTAGAGAAAGTTTTTGACAATGTTGACTGGAATACTCTCTTTCAAATTTTAAAGGTGGCAGGGGTAAAATACAGGGAGTGAAAGGCTATTTACAATTTGTACAGAAACCAGATGGCAGTTATAAGAGTCGAGGGGCATGAAAGGGAAGCAGTGTTTGGGAAGGGAGTGAGACAGGGTTATAGCCTCTCCCCGATGTTATTCAATCTGTATATTGAGCAAGCAGTAAAGGAATCAAAAGAAAAATTTGGAGTAGGTATTAAAATCCAGGGAGAAGAAATAAAAACTTTGAGGTTTGCCGATGACATTGTAATTCTGTCAGAGACGGCAAAGGACATGGAAGAGCAGTTGAACGGAATGGACAGTGTCTTGAAAGGAGGAAATAAGATGAACACCAACAAAACCAAAACGAGGATAATGGAATGAAGTTGAATTAAGTCGGGTGATGCTGAGGGAATTAGATTAGGAAATGAGACACTGAAAGTAGTAAAGGAGTTTTGCTATTTGGGGAGCAAAATAACTGATGATGGTCGAAGTAGAGAGGATATAAAATGTAGACTGGCAATGGCAAGGAATGCGTTTCTGAAGAAGAGAAATTTGTTACCATCGAATATAGATTTAAGTGACAGGAAGTCGTTTCTGAAAGTATTTGTATGGAGTGTAGCCATGTATGGAAGTGAAACGTGGACGATAAATAGTTTGGACAAGAAGAGAGTAGAAGCTTTCGAAATGTGGTGCTACAGAAGAATGTTGAAGATTAGGTGGGTAGATCACGTAACCAATGAGGAGGTATTGAACAGGATTGGGGAGAAGAGAAGTTTGTGGCACAACTTGACTAGAAGAAGGGATCGGTTGGTAGGACATGTTCTGAGGCATCAAGGGATCACAAATTTAGCATTGGAGGGCAGCGTGGAGGGTAAAAATCGTAGAGGGAGACCAAGAGATGTATACACTAAACAGATTCAGAAGGATGTAGGCTGCGGGAGGTACTGGGAGATGAAGGAGCTTGTACAGGATAGAGTAGCATGGAGAGCTGCATCAAACCAGTCTCAGGACTGAAGACCATAACAACAACAACAACCTCATGTGAAATATTTTATGGTTTTCGAGCTGTTACTATATGTGTGGCAGCTCTGTCATTCATGTAAGCTATTTTATTATTTCCGGTATCGACAATTACCCAGTAAGACAAAAAAGCTTCGAAGTGGATTAAAAAAAAACTGAGAAAAGTTAAGATGATGGTTTTAATGCTACATGTGTTCTACATAGTCTCTTCGCACTTCAACACAATGCACAGGAAGTTCATACAACCACGTGAAACTTCCAGAAAAGTCGTTCTTTGATATTTTATTCAACTCGCGCGTCACATTGTCTTGAATGTCGATTATGTCGTCAAAGCGTAGATCCTTCATGTAAATACCTGCACTCTGTCGTTTTGGGGTAGGTTCTTATTGATAACACAAAGTGTTGTCACATGTGATGATTTTCCCAAAAAAAAATGTCTGTCCGTGTTTTGCATTTCAATTAAGTCGTGGCAGACGTCCACGCGTCGTCGTTTTTGTTCAGGAGTCAAGACGTGCAGGACAAATTTTATATGTATTACCTCTTCTTCCTAGTTTTATGGAGAATGTCTTGAATACTTGATTCAGAGATGTTGCTCCATATCGATTTGTGATACAACAACGTTGACTCATTACTACCGCACGCCCATTACTTAACACTGCCATGCGCATCTTTTGTTTACAGTTAGTTCAAACAGCTACCGTAGTTGCTGCGATGACGCCCTTATACACGAAGAAAAAGTCGGTCTCGGAACTTTTGGATGGATGGTGTGGCTTTCAAGTATTCTGTGAGGTTCCTCGACCTTACATCGATAAATGTTTTACTTGGCTGTAACATTAAAAACACCGAAAGGAAAGACGCACGAAAGATTCTAATTGGCGGAAATGTGAATGTGCGGAAGAACGTGCTTGCTACAACTTTATAGAACACTTCTTACAGAAGACATAATGTTCGAGTGTGGAACATCACAAGTAATAACATTTGATCGTAGAGAAGTGTTTCGGTCAAGACTGGTGTTCGGATACAATTTCACAATGGAACTTTTCGAAATGACTTTGTATATATTTTAAACGACTTGCAATAAGGTAGAGCATTTACTTTGTGTTGCTATAATAATGATATTATCATGCTTATTCTACCTGCATTTCAGGTTAGAATCCAATACTTCCCAAGAACATCCAGCATTGCCCTCGCAAACACTCGCAATGAGATAATTGCGTGACTGATACTGATATAAAATATTACGTAAAGCTCTGACGAACTTTAGCAGTCCCCGTTTACTAGTTTATATTCGCATAAAATGAGTTTCTTTATCCCGATAATAATACACAAGACACGTACAGCGTGGATTCCTGTTAATGTCCGCAGGGTGTGCCCTGTAGTCATCGATATCACCTCCTGCAAAGGGGTAGAATTCACTGACTCGAGTATAATGTGTAAGTTTTTAAGATACTGATTTACGTTTATAGTGACTACTAAGCGGTATATGATTCTTCAGTATAACTTGTGTTACTAACAGAACACACAGGCCTCTATGAGAGTAAACAAATACAAAATTGTTGAGGCTTTCGTGGCCACTTGTTGACAAACTGCCTATTGGCTTCTGTCTCGGGTTCTTCGGCCGACGTTCATCTAATGATTTTTCTGACGTTTCGCCAGCACGAGTGGCTGGCATTGTCAAAGCTTCACCCTCCATTGCCGGTGGTGAACTGGAGCCGAGCTCGCGGGCGCAGACTATATGTACCTGGCGCGCCAACGTCCGAGGGCTTCTCTGCGGTCATTTCCGGTGCGGTTCTCCTCTTGCTACCTGCGACGGTCGTTCGCTGCAGTACGGGAAGCCAGGATCCGTTGACCTTAAGGCTTTCCTCTTTCTTGTTCAAACTGTTCGCGTGTTTTTGTATTTCTACAGCTTCTCTGAACAAGCGCGTGTGATAGTGGTTCTCTACAGCCAGAACTTCCGTGTCGGCGAATTTTATTACGTGGTCGGTCTCATTCAGTGCGTGTTCTGCCACGGCCGATTTCTCCACCTGCCCCAACCTGCAATGTCGCTTATGCTCCTTGATCCTGGTGTTAATGGATCGTCCAGTCATCCCGACATAAACTTTTCCGCATGTGCATGGTATGCGGTATATTCCCGACATTGAAAGTGGGTCTCTTTTCTCCTTCGCCGATCTAAGACACTCTTTGATCTTCCTTGTCGGTTTGAAGATCGTCTTTACGCCATGTTTGCGCAATATACGGCCGATTCTGTCCGTCACTCTGGGAATGTATGGCAGAAAGGCCGTACCCGACATTTCTTTTTCTGGTTCCTTACTTCGCCGAGTGTTTGGCTCAGTTACACTTCTAATATAATTTGTGGAGTACCCATTGCTCCTCAGGACTGTTTCCAGGTGTTGCATTTCTCGTTTGAGGTGTTGCGGCTCACATATTCGTCCTGCTCTCGTTACGAGCGTACTAATCATGCCCCTTTTCTGGCTCGGGTGGTGGTTTGACAGTTTGTGCAGGTATCGGTCCGTGTGAGTCGGTTTTCGATACACGCTTGGGAGGACCAAGGAATATGTTTCATAGAGAGGTATTTGAATGGCACATCACATGAACATGTGTCCAGTACGGTGCTGTTTGGCGAAGTGACCGCGATCGAGAGATTGTAAACTGAGAAGTTAAAGTTTATTGTTTTGTTATGAGCAATGTACGTACCCTTTTAACGCCTTGGGCTATTGTTTGTCGTTTTTAAGTGGGACAGCTATTCATTTTACGGCTGCTGACCTATGAACATATTCCTTCAAGGATAAAGTCGCACGATCGGTTTCTCAGCAATCACTTAGTCGTTGATAACACCTATAATTCCTATAATTATCTGTTGTTCCTTGCTCAGCACAGCTCCACAGAAAGTAAAGCAGACAGTTATTGGGCATAATTACGTCTTTCAGTATTAATTACTGATGTGATATTATTGTATTCTGTTGCACAAACGTTACATAAACGTGAGAATGTGATAATACATTTGCCAAACCAGTATCTTTGCGCGTTTGTTGAGGTAACGTATGTAATAAGCTAAGTAGTGAAATTTGTCATCACTGATAAAGAATTCCACAATTTACTTCTATATTAATGTACACAAAGGTTCGGAGGGCAGTTAACATACAGGGTAACCCAAAAGTCCGTTGGAATAATGTAGGCAGAGAAGTTGTACTTGATACACAGGCTTCAAATGACATGAGGTATTATTGGAACCAAAAACGAGTGCAAAAACCGGCCCACAGACGGCGCTGGACAGCAACATGTCATTGACACTGCATGGGAATCGTATATTAAAAGAGCTGTAGTGAGAGAGGAAGTTATCCAACTCATCCTCTGCTATGTAAATGTTACGTGGATCCTCCCCCAAAGTCCTGTAAGTCCGTCCAAATCGTTTACCTTCCCCATAAGGATTCTCTACCATCTCATCAAATTCCCACTCCTCCTCGCCCACATCGAACACCTGCTCATCTCTTACACTACCCGCAAACTAGATTCCAATAACGCTGTTGTATTGTGATCACCAACCTTGGCATGCTCCCGCGCCTTCACAAACACATCCCTTCGTCCCCATACCTACACATACTCCATATCCCATCTCAACTTGAAGGAACTCTCTCTCCCAGACACTGAGAATCGCCCAGACATTTATCCCTCTTACTAACTTTAACTCTTCCCCATCTGTCCCATTCCAGATCAGCGCTTCTCTCTCCTTTTCCCTCTCCATCTATCCCTAGTGTAACCACTACCATATCCACACACAATACTTTTCCTCACCCTTTGTCTTTCCAACGTCTCTAGGTCCACTATCTGCATCAGCTCCTACCTATCATCTCCATGCTTTCCCTTCCAAACAGATGCCTATTTTTTTACCCAGACTCCTCAACTCTATGGAACATTTTCTCTGCTCCCACAGTACTTCTCAACCAGTGCAGGTCCTTCAGATTTTAAGCGAAAGTGCTGTGCTCCAGTGCTATTCCATAGAAGACTATCACTACGTTGCAACTGCGTTTTTTAATTGTATATATTTTTCGTCATTTTAGTATTCATCATTAACCTTTATAATTTAAAACGAAAACATTCCTTATATTCCTTTTTCTCTAATCTTTGTTATATTTTTTAGAATGCTCTTTGCTGAAGAGCGAAGTATTGTACCGCTGACGGCCCACAACCCGCCCATATGAGGCGAGGGGTATGAAATAATAATTAAAGAGAGTGGAGAGAGAGAGAGAGAGAGAGTCAGAATCAGATGCTCCAGCAATCGCAGCATGTTGACTTTACCATAAAAGGCAATGTTAGTGAAGCTTTATTATCAAAATGGAGAAACTCTTGCACGCACAATAACATGCTGAGCCGCCACTTACGTCATGCTTGGTCTCCCAGGCCCATAGACCGCAATCCGTGTGATTATTGGTTGTGGGGTTACGTGAAGCCGCAAGTCTACCGCGATCGTCCGATCCCATTAGGGATGCTAAAAGACAACATCCGACGGCAATTTCTCACCATACCTACTGGTATGTTGTACAGTGATGTTTGCAGCATTGTCCCTCGAGTATGGGTCTTGTTGATTAATGACAGCCGACATATTGAGTATATGTTATAAAGAACATCATCTTCGCTAAAAAATCAAGTGTTATGCTAATTATTGCTTTTGTAACGCACGAAGCCACATCGCTTGGTCATTTTGTGCCCTTTTTTGGTTTCAGTATAAGCCCATGTCTTTTCAAGCATGTATGTCAATTTTTACCTCTCTGCCTACGTTATTCCGTGAAGTATTGCATTTTCAAATGTTAACGGACTTTTGGGTCACACTGCGTTTTGGTAGTAACAGCACTGACAGTCTGAGCAAAAGAGGCCATACAAAGACTAAACAGAGTTATATTCTTAATAACTGCCAATATTCTGGTTAAAGAATACAGCGTGCACCTCTCTTCAGCAGATATAATAAAACATAAATGCAGATATTAAACAACTTGTCAATATATTTTTGTGGAACTTTGAGTCGTTCTGATAATAATTTTCTATCTCAAGCGCTAGCTGGCTTCCGTTTAGAAAGGGTCTGGGCAAGAGCCGTATTAGAACCGTCTTAGTCGCTGACGTTTGGTTGTTTATTTTTTATTATTGTGTGTGGTACTACGAGGCTGGGGAATCAAGATGTACTGACCATGTAATTAAATGAGGTACGAGTATATCGATTAATTGCTGATAGTCTTATGGCGACGCTCTGGCAGAATACGTGTGCGTATTGCTCCTAACAATTGCAAAACCGGCAAACCCATGTGTCGTCTTAATACTAGATGAAGGATGTAATGACCGTACAAAACGCAAAGGTATCCATTCTCTTAGAAGACTGATATTCATCGGGAAGAAACTGTACCTAAGGTTGTCTTCGTCGGGCAAAGATTCAGCACGACTGCTCCGCTAAAATCCAACTGTCGCATGACTGCCATTATTCGCGACACCTCAAATAATTCGCGGCTTCATAATCTAACAGCCTTTATTCTCTGTCAGTTCTGAATGCTATCGCTTATTTAACTGCCGGTAGTACCCACCTGAGAGTAGCCATTAGTCTGACGGCAGTTGTTCACATTTCCAAATCCTTTACATCAATAGAAGTAAAGGGACGCCAACACACTGAAGCTGAGTGGCTTAACAGCCCATTCTAGTCTGTCTTTTTGTTTGACGACGAGCAAATAAATTCGGTTTCGTACGTACTGTAGGGGTACAACAAAATAAAATATGTAAGTGTTTACGGTGTCGCCGTAGCATCCATACAGGGAGTGTAGAACAGGGGTGACGTAAAGATTAACTCCGTTCACGTGCCCCTGGCGGCCCATCGGTACCGATCGACCGCTGTGTCGTCCTCTGCCAATGGCGTCACTGGATGCGGATTGGGGCCCACGAGAAAGACATGCCGTAGCGCTCCGTCGCAGCACGTGACACTGCAGGCGTTACGCGTGCCAGCAGCCGTCTCCGGCTGGGAGCCAGCAGCTACTTCAGATGAGATTAATAGTTTTTGACTGTGTGTTTAAATGCATGTAAGCTCTCGACAGCACATGAGAAAGTTTACGCCTTTAGTAGGTATCTTTTCCATTACAATTAAATCAGGTGACGCTAAGGGAATCAAATTAGGAAACGAGTAGTAGTAGGTGATATTTGCTATTTGGGCAACAAAATAACTGATGATGGCCGAAGTAGAGAGGATATAAAATGTAGACTGACAATGCCAAGAAAAGCGTTTCTGGGGGAGAGTATAGAGTATGGACTTAAGTGTCAGAAAGTCTTTTCTCTGAGTATATGTATGGAGTGTAACCATTCATGGAAATCAAACATGGACGATAAACAGTCTATATAAGAAGAGAATAGAAGCTTTTTAAATGCGGTGCTACAGAAGAATGCTGAAGATCAGATGGGTAGATCACGTAACTAATGAGGAGGTACTGAACAGATTAGGAGAGAAAAGAAATTTGTGGCAAAACCTGACTAGAAGAAGGGATCGGGAGGTAGGACATATCCTGAAACGTCAAAGGATCACCAATTTAATACTGAAAGGAAGTGTGGAGAGTAAGAATCGTAGAGGGAGACCAAGAGATGGATACGGTTAGCAGATCCAGAAGGATGTAGGTTGCAGTAGTTACCTGGAGATGAAGAGGACTGTACAGGATAGATTAGCATGGAGAGCTGCATTAAATCAGTCCTTACACTGAAGACCGCAACAGAAACAACACTGGTATTCCGTGGGCCCTGTACGAGGCCGAGCGTTCGCGAAGTTTGGCGGACAAGCGGGGTAGTGCGAAGTCATAAGTTCGTCGCTGGGCCCGTATTTCTCGCGGACTCCGATGCAGTATGGAAGAGCATGGGTTCAGCACGCCACTCTCCCAGCCGTTGTCATGTTTCGTGAGCCGGAGCCGCTCCTCAAATGGCATCGTGAGGCTGAGCGTAGCCCGTTCCAGTCCTCCCTTTATGGAAACAGACCTGGCAGTCCCAGAAATCGAAACCAGTTCCTCCCCATGGCATTTAGCCGGCTGACCTCTCAGCTACGGAGGCGGACGTAAAAGAAGGGTACAGCAATATAACACACGTAACTGTTTAAAGAGACAAATTTCGCTAAGATAGCGCCGAAATATCCTAATAAGGAAGACCGAATCTGCCACCATAGTACAGTCTCACCGAATTTTCCACGTAATCTACACTCTACTGACAGCCTTTTCCGTCACGTCTGAAGTTTTTTCTTCTCGTTCTTGGGAAGAGCAGTACTGAAAACAATGTCAAACCCTATAACTGTGTAATACTTTTCCAGAAGTTCTTGAATACCGTTAAGAAAGTGTATTGTCCTGTTTGAAGGAAAGCATAGTTGCTCCAGAATCCCAGTAGACACAGAAAGACTGGAGCTTTACCCTGACTCAAAACTATTCGGTCTCTTACGTTATATGATACGTCTGCCACCTACTTTTAGTGGTGTGAACTGCTACGAATACGCCCGGAGGGCATCAGACATGCTTGGAAATTACTGTAGACTAGACTAGAGTCTAGTCTATCTCACCCCATCCACCCACCATCTCTTCCGCTTTTACCCCTAATAAGAGTCAACTTCCATTGAAAAACATAATTTAAAACTAAAAAAAAATAGCCACCGTCTCCTAACTGTGATTTCTGAATACTTCTGTACGATCTCAGAAACGTTCATAACTACACACATCAAAAAAAGTTTTGCATCACCTCGGTTCCAAGAGTTCCGAAACCTGTACAGAAAATTTGAACAGAGGTTAACATAAATATCATTTCTGCCCTTTTTATTGCTCATGAAAACCACACATTGCATGTTGTACTACCATGCAGCGAAACTTTCAGAGGTGGTTATCCAGATTGCTGTACACACCGGTGCCTCTAATACCCAGTAGCACGTCGTCTTGCATTGATGCATGCCTGTATTCGTCGTGGCATACTATCCACAAGTGCATCAAGGCACTATTGGTCCAGATTGTCCCACTCCTCAATGGCGATTCGGCGTAGATCCCTCAGAGTGGTTGGTGGGTCACGTCATCCATAAACAGCCCTTTTAAATCTATCTCAGGCATGTTCGACAGGGTTCATGTCTGGAGAACATGCTCGCCACTCTAGTCGAGCAATGTCATTATCCTGAAGGAAGTCATTCACAAGATGTGCACGATGGGGGCGCGAATTGTCGTCCATGAAGGCGGATGCCTCGCCAATATGATGCCGATATGATTACACTATCGGTTGGAGGATGACATTCACATATCGTACAGCCGTTATGGCGCCTTCCATGACCACCAGCGGCGTACGTCGGCCTCACATAATGCCACCCCAAAACATGAAGGAACCTCCACCTTGCTGCACTCGCTGGACAGTGTGTCTAAGGCGTTCAGCCAGACCAGGTTGCCTCCAAACACGTCTCCGACGATTGTCTGGCTGAAGGCATATGTGACACTCATCGATGAAGAGAACGTGATACCAGTTCTGAGCGGTCCATTCGGCATCTTGTTGGGCCCATCTGTACCGCACTGCATGGTGTCGTGGTTGCAAAAATGGACCTCGCCATGTACGTCGGGAGTGAAGCAGGGCATCGTGCAGCCCATTGCGCACAGTTTGAGTCATAACACGACTTCTTGCGGCTGTCCAAAAAGCGTTATTCAACATGGTGGCGTTATGTCAGGGTTCCTCCGAGCCATAATCCGTAGGTAGCGGTTATCCATTGAAGTAGTAGCCCTTGAGCGGCCTGAGCGAGGCATGTCATCCACAGTTCTTGTCTCTCTGTATTCTCTCTGTATGTACTCCATGTCCTAACAACATCGCTGTGGTTCACTCCGAGACGCATGGACACTTCCCTTGTTGAGAGCCCTTCCTGGCGCATAGTAACAACGCAGACGCGATCAAACCGCGGTATTGACCGTCTAGGCATGGTTGAACTACAGACAACACGATCCGTGTATCTCCTTCCTGGTGGAATGACTGGAACTGATCGGCTGTCGGACCTCCTCCGTCTAATAGGCGCTGCTCATGCATGGTTGTTTACATCTTTGGGCGCTTTTAGTGACATCTCTCAACAGTCGAAGGTACTGTGTCTGTGATACAGTATCCACAGTCAACGTCTACCTTCTGGAGTTTGGGAACTGGGGTGACGCAAATTTTTTTTTATGTGTGCATTTGCGTCTAGCTTCTCGACGGAATGTTTGCGCCTTAGCTGACATGCTCTTTTGTTAATGTACTTGCAGATGACCCAGGATGCCAGTCCGTAGATCGACCGGTGTGCTGTCTGAGTCTGCGGCGCTGGTGCGCAGTACAGAAGGCATGTCGTACACCGAGGAGGGCGGCTCGATGCTCGCCACCGCGCCGCACGACGAGGCCGCGCTCGACGTCGAAGAGGAGCTCATGGATTACGTCGATTCCGATATCTCTGTGCTTGCCCAGTTCCACGAAGATGCCATTCGTCAGGTATGTGAGCTGCCGTACCTTCCCCGTACGTCTTTATCACGCAATCCACCTTACAGCGTGCGGCGGGTGATACTTGAGGTATCACTATTATTTCCTCCTTTCCAGTTTCGTTCGCGAGTATTTCGCGGGGAGAAATACTGCCGGAAAGCTTCCGAATGAGTTCGAATTTCATCAACTAGATATAACACTTGATCACTTACAAGCGATGGACAGAAATATTGAAACACGAAAAACACAACACATTACCATGCCTAATACGGCGTAGTAAACCAGTTGGCATTCAAAAACAGCTCCCAGTCGTCTCGGAAAGAATAAACATGGGTCATGTATCGTTTTTAAGAGGATCGTATACCGTTCTTCCTGCAAAGTAGTGACAAGTTCAGGTAACGGTGATGGAGGTGGGTAGCGATCACAAAGACTAAATAACACTGAGATCTTGTTACCTTGATGGCGAGGGAAGGTGCAGGTGAAACGTCCCCTTTGAAAAATTATACATGACTGTGCTTAAACTGACACACAATATTTTTTAGCGCAACGCAATCTGACTTTCAATAATCCCTACAAAAGAATGGCACTGGCTAACATTAACCTATACCTTTCACAAATCACTTACCTCACAAAAATCTTCGTTACTCGAACTACTGCAATACAGCGAGCGCCACTACTGCCAGCTAAATAAAAGATTCAAACTATGGAAGATTTTAATAGAGAACAAACAATGTATTTACCTTAATAGTGTTCAAAAGTCATAATATATATAGCAGTTCATGACATCCAGTCTTACAAATTTCAAAACTCCGCCATTTCTCTCCCCACATCCACCACTGCTGGCGGCTCACCTCCAACTGCGCAACGCTACGCGCTGTTAACATCCAGCTGCCCAACACTACAATGGCAGACAACAATGCAAACTAGCCATAGATTGCACACAGCACACCAGTGATTTTCATACAGAGCGCTACGTGGCGTTACCAATAAGAAAACCTAAACAGCCTACTTACATAGCCCCTATGCTCCCCACAAAAAATTTTACAAATTGTTTTGGGCAGTAGCCAATACAGATTTGAAAAAATTTTTCATAATTACAATAACAAAGAAATCAAATGCACACACTTATTGATACAATGTTGGTCAAAAGCTAAAATTTTCTCACAGTCCATAAAGACAGTCCTGGTCGTTCATCACAGTAAAATAGAAGTGTTTTTCTCAAAGTCTGAGCAGTAAAAGAAAATGCACACGGAAGTAGTGGATTTCCATGCAGTCTTGAAGAAGTAGTGTTGTCCTTCCAACGGAAAGACAGTGCTGACTCTTGACATGCAGACAGGTAATGGGCCACAACAGAGCAAACCCACCGCAGAGTCAGTCGAAGTTTTGAAGAATATTGGTAGGTAGGTCATCACAGAGCAGACCCACTGTAGTCCTAGTAGAGATTATGGTATTGGTGGGCCACCAGAGGTGCAGACCCACTGCAATCCTTGTAGAGACGGCCAGCAGCCATCTGTTGCGACTGTGCAGGTGCACAATCACCATCGAAGAGTCTTGCAGAGAATATACCAAGTCCATAAACCACCACTTGTGCACGCACAAAGTTTCTGGAATTGTCCTTAGAAGTCTTGCAGACAATATAGCAAGTCCATAAACCACCACTTGTGCACTGACAAAGTTTTTGGAATTGTCCTTAGAACCAGCAATGTTGTTAATCAGTCCCTTGCTGAATTATTAACACACGTGCAAACACTATCAGTCCCTACTTCTCACATATTGTCCATATACTATGACCAACAGAAATGTGTGCAGTGAAATGTAACTTACAGGTTACTTAATTTGATGAACTGGTGTCAATTACAATTTTATAACATAAGAATACAATAACAAAGGTACAAAATACATCATTAAAGAACATAACAATACAGATAACATTTGTAGTAATGCAGGCTTTACAGAAGAATCGAAATAACATATACATCAGTGTTACAGGAATTATAAGTAAATACATAAAATATCAGAATAACTTTTGAAACATCAACTTCACACATGAGCATTAAAACAAAACAGAATAAATAATGTCTAAACATCTTTACAAAGTAAATACCATAGTGTTAGAAAAATTCTACAACAGAACTCTCATCAGCTAAACACATAAAGACAGGAAAAACACAAATAAACAAGGGTACACAAACACATAGCAGAATAATACAAAAGGAAAGGACAGGGTTTGTTTTACTGCAGTATTTTGCAAACAAAACTTTCTTTACTTCTTGGAGATCTCCCTTCATTCATCATTATTCCCAAAAAGGCCTATCTATACCTGCTTTCTGTATTCTATTCATATGTCTTTCAAAACAATTATTTCTCAGTGTACAATACTCATTTTGGCCCAAATCTTTTTCATATAACTTCTCAATGCATTCTTTCCCTGTTCTTCATAGTTATTATTTTGTATAGTCTACCCCCTCTTAAGCTAACTTAAATCTGCTGAGCTCAGATATATATACTAAGGGACGAGGCAATGCAGCAGCACAAAACAATTAACACAAACAGCAATGACAAAAAAATGCAAATTGGCAAAGCAAGCAGCAATAAATATAAATTAGCAGGGCAAATGCAACATTATCACTAATATGAGCCAATGTGCAGCAAAAAGAAAAATAAATCAGTAGTAAAACTGGCTTAACAGAGTAATACAAAGTGAAATTTATTAGCACTACGCCTGGCAAGCAGCAGCAGCAAATGCAATAACTTATACCTAAGCATGACAAAGCTCAAGCAGAAAAAATATTACAGTAGAAATGGCCATGTTTAATACCTATGTCACATCTTAACACTAGAGTGATGCTTCACGAGAACTTACTCTAGCAGACAAGTTACCAAATCGTTTAAAAAATTATTTATGCAGTTCCTGTGAAGGGAAACGTCTATTTGTGCTCTCTTTTCTAAGAAAGTACCTAATGGCTTTCTTTTGCCAGACGACTATCTCTCAGCTGGGCGCCCAAAACGCATTACGTCAAGGTCACTTACCTTTCTTACCAAAATATTTATGACAGCAGTTTACGCTACAGTGGCAGTCTCATATAAAAAAAATTTCACAGGTTGAGAATTTGCGTTACAAATGTGTAGAAACAAAATCCTATAAATATAACAGTGTCCAAAAAATTTTCGTCGGCATTGTGATACATTACGCATATACACACATTTCATAACTCTTAAAGTACGATTCTTGGTTTCCAACATCCTTTTTCACAAACCAGAGGCCCTAACCACTACTCATTATTCCTTACCTTATTACATATATACATATTCGTCGACACTTCTTCAGTATTTCATCATAATAAATACATATCATAATAAACATTCCTCAACAGCATAATACACATCGTCGTCGTAATAATAACATCATAACACCTCAGTCAAATCTCAAAATCGTCGTAGCTTTCTGCAATAATTTGAAAACCTAAAAAAATTCTCTGTTCATTTCATCTACCTCAAACGTACTTTAAAAATCGTGATCCTAAACCAAATACATCATTCAAAGCTCTCATAGTATCACAATGGTTCAAAAAAAAAAAAAAATCGAACAGTTCACAAAGTACAGACAAAATACAATTTCATAAGTGTGAAGTTATCCAACTGTGTAATTACGCAAACATCTGTCACTGATGTAGTAAAATAAATATTTGTCTCTCTCAGTTAAATGATCAGATAGCTGTGTAATTTATGTGTTAGAGAAATATGGTACCGATGTGTAAAGTTGTATAAGCAAATACCATATTAGCTAGGGCTCTTTGTGCTTGCCAAACACATGGTACACAAAGTAGGCGTGTACCCCCCTGAGGATTAATGTAATTACACCCTCAGGTGTTACAGATTACAGCAATGGAATGAAATGTATCACGGAAAACTTCCTTTGTAATTCAAAAATCTTGAAAAATAAATGGTTTAAGTACAAAATTAATCACTCAAATGCGTGTCCTGTAGCGCTAAATGTGCGTCTTGCTGTAAGATAATTTTGTGGAAGTGTCGTAGTTATCGTCCTCTGTAAGCAAAGTTCTGCTGAAGTCAATGTACTTACCTCATCATAAACGAAAGTGAAATGCTTTGCGTATATATATCGTAGTTATTACGTACCTTACCGTGATCAAGAAAGTACTGTGCTGTAACGTATTGTTGTGCTACGGAAAAGGCTGTCTCCTTGTAGCTATACCACAAACGTTACTACTGAAACATGTTTTCCTTTCCAGAAGAATTCAGAAAAACTGTGTAGATATAAAACAGATACAGCGCAAAAGCAAAATTGTAAATTGTGTCACATATTAGTAGCGTCGTGATAGAATCGTGTAGCAGTCAAAGAAACCAAATGCTAAGTCATCTTTAATCTTTTCAAGTAAACCAAAATGTTGCATTAAAATCTCATTAGCAGTATAAGTTCTAAGTATGTAAGCCTGATAGTCGTTACATAATCGTGCAACTTGTTGCAAGAATGTACAACACTGTGTCGTCTGTTCACTATAACAATGCATTCGTAATTACTGTCTAAATAAGTTGCCCAGGTTCTTGACTGGATATTTAACTTCAAACGTTGTTGCATGGTAACAGTTTCTCAAGTCTGACAATGCATACTAGAAATGTGAAGTGAAAAGTTTTATGGCAAAGACAAAGTTAAAAATCAGATTATCTCTCAAGAAACGGTTTTACATGTGATATGTGGTGCAATCATTTACCCTTTCTAGTGCGCAGTTTTTCAACTTCCAAGTAATTATCATGTTGTATACGTCGGTACGGAGTGCTAAAATTTTTCTCAAGGTTAGCGTCTATGTTATTTTTCTCTGAGCCAGCCGGCTCACGTGGCTGCCTGCGTGCGAGTCATTGTCTGTCTCTTTGTTGGCGCGCGTCGTTATTAGGATTAGGAGACCTAACTTCTACAAATTCACCTTGACGAGAAGGCCCTGCCCTGTTTAAAGCTCGCCAGTTCTGATGGAATTCAGGTCTGTCGTTTTGTCGGTAGTTTACATAGTTTCTTGTTTATCGGTCATGTGGTGGAGAATTTCTCCCGGAATCGTAACTGCGTGGTGGACCGTTGCGTCTGAAGTTATTCTGTATCCCTTGATAATAATTATTCTGATTGCCATATTGTCTCTCTCTATGATTGTCTCTGTCATATTCATTATTACGGAAATGCGATCTTTCTCTGTAATTATTACTACTCTGCCAACGGTTGTCATACGGGTGGTGTCTGTTTTGGTCACGATTTGCGTTGTAAGAATAGCCTTGTCGTGTCCAGTTATTATTTCTTTCATCGCGGAATTGTGACAGATGTGACCTGTAATTGTTGTGCTCCTGTTTTCGCGTTCCGCGATTGTCAGTGTCAATTTCCAGTTCTTGAAACAGTCCCTGAAAAGCTTCAATGTCGTCTTTGCAACGTCCTGTCAAAATAATATGTCGTAAATGTTCAGGCAATTTGATTAAGCAAATGCGGATGAGTTCTGAGGGGCTGTATGGGTTTGACAGGTACTGATTCTTGTGCAACACGTCTTCAAAATATTTCACAAGACTGGAAAATTCAGATTGTTCGAAATGTTTCATCATTATGATGCTATGTTTTACTCGGTCTTGTGTAGCTTGAGACCAATATACTGAGAGGAAGGCATGATAAAATTCTCCTTCACTGTGGCAATCCTGAATGACCGATCGCATTCTTACAGCTGGTTCATTCTCTAAATAGCCAGCCACACATAAATTCTAATCTGTGCTCTAATGACCAGTTGGGAGGAAAACAATGAGAGAATTGATGGAGCCATGCTTGTGGATGAATGTCGTTGCCAGAATTCTTAAATGTTTTGAATTTACGTGTAGTAATGAACAGCTCATAGTGAAAATCATCATGTCGGCGAGTCGCATGTCGGTCATTGTTACGTCGTTTCGGCGGTTCCATCTCAAAATTCGGTGTACCTTGCCAATTTCTTTCATAATTTCCGAAGTGCCCTGAGTTATTATTTTGTGACTGTTCCGTATTTCTATGTCCCTCTTCCCGTATTGGAGCGCGAGTGGCCTCTAAAATATGTAATTCCTGTATTACCTGTGTCAACTGATCTTGTACTTCCCGGATTTCTCTTTGGTGTTGCGTATTAATTTGATTCTGATTTTGTTTGAATTTCCTAATTTGTTCGCACTCTTCTGTGTCATGAAAGACTACCGGTTTTGTGTCATTCAGATTATCATCTACCTTCGTAGATAAATTATTTAGCTGATTCGAAAGTTCAACTACTTTCTCTGATAATGAACTAATTTCCTCCATGTGTCTTTCTGAACCATTTTTCAGAGTATCTACTGTGTCCTTTAAGTTTTCCTGAGTTTTTGCAAGTTGCTTAACCGAATCGGTAGATGCAACTGAGTCAATTTTAGCTTGCAAGATGTCGTGATTTTCATGAACTATAGTTTACAGTTCCTTTATGGCTGCTTCGTGATTCTGTAATGCATTTTCATGACGCGAAAAAATAGGTTGGAAATGCTCACAAATTTGTTTTTTTACGTCATTACAGACTTTTTGACATTTCGGTTCGATTTTATGTAACTCAGTAGTTAAATCTTCACGTGTTTGTTCAAGTGTGCTGTCACACTTTTGAAGATTTTGTTCCATTGCGTCTAAATGTTGCTGTGTTTGTCTCTGGTGTTGTTCCATTGTGTCTAACTTTTGAAGATTTTGTTCCATTGTGTCTAACTTTTGAAGATTTAGTTCCATTTGTTTCTGATTTTGTTCAAGCGTTGTGTTTAACTTTTGAAGATTTTGTTCCATTGTGTCTAACTTTTGTAGCCTTTGTCCCATTTGTTGCATTAACTGTAATAACAATGCACTGGTGTCTGAAACATGTTCCTCAGTGCTTTTCGGCAGTGAAGTTGCACCGGCAACATTCACATTTTGACAAGCAGAAAATGTGTCTTGACTTATTTGAGAAAACGGTGAGGACCCAAAACGTGAATCTGCAGTATTTGCAAAATTGTGTCCTGTCATTCCCGATTCCTGAGGCGGGCTGTTGGCGACCGATCGATCGATAATGCTTACCTGTTCACTAATTGTATCACTGTCTACACCATTATTTGCCGCTCGCTCCATTTCTCTATGCACAATTACCAAATTACTACTTTGAACATTAGTTAATTCATTACACGGTGGCGCTAACACACTGCTTTCGTCTTCACTGTCATTTCTCAGTTTACTTTGGAGCCTAGTATTACGTTTTTCACACGCCATTATTGTCACAATATTTCACATGATAACACAGAAAAGCACAATTTGAAGAGCAAAATAAGAAAACACATTAACATAGCATTGAAAATGATATCTCGTTAATTGCAAGCGCAGCTGCGAAATACTTGGTGCACATCTACATGCATGCCACAACTGTTTTACTGTACAAGAATGAAAAACTACAACTACAAAGGGAATTCTCTCTACAATTCCGCGCTAGCAATAAACTAAAGCTACACTAATTACACAAACTACAAGAAAAAATCAGAAGATTCCAGTGAGGTATCCTCGGCTAAGGGTCGACATATGAAACGTCCCCTTAGAAAAATTACGGACACACAATATTTTTTAGCGCAACGCAATCTGATTTTCAATAATCCCTACAAAAGAATGGCACTGACTAACATTAACCTATACCTTTTACAAATCACTTACCTCACAAAAATCTTCGTTACTCGAACTACTGCAATACAGCGAGCGCCACTACTGCCAGCTAAATAAAAGATTCAAACTACGGAAGGCACTAACTACTGATAGTCATAGTTAGCAAATGAAAGATTTTAATAGAGAACAAACAATGTTTTTACCTTAATAGTGTTCAAAAGTCATAATATATATAGCAGTTCATGACATCCAGTCTTACAAATTTCAAAACTCCGCCATTTCTCTCCCCACATCCACCACTGCTGGCGGCTCACCTCCAACTGCGCAACGCTACGCGCTGTTTACATCCAGCTGCCCAACACTACAATGGCAGACAACAATACAAACTAGCCACAGACTAACACTACAATGGCAGACAACAATACAAACTAGCCACAGACTGCACACAGCACACCAGTGATTTTCATACAGAGCGTTACGTGGCGTTACCCATAAGAAAACCTAAACAGCCTACTTACACAGGAAGTCATCCTCGTGCTCACAAAGCCAGTCCTGGACGACGTGAGCTGTGTGAGCAGTGGCCCTGTCATCGTGGAACACAGCATCACTATTGGGGAACAAACATTGTGCCATGGGATGGACCTGATCAGCCAAAATGGTACATAATCGTAGACCGTAATGCGACCTCGAAGAGTAACGGTGGGTTCCATGGAATACCACGATATGGCTGCCCAAATAATCACTGACCCCCCTCCCTCCCCCTCCCCCCTCCTATGTTTCATTGTTGGGATGTAAACCCGGTCAGGAGCTGAAAACAGTGTGCAGCAAGACTCCACTAACCAAATGACTCTCTTCCTTTGCTCCACAGTCCAGTTTTCATGGTTTCGTCATCAAGTTTAACTGTTACGGCTATCAGCTCGCCCTCCAATTCCCTTCTTATGGAAAGCCCTACGTGTTGTTTTTGTGCTGACGAGTTTCGCGAGTGCGACATTCATTTCTGCAGTGAATTTTGCAGCTGTTGTTCTCTTATTTTTCATCACAATCCTCTTCAATCACCTCTCTCGCCATCACTCAACAGACACTTTCGTCCGCGTTGTGACTTAGCGGATGTTTTCCCGCTTTCCCCTGTGTGCGGTACAAGCCTTTGATACGGTGCCTCTTGAAATACCGAAAACTACGGCTACCATACGAGCATCAACAATCTGCCCACGTTCGAATTTATTTAGCTCCGACATAACGCACTCAGAACTACACAGAAAACTGTTCTGACCACGATTGCCGCTTGAAACGTATTGAGGACATTGCACCTGTGCCGTTCGTAGTCAAACAGCTCCACCTGTCGGCTCAGCTACCATCTGCATGTGTGTTCAGATATGCATTTCTCGATGTGTTTCATATCTTTGTGCAACCCCTGCGCTTCAGGTACGACTGTTATTTTCCCTTCCGTTCGGGAATACTGCATAAGGAGGACAACTGTCAGTAATCTTCCGTATGAGCCGAATTTCATCAACCATGTAACCCCCGCCCCACCAGAGATATGTCATTTCAGTTTTATAGCGTTCATCCCGTCGTTACTACCTTGAGCAGTTAAACAGAGAACCGACTCGTGGCGATAACATATTAGACCTTCTGGTGACAAACAGACCCGAACTATTTGGAACAGTTAACGCAGAACAGGGAATCAGCTATCAGAAAGCGGTTACTGCATCAATGATTCCAGCCGTAAATAGAAATATTAAAAAAGGTAGGAAGATTTTTCTCTTTAGCAAAAGCGACAAGAATCAGATTACAGAGTACCTGACGGCTCAACACAAAAGTTTTGTCTCAAGTACAGATAGTGTTGAGGATCAGTGGACAAAGTTCAAAACCATCGTACAATATGCGTTAGATGAGTATGTGCCAAGCAAGATAGTAAGAGATGGAAAAGAGCCACCGTGGTACAACAACCGAGTTAAAAAACTGCTGCGGAAGCAAAGGGAGCTTCACAGCAAACATAAACATAGCCAAAGCCTTGCAGACAAACAAAAACTACGCGAAGCGAAATGTAGTGTGGGGAGGGCTATGCGAGAGGCATTCAATGAATTCGAAAGTAAAGTTCTATGTACTGACTTGGCAGAAAATCCTAAGAAATTTTGGTCTTATGTCAAAGCGGTAGGTGGATCAAAACAAAATGTTCAGACACTCCGTGAACAAAATGGTACTGAAACAGAGGATGACAGACTAAAGGCCGAAATACTAAATGTCTTTTTCCAAAGCTGTTTCACAGAGGAAGACTGCACTGTAGTTCCTTCTCTAGATTGTCGCACAGATGACAAAATGGTAGATATCGAAATAGACGACAGAGGGATAGAGAAACAATTAAAATCGCTCAAAAGAGGAAAGGCCGCTGGACCTGATGGGATACCAGTTCGATTTTACACAGAGTACGCGAAGGAACTTGCCCCCCTTCTTGCAGCGGTGTACCGTAGGTCTCTAGAAGAGCGTAGAGTTCCAAAGGATTGGAAAATGTCACGGTCATTCCCGTTTTCAAGAAGAGACGTCGAACAGATGTGCAGAACTATAGACCTATATCTCTAACGTCGATCAGTTGTTGAATTTTGGAACACGTATTATGTTCGAGTATAATGACTTTTCTGGAGACTAGAAATCTCTCTGTAGGAATCAGAATGGGTTTCGAAAAAGACCGTCGTGTGAAACCCAGCTCGCGCTATTCGTCCACGAGACTCAGAGGGCCATAGACACGGGTTTCCAGGTAGATGCCGTGTTTCTTGACTTCCGCAAGGCGTTCGATACAGTTCCCCACAGTCGTTTAATGAACAAAGTAAGAGCATATGGACTATCAGACCAATTGTGTGATTGGATTGAAGAGTGCCTAGATAACAGAATGCAGCATGTCATTCTCAATGGAGAGAAGTCTTCCGAAGTAAGAGTGATTTCAGGTGTGCCGCAGGGGAGTGTCATAGGACCGTTGCTATTCACATTATACATAAATGACCTTGTGGATGACATCGGAAGTTCACTGAGGCTTTTTGCAGGTGATGCTGTGGTGTATCGAGAGGTTGTAACAATGGAAAATTGTACTGAAATGCAGGAGGATCTGCAGCGAATTGCCACATGGTGCAGGGAATGGCAATTCAATCTCAATGTAGACAAGTGCAAAGTGCTGCGAATTCATAGAAAGATAGATCCCTTATTATTTAGCTACAAAATATCAGGTCAGCAACTGGAAGCAGTTAATTCCACAAATTATCTGGGAGTACGCATTAGGAGTGATTTAAAATGGAATGATCACATAAAATTGATCGTCGGTAAAGCCGATGCCAGACTGAGATTCATTGGAAGAATCCTAAGGAAATGCAATCCGAAAACAAAGGAAGTAGGCTACAGTACGCTTGTTCGCCCACTGCTTGAATACTGCTCAGCAGTGTGGGATCCGTACAAGATAGGGTTGATAGAAGAGATAGAGAAGATCCAACAGACAGCAGCGCGCTTCGTTACAGAATCATTTAGTAATCGCGAAAGCGTTACGGAGATGATAGATAAACTCCAGTGGAAGACTCTGCAGGAGAGACGCTCAGTAGCTCGGTACGGGCTTTTGTTGAAGTTTCGAGAGCAAACCTTCACCGAAGAGTCAAGCAGTATATTGCTCCCTCCTACGTATATCTCGCCAAGAGACCATGAGGATAAAATCAGAGAGATTAGAGCCCACACGGAAGCATACCGACAATCCTTTCCACGAACGATACGAGACTGGAATAGAAGGGAGAACCGATAGAGGTACTCAGGGTACCCTCCGCCACACACCGTCAGGTGGCTTGCAGAGTATGGATGTAGATGTAGATGTAGATGTAGATGTAGATGTTACGAGTCCGCTATTTTTACATGATTCGGCAAACTTACTTTTTGTATTAATTTCATAGCTGGATGCCGTTCTTTCGGTAGAGGGAAGACGTGTGCGTCATTTTTCTGCGAATGATATAAATTTTATTCTGTGTGTTATTGTATTTTAACTGTATATATATCGCAGTTTCTGAAACTTAGATTGGGGACTAGTCCATTATTTGCCTAAATGAGCGTGTAAAACCGTATAAAACCCACACTCACGCTCTACACTGTACTAGACCTTCTTTTATTCTCAGTGCATGAACTGGTCGGCAGCGCTTCTCGTTCTCCATTTTCTCTGTGTTCTGCAAGTGTCTTCTGTACCGAATATGTTGACAGTTTAAGATCATATTTTATCTGTCTGGTGTACTGAAGTTTTGGATTTTCTTGTGCATTCTTCGAAGGAATTTTTCCTGTTATTAATTTCAGAGTGAACGGACAATATTTGTGTATGTGTCCAACCCATCGTTCTCTCTCTTCTTTGATAGTCGCCCACAACGATCTTTTCTCTCCTACGTTATTTAAGGCTTTTTCTTCTAAAATCCTCAGATCTCTTCTTCAACACCACGCCTCAAAAGCTTGCAATCTTTTCCGTTCTGGCTCCCCTGCTGACTCCGAGCCATATAGGGCAACGTTCAAGACAAAAAGGTTTATGTACTGTCCCTGGTATGTATAATAAGATTTTTCGATGTTACTAGCTTCTCCTTCTTGTTGAATTCCGTTTTAGCTTTTAAATTTCTATAACTACATCTTGACATGAACTACAGCATGTTATTCAACTGCCCAGGTACTTAAAGCTGGTGACGTGCTTTAGATTCTCTTCATCTTGACGTAGGTTTGTTTACACTTAAGCTTTGCTATATAGACGTTTTTCGGCTTTTTCTGATTTATTTTGACATTTTATCTTCCTGAAAATACCTTTTTTATACCTTATATGCCCTTTTGGAAACTACTGGCAGATTCGGCTCAGATAGCTATATCATCTGCAAATCTTAGCATTTTCGTAGTTTCTCCATGTACAGGTCTTCCTTCAACATATGTATCTATCTGTTCATTTATTGCATACTCATTGTATATGTTGAAGAGTAATGAGGAAACGCTGCATACCTGCTGAACACCTATATTTACTTTGCGTATTTGACATCACTGTCTTTCATTTTGATTCCTGCTGGCTGATTCCTCTAAAGCTGCTGGATTATTTCCTTATCTCTGTGGATCCAGTTTAATGCGCATTAAAATTTGCATCATTTTGGACCATCCTACCGTGTTGAAAGTCTTATCGGAATCAATAAAGTCTACAAACAGTAATTTATTAATTATGAGTATTTTTCACACAGTATTCGTAAGATAATTACTGCTTCTCTAGTTCCTCTATCTTTCCTAAATCCAAATTGATCTTCAGCTATCTTTTGATTATTTTTGTTTGACATTCTGTTGCATACCATCTTTGTCAGTATCTTCGAGGCATGGGTTGTCTGATGTGATTTCCTTATCTTGGGATATTTTAAGGGATTTTTCTTTTTCATGTTATTCAACTGCCCAGGTACTTAAAGCTGGTGACGTGCTTTAGATTCTCTTCATCTTGACTTAGGTTTGTTTACACTTAAGCTTTGCTATACAGACGTATTGATGAGCTCATATAGAAAACTTTTTATTTTGCTATCAAATGTTGCTATATTTTGCAGTTATTGCATAATGGCTAGGAGTCATTTTGGATTTAGTTCTTTATTTGCTTTCTCGAATCTTTATCTGAGTATTTTTGGTCCAAGTTCATCTTGCAAAACATATGTTGCATTTTCCCTTAACTTATCCTTCATCCCGGGTCCGTGATATGATTACTCTATATATTCCTTACAGTGTTCTGATAAATCAGTATTATCTATGGCACACTCCGTTTTTATTATTGATTGCGGCTCTTTGTGCCTTGTAGGTGTAGCTGATTAAGGGTGTCCGAGATGTTCTTTTGGGTGCAGCATGGACTGCATTGTGCTTAGGTAATGGAAGCAGATGGGACATTTATTTCTCTGGGCAATCTCATTTACTCTAGTGCCGTCTGAATTTCACGAACGAAGGAATGATCGCACAGCGAGCGCTATTCCTGTGTTATAAAGTCATAGACCCCTTTTAAAATCTAGTAAAATTGGAGTACAAAAAAAAATATGTGGTACGATTTTTACCGTACTCCATCAAATTTGAAATGTCCTTTGACTTTCTAATAACCAGAGCGGATACTTACTCCAGATATTTGTTTCATTATTAGACCACCAGGCAGGACACAATCTGAAAATAATAGAAACATAACGGAGCTTGGAGGAGGGTACCTTGTACCACTAAAAGTCATTTCCTTTCCCGTTCCACTCTCTAAAGGGGCGAGCGGAAAGCGACTGTCCATATGCCTCCGTACGAGCCCAGATTTCTGTTACCTTGATTTCACAGTCCTTACAGTCAGTTGCAAATGCCAGTTCTCTAAATTTTTTCAGTATGGATTTGTGAAAATAACGTCATCGTCAGTCCAGGGATTCCCATTTGATGTTCAGAAGCATCTCCGTGATACTGGCTGTTGATCAAACCTACTGATAATAAACCTAGCAAGACGCCTTGGAATTGCTTCGATGTCTTCCTTTAAACTGACCTGGTGGGGATCCAAAACACGCGAGCAGTATTCAACAATGGATCGCACTAGTGGTCTAAACGCAGTCTCCTTTATAGATGAGCTACACTTCCCTAAAATTCTCCCAGTAAACTCAAGTCGGCCGTTCGCCTTCCCTACTACCGTCGTTACATGCTCGTTCCATATCATATGGTTTTGCAACGTTATACTCGTACCTTGACTCTGTCAAACAGCGGACCACTGATGCTGTATTTGAACGTTACAGGATTGTTTCCCCTACTCATCTGCTTTAACTAACATTTTTTTTAGAGCATGTTGCCATTCGTCACACCAAATTGAACTTCATTCTAAGACATCCATTATCTGTGTCTAGTTGAAACCTCTTCATATAATTTTTTTTTTACTTAAACTGAAATAACTGAGAAGGTGAAACTTCTACGTTATTACTTAAATTGCTTAATGCAACTCAACTTTCTAAAACTGCTGAGTGAAACTGACGTACTGTCACTTTGCTTGTCTTTATCATTTGAACACTGATCTACAGAATTTTCGCTGACAAATACAGCTCAAACTTATTCTATTCATTTATGACACACAATATACCAGGATAACGCAATCTGACTATTAATTAACACAAAAGAATGGCCCTGAATTAGAAGAAATCCTAACAATAACCCAAACTTTTCATATGTAACTTACCTCACAGAAAATCTTCATGACACGAACTACAGCAAACACAGCAAGTATACAGCCAGCTAAATAAAAAGATTCTAACTACTGCAGGTTCTAACTACTAACAGGCATGTGGTTAGCAAAAGAAAGATTTTGTTGCAGACAAAACAATGTACTTATCAGATTTTACCTTAATCATGTGCCATCCAGTTCGAAAAATTATTTAATCGTCAGTGACGCCCAGTTACATAATTATGTAAGCGTCAATAATTCCATTACCCACATTTTACAATCCATGTCCTATCAATATTAAATCTCCTGCTTCTAACCTCCATTACTGCTAACAATTAACTTCAAACTGCGAGTCTCTTACAGAGGGCGCACAGCGCTGTCAGTGATATTAATGCAGCCTACAGCGCTGCCAACATATAAACAGGCTACTTACATAGTCACTTATCGATGAAATGATGGTACCTTCCCGTATACTAAAGCGTCATCAGCAAACACCTGAAGACTGCTGATCACCCTATCAGTCAGATTATTTATGTCTACGGAGAACAAGACAGGTCATGACATACTTCCCTGGGGCGCTGCTGACGATACTCATGTCTCTGACGAACACTCATTCTCGAGAACAACGTACTGGGATCTACACCGTTCAGCCACATCAATGTGACCACCGTCTACGTTCGACGTCTATTTGCAATAACTACTCACAGACGGCAGGTGGCAGTACTGGCAGTGGAGGGTATATAAAGCGTTGCGGGGAGACGCGGAAAACGATGCAGTCGTCGTCGTATTGCTGAAAGGGAGCGATTTATCTGACGTCCTAAAGGACATGATTGTTGACTTCTGGACCAAGGGTGGAAGCATTTCCGAAACGGCTAAGTTCGCAAACTGTTAGCGTGTCGCCGTGGTTAAAGTATACCACGGATGGCAAAATGGCTTTATCCAAAACCTGCCCCGAGGCAGTTATGGTGTACCACAAAGCATAGATGACAGGGGTGAACGACGATTGCAGAGATGTGTGCGAGCGGATAGACTTGCAACTGTCGAGCAATTGACCGCCCAGATGAACCAAAGGGCTACCTACCAACATTGTCTCCTCAACGACCTTTCGGCGAACATTGCTGCCCATGGGCCTCCGCAGTAGGTGCCTGTTTCGTGCTAACTGCTGTTCACCTTCGACGAAGGTTGGAATTTGAACGCCAATACCACAACTGGACGTCCACTGAATTCCGACAGGTGACCTTTTCAGATGAATCGCTTTTTATGCACCATTGGACAGGCGGCTGTTGACGTGTACGGCGTGAAACGTCTGAAAGCAAACTCCGTGCAATCAATGTAGGAATGGTCCAGGCCGGAGGAGAGTGAGTTATGGTCTGGAGAATCTTTTCGTGCCATTACTTGGGTGATCTCGTCGTTCTCGAAGGCACAATGGGTCAACACAAGTATGCTTCTATCCTTGGGGACATTGTCCACACCTACATACAGTTTGTTTCTTCTCGGCTCGATGGCATCTTCCAGCGGGACAATGCAACGTGTTACACAGCTCACAATGTCGTGTTGTTTCGGAGAGCACCAGAATTAGTGTACCGTGCACCGCTAGCCACCAGACTCCCCGGATTTAAACCCACTCGAAGATACGTGGAAGCAGCCCGACCAGGCTGTTCGCGCCATGGATCTTCAGCGGAGGAACCTAGCGCAGCTGGCCACGGCACTAGAGTCGGCGTGGCTCCACACCTCTGACGGTACCTTCCAGAGCCTCAGTGGCTCCCTTCCTGCACGTCTCGCAGCGGTTCGCTCTGCAAAAGGTAGATGTTCAGGGTTTTGACAGGTGGTCACATTAATGTGACTGCACAGTGTATAAGAAGCCTTACATACGGATGAAGGAAGCATGATCTTCTTCACCATCACAGTGTTGCAATGTAGGCGTTTCAGCGCATCTTTCCCTTGGGTTTTTTTAATCTGACATCCAAGGAAGACTTATATCGAGCGTAAGGCCCAGGAACCTCACAGAATATTTAGAAGTTACGCCATCCGTCCAAAAAGACCAGAAACTGATTTTATTCAACCATATTTCCGATGTCAGCGCAGTAATTACGGCGACAGTTTGAAATAACAACTCTAAACAACAGATGCGCATTTGTCAAGTCAGTTTTGAGCAGGTAGTATTAGGTAGAGGAAGTGCGACCGTTGTGTGTCAATGTTGTTCTGTCACAAATCGCAATGGAGCAACATATCAAAATCTAGTGCTCAAGATATTCTGCAGAATGTTTTGAAAAACAGAAAAGTGTATGCAAAGTTTGTCCCGCACATCTTGACTTCTGAACAGAAACAACGAGGCGTAGACGCCTGCTGCGACTTGATTGAAACGCATAACGCGAACAATTATTTGCTGGAAAAAATCACGACAGGCGACGGGGCTTCGTGTTATCAGAACGAACCCACCACAAAACGACAAAGTGCAGCAGTTCACGTGAAGTGTCAACACTTCGACAGTATACCGACATCCAAGCCAGTGTGACGCGCAAGTTGAATAACATCCCAAAGGAGAACTTTCCTAACAGTTTCACGTGGATGTATGAACGTTCTGCCCGTTGTATTCATGTGTGAAGAGACAATGGAGAACACCTGAAGCATTAAAACTGCCATCTTAACTTTTCTCAATTTTTTATTAATATTGTCTGGAAACTGACGAAGCTGATGGTTGTCCATCATATGCATGTTACCTCTGAGACACAAAATTTTGTCTGTGCTTTCGCCATCGATTTCTGTGTGCTCAGAAGCAACTGCTGATGCTGATTAAATGTGGCTGCAATACTAGAGGATGAACAAAAATTAGAAAATTCATTAACTTACAAAGAACAGTTAGAAGGAATCTATTGTGAACGAAATACAATTCTGAGAAACGACTCAAATTGTAACACTTAAAATGCTTCCCTAATACACAATGTCAATATTATAAAACAATATGAAAATGTTCTTGAAAGTCAATATCTAAAATATCGATCGTTGAAGACGGATTACAATAAATTGGGTGACGTCCACGGAATTCTCAGTAATAGAGTTGACAAAGGTTATTGTATCTGAAAGTGGTATCATTTGCCTTCTTTAAAGCAAGGAATATACTTATGAGGCTTTTCTTACGAAGGAAAACTGATGTGCAGTCTCATAAATTTGAATAAGGTTTCCCGGGAATATAATGATACCTTCTGAAGACAAGCTAGAGGATGTAATACAATGTGTTATGAATCCTCCCAAGAACTCCACGTGGAGTGATGAGAGCGCTAGCCGTGGCACAAGACCAGAAACAAAGTATGAGTCGAGAGGTAATTAATGTATATGAAATAAAGTGACAGATTCGGGACCTTTTGACGAGAAACAAACCGCTACTATATCCAAAATTTACATATAAATTTTATTTCGAACTATATAAAGATTCGACCGTGAACTGAAGCATCTAAATAATTACAGAAACGGAAGGCACCTTGTAACAATAATTTACCACATACGGAGGAATCGAAATCTGTAAACAGATCTCGACTGCCATCATTTAGAGATTATACTACAACTGAGATGTGATTATATTTTCACACAATTTAGGTGCATAGATCCTGAGACATCAGTACCCAGAACAACCACCTCTGGCCGTAATAACAGCCTTGATACGCCTGGACATTGAGTCAAACAGAGCTTGGATGGCGTGTACAGGTGCAGCTGCCCATGCTGCTTCAATACGATACCACCGTTCATCAAGAGTAGTGACTGGTGTATTGTGACGAGCCAGTTGCTCGGCCATCATTGACCACACGTTTTCAGTTGGTGAGAGATCTGGAGAATGTGCTGGCCAGGGCAGCAGTCGAACTTTTTCTGTATCCAGAAAGGCCCGTACAGGACCTGCAACATGCGGTCGTGTATTATCCTGCTGAAATGTAGGGTTTCGCAGGGATCGAATGAAGGGTAGAGCCACGGGTCGTAACACATCTGAAATGTAACGTCCACTGTTCAAAGTGCCGTCAGTACCAACAAGAGGTGACCGAGACGTGTAACCAATGGCACCCCACACCATCACGTCGGGTGATGCACCAGTATGGCGATGACGAATACACGCTTCCAATGTGGGTTCACCGCGATGTCGCCAAACACGTATGCGACCATCAGGATGCTGTAAACAGAACCTGGATTCGTCCGAAAAAATGACGTTATGCCATTCGTACACCCAGGTTCGCCGGTGAGTACACCACCGCAGGCGCTCCTGTCTGTGATGCAGTGTCGAGGGTAACCGCAGCCATGGTCTCCCAGCTGATAGTCCATGCTGCTGCAAACGTCGTCGAACTGTTCGTGCAGATGGTAGTTGTCTTGCAAACGTCCCCATCTGTTGACTCAGGGATCGATCCGTTACACCCATGCGGATAAGATGCCTGTCATCTCGACTGCAAGTGATACGAGGCCGTTGGGATCCAGCACTCCGTTCCGTATTACCCTCCTGATCCCACCGATTCCATATTATGCTAACAGTCATTGGATCTCGACCAACGCGAGCAGCAATGTCGCGATATGATAAACCGCAATCGCGATAGGCTACAATCCGACCTTTATCAAAGTCGGAAACGTGATGGTACGCATTTCTCCTCCTTACACGAGGCATCACAACAACGTTTCACCAGGCAACGCCGGTCAACTGCTGTTTGTGTATGAGAAATCGGTTGGAAACTTTCCTCATGTCAGCACGTTGTACGTGTCGCCACCGGCGCCAGCCTTGTGTGAATGCTCTGAAAAGCTAATCATTTGCATATCACAGCATCTTCTTCCTGACGGTTGAATTTCGCGTCTGTAGCACGTCATCTTCGTGGTGTAGCAATTTTAATGGCCAGTAGTGTATTTAACCAAAGCACCACCTAGCTTGGTTGTTTCTAGAGAGGTAAGACCTGTATCAAAAGTGTACCCCCAGCGGGGATATGGCCTCATCGGATTGTCTGTACTCTCGTGACAAAAATCTGTGTATGTGCTGGTAAACGGAGGAATGAAGTGATTCGATATGCAGATGTTTCAGTTTGTGGGTGATATGGTTCCAACCACTGGTGTAGGGACTGTGTACGATTCCGTCCTTCGTGTGGAAGGAAGACATCTTAATTAAGAAAAACTGTAGTAAGCTGTAACTAAAATGTGAATCACTTATTTCTCTATCTCAGTTTTACTCCCTGTGCAGAAATTGATAACCGACAAACTTATACAGCAGCCGAAGATTCTTAAATGTATTTTTCCTACTGCCTCTAAGACTGTCGGTAAGATCAGCTCATTAAGATGCATAAAACGTACTAATAACTATAAAGTTATAATTTATATCACTGACCTGATTTTCATGTATGCACCCAGTACTCCAGTCTGTAGTTCTGTACTGTAAGAAAAACTGAACACCCGCTACTCTCGATCAGTATAAAAATTATGTTTCAGGCTGGCTCTGGATACTTCCAATGGATGCTGCTCTTTGTTGTTGGTCTTGGCATGGCTGCTGATACGGTGGAATTGTTTGTTGTACCATACATCCTACCCAGTGCTGAAGTGGAGATGTGTCTTGGCAGCAGGGAGAAAATCTGGTTAAGTAAGTACTTATTAGTATTTGACTGTATTTTAAATTTTCAATTTATGATTATTGTAACGTTAATTATAATTAGATTTGTAAGTTTTAAGACACATTTTACCGGAAACACCAACAGTAAAATAATACGTAGATTACAGTTATGATTTGCTATAGAGACTTTATAAACAAAATTCGTCTTGAATGAGTCCAACATACTATCAACTCACATGTGTCTCAAGTTAACCATGCAGGAAAGACATAGTGATATGACTTGTTCATAACTATCTTAATTAATAAAAAATGTAGTAGCCTTTCATAACCATCTTAATTAATAAAAAATGTAGTAGGCTGTAACTAAAATGTGAATCACTTATTTCTCTATCTCAGTTTTACTCCCTGTGTAGAAATTAATAACCGACAAACTTATACAGCAGCCGCAGATTCTTAAATGTATTTTTCCTACTGCCTCTAAGAGTGTCGACATTCGTAAACATACTTTCAGATGCTTTGCAGTTTTAATTTTCCCACTGCATTTTAAGCTCTTCACAACTGACTCATTGTCTGATTCTTTTCTACATCTCTATCGTCGTAGATTCAGTGAATAAAGCCAAAAATAAGACTTTGAGATGCTGCAGTTCAGACACATTAAACAGATAGACTGAAGATACGAGCAAACCTCATCACTGTCGTGGGTTGTCTTCCCTTCTTGGCAACATGTTTCTCACTGCAATTCCTTTCATTATTATAGACTGAATGGCAGGTTTGCTTACGGAAAACAATTGTAGACAGTACTCTCAGTTGTTCCTTTTTACATGTTCTAATGACAACTTCATGTTAGCAGAGGCTGGAAACGAATCTGCACGGCACACACTGATAGATTTTATTTCTTCACAGGCATCTAGAGCATCGTTCACTAGTCATTACACTTGGTTTCTCCCCAAAGGACACTTATTAATTTGAAAGACTATATTATTCGTAGATTTTTGGATGTCCCAATGAGAGCATTCTTAAGGAAAACTGTTTCTCATTTTATAACAACTAAAAGAACAAAAAGTGTTTTCCACTCATAATGTCTACAGTATAACGACTGGAAATAATGGAAAATAAGAAAAGAAAGCGAATTGTCTCCGTTGAATGAGCTTGTCATTTTGCAGCACGCTTAAGACAGAAAATTAGAAACAATTACGACAGCTACTGAAGAGAAGGGCCGCCACCGGATGTTAATTTATAGTGTTCAGGCTGCAGTCGCATTACCAACTGTCTATCTGAGTATTAGCTACAATGACTAGTGACAGGAATGGGAATAAAACTCATTGACTTATTTTTTTGGTATTTTGGCCCTAATAGCCCATTCAAGGAACATCAAAAATGTCATGAAGAACATACTAAAAATCAACCGGTGGGGTGTGAGTGATGGATGGGGGGGGGGAGCGTTTAAAGGTATTTTTTTAATGTTGTTCTTGAATATCTAGAAAACTGCGGCTTCTAACAAAGATGTTTCCCAGTACTAAATTAAACTGCAGTAAATTTCCTACAGAAACGTCTTATTCATTTTGCCTCTAGATCTAGTAATTTCGTTGCAGGAGACGGAAAATCACAGATTATTAAAAATAGTGTTTAACGGTATACGCTTTTTGTTCATTGTTAAAAGAAGTAGGATACGATAAATATTAAATCTTTGCAAGTGTAGGTTAAACTTATGAAGTAAAATGCTGAATTTTGGGGGTGTAACAACGTGGAAGGAAGGGGTATGGAGGTTAGAAGCGTGGGGGAAGTTAGGTCGCTGGACTGTGGTCTTGCTCTTCCCTCCTTCATAGGTCTGCAAGCTGAAGAGCGAGCAGGCGCTTACCCATTCTTCCTACCTCACAACCTCATAAAAACCAACTACAGATTGTATAACAAAATTATACCGACCCTTCCATGGTGCCTTATGCTTTACTGGCGACACAGTGTGCAGACATGCCTGGAGTGTTTATTTTCCATAAAATTTGTTGACATTGTATGAACTACTAACGCAAGTAACACGTAAGGACAGAATCTACATAAACCTGTTCATGCTCTTCTACACTGCTGGAGTGATTATTAGTCATCCTGTATGGCACGTGTAGCTTTATTCTGGGAAAGTTATTTTCCCCCAACATGAGCACTGACCACGTTACTGTTTACACTCAGACCATACCTCTTCAACCTGTCCAGTTCTCCTCTGTAAGTCGACAAAATAATTTCGCTGAGCTTGTGTTTATGTAGTGTAGTTATTTTCAGTCTATCGAGTACTTATTTGCAAGCGTGATGTCCTCAGTGAGTTATGTAGAATTGATCGGAAAGGGACTGGAATGATAAATGTAGCACTTGCCGCTGTCTGTCGTTAACAGCGTATTTTAAATGCATGCAACTGTGTTGTAGTTGCTTCTTGTTGAATTAATGAATGGTCAGGGATTTACTGCGCTTCACTCACCATCAATTGCGTTACTGATGGAGTGTATAAAGGTTTTCAAATCAGGAATCGCTGTCACTTCTATAGTAAGCTGCAATGGACGGAGTCGCTTACCACTCCTACATAGTATATCCTACAAGGTGGGTGTCAGTATGTCTTGTAGGACTCATTATGTTGACTCTACAGCAGTAATCTGTTGTAAAGCATTACCTGACTTACGTTGAAATATCTGAAGTTCCATAACACATAGGTGACTTACAAGGTGACAATTATTGAACTACATGAAATAAAATCTTCATAACTTCTGAACGGTTTGCGACAGGAGTTCAAACTGCACAGTTGGCCGTGGGACACGATGGGAATTAGTATGCACTGTATGCTTTGATTTTGCTACCAAGCCCACTTTCATTTGGATGGGTTTGCCAGTAAGCAAAATTGGCGCATTTGCGGGACTGAGAATCCGCATTTCGCGATCGAGAGTCTCTTCATCCTCAATGGACTACCATGTGGTGGGGAATGTCCGGTCACGGAATAATGGGAGGGCACTAATCCGTCGTCTTCCAAGGGAACAAATCCTTGACACCTGTACCTCGTGAGAGAGACAAACTGGCGGCAGCTCCATTATGCTCTGGGGAACATTCACGTGGGGAGCCATGGGTCCAGTGTAGCACGTGCAAGGAATCATGACGGCTAAGGAGTATCGTGCACTGATTGCAGACCACGTACATCCCTTCATAACGATCATGTTTCCCAACGCCAGTGGCAGTTTTCAACAAGTTAATGGGCCGTTTCACAAGACCAGGAGTGAGATGGATGGTTCAAGAAACACAGTGGCGAGTTCAAATTGATGTGCTAGCTCTCCAACTCGCCAGATCTGAACCCTATCGAACACATCTGGGATGCGATTGAACGTGGCGTTAGAGCTCACCCCTCCCCCGTCCTCGGAATTTACGGGAATTAGGTGACTTGTGTGTGTAGATGTGGTGCCAACTCCCTCCAGCAACCTACCAAGGACAAATTACTTCCATGGAATGACGCGTTGTCGCTATTATTCGTACCAAATTTGGACTTACCGGCTATTAGGTTGTCATAATGTTCAAGCTGATGAGTGTAGATGTAGTTGCACAGGATGCTGCTGCAAGTAATTCTATAGTGTTGTTAGTTTGTTATTCTAATCAAGTAATCATGACAATAAACATCGAATGAATTCAGAAACGCGCTGAAAAAGATAGTAACAGGTCAGTATACACCTTAGGCAAACGTAAAAGAAATGCTCGGGAAATTTAAACTGTAATACTTGGAAGATAGGAAACGTAGTTCTAGGCAAACCACAGTGGAACGTGCGGAGGCTGTGTACACTCTGGCGACCTCTTTGACGAAGGTATATTAAACCCTAATCTTCCTTCGTGGTTATTGCAAGATCCCTTGCAAGTGTGGGCTTTCATACATCGGGCTGACGACTCACACCGTCCACGAAAGATGTGCGTGACTCCGCAGGTATAACCGTCTCTTACAGCCCAAAATATCAACATCGGCAGAGCACTGTATCGGTACTGGTCGTCATTTTAGGGTTGATTTCATCTTTTTGGACTCGGTAGTAAAAGAAGCAGTTGAAATTCATTTACTGAAGAATTTAATTAATGGAAATAGCGGTTTGAAGTTGGCCTCATAATGGAATCCGCCACTTTCTTTAATAAATTTGCAAAGACGTCGCTGCAGTACAGCTCATTAACGTACATCCATATACTCATAGATAACTTTCGTCTGTTGTTGCTTCCAGTGGTTGTTCTGCAAACGTGTAATCATACAGCAATCATCTGTCTGCAGATTTATGCACAACATGTTGCTTTCTTTCGGGGAGCTGCCGTCAGTTCCACCAAGTGTCAATTCTTTGTGGATCTTCCTGCACCTCGGGTCAATTTTCAAGCAATTTGTAAAAAGAAAGGATCCCATAACACTCCTTTGGGGTATGGCCGTATTTAGTTTTACGTCTAAAGAATTGTCTTCGTTGAGAACTACTTATTGTGTTTTGTTAGCTAAGAAAATCTTTAATCCAACCGCACAAGTAGTCTAACATTATGTACGCTCTTATTTTGTAAATTAAGGGGAGGTTCTGGTCGAGCGGCATGAAAAAGTTGAAGTTTAGTATTTTTTTCTTACAAGGATTGATTTTATTAAAATGGGAATTTTATCACTTTATTGTACATACATTCGTCTATAAAAAATTTTCTCACCAAACATTAAAAATGGCGATTGCAACTTAAGGTTAGACTCCTATTCCAGGACCATGAAGGCATCTTTTCTCTACCTCAGACATGCTCTATTTCTGAACCTGGTGCTGTATTTTTTCAGCCCGGGCTCTTTTAACATATTGACAAGGGAATGATCCAATCTGACATGTCGAAACCCACCCTGAAATTTTTATACAGGAAGCATACAACGAAAGAAACGCAGTATCAGAATCTTAGCTGCTAAGACAAACTGCAAGTATTTTTAAAAAGTTGTTAAAGTTGTTCATTTTTGTCGCACAAAGAGCCACATGTAACAGCAGCCTGTTAAGGCCGTTCCTGCTTAGCGTGTGATCGTCTGTGACTAAAGTGCGTAGCGCCATGTAGTGCTCCGGAGTGATACAAGCGGATTTGAAACACTTAAGCCATAAAATATGTCACGTGTCATTTATGTTTTGAATAAGAGGCAGTTCGTATCGACAACTAAACTGTTGCATACGTAATTCATACAATGGTGCCACGCAGAGAAAAAGAAATGAAGGCGATGTTTGATGTTACATTGCAGAAGACTTCCATCAGTCGTGACTTTAATTTATTGAAATGAGGTATTGGGAGCACATACACAATTTTCTGTCAATTCCTGTAGCACAGTCCCTATGATAATTTTTGAATGATGTTCACTTTAGTAACAGTGGAACAGTTCCTTGTTTATGTTTATTCCTCACAGTCGTCGCAATAAAGCTAGGTGTCATTTGAATGATGGAAACATTTTTCTTACACCAGGCACACCCGACGAAAGAAACATTAATGCTTTCAGGCACGTAGCATTTCATTTAGACATAATTGCCGTGGAGTAAGAAATGGTCCTGACAGTTGCTCTGCTTATTGTGCTGCATGTTGAGCATACAAATTCGTAAAATGTGCTGATGCAAATTGGTAATGCACAAATGACTGAAATTTAAGAATGCTGTCCAAGAGATAATCCTAAAATGACACAGAACTATCGGAAATTATATTGGCCAGCAATTTCCTTAGAAATAGTTTCCACAGTCGAAGAAAATTCTTTATCGAGCGTTACATGGGTTGTTCTGGGTGAAACCTGAATTATATCGACAATCTTTTCATCGTCCTCCTGAAAGACAGAGGTATCGCTATGTCAATACCAGAAGTCCAACAAAAGCAATGAATTAATTTCCGCAACTGGTTGAAAACCGTTTTGACTAAAATGTTAAAAATTATTCTTTCCTTTTTTCCAGATTTTGACAGGTCGCTTATATAATTTTTGCCACGAGGCCCTCCTTTTATATTGTTGTTCTTAATATGCCTTGAGGTCCCTAAAGACAGATATAAATCTGCGGAGTTAGTAATCCACTCATACTTATTACTGCCATTGTTGTATATGGATGTGTCATAGCATTAATCGATTCCACAACAGACTCTGTCTTTCTTCGCCTCCTAATGATAAAGTGTGGTTTGCTCGCAATTCTTTCACGAAAAGTAGCTGATCAGCGTTAAACACAGCAGATACGTGGATAACAGCAAGCTTTTTCTTCACGTCAGCAACGAATTAACGGTATCTCCTCTACACGCTTACTTGACGTAAACTTCGTTGTTTTGCGACTTCCTTTACTATGTGATTTCTTGAATCTGCTCAACAAGGTTGAAGAGACCTTGAAATCAGCGATGTTCATCTCATTTGCGATTCGGAGAGCCAGTCTCGTAGATCTTCATTCGTAACACTGCATTGCCTCTCACAAGGAGCTTTACATGGTTCTTACCTAAAGAAAATTCCTCTAAAGAGCTGTTTTGCATCTTATTTATTCACCTTTAGGGATTTGCAAAACCGCGTTTGTTCACTGCTTAATATTAAGTGTTAAACACAATGAATATTGGTTTAGCTTTATCGCCATTGTTAACTCTTATACTGCCGCAAACGCCACTGGTAATGATTATGGATATTAAATGATTAGCAAATTTGAGTGGACATCAACTGCAGAGAATTTCTGCAGAGAAACTATCAACAAAAACTGAAATTCGCTTTACAAATCGTGATCGCACCGAGTCGCGTTGTATGTTCACCGACGCGTTGTCAACCAAGGATATGCGCCAGCCACTTCGTGCGTGTGAGGACCGGTACAGCTCCGGTACGGGTGTGCGTTCTCCAGCTGCCTAGCAATTTTCAACATTTTTTAAAAATACTTGCAGTGCGTCTTAATAGCTAAAATATTGGCAAGGTCTTTCTTTCGGTGTACTCTTCTTGTACAAAAAAAATCTCAGGGCATGTTCTGACACGTCGGATTGTACTATTTCGTTTTGAGACATTCCTTGCTCTACAGCGGCCACCCGTTTCCTGTCAGATAACCCAGTGAATTTTGTACTGTTCGTTCATATGACGATTCCTAAGACGCTCATGGTCTTCAGAATAGATGAATAGCCTTCACTGAATACACTTGCAGCTATACATGCTGCTATTCCAATAGTTTTTGCCCAAAAATGAAGCAAATCTTCATTGGACAGAAATTCGTATACTGGTCGAATGTTTTCTTGAACTACCTCACCGAGAGCCTACCACTGCCTTTATTTCAGTCGGCGCACGGTTCCATTCAATACGCTATAACTTCTAAAATACTTCACAATTGAAAAATGCTTTTGCAGACATAACTTACATACTTTAGAAATGCAGATGATGTAAAATAACATTTATTCATCGGTCTCGACCACCCAGCCCTTAACCGACTGTGCGGAACTTCCACGAGTAAAGCAACGCGGCATCAACCTGGGTGCAGATGTCTATTGCTACCTGGGTCTCTTGGACAAACAGAGCGAGCTGTTCCATGTGTTCGTTTTTTTTAGAACCAAAGTTAATTTCCACAGATAAGATTTTCGTCTCCAGAAATGTCATAGTACATGAGCATAAATCATGTTACATACAATTCTACAACAGACCGACGTCAGAGACACAGCCCTATACCTTTGTGCGTGTGTTCAACGATCCTCCAAGAAAACGGCGTGCATTTTTCCAGTCGCTTTGAACACTGCACTCCTCAAGCGACCTACGTTAAGTTGCTACTGGAAAAGGAGGAAATTATTTCGCATGCTATATGTAGAATCGTACTGGTATCACGTCTGGTGCGATTTCAGTGGTTTTTATATCCGGTGTTCACTCATTTCCTTATCCGTGATATTGATGTTCGTTCGATGATTTAAACGGGGAACCACAGTGCGATCTTCCTAGGTGAAACAGTTTTGAAGGAGGCGTTTAGTTTTCCGGCCTTCTTTCTGTCGTGCTCCTTTTCGATGCCATTACGGCCACAGAATTTCTGGACAGATGTTTACTGGTTGAACACAAGAGTAAATCTTCCTAGGAACTTCTGTTAAGTCTGTAGATAGGATTTTACTTTCTATTTCGTTGAACGCTTCGCGTGTGTCTCGCTTTTCTTTGGTAGCAACTTTCTAATGCGGCTATGGAACTACGCCGGGTCTTTCCTATCCCTTACAGCTTTGCTCGACACATGCCGGTCTAAGGCGTGTTGTACAATACTTCTACACTTTGCTCATAGATGCTGAACATTTTCGGTACTGCAGATGAATTTTTCATCTTGACAGCTAAGTAAGCCGATTTTTTAAATTACACTCCTGGAAATTGAAATAAGAACACCGTGAATTCATTGTCCCAGGAAGGAGAAACTTTATTGACACATTCCTGGGGTCAGATACATCACATGATCACACTGACAGAACCACAGGCACATAGACACAGGCAACAGAGCATGCACAATGTCGGCACTAGTACAGTGTATATCCACCTTTCGCAGCAATGCAGGCTGCTATTCTCCCATGGAGACGATCGTAGAGATGCTGGATGTAGTCCTGTGGAACGGCTTGCCATGCCATTTCCACCTGGCGCCTCAGTTGGACCAGCGTTCGTGCTGGACGTGCAGACCGCGTGAGACGACGCTTCATCCAGTCCCAAACATGCTCAATGGGGGACAGATCCGGAGATCTTGCTGGCCAGGGTAGTTGACTTACACCTTCTAGAGCACGTTGGGTGGCACGGGATACATGCGGACGTGCATTGTCCTGTTGGAACAGCAAGTTCCCTTGCCGGTCTAGGAATGGTAGAACGATGGGTTCGATGACGGTTTGGATGTACCGTGCACTATTCAGTGTCCCCTCGACGATCACCAGTGGTGTACGGCCAGTGTAGGAGATCGCTCCCCACACCATGATGCCGGGTGTTGGCCCTGTGTGCCTCGGTCGTATGCAGTCCTGATTGTGGCGCTCACCTGCACGGCGCCAAACACGCATACGACCATCATTGGCACCAAGGCAGAAGCGACTCTCATCGCTGAAGACGACACGTCTCCATTCGTCCCTCCATTCACGCCTGTCGCGACACCACTGGAGGCGGGCTGCACGATGTTGGGGCGTGAGCGGAAGACGGCCTAACGGTGTGCGGGACCGTAGCCCAGCTTCATGGAGACGGTTGCGAATGGTCCTCGCCGATACCCCAGGAGCAACAGTGTCCCTAATTTGCTGGGAAGTGGCGGTGCGGTCCCCTACGGCACTGCGTAGGATCCTACGGTCTTGGCGTGCATCCGTGCGTCGCTGCGGTCCGGTCCCAGGTCGACGGGCACGTGCACCTTCCGCCGACCACTGGCGACAACATCGATGTACTGTGGAGACCTCACGCCCCACGTGTTGAGCAATTCGGCGGTACGTCCACCCGGCCTCCCGCATGCCCACTATACGCCCTCGCTCAAAGTCTGTCAACTGCACATACGGTTCACGTCCTCGCTGTCGCGGCATGCTACCAGTGTTAAAGACTGCGATGGAGCTCCGTATGCCACGGCAAACTTGCTGACACTGACGGCGGCGGTGCACAAATGCTGCGCAGCTAGCGCCATTCGACGGCCAACACCGCAGTTCCTGGTGTGTCCGCTGTGCCGTGCGTGTGATCATTGCTTGTACAGCCCTCTCGCAGTGTCCGGAGCAAGTATGGTGGGTCTGACACACCGGTGTCAATGTGTTCTTTTTACCATTTCCAGGAGTGTATTTTGGCTGCTCTTTCTAAATAGAAATACATCCCTACGTTTCTCTATATTCCTGTTTACGGCCGTTATCAGTGTTGCTCTAACGACTTTATTATCACTGACTACCTGGTCTACTATAGCTGATTCGAGGAGTTTGGGTCTGTTTGTGACGAGGAGATCTACGTTGGGCCGGCCGAAGTGGCCGTGCGGTTAAAGGCGCTGCAGTCTGGAACCGCAAGACCGCTACGGTCGCAGGTTCGAATCCTGCCTCGGGCATGGATGTTTGTGATGTTCTTAGGTTAGTTAGGTTTAACTAGTTCTAGGTTCTAGGGGACTAATGACCTCAGCAGTTGAGTCCCATAGTGCTCAGAACCATTTGAACCATTTGAACCATAGATCTACGTTGTTACCTTCAGGCTACGGTTCTCTGGCTAACTGTTCAAGGCAGTTTTCACATAAGCCATATAGAACAATTTAACACAAATTCATGTACGTAATACCCACCCTTATCATTTGAGTCTACCAGTCTGTACTTGGTGTGTTGAAATCTATCTCTAATACTACGAGGGTCATTTGAAGAGTACACAACGTTTTGTTTTGACACGTGACCACGTGCCCCCGCCATCACCGCCGCCCGACCACTGACCTCGGTACTCATTCGCTTCAGTTTGGCAGCTGCGATCCAGTAGGTTGATTACTGTTGTGCATCTTCATATTTTCGCTGCGCAAATACTGATCCATAAAATTTCTGGCGGCAACCGCGTAACTTTGACTTCTTCTTCTAATATTTCGGCTGAATACCGTCCAGCCATCTTCAGAGTGAGCCGAGTTGACTGACGCTTCAGCACTTTTTCTGCTCTTTTAAAGCCGTGGACCGCACCACTGCGCATGCGGCCACAGATACACAAGGAACCAGAGACGTCAATCGGCGGTAAAAACGTATGGTATAGGCATGGAAATAGATCTATGGATGCGCAGTCGATCCACACGGTGATTTCGATGTATCACTGCGAGCTGCACCGTCGCGACGTCTTTGTGTTTTTATTACAGAAATTGCCGGATTCCAAGATTTGTCCAAGCTGAAGCCGCTATCTCTGTTAATTAAATTCGTCGCCAAGCGAATTTCAATTGCTTCCTTCACTACTGAGTCCCAGAAAGATGAACTCGACGCTAAAATTTCGACATTATCGTACACCATAGAGTGCCCAGTATCAATACACTGCTCCGCCACCGCAGATTTATTAGGTTGTAAGAGCCGGGTGTACCTGCGGTGCTCTGTGCATCTCTCCTGGATAGTACGTGTTGTCTGTCAGATGTATGAACGGCCGCACTCACAGGGGATCCTGTAAACCCCATTCTTTCGAAGCACCAAAACATCTTTAACGGAACCCAGGAGTGCTGGTGTCTTTGGTGGAGGGCGAAAAATCACTTTCACTTCATGCTTACTGAGGATCTGTCCTATTTTTGACGATAGGCTTCCCAAGTATGGCAGAAAAGCCTTCGATTTAAAACCTTCTTTGTCTTCTTCTGATATTCTTATACCCACAGTTGGTTTCATCTGTAGCGCCTCATGTATCTGTTGTTGTGAGTACCCGTTGGCTTCAAAAACTCTTATCTGTTGTAAAAGCTCGTCCTCCAGTCTGCTCTCGTCAGCAATGACATGTGCTCTGTGTACTAGAGTTCTGAGTACACCCATCGTCTGTGAAGGATGGTGCCAGCTATTTGCGCGTAAATATAAATCCGTATGGGTCGGTTTTCGATAAACCACGTATCCCAAGGTGCCATCATCTTTACGCCGTACCAACACATCCAAAAATGGAAGGCATCCATCTTTTTCGATTTAGATCGTGAACTGAATTTGTCTGTGGATGGAGTTCAGATGATCTAAAAATCCTTTTAACTTGTCTTCACCATGGGGCCACACTACAAACGTGTCGTCAACATACCTCCAAAACACTGTGGGCTTCAAGCTTGCAGATTCCAGCGCCTTCTCCTCGAAGTCCTCCATAAAGAAGTTGGCCACAAAAGGGACAAAGGACTACCCATGGCGACACCGTCAGTCTGTTCATACAATTCGTTACTGAATAAAAAATATGTCGAGGTTAAAACATGTTCAAATAAAGCTGAAATCTCTTTATCGAAACTTTTTCCAATGAGAAACAATGATTCCGAAAGAGGAACCTTTGCGAACAACTACACTACACCGAAACTGACTAACATATCAGAATTGCTCAGTATTAGTGATTTCAGTTTGCCAATGAAGTCCACAGAGTTACGTGTATGATGAGCGCATTTTCCCACCAGAGCCGGCCGGAGTGGCCGTGCGGTTCTAGGCGCTACAGTCTGGATCCGAGCGACCGCTACGGTCGCAGGTTCGAATCCTGCCTCGGGCATGGATATGTGTGATGTCCTTAGGTTAGTTAGGTTTAATTAGTTCTAAATTCTAGGCGACTGATAACCTCAGAAGTTAAGTCGCATAGTGCTCAGAGCCATTTTTCCCACCAGAGGCCTTAATAACGATGCTAAGTGTTTGACACAATCATAGGTTGGAGAGCCGATGATACTCACTATCGGAGACAGAGGAACACCATTCTTGTGGATCTTTGGAAGTCCATAAAGCCTTGGAGGCACCTCACCACTTGGTTTCAACCTTCGCACAACTTCTGGTGGAAGGGGGGAGGCGTTCAGAAGCGAAGCAGTCTTCCTAACCACCTGGTTGGTAGGGTCTTTACTGATCTTCCGGTATGTGCTGTCACTCAGTAAACTGTTCATTTTATGATGATAACCGTCACGAGACATTAAAACAGTGGCATTACCCTTATCAGTTGGAAGAACCACCGTCTCGGTATCCTGGCGAAGTTTACGTAGTACAGCCCTCTCGGCCACAGATATGTTACTCCTTTGTGGGCGAGCCTTCATAACTGCTCGACAAGTTTCGCGTCTTATTTCTTCTGCTGATTCTGTAGAAAGAGGACGAACAGCTTCTTCAACGGCACTGATGAAAGCTGATATTGGTAAGACGTTCGGCGTGGGTGCAAAGTTCTATCCTTTAGCTAAAACCATCATCGTAGCGTCGTCCAAATCTTTATCTGTCATATTAATGTCGGACCGTCGAATAACAGTTTCTTGCTGCGAAGACGTCTCAAGCCGGCTAAACTTTGCCATCTGTCTCGATGTGGTTACCTCACGTACCCAGTCTGACTTGACCCACGTTATACCCTACAATTCATGGAACTGGATCGATGGTATAACGTATACTTTTTTTTTTTTACTACAACTGAATTCCACAGCCCCAATGGTGTAGGTTTTATAATAATTCTGATGGACTCTGAGCTACATACCAATAAAACTAATCAGTCTTGGACAGCTAGCGGCAGGTGAAAATTAAAAACGATTCTAGTTACATGATATACGTGGCACATAGATATATTCAGGTGTGTAGACACAGTACACATACACCGTGTATGAATAAATAAATATTTCGATTACATCATTTGTTTATGCTTTTTTACATTAATTTAACTTTTTTACTTTTTTTCACAGCTCTCACTCTCTCTCTCTCTCTCTCTCTCTCTCTCTCTCGCACACACACACACACACACACTCAATCTCGATCAGAGTCTCCAAGTCCTTCTCTTGTTACAAGTGAATAGTGTGGTACGGCAGAGCTTCAATCCTGTCATCGCAAATGACCCTTTTATCTTCATGAGGCGACAGGTCGATCTTAGACTGCAGCACAGTTTTTGTACACCCCATGTCCTCTTGATCGAATACTGGTTTGCCGTACCTTATGTGGCGGCTGTAGTGCAGCACTGCGAACACCGCTGTACAGGCACTGCAGATAGTCTTCGATAGAGAGGACTCTTGAGGGCATATGACGCACACCCTTAACCAACTTCTAGGTGGCACCTTCCAATGTGAGATATGCGTCCACTTTTGGTCCACAATCAGCAGTCCATTCGCCTCGTCTTTCATAAGGCCGATAACCTTCTTGTTCTGACGGACAATACTATAAGGATTATCGGCCATGTATGAGGACGTATCGAATTCTTTACCATGTTATCTCATTACTTCATATGGACCGCAGTTCTTCACCCAATAGATGAAGCTATCTGTGTGCATATAAAGTAATTTAGGATCTGCAAAATGAATTTTCTCAAAATCATAATGAAAGCAGTAGATATGGAGTTTTGATACGTCTAGTGTGCACATCTCCACATAAATAGGCTTCCTAAACTCCACTGCACTCTTCACTGTCACCACAGCAACAAAGTTCTCGTTGAATATTGTGATCAATTTAAAATTTGGTCTGGTGGTGCATTTCCTTGCGTCATAACGCCCATACCATTCGGTTCTAATCAAAATTTCAAGCCGTTCCCTCAAATTCTCATTGTTTTGCCGAAAACAGAATTATTTATTAATTTATAAAAATCTTTCTCAAAGTCACACATCGTGGAAGCTCTCTGTCTCGTATTCAAATCAAGATACTCCATCAACCAGGGGGACTACTTGAAGGAGATAGAACGGGTGATTCTTCCCAGCTCCATCCCCAAGCTGAGGCACTGCTGGAGATTACGGTAATGAATAAGTTATCTCCACTTATTCCCCAGCGTTATCATCAGTTTTGGGGTTTAGCCTTTTCGGGCATCCATAAAAACTCGCCAATAGGCAGTGATTGTTTCATGGATGCCCGTGCAAGTTATTTACATCCAGGCATATGATGTAACTCGAATCAAGGGATGTATTGAACCTGTCACCCATCTGAAGGTTATTTTGCCTTGGCGTGAATATGGACACATTGGTGAAGTCCATCACAGACGTCTCGCTCAAATAAAAGAAGCATGTCAGCATCGTTCAATAGTTCGATGCTGTGCTTAGTTTTCTTGAGCATAGCGTCCCAAGACAACCCAGGTACTGTGTACTAAATGCGGGATCCAGAGAATATATGCTCATGCATAGACTTCGGGATCTCTCTAAAGCGTCTGCAAACAAGCACACGTCTGTCTCCATGTAAAGCCATGTGTACTTTCCTAAAGTGGAGATGATGAATTCCTGCCAGACAACATGCTCATACTTTGCATCCGTTATGTTATCGCCTGTAAGGTTACTGGAGAATGCAGTTATGCAGCTAGTCAGGTTTTGGCATACCATCCAGATACTAGTATGGGAAGATTCCCTTACTATTCACAAGTTGGAACTTTTCCTCGTCAGGAAATGCAACTCTAATGATGTGCATATCCTCCCGAGGTATAGTTTCAAAGAGTTTCTGGAGTGGTGCCTGCATAAAAATAGCGAGTCAAGGAACTGGAGCGTAATTCTTGGCGCCATTCGTGTGGTGAATGAAATATATTTCTCGACGGTCTCAGGTAGGACACTGACCTGATCTTTCTTCACACCGAAATCAGCCAGCTGTTCAACAAGAAAGTGAGCATCATACTCGCTTAAATTATTGAAGAAAATGAGTTTGTGGCTAGGTAACTGGTACTTCAAATTGCATGTATTGTGAGCTGCGCCACAGAACTTCCGCGTAAGATAACAGTTGTCCCTACAAGGAGTCTCCGCTTTTCTATCTAAAGGCAGCCCACAAATTTGACAGTCGACCGCTTTATTGTACAAATCTTAACTCTCTTTCGGTTTGGTCGTGGGAACGTTGCCTCTGTAAAGCTTATCAACCTCCCATGAAAGTTTTTCGAACTCAGTGGGAAGCCAAACTGCAGGATTATCCCTGACATAAGATTTTTAGCAGTTAAGACATGAATCATAGGACGATGTAATTTGATACGCTGTCACATATGGTACGTGTTTTTCTGTGATGGTAGTATGTGAGATTGTGGGGTCACCTTCACAGTGGGTCACAGGAGCGAGGAGGCATTCAAAGTGGGCGTACACAACAAACGGGCATCGCTCCTGATGGTGAGTATTTTTTAAATTTATGTATTCGTTTTCTTCAGTAGGCATAATAACACGTAATGGGTCCTTGGAAACGCAGTCTACTAGACGCTTTTCTAATAACTTATATGAGGAAAATAATTCAGACATCTTAAGCAACGCGACAGCTACGGTCGCAGGTTCGAATCCTGCCTCGGGCATGGATGTGGGTGATGTCCTTAGGTTAGTTAGGTTTAAGTAGTTCTAAGTTCTAGGGGACTGATGACCTCAGATGTTAAGTCCCATAGTGCTCAGAGCCATTTGAACCATCTTAAGCAAATATGCTCTCCATAATAATCGGTTGATAGTTGGGAGGAATGGAGTTGAGACATGTCTTTGATCCAAAAATAATGATAATTGCCTTTCTCTTTTTTTTTCTCATCGGAGAATAAGGGCATGTTTACTTACAACTTATGCTTACCAGCAAATTTTGAGAAATGAAGGGGGCCCGACTATATGCTTGTTCTGCTCGCCTGACTGGCGTTTCTCCAGGCCATAAACATGAACTGATATTCTGGTATTCTGAGCCCCAAATTTAGGTATGTGCTGGATCTTGACGGGGAACTTAATACCATCAAAGTTATAACACTTACAAACGTCTGTACCTATTCCGTATCGAGATGTGGACTGCAGATGATCAAAATAATTGTAATTTCTTTCGCAAGCAAGGATTGACCGTTCAAAACAAGCCTGGACGGATTTATTTTGGACATTAATGCACGCCTTCTTATTTGCTATATCCTTAGATAGCTTTATATAGCTGCACCCTCCATTTAATGAATCATAGACTTGCGTATGGACGTCCAGGTGTAGTATTCAGCTGAGTGTTTTAGCTGATCCCCAAACTTTCATCTCGAAAAACCGGGCCAGTATAGCTCTCAAGGTGGATCCATGAAACCATGCGGTGACTGATGTGCCCCGCGTTATCACGCCATTTTCCCTCCAAAGATAATGAAAACTTATCTCTTCAATGCCAGAGGCAACTTTGGGGGGATGTGACGGATCAATGCACAGCACTGCACTGCATTTAATGACAGCACACGACATATCATTAACAACCTTGAGGAGCTGAGTTTCCACGACAGGAAGGCACGCTCTTAGAAATCCAACAAAGTTGCGATACCCTCCTGCCAGATTACCGACATAGTGAACGAGATTCGCTCCTCAGAGGCGTCTGCAATCACCGAATATTCTGTGGTATGTTGCCACTGATATGGTGTCTTTCACTAAAAGGACGGGAGAGGGAACAGCCACTAGCCGCTGGATCATCGCTCTTACTAATACTATAACCATAACCAGCTGACGACGATGACAAAGCTGCTTACAGTGAGGTGTTGAAAGGAAACAAAGGAAGTAGGTTACAGTACGCTTGTTCGCCCACTGCTTGAATACTGCTCAGCAGTGTGGGATCCGTACCAGATATGGTTGATAGAAGAGATAGAGAAGATCCAACGGAGAGCAGCGCGCTTCGTTACAGGATCATTTAGTAGTCGCGAAAGCGTTACGGAGATGATAGTGGAAGACTCTGCAGGAGAGACGCTCAGTAGCTCGGTATGGGCTTTTGTTGAAGTTTCGAGAACATACCTTCACCGAAGAGTCAAGCAGTATATTGCTCCCTCCTACGTATATCTCGCCAAGAGACCATGAGGATAAAATCAGAGAGATTAGAGCCCACACAGAAGCATACCGACAATCCTTCTTTCCACGAACAATACGAGACTGGAATAGAAGGGAGAACTGATAGAGGTACTCAAGGTACCCTCCGCCACACACCGTCAGGTGGCTTGCGGAGTATGGATGTAGATGTAGATGTAGATATGTGCCGTACCTTGAGCGATCGGCGAGGACGAGAAGGTAGGGGAGGAGGTAGCAAAAAAAAAAGCACTCCGTGTTCAGGCCACAAGTGGCCCATCGGGACCATCCGACCGCCGTGTCATCCTCAGCTGAGGATGCGGATAGGAGGGGCGTGTGGTCAGCACACCGCTCTCTTGGTCGTTATGATGGTTTTCTTTGACCGGAGCCGCTATTGTACGGTCGAGTAGCTCCTCAATTGGCATCACGAGGCTGAGTGCACCCCGAAAAATGGCAACAGCTCATGGCGGCCCGGATGGTCACCCAACCAAGTGCCGGCCACTCCCGACAGCGCTTAACTTCGGTGATCTGATGGAAACCAGTGTATCCACTGCGTTGCCCGGAGGAGGAGGACTAGCTGCGATATCGGGCCATTGAGAGCGTCCTGGTTGCGGCTGCTACTGCAGCCCTGACCCGCTTGCCAGAGGGAGGATGTCCCATGGACGCCAGAGCAGTGCTGAGGCCCTTGCCATTGAGGCATGCCTCACCATACTCCGCTTTGGCAAAGCACACTTCGCCGCCCCAGGTACCTCTAGCATGACAGTGCATGGAGGGTGGTGCTGTAGAGAAAGAATAAGGAGAAGTATGTACTTCATTCCAGACACTGCCAGCTGCTGCCGATGCAAGGAAAGAAAGAACACTGATTGTTATTATTATTTGCAAGTAGAATGATTACATGTATTTAAATTACCTATTTCACTGTGGCTCCTCGGTATCTCCTTCAGGTCATCCAGAATCTCCTTACACTGATGAATGTCGCTCTCCATCTCTTCCACCCACTGTGGCGTTCCGTCTTCACTTGAACTGGGGAAGAGCCATCTGTCCATCTCGGTGATATCTCCAAGAACCACATATTAATTTTTTTAATAATAAAAACATATAACACGCAAATAAGTACGAGAAAAAAATATATTTTAGAACGTGCACTTACAGGAGAGCTGTGATGACTCCTGCTATCCTCGCCACGTATCATTCTCTGTTCCTCTTCTTCTGCCAGGAAATCGTCTACAACAACAACAACGAATATGTACCATATTACATACACGATGAAACTTTTGTCAGACAGCAAACTATTACGAATACACATTACTACAAAGAAGAAAAATACATATACTACTTACAATGCTGCTGCTGCTGCTGTTGCTAGCTTTCAGCAGCCAGCTCACCAGTCATATGTTGGATATATACTGCAACAATCAAATGACATCTATTCAGTACTACGAAATTCTTAGTGAAGAAGTTACAGTTATCGATTTTGGTTTTCGAAAGCATGTACAACAGCAAAGACTCACTGCCTGACAGCTAAATAACAACAGCTTATTACACATATGAAGAAGAATATATATACTACTTACAATGCTGTTGCTGCAAATGCTGCCGCTGATGCTGCAGCAGCTGATGCATCTCAGCATTCATTTCATCCACAGTTTGGTGGATATATGCTGAAACAATAAAATGAATCGTATTTTATACTGCTACAAAAAAATTCTTAGTGGAAGAAAAAGTTACAGTTGCCGATTTGAACACTGACTTACCAGGTAATTCTCACTGCCTCAGGCATTTTCCGCCACTGGCATTGTCGCTGCTATTGCCTGATGCCGCTGCAGACTACTTCATATTGTTACAGGGAAGCAAACAGACCAGTAACGTACGAGGGAGGAATCAAATCAAGCTGACCCAAGTGTGAACAATAGCAGAATGTGGCCTAGGATGGAGGTGGTAGGTTTTACATAAAATCAGATCTGCCCACTAATTTGATAGGAACCAATCAGATTGCTGTATTTTGGGATGCCTTAGTCAACAGGTACGAACAGGTTCGTTCACACATACACAAACAGGAAGTAGCCACTTGACAGAGAGAGGAAGAGAGAGCATGTGTTTCGGCAGGAATTTCTCCGGTATCAATATCAAAGAGTTGCCACCACCTGATGCTTTGTTCAGGGATTAGCGGGGCTTCCGGCCTGCGCTCCACACAAGCCAGCACTGTGTGCGGGTCTCTCTCCTGACCTGCATGCATAGGAGTACATGAAGTGGCTGGCATGTCTGCCCTGCGGTCGCTGCAAAGTCGTGATAAGAAGATTTATAGATTTTGTGATGGTATTCCTTGCGTGATAGGAAAAATTTAATCTATTTAATTACTTCTTTTCGATGTATATTACAAGACCTGCATCTTGCAAAGCAGCAGAGAACGATGAGGTTTTTTCCGACAAATAAAAGAGAGATGCAACGCCAGCGAATTGAATTTTATAAGTAAACATTATAGCCTTTGCTACGTAACTGACAATGATTTGAATTTCCTGGCATGAGATCCTTCCTCTCCAGCACAGACTGAGCCTTTTTTCCGCCAGTTTCCAGGTGGGAGAGGGGTGGGGGAGCGGGGGGATTTCCCAGAGTGGGAGGGGTTAATTAATTTATATATTTAATTAATTAGTCCTGCAAATTGATAGAGTTGGAGGAAGCTATTCGAATAACTCAGACCTGAAAGTGTGCTTGTATCAGCAAGGGGGAGGAGGGAGGGTTGAGGTTTCCAGATGGATGGGGAAGGGAGAGAGGGAGGGGAGGGGTGGCAGAGTTTCTCAGAAGTACAGATTATCCTCAGTGGGTCAGAAAATAATTAACAGAACAATAGCTCAAGGGGGGGGGGGGGAGAGGGTGTTACATGAAAAACAACTCAGCAGAACAATTGGTTAAGGTCATGAATCAATTTAATTAATTTACATATCAGTTTAATATCAAAAGTGGTGCAGAACGCAGTTTGCCTTACTACTCATCCGTACATTACATGTATGGTCCCTATCCACCTTTAATCAGTATTCGTCTATACCACAAGGAATATTAACACTGTTCCAACCAGTCGCTGAATGCTATTTCAGGTTTTTACTGCAGTATATTACTGTAAAAAACACATGTATGCCTATTATTCATTTCTTTGCAGAAGCCTGTGAGACCGAAAACCAAACTAAATCCAGTGTATAACCAAAAACTGCTATTGCTCCTGGCTCGTTCGCTCACCTCCGCAGCTGCGACTATCTCATTTATAATGTGCTGCTCTTCTCCAGAACCCTCCCACAAAATCTAAGTTTTCCATTTACCTTCCCCAAAACTGATTTAACGTGGCAATATCACGGACCTTAGTTTGCAGGCCACTGAATTCTCCTGCTAGAACGGAAGCACCGTCATAGGTCTGGGCCACTAGTTTGTTCTTCATATCACAATTCCGAAACACGCTACTTAGAACAGCGAATAAAGCAGCAGAAGTTCTAGCTTGGCTAACGCTGTTGGAGTCCACTAGCCTAACAACCCTACAGCATTTTCACTTGCCTGAAACGTCTGTTGCTTCGTCCACAACTCAGGCATGAAATGAGGTACTATCCAGATTTGAATGTTTCTATTCACAAATCATCTCATGTATACAATCAGTTCATTATGTATAATTTTTGAAAATCCCTGGAAATAGCTCATTTTCTTCCAGTTTACTTACAAATCTTCGTTACTGCGTAGCGCCAGTTTAAAAATGGCTTTGAAATTTCCGGGATTCAGGAAATTTTGTGTCTCGTCATGACCTCTGAAAGCTAGCTCCTGCTTACGCAAAAGTCTTTTGACGTCAGTTAGAATTTTCACAGTATCTCTTTTAACCTTCACTTCATGATTACGTCTCATTTTAGTCAGTTTGTGATGTTCATTAAGTATCTCTGAAATACTAAACACGTGTTTTCATAGTTCTTTTTTATGAAATAAAACTACTCAGAAGATCGTTATAAGAAGCATGCCGTGCTAAATCTCTTGACAGATTCTTCAGATAGTCGAAACCTTTAGCGGATCAAACAGTGTTCCCTGAGCTTAAGAGCAGACATGACGAGCAGAATAATTTTCGTTTTGTAAGGCTAGCACATAACTACACTCATGCTCATAAATAATAATGCTGATACATGTTGAAACAACGCTCTGGTGGGCGGTTTGCGGGTTTAAGTCACCTCGGGGTATGACCATGCGGTGCATTTGACTTGCTGTCGTCGCACGGTGGAGCTGGCAGCAGTCCACATACGCAGAGGTGTGTTGGTGCATGTCAGAGTAAGGTGCAGCGAGTAAGTGTGCAGACGTTTTCAGACGTGCTAATGTTGACTGTGTGTTGAAAATAGCTCAAAGAACACATATTGATGACGTTATGAGGGGTAGAATACTAGGGCGACTGGAGGCTGGTCAAACACAGCACGGGCCCTCCGTGTGCCACAAAGTGTGATCTCAATATTATGGCAACGATTCCAGCAGGTAGTGAACGTGTCCAGGTGCCACAGTAAAGGACGTCGACAGTGTACAACACCACAAGAAGACCGATATCTCACCATCAGTGCTCGCAGACGGCCACGGAGTACTGCACGTAGCGTTGCTCGGGACTTTACCGCAGCCACTGGGACAGCTGTCTCCAGACACACAGTCTACAGACGACTGAACAGACATGGTTTATTCGCCCAGAGACCTGCAAGATGCATTCCACTGACCTCTGGTCGCAGGAGAGCGCGTAAAGACTGGTGTCAAGAACACACTGCACGGTCATTGGAACAGTGGTCCCAGGTTATGTTAACGGACGAATCCAGGTATAGTCTGAACAGTGATTCTCGCCGGGTTTTCATCTGGCGTGAACCAGGAACTAGATACCAATCCCTTAATGTCCTTGAAATGGACTTGTATGGAGTTCGTGGTTTGATGGTATGGGATGGGATTATGATTGGTGCACTTAGACCCCTGCATGTCTTTGACAGAGGAACTGTAACAGGTCAGGTGTATCGGGACATCATTTTGCACCAGTATGTCCACCTTTTCAGGGGTGCAGTGGGTCCCACCTTCCTCGTGATGGATGATAATGCACGGCCCCACCGAGCTGCCATCTTGGAGGAGTACGTTGAAACAGAAGATATCAAGCGAATGGGGTGGCCTGCCTGTTCTCCAGACCTAAACCCCATCGAGCACGTCTGGGATGCTCTCGGTCGACGTATCGCTGCACGTCTTCAAACCCCTACGACACTTCAGGAGCTCCGACAGGCACTGGTGCAAGAATGGGAGGCTATATCCCAGCAGCTGCTCGACCACCTGATCCAGAGTCGTCCAACCCGTTGCGCGGCCTGTGAACGTGTGCATGGTGATCATATCCGATATTGATGTCGGGGTACATGCGCAAGAAACAGTGGCGTTTTGAAGCACATGTGTTTCGGGACAGTTTCCTCAACTTATCACCAATACCGTGGACTTACAGATCTGTGTCGTATGTTTTCCCCATGAGCCTGTGTTATTAGCGCCAGTTTTGTGTAGTCCACGTTCTGTGGCACCACATTCTGCAATTACCCTTAATTTATGAGCATGAGTGTACTTGTGCTGCTCATACTATGAACTTTGGAATCCACGTGTTTTGAACTTCTCTTTCTGAAGAATGTGTAAGGCCGATGTTAGACGTCCTTTCTTCAAAATTTCAAGTTCTTCATTTTCCCATCCCCTTAAAAACGGAAGTCCTGCACGGAAGTAATCGTGTTCTCACTCGAAAGCCTTACTTAAGTCCTTGTACAAGGTTGGCCTTCATCCATATTCATTGCACACAGGACAAATAACATAAGAGAAACCCAGAGAGGCGGCACCACGGATGCTGGTCTCCCGTGCCACTGAAGTGCACGGCAACACGGGTGAGACAGCCAGTACCCCCTCATCTGTTCCTAGTAGCGACGTCAGATTACCACGGCAACCGAACGTATGCAAGCGGCCTGGCATGTGTCTGATCTCATCGCTATATGCTTCGCGCCTCCGATTGCCTTAGGTTAGGGTTAAGTTTTCGCAATCTCGCTGACAAAAGTGCACAAAGATTTATTGTAAAAACAATTATTGCTACTACTACTATTACTACTACTACTTCTTTCACTGCTGCCACAGAAAATTGAGGATGTCCGGCCTCTTTTGTCTCCTCTGATCAGCCACCACTGACCAAAACACAGGACAGACCGCTGTGCGAGCAGGAGAGGCAAGACCCACTGCCTCTGTCTCATTATCATCAGGAGACAGTAAGTTTAAACCTATTCGTTAGAGGTATGGTGCTAGCCTTTCGATCATCAGACACCGCAAGCGTCCTCGTGAAATAGCTCCAGACTGAGCACGACCCTCTAGTCACCTTCAGGTCATCTCTTGGTGCCAGACGGGGCACTCTTCCCACTACGTCGTCGTAAATCTAGTTGGCAAGCTCTGCGGTGCCTTCATACCGGGGCACCGCCCCGCCACTCCCTCTTCGACCCAATTCGCAGCGCTCATATGAGGCCGGTAAATAGCGGCTGAAGCAGCAGCCAGCAAAATATAACTCCTTCATCACGAACTCGCTACGGCACAGTCCCTCGTCATCTCAGTACGTCAACGTAGCTGATTCAAAGGTAAAAAGAAGTAGAGATATTTAGTGCAAGACTGTATCATGCTTATGCAAAAACGAACCCAGAAGCCATGCACATACTTAACGCCCCGGCTATTGCAAGAGTCATTTTACGTAGTGCCGATACCACAGCATCTGAGGTACCACTGAACGATATTAAAGATCTCTGTCCCAAACTGATCCAGACGACTGTGGCGCTAATAGCTGCGTTCGAATACTCTGCTATGTCAAATAGGCGAAAGCTTAGCTCTGGTAAATATAAAAGCAAACATAGAAATTAAACACACACACACAATTATTTGCAGCTTCATTCCAAAAAGAAGCGCGTAAGGATAGCTAAACAAAGCACAGTCCACAAACTTAAGAGTCGTTGTTGCTATTGCTGATACCATATGATCAGAAGCACTATTAAATGTTATTTAACGACCGGACTATACCGGTGAGGTTTTATCTGAGTAAGTTGCTTTAGTTTTTATTGTGTGTATTATGTTGCTCCACATATATTGTCGCGCTGTACTTACCATGAATAAGTGCACAGTGAACGAGGTAGCTGACATTCACATTGTTTGCCGAGCAGCGGAATGCAGGGCTCTCGGAATGAGAAGATTTTATGCTGAATATTTCCCAAATAGTAGGCCATCAGCAGTCAATGTCTTCGTTGCTGTCCATAAATGTGCACGTTTACACCCCAAATGGCCGATACAGGTCGGCGAAGAACAGTCAGAGCTACAGAGTTTGTGAACTCCTATATACGTCGAAATATATATTAAAAGGGTAGTGGTTTGGCGGATTGCTACTCCCTGCTTTTTAAGAGTGCTTCGATCTTTGGGACAATTCGCTAATTATTTGGCAGTCGATCTCTAGGATTTTAATAGTTCCATCTGTGGAAGGCATTTCTTTGATCTTGCACTAATAATTTGGGACCTCGTAGAGTGATCATTATATAGACTGGACAGAGATTTGAGTCAGTTACTTGGATAGCAGCCTCTTATGTGTAATGCAATTGTGATTCAATGAAAGGGTACCTTCAGTTCTCAACCATGTGATGAATGTGTAGGAAGTAACAGCCCCGCTTGTCACAGAACTTTCGAAGCTTTTAAGCCCTTCACCCGATGCAGAACCAGGGAACCAAGGTCAGTTCTAAGGCCAATGCTGCAGACGAACAACTCCGATGTTTTCAAGTTCGTCTTCTAAGCTTTGGAATGACCCAATCAGAACATTGGTACCGTATTCTTACATCGCTGTGTCGGCAGCCTTGACCAGAGGGATTACTATAGGTACCTCCGGTTAAATTCATGTTTTGACCCCAGTAACAACTCAGCTGAAAGCTGATTAGTCGTGTAATGTCTCTGTAACTTCTACCTAAGGCACTACCGGCCTTAAAAGCTTTGAGTGTACAAAGCCACCTAGTTTCATCCACACACCCTAATGTGTCGACGACACTGCATCCCATCCCTCGCCCATCACATAACTCTCCAGACTTCAGAAGGTCTCCTCATATCCATCTCAATAGCTCCATGTCCTGCTGTAAGCTGTGGTACCTTAAAGTCAGTACCATCGGACCTCATAAATAATAATAGGACCCACTATCCGTCACTTCTGTCTTTCTGATTTCCATATTACCATCCACTGTCATCTCACCCATCTTACCAATTCTATAACGTATATAGGCCTAACTTTCGAACACAAATTATCGTGACGACCCCTTCAAACAACCATCAAACAGATAACCTTGAATTGAGAAAACTTCAAATCTTATAGACAGGTTGCACAAGGTGCTTGTATCTTTCCATCATCAGCCCAAATTATTCTTGCAACTGACAAGTGGATGAAACTCGGAGCAGAAAGTTCTGTTATCTAAATAGAAGTTTTATTTTTAGTCAGACCGAAATTCCGTGAAACAGGTAACGTACTTAGACGCAAGTAACCGACCCAGACGCACTCAGGTTAGTCATCGCATGCTTGTGCCAGCCACTCTAACTGCACACGCCCCACACTATTACAGATCCTCCACCAGTTTCAACAGTCCCCGGCTGACATGCAGGGTCCATGGATTCATGAGGTTGTCTCCATTCCCGTACACGTCCATCCGCTTGATACAATTTGAAACGAGACTCGTCCGACTAGGCATCAATTTTTCAGTCATCAGCAGTCCAATGCCGATGTTGGCGGGCCCAGATGAGGCGTGAAGCTTTGTGTCGTGCAGTCATCAAGGGTACACGAGTGGGCCTTCGACTTCAAAAGCCCAAATCGATGTGTTACGTTGAAAGGTTCGCTCGCTGACATTTTTTGATGGCTCAGCATTGATATCTGCAGCAATTTGCGGAAGGGTTGCACTTCTGTCGCGTGGAACGATTCTCTTCAGTCATCGTTGGTCCCGTTCTTGCAGGATCTTTTTCCGCTTGCAGCGATGTCGGAGATTTGATGTTTTACCGGATTCCTGATATTCACGGTACACTTGTGAAATGGTCGTACGGGAAAATCTGCATTTCATTCCTACCTAGCAGATGCAGTGTCCCATCGCTCGTACTCCGACTATAACACCACGTTCAAACTTACTTAAATATTGATAAAATGCTATTGTAGCAGCAGTAACCGATCTAACAACTGCGCCAGATACTTGTCTTATATAGGCGTTGCCGACCTCAGCGCCGTATACTGTCTGTCTACACATTTTCGTATTTGAATACACATGCCTATTACATTTTCTTTGACGCTTGAGTATATATTACTGTACAGTCGTGTATCCTTTTTAAATGATGAGTAGCTCCTTTAGCGCCGTGACATGAAAAATCCCCCTCACTGAAGTAAGGAAAACACAATCCGCTCCTGCTGACTGAACCAGTTTGAAAATCTGCCTGTAATTCTATTGTTTTGTTTATAGAAAGCAAGATCCCATAAGCAGACTTTCAAATCCACAACTCCCATGGATAAACCTTACTAGTACTTACCTTGTGGTGATTCGTTTGTGCAAGGTTGTCGGTCTATGGCTCCATTTTGTGTTTTAGGTGATTTTAAATTTATAAATAACACAAACTTTGTAGGCCTATGGTATCTTTTTTATTCCATTCAGTACAAAACAAAGGCATGTTACTCTACTTCCACTTCCTTTGGTCAGTTTTCTCACCGTACTGTAATTGAATTGGACCATCAAAGTGACTTTGATAGTAACTAACCTAACTACTGTACTGAACGCTCGCCAGAACTATCGATTAATTGCTCACGTTCAGCTGAGGCTGTTTCTTTTATTATGGTGAGTTGTGACGTCATTCCTATGGTGTCAAACAAGGCTTGTATCAAAAATGCTATCGTATGTTGTCTTATGAGTATTACTGCAATTCTAACGGCGCTGAAGACAAAGTTTTCGTATGATTCAGTGGATGAAGACAGTATTCACTCACCCTCACAGACTGCCGATTCTGTTTGCATGCAAATCATTTTTGTAATACATTGACTGAACTGGGGATTGAAGGGCTAAAGGATACAAAAAAGAAAATCACTATAAAAATATCAGAACCAAAATTACCGGTGCACAGAATGCTGTTCATTTACTAGCCTACATCAAAAGATTACATTTTAATCATAGATTACAAACCTGGACTCGGTCTTTCCCAAGTGCATTACGATGCATTTGAGCCATTGTTTTAATTAATAAATATTAATTAGAATATTGTCGTTCGGATATTATTTATCCATGCAAACCAAGTTGACACTCTGGTGCAGTGGCTGTTTGGAGCGAACCGTAATGGGAAATGCCTTTACAGTTACTCTTACCAGTCACTGCGCCAAATGTCAACTCGGGTTGCACTGATAGTAAAAAGAATTACCTGTATCGAGGTATTTCGACCTTGTACGTAGACTGTGACACTTCAGAGTTCAAAATTGTCGAAACTAGGTAGGACAGTATTAGGTTATTCCCCACAAAACCTATTATATCACTGAGAATAAGAGATGGTTTTGACTCCCAATACAAGTCAGTAATGCTGAGGATATTTGCTAGAACAGAAAGCAAATATGAATACTTGAAAAGCAGGGAAAAAACTGATAAGGCAAGCACAAGTAAAAAGATCGATATGGAAAGAGATTTGTAATTTCAGGCGCTAAGCAAAAATTTAGGTTATGATTAAGCAACAGTATTCCTTCTGAATCTATTAGAGACAGACAGAGCAGTCACATTGGTCTTTCATCTCTGAGTTACGAAAAAGGTGGAGAAAATAAAATGACACTATAAGTTGTTGCAGATATGCTGAGAGAGATGAAGAGTATCCACAAATTAATAAGCATGCAGTGGGCGACTTACTAAAACCTCTACAGGATGATTGGACTTGATCTTCACTTATGGTAGAGTAAAATACACTGATAAGCGAAAACGATATGACCACTGCCCACCGCGACGTTGGATGCCGCCTGGTGGCGTTGCGGGCACGTGACGCAGTAACTAAAGTACACTACTAGCCATTAAAATTGCTACACCAAGAAGAAATGCAGATGATAAACGGGTATTCATTGGACAAATATATTATACTACAACTGACATGTGATTACATTTTCACGCAATTTGGGTGCATACATCCTGAGAAATCAGTAACAAGAACAACCAACTCTGGCCGTAATAACGCCTGGACATTGAGTCAAACAGAGCTTGGATGGCGTGTACATTCAACACGATACCACAATTCTTCAAAAGTAGTGACTGGCGTATTGTGACGAGCCAGTTGCTCGGCCACCATTGATCAGACGTTTTCAATTGGTGAGAGATCTGGAGAATATGCTGGCCAGGGCAGCAGTCGAACATTTTCTGTATCCAGAAAGGCCCGTAGAGGACCTGCAACATGCGGTCGTGTATTATCCTGCTGAAATGTAGGGTTTTGTAGGGATCGAATGAAGGGTAGAGCCACGGGTCGTAACACATCTGAAATGTAACGTCCACTGTTCAAAGTGCCGTCAGTGCGAACAAGAGGCGACCGAGACGTGTAACCAATGGCACCCCATACCATCACGCCGGATGGTACGCCAGTATGGCGATGACGAATAAACGCTTCCAATGTGCGTTCACCGCGATGTCGCCAAACACGGATGCGACTATCATGATGCTATAAACAGAACCTGGATTCATCCGAAAAAATGACGTTTTGCCATTCGTACACCCAGGTTCGTCGTTGAGTACACCATCGCAGGCGCTCCTGCCTGTGATGCAGAGTCAAGGGTAACGGCAGCCATGGTCTCCGAGCTGATAGTCCATGCTGCTGCAAACATCGTCGAACTGTTCGTGCTGATGGTTGTTGTCTTGCAGACGTCCCCATCTGTTGACTCAGGGATCGAGACGTGGCTGCACGATCCGTTACACCCATGCGGATAAGATGCCTGTCATCTCGACTGCTAGTGATACGAGGCCGTTGGGATCCAGCACGGCGTTCCATATTACACTCCTGAACCCACCGATTCCATATTCTGCTAACAGTCATTGGATCTCGACCAACGCGAGCAGCAATGCAGCGATACGATAAACCGCAATCGCGATAGGCTACAATCCGACCTTTATCAAAGTCGGAAACGTGATGGTACGCATTCCTTCTCCTAACACGAGGCATCAGAACGACGTTTCACCAGGCAACGCCGGTCAACTGCTGTTTGTGTATGAGAAATCGGTTGGAAGCTTTCCTCATGTCAACACGTTGTAGGTGTCGCCACCGGCGCCAACCATGTGTGAATGCTCTGAAAAGCTAATCATTTGCATATCACAGCATCTTCTTCTTGTCGGTTAAATTTCGCGTCTGTAGCACGTCATCTTCGTGGTTTAGCAATTTTAATGGTCAGTAGTGTATGTAAGCACAGCAGACACGGTTCCCGGGTTCGATTCCCGGCGGGGTCAGGGATTTTCTCTGCCTCGTGATGGCTGGGTGTTGTGTGCTGTCCTAAGGTTAGTTAGGTTTAAGTAGTTCTAAGTTCTAGGGGACTGATGACCATAGCTGTTAAGTCCCATAGTGCTCAGAGCCATTTGAACCATTTTTGAACAGCAGACACGGAAGGGAAACACTCTAGCGAAGATATGGGTTCCTAATGGGGAAATCCATGTAGATAAGTGACTTTGACAAAGGGCAGATTATTATTACGCGGAGCCTGTGAACGAGTACCTCGAAAACGGCGAAGCAGGTCGAATATTCACGTGCTACTGTCGTGAGTATCTACGGAGAAAGGTAGAAGGACAGTGAAACTAGACTATGTGTTCAGAAGTATCCGGACACCTGGCCGAAAATGACTTACAAGTTTGTGGCGCCCTCCATCGGTAATGCTGGAATTCACTATGGTGGTTGTCCCACCCTTAACCTTGATGACAGCTTCCGCTCTCGCAGGCATACGTTCAATCAGGTGCTGGAACGTTTCTTGGGGAATGGCACACCATTCTTCACGGAGTGTTGCACTGATGAGAGGTATCGATATCGGTCGGTGAGGCCTGCCAAGAAGTCGGCGTTCCAAAACATTCCAACGGTGTTCTATAGGAATCAGGTCAGGACTCTGTGCAGGCCACTCCATTAAAGGGATGTTATTGTCGCGTAACCACTTCGCCACAGGCTGTCCATTATGAACAGGTGCTCGATCGTGTTGAAAGATGCAATCGCCATCCCCGAATTGCTCTTCAACAGTGGGGAGCAAGAAGGTGCTTAAAACATCAATGTGGGCCTGTTATCTGATAGTGCCACGCAAAGCAACAAGGTGTGCAAGCCCCCTCTATGAAAAACACGACCACACCGTAACACCACCGCCTCTGAATTTTACTGTTGGCACTAGGCACGCTGGCAGATGACGTTCGCTGGGCATTCGCCTTACACACACCCTGCCATCGGATCGCCACGTTGTGTGCTGTCACTCCACACAACGTTTTTCCTGTGTTCAATCGTCCAATGTTTACGCTCCTTACACCAAGCGAGGCGTCGTTTGGCTCTTACCGGCGTGATGTGTGGCTTATGAGCAGCCGCTCGACCATGAAATCCAAATTTTCTTACCACCCGCCTAACTATCGTAGTACTTGAAGTGGATCCTAATGCAGTTTGGAATTCCTATGTGATGGTCTGGATAGATGTCTGCCTATTACTCATTACGACCCTCTTCAAATGTCGGCGGTCTCTGTAAGTCAACAGACGAGGTCGGCCTGTATGCTTTTGTGCTGAACGTGTCCCTTCACGTTTCCACTTCACTATCACATCGGAAAAAGTGGATGTTTAGCAGTGTGGAAATCTCGAGTACAGACGTATGACACAGGTGAATAACACAGGTGACATCCAATCACCTGACCATGTTCGAAGTCCAAGAGTTCCGCGGAGCGCCCCATTCTGCTCTCTCACGATGTCTAATGACTACTGACTGATATGGAGTACCTGGCAGTAGGGGGCAGCACAATGCACCTAATATTGAAAACGTATGTTTTTGATGGTGTCCGGATATCTTTGATCCCATAGTATATTTCCATAAAGAATATATTAGTGGAAAACATTGTATTTTGCAGAAAGCGATGTACTAAACATTCGAATTTTATTCTCAAAGAAGGAAATGTGCCAACAGGTGCTATTAAGGATGTTGCATTCTGCCAGCTCACCAATCATTAGCTGTTGTGTTTCACCAAGCCCATTCACATATTTGGTTGCAGCAAATGGTTCAAATGGCTCTGAGCACTATGGGACTTAACATCTTAGGTCATCAGTCCCCTAGAACTTAGAACTAGTTAAACCTAACTAACCTAAGGACAGCACACACATCCATGCCCGAGGCAGGATTCGAACCTGCGACCGTAGCAGCAGCGCGGTTCCGGACTGAAGCGCCTAGAACCGCTCGGTCAGAGCGGCCGGCGATCATTTTGGGGTTCCGAGAAATTCCCATTTGTGTGAAGTAAAATTACGGTATTCTCCCAAAGATAGGTCTACCATTCGCGCTGCGGCATTGAGAAGAGGCATTATTGACTAATGAACGTTACGTTGTAATTTTGGAACAATTTGTAGCCACACATCTAGTGTTCGAGGATCGCCAGACACCGAATGGTTTAAGCAACATGGGGCCAGGCCACATCGTACCGGACAGGTGTTTCACTCTCTTGATGAGTACTTCGGGAATCGTGTCATTGCGTTGAACTGTTGCAAATTTATTCACGCAGGGGTGAACTGGCCCACACATTCGCACGATCTGACTTGTCGTGAGTACTTTTTGTGGGGCACATTGAAAGGCACTATCTGCCGGAACCATTCCATCACGCTGGACGAGCTTGAACCGGCGATCTACATGACGTCTGAATCCACTTCCTTTCAGACACTACAGAATGTGACGGCAAACTTCATTGTTTGTTTGCGCCACCTCCGTATTGCGAGTGGCGGACATTTTGAAAAGATTGTAATGTGATTGCGGAGACCGCTCGCAGAGGACGAGTTTAATTATTACGCAAGCTGATACTGTACAAGCTGCACAGTGTACAGCGCCATCTGCTAGCAGGTTTCCGAACTGTTTCGCAACTTACGTATAAAATTGTTACAGCTTTCACGATAAACGTACGTTTTGTTGTTCTCGTCTGTCGATCTTAGTTTTCGAGATATTGACCTGTGAAATTGGGGACTCCTTCACTGGACACCCTGTATCGACAATTCTGTAAGCTAAATTGATATTTAGGACCTAGAGCACAAGCTTAGCATTTTTGAACACCCCTTGTATGTTGTCTGATATTTTGTACTTGATCATTGCATTTAGGACACGTATGTGCTCTGAAGTGTTACACTGACACACTTTAATAAAGTTACTTTACGAGAACCTAACTATAGAAAATAAAAACCTTTGTCAAATATCTATTTTGATGACAATAAATTCAAAGATTAGGTTACAAGATATATGGGACACCCTTAATTAGTATGTATGTCTTATGCTACAAATACTTAGGATAAACTATAAGCAGATATTTACCACTGTGTACTGTATAGTTTAATAAGAGGTACCAGTTTCTGTTTCTGATCTAGTGACTGCTACTGTGCTGTGTGTGTTACAAAAATTAGTGTCAGCAAAATTACGGTTGTGTAACTGAGCTTCTCATCGTTAGTTTCCAACTATATTTCTGACCAGAACATGAAATGTATGCAGGTCTCATAAAAAGTGTATTAAAAATAATGCTGTTGAAATTTATTTGTTCAAACTGATTCTGCAGTGTCACTTTTGTGTTTCAGGTTTCATTACACTGATCGGTATGATGGTAGGAGGTGTTGTCTGGGGTAACTTAGCTGACCGAATGGGACGTCGAAGAACTCTGCTTTCAGCACTAAGTGTTAACGCAGTATTCAGTGTTATTGCTGCATTCATGCCAACATATGGAACTTTTATGACTGCACGCTTCTGTAGTGGTGTGGGGTAAGACATTTTCTTTTACTCTAATTTTGATTGACATTAAACAGGACAGATGTAAAAAGCTGCGGCTATTGTTTATTTCATGACTAAGAATTTATGAACAAAATACCTATATCTAAAACTATCTGTAATATGCAAAGTTCACTGAGATGATTTATAAAATAAATCAGGGAAGCAATCTAAACATATAAGTTTCAACATTCTAGCAGTAAAATGTATATTTATGAGTGGTCACTACGGAAACACTAATAATATGCAAGTGTAAGCTACAGATTCTTCTTTCAAGGGATTTAGAGCAGCAACCAAAAATATAAATAGTGGAAGCTAGATCAATAGTTGAAACTATCTCTTGTGATATGGCTGGTTCAAATGGCTCTGAGCACTATGGGACTCAACTGCTGAGGTCATTAGTCCCCTAGAACTTAGAACTAGTTAAACCTAACTAACCTAAGGACATCACACACATCCATGCCCGAGGCAGGATTCGAACCTGCGACCGTAGCAGTCGCGCGGTTCCGGACTGCGCGCCTAGAACTCTTGTGATATGAATCCAGTCTTTAATCACTGTGCCCTGATTCTGGGTGTTTACCATATTTTACAAGAACGATGCACTATGAACTCATTTTATTGTTGCTTAAATACAGTATTTCAAATTAGTATTGACGGTTTTGGTCATGTCATTCTTCAGTTTCACCCGGCGTATATATAGACTGAACAGTCCTTGGGTGTACTGCCAGTTCATAGTGTCCAGTGGACATAATATTTCGGCGATCAGACATGTCGCCTTCGTCAGGTATGCTGACGAACGGGAATCCTGCTGTTGCATTATGTGTATTATCATAGAAGCACCACAGCACTTTGCCCATCTGACTTCCAGCGTGGATGAATGACTGATTGAAGACGGTTTTGGTATCTAAATGATTGCATGCATGACTGTTTGCCTGTGTCTGTATTCCCTAAATTGTTTGGTTAGTGTGGAGATTGGTCTTTTATCTGAAGCGTCGAGGTGGTGGTGGTGGTGGTTAGTGTTTAACGTACCGTCGACAACGAGGTCATTAGAGACGGAGCGCAAGCTCGGGTTTGGGAAGGAAATCGGCCGTGCCCTTTGAAAGGAACCATCCCGGCATTTGCCTGAAACGATTTAGGGAAATCACGGAAAACCTAAATCAGGATGGCTGGAGACGGGATTGAACCATCGTCCTCCCGAATGCGAGTCCAGTGTGCTAACCACTGCGCCACCTCGCTCGGTGAAGCGCCGAGGTATTGTGCGCCTAACAGAATGGGTAAGATGGTTGGTCGAAGCTGCAGTCCTCTTGTAAAGAGTTTCTGACTTCTTTTTGATGTATGTGAGGGTCGATGTTTCGCCTAAAAAGTATTTAATGATCGTAATTGGCGTGAATCGGTCTGATGCAAGATCCTGTTTTGCAGTGTCTGAAGTTTGGGCAGATGGCTGTCTGCCTCCGTTGACCAAATTTCAGACCCTTATGCACTGAATGCCAAGGAAAGATGTATAGACATGCGCTTTCAAATACAAGATCTAGAGAGGCAGAATACGGCGATGCGGTCCGCAGCGCCTATATAAGACAAGTGTCTGGCGCAGTTGTTAGATCGGTTACTGCTGCTACAATGTCAAGTTATCAACATTTAAGTGAGTCTGAACGTGGTGTTCTAGTTGGCGAACGAGCTATGGGACACAGCATCTCCGAGATAGCCATGAAGTGGAGATTTTCCCGTACGAACATTCACGAGTGTACCGTGAATATAAGGAATGCGGTAAAACATCAAATCTCCGACATCGCTGCGACCGGAAAAAGATCCTGCAAGAACAGGGCCAACGACGACTGGAGAGAATCGTTCAACTTGACAGAAGTGCAATCCTTTCACAAATTGCTGCAAATTTCAATGCTGGGCCATCAACAAGTGTCAGCGTACGAACCATTTAACGAAACATCATCGATATGGGCTTTCGGAGCCAAAGGCCCACTCGTGTACCCTTGATGACTACACGACATACAGCTTTACGCATCGCCTGGGCCCGCCAACATCGACATTGGACTGTTGATTCGGTCGCAGGTTCGAATCCTGCCTCGGGCATGGATGTTTGTGATGTCCTTAGGTTAGTTAGGTTTAACTAGTTCTAAGTTCTAGGGGACTAATGACCTCCGCAGTTGAGTCCCATAGTGCTCAGAGCCATTTGAACCATTTTGAACTGTTGATTACCGCAAACATGTTGCCTGGTCGGACGAGTCTCGTTTCAAATTGTATCGAGTGGATGGACGTGTACGGGTATGGAAATAGCCTCATGAATCCGTGGACCCTGCATGTTGGCTGGTGGATGGCTCATTAATTGTGTGGGGAGTGTGCAGTTGGAGTGATATGGGTGCCTGATACTTCTAGATACGACTCTGACAGGTGACACGTACTAAAGCATCCTGTCTGATCACCTGCATCCATTCATATTCATTGTGCATTCAGCCGGCCGGTGTGGCCGTGCGGTTAAAGGCGCTTCAGTCTGGAACCGCGTGACCGCTACGGTCGCAGGTTCGAATCCTGCCTCGGGCATGGATGTGTGTGATGTCCTTAGGTTAGTTAGGTTTAATTAGTTCTAAGTTCTAGGCGACTGATGACCTCAGAAGTTAAGTCGCATAGTGCTCAGAGCCACCATTGTGCCTTCCGACTGACTTGGGCAATTCTAGTAGGACAATGCGAAACCCCCACACGTCCAGAGTTGCTACAGATTGGCTCTAGGAACACTCATCTGAGTTTAAACACTTCCGCTGGCCACTAAACTCCCCAGACATGAACATTTTTGAACATATCAGGGATGCCTTGCAACGTGCAGTTCAGAACAGATCTCCATCCCCTCGTACTCTTATGGATTCATGGACATCCCTGCAGGATTCATGTTGTCAGTTCCAAATGGTTCAAATGGCTCTGAGCACTATGTGACTCAACATCTCAGGTCATAAGTCCCCTAGAACTTAGAACTACTTAAACCTAACTAACCTAAGGACATCACACACACCCATGCCCGAGGCAGGATTCGAACCTGCGACCGTAGCAGCTTCGCGGTTCCGGACTGCAGCGCCAGAACCGCACGGCCACCGCGGCCGGCTGTTGTCAGTTCCCTCCAGCACTACTTCAGACATTAGTCGAGTCCACCTCACGTGATGCTGCAGCACTTCTGCGTGCTCGCGGGGGGGCCCTACACGATACTAGGCAGGCGTACCAGTTTTTTTTTTTCCAGTGTAATAACGAAGGGAGGATGACAGCACTGTCTGGTTTTAGTTTTGTTTCACTTCTCAGCTCCCAACGCTTGAGGGGTGGAGATATTGATTGTACGCAGCGCAGTCTCCACTATGGGCCCACTTTATCTGTTTGTCGAAAGTCAGTCGTTTTTCTAGTTGAAGGCCTAGGTAGACTACTGAGTCGCTCCACTCGCCGTTTCTGCCAGCTAAGGGAATCTGCCTTCTTGGATGAATTAGTTTTTTAGTGAACATTCATCCTACTTTTTTGTCTGCATTTATTTTAAGTTCCCAGATTATGCACCAGTTACCGATTTCTCCTAAGTGCTGTTGCAGCTTCCTGACGATGAAGTTGATGCAGCTACTACTTTTAAACGGCTGTGCCGTCAGCATACAACGCTCGTCCGTATCCTGTTAGTTTCGGCACATCATTTGAGTCATGTTGAGCTGGTACCCGACTTTCGAGAAATATAGATTTTTTTCAGTGTTCTTCATATGTATCCCAAAGTGTTGCAGTTCTCTGTAAAAAAATTTGAATAGCTCTGCAGAATTTGCGAATAAAACACTATTAATAGGGAACATTTTAATCTTGTACAAAAAGTTAATTGCAAATTTGCGAAACAAAATAATATTCACAATTTTGAATAGCTCCCCAACAGTTCTACAGAAGACCCTAATGACATTTTTTGTGCAGATAGTAGTGTATGAGACAACTGCAATAATGAAGAACTCATTTTCAAAGTCATGTAAAGCTAGCACCCTATTTTCGAGAAATAAACATTTTTTCAGCGTACTTGGTAGATATGCTATAGTTCTAGATTTCTCTGTAAAAAATTTCAGTAGTTCTGTAGAATTTTACGAAAAAATATAATGACCACGATTCTGAATAGCTGAACAGCTGTGAAGGTGGCAACCGATTTTCGGGAAATTTACCTTTTTTTAAAGTTCGTTACAGATATGCTACAGTTCTAGAGTCCTCTGTTCAAATTTTGAATAGTTCTGTAGAACTTCGCAAAAAAATTATGATCACATTTCTGAATAGCTGACTACCTGTGAAGTTGGCACCGGACTCTCGAGAAACACACAATTTTTTTTTTCAGAGTTCTTGATGGATATTCTATAGTTCAAGAGTTCTCTGTACAGAATTTGAGTAGTTCTGCACGACTTCTCGAAGCAAACACTAGTAATCGGGGAAATTTTAATGTTGTAAAAGATTATTTGCCGATCTGTGAAAATTAAATTGTGTTCACAATTCTGAATAGCTCCCCAAGAGTTATACAGGAAACCTTAACGAAATTTTTTGTGTAGGGAATAGTTTATGAGAACATTACAATAATGAGAGACCTATTTTCACTACAGAAAATATACGAAATCGCACTAGAGTTCTGATGACAGTTCCGATCACTGTTCTGGAGAGCACCCCAAGCGTTTTATCGAAAAACTTAACGTAATTTCTTGCGAAGACAATCGTTTATAATTGCAGTAACGTAGGACCTCGTTTACGAACATATAGCTTTTCAATCGGAAGCTGAGCTGAGCTGCCCTAGTTCCGATCGGTGCATGTAGGTACAAGATGACACACATCGTGTCGACTGTCGTTATGTATCCGACTGCTGACAACATCAGAAATCTAGGTAGCTGTCTTATTTTCGTTTAGTTGTTGCGTTGTATCACAACAATTTTAATTTAATTTGATATTCTTTGCTATAATTACGTACTAGATTTAAAACAACTGTCTCTATAACGTTCTTTCACGAATTCCAGTTACTTCAGTGTTCGATACATACAGGTATTTTCCAACATTAAAAAGACATACGTCATTTTTTTCGCAGAGGAGTTCAGATGCGTCTTAGAACTCAAGCAACTTTGGTGCGTTCATACGTTTAGTGTCGGGTTTGGAAAACATGGATAGGGGTAGGATCTCGTTCGCTTAGACTCACGCAGCTACATCAGTTAATTTACGTCAGTTCAAAACGAACACCCTGACTGGAGCACCATACAACAGTAGTTGGTAATCGTCAATTCGATGAGAGGGTGAGTGCTGTAGTGGATCGCATTTATAATGCTACAGCTGCCAGAGAGAGCCGTTTGGTGAAGATAGCTCTGGGCCAGATATTTGGAAATGAGAAAGAGCGAGAAAGGGAGGGGGGAGGGGGAGAGAGAGTTCGGAGCGAGATGGAGCACGGAGATCTTGGAACTTGGATTTGTCTGTTCTTGAAGGAGCTTAATAGCCTAAAATATAAGCGTGTTTGTAGACTTAATTAACATTTTAAATGATTTCCTTAATGTATTTAAACAATATCTGTTACAGCATAGGATTCTTTTATCAGTGACGTTGTTTTACCTTGAGTTTATAAAACTTGTCATTACTCAGTTACAAAATGAGAATTTGACTAAATTTCAGGTATAGAAATTGACTTAAATGTCAGTTTTAATATAATTTTAAATGTACAGATGCTTTTACGTTCTAGTTCTAAATTTAAGCTTTGAAATGGAAATAAATATCAACTAAAAATTCCAAATCAGTGACAAACATAAATTTGATTCAGCAAATTTGTTGAAGTTAGTTACCATCTCAAAGGCTAAATTTGAAACTAAAAGGCTAAGTATCTGTCCATTTAAAATTATAAAATGAGAATATGAGTTAATTTCCATACCTAAAAGAACAGAGTGAATGTGCTGCGGATAGCAACGATGTGACCAAACATAATGAAAAATGTAAATATTGCGAGAATCATTTGAAACTCGTTTTAATACGTTACAAACCTATTTTTAGCTAGAGAAAAATATAGAATGCAGGTTCCTAGTAACACAGAAATAGAGCTGATTAGTTTAAAAACCATTTCATTGTTGAAAATGAAATCTGATAAGCTTTATTCTTATTTAAATAACTCTGCCTTACGTAATTTCTGGCACTCAGTATACAGTGAACATCTCCAAGAACTAGTTACCGAGGACTAAGTCTCTCTCAATGCTTTTCATCCATAACATCTATTAAAGGCAAAGCAACGTCACGGATAAAATAATCAGATTAATGGTATGTATGGTTCCTGTGCTATAGCAGATATTATGTAAATATATTAAAGAAATCATTTAAAAATGCTAATTAAGTCTACAATCATATTTTAGGCTATTTCTATCTCTATCTGTATGTCTCACTCTTCGCATCCAAAAATCTGGGCCAGAGCTATCTTCACCAAACGACAGACACTCTGGCAGGTATAGCACCATAAGCGCGGTGAACAACAGAACTTACCCTCGCATCGAAGAGATGATTTCTGATTGTTGTTGAATGGCGCTCCAAGTGTGTTTAGAACTGACGTAAATTAATTGATTTCATTGCATTAGTCTAAGGGAACAAGATCCTACCCCTATCCCTGTTTTGAAACCCCGACACTGAACGTATAAAAGTACAAAGGGTGCTTGAATTGTATGACGCATCTGAACTCCTCTGCGAAAAAAATGACGTATGTCTTTTTAATATTGGAAAATACCAGTACGTATCGAACACGAAAGTACCCGGAAATCGTGAAAACACGTTATAGAGACAGCCATCTTCAAATCCGGTACATAGTTGTAGAAAAGAATATCAAATTAAATTAAAGTTGTTGTAATACACCGCAATAGCTAGACGAAAAAATGAGACCTACCTAGACTGCTAACGTTGCCAGCAGTCGGGTACATAACGGTAGTCCACACGATGTGAGTCGACTTATATCTATATGCAACGATCACAACTAGGGCAGCTCAGCTAAAATAAAAAATTTAAAAAAAATTTTCAAATGGCTCTGAGCACTATGGGACTTAACTTCTGAGGTCATCAGTCCCCTAGAACTACTTAAACCTAACTAACCTAAGGACATCACACACATCCATGCCCGAGGCAGGATTCGAAACCGTAGCGGTCGCGCGGTTCCAGACTGTAGCCCTTAGAACCGCTCGGCCAACCCGGCCGGCAGCTCAGCTCAGCTTCCGATTGAAAAGCTACATGTTCGTAATGTGGGTCCCACATTATTGCAGTTATAAACATCGTCTTCACTAGAAATTATATTACGTTTTTCGATAAAACTCTTGGGATGCTTTTCAGAACAGTGATCGGAACTGTCATCAGAACTCTAGTGCGATTTCGTATATTTTCTGTAGTGAAAATAGGTCTCTCATTATTGTAATGTTCTCATAAACTATTACCTGCACAAAAAAGTTTCGTTAAGGTATCCTTTAGAACTCTTGGGGAGCTATTCAGAATTGTAAACACAATTTAATTTTCGCAAATCGGCACATAATCTTTTACAACATTAAAATTTCCCAGATTACGAGTGTTTTCTTCGCGAAGTCGTGCAGAACTATTCAAGTTCTGTACTGTGAACTCTTGAACTGTAGAATATCCACCAAGAACCCTGAAAAAATAGTATTCAAAACTTGTACAGAGGACTCTAGAACTGTATCATATGTGTAAAGAACTTTATATATATATATATATATATATATATATATATATATATATATATATATATATATTTTTCCAAAATCAGTTGCCACCCTGCTCAGTTATTCAGAATTGTGATCTTTTTTTTTTCGAAAAATTCTACAGAACTATTCAATTTTTTTTACAGATAACTGTAGGACTATGGACTATGGAGTACGTATCAGGAACTCTGAAAAATGTACATTTCTCGAAATTCAGGTGCCAACTTCACCATGATTTGTATACAGCGAGTATAGTATGAGGCCCAGAACCGGAATAGGCGGGACCCCGGCCACGGAATGTGTGACCGTACTAACATGTTTGCCGCACCTAAGAGAGTATTTCCTCCCCGCCAGGAACGAGTCAGTGATGTGTTTCATGTGTCCTGTAATATCTAACTAGGATAACTTATAAATTAAGCCATCACGCCGGACTTCATCGAATTCTTTCTCGATGTCGAGAAATACCGCTCGTATGCTGCTTTTCCTATCCCTCGCCCTGCATACGTGTTCCACCAGACGCAGGGATTGATGGATGGTACTGTGTTCAGGACGGAAGCCAAACTGTTCAGGGCTGATAATGTTCTGGTCACTCAGGAATTTGGTAAGGTGTCTGTGGATAAGATACCCCAGTACTTTTCCTATGAAGCACAGGAGAGAAACTGGTCTGTAGCTTTGGGGAAGGATGGGGTTTTTATTGAGTTTGGGTAGGGTTACAAACTGAGCAGTTTTTCAGGCAGTTGGGAAGCACGTTAGGGAGAGGCATTAGTCGTGTATAGATGTGAGGTATGTGACTGCGGTAGGGGAAGGTGTTTTAGGTAAGGGACACGGACCCTATCAGGGCTGGGAGATTTGTTGTTCCCCTGTCGTATGATGTAGGCACACGTAAGGCGATCGGAAACTGGTGTAAATTCTGTCTCTAGCCTCTCTTGCCTCAAATGAGTCACTTGTCTGACTCTTATTTATTCCTGCCTATGACTCTCACCATCTTCAATTACATGAGTTCGGAATTGCGGCTGTAGCGATGTCGCCAACACTTCTGCCTTCTCCTCATCTTCGTTTACTAATCCGTTTTCTCCACGGAGTGGCCTGTCTACCCTGGGAGCAGCCTTCAGCGCTTTCGTGATCTTCCATACTTGGTTCATATTCTGCTCAGTTTCTCTGAGCTTTCCTTCCCAGCTGAGTCGTCTGTGCTCTTGTAACATTCTCTTTACCTGAGCTTCTAGCTGCCTTAGCGGACGACGATCGATGGAGTAGTGAAATGTCGGCCAATCCCTCCTCACTTACCGCTTTACGAATATCAGTCTCCATGTTTGGAGTTCAGGTCCCCCTGCTGCTATAACTCGCTCGCTATTTTCGAAGAAAACCTGAAGGTCCATTACGTTAATGTTAAATCGCGGGGGTTTATAAGCAGTAATTATTTTCATTACCTGGTTTCCTGTTTTTAGTTCTATCCCGGCCACCTCGACTGTGACCAAATTTGGTATATCGATTTTTCAGTGGCAGATTCTTGGCCTCAGAAAGACAGCAACACCTCCGTCAGGGGGCTTTCGTCTTTCGATCCTGTGGGCAGAGTAATTGCGCACCTTAAATCGATTGGTCGGCAACAGATGCGTCTCTGTGATGCAGGCGACATCTGTGGTTTGTCGGTCTAGAAAGGATTGTAATTGAAGGGTTTTATCGGCAATGCCGTTGGTATTCCAGTTTAAAATACAGAAGGTCCGCGTTGTATTAGGTCCATCGACAAATAGTGACGTCGTAGCTTTCACAATTATCATGACTTTTAAAAATCGATCTGTTTCTGCGCGGACTGCACCTAGCGTCTCTCCAAATTTTTTCACTATTGCGCTCAGGTTTAACCCAATGAACAGCGATAACCTAACCTGACTGCTGAAGTCATCGCCAGTGTTTGGCGTCGCCTGAGGTGCAATAAGTGGTGTAAGCTCACGAACCTCTTGTCGCCCCCTGTTCACGAGTCTGCGTATTTTGACATTGGCCTCTCAATACATATGTATTCCATACTGTCATTTCTTGTTATCATTATTAGCTTATTCCCAAGAATAAGCAGCTTCCACTCAGTTAATACTCGGCAGAAATCAAGCCTGCATTTTAATCGTACTTCCTTAATTCCTGTGCACAAATGTGTGCAGTATACTGCTGCATCCATTTTCAATAAGCTACCACTCGAATTCAAAAATCTTGGCAGTAATCCCCGTGCTTTCAAATCAAAACTGAAGAGTTTCCTCATGAGTCACTCCTTCTATTCTAATGAGTTCCTTGAAAAATTGAGCTGATTCTTGTTGTATTGTTGATTTGTTTACTTAAACTTATGGTTTGACTGTTTTTGGGTTCATTAACATTCTATTTTTATCTGTTATTACTTTTATGTTGTAATTTCGTGTACTGACATGTACCATTACCTTGGAGATTTGCTCCTCAATATGGTCCTACGGAAGTAGACATGTCAATAAAAATTAATAATAAACCTCTGAAACCAACGACATGACTATGGCGTTCCTCCTTCCGGCCTCTGGGACAAGTGTAAGTACTTTTAGCACACTTCCGGATAGGACACTCTCCTCTGACACATGGATTCTTCCTTTGTCAGAAGACTCACTGGTATGCAGCGCTTGTATTGTACAGGTTACTTTATGCCACATTTTAACTGAATGCATTGTATATGAAGCCATGAGGGCCGCAACCCATTTACCTGTTGACATGGCATCTATTTTAGGGGATGATGAATCAAATGTGGTTCTTGTGTTAGGATGCTGTGTGATGGCTTGTCTTCTCAGTAGTGTGTTAGGTAAAAGTTTTTAATGTGTTTCTAGGTTGGCTGCTTCCTCTTTCATTTTCCAATTGACTGTGCAGGCACAGTTCCTTATTCCACTATTTTAGATCTCGTGTGGTTGTAGTCTATGTATTTTACTTACACACTGCCCTGAGGCATCCATATTTTGCTATTTTGTGTGACAGTGTGAGTGAGAGAGTTCCAGGATGGCTGTGATTCCCAATTTTTAATTTACATTTTATTGCTGCCTTCTCACAACTGATAACCACATTTGTACTGTTTTAGTTCAGTATGGGCACTGATAACTTCGCTACTGAGCACCCTGTACGTACCACCACCACCATTACAGCGTACTGGCAGAAGTAAATATGTGGTGACGAGTCATTAGTCATGCTTTGATAGCCTGATTGAGCACTTGCCCACGAAAGATGAAGGTCCCGAGTTCAAGTCTTGGTCTGGCTCACAGTTTTAATCTGCCAGGAAGTTTCATATCAGTGCACGCTCCACTACAGACTAAAAATTTCATTCCGGAAACTTCCCCTAGGCTGTGGCTAAGCCACGTCTTGGCAATATCCTTTCTTCCAGCAGTGCTTGTCTCCCAAGTTTTGCGGGAGAACTTCTATGAAGTTTGGAAGGTAGGAGACAAGGTACTGGTGGAAATCAAGCTGTGACGATGGGTCATGAGTTGTGCTTAGGTAGCTCACTTGGTAGAGCACTTGCCTGTAAAATGCCAAGGTCTTGAGTTCAGGTGAACCTGGCACGAAATTTTAAGCTGTCAGAAGTTTCATGTCAGTGCACACTCCACTACAGAATGAAAATTTCATTCTGGAACCTCCACCATCTTTGTCAGGGACAAACAAATGTTACCATGCTACCAGAAATAGTGACATTGTCTCTGATACTAGCGGTGCTGCTGAAATGTAAATAACTAGGGAATCCTTTTGTAGTCTGGAAGCATCAAGTGTCCTCTTGCTTATAGTTACCATCCTAGTTAGAGTTGTTGCTAGACATTCTGATCTCTAGATGAGATGGGTAAAGGAGAGCCAAATTTAGAGCATATTTCTCAAAATACTCATAAAGCTATGTTTGATGAAACAAAACTTGTCCACAGCAGTAACTTACTTGGACCTTCTCGTCTAAAACCCTATGAAAATCGGAATATGATTCTTGCTGCACTCAATACACAATTCTATGTAATTAGAGCTCATAGCCTTTTGAACCCACATTTATTCTTAAGTAAACTGGTTAACATAACACAGAATCAGAGATACAGATTTCTATGTTTAAAAAAATCAAAGAGGACTGTCTACAAAATAGTCTCAGAACTAATGCCAGTTTTGTGCTTATACATAATAAATTGGAACTGTCACTACTATAATAGTGTTGCTAGGAAATGGGCTCTTGATGTTGAGAGACTACAGAGAAATAGGCCACACTGTTTTAAGTCAAACAGGAACAACTAGCATTGGATATATTGACAAAATTTCTGGCAGAATGATGAAGTTAGTTGTTCATTGAACTGTTTGCAGTTATGTTAAAAGGCTAAAATCTTTATTCTAACCTGATATAACAACACTAACCAAAATGTTTTAGATAAGAATCTCGACATAAGAAATCTTGTTGCCATACTTCCACACACTATCAGAGAAGCATATCCATCACATAATGTTAGAAAATGCAGTCACACATGCTAATTCCTTATTTTTTACTTTTCATAATTAGTACATTACATTATCTTCACAAGGTACATTTCTAGCATGTTCATAACTTCTGTTTTTCAGGATTGGTGGTGCCATGCCCATAGTTTTTGCTTACTACAGTGAATTTTTACCAAAATCTGATCGAGGGAAGTGTCTCAGTTGGCTGTTAATTTTCTGGGCACTTGGAGGAATTTTTGTAGCTCTCATTGCCTGGATGAAGATGCCAAGAACAGGTATGAAATTAATTATGGTTCTCATAACTGTAATTGACTTAGTATTATATTACAAATAGGGGAAAGGACATCCAGCCTACTCGTAACATCCTTGCTCTGCTGGAGCATATGGCTCCACTGACTGCAATGTCTAATAATAGTCTTTTGGGTCTGCAGAGAGATCATGTGATGACATGATACAGACAGTTGCCCATGCATCTCGCTGTTGGAACTGTTCTTAAAGGTATCAGTCAAAGTTAGGCTGGTAGACAGCATTAAAAGTAGAGATAATGGCTAACCTTTAAGTAAAATATTTTACATAAGAATCTTGTCATAAGAAATCTTGTTCCCATACTGCCACACACTATCAGAGAAGCATATACATCACATAATGTAAGAAAATGCAGTCAAACATGCTAGTACCTTATATTTTACTTTGTACAGTTGGCACATTATATTATCTTCACAAGTTACATTTGTAGCATGTTCATTATTGCAGAAACTTCAAGAAAGAACTAAAGGGCACAACATAAAGCACATGCATGATGTAGTTGCTATAACAAGGCACATGTATTTTATTTTATGACACCAACCAAAGACATAGATGTAGTACAAACAGAGAGAGTAATATAAACATTTCACTTCAACACTTCCCCTAAATGTTTATCTTGCTAAATGCAGTACATAACACATTCCAATTAATGATCTTAAATATTTGAGCTGGACATGTGGCAATGGTTTCGTGAGAATATCTGCAGCTTGCTGATTGCCTGGTACATGCTCAATGGCTAACTGGCCTTCATGAATCTTCTCACAGATGTAGTGCATGCGAACATCAATATGTTTTGACCTCTTGTGAAATTCAGGATTTTTTACCAGTTTAATAGCACTTGCGTTATCAACAAGAAGAACAGGACCACTCGCCAGTGGTGAAATTTCTTCATAGAGCTTAGATAGCCATATTCCTTCTCTTGCCCCTTCACTGGCAGCCATATACTCTGACTCTGTTGTTGACAGTGATATGCAATGTTTCCACCTACTAGCCCAGGTAACTGCTCCTCCACAAAATCTTGCAACCACTCCACTAACTGAGTGTCGGGTTGCTGGATCACTGGCATAATCTGCATCAGTCTATATCTCCAGTCTTCTGTTTGCATGGCTAGCATCATATTTTATACCCAATGACACTGAACCTTTTACATACTTTAGGAATTTTTTTGCCACAGACCAGTGATTTTCTTGAGGATTATCTAAAAATTTTGACGCATAGCTCACTGCAAATGCTATATCGGGCCTTGTACCAATTGCCAAATACATAAGACAGCCAACTGCTTCTCAATATGGAGCATTATCACTGGTTAACTCATTTGGCTGCAGATACTGCTCAATTGGAGTTGACACAGGATTTGCCTCTGTCATGTAAAACCATCAACATCTATCTACATGATTACGCTGCAATTCACATTTAAGTGCTTCAATATCTTTAGCATAACTTCCTTTGTAAATCTCTATTGATCCATTATCGTGACATACAATATTAATATTTAAGAAATATCGTACTGGCTCAACAGTAATTTTAAACTCATCTTGAATTTCCTTTAGGAAAACTTCAATATCCTTCTTCTTACTTGCAGATATTAATCCATCATCAACATACAGAACTGCCATCAACTTCTTTTAAGAAGCCATTCAAAAAAGCAGATTTTACATCGAATTGCGCTAACTAAAGTTGCTCACTAGCAGAAACACTCAAAATTGCTCTAATTGCACCGTATCTAGCAACAGGACTGAACGTTTGGTTATAGTCAATACCTTTTTTGTTGACAAAATCCACGAACCACTAGTCTTGTTTTATAGCGATCAGTTTTACCATCAGCCTTACGCTTAATTCTATAAACCCAACGGTTTGTAATGAACTTACGGTCTGGTGGCAGAGGCTCCAAAGTCCACGTAGCATTTCTTTCAATGAAGTCATTTCTTCCTGCATTCCTCTTCTCCAGTGTTCCTGGTCTACAGAATTAATAGCCTCTGTATAATTCTTTGGGTCATTTATTTCAGCCAGCATAATTTCAATAAGGCGCTCTGGTTTCTTCAGTTGTTGCCTGTTTCTCAATTATCTTTCACTAGAACTTTCTTTTGTAGTTTCCTTAAACACACTTGCATCTTCATGATTCTTCAATTCTTCATTGCCTGTTTCACTTGGGAGTAACACCATTGTCCCAGCAGTTTTCTCAGGTTCAAAAACTACATCGTTACTCCAAATAATCCGTTTTTCTGATTCAATCCACACTCGAAAGCCATCAAAGCCATCAGAATAATCAACAACGATTCCTGGTTTTCCTTTTGGATCCCACTTCTTTCGCTTTTCCTTCGGAATATGAACAAAACACTTCACCCCAAAAACATGAGGTTTATTTAGCTGTATCGTCTTTCCAGTGAACACCTCATAAGGTGTTTTGCCATCCACAAGATTTGTACCAGTTCTGTTTAATACATAAACAGCTGCGTTTACTGCTTCTGCCCACAAAAACTTAGGCAGGCCCTAACCTAGCAACATGGTTCGAGCTAGTTCCACAACTGTTCTGTTAGTGCGCTTTAGCACATCCATTCTGGTCTGAAGTATAAGGATTTGTAATGACGAGTTGTATGCCATTGAATATCATCAAATCTTTAACTTCAGTATTATCACATTCTCGTCCACCATCACATTGAAATGTTTTTGGTAGCTGACAACAAAAATTCTTCACAATGTTCACCATTTTTACAATCTTCTCTGCAGTCTCAGACTTCTGCTTGAGAAAATATGTCTTGCATAATCTTGAAAAGTCACAAGTGAAGCAAAGAAAATATTCTGGTACTCCCAGCGATTTACACTCCATAGGTCCACACAGATCAGCATGAATCACTTCCCCAGGTTTTGTGACACGCTGTTGTCGTAACTGAAAACTGCTGCGATGTTGCTTCCCCTTAACACATGCCTCACAAAATTCTTCGCCAAAGTCTTAAACTTCAACATCACGCTGCTTCAAGAATTGTTGGACATGACGTTTGTTTTGATGACCCAAGCACTCATGCCAAATTTGTAGAGACTCCTTTGACACAAGATTTACTTCAGGATCACAAGGCTGAATTTGTTTTGTCACTGGAATCAACATCTTCAATAAGTTGCCACTAAGTACGCCACACGCTTTTACAACGCCATTGTTTCGGAACTCACAGTTGTATTTCGATGAATAAAAGTCTAAGTCCTTGTCCATAGCAGATGGTACAAAAAAAAAAACAGATTTCTTCGACCTTCTGAAGTATACAAAACATTATTCTTATGGCATAAGTTCCGTTTTCCATCTACAAAAGCTTCAAAATAAATAGTCCCTTTCCCTAGTGAGTTCATAGTCGAATCGTTGCCCATGCATATCTGCAGTGGTGTTGCAAACTTAGTAAATGATGTATACCACACTGTTTTCTTAGCCATGTGATTTATCGCTCTACAATCAGCAATCCACGAGTCCTCGTCCAATTCTGTACTTATCTCTTCACCAATAAAAGCCTGGTGAGGCAAATCAGTTTTATTTTGGTTGTGGATGGTTTTCTGTTTGTGTTTCACGTTTGGACATATTTTTTTTAATATGTAAGTAACATTCCTCATAGTGGTGCCATCTGCATTTTTAATGTTTGCTTTGGTAGCGAAAAGTGCAACTACCTCTTCTCGTTTCTACCTCCGAAAGCACGACGGTCATCGGAAGTTAACACGTCCATTAAATGTTTTAGTGTTTGTTGATCATCAGATCTTGCCCACGATTGTCGCAGACTTTAATAACTGTCAGGCAGTGTGTCAAGTAGTCGCACCATTAACGATGATTCATCAGGTTTTACATTTAGTTGCTGCATTCGAAGAACCAAGTTTTCAAAATGAGCGAGATGTGTCACCATGTCATCGCCTGAACTCATGTAAAAATTGAAGAATTCTGACTGAACAGAATGTGCAGGTTGGTTTGTATTCTGTTCAAACACGGCATGTAGCTTGTCCCACGTATCTCGTGCACTTACGTGTGCAACCAACAACGCCACGACTTTTGGTGGTGGTGGTTAGTGTTTAACGTCCCGTCGACAACGAGGTCATTAGAGACGGAGCGCAAGCTCGGGTTAGGGAAGGATTGGGAAGGAAATCGGCCGTGCCCTATCAAAGGAACCATCCCGGCATTTGCCTGAAACGATTTAGGGAAATCACGGAAAACCTAAATCAGGATGGCCGGAGACGGGATTGAACCGTCGTCCTCCCGAATGCGAGTCCAGTGTGTACGACTTTTGCTTCTACAGTTCTAACAATAATCTGACTCGCTGCACGATCAGCTTTGACCCATGTTTTTAGCACAGCATTAAACATATATATTTGTGCCGATGGCAAAGCTGCCGGTTTTTCTACGTCACCAATACACACTTCGTATGCGCCGTCTGACGCACGCAATAAATTTCGTACTGCGAACTTCCAAATAGTCCAATTTTCAGCCCCACAAAGCTTCTCTATACCATGAAAATCAATTGCAGGCCCGTAAAACAGTTCAAATTTACAACCACAAAAATTCCACAAGAGAAACGTGAAGCAATTGTTCATGTATATACAATATGAACCGCGCGTAGCACACAACACACGCTAACGCGTTTCTGGCGTCACGAAATGTAAAACAGCGATATCCAATTCCTTTCTTGAATCGTGTACTGGGCCCATAACCTATTGCAGAAACTTCAAGAAAGAACTAAAGGGCACAACATAAAGCATATGCACGACACCGTTGCTATAACAAGACACATGTATTTTATTTTATGACACCAACCAGAGACGTAGATATACCGTAAGATGGGCTAAAGCGGATCAAAAATTGATCTTTTTTTCTTAAGAAAAGAGGATTTAAATGATTAATGATAATATGAAAAAAATTGTCAGGTATTTTACATTTACCATGTTTCAGATTCCACTAACATTATATTTTTACAGAACATGGTTACCAAGAGAAAAATTATGAAAATCTGATCCGCTTTAGCCCACTTCTTGGGCTTTTCATAGTTAAACCACTTTACCCCATTCAAGGTGGAAAGTGGATCACTGTATATCTTTTTACATGAAATAATGGTGTACAGTAGTATATGTTTTTAAAAAAGACATTTAATATCAAAATTACGATTGAAATATAGTTAAATGAGTAATACTAAGAACTTGAACACAAAACCAACATCATAAAAATGTTTTCATATCACATATGGCAATTATATCTACTCCAAACTGTCCACGTTAATGTCTGAGACTGCATACTGACCCCTCCTTAGATCTTTCACCTTTACCTTACAAACAATGTTTGATAAGGAAACTGTTTGAATGTCAGCAACATCAGGATACACAAAATGTGTCTGTTTTTTGCCACCTATTTTCCTAAAAAAACTGACCATAGCAGTGTCTTTATCTGCTTCCATAATTTTTCCTACATAACATCTAGCTCCTTTTGCAGTATTGAAGGAAACGAGGACATGATCTCCTTTGTCATAATGCATTTCAGAAAATCTGCTCCCTTGTGCTTCCATGACATCGCCCATATCAGCATCATTAATTGCTCTGTCTGCCTCATCTGTAACAATCAAATCTTTGCATTGGACACTGTTTCCTGGCAAAATGTTGAGTCATTTCCCAACTTTACAATAGCTTGCTGGTATTTCACTTTCACGAGTTTTCTTCGAGTGCTCAATAAGTGAGTCTGTCCAAGACTTTTCCACACCTGCAATGTGTGTTCTACATGTTTGAGGCAGTTTGCTCAGAATTTTCCGTGGGTCTAGAGGGACTATGCCACAAGCTTTAAAACCCGATTTCACATTCTCTGCTGAAGTAGAATTTATGGCTTCAAATGCAGTTTTCAGCAATGTAGGAAATTCTGTTTTAGGAACTGGTCCCCTGTTTTTCATCTTCCACACACCAAGAACTTTTCACCATGCTCTCTTTAAAGGACAAAAATATGCCACATCCAGAGGATGGCATATGTCATTTGAGTTAGGTGGAAGTAAGACAAAATGAATGTTGTTTGCTTGACAATCTTGGATAATTTGTAATGTTAAATGACTTGAGAGATTGTCAACAATAAGCACTTTTGGACGATCAAGCCTCCTGCAATATGGCATAATTATTGTGGACACCCACTGACAGAAAATGTCTGCATAAAACCATCCACTGGAGTTTCGGTTGTATGCAGCACCATTAATAATCTGCCACAGGTTTCATTCCATTCTTTCCAGAATTTGTAGATGTTATTTCCTACAGATTGGTGTTTGTAACTGAATTGGGTACAGCAGTCTTCCAGAAGTGCTATAGTGATAAAAATTTTGTACTGTTTGCAGAATGTGCACTTTTCAAGTTTTATTTAAAACTGCATCACTTTCTGTTGTTGAATGCATGTTTGTGTTGATGCTAATGTTGGGAATGTTGATGCTGCTTCTACTGATGAAGTTTCTGGCACTTTCTCTGCAGGTGCTGATGTTCCTCCTAATTCCACTCATATAACTGCAGTTGTTGTACCACTTCTGCTAGAAATATAGAAACTGGTAGAAAAATTAACTGCAAGGAAAACCAATTTTCACTAAATCATCTAAATGGAATATTTTGTGAGAAAAAGAGGATATTTGTACCACATTTGTATTGGTTTCTTTTTACGTGAATTAAGTTAGCTTTCAGAACTTCCTTGATTTAGATTGTATAATGCATAATGTGCTCTTTGTGAAGAACAGCTACTACCATTAGTATTTTATTTTGATTAAGGTGAATTGCAAATCATGAGGTACTTTTTTAAACTCATACCTGTATAGACCACTGCCTTAACAGTTCAAAATTATTGTAGTTTCAATCCTGTAAAGTTTCCTGCGGGTGAAAATTTTGGTTCATGAACCAAGAGGTTCCAGGCTTTGCTGATGACATATAGGTTGTACACTTCCTCTTCCATGACTGTAAGCTTAGATGCTAACTTCATTTTATACACAAATTCAACACCTTAACCATTCAGTATTGAGTTTCATTCTAACTTTCACAATGCATTTTGGTGAGTACTCTTCTTCTTCAGGTGGCATATTCTTCACTATCCCATTTCTGATGATTTCTGATACATCAATGGAATATAAATTCAAAACCAACTAAACTGATTTTCTATTACATCACTTTTATACAAAAATATTAACAAAATATTTACAAAGGTAAGTTTTATAAGCAACTGGCTTCACTTACTACATTCATTGGTACAGTGTCTATAGAATAACAGATAAGAAACTTATGTATTTATTTTGCAGTTGAATGTAAGTGTTAAAATATTTTTTTTTCTTTGTTCATATGTATCATGATTTCCTCAGATTTCTTTCTCAATGTGTACCTATTCAGCTTTGTGTTTTGGTTTTATTTTTCCTTTGTCAGCCTTTTACATAAAGGTTAGCATTTTACTTCTCTTCAAATCTTCCAAATTTTGTTCACTCTCATATAGCACTTTCTGTTATTAATCAACAAACAACATTTTTCATTTTTATTAATGTTTCAGGTGTTGATGTAGTCATGGAAAATAAGGAACATTTCAGTGCCTGGCACCAGTTTTTGTTGATTTGTGCCCTACCATCTTTAGCTGCTATAATAGGCCTGAGTTTTGTCCCAGAATCACCACGTTATCTTTTGGAAGCTGGCAGAGAAGTTGAAGCTATGATGGTGTATCAGGTACTTATTACAGTCTTAAAGAATTATACTGGCTCTGAGACTTATTCTAAGCAAAAAACAGAACAGTATGTAATCTGTACTGACATTTTGTTTCTAAAACTTCATTTGTATTCAGTCACATCGCAAAATTTGGTTTCTTTTTCTCCTTAATATGATAGCAATGCTTGTTAAACTAGCTTGAATGCAGTTCTCATACTTTCTTGTTTCAGCGTATCTACAAAACAAACAATATGCACAACCCAGCAGCTCATGCTCAGTATCAGCTGTCAGAACTAGAACTCCCCAGCAAAAGGCCATCAGGACGAGGCCTGTCATCTCCTCCTTCACCTGGGAAATCTGTGTTAGCTGATATGACATACAGCATTGAAACAGTGAGTTCACTGAAAAAAATTGAAAATATATATTTTTTAATTTAAATACTGTAATGTGTGATGATAACTATTGTGAAGTGATATTAGGCAGTAGATAGTTTGTAGATAGCTGCATCTATTCTCCAAAATCTATGTTATGGTGCGTGGTGGTAACTACTTCCTGTGCCACTGTTTTCCCTCCCACCCAGTTCTATTTACAAATGCTTGCATTTCCAAGAGAATTTAGTATTGTAATCAAAATAGCACAGGCACTGCAATATTATATTTATCTACCGATACCAAGCAAGTGACTGTGAAGAACAGTATCTGACCTGTAAGGGAATATACATAATGGATGTTGGAGTACAGGTCATAAATGCATGGTTGACGACATATAGAAGTTTGGGTCTGGCCATGAGTCATGCACGGATAGCCAAATGGTAAGGTGACCACTCGTGATATGCGGGAAATCCAGATTCGAATCCTGGTCCGGCATAAATTTTCATTGTTGTCATTCCTCATTCCATTCTACAGCTGACGGTAGACCTTATTCGCAATTACGAATTAATTTATGTGTTTCATAATGGCTGTGGTTGCCACAGTGCCTGTTCCTGTGGACATGCTTGCATGTCCAAAGGAACTTTGCATCATAATTAGAATAACACAGGCACTGCAGTATTGTATGTCAGTAATGACCTCACACTGCCTAATTAATCACATAATGAAAGGCTCTACTCTTTGTTGGCTCTCCTCTGTTTCTTCTGGTAATCCAGTGAAGGGTTCCAGACTCAAAACTTGACTAAGTTGTTGGGAATTGAGATAGGTTTGGGGAAACAAAGGAGGGAAGGGAATGCATGTGGGTGAGGCTGGAGGAAGTGGATGTGGATCAGGGACTAGTGTAAACTGATACAAGTGTGACTGAAGATTTAAAGTAAGTGCTGTAAAGACAGCTGGGCTGCTATCATCTAAAAAATTCAATGGAACTGGAATCAGTGGGATGATGGGGGAAGAGAAGAAGGCTTAGATGACATGGATTGCTACATGGTCATTGAAGGCAAACAACTTATGGTTATCAGCATACACTGCATCTGGGTTATCAACTTTGTCTTGGGCAAAATTTTGTGTGCTTATATATTTGGGTACTGAGCTGGCTAGTGATCATTCCCACATAAAAGTCTGTGTAGAAGTTTCAATGGAGCTGGTGTATGACATTACCACTTTCACAGGTGGGGTGGGATATGTTTTTCACAGGGATATGATCAATGTAGTTAGGAATAGTAGGAATAGGGCGTGGACATGTATAAGGATGATTGATGGTATTTTGTATATTGGGTGGGTGGTGTATTGCCACTCTGAAAGAGGTGGGAACGCTTCTGGAAAGAATGTTCCTCATTTTACAGTTCATTGGAATATAGTTGAAGCTTTGGGTAAGGGTGTTGTTAAGCTATTCAACCTGAGTTACTACAAAATAATGTAGGGGGGATGAAGGTGTTCCTTTGTATTTGGTTAGAGGAGATGCTTGGAGAATTAGAAGAGTGTCTATGTGTGTGTGACTGAGTGGATGTGTGAGTGAGTGAGTGAGAGAGAGAGAGAGAGAGAGAGAGGGGGGGGGGGGGAGGGAGAGAGAGAGAGAGAGAGAATGCTGCTTGGAAAATACATTTGGGAGCTGTCTGTAAAGTGTGAAGACCTTCAGTATACTGCACAAGCATTGCACTACAGCTGAACCACCCAAGGTTGAATGCACAATGCAGACGAGGCCCTTTAGTGTTTAAGGAACTACAACTGTTGAAGCACAGTTATAGCTACCAGAGGAAGTAGATAATCAGGTACGTGAGTGCATTTGGAGTGAAAGCTCATAGTTTTTTTTTTAGTCTAGGTAATAGTCTGAGCTCCTCTAATAAATGCTCACTCATGAACACACAGATAGAAATACGATTGTGTATAAAGTAAAGGCACTTTGAGTGTCATCATTACCAGAGCATTCATAACAAAATCCCTGCATTTACCATCATATGGTGCATTTACCACCTAAGAAAGCTGTCTCATTTAAATTGTACTTGGAATCAAAAGCAGGGTTGAACCCTTAGTAGAAAGCTTCAAAATATTTAAAAAGGCATGGAATGTACATCAAAAAGTGAGATAAGACATCATAGGAGAGAGAGTGTTTATTGCAGTCAACAAAAATATTATTTCTATTGAGGTTGAAATTGAGTCTGACTGTGAAGTTGTCTGGACACAAGTAAATGGTACAGTTGAACTCAAATTAAACATTGGATGTTTCTACCAGGTACCTGATTCTACTGTAACAGTTGTAGAATCATTCAGATAACGCATGTGCTCTGCAGTGCAAAAGAACACTGATCATGTTGTATTAATTGGAGGGAGTTTTAACCTACCAGCTGTACACTGGTATGTCAATGGATCTATGTATTCAGTGCAGCACAGAAGTTCTGAACACTTTCCCCAAAAACTGTCTTGAGCAACTATTTTAACAACCCACTCACAATGGAAATATTTTAGACCTTGTATCTACAAACAAGCCTGATCTTATTGACAATGTCAGTATAAAGGCAGAGATTACTGATCACAATTTCCTCATATTCATGATGGTTACAAAATTTAATATATCAGTGAAGAAGACTAGAAGAGTTTTTATGCTATAAAGCACAGATAAGCAGTTGTTAGCATCCTACTTAGACAATGAATGAACATCATTTAGTTCCAATATGACGGATGTAGGGGAGTTATGGGCAAAGTTTAAAGTAATTGTGAATTACACACTTGAGAAGTACATTCATTATGGATGAAAAAACCTACTGTGGTTTAATAATAATACTGTTAACTATTCTCAGTTTTAAAAAAAAAATTGAAAAAAAGGAGGTATGTCAACAGGCAAAAATTAGAAGAAACTTGAGATCAATGTGAAAAGCATACAAAAACTTCCACTGTTATACCAAAATCTATGTAATAGTGCCTAGAAAATTAAAATTAGGCTGTTTCATCATAACATTAAGGAGCCGAAAACAAGATAGAAGAGCATGTTGCATGGATAGAAGACGTGGAAATTCTGAAATGATAGAGTTCTAGACTAGCAATGAAAAGGGGTGGAGAAGTTAAATATTAAGGATTATAGACTAACATCATTCTTCTGTAGATTTGACATGGGAAAAGTAGTTGCAACACTTATAAGAGTTACACACATAGTCAGAAATACTGAAACAAACAGTTTTTGTTGTTGAAGGCATGTGTTTGTGACTTGTCCCCTCTAGGTGAGCTACCTATGAGAAATCTAGATGCAATACTGAGCTACCTCTCAAGCAAGAAGAAACAGATAATTTTAAAACAAGGGGAGTCACAGCTAAAATAGTTATACATAGTTGATTGACCAATTCATACAGCATATCAGGTGTATAGATACACCTGTTAAAATTATTAAAATATAAAACTCAATGAAAAGTCAAGAGTCCACAGTAGCTGTTTTCATTGAAGTCAATTAGAGACTCTCACAACCAGTTTCACAACTTTTAAGTTGCATCTTGTGATGTGTATAATGGTATGTCATATGGTATAGGGAGATGTTACAGAATGTTGCAAAGTAGCACTTGGCATGACTAGGCAAATTTCTCGACCTTCAATTGCTGCAACTGTTATCAATGATAAATTTACAATCTGTGTTAAAATCGTGAAATGTCTTTACATTACCAAATAAATATATCCCATGGGCTTATGTCAAGCAATGGACGATGCCGTTTGTAAATGTTATCCAGGAAATCCACAGTGTGTTGCCGGAGCATTTAGTTTTATATTTTAATAATTTTAACACCTGTGTATATAAACCCAGTATGCTGTATGAACTGGTCAATCAATGATGTATAAGAAGAAACAGTTAACAATTTGTGGAGATTTCAGTCTAGGTTTCTTGAAAGGTACAGACAGTAGACATGAACTGGAATCATTCTTTGGGTGTTTCAATCTAATTTCAATAGTTAATTTTCCAAATCACCTGCAGCAAGATAGCAGGACCCAGATTGATAACATGTTTATAGAAAACATGGTACAGACGGTGTTTAGAAAGGATAGATTGCATGCAACTGGTGGTGGAGTGTTCGTCGCTGTTAGCAGTAGTTTATCCTGTAGTGAAGTAGAAGTGGATAGTTCCTGTGAATTATTATGGGTGGAGGTTACACTCAACAACCGAGCTAGGTTAATAATTGGCTCCTTTTACCAAACTCCCGACTCAGCAGCATTAGTGGCAGAACAACTGAGAGAAAATTTGGAATACATTTCACATAAATTTTCTCAGCATGTTATAGTCTTAGGTGGAGATTTCAATTTACCAGATATAGACTGGGACACTCAGATATTTAGGACGGGTGGTAGGGACAGAGCATCGAGTGACATTATACTGAGTGCACTATCCAAAAATTACCTCGAGCAATTAAACAGAGAACCGACTCGTGGAGATAACATCTTGGACCTACTGATAACAAACAGACCCGAACTTTTCGACTCTGTATGTGCAGAACAGGGAATCAGTGATCATAAGGCCGTTGCAGCATCCCTGAATATGGATGTTAATAGGAATACAAAAAAAGTGAGGAAGGTTTATCTGTTTAGCAAGAGTAATAGAAGGCAGATTTCAGACTACCTAACAGATCAAAACGAAAATTTCTGTTCCGACACTGACAATGTTGAGTGTTTATGGAAAAAGTTCAAGGCAATCGTAAAATGCGTTTTAGACAGGTACGTGCCGAGTAAAACCGTGAGGGACGGGAAAAACCTACCGTGGTACAACAACAAAGTTAGGAAACTACTGCGAAAGCAAAGAGAGCTTCACTCCAAGTTTAAAAGCAGCCAAAACCTCTCAGACAAACAGAAGCTAAACGATGTCAAAGTTAGCGTAAGGAGGGCTATGCGTGAAGCGTTCAGTGAATTCGAAAGTAAAATTCTATGTACCGACTTGACAGAAAATCCTAGGAAGTTCTGGTCTTACGTTAAATCAGTAAGTGGCTCGAAACAGCATATCCAGACACTCCGGGATGATGATGGCATTGAAACAGAGGATGACACGCGTAAAGCTGAAATACTAAATGCCTTTTTCCAAGGCTGTTTCACAGAGGAATACCGCACTGCAGTTCCTTCTCTAAATCCTCTCACAAACGAAAAAATGGCTGACATCAAAATAAGTGTCCAAGGAATAGAAAAGCAACTGGAATCACTCAACAGAGGAAAGTCCACTGGACCTGACGGGATACCAATTCGATTCTACACAGAGTAGGCGAAAGAACTTGCCCCCCTTCTAACAGCCGTGTACCGCAAGTCTCTAGAGGAACGGAGGGTTCCAAATGATTGGAAAAGAGCACAGGTAGTCCCAGTCTTCAAGAAGGGTCGTCGAGCAGATGCGCAAAACTATAGACCTATATCTCTGACGTCGATCTGTTGTAGAATTTTAGAGCATGTTTTTTGCTCGAGTATCATGTCGTTTTTGGAAACCCAGAATCTACTATGTAGGAATCAACATGGATTCCGGAAACAGCGATCGTGTGAGACCCAACTCGCTTTATTTGTTCATGAGACCCAGAAAATATTAGATACAGGCTCCCAGATAGATGCTATTTTTCTTGACTTCCGGAAGGCGTTCAATACAGTTCCACACTGTCGCCTGATAATCAAAGTAAGAGCCTACGGAATATCAGACCAGCTGTGTGGCTGGATTGAAGAGTTTTTAGCAAACAGAACACAGCATGTTGTTATCAATGGAGAGACGTCTACAGACGTTAAAGTAACCTCTGGCGTTCCACAGGGGAGTGTTATGGGACCATTGCTTTTCACAATATATATAAATGACCTAGTAGATAGTGTCTGAAGTTCCATGCGGCTTTTCGCGGATGATGCTGTAGTATACAGAGAAGTTGCAGCATTAGAAAATTGTAGCGAAATGCAGGAAGATCTGCAGCGGATAGGCACTTGGTGCAGGGAGTGGCAACTGTCCCTTAACATAGATAAATGTAATCTATTGCGAATACATAGAAAGAAGGATCCTTTATTGCCGGCCGAAGTGGCCGTGCGGTTAAAGGCGCTGCAGTCTGGAACCGCAAGACCGCTACGGTCGCAGGTTCGAATCCTGCCTCGGGCATGGATGTTTGTGATGTCCTTAGGTTAGTTAGGTTTAAGTAGTTCTAAGTTCTAGGGGACTAATGACCTCAGCAGTTGAGTCCCATAGTGCTCAGAGCCATTTGAACCATTTGATCCTTTATTGTATGATTATATGATAGCGGAACAAATACTGGGAGCAGTTACTTCTGTAGAATATCTGGGAGTATGCGTGCGGAACGATTTGAAGTCGAATGATCATATAAAATTAATTGTTGGTAAGGCGGGTACCAGGTTGAGATTCATTGGAAGAGTGCTTAGAAAATGTAGTCCATCAACAAAGGAGGTGGCTTACAAAACACTCGTTCGACCTATACTTGAGTATTGCTCATCAGTGTGGGATCCGTATCAAATCGGGTTGACGGAGGAGATAGAGAAGATCCAAAGAAGAGCGGCGCGTTTCGTCACAGGGTTATTTGGTAACCGTGATAGCGTTATGGAGATGTTTAATAAACTCAAGTGGCAGACTGTGCAAGAGAGGCGCTCTGCATCGCGGTGTAGCTTGCTCGCCAGGTTTCGAGAGGGTGCGTTTCTGGATGAGGTATCGAATATATTGCTTCCCCCTACTTATACCTCCTGAGGAGATCACGAATGTAAAATTAGAGAGATTAGAGTGCGCACAGAGGCTTTCAGACAGTCGTTCTTCCCGCAAACCATACGCGACTGGAACAGGAAAGGGAGGTAATGACAGTGGCACGTAAAGTGCCCTCCGCCACACACCGTTGGGTGGCTTGCGGAGTATAAATGTAAATGTAGATGTAGATATCACTCAAGCTGAAACAATTAATGTGTATGCAACTGTGAATGGACTATCTGATCATGGTGCACAATTAATGGAAATAATACCTTACAGCTCGGAGGGAGGCTCACACAAAGCAGTGAGGCTTATTAACAAGAACAGGATACAGTATTTTAAGAGTAAATTAAAAGAGGTGGTATGGAATGAGGAATGTATAGAAAGAGATGCTAATGTGAAATACAATTTATTCCATAGTGAATTTGTGTCAGTATTGAAAGTATCTCTCCTAAACAGTTATCCATGGACAACAAAGGGAATTAAAATCTCATGTAAGGGGTAGAGGGAAATTTATATAATGGCCAGAATAATTCAAGACCTGTGTTACTTGCATTTTTCTAAAGACTGTAGTATTTTAAGGAAAATCATTGAAATATCCAGACTTGTGCATGTCCTGACAGAAGTAAATAATGCAAATAATAAGATTATAACAATGAAAACAATCAGTTTGTGACAATATAATGTAATTGGATACAGGGCCGGTGCAAGGCATGTGCAAAACGTGCGGCCGCATGGGGCGGCACTTTACAAGGGGCGGCAAATCTGCCGCCTCCCCTTTTTTTAATTTTTTTTAGGACTAACTCAACATTCATGCCCAAGAGGGGATTCGAAACCAAACCTTGGACAGAGTGGCTTTGGGAACTGTGGCATGGCACCTCGACTACCTGCCAGCTGCCCCTGTTGAACAAGGGGAAGGAGGAGGATTAATTTCTTCCTTGCCACTGTGGCAGCACTGTCGTGTTTACACCGGAGGAACAGAGACTGGGAAGCAATATGGCGTACACACCAGTATTCTTATGAGTGGAGCGCTGTCAGCCTGTTATGCGCCGTGCGTTTACTCACAACTAATTTAGCAGAAGACAAAATCTAATTTGGAAATTCGAATGCAATGTTCGATATTGCGGTGGAAAAATAGATCCTGAAAGTACAGAAACTAGTGGAGCTACTGCAGCTACATCTTCATCTTCAGGACATGACCAGAAAGTTGACAAACGCAGTACTGCAACCACCGCATACAGTAGCAATGCTGATGGTGGTCCATCCACAACATGTTCAACAGACCTCGTCTGGACTCGGGACCTGCTTTGTGACGAAAGCTCCAAGATTGAAACGTCAGGCAGAACTGAAATTAGGCAACCTGATTCGGAAAACACTGGCAGAACATCAGCCAAGGTACTCACCACCGGAGAAGGGATTGAAGGCGAGCCTAAACTGGAAGACATTGTTGACTCAGATTCTGGAAGATGGCTGGAAATTATTACCGACTGCATTTGAACAACTTTGGTCATGCGAGGTTCTCCCGAACGCATTAAGGAAGCTGAAGAATGTCCTAAAAACATTGACACCCAGCGTTTCAGCCCTGTGCACTATTCTTTGAAGAATGAAGAAGAAGCAGATAGACATAGGTTGGTGTACTCAAAGAGCAAGGATGCTGTGTTCTGCTTTTGTTGCAAACTTTTTTCGTCACCTACAGAAAAAATTGCAAAGAATGGTATAAGTGACTGGCGGCACCTTGCTTCATACCTCGTAAATCACGGGAAGGCTACCGAGCATTTGAATTCACATAAAAAGTGGATCGTGTTTTCTGAGGGACTGAAAAAGTCATGAACTATCGACACCCATCATCAAAGGCTTCTGAATACTAAAAGCGAATATTGGAAAAATGTTCTTGAGTGCTTAATAGCAATAATTTATTTCCTGGGTCAGCAATGTCTGCCTTTGAGAGGAAGTACAGATACACTCTTTCAGCCTGACAATGGAAACTTCTTGAAACTTGTTGAATTATTTGAAAAGTTCGACACTGTGATGATGGAGCACCTGCACAGAACAAAGCAAGGTGAGAACAAGGGTCATCATTATCTTGGAAAAGAAACACAGAATGAAATGTGAAATAATTCATCTTATTGGATCATCTATAACCACAACATTCTATTAATGATGAAATCTGCAAAGTATTACAGTATAATTCTGGACTGCACACCAGATATTTCAAAAGTTGAGCAGATGACAGTTGTGGTACGTTTCATCCAGGAGACAAGACTCGACGGGGTATACGATGTCCGAATTCGGGAGCATTTCCTGGGATTTCTTCCAGTGCCCGATTCTTCAAGCTCCACTTTGATGCAGGTGGTACTCAAGTTCTTGGAAGATAAAAAAGTCCTATTGTGTAATATGAGAGGGCAAGGATACAACAATGAAGCAAACATGAAAGGAAAGAAGTCTGGTCTCCAGAAAAGAATTTCAGACATGAACACGCGAGCATTTTATGTACCAAGTAGGAGTCACTCATTGAATTTTGTTGTAAACGATGCCACTATGTCTTCTAAATATGCTGTTTCCATGTTTTCGACAGTGAAGAGCTTGTATGACTTCTTCTTGTCCTCTGTTCGATGTTGGGATGTCTTGAAAAAGTGTCTGCCTTACCTGCCGCTGAAGCCACTGAGCGATACTAGGTGGGAATGTTGCATCGATGCACTTACTCCCCTGAGGTTTCAAATTGGAGGTGTTTATGACGCACTGGTTCAGATATCAGAAGAATTCGATGGCATGACCACTCATGAAGCAACGGCACTTGCGAATCAAATAAAAAATTACACCTCACTTCTCTGGTAATCTGGTATGACATTCTGCTTCACATAAGTGTAGTCAGTAACACCCTCCAGAACATTGACATAAATGTTTCTGAGGCCGTGGAAATGCTTGAAAAAATGAAAGCATATTTTTAGACCTGCAGCACAGAACAAAAGTTTGTGTATTTCTTGATAGATTCCAAAGAATTGGCTACAGAATTAGAGCTAGAAGATCTAAGGTTACCATGGATAAGTGTTTCCTGGCGACGAAGTAAGAAGCAACACACTTCAGAGCACATATGTGTCCTAAATGCAATGATCAAGTACAAAATGTCAGACAACATACAAGGGGTGTTCAAATATGCTAAGCTTGTGCTCTAGGTCCTAAATATCTATTTAGCTTACAGAATTGTCGATACAGGGTGTCCAGTGAAGGAGTCCCCAATTTCACAGGTCAATATCTCGAAAACTAAGATCAACAGACGAGAACAACAAAACGTACGTTTATCGTGAAAGCTGTAACAATTTTATACGTAAGTTGCAAAATAGTTCGGAAACCTGCTAGCAGATGGCGTTGTATGCTGTGCAGCTTGTACAGTATCAGCTTGCATAATAATTAAACTCGTCCTCTGCGAGCGGTCTCCTCAATCACATTACAATCTTTTCGAAATGTCCGCCACTCGCAATACAGAGGAGGCGCAAACAAACAATGAAGTTTGCCATCACATTCTGTAGTGTCTGAAAGGAAGTGGATTCAGACGCCATATAGATCGCCGGTTCAAGCTCGTCCAGCGTGATGGAATGGTTCCGGCAGATAGTGCCTTTCAATGTGCCCCACAAAAAGTACTCACAACAAGTCAGATCGTGTGAATGTGTGGGCCAGTTCACCCCTGCGTGAGTAAATTTGCAACAGTTCAACGCAATGACACGATTCCCGAAGTACTCATCAAGAGAGTGAAACATCTGTCCGGTACGATGTGGCCTGGCCCCATGTTACTTAAACCATTCGGTGTCTGGCGATCCCCGAACACTAGATGTGTGGCTACAAATTGTTCCAAAATTACAACGTAACGTTCATTAGTCAATAATGCCTCTTCTCAATGCCGCAGCGCGAATGGTAGACCTATCTTTGGGAGAATACCGTAATTTTACTTCACACAAATGGGAATTTCTCGGAACCCCAAAATGATCGCCGGCCGCTCTGACCGAGCGGTTCTAGGCGCTTCAGTCCGGAACTGCGCTGCTGCTACGGTCGCAGGTTCGAATCCTGCCTCAGGCATGGATGTGTGTGATGTCCTTAGGTTAGTTAGGTTTAAGTAGTTCTAAGTTCTAGGGGACTGATGACCTCAGAAGTTAAGTCCCATAGTGCTCAGAGCCATTTGAACAATTGTAGAGAAAGTCACCAATCAGTCCGAATTTTTGTTTCTATTTTGCAGATCTACATACATTTCGAGCACAGTGTGGCTATTCTCAATGCTTTGAGTTATGTTTACATCTATATCGTCATGCTGAACGTAACTGTCAACATGACGGTTTAGATGTAAGCACATATTAAAAGCTTAGAGACTGGCCACTCAGTGGCCAAAACGTAGGTAGATCTGAAAAGTAAAGACAAAAATTGCGATTGATTGCTGACATTTCCTACAGATTTGTTTAAATAAAATTTCACAAACGTTTTGTAAAAAAAAAAGAAAACGGTGGTGTGGGGGTGCGGCAATTTAGCAGCTCGCACAGGGCGGCACTTGGGCTTGCACTGGGCCTGACTGGGTAGATAAAAAATCTACTCGCCAAGCAGCAGCAAAAGATTCACATAAAAGAAGGTTATAATTATGCAAGCTTTCAAAGCCAGTGGCTCCTTCTTCTGGCAGAAGGGTTGAAGGAGAAGGAAGAGGGGTGAAGAATAAGGATTGGAAAGGCCTAGAAAAAGGGGAAGATTTCAGAAAAGTCACCCAGAACTGCAGGTCAGGGGAGACTTACCAAACGGGATGAGAAGAAAAGAATTTGTTATCAATCAGGGGCCTGCTATCTTGCTGCAGGTAAGTTGGAAAATTAGCTACTGAAATTAGATTGAAACATCCAAAGAATGTTTCCAGTTCATTTTTCCTTTATGTACCTTGTAAGAAATCAAGATCAAAATCTCCACTAACTATTAACTGTTTCTTCTTAAACATTATTGATTGACCAATTCATACAGTATACTGGGTGTATATATACAGGCATTACAACTATTAAAATATGAAACTTCCCATCCCATCTGGCATGTCTTTTCTGACTCACAGTTCTGGGTGACTTTTCCAAAATCTACCCCTTTTCCTAGACCTCTCCAGTCATTTCCCTTCACCCTCTTCCTTCCCCTTCAACCCTTCTGCCAGAAGAAGGAGCCACTGGCTTCTAAAGCTTGCAGTATTATGACCTTCTTTTATATGTGTGTTCTGCCACTGCTTGATGAATAGATTTTTTATCGATCCAATTACATTAGATGATAAGATTAAAACTATATGGGGTATTGTCTAATAAGAAAATGATAGCCAGTCATTGTACAAGATACTATAACAATTAAACTAAATAACAATGTTGGGACTGATAACTCACAAGTCATGAATGCTTTTAACAAACAGTATCTAAATGTAGTAGCAGAACTAAGATTTAATGGTTCACTTGAACAAGAAGGAGAATATATTAAAGTGTCATTCCGCAAAACTTTAAGCAACTAGAAGTTGCACCAACAGCTGTTACTGAAATTAGTAGAATTACAAAAATTATAAAAAAGAAAGCTCATGCAATACTAATGGAGTTTCAAACTATTTTCTGAAAAGTTGTTCCAATTTAATAACTTAATAAGTAATGTCCAATGATTTATGTAATGCATCACTGGCACAGGGGATTTTTTTCAGACAGATTCAGATATGCAATTGGTAAACCACTTTATAAGAAAAGTGACCAGGAAGACTTAAATAGTTATCATCCAATTTCCTTACTGGTATCTTTTTTCCAAAATATTGAAAAAAAAGGTATTCAAGAGCAGTCTCAATTTAAGTAAAACCAATTTTGTAGCATATCACACTTTTGATTCCAGAAGTGTTGCTCAACTGAGAATGCTAGTTATACATGTACCCAGCAAATATTACAAGCCTTTAATTTAAAATATCATCAGTTGGTATTTTTCGTGATCTTTCCAAGGCATTTGATTGTATGGATTATGTTACACGTCTAGAAAAACTTAAGTTTTATGGAACTGATAGCTTTACACACAACTGGTTTGAATTGCGCTTAACAAACAGGATGCAAAAATTTGTGCTGATTAATTAAAACAATTTTGAAAAGTAGAAAATTTTAGTGACTTGGTGCGAAAAGCACAAAGGGGATCCCAAAGGTTTCAGTTTTGGGTCCACTTCTACTCCTTAAATATGTAAATGGCCTTTGCTTAACTCCCAACATTCAGAACTTGTACTTTTTGCAGACATTACTAGTGTTATAATGAATCCCATTAGAGACAAAACAACAAATAGATTGTTTATTATATTTTTCAGAGAATTATTAGTTGATTATTTGAGAATGGACTCTCCCTTAATTTTGAGAAAATGCACCATATTCGCTTCTGTACAACAAATAGAGTTATACCAACAATTGGTGTAGGACATGAACAAGAGTCAGTAAATAGGGTAGAATGGTCCCAATTTTTGGATGTAAATATTGATGAAAATTCAGATTGGAAGAAACACATCACTGACCATCCCAAACAGTTAAGTTCAGCTACTTTTGCTCTTGGTATAATTGCTATGCTTGGAAATAAATGAATCAACAAGCTGACATATTTTGCATATTTCCATGTAATAAATGTCTTACAGAATAATTTCTTGGGGCAACTCATCACTTAGGAAAAAAGTTTTGAATGCACAAAAGTGAGCAGTGAGAATAACATGTGGTGTTCCTCCATGGTTGACATGTTGGTCCCTCATCAAGGAGTTAAGCATTTTCACTGCATCATCATATATTTTCTAATGAAATTTGTCATAAATAATCCACCAAAGTTTGACAGGAATAGTGATGTCCACACCTACAATGCTAGAGGAGATAAATGACCTTTGTTATCCATTGCTAAAGCTGTCGGTAGGTCAGAAAGATGTTCAGCATGAAGAAACATATATTTTTGAACATCTTCCCAATAAAATAAAATGTTTGACAAGTATCAAAGCAAGTTTTAAATATAACCTAAAATTATTTCTTCTTGACTACTTTTTCTATTTCAATTTAAAAACTGATAGCCTAAAAAAATATCTAGTTTTGAAAGGTAGGTGCATGAATGGGACTCAAATATAGCGTTTTCATTAATGTTAACATGAAATATGTATACATATCCTGTAAACCAAACATTCCTCATAATTTTGATAAAAGAATCATTCAAATGATGTGTGGAACGTGTAAATAACTAACTGTAGAAAAATGCAAGTAATTGCAGATTAGTGGTGTGCTGTTTGACAGAAGCACATTGATTAAACATCATATCTAAGAATAATGTTGTAAAATGTCATGGAATAAAATGAGCACATAAGGTCAACTGTCAGGAAGACCAATTTTTACCATTAGTTATTGGTAGAATTTTAGGAAAGTGTAGCTCATCTATAAATGAGACTGTGTAGAGAACTCTTGTGTAAGCCATTCTTGAGTACTGCTCAAGTTTTCGTGTCCCCACCAGGTCATATTAAAGGTAGACATTGAAGCAAAACTTAGACGTGTGCTGCTACATTTATTACCAGTAGGTTTGATCCACTCATGAGTGTTACAGAAACGTTCCATGAACTTAAATGGGAATCCCTACAATGAAGAAGACATTCCTTTTGTGAAACACTACTGAAAAAGTTTTGGGAACCAACATTTTTGACAGACCGTCACCAACCTATATCTTTAGTAAGGACCTTGAAGACAAAATAAGAGAAATCAGGGCTCATATAGAAGCATATAGATAGTTATTCTTCCCTCTGCCTATGAGTGAATCAAGAAAGGGAGTGACTAACTGTGGTACAAGGCATCTTGTGTTATGCATTGTAGGTTGGCTTGTGGATTATGTATGTAGATCCCTTCAACACTAAACTGTTTCTCCTCCAAGTAATGAAGTGGAGGTATACCTGTTACCTATTTAGTGCAAGAAAGATAATTATATAAAGTACTTACTGTTATTAATTACTTTTTTCTTGGCGGGACCTTAGCTTTCTAGTTTCATGCAATGTGACATTGGTATTTGCAAGTATGGGTACAGAAAGTAAACTTTTTAAATGAATCATTCAGTAATTCAGCAAAACTGTAATTCTGGCCTTACTGAATGAACAAACAACAAATTTTCAAGATCTTGCTATACTGTGAATTGTGTATGGCTTGCTACATCCACAATCATGAATGCAGGACTGGTTCAATAGTGTGTGGTGATAAATCTTAAATGTAGTTTATGTGTAGTTTGACATATAATTCATGGCATAGCGAAAACATATGAACATATATAACCAGTACAACAGGAATCCAGACAGTAATTTAATAGGTAAGAGTAAGCTCAGTTACGTAATCTCAGGAAAACTGAAATGTAAGAGAGAGAAAGAAACAGGGAGAAAGAGAAACAGACAAGTATTGAAGAATATGTAATTGGACTGAAGATAGAAAAAGGCAAAAAGAGTAATAATGAGGGAAAAATAATCATATCCAAAGTTCAGAAAAAAGAGAGAAAGTGGAAAATGGTTTAAAATTAATATGTGTGAAGTTTTTGATAGATATACATTGATGAAAGGTGAGTGGTTGGAGAATGGTGGAGCTATATGGTATTCAGCAGCATTCAGATGCCACACATTTCTTATTTCTGATGATCAACAGCTCAAATGTGAATGCCACCAAAAGTAAACACCCACAACATCATCCACAGCACTACACTGGGGTGTCCTAAAATCTTTGGATTGAGGATAGTGAAAAGCACTAACAGTGTCCATAATCACTTTCTAAACCTGTATTTGAAATATGTGTACAAATATTTCTAATCCCAACTTATATCACAAAAATCATTTGTTAAAATTTGTTGATTACATTAAAACACAAAATAAATGACCCATGGTTCACAACCATTACTGATCTTGTGAACTGTCCATTGCTACAAATTAAAACAGTCTGTATTTGCACAGTATGCATGATGGTGGTGGAAACCACTCATACATGAGGTGGTATTTAATCATTTAGCTGGCTGATATTGCAATCTGACAAATTAGAAGTTTCTAGTGTAGGCAGATATCATTATAATCAAATCCCAAGCAAGCCAAGTCACATCATGAAACAGCCCATAGAATAACCAATGCATAGTAGAATCACCTTCATTACTTCAGCTGGCCATAGAGAGGAACACATTCATTTGTGAACAGAAGTGAGACTGGGTCAGTGACTGCTTCGCCTTAAATTGGCTTGCTGGCAGGCTTAGGTGATTACAGGTAGAAGAAGTGTTGTTCCCCACTTGAAGCAACCCCATCAGACATAGGTGTAGTGCGGCATATAAAAATTAAGGCATCACCCATCAATCCTTGTGATGGGGTTACGAGGGCCCTGTTTCCTTGAATCAGTATTTAAAACAGCCTGGTCAGTGTGGCAGAGGACAGTATGGCAGCAGCACACTCATGCTGGATGAGTTCCTGGTTGGCACCTTTGGGACATAGGTGCTCTAGTCCATACACTGCTTTCAATGGGGGGACGGGGTTGAAGTCGATGGGAACCTCTACCAGTAGGCACAAAGAAGATGGAAGAAGTAAACACCCATTGTTCCTGGTGACATGTTGGAAATTTTGGCTGGTTGACATGTGTGGTTTGGATGCTCTAACTAAAGCTGAATCTGATGCTCATGGAGCAACACCCACGCAGTGGTCACCAGAGCCACCTGAGAGCGTCATTACCAAAACCGATGCTGTTTGTTTTTCAGCTTGAGCAGACAGTGGTAATACTCAGTCAAGCAGCATTGAGGGGGGATACCCATACTGCAACTCTGCCAGACTGTGGCTGTTGATGGGTATCACTCTATAAGAAACTAGATTTGTATGCAGCTTTTCTCATAGCCTTTGAAAGTTGGGTCTTAAAGTTATGGACAAAAATTTTCACCAGGCCATGAGAAATGGAATAAAAAGGAGAGTGATGACATGTTTAATGCCATTGCAGGTGGAGATTTGGTGAAAGACATCCACTGTAAAGTGCAGCCCTTTATAACTTTCCCTTGTTTCCTCTAGTATGGAGTACCTTGGCTTTATCACACTATTTGTCATGATTCACCATACACACTGCTCTGGGAAAATTTTGTTCATAGTGAGGAATATATTTGACCTGTGCTAACAGATAACTGTATAGGAGTGCTAGCTGTGACTATTAATCCTATTCCAAAGGAGGAAGTCATGATGTATGGTATTTGTTTATTTATTACAGGGTTGCAATATTGTGTAATTATTTAAGAGGTATGAACACATGCTAAATGAGATACAGGCACTTGGAGTTAAGTTTCATTGATTAAATATTTATTTCAACACATTAATGAACAAATTAGATGAGATGTATCCTTTTTTTGTAACAAGTATTCTACAATATTAACAGTTTTTCATTATATTGCCTGAAAGGCAAGTAAATTATCATCACATCTAAAGTCACGCACATGCTAATTATTTCTTCATAAGCAAGGCAGCTTAGGTCTATTTTGCAAACAAATATCTTAAGTTGAATGAAAGCTGCAGGTTCATATTTAAATTGAACTGCACCATGAAAAGATGAATATGCTTAACATTTATGATTTCAAGCTATTCATTCCTGAAACACTATATGTTTACTGCCAAAGGGAAACTAGGAAAACCACCATATTGCCTTACTTCTATGAGGACTGGAGTCATGACTTGCTGGTGTTCTCTCATCCACTCTCCTCAATGAACATTTACTGTTCTTGCACACTAACCTAAAGAAATTGCTACTTTTTGAAGAACATTTACTCATGATTCCCCTCCAAACTTCTTTTGCAAGGAACACATTAGCTTTTTCATTGGTCCCACTGCTCCCAACATCTGTGCAGTGTATGCCAGTGTTTGTGTAGTGGGCATAACTTCCTGGAATTGCATCCCCATGGCCCTGTTAATGATTGGGCAACCTTGTGTCAGTCACTAAAAAAGAAATAGTTCTCCTGTCTGCCAATAGAACACCAGACTCTATCTCCCATCATTTGACTGTTGCAAATATGAAATAGGAAAATCTACCTACCCAATCCCTGAACCCACTTATCTGACAGACTAACCTAATATACACTACTGGCCATTAAAATTGCTACACCAAGAAGAAATGCAGATGATAAACGGGTATTCATTGTACAAATATAATATAATAGAACTGACATGTGATTACATTTACATGCAATTTGGGTGCATAGATCCTGAGAAATCAATACCCAGAACAACCACCTCTCTCCGTAATAACAACCTTGATACGCCTGGGCATTGAGTCAAACAGAGTTTAGATGCTGTGTACAGGTACAGCTGCCCTTACAGCTTCAACACGATACCACAGTTCATCAAGAGTAGTGACTGGCATATTGTGACGAGCCAGTTGCTCGGCCACCATTGACCAGACGTTTTCAGTTGGTGAGAGATCTCGAGAATGTGCTGGCCAGGGCAGCAGTCAAACATTTTCTGTATCCAGAAAGGCCCATACAGGACCTGCTAAATGCGGTCATGCATTATCCTGCTGGAATGTAGGGTTTCACAGGGATCTAATGAAGGGTAGAGCCACAGCTTGTAACACATCTGAAATGTAACATCCACTGTTCAAAGTGCCGTCAATGCAAACAAGAGGTGACAGAGACATGTAACCAATGGCACTCGATACCATCACACCAGGTGGTACGCCAGTATGGCGATGACAAATACATGCTTCCAATGTGCGTTCACCGCAATATCGCCAAACACGGATGCGACCATCATGGTGCTGTAAACAGAACCTGGATTCATCCGAAAAAATGACGTTTTGCCATTCGCGCACCCAGGTTCATCGTTGAGTACATCATCACAGGCGCTCCCTTCTGTGATGCAGCGTCAAGGGTAACCGCAGCCATGGTCTCCAAGCTGATAGTCCATGCTACTGCAAACGTCATCAAACTGTTCGTGCAGATGATTGTTGTCTTGCAAACGTCCCCATCTGTTGACTCAGGGATCGAGACGTGGCTGCACGATCCGTTACAGCCATGCAGATAAGATGCCTGTCATCTCGAGTGCTAGTGATATGAGGCCTTTGGGATCCAGCACGGCATTCCATATTACCCTCCTGAACCCACCGATTCCATATTCTGCTAACAGTCATTGGATCTCGACCAACGTGAGCAGCAATGTCGTGATACGATAAACCATAATCGCGATAGGCTACAATCCGACCTTTATCAAAGTCGGAAACATGATGGTACGCATTTCTTCTCCTTACACGAGGCAGCACAACATTTCTCCAGGCAACGCCGGTCAACTGCTGTTTGTGTTTGAGAAATCGGTTGGAAACTTTCCTCATGTCAGCACGTTGTAGGTGTCGCCACCGACGCCAACCTTGTGTGAATGCTCTGAAAAGCTAATTGTTTGCATATCACAACATCTTCTTCCTGTCAGTTAAATTTCGCATCTGTAGCATGTCATCTTCATAGTGTAGCAATTTTAATGGCCAGTAGTGTAGTTGTGGTTGATCTAATACTAGATTAATTTAAAGCAGCAAATCATCATTACTCCTTTGCCCAAAAATTGAAAAAAGGGGGAGGCTGATGATTTGCATTTCAAAGTATTAGTTAGACCCAGTTTTATGTTATATGAATTGAAATGAGAAAATGCTTCAAAGTTGAAATGTGTCATTCAAGTTATGGGTATGCAAATTTGTTTGTGTTGATACATACCATGGATCACACATGTGGTATATAAGTATAATGTGTAAATTTTACAAGTAGAGACTGCATGGTAAAAACCACAAGCTAGTACCAAACATGTGAAGCCTGTTGCGGCAATGGCTGGTCTTCCTGAGAGGTCCGGACAAGTACAGAGTGTGGGATTGCTTGTCATTGGGAGCTCCAGTGTTAGGCAGATGATGGAGCCCCTTAGGGATATGGTAGCTAAGGACAGGAAGAAAGCCAATGTGCACTCCATGTGCGTATCAGTGGGAGTCATCCAAGATGTGGAAAGGGTCCTTCCAGATGCCATGGAGGGTACAGGGTGCAGCCAACTGCAGGTCATTGCTCATGTCGGCACTATTGACATGTGTCACTATGGATCGGAAGAGATTCTCTCTGGTTTCCGGCGGCTATCTGAGTTGGTGAAAGCCAGTCTTGCTAGCAAGATGAAGGCAGAGCTCATGATCTGCAGCATCATCGACAGGACTGATCGCGGATCTTTGGTACAGACCCAAGTGGAGAGTCTGAATCAGAGGCTCAGATGGTTCTGCGACTGTGTAGGCTGCAAATTCCTCGACTTGCGCCATGGAGTGGTGGGATTTTGGGCTTCTGCTAAATAGGTCTGGTGTCCACTACACACAGGAGGTGGCTACACGGGTAGCAGGGGCTGCTTGGTATGGACTGGGCGGTTTTTTAGGTTAGACAGTCTCGAGAAAAATCAAAAAGGGCTCCAGTTTCAAAGGGTACAGGACAAAGAAATGACAAGAATTGACCAAGCAACAGTTGGTATTGTAGTTGTAAATTGTCGTAGCTGTGTTAGAAAAGTACCAGAGCTTCAAGTGCTGATAGAAAGCACTGAAGCTGAAATCATTACAGGAACAGAAAGCTGGCTAAAGATAGAGATAAATTCTGCCAAAATTTTTATAGAGGTGCAAACCGTGTTCAGAAAGGATAGATTAAATAATGTGGGTGGTGGTGTGTTTGTGTCTGTTGGTAGTAGTTTATCTTGCAGTGAAGTTGAAATATATAGTTCCTGCGAATTACTCTGGGTATAGGTTATACTCAACAGCCGTACCAAAATAATAATTGGCTCCTTCTACCGACCCCCTGACTCAGATGATATAATAGCTGAACAGTTCAAAGAAAACTTGAATCTCATTACATATAAGTACTCCACTCATACAGTTATAATTGGTGGAGACTTCAATCTACCCTCGTTTTATTGGCGAAAATGCATGTTCAAAGCCGGTGGTAGACAGAAAACATCTTTCGAAATTGTACTAAATGCTTTCTCTGAGAATTACTTTGAACAGTTAGTTCATGAGCCCACATGTATTGTAAATGGTTGCGAAAACACACTTGACCTCTTAGCCACAAATAATTCTGGTCTGATAGAGAGTGTCATGATGGATACAGGGATTAGTGAACACAAGGTCATTGTAGCGAGGCTCAAAACAATATCAACCAAAACCACTAAAAATAAACACAAAATATATCTGTTTAAAACAGCAGATAAAAATTCACTTGATGCGTTCCTAAGAGAGAGTCTCCATTCCTTCCAAGCTAATTATGTAAGTGTAGACCAGATAGGGCTCAAATTCAAAGATACAGTATCGACAGCAATAGATAGATTAATACCGCATAAGTTAATAGGAGATGGGACTGATCCACCATGGCACACTAAACACGTCAGAACATTGTTGCAGAAGAAACGAAAAAAGCATGCCAAATTCAGAAGAATGCAAAATCCCCAAGATTGGCTAAGTTTCACGGAAGCTCGAAATTTACTGTGGACATCAGTGCGAGATGCTTTTAATAGTTTCCACAATGAAACATTGTCTCAAAATATGGTAGAAAACCCAAAGAGATTCTGGTCATATGTAAAATACACCAGTGGCAAAAAACAGTCAATACCATCACTGCATGATAGCAATGGAAATGTTATCAACGATGGCGCCACTAAAGTGGAGTTACTAAATACAGTTTTCCGTAATTCCTTCACAAAAGAAGATGAAATAAATATTCCAGAATTTGAAACCAGAACATCTGTTAGAATGAGTGACATAAAAGTAGATATCTTAGGTGTTGCGAAACAACTCAAATCACTTAAGAAAGGAAAGCCTTCTGGTCCAGATGGTATACCAATCAGGTCCCTTTCGGAGTATGCAGAAACAATAGCACCCTTCTTAGCAATCATATACAACTGCTCACTTGATGAAAGTTCTGTTCCTAAAGACTGGAAAGTAGCACAGGTCACACCAATATTCAAGAAAGGAAATAGGAGTAACTCATTGAATTACAGACCCATATCAGTGACCTCAATTTGCAGTAGGATTTTGGAGCATATACTGTACTCGAACATTATGAATCACCTTGAAGAAAATGACTTATTGATACATAACCAATATGGATTCAGAAAATACCATTCTTGTGCAACACAGCACAGCACAGCACATGAAGTAATAAGTGCTGTCGACAAGGGATCTCAGATCAATTCCATATTCCTAGATTTCCAGAAGGCTTTTGGTACCATTCCTCACAATCAAATTGCATGCATATGGAGTATCGTCTCAGTTGTGTGACTGGATCTGTGAGTTCCTCTCAGAGAGATCACAGTTCATAGTGATGGATGGTAAATCATCGAGTAGAAAAGAAGTGATATCTGGTGTTCCACAAGGTAGTGTCATAGGCCCTGTGCTGTTCCTGATTTACATAAATGATCTAGGTGTTAATCTGAGCAGCCCCCTTAGATTGTTTGCAGATGACGCTGTAATTTACCGTCTAGTACAATCATCAGACGATCAATTCCAATTACAAAATGATGTAGAGAGAATTTCTGTATGGTGCAAAAAGTGGCAATTGACACTAAACAAAGAAAAGTGTGAGGTCATCCACATGGGTACTAAAAGAAATCTGATAAATTTTGGGTATATGATAAATCACACAAATCTAAGGGCTGTCAATTCGACTAAATACCTAGGAATTACAATTACGAGCAACTTTTGGAAAGACCACATAGATAATATTGTGGGGGAGGTAAAACAAAGACTGCTCTTTGTTGGCATAAGACTTAGAAGATGCGACAAACCCACTAAGAGACAGCCTACATTACACTTGTCTGTCCTCTGCTGGAATATTGCTGCACAGTGTAGGATCCATACCAGGTGTGGTTGACAGAGGACATCGAAAAAGTGCAAATAAGGGCGGCTCGTTTCATGTTATCACGCAATAGGGGTGAGAGTGTCAATGATATGATACATGAGTTGGGGTGGCAGTCATTGAAACAAAGGCGGTTTTCTTTGCGGCTAGATCTATTTAGGAAATTTCAGTCACCAACTTTCTTTTCCAAATGCGAAAATATTTTTTTGACACCCAGTCACATAGAGAGAAATGATCATAATAAAATAAAAGAAATCAGAGCTCAAACAGAAAGATTTAGGTGTTCCTTTTTCCCATGCGCCATTTGAGAGTGTAATGGTAGAGAAGTAGTATGAAAATGTTTTGATGAACCATCTGCCAGGCACTTAAGTGTGAACTGCAGAGTAACCATGTAGATGAAGATGTAGATGTAGATGAAGTTTCATTGTCTGGCATATGAATACAACTTATTTAAAATAAAAATGTCATTGACCTAATGCTAATGCTATTTTCTTTAGCAAAAATAATATAAATTGTTGCCATCTGTATATCAAGAGCTCATATTCCATCAAACATGATATATATAAACTCAAAATACTGGTATACCAACAAAAACCTACTGCTAATTTTGTTGCAGTAAATGGATTTAAAGCATAAATTTGTTTCCCTTATTTAGGGTAAGACGAATAGGGAATGTATAGGTTCAAGTTTTTTTTTTTTCATTTTTTGCTGCAATACATGAAGCAAAATACAGAAAAATATAAGGTAAAACATAATGCTTCAGTCTGTTGTCATTACTAATAAATGCATAAAATGCAGAAAAGAGAAAAAAATATAACATACTAGTGACATGTCAACAATTCCATTAGAGTGCGCACATACAAGGCTCTTACACTACTAGATTCTTAGGAATTACAGTGGATAATGAGCTACTATGGGAACAGCAAATTAACTCCGTGTGTAAGAAACTCTCCATCCAACCAGACCTTGGAAGGTCCAACTGTATCAACTGTCCAACATATCATCCTCATCTGATAGGCATCACTGATATGGAGGGGCATGTGGCCAGCACACTGCTCTACTGGCCCTTGCCAGTTTTCATGATGACAGCCACTGCTTCTCAGTCAAGTAGCTCCTCAGTTGTCCTCACAAGGGCTAAGCTCACCCGCTTGTCAACAGCGCTCAACAGATCCTGACGGTCACTCATCCAAGAGCTAGCCAAGCCTGTTGGCTGTAAGAAACTCAGCTCCATAATATTCATAATGAAGCAGCTACACAATATGCAGACAAATAGATTCTATGCAAAGTATACCATGGACTCTTTGAACCAAACCAGCATTATGAGGTGACAGTTTTGGTAAACTCTAACAGTCAAGCAAGGAAGAGAGTGTTCACATTACAAAAGAAAGCAATTAGGATTATTTTAAGAAGAAAGGCTTCTGAAATATGTAGAAACTGCCTCAAAAATCTAGGCATTGTAACCTTTACATCTTTGTACATACATATTACAATAATATGCATGACAAAAGATTGACAATTATATACATGACAAAACATAGTTCAGAGTGGATTACAAGTGCTAATGTACAGACCCACGACACACAGAGGAGGAACAGTATGCAATGCATATTCTGAAAATGCTTGAAAAAGGACCTCAGTACTTGGATCAAGCTACTAAGAAGACTGTTAAAAACCTTCATTATAGTATATATGATCCTAACTTTCTAAAGTAGCTCAAAGACTATCTGATGAAAAATGTATTTACATTGTTAAAGAGTATCTACTAAAATAAAGTTGTGTAGATTTTATAAAAACAAAGATGATGTGACTTACCAAATGAAAGTGCTGGCAGGTCGACAGACACACAAACATACACACAAAATTCAAGCTTTTGCAACAAACTGTTGCCTCATCAGGAAAGAGGGAAGGAGAGGGAAAGACGAAAGGATGGGGGTTTAAAGGGAGAGGGTAAGGAGTCATTCCAATCGCGGGAGCGGAAAGACTTACCTTAGGGGGAAAAAAGGACGGGTATACACTTGCGCACACACACACACATATCCATCCACACATATACAGACACAAGCAGACATATTTAAAGACAAAAAACTCTTTGTCTTTAAATATGTCTGCTTGTGTCTGTATATGTGTGGATGGATATGTGTGTGTGTGCGCGAGTGTATACCCGTCCTTTTTTCCCCCTAAGGTAAGTCTTCCCGCTCCCGGGATTGGAATGACTCCTTACCCTCTCCCTTAAAACCCACATCCTTTCGTCTTTCCCTCTCCTTCCCTCTTTCCTGATGAGGCAACAGTTTGTTGCGAAAGCTTGAATTTTGTGTGTATGTTTGTGTTTGTTTGTGTGTCTGTCGACCTATATATATATATATATATATATATATATATATATATATATATATATATATATAGTAATGTTTGAGAGTTTAACCAGAATGGTTGCTCTGTAGAAATAAGTGGTATTGAATGTTGTCTGTTTTTGATGTGACTTACATTATATGTACTTTTATTTACACATTTTAATCCTAAATGATCAAATAAAATTCATTTCAACAATGCATTAACCCCCTCCCTACACAAAATACAACTGCACCCTGGGTAAATATGAAACTGAATGTTGAATTTGTGTCATATCCACATTGATTGAAAATTTTGTTATAATATATCTGAGTTCAGTCATTGTAACTAGTACACTACAGCATGTTTGCTACAAGGGCTTGTATTTTTACAAAAAAGTATATGACTCAGAATACATTGTGAGCCATATTGTTTTTTAAAAAAAGTTCAAATGTGTGAGAAATCTTATGTGACTTAACTGATAAGGTCATTAGTCCCTAAGCTTACACACTACATAACCTAAATTATCCTAAGGGCAAACACACATACCCATGCCCGAGGGAGGACTCGAACCTCCACTGGAACCAGCCGCACAGTCCATCACTGCAGCGCCTTTGACTGCTCAACTAATCTGCATAGCATATTGTTTCAAAACCATGATCTTTAAAATTGTGTTCTTACCTGTAAATTCTGCATAATTTCTACAGAAACAATTTTCAATACTCTACTACTTCTCTTAAAACTTTTCACCCTTTTCTGATATAGAATTAACATAGAAGTCCCTTGTTCAAAAAATTACAGGAATGCAGGTAGATGACATCTTTGACAACCACTGGTGTTTTGACAGATGCACATTCTGTCATTTTCAAGGCACAAAAACTGAAAGGAAGTACTGTGCAAGGGAGCTTAAAACATTGGTATGCAGAGCATTTATGGAAAGATGAAACACACACACACACACACACACACACACACACACACACACACACACACACACACACGCGCGCGCACACACACACACACTATGTAAACACTACTGCCAACACACAATGAAAGATGACTGACATCAGAAGTTATCAACAGTGAATATTAATAATCAATGGATGAGATAGCATTAAGTCTGTCACTCTGTATTTTGACAAGAGAGAAAGCAGAATTTCTCACAGAACTTAAGCAAAGGCTTCCATCTCTATTCATAAGGTTACTTGCTAATTTAATTTCAACTGCTTTCTTAATAATAATATCCCTATACTGGAAGTGCTTGCCATAATCTCCATGTTGTATAGCATATTATGACTGGTGCCAAGGCAATTTTCTGCAAAAGCATATTTGTTTACTTTTTGTAAGTGTATGTGATGCTTATGCTCAGTACATCAGTCCTCCATAGCACTGATGGTCTGACTAACATATAATATGCCACAACTGAAAGGATTATGAGAGATACCCACTTTACGCAAACCAAGATCATCCTTTATCGATCCTAACAGAACCATAATCTTAGATGGTGGTCAAAAAACACATCTGAGATTAGGCCCCTTTTAGAATCTATGAAGGGCAAAGAATGAAGGATGATTTTGGTTTGTGTAAGGCAAGTGTCTGTTTTATTCCCTGCAGTTGTGGTGTGTCAGATATTGGTCAGACCATCAGGACTGTGGAGGACCAATGTACTAAGCATAAAGGTCACACATGTTTACAGCAGCTAAGAAAATCTGCTATTGCTCAACACTACCTCGGCACTGGTCATACTTCTGATGTCAGTTATTTTTGGTGGTGAAGTGGTGCTTAGAGAGAGAGAGAGAGGGGGGGGGGGGGGGAGAGTGTGTGTGTGTGTGTGTGTGTGTGTGTGTGTGTGTGTGTGTGTGTGTGTGTGTTACTTCTTGGAAGTGCTCTGTAATCCAAGGTTTTAAAGTCCGTTGCACAGTGTTTCCTTTCTGCTTTTGTGTATTGAAAATGACTTGTCCAAACTTCAGCAATTGTTGAAGACATCACCCAGCTGCATTCCTCTAAGTTATCTGGACATATTATATGCCAGGAGAAACTCAGGTTTCATAAAAGTGCCATATTTATTGCATAGCTACTACATCTGGGTTACATATACACTGAATAAAAAGAAATTCTGAGTAGCATAGTTATTTCCTACACAGTGTGTTTTCAGTTCTGTAAGATTATATAATTGTACTATTTTAAGGAAAATTGCTGCTCACCATGTAGCAAAGATGCTGAGTTGCAGATAGGCACAACAAAAAGAGCCTCACAAGTAAAGCTTTCAGCTGTTAAGGCCTTCATCAACAATATGCAGACTGCGGTCTCAGCCTGAGACTGCAGTCACAGGCTGAGACTGCAGTCATGTGTGTGTGTGTGTGTGTGTGTGTGTTAATATGTCTGTCTATTGTTGACGAAGGCCATAACCACCAAAAACTATAATTGTGAGGGTCTTTATGTTGTGCCTATCTGCGTCTGAGCATCTCTGCTATATGGTGAGTAGCAACTTTCATTCTCATAATATTGTTACATTGCATCCTGTATTTTCCATTGTTTGATTGTACTATTTCTTTCTTTCAGTTTTGGAATTCCTTCCTTCAGTTGTTTGTGTACCCTCATCGTAGATTGACAGCAGTGCTTGTCATTTTGTGGTTTACTGTTTCATTTGGGTGAGTTCTTAGTGTAACAGGAGTCTAAATTCTTATCATATTTTCTATGGATGAATTTCATATATATTTACTGTATGATGTCCGAGAATTATACATTTTTCAGTCTGATGAACATATAAATCTGACTCAATGTTTTTGTACATTGTTGCTCATAACTTTGCTCTCCAATGTTACAAAAATATTAACATGCACATGGGTTACACCCTAAACAAACAAAAACTTGACATAGTAACTACCACAAATGGCAGTCAAAAAGATTAAAATACCTTGCTGATATATTGATTTCCTTTGTTTTGGTGGTTATCAGCGAAAAAGCTATGCCTTGTAAATGTAACTGTAAAAGTAAGATAATTGGTAAATCCTAGAATTAACCAACGAAACCTAAGATTTACCATTGCAGTGTGGTAAGAGTCCATAATTTCTCATTATATTAATAGATTTCAAACTTTTACCAAGAGACATTGTTAAACCTACGGATTTACCAGTGCTAACTGGTACAAGGTGGGTCGAAGACTCCCACCTCTGTTGTGCAGGTTCAGACAAGTTTCATTGGTGCCAATTTTGCATTCAGATAAGTTTCTTTGTTGGCAATTATGAGGTCTCAGTCCACTCACCGCTATGTAGTTTCAGTCAGTGTTGAGTATCGTGTGTACGGTCATCTTTGCAACTCATTTTAGTGGTCTTTCTCCTGCAGCTTTGCATCAGAATGAGTTATGTTATGCATAACAGATTTTACGAACTTTTATGTGAATCAGTGAATAAGAAGGACAACTATTTTTATATAACTGCTGAGCAGTTTAATATTCTGTTAAGTAAAGTTAAAAATGCAGAAATCATTTCTGATGAAAAATCTGTTCACTACAGACATTTGAATTGAAGGTGAAGAGAAACTCATAGCACTGGTGTCTACTGAAAAATAAGAAATTTGTTATTATGTTCATTTTGATGAAATGTTTAATGTACTATATGAAACCCACATTGCTATAGTCCATGGATGATTGTGGAACTGAATCGTAAATGCAAGAATGTGACTATTGAATGAATCATTTCTTATTTGAGATTATGTGAACCATGTCAGAAAAATGCTTATGTAAATCGTCCTCCATATTATGTAATTTGAAATGCCACAATAGTCAGCCTTGTTGTAACAAAAATTAATGTTCACAAGGTAACAGTTTTTACAAAATTTTTCACTAATATGGAATATTGCTAATTATAATCACATTGGAATGTAATAATGTTTAAAACACATAAATTTACAATAAATACAAACTGTTTCAATAAATTGCTAAGCTGATTTTGTTAATGAAATTGTTTTACTAGTTGGTATGGGTGTGTCCTAAGATTCACCAACATCTCTTGGTAAAAGATCGAAATCTAGGCATATAATAAGAAACTTCAGACTTGTACCATATTGTGATTGTAAGTCTTGGGTTTCACCAGTTAACTCTAGGATTTACCAATCATCTTACTTTTACAATGACATAAACACAAATAAAATGTATGTTGAATGACTTATTTCTAGTATCAGAAATTGTATATACATCTACATATACATCTACATGACTACTCTGCAATTCACATTTAAGTGCTTGGCAGATGGTTCGTCGAACCACAATCATACTATCTTTCTACCATTCCACTCCCGAACAGCGCGCGGGAAAAACAAACACCTAAACCTTTCTGTTCGAGCTCTGATTTCTCTTATTTTATTTTGATGATCATTCCTACCTATGTAGGTTGGGCTCAACAAAATATTTTCGCATTCGGAAGAGGAAGTTGGTGACTGAAATTTCGTAAATAGATCTTGCCGCGATGAAAAACGTCTTTGCTGTAATGACTTCCATCCCAATTCGCATATCATATCTGCCACACTCTCTCCCCTACTACGTGATAATACAAAACGAGCTGCCCTTTTTTGCACCCTTTCGATGTCCTCCGTCAATCCCACCTGGTAAGGATCCCACACCGCGCAGCTATATTCTAACAGAGGACGAACGAGTGTAGAGTAAGCTGTCTCTTTAGTGGGCTTGTTGCATCTTCTAAGTGTCCTGCCAATGAAACGCAACCTTTGGCTTGCCTTCCCCACAATATTATCTATGTGGTCTTTCCAACTGAAGTTGTTCGTAATTTTAACACCCAGGTACTTAGTTGAATTGACAACCTTGAGAATTGTACTATTTATCGAGTAATCGAATTCCAACGGATTTCTTTTGGAACTCATGTGGATCACCTCACCTGCCACACCATACAGCAATCTTTTCTAAATCGCTTTGCAACTGATACTGGTCTTCGGATGACCTTACTAGACGGTAAATTACAGCATCATCTGTGAACAACCTAAGAGAACTGCTCAGATTGTCACCCAGGTCATTTATATTGATCAGGAACAGCAGAGGTCCCAGGACGCTTCCTGGGGAACACCTGATATCACTTCAGTTTTACTTGATGATTTGCCACCTACTACTATGAACTGCGACCTTCCTGACAGGAAATCACGAATCCAGTCGCACAACTGAGATGATACCCCATAGGCCCGCAGATTGATTAGAAGTCGCTTCTGAGGAATGGTGTCAAAAGCTTTCCGGAAATCTAGAAATACAGAATCAACTTGAGATCCCCTGTCGATAGCGGCCATTACTTCGTGCGAATAAAGAGCTAGCTGTGTTGCACAAGAATGATGTTTTCTGAAACCATTCTGATTACGTATCAATAGATCATTCCCTTCGAGGTGATTCATAATGTTTGAATACAGTATATGCTCCAAAACCCTACTGCAAACCGACGTCAATGATATAGATCTGTAGTTTGATGGATTACTCCTACTACCCTTCTTAAACACTGGTGCGACCTGCACAATTTTCCAATCTGTAGGTACAGATCTATCGGTGAGTGAGCGGTTGTATATGAGTGCTAAGTAGGGAGCTATTGTATCAGCTTAATCTGAAAGGAACCTAATCGGTATACAATCTGGACCTGAAGACTTGCCCGTATCAAGCGATTTGAGTTGCTTCGCAACCCCTAGGGTATCTACTTCTAAGAAACTCATGCTAGCAGCTGTTCGTGTTTCAAATTCTGGAATATTCCATTCATCTTCCCTGGTGAAGGAATTTCGGAAAACTGCGTTCAATAACTCCGCTTTAGCGGCACAGTCGTCGGTAACAGTACCATCGGCACTGCGCAGTGAAGGTATTGACTGCGTCTTGCCGCTTGTGTACTTTACATACGACCAGAATTTCTTCAGATTTTCTACCAGATTTCGAGACAATGTTTTGTTGTGGAACCTATTAAAGGCATCTCGCATTGAATTCCATGCCAAATTTCGCGCATAATATATACAACCTGCACCAATTTCTGCAATTATTTGTTTCCATACAATGGTGACTACACCATTAGACATTAACTGTGGGGTTTTTACAATGTACAACTGATGACTAATTATGTCTCTTTATCCAGTAAGCATCTTATTTTTGTGGTGTATCCCCTGATAGTGCCTCACTCTTTACTAATATGTTATTTTCTGTCTAATTGCAAGGTTTTGCAATGACTGAATCTTTCCTAGATGTGTCACTGCTTTTGTTATAGCAAGAACAAATGTGATTTATGGAACATAGTGTTTTGTGGAGAAACGTAAGATATGTGAAGTATAGAATGTTCATAGTGCGAAACACATTGACTGAACAACAGTAATACAATTTACAGAATAGTCCAAACACCCATTTGTGACTGCTTAAATAATAACGTTAGGCTCACCAGAGCACCCCAGGTGACCAACCCAAGTGGCCTCTATAAGCAGATCTGTGAACTGCATGGATGCACAGTCTCTCAAATGGCACACATCATGATTGAAGGCACACCACTCCTCCCTTCTACAGGGTGGGAAAACCACATACATATATAAAAACACTAGGCATATAAAAATACATGGTACAGAAAAAAATGCAGGTTACTGAAAAAAAAGCACTTGGTACCATGAAAATAAGCACAGATTGCTTAAGACACTGAGATTTCATCCATTTCATTTCCTGCCCACGGTGGTTGCTGCAGCATGTGTCAGGCAGGCTCTGGCAAGTAGGTGCGGAAGTGATCAGGGAGCAGTTTGGCATGCTATCCCCCTTATTGTGAGGCAGTAGGACATATCGGGGATGGTATCTCCGTAGCAACATCCTTGTTGAGGTCAGCAGTTGGCACGGGAGATGTCAGCTGGGGCATCAGAGATAATGGCTGCATAAGGCCCAGCAATGGAGGCAGTGGTGGCTGTGGCATCAATTGCAGTGGGGACAGCACCAGCAATGACAATCGAGGAGTGGGGATGGAAGTAGGAACTGCAGAAAGTGATTACCAAGCAGTAACCGCAGCTGCCGTGTGAACCAGCCTTCTGTGACACAGGAACAGGTGTCGGGGATGGAGTAGGTAGTGGCTCCTCCAGAACAGACTCTGTTGTGCATGGCCACAGTCGGTCAAAGTGACAAGACATCTGCCGGACAGGAGTGCGGATGACTCACAGGCGTCGGCCCCAGTGACACTCAATGAAGGCAGGAACTCAGTTTGGCCAACGGTTCAAACCATGAGCCGAGACAGGTGCATTTGACCAGAGTTCATGTGGAGCCAATGATGCCAGTGGATGCAGCAGGTGAAGGAGGATCTGTGACTGGCATCCATGAAGCAGCTCTGCCACACTCTTGTCCCCCACCAGAGCGAAATGATATGAACTCAAAAAACTCTATAAACCAGCTTCAGAGGACCTGGCAGATACATACTCCCACATTTGAGTTTCAAATGTCCAAACCAAGCATTTGGCCTCATCATTAGATTGAGGATGAAATGGGGTGGCTGTGGTAAACACTACTAGTCTGACAAAAAGATGAAAATTGGGGTCCGTAATCAGTAACCATGTTATATGGATGTTCCTCAATTGCAGCAATCTTAGACAGGGCCAAAATAGTGGCTGCCACAGATGTGGATCAACAATGTGCCTCATAGGGAACCACTACAATGAGTGAATACTGATTTAAGAAGGGCCAGCAATATTGACATGCAGACACTGCCATGGGGACTACGGCGTTAGGCAGGGGATAAAGACACCCACGGGGCCACCTGTTTCTGAACACAGTGAGTGGAACGGGCAGTAAGCCGTGTAATATCCCCGTGTATGCCAGATAAACACACATGCCAACAGGCCATAGCTTTGATGCAATGACCAACATGTAGAAGCCACAGTACATTATGACATAAGTAAGCTGGAGTCACAATCTGGAGAACAACATCCACCATAGCTAAGAAAAGAGCCTTGTTAAACACAGAAATGCAATGCTGGAGGAATAATTAATTACACAAGAGATACAAGGCACACCCTGAGGGTTTTTCCAGTGAACTGTGCTGCACGAAAGAGAGGACATGACAAAGCACAGGGTCTGCAATGAAAGCCAATGCTATCGTGGCACTAATGAAGGGGAAACCATTGACCACATTCTGGTCCTCAGTACATAAATAGAAACAAAGCAACTCATCATTTTTAAAGGCTGGGTCTGTCCTGACTTGGAGGCAAGATAAGGCCTCAGCTTTGGGGGGTTGTGCCATCGGCTGGTAATGGAGCTGATAATGATAACAGGAGTGGAAGAGAGCCCACCGCTGCAAACGATGCACTGCCTTACCTTGCACAGAAGCCAAAGGGTTGAAAAGAGCAACCAATAGCCTGTGATCCATGATTAAATGGAACTTAGAATCGTAGAACAAGACATGGAATTTCTTGATGGCTAAAGCTTCCTTTTCAATATGAGAATTCTGCTGCTGATTGCGAGTTAAAGTCTCAGAAGCATAAGCAACATTTTGTTCAGACCCACTGACATATCTGTGCACCAAGACTGCACCATGACTGTACTGAGAGGCATCTGTAGCCAACACAAGATGCTGACTCCACTCAAAAGTGGTTGGAAATGGTGCAGATTGAAGCTTATATTTAAGGAAAGGGAACACTCGATCACAAGCTGGGGACCAGAAAAAAGGCATGTTTTTATCCAAAAGTGCATACAGGAGTTGAGGAAGAGTGGATGCGTCCAGCAAAAACTTATGGTGGTATGCCTCTTTACCTATAAATGTTTGCTGGCCTTAACAGAGGTCAGCTGTGGCAAAGCCGCAATCGAATCAACATGGTGATGCAACAGGTTGACTTCTGCGTGAGAAATGTCAAAACCTAGGTATTCAATTGACAGCAGAAAAAATTGAGATTTGGCAAGATTACTCTTGAGAACCACAGACTGCAAAACAGAAAACAATGCTAGGAGACTGCTAAGGTGGTCTTCAGTGGAAGAACGCTAAACAATGCTATTGTCGAGGTAACTGTTGCAGCTGGGCACAGAGGCTGTCAACTGTTCTAAAAAATGCTGAAAATTCTGGGCATTCTAGTGATGCCAAAAGGCAAGCATTGATACTGATATAGGTTGAAAAGTGTATTGACAATGAGAAGGTGCCTAGTGGCCTCATCCTAGGGGAGCTGGAGGTACACTTCTGACAAATCAGTCTCGGAAAAGTAGTGGCCACCTGGTAATTTTGTGAGCAGCTTGTCAGGACAGAGCAAAGGATCTATCCTGGACTGTGAATTAATCGTGACACTGAAGTCACCACAGAGGCATAGCTTACTTGTTGGCTTCTTAACGATGACCAGTGGTGTAGCTCTTCACAGGAAGAAATAGACCAAATGACATTGAGCGATGTCAAGTTGTGTAATTGAACCTTGACAGAGTCACTCAATATGATAGGTGCCTGCCATGCTCAGACTCTTTCATGCCTGAAAACCAGCAGTAAAACCAAGCCAAGGGGAAAACAGAGATGAAAACTCAGACCAGACGGACTCCAGTTGCTGATACAGAACTTGATCCAACAATAACATTGCCTCAGTGGTAATGGAGAAACCAAAAGCATTAAACACATCCAACCCAAAAAGGTCTGCAATATGGGAATGATCCACAACAAGGAAGGTGAGAGGGAGAACAGCAGATTTTTAAAGACAGGAGTGGAGAACTTTTGTAGGATCAAGATCTACTGTTTATTGTAGCTAACCAACTTCTGTGAAACCTGTGTGAATGAAGGAGAGCCCAAGTCCACATATCTTTGTGCATTTACTAAAATCAGTTCAGCTGATTCAATTATAAGCTGGCTGGATCTTAAAAAGGAGCAAGTTGGCACAACAACTGATAAATGCACAGCAAAAGCCAACAAAGAAAGAAAGCCGTATACAGGTTGGCATCACCCACACTAAAAATCTGGAAATGCTGGAGTAACCATGTCTTGTAGAAGTCCCAATCTTCAGCTGACTCATCATAAGCCACTTGCATTTTTAGCCGTTTATTAAACACACATAAGTCAATAACCAATTTGTTCAGGGAGATGGTCATTGTAGAGACTCTGTTTCTGTCCATCAGTACTATTGTGTCTGCCACATTGAAGAGGGGCTACGCACCAATGTGATGTGGCCTTTCATTCAACACTTGTTGCAAACTGGCCAATCTTAGGGCATGGAGCATGCTTATTTTGGACAGACTAGTAGGGGCAAGATGGAAGGGGGCCACATGGCTGCTATTGTACCATGGCCTGTTGGTGCTGTGGCAATAACCAACTCTGTCCAATGCGACGAAGGCCATACTGCTGCAACAGCTTCCCCATCATCCCAAACACTTGCAGTGTTCCTAACAAGGGTTGACTGAGCAACATCCGATATCCGATACCTCCCCTCCCCCCCCCCCCCTCCCACCTGCCATGCTGCAAACTAGCAATCTGATTGCTTGCAGCCTGTGACACTTCAAAGGACTGTGCTATACTGAGCACATCTGTAAGTGTCAGATTCTCACACTGAAGTGCTTTTTTGTGGACTTCCTTATCCACGACCAGATGAATAAATAATAACATTACACACCATGTGATAAATTTACAACAATGGCTCAACCTGTTTAGTTCTACAGCCCAGGCTGTGTAATATTGGACTGGGTATTTCTGACAATTATAAAATTCTACACACATCACATTAATATGCATTCTGTCACAGTAATATATTGAGAGAAGCTAGCACATTTCATCAGATGATGGGCTGGCTGGATCTTAAAAAGGAGAAAGTTCTCACAACAACTGATAAATGCACAGTAAAAGCCAGGAAAGAAAGAAAGCCCTATTCAGGTTGGCATTGCCCATGCCAAAAATCTGGAAATGCTGGAGTAACCATGTATTGTAGAAGTTCCAGTCTTCAGCTGATTCATCATATGCCAGAAAGGGCAATGTTGTACTGACAGGAGAATAACTTGTCGCAAACGTGCTAAGGCCACCTGACTGAGAGCAGTGGTGAGAGACTGCCATTGTTCCGCGAAAGCTTGCTGCTGGTAAATGATACATTGGAGTATTTCTTCCATCAAGATGTTTGTTGGGTCACTTAGCACTGATACTAACACATGGAGAAAATGTAAACCTCACTTATCACCAAGTTTATTACAGTAAGAACACATGCAATTTATTGAACATAGTACATTATAGAGAAACACGTAAGATACAGTGAAGTACAGGTGTGCATAGCACTGAATACATTGACTTTACAACAGTAATACAAGTTCCAGAATAGGCTGAGCAGTCATTTACGATCACTTAAATAATACTGTTTCCCTGCTAACTTACCAAAGCTTGCCAGGGGCCTATCCTGGTGGCCTCTATAAGGCAGCCTGTGAACTGTATGGGCAAGCAATCTCTAAAATCATGTGCATCATGAGTGAAGGTGCATCAGTTTTTTAATCCTTTATTACTATTTCCTGTTTCTGTTTTTTATCTTGTAATATTGAAATGATATATTTGATTTCTGTGGGCCACATAGTATTATGTATGGTGTTTTACATTTGAGTACTGGTAATTCCTTGAAACACTTACCCATGTACTTATATCTTGCTGTTCCTGATTATTAAACACTCTTGAGTTTCAGTCAGGGATAAGTTAGGTGAAGAATAATGTATAAGTTATGAGTAGAAGCTCTATCTGAAGGCATTTTTTATTGTTTCTGATTGTTCCTTTCATACTTTCATTTGCTGTTTTTTTTTTTTTTTTTTACCAAGAATTCTTTGAAATATTTGTTTTTTGGATCATAAATTCTGTTTTTATAATAAATTCAAATGCCATAATAGACATGTGGCCAGGCACATTCTGTACCTTACATTTTCTATGTGAAAACCTCATCCTTGGTACAATGGCATGAAACACAAGCTGTGTAGAAAATTTGTCATAATAAAAGTTTGGCGTTGTGTGTGCACTGCTACTGAGTAGATACACAGAATTATTTTGTATTTTAATTGCAATTTAATGCTCTAAACATACATTATACAACTAGATTTTAACTGACTTGCTTTTAAAATTAAAACCATTCAGTCTTAATATCACTCATTGCTGCATGGCCAGCATCCCTAAATGAAGGGAACACAATGACTGACCAAAAAATGTAGCATTCGGAAGACATGGATGAATTTCAATTAAACTTCATACACATACACGCCATTGGTGGGTATGTAAATGATTATAGTTGCAATTCTCTGTGACAGGTAGAATGGCCACCAGAGTGCATTATTTTTTCATGTTTAGTGTTGTTACCAGGAATAGTAGGGTATATAAGGGGCATGGACAACGACAGATGCTGAGTGATCACTGTAAAGGAATGATTATACCACATACTCATGTGAGACTGCATTATCAGCAAGTGACAGAGATTTTAAAGGGGACCCATTGTGGGTCTCCATGTGTCTGTCTGGACTAATCACGCAATTTCCAGATTTATGGGTCATGGACTGCTGAAGAATAGCATTGCACTGTGTTGGGTGATAGCTACAGCTCTGCACTAACCTCAATGACCACAGTTGGTGAGTATGATTTTGACTGTGGGGGAGAGCCCATTCTTCCAGTGTTTCAGAGAGTCACAGTGGCTTTACTCCTGATGTCATGGTGTTAAGAGCCACTGGGCATGACTTCAAGTCATGGGTGGTACTGATTGAGGGAACTCTCACAGCACAATGATATGTTGTGGACATCCTGCATCCTTTTGTGTTACTTCTCATGTGACAATATCATGATGCCATTTTTCAAGAGGACAATACTAATCCACACATTGAATGTACCTCTATGAATGCTATGCATGATGTTGAGATACTTCCACAGCTATAAAGTTCCCCAAACTGTCCTGACAGAACATCAACGCTGTTCCATCACCAAGTATCAAGGATATCAATGGCCAGTTACAACAATTGTGAGCCAGCTTGCCCCAGGAGAGGGCACAATGGCTTTATGACAGCTTTCCCAACCAAATCAGTGCAGACATCCATCCACGTCAGAGGGGATGGCAATGTTATACTGATAAATGAGCTGATATTGCCAGTTGTTAGCAGCATCCTACTTAGACAGTGAATGGACAATTCCACCATGGTTTGATATCAAAATTCAAAAAATGCTGGGGAAGCAGAAATTGTTTTACTCTCTGTTATAAAAGGTCTGCGGAAATCTCAACAGCCAAAACAGCAGAAATTCATGTGTCTATAAAAAGATCAGTGCAAGAAGCATACAACTTCCACCTTCATACCACAACAAATGGTCTCATCAAGAAACCATGAAAATTTTAGTCCTACACTATGTGGTTCAAAGGCTTCTATCCAGTCACTCATCAATTAGTTAGGTGCAGCAATAGAAGACAGCAAAAGGGAAGATAAAGTTTTAAATTTCATGTTTAGAAAAATCATTCATGCAGTAGGACTATACAGACATATCTCTGTTTGACCATCATACAGACTACCATATGGAGGATGTAGAAATGGGCATCCCTGGCACTGAGAAGCAACTGAAAGAGTTGAAAGGAAATATGTCATCAGATCTACATGGAATCCCAGTTTTACAGAGAGTGCTTAGTGTTGCTCCTTAACTTAACCTGCATTCATCATGAATCTCTTGCCTAGTGCATAAGTACCAAGTGACTAGAAAGAAACATAGATGACTCCTGTACATAAGAAGCATAAAAGAACGGGCCCATTAAATTAGATACCAATATTGTTAACATCAGTTTTCAATAGAATTTTTGGACATATTCTGTGTTCAGATATAATAAATTTTCTCGAGACAGAAAAGCAACTGTTCATAAATCAGCGCATATTTATAAAGCATTCTGCATGTCAAACTCAGCTTGCTCATTTCTCACACAGTATCTTGCAAGCAATAGATAAAAGGCAACAGGCACATTCCATATTCCTAGTTTTCCAGAAAGCATTTCGCACAGTACCCAGCTACATATTGTTAATAGATGTCCAAACCTACAGAATAGTTTCCCTGGTATGTATGTTTCTCAAAGGTTTCTTAAGTAATAGAACCCAGTATCTCTTTCTGGATGATGAGAACTTATCAGAAATAAGAGTAACACCAGGAGTTACCTAGGGAAGTGTAATAGGGCTGACCTTGTTGTCTAAAAGATCTTATGGATAAGCTGAGTAGCAATCAGCAACTGTTTGCTGGTTATGTCATTGTGAATGGGAAATCCACTGTAGGAGATCACAGGACAATTTAGAAAGAATTTCTATTTGGTGTGATGAATGGCTGCTTGCTTTAAATGTAGAAAACTGCACGTTAATGGAGATGATTAGGATAAATATGCCTGTACAGTATTTAGGATGCTGCTTGCCATAGTTACATCGATTATATATCTAAGTGTAACATTACAAAGCAGTAATAGAATGAGCATATAAGTTTGGTAGTAGGGAAGGTGAATGGTTTACTTTGCTTTCTAGGGAGACTTCAAGATATGTGTGTCTCATCAGAAAGATGACCATGTGTAGTACTCTAGTGTGCCCGATCTTGAGTACTGCTCACATCTTTTGGATACCCACCACTTCATATGAAAGGAAGACAATGAAGGAATTCAGAGGCTTGCTGCTAGATTTGCGACCATGGAGGGAAGACAACATTGTTCTGAGAAACACTGTTGAGAAAATTTAGAGAACTGATATTTGTGGCTGGCTGGAGAATTTTTCTACTACCGATGATGTACATTTTGCATAAGGACCATAAAGACAAGTTAAGAGAAACTAGGGCTCATACAGTGGCACATATACATTTTTTTCCAACATTCCACTTGCAATTGGACAGGAAAGGCAATAGTAGTGGTACAAGGTACCCTCTGCCATGCACTGTATGGTGACTTGCAGAGTATGTATGTGGATGCAGAAGTTCTTCGTAAATTTGACTCAGTTTTATAATCACTGACATAACAGCATACACCTCTCAGCACATGAAGTTTCATTTTGTTTCTTCCTCCCCTTCTGGGTGCTTCACTTTTCTTGTCAGCCACTGAAATTACATTAGCTACTGAATTTGTAACTAGCCAACATGGTTTTGTTTTACAGCTGTAAATGAAAACTAAAACCATGATCATGGGAATATCTAATCAAAAGATAGGGCCTTAAGAACAATAATAAATTTATTTTTGCAGGTAATATGAGTTATTCAAAGCTTGAAAATTGTTAATACCTGTTACACTTCAATAAAAATGTAAAATTATGACTTTCAGAATATTGTACTAAATAATTTGTAGATATCATTCATGGAGGTTTCCTTAACACATTTATCACTGAATTTATTATTTATCATACATTTTTGCTTCCTAGTTCTGGACTATACAACAATTTTACATTTGGCTTAACAAATCTGCCCTCATTCTTAATATTGGAATTTAAGTCACATAGTAGAAGGTACATTTGATTGATTAATTTTACGTCAGAGACTCTGAAATCACCAGTGAAACATTTTATTGGAATATACAAACACTCCATCTTTGATAGTGTATTGTACTGTGGGTTACAAACAACAGTGCGTCCACAATGCACCAAAGTACATTCTTCATCCACATACAAGTCAACAATGGTTAAGAACATAAACATAAAAAAATGTTCAAATGTGTGTGAATCCCTAAGGGATCAAACTGCTGAGGTCATTGGTCCCTAAAGTTACACACTACTTACGCTAAGAATAACACACACACACACACACACACACACACACACACACATGCCCGAGGGAGGACTCGAACCTCCAGCAGGAGGGACTGCGCAATCTGTGAGATGGCAACTCAAACCGCACGGCCACTCCACACAGCAAACATAAACATAGAAACAACTCGGGTGCTGATACAAGCAGTTGCTGACAATAAGTATGAACACAACATGAAAACAATTACCTGCTGCACTGTGCATATAAAGAGTAGGTCTCTGGTATATGGTATGATGGATGCTGTGCCATTTGCACCAGGCATGTGACCCACCACAAGCAGCATCTGGTGGCTAGCCCACACAGATGCTGTTGGTGAAATATTCAAAATGTAGTGGGCCGGTGGCCTAGTATCACAAACATTTCCAAGTATTCGAACAGGTTTATAGTATCCAGCCCCACTTAGGGGAAGGATGTTCCACTGATGCAGGCATCGGGATGAATTTTGAAACATGTATCATCTGCTTCAGACGCCATAGGCAATTGCAGCAATGGCAGGAGTAGATACTGAGCCTGAACAGTGAGTAGGAGCATAAGGAAGCTTGGACAGTTGCTGACGGATGAGGTGAAAGCAGTGGTGGTGGGCCTGTGGCCCTCGTTGGGGCTTGATGATGCTCCTGGTCATGATGGCGTGCCATCAGCCTATCACTGGTGCACAACATGCAGGGGTAGTAACCTCAGTAGCTGTGGACCATAGCAGGAATCCACTTCAGCCACTGACCAAACCCATGAGCCCAGACCACAGAGCCAGGAGAGAACCATGACAAGGGCCACACCAATGGGCCTTGGGGCAGGGGAGGGGGGCGGGAGGCAGCATGAGCAGATGCAGGAGGGTGCATGGCTGGTGACCGTGGAGCATCTCATCTGGACTCTGATCCTTAACTGGCACAAACCTGCAGGAAGTCAAGAAGCTTGTCAAGACTTCATCTGTGGAGGACTCTGTGACATACTTCTTCATTTGAACCTTGAATGTGCAGAAGAGAAGTTATGTCTTGCCATTAGATTGGTGGTGAAAAGGAGGAGAAGTCATGTTGCAAATTTCTTGATGCAGACAAATATCATTGGAGACCTACACACAGACTGAAAACCATCATCCATCACATATATATATGTCCCTGATGCAGGAGCTGAAACACATCCCGTTGTAGGGTGGCCGTGATCAGAACCCTAGGCAACAGCCCATCTGTTATTAAGAGATTAACACTATCAAATACCGAAAAGTGGCAACAGAGGGCAAAATAGCTATGCAAGGGCTCAGAAACTTGCCCTGAGGCCTATCCAGCCAACCAGGCTGAATGAGATGAACAACTTGATGCAAAACCTGATCAGCAATGACAGGAGCTGAGATCCAGTAGCCCTTAATAGGAAGCCCTTCCACTTTATGTTTTGCCTCAATATCTAAGTGAATACAAAGGAGTTCATCATGATCAAAACTAGGATCTGGCCTCGTCAGAAGCCAGGACAGCACACCAGTGTTGGCATGTTGTTTGGCAGGCCAAAAATTTATTTCATGCTTTTAGTGAGACAAAAACAAGGCTCAGTGCTGGAGGCAATGTGCTGCTTTGTCAATCGATGAAGAAGAAGGATCAAAGAACAAAACAAAGGGATTGTTGCCAGAACTAAGATGGAACTTAGATCCATACAAGAACACATGAAACTTTTTAAGAGCATAGATGATCGCAGACACTTCCTTTCCAAATTCAGAGTAGTGCTGCTGAGTGGAGTTAAGCATTTTTGACTGTAAGCTATCAGATGTTCAGAACCATTCTCATGTCAGTGTGTGAGAATGACCCCAATCCATAGTGAGAGCTGTCTGTAGCAAGAAAAAGGTGGTGGCCAGGATGGAAAGCAACCAAACAAGGAGCAGAATGTAGTTTAGATGTCAAAATTGTGAATGCATGCTGAAAAGGATTATTCTTGTGGAGCAACTCATGGAGCATATTTTATTTTTATTTATTTATTTATTGATCCGTAACAATAAATACTGTATGGACGTTGTCCAAAAGTATATGTAAATTTATGGGAAACAATCTGTGCAAAAGGATCATACAAAATTTTACATTAAGTAGTACAAAGAATAATACATACAAAATTCTACAAAAAATATATACAAAGAATAATACTTGGTCATACAAGACACAGTAATACAATATTTTATATATGTATACTAACAGTATTGTAACTGTATAGTCTGTTTGCCCTAAGGCTTTACTTTTGTCTTCCCTGAACAGGAAGGCCTTATATTCACTATAATAATTCAGTAAAGATTTTACCACACCTAACAGCTGTCCATCAGATTAAAAAAATTAACAGAAACTTTAGTGGATGAAAGACAGTGTTTTCAATTTTGCCTTTTATAAACATTATCAGAATTATTTCTTGGCCTAAATAGCCATTTACCATGTAAAAACATTGTTCAAGTAGAACTTCTTTAAATTTTACTTTAAATCTGTTTTCATCTTCTAACTTTCTGATGTTAGCTGGCAGTATGTTGTAAAGTTTTGTACCCATATGGCTCACACGCCTTTGTGACTGTGTTCTTTTCGTTCGCTGAGTATAGAGCACTGTGCTATTTCGAGTATTGTAGTTACGCAAGATGGCATTGGTCTGAAAATCGAAAAGGTGGACCCTAATGTTAGGGCCACCTTGCAAATAAAACACATATATATAAACAAAGATGATGTGACTTACCAAACGAAAGCGCTGGCAGGTCAATAGACACAAAAACAAACACAAACATACACACAAAATTCAAGCTTTCGCAACAAACTGATGCCTCATCAGGAAAGAGGGAAGGAGAGGGAAAGACGAAAGGATGTGGGTTTTAAGGGAGAGGGTAAGGAGTCATTCCAATCCCGGGAGCGGAAAGACTTACCTTAGGGGGAAAAAAGGATGGGTATACACTTGCACACAAACACACATATCCATCCACACATATACAGACACAAGCAGACATATTTAAAGACAAAGAGTTTGGGCAGAGATGTCAGTCGAGGCGGAAGTGCAGAGGCAAAGATGTTGTTGAATGACAGGTGAGGTATGAGTGGCGGCAACTTGAAATTATCGGAGATTGAGGCCTGGTGGGTAACGGGAAGAGAGGATATATTGAAGAGCAAGTTCCCATCTCCGGAGTTCGGATAGGTTGGTGTTGGTGGGAAGTGTCCAGATAACCCGGACGGTGTAACACTGTGCCAAGATGTGCTGGCCGTGCACCAAGGCATGTTTAGCCACAGGGTGATCCTCATTACCAACAAACACTGTCTGCCTGTGTCCATTCATGCGAATGGACAGTTTGTTGCTGGTCATTCCCACATAGAATGCATCACAGTGTAGGCAGGTCAGTTGGTAAATCACGTGGGTGCTTTCACACGTGGCTCTGCCATTGATCGTGTACACCTTCCGGGTTACAGGACTGGAGTAGGTGGTGGTGGGAGGGTTTTACACCGGGGGCGGTTACAAGGATAGGAGCCAGAGGGTAGGGAAGGTGGTTTGGGGATTTCATAGGGATGAACTAACAGGTTACGAAGGTTAGGTGGATGGCAGAAAGACACTCTTGGTGGAGTGTGGAGGATTTCATGAAGGATGGATCTCATTTCAGGGCAGGATTTGAGGAAGTCGAATCCCTGCTGGAGAGCCACATTCAGAGTCTGGTCCAGTCCTGGAAAGTATCCTGTCACAAGTGGGGCACTTTTGTGGTTCTTCTGTGGGAGGTTCTGGGTTTGAGGGGATGAGGAAGTGGCTCTGGTTATTTGCTTCTGTACCAGGTCGGGAGGGTAGTTACGGGATGCGAAAGCTGTTGTCAGGTTGTTGGTGTAATGGTTCAGGGATTCCGGACTGGAGCAGATTCGTTTGCCACGAAGACCTAGGCTGTAGGGAAGGGACCATTTGATGTGGAATGGGTGACAGCTGTCATAATGCGGGTACTGTTGCTTGTTGGTGGGTTTGATGTGGACGGACGTGTGAAGCTGGCCATTGGACAGATGGAGGTCAACGTCAAGGAAAGTGGCGTGGGATTTGGAGTAGGACCAGGTGAATCTGATGGAACCAAAGGAGTTGAGGTTGGAGAGGAAATTCTGGAGTTCTTCTTCACTGTGAGTCCAGATCATGAAGATGTCATCAATAAATCTGTACCAAACTTTGGGTTGGCAGGCCTGGGTAACCAAGAAGGCTTCCTCTAGGCGACCCATGAATAGGTTGGCGTACGAGGAGGCCATCCTGGTACCCATGGCTGTTCCCTTTAATTGTTGGTATGTCTGGCCTTCAAAAGTGAAGAAGTTGTGGGTCAGGATGAAGCTGGCTAAGGTAATGAGGAAAGAGGTTTAAGGTAAGGTGGCAGGTGATCGGCGTGAAAGGAAATGCTCCATCGCAGCGAGGCCCTGGACTTGCGGAATATTTGTGTATAAGGAAGTGGCATCAATGGTTACAAGGATGGTTTCTGGGGGTAACAGATTGGGTAAGGATTCCAGGCGTTCGAGAAAGTGGTTGGTGTCTTTGATGAAGGATGGAAGACTGCATGTAATGGGTTGAAGGTGTTGATCTACGTAGGCAGAGATACGTTCTGTGGGGGCTTGGTAACCAGCTACAATGGGGCGGCCGGGATGATTGGGTTTGTGAATTTTAGGAAGAAGGTAGAAGGTAGGGGTGTGGGCTGTTGGTGGGGTCAGGAGGTTGATGGAGTCAGGTGAAAGGTTTTGCAGGGGGCCTAAGGTTCTGAGGATTCCTTGAAGCTCCGCCTGGACATTGGGAATGGGATTACCTTGGCAAACTTTGTATGTGGTGTTGTCTGAAAGCTGACGCAGTCCCTCAGCCACATACTCCCAATGATCAAGTACCATGGTCGTGGAACCCTTGTCCGCCGGAAGAATGATGATGGATCAGTCAGCCTTCAGATCACGGATAGCCTGGGCTTCAGCAGTGGTGATGTTGGGAGTAGGATTAAGGTTTTTTAAGAAGGATTGAGATGCAAGGCTGGAAGTCAGAAATTCCTGGAAGGTTTGGAGAGGGTGATTTTGAGGAAGAGGATGTGGGTCCCGCTGCGACGGAGGACGGAACTGTTCCGGGCAGGGTTCAATTTGGATAGTGTCCTGGGGAGTTGGATCATTGGGAGTAGGATTAGGATCATTTTTCTTCGTGGCAAAGTGATATTTCCAGCAGAGAGTACGAGAGTAGGACAGTAAATCTTTGACGAGGGCTGTTTGGTTGAATCTGAGAGTGGGGCTGAAGGTGAGGCCTTTGGATAGGACAGAGGTTTCGGATTGGGAGAGAGGTTTGGAGGAAAGGTTAACTACTGAATTAGGGTGTTGTGGTTCCAGATTGTGTTGATTGGAATTTTGAGGTTTTGGAGGGAGTGGAGCTGGAAGTGGGAGATTGAGTAGATGGGAGAGACTGGGTTTGTGTGCAATGAGAGGAGGTTGAGGTTTGCTGGAAAGGTTGTGAAGGGTGAATGAGTTGCCTTTCCGGAGGTGGGAAACCAGGATATTGGATAGTTTTTTGAGGTGGAGGGTGGCATGCTGTTCTAATTTGCGGTTGGCCTGTAGGAGGATGCTCTGAACAGCCAGTGTGGATGTGGGAGAGGAAACATTAAGGACTTTTATTAAGGATAGCAGTTGACGGGTGTGTTCATTGGCTAAGTTGATGTGTAGGTGAAGGATTAGGTGGGTGAGGGCAATGGATTGTTCAGTTTGGAACTGGTATAGGGACTGATGGAAAGAAGGGTTGCAGCCAGAGATGGGAACTTTAAGTGTGAGGCCTTTGGGGGTCCCATATTCTTTTTTCTCAGGCTTGTCTAACATTTGGCAACAGTTTGTTGCGAAAGCTTGAATTTTGTGTGTATGTTTGTGTTTGTTTTTGTGTCTATCGACCTGCCAGCACTTTCGTTTGGTAAGTCACATCATCTTTGTTTTTAGATACATTTTTCCCACATGGAATAGCCCTCTTCTGCAGCAGAAAGATTTGTTTTAGACGGAAAGTGGTTTGTTTTAGACGGAAAGTGGTGGAACCCCAGAATATTATTCCATATGTTGCAAGAGGCTGAAAATAGCCAAAATATGCCATCCTGGCACCCTCTACAGTACAAACATTTGCAATAATTCTATGAGCAAAACAAGCTGAGCTAAGTTTCTGCAAAATCATGATCATTAAAATTAAGATTTTCATCTGCATGAATCCCCAGCAATATTTTTGATGCCATTCTGTTTATGGCCTTGTCACTCAACAACAGATCAAGATTTATATTTTGACATATTTTGCCAAACTGCATATAATTTGTTTTATTTGCAATTAATGTCAACTGGTTTGTATTGAACCAAATGTGGAGATTCTTTATTACTTGATCAGTAGTTGTTTGCAGCATTTGCTTTTGTGCACCTATTATCACACTAGTGTCATCTGTGAATAGTATGGCCTTTGCTGCTCCATCTGAGGTGTGAAAGTCATTTATGTAGACAAGGAACAATAAAGGACCTACAATACTGCCTTGTGGCACTCCTATTTCCACTTTTCTTGCATCTGCTACTAAATTTATTTTGTTGTTGAAGTAATCGGACATCAGTCCTACAATCTGTGTTCTGTTTTGTTGGTATGATTCAAACCACTTTTTCCCTGTCCCATGAATACCTAACGCTTGGTAAAGTTGTATTTCAACCCTGCAGTATGTAAGGCTGTGAACAAGGTGCACAAGTTATGCACGTGCTTTTCTGTGGATCACCCATTATGATGATGTCATTGTGATAATTGATGCACCCCAGAACAGACATTATCAGTTGTTCCAAAAAATACTGAAAAATCATTGAGGCCGTAACCATACTGAATGGGAGATGCTGATATCAGTACAATCCAAAGGACGTGTTAGTTACAAGGAGCTCTTTGTACTCCTCATCCAGTGTAACCTGTAAATAAGCTTTAGATAAATCAGTTTTGGAGAAAAACTGGCCTCCAGTGAGTGTAGCCAGTAACTTATCTGGATGGGGCACAGGGTAGCTGTCAATGATAGATTGAGTGTTAACTAAAATTTTAAAGTCCCAGCAGAGGTGAAGATGACCAGTCAGATTTTTAACTATCAAGGGGGGAGAGGGGGGGGGGGGGGGGGAGGGCAGACAACTCACTCAATATAATAATCTGTATGATCCCCAGAGACATCAGCCTGTGCAATTCTGGTTTCACAGCAAACGCATTGTTGTGGCCAAGATAGACACGAAGCCCACGCCTACTACACTAGTACAAGTCTATATGCGTACTAGTTCTGCAGATGATGAAGAAATTGAAGAAATGTATGATGAGATAAAAGAAATTATTCAGATAGTGAAGGGAGACGAAAATTTAATAGTCATGGGTGACTGGAATTCTGTAATAGGAAAAGGAAGAGAAGGAAACATAGTAGAGTGGGGGTAAGAAATGGAAGGGGAAGCTACCTGGTGGAATTTTGCACAGAGCGCAACTTAATCATAAAAGAAGGTTGTATACATGGAAGAAGCCTGGAGATACTGACAGGTTTCAGATAGATTATATAATGGTAAGACAGAGATTTAGGAACCAGGTTTTAAATTGTAAGACATTTCCAGGGGCAGATGTGGTCTCTGACCACAATCTATTGGTTATGAACTGTAGATTAAAACTGAAGAAACTGCAAAAAGGTGGGAATTTAAGGAGATGGGACCTGGATAAACTGACTAAACCAGAGGTTGTACAGAGTTTCAGGGAGAGCGTAAGGGAACAATTGACAAGACTGGGGGAAAGAAATACAGTAGAAGAACAATGGGTATCTTTGAGGGATGAAGTAGTGAAGGCAGCAGAGGATCAAGTAGGTAAAAAGATGAGGGCTAGTAGAAATCCTTGGGTGACAGAAAAAATATTGAATTTAATTGACGAAAGGAGAAAATATAAAAATGCAGTAAATGAAAGAGGCAAAAAGGAATACAAACGTCTCAAAAATGATATCAACAGGAAGTGTAAAATGGCTAAGCAGGCATGGCAGTGCGGCACTATGCTTTGTTAATTTTTTTCAAATTGTTGCATCCTTGAGCCCCTGATTACCAGATGTACGACTAGTGTTTCTTGGCTGATGCCCCCGGTTACAGGATTCAAGGATAACAATTTATTAATAATTATAATACAAAGTAATATCACCAGTTACAGTTACTTTTTCAGCAAGTACACCAAGTCCTTTCATCCATATATGTATTTTCTCATCATTGGATACTTTTCTACATGAGCGGGTATACAAAGTAAAAGGCATATTACTATAAACAAAACTAGGTCTAGATTGAGTCTTCGGGTCGATCCCACAGTGCCAGGTCTTGTAAACTATGACATCTCAGTCGGCAAATGATTCTAGTCCATGTAGCGATGCATTCTCACAGCGGACAATCGTGAGTGTAAACCACCCACTGCCAGATGCTCCAGTTGCAACATCGAGTGAAAAATCATTTTCGAGGCTGATTATGTGTTTATAAACTGGCATGCGGTGGCGACGATGACGATACACACATCAACGAGGCATAGTGCTTCAGTGCTGTTGCAGATAGAGCTCACAGCGGAATGGTTCCACTGGCATGCACTGCCCACTTATATAAGGAACGCGTGACCTTGGTTACATAACAGGCTGATAATGGACTTAGACTCTGCAGGCACCGGCAGGCAAGGGTTATCCCATACGCACGCTCTAGCCGTCCTCGGAGCGCGCGAACCCGCTGGTGTGGCGACCTGGCGCCGAGCCAAGTGGGTTGTGTAACTGCCCAGCTAGGCGCCCAGTGGGCAGTGCGGCACTATGCTTTGTTAATTTTTTTCAAATTGTTGAACCTGCACAATCTGTTATTCTGAATGGACCTATTTTTTTCCATGGATGTTGAGTTAATTTTTCACTCGATGTCGCAACTGGAGCAGCTGGTAGTGGGTGGTTTACACTCGCAATTGTCCGCTGTGAGAACGCATCGCTACCTGGACTAGAATCATTTGCCGACTGAGATGTCATAGCTTATAAGACCTGGCACTGTGGGATTGACGCGAAGACTCAATCTAGACCTAGTTTTGTTTATAGAAATATTCCTTTTACTTTGTATACCCGCTCACGTAGAAAAGTATCCAATGATGAGAAAATACATATATAGATGAAAGGACCTGGTGTACTTGCTGAAAATGTAGCTGTAACTGGTGATATTACTTTGTATTATAATTATTAATAAAGTGTTATCCTTGACTCCTGTAAACGGGGGCGTCAGCCGAGAACCGCTAGTCATACATCTGGTAATTGGGAGCTTAAGGATGCAACAATTTGAAAAAATTAACAAAGCATAGTGCCGCACTGCCCGCTGGGTGCCTAGCTGGGCGGTTACGCAACCCGCTTGGCTCGGTGCCAGGCCGGCACACCAGCGGGTACGCGCGCTCCGAGTACGACTGTGAGAACGCATCGCTACCTGGACTAGAATCATTTGCCGACCGAGATGTCATAGCTTACAAGACCTGGCACTGTGGGATCGACCCGAAGACTCAATCTAGACCTAGTTTTGTTTATAGTAATATGCCTTTTACTTTGTATACCCGCTCATGTAGAAAAGTATCCAATGATGAGAAAATACATGTATGGATGAAAGGACTTGGTGTAATTGCTGAGCTTATCTCACTAGGGGTGAGATAGATACTGCCTACAGGAAAATTAAAGAGACTTTGGAGAAAAGAGAACCACTTGTATCAATATCAAGAGCTCAGATGGAAACCCAGTTCTAAGCAAACAAGGGAAAGCAGAAAGGTGGAAGGAGTATATAGAGGGTCTATACAAGGGCGATGTACTTGAGGGCAATGTTATAGAAATGGAAGAGGATGTAGTTGAAGATGAAATGGGAGATATGATACTGCGTGAAGAGTTTGATAGAGCACTGAAAGACCTAAGTCAAAACAAGGCCCCGGGAGTAGGCAACATTCCATTAGAACTACTGACAGCCGTGGGAGAGCCAGTCCTGACAAAACTCTACCATCTGGTGAGCAAAATGTATGAGACAGGCGAAATTCCCTCAGACTTCAAGAAGAATATAATAATTCCAATCCCAAGGAAAGCAGGTGTTGACAGATGTGACAATTACCGAACTTATCAGTTTAATAAGTCACAGCTGCAAAATACTAACGGGAATTCTTTACAGATGAATCGAAAAACTGGTAGAAGCCAACCTCGTGGAAGATCAGTTTGGATTCCGTAGAAACGTTGGAACACGTGAGGCAATACTGACCTTACGACTTATCTTAGAAGAAAGATTAAGAAAAGGCAAACCTACATTTCTAGCATCTGTAGACTTAGAGAAAGCTTTTGACAATGTTGACTGGAATACTCTCTTTCAAATTCTGAAGGTGGCAGGGGTAAAATACAGGGAGCGATAGGCTATTTACAATTTGTACAGAAACCAGATGGCAGTTATAAGAGTTGAGGGGCATGAAAGGGGAGCAGTGGTTGGGAAGGGAGTGAGACAGGGTTGTAGCCTCTCCCTGATGTTGTTCAATCTGTATATTGAGCAAGCAGTAAAGGAAACAAAAGAAAAATTCAGAGTAGGTATTAAAATCCATGGAGAAGAAATAAAAACTTTAAGGTTCGCCGATGACATTGTAATTCTGTCAGAGACAGCAAAGGACTTGGAAGAGCAGTTGAACGGAATGGACAGTGTCTTGAAAGGAGGATATAAGATGAACATCAACAAAATCAAAACGAGGATAATGGAATGTAGTCGAATTAAGTCGGATGATGCTGAGAGAATTAGATTGGGAAATGAGACACTTAAAGGATTTTTGCTATTTGGGGAGCAAAATAACTGATGATAGTCGAAGTAGAGAGGATATAAAATGTAGACTGGCAATGGCAAGGAAAGCGTTTCTGAAGAAGAGAAATTTGTTAACATCAAGTATAGATTTAACTATCAGGAAATCGTTTCTGAAAGTATTTGTATGAAATGTAGCCATGTATGGAAGTGAAACATGGACAATAAATAGTTTGGACAAGAAGAGAATAGGAGCTTTTGAAATGTGCTAAAGAAGAATGCTGAAGATTAGATGGGTAGATCACATAACTAATGAGGAGGTATTGAATAGGATTGGGGAGAAGAGGAGTTTGTGGCACATCTTGACTAGAAGAAGGGATAGGTTGGTAGGACATGTTCTGGGGCATCAAGGGATCACCAATTTAGTATTGGAGGGCAGCGTGGAGGGTAAAAATCGTAGAGGGAGAGCAGAGATGAATACACTAAGCAGATTCAGAAGGATGTAGGCTGCAGTAAGAGGTCAATGCCATCGAAACAGGAGAGTGTTGGATGTCCTGGAGGAGCAGTTTGGTGACAACTTTCTGTCTCTGGGATACCCAGAGATCACTGGTGTGGGCCTCTATTGGCCACCATATTCTCTGGATCTGAGCACATGTGACTCCTTTTTGTGGGGCTATATTAAAGACAAGGTGTAGATCAATAACTCCAAAACCATTGCTGAGCTGAAAACAGCCATTCAGAAGGTCATCGACAGCATCGATGTTCCGACACTTCAGCAGGTCATGCAGAATTTTGCTATTTGTCTGTGGCACATCATTAACAAGGATGGCAAGCATATCAAACATGTCATAACCTAAATCTGAATATCTGTAGTGACATTTACATGTTGAATAAAGAGTTTGCACACTTTAGTTTGTAACTAATTTAGATTTTTTTTCATATAGTTCAATAATTGTCACCCTGTATGTTTGCATCAGTGACACCAGAAGTGTGGAAGTGTTACTGAAGCCACTTCTCATAAGTCTCCCAGTCTTCAGCCACATTATCATAAGGGGGAAAGGGTGGCTGGTACACCAACAGTGTGGACGCCTGCATAGTCAATGTGGCTGACAAGTTTTTGATAGAAACCATAAGAGGCCACTGTCACTGGAGAAGAGATTGGAACACTGCCTCTATGGACAGAATAACTGAAGAAACAGCCAGACAGACTGAGCACACAGAAGTGAACACCACAAGTGATGGCAATTGTATCTTCCTGTAAGACAGAAACAACAGCATGACCACAATGAACCAATGGCATGGAAGCCTGCATATTCAATGTGGCTGACAAGTTCACAATAGCAACCATAAGAGCCTGCTGCTGCTCAGTGAGAGATTGGAGCACTTCCTCCATGAACAGAAGAGGAAGAACAACCAAATAGACTGAACAAACAGAACACTACACTCATCCCCAGTTGTATTGTACTGCAAAATACAAACAATAGCAATGTCACAATGAACCAAACAGCAGTTGAGAAGGCAGACATAAAAATAGAAACAATATAGGTACTAATACAAGCAGTTGCTGCCAATAAGTATGAACACAATGTGAGAGTGAATTCCTGCTGCACTGTGCTTGTGAAGAGGAGGGCTCCAATAGATGGTGTGCCAGATGATGCATCATGTGTACAAGTCATGTGCTCCACCACAGGTAGCCTCTGGTGGCCAGCCCATGCAGATGCCATTAGCAGAACATGCTAATTGTAGCAAAATGGCACCCTGGCACTGCAGCATGTATCCAAGTATTATGTACAAGGTTATAGCAGATAGAACTGCAGGAATGCAGTCATGTGATAAATTAAGAGTAAAAATCTGCCTTAGACTGCAATTAAGTGACCTACAGTTTTATTTTAATGTAACAGATTTTGAGGTTTGTAGCCTCATATTCCAATGTACCTGATTCATATACATAATACACATGTGGTCAATGTGTGATATGCTGACCTTAGCACCATATCTTTCTGACATCTGTTGGCCTGCAGTAACATTATGACACCAAGACATATTCCCAGTATTACCATTTCCCACATCAATTTGATGTATATGGTAAATATGAAGATGAGGCTAGAAGCCTCAAAATCAATCTTCTTAAAATAAAATTGAAGATAACGTAATGGTAACATGATGCAATTCCATCCTTACTTTGTAGTCATACAAAATTTTTACAGTATTTTACATATGTCACTGTTATGATTGTCATTATGATTTTCATAGTCTAAAACAATACACACAATTGCCTTCTTCAAACTCTGACATTGAAATGCATAAATTCTTCAATACAGTTATAGCACTTTCTTGCTAGAAGAGTAAAAAGATATATTTTCACTGAACCACTCTCCACACTGAATATATACCTGCCTTAATGTTTATTGTAAGCTTTTAGCTAAATATACTCTGGTGTTTGAAACTGTGTGTAGGAAGTTTAAAATTTTCTCTGTGACAAGTGCTGGAAAGGGAAAGTTTAATGCATATGCTTAAGAAAATCAAGAGCTCGTAAATGTACAAGGAAGTATTTTAAATTTCTTAGGCCAGCATGACACCCTCTGTTTGGCAGTTCACATGCTCCTTACCATTTTTTTCATTCTAGTAGCTTCATGACATTTATTGAATTCTGCCAGAAGATTGTGCCAAAACAAACAACTGAATCAAAGTAACAGTGATAAATTATCTTTCTAGAGGCCATGTTTGTGGCACCTGACAAAATAAACATTTCTAATGCTAAGTTATTTAATTTATTTGCTAAGTAGTTCAAATGCACTTTCCAATTTAAATTTTTTCAAGATTTAGTCTTTACATGATCTACTTCTGTGACTTCCAGCCATCATCTTGGTTTTGGTGACATACAGTTGCAGCTCATTTTGATGGAAACATGATTAACATTTTTCTAAAGCATTTTCAACATTTTCTGGAAAATTTTCAGGCATCTCGTTTTCAGTTAGAATATTAATGTATAATCTGCAACTAAAACTGAATGATTATCAACAGTAGGGTTAGGTTATTTACATGGGATGGAGAGAAATACTATGGAATTCAATGGAAAATTATTTTTCAGTCAGAGGAGTAATTACTTCAATTTAATGTCATAATTACTCTTTCCTTCCTATCTTCCAAGTATGAGGTTAACCACTCTAAACCACTACCCCTGATCTCATACATGTGTAATGTCGTAAAAGTCAGGAGACATTTACTGAACTGAATCCTTATGTCAGATAACAGCATCCTGTGATCATTTACCATTATTTAATGCAAAGGCCATCTTTTATGTAAATTCACTGATGACCCACACTTTCTATAAACATGTTTTTGCATTGATACATGATTGTACATACATTTTCCTTCTTCCAGGTATTACGGCTTGACTGCCTGGTTTCCAGAATACATAAAGTTAATGAAAAATGAGGAATATTCAAATAAAGCTCAATATACAAATGGTAAAAACTTTACAAATTATACATTTAACAGCAGTATTGAAAATCAGGTGTTCCATGATTGCATTTTCAATAATGTACAGTTTAGCCACTTGACTCTAAGTCATGTGATATTTGAAAACTGCACATTGGACAACGTTGAATTTACCAATATCAAATCAAGCAGGACATACTTCAAAAACTCCATAGTCAAATATTCCAGGTATATGTATGTTCCTATTATATTTAATTTATATGGATTTTGTGTGTGAGTGTGTGGGGGGGGGAGGGGGGGGGGGGGGAGAGAGAGAGAGAGAGAGAGAGAGAGAGAGAGAGAGAGAGAGAGAGAGAGAGAGAGATCTCAGTAAAATTAATTTCTATAAGTAGTGTACCTAGACATTATTTATTATTGTAACCTCATTAGATTATAACACATGCCTTGCTCAGCTATGTCCTGTTGTTTTCATTCTCAGGTTCTAAGGGCTTCATTGTTGACTCTTAGTCTAACCTACATTACTTCATGACACCAACATAAAGTTTGCTTAGTTATTCCAATACCAAGATCAGTCACATCTTAACAGTAATGTACTATTGATAAAGCACAGATGATACTACAAATAACTGACATAGCATGCTACACTGGTATCTATTGAGATTATAGGCATAACAGACTCTATTTACCACTAGTTTCATATAGGCAGGACTGCCAATGGGAGATTGGAGATATTTTGTGATATTTTAGGGGTTCCACAAGAATGAATTTGGAATTATATTCCAGGCAGTTTCAAGTAAGGATGCCACATGCTTAAGATGAGCTAATACTGACAGTTTTTGTTCCATACTGCATCTAAATGTCTAGCAAAACAGAGACTGTAATCCAGAGGTGTGGATCAAGAACAGCTCACTTTGAAGGTATTATTTATTTGGTCGATCTGATCTGATATTATACAGTGTGCTACAGATACTGAACAATACCAAAAAACAGTGACACAGCAAATAAGGCTTCAAGGCTTTACACAGTTGTGTATTTTCTTCCATATATTTTAGACTTGAGATGAGCTTATTGAATAGCTGAAAGCCCTTGTGGAATGTTTCCTTTTGATACAATTGTGTGTTAGAATGTAACACATGCAGGTTGAAATTTGTTGTAGTGTTATACTTGTGAATTTCACTGTTTTTCTTAAGTCTGCACTTAGTTGACACTATGTGGTTTTCTAAGAATTTTACTATCTCAAGAATATTTAGGCAAGGCATTGTCAGGATCTGTAGGTTCTTAGAACTAGATTTTCAATAGTCTCTAGTTTTGCTTACATTATCATGGCAAGTGTGTTGTCTCATTAACATATAATAGTTTCTACAGCAACTACTGCTATTAGTGTCATTACTTTAATTATAAATCTTAGGCTTCTAAATATCACATTTTTCTACATACACTGAGTTGCCAAAAATTTCTCCACAGTCCATTGAATGTGCTCTGTAAGTCATCATGTCAGTCATCAAAAATTATGAGTGGAGGAACATCATCACAAGTATATTTTCTGTTGGAATGAGATGAGTCAATGGTAAGATGTTGTAGCAGGATCTAATAAAAATGTAATCAAATTATAAAAAAGAGTAATAAAGATACATTATGTAACTATGTAAACGAGAGAGACATCTATATTTAAATGTATTGAATTACAAGTTGTAATACATGTGGATACAGTCCTACAATACCATCATTTAGTTCCCAAAGCATAATCAAACCAGCTTCCTACAGAGCATTTTTTTCCAAAACTGTTCTCTATTGTTATAAGTTTTGCTAATCAGTTATGACAGTACCTTGTATCTCTTATTTTGCCTAAGAGGTGATGAGGTATGAACTTTTCATCAGATCCAGTCGCCGTGCACTTACATAGATTTCATTTCCATGTTGCAGAGTTCTTTTTCTGTAAGGCTCTTTGGAACACAACTTGAAATCATTTCTGATATGCATTTTTCTCTTCTGTAAGTCATATATTATTCACTTCATGGAAGTACATACTTTTAACATTAACTTCAAAATGGAATGCACAATTGCAATTATAGATGGTATGAGGCAACATTACCTCCCAGCTCCATAGTGCCCTGGTAACTGACAACTCATGGCTGGCAGTCCATGATATCTGCCTTGGCTCAACAACCACAACAAGAAGAACTCAGCTCAGAGATGTACCTATCTTATTCAAAGACTACTCATGACTCATTCTTAATCTGAGACACTACAGTTTTCTCTGGCATCCTCACTCTCAAGTTGAATATATCTGTACACTATTTCTGATTACTTAATTTAATCACATTTCATTGAGAAAATAAGAGTAATGAAAGAAAGAATTGTGTATATAATTTGTCCTTCAGAACCAGATAATTATTTCTTGCCATTGCAACCTAAAGTCTCACTTCAATGTGGGTGAATCTGCATAGGGCATGATTGTAGAAATTTACAAGTATAGACATTTTACAGAGTTATTTTACAGGAGTTTTACATACTCAAGTCCATTGTTCCTAATATTAATCCCAGTTATGACTTTGGTAAGCTTAGGAAAATAAATGAGTAGTGAATTTCATTGTTTTCTTCGGCTATCAGAGATCCATATCAACTGCTACAGTGAATTTCAGTGTTACATCTGCTATAGATGTCAGTGGTAGAATTGTCTATTAAGAGGCAATAATACTCGTGTTTCATAGCCATGCTGCCAGACAGGAGAAAATGATCATAAAAATGTGCCAAATTGCTCAGAGTGGTGTAAATGCAGTTATAACTCTGTGGAGCATGGAAATAAGATATTATGAAGGGATAGGTTGAGCTACCTGATGTGTTACTTTGATGTGCTGTGTGTGTATGTATCTGGTGAATACATGCCAAATTGTGTTTATCAGAAAGTCCTGTCACAATTCAGTGTAGTTGGTGTAATGACTTTTTTGTACTGAATGTTTGTTTGGTGATGTATGGAAGTACATGTTTTTTCAAATACTGTATTTACAGTTAATACGGTCTTGAAAAATAATGTAGAGATTTTTCCAGATCTTCTTATTTTTTCTCTTCCATCAGCACTGTATGCTGAAGTCAGCTTACTTTGATTCTGTATTTGTAACACATAATTTGAGTCTTCTGTAAGTGTAACAAAAGGAAAGATAGCCTAGTGGTAGTATTGAGATATGTATTTATGAAATAACTGCTTGGTGCTTCTTTTCGTTCCTTGTGTTTTATCTCTCTTATTGAAAGGGACTTCTAAGCAGACTTCAGTACACTCATTTGATAGATCTATCCCATCATAAAGCTCAGTCTGTCTTAAGTGAAATATATGATCCACGCTGTCAGAAATACTCATCATATCTGTGATTATTTTAAGAGCTCAGTTTGATTGTAAATAACGTTTATTGTGCATATGAAACTTTTTGGAAAGTTTGTATGTTAATAAAAAAGAGGGAGTGATGCTTGTCATGTCCATGGCATGTAATAAAGTTCACATACCTACTGAGTCATGCCATACAGTGAGCACATAAGTGAGATTAGTCTTTCTTGGTTGAGTTCAGTTTTGTTGAACCTTGAGTTAACTGAACTAAAGCTGCTAAGTACCATCTGTCCTCTGTAACCCAAGGCTCTGCTTCAGCAATAGCAAGGCAGTACATTGGTGAAATTTTGTGTGCCACAAGCAGTAGGAATCTTGGCTTAACCACCTATACTACAACAATGTGACAAACCTGTATGAAAAATACACCAGTTTCAGTGTGTGCTATGTTTTAGTGGGTTGGGAACAGCCTCTGGGTCATCTACCAAACCCCAGTGGCATAAGACTTACCTAGGTAAATGGGACTCTGCCTTGATTGACCCTTATTTCCCTTGATGCATGCAGAATGCATAATGGACTTTCAAATTAAAATTGAGACAGATGCAAAAAAGCAAGCTACTGTTTATTATTTAATAAGTAATCATCATAATCATTAATACATTTATTCCATTGCGAGACAAGATGGCTAATGCCCTCATCAAAAAATGTCTGTGGCTGCCTATGGAACCATGTTGCACCCAGGCGAGCACCTCATTGTCCAATTCAAATTGATAACTGCAAATGTCTTTCCTCAGAGCTACAAAAATATGGAAAGTGAATGGTGATAGATGGGGACTCTATGGAGGATGTACAAGGGTTTCCCAACAAAACTTTCCACCCACATGTTTCTAAGGTCATTTTGTGTATGCTGCAAATGATTTACTGGAAGACCTTACACATCCTCCATACAGTCTCACTCTTTTTCCATGTGATTCCAATATTTTTAGAGCCCTGAAGAAAGACATTTGTGGCTGCTGATTTGCTTCAGATGATGAAGTGCATGTCTGGATACAATCATGGTTCTGTAGGCAACTGCAAACATTTTTAAAAGACTGGCATTGACATTTCTAGTCCAACAGGGGAATAAATGCATTGTGATTACATTTGAAATAATGAACAGTTTACTTATTTTTTTCTGCCTGTCTTCTTTTCTTTGCCTGCCCTTTATAAGTGGTTCCTGTATCAACTATATACACTGTCACTTGTTTGGTTGGTCCTCTGGGCAGTATTAAGAGCCAAACAAGAAAAGGGAACTCATGTGGCTTGTCCACTGAAGAAGGCTATCAATACTAGAGAAAGTACTGCCAGTAACATACCACATCTTGGGGAAATAATGTTTTCACTGTTATCAAACATGTGGAAGCAACAAATGCATTGCAGCAGTACAACCTTCGACTCAGTGTCACACAGGGCAGCATTGGTTATGACCACAGCAGCAACAGGATGCATCACACCAGGATCCTTGTGCCACCATCCAGCTTGCATGTACTGCTTTGTCCAACGTGAGCATGCCGCATGCCCTAAGTGTTGGGCAGCTTGCAACAAGTTTTGAAAGAAAGCCATCCCAGGTTTGCATCACCCACATGAAAAACTTGCAAATGTTGGCATAACTATGTCTTGTAGGAGTCCCAATCTTGAGCTGATTCATCATATATTGGAAAGGGTGATGGCCACACTGTCAGGAGAGAAACCTGCCATGAACATGCAGATGCCACTTGATTGAGAGCGGTGGTGAGAGCTTGCTGTTGTTCTGTGAAAGCTTGCTGCTGGGCAGTGAGACATTGGAGTATTTCTTCCATCAAGATGCTTGTCAGGTAACTTATCACTGACAAAGAATCAGCATTTGAGGCCATCTGCAGAACAATTCTACTACCATCAATGTGAATTTTGCATAGGGACCATGTAGATAAGATGCAAGAAATTAGGGCTCATACAGAGGCTTTTAGCCACTCATTTTTCCCTCATTGTATTCACAAGTGGAACAGGAGATGAAATGACTAATAGTGGTACAAGATACCCTCCGCTGTCCACCATATGGTGGTTTGCAGAGTATTTACATAGCTGTAGATGTAGATGTAGGTGTAAATGAACAATATTTTCTGAATCTGTGCTGACTGTGTGGCAATAGATCATTTTCTTCAAGGTAACTCATAATGTTTGAACATAGTATATGTTCCAAAATCCTACTGCAAATCAATGTCAGTAATATGGGTCTATAACTCAGTGGATTACTCCTAGTTCCTTTCTTGAGTATTGTTGGGATCTGTGCGACTTTCCAGTCTTTAGGTATGCATCTTTTGTTGAAAAAGCAGTTGTACATTTTGCTAAGTATGGAGCTACTATATCCGCATACTCTAAAAGGAACCTAATTTGTATACAATCTGGACCAGAAAACTTGCCTTTATTAAGTGATTTAAGCTGCTTCACAACACAGGGTATCCACTTCTATGTTTCTCATGTTTGCAGCTGTTCTTGATCTGAATTCTAGAATATTCACATCATCTTCTTCAGTGAGGGAACATTGGAAGACCTTTCTTAGTAACTCTGCTTTCACAGTAATTGGTAACATTGCTGTTGCTGTTGTGCTGCAAAGGTACTGATTGTGTCTTACTACTGATGTACTTTACATATGACCAGAATCTCTTTGGCCTTCCTACCAGATTTTGAGACAAAGTTTTGCTGTGGAAACAATTAAAGGCATCTTGCATTAAAGTCCTTGTTAAATTTTGTGCTTCTGCAAAACATCCCCAATCTCAGAGATTATTTGTTCATTTTTCGCTGTTTCTGCAACAGTGTTCTGACCTATTTTGTGTACCACGTGGAATCATCTTAACTTTACATTCCAGTTCCACATAACCATCTTCAAAACAACCTCTTTGTGACTGTTTGCAATGATTGTAGTGTGCAGTCCTTATAAACCTGAACTACTTTAAGGAGTCATAATGTTTGAAACAATAATGGGACATATTTGCAAATTTGGGAGATGTTAATACACAATTAGGAGATTACATACCTACAAACATACAAAGTTCTCAGAGTAAATGATGGAAGTGACCTCCACCAGCATTAATACACAACTGTTTGCATATCATCATATTCCACAACTTTCTGTGAAGACTATCCTCACCAGTGTTGTTTATTTCATGTGTAATGGTGTCATGGAGCTCTGTAGTTGTCCATAGTCTATTCTTGTACACTCAGCTTTTAAGATAACTGCCATGAAAAAATGTGGGGGGCCTAGGTCACATGATTGAGAAGGGGGGGGGCACAATTTTTTTGTGATTATTCTACCACCAAAGAAACTGGTTACAAGTTGTATGAAAGCATTAGACATGTGACACATTGCTCCATCTTTTTGGAAATAACAGTCTGTGAGTTTGACATCATCCAGGTGCTCAACAAATGTACTGAAGATGCCCAGATAAACTGTAATGTCTCTGGTCATATCAAACAAAATGGGGCCAACAATCCTGGAAGCTCACACTGCACAACACACTCCAACCCCCTCATCATGCAGTAACATTTTGTGAATGATATGGGGGTTCACAGCAGCCCAGTATGTACTGTTTTATGTGGTGATGTAACCTGATAGATAAAACCATGCCTCATTTGTAAACCAAGTAAAGAAAAGAATGCCTGGACATTGAATAAGAAACTTCTGATACTATTGACAGTAATGTATTCTTTTCTCCTGATCTGTTTTTCATGCAATGCTTGCACTCTGAAAGGTCACAGTGCCGATTTCTTCACAGCTATCTGACATGTGATGTGAAATGCCTATCTTGTGGCTCAGTCAATACAGTTATTTCCTTGGAGAGTTCTCTAAGTGTCTTTGAACATTATTGGTAACATCTGCAATCAATGATTTTCTATGTTTACCACTGTAACTTTTTAGTGCACCAGTTGCCTCCAGCTTCCTTACAATCAATAGAACTGTTCCTTTCTTAGAACATCATGCACATTGAATTCTCTCTAGAACACCCATTGTGTTGCAACCAATGAGTCTGTTTTCTAGTATGTTTTCACAATAAAAACCCACACTCAAACTGTGTACTGCATGTGTTTGCTAGCTAAAGACTGCAATTAAAACACTAATTTGCTCATTATTGTAATGTGGCTGAACTGCACACTCATAAACTCCACAAACTGTGATCAATGAGGCTATGAATGAACTAACATGAGCCAAGCAAACGTGGCATTATACCAAACAAAGGACCTCATGTACATAAACAACAACCAGCTTGCCTATAACATTTGGTACTTATAATTCTCTCAGCACTACTGAGTTCATTAAAACAACTTTCCCATTTCTATAAGCTTTTGGAGGGAAGTTATGACCCACTGAAGTAGTTGAGGTTTATATGGATTGCTCTGCAGTAATTTTCCAATTGCTGAAAATGCTGCTATGAGGAGTCTGGTTGTAACATGCTCAATAAGTGTCGAAAAACTACAGTTAAGGTGAAATGATGTACTTCCAGTGGAAATTTCTTTATTAGAAATAGAGATAAATTATGAGGGGCTGAGAAAGTATGTGTGGTGGGACAGTAGTTACATTGTTCTTTGATGAGAAGTGTGCTATAATAGATAAGGTTTGAGACAGAACATTGTCACGGTGGGGCAACCAGGATTTATCCTTATGTAATTTTTAACTCACATTTTCTCTTCATCTTTCCAAAATGTTAAGGTAAATCATTCCTGTGGCAGTCTCGTTGTATAGAACAATGTTCCTTATGGATAGTTCCATGCTTGTCAAAAAGCTATCAACACTACCTCAATGTTGGTTGAATTTTGATAACTTCGTTTCATGGTGATGGAAATTGTATTTTGCTCTGAAAAGGCTGCTCCTTCATTTAATGATATAACCATACACCTGCTATTCATCAAAAATTATAAATCCACACAGTCAGTTTGGACCATACAGAATTACTCATTGTAGCTCAATGCACCGCCAAACTAAATTGTACAAATGATCATCTTTCAGAATTTAAGTTGCAGACTTTACTGTCATGAGAGTGTTCTTATTTGGTCCAGTAAAATGTATTGCAAAGTTTTATATGACAGTCCAACAATATTAAAAATGTCATGAATTGTCTCCTTGTCATCATCAGTCATTTCATGTTCTCATGTGGTTATTTTTGGAGAGTAGTTTTGGGCTTTAAAGAGCTCAGTGCAAATTTTTTGTTCAAGCCAGATATTTGAAAATTCAATGCTCTAGTCAAAAACAGTGTAATGAAATCAGTACAAAGTAAGGACTTGTTGCCCTCAGGGTATCAAATAACAAAGTGCTAGTTAAAATCTTTTTGTCTGTTCACTATATTTTAAACATAAATGAAGAATGTCTTTTTAAATAATGACAGCTGTTATGTTAATGATACCTTTTTTCCTTACTAGTTTAGTTTTTGATGCCAGCATCTTTCAAAGTAGTTTAGGTGTTTGCATGTTCCATGGATCATGATTGCAATAACGCTCTGTTTTGTGGAGAGTGTCAGTAAGCTTCAAAATGTTGTACTTTTTATTAGTGAAAGAAAGACTATAGGCTAATCATTTGCATTACTAGATTTTAACTTGTGTTTTATTCTACAATTAAATTTAATAAATGTATTCCCACCAAACACAGTTACTATCTATTCAAAAATTAATTTATGGGCTGGGAGTGGCCTTTGATTGATTGCTAAATTCATCTACTGTGTACCCTAAATCCTGTAATGAACAACAGCATTTAGTAATGTAGAATGAAAAAACATGCTCTTTTGCAGGCAGAAGCAGCAACTGCATGCTATTTGTGTAAAAATTTACTGGCAACCAATTAGAACTAGTGGTAATCTATTCTCATTATTATCTAAATAATTATTTCTAGATTACATACTTCATCTGAGTTGTTCGGGTGAAATGACTTAAGTAATAATATTTCTAGATTAAATATGATAATGGAAAGTCTTGAAGTGAAGGTAACATCTCACCAAACAATAGAAATGTGGAGTCATCAACAGGCACATAAACAAGACAAAAAACATTGGTAGCTTTCAGATGAATCATTTTTTGAGCTCTAAAACAAACATACGCACACACACATACCCACCCACCCACACACACACACACACCCACACACACACACACACACACACACACACACATATACACAAGCAACTGGAGGAAGGATTGGGAAAGGGGCTGACAGATGGGAAGGGGCAGCAGGTGCACAGGATGGGAATGTGGGAGGGAGATGTAACAGGTGCAATGCAGAATGTGGGATATGAATGCTACATGGGCATCGGCAACAGTGCATTTGTACAGCAAGTGATGACGATGAAAGGGAGGAGGGCATTGGGAGGGGGGGCCACAACAGAGAAAGGGGAAACTGCAGGAAACAGGCATGGACCAAGGGGCATGGTGGTCATAGGGTCATAATTCCACAAAAGATATTTCATTAGAAATGTTTATATGTTTACAAATATAAATTTCTAAATTTTTCAACAAACTTTCAGATAATTCAGTAACATGAGAACTAAGAGTCATCAAATTGACCAGAAGCTCTAGAAATCATATTCTTTGTTTACCATAGGACACTTTTCACTTTCTTGCCCATGTTGATGGCTTGCATACTGAATGTCTGTGGAGAATATTCCAGCTGGTAAAGGCGCCAGTTCATAGACTGACCATATCTAGTGCCAGCAACAAATCCAGCGTAGTACAACAGTCCACAGGTAGAACTAGGCCACCAAACCTCAGGAAACTGAGAAAGCCAAGAGGGAAAGGCACACTTCCTGAAGTTCAGAAATGACTGAAAGAGACAGCATTCCCACCATTTATGTGATCACATACCGTTGGTTTGCAGACGTGTTTACAGTCATAGTACCAAGTTAAATGTAATAGTGAATAAACACTTCACTCTTATACTCTATCACTTTTGGTATTGTGAAAGCTGTGAGAGTTTGTCATTATCATAGTTCTTAAATCCATTACATGACCCACATACTTCTCAAAGTTTTGGATTAATGCTTTAAAATGCTGTAGTTCCCTGAATTACAGTTTCTTAGGATTTATGTTAGAGATATGTACTAAGTACTGGTATCAACAAACTCTAATTATATTTATTATTATAGGCATATTTACCTCATAAATTATGATATTTGTAACATACAAACTACTTCTTGTTTCTTTCATGCAATATTTTCTAAATGTAACTCTTTTACAAATGTCAACCACTGACATAAAATGTGACAGTGTCTAGTTATATTGGTGTCAGATAATGGTGTTAAAATAATGTTGTATACTGTTTATTTTTTAGTTGCTGGGAATTAATTGAAATCAATTTGGTATTGATATCTTGTGTGAGACACTATGATGTTAGTGTACAAAATGAATATTCAGTCAAATGTTCCGTATAAATGCACTAGCATAGGAATTCTGTAAACATTTTGGTTAAGATGCCAGGTACTGGTATCCACACTTATATAGGCTACCTTCATGGAATCTTTGTTCTTTCCTGTAATGTTTAGACTGAATTCAGTTGCACATATATAAATGCAGAAGAGATATCACAGGAGTCTAATGGGGTACTTTAATGTAAGATTCCCAAAACATATTGATGACAAGACTGTCTAAGAAGTATGAATAACAATCTGTAGTTAATTTTCGTACAATTCTAACTCCAGTTTCAAGTATCCTAAAGGACAGTATTTTTGTAGAACAAGACAAAATATGCAGTCTTTGCATGTGTTATGTTCTGAGGCATCTCAGTGGCCATTAAATTACTATTAACTAATCATGAGCAAGATGAATATTTGCACAAATACAACTGAACCTTGTTGGAAATAAATTGATTGATAAATCTGAAAAAAACAATCAGGTCTTTAAATCCTGTCTCCAAAATGTAGACTGATGGCAAACTTAATGTGCAACAGATTTCAGTCCCAAATATGAATTATTTCAAAACCATATTACAAGAATATTCAGAAATACCTTTCCAAAAAGTGTTTTTTAATAACTGAACAAACAAATTAGAAAACAAATGAATAGTGGTGGGAGAAAAGATATCTTTCCAACAAAAGTGAGAACTGTAGTTTACATAAAGAATTTCAATTATCCTGGTCAGCCAATAGAAAGTAGTACTATATAATATTAAGTAAAGTAATCAAGAAATTTAAAAGCTTTTGTCTTAGTTTCAAAAACAAATAAATATTGGAATAAATCAGAAAACTGAAGAATATAAAGTAGTTTGCTGTGATTGACAATTGCACAAGCAAATGTTGTTTTAAACATTAGTTAAAAACAAATAAGCAACTAAGCAATGACGACAGAACTCTTCACTGACCACATATCGAGCATTGTTAGCAAATGAGTTGCAGTGTCTCCTTAAAATAAGCCATGGCAGTAGTGAAACACTATTTTCCAAATCCTCGTAACAAGAGAAGCATATCTCCCACAACCATAAATAAAATAAAAACAGTTAAGGTCTGCACCTATACTCCTCAAGCCACCTTATGGCGTATTGTGTCCTATTATTGTTTTTCTCCTTTCCAGTTCTTTTCATCAGTGATGCACAGGAAAAATAACTCCCAGTGAATGTCAAAATTAGCTCAAATTTCTTTGGTTTTTACCATCATAGTTACCTCTTTAAAGAGAAATGAACACAGATGTAGATAACATTTCCAGTAAACTTCTAAAAGCTGTACTAAGAAAAGCTTAGGACACATATTTAATGCTTCTGTAAATCAAGATGCTGTTCCTAACATGAAATTTTCCTTGGTGAAGTCTCTCCACAAGAGAGGAATTAAAACAGAAACCAGAAATGATACAATATATTATTTGACTACAGTTACTAAAGTCATTGAGAAATAGTATTTGCAAGAATTGTGAAACATCTTGGTAACTTTGACATTATCGCAAAACACATATGGCATCTCATAAAGTAGTGTACATAACTGAAGCCATATTCTTATTACCCAATGATTAGCCAAAACGAAACTACCAATTAATATTTTTTTATTTTGTAAGCCTTTACACTGCATGACTCATAACTATACCATTGTTGCATCAGAGGGAAGGTAGGAAACTGGCTGAAGTCCTAACTCCAAAACAGAAAGCAGGACAGGGGTTTCTGCTGTTGGTTTTATATGTAGGTATTAGTTAAATGTCTTATCTGTGCTTTAAAATGTGTCCACATTTCACTATGTTTGTTGATGTTTCTAGTATTTTGTTAGATAGCAAATCTTCCACCAATTTATAGGCTGATTCATGAACATTGTTTTCAAAACTTCTGTCTTCAGGGTAAAGCCAATATCAATAAAGCTTTCCTCACAAAATCCCACAGAAGACTCATATTGCACATGAAAGTGAGCAGGTAGAAAAGATATGCCGCATAAATTCATTTGCATCCATACAGTTAGAAGGCTTATCTGGGAACACTACATACTCTAGAATTTCAAAAGGTTATCATCAGTAGCATTTATCACTGTGACAATTTCAAATATTTGAAACATTTTGGTCACAAAGGCTTGTTATCTTAGGTATTTGAACTTTGTATTGTGTTATGATATTATTATGTGTGGAAATGTACTTGATCAATAAAGTCTGTCATCTGTTCTATTATATGGTAGTTTTTTATCATAATAATTTAATGGTCAAGATGAACATTTGTATAAATAAATTGCATGTTTTTCATGTTTTTGTCAATAAAATAAAAATTCTCATTTAATAAATATGTTTTTACATATTTCCTGATGACATGAAATTAATTTTTTTCTTTGATCTCTTGTAAAAGTCTAATGTATGATTTTATGACATTTTATGGGAAACTGTTTTGAGTGTCGGCTCTGTTTTTATGATTCAGACATGAATGTTGACTGGATAAGATCACATGTTTATGTACTGGTATGTTGGTTGGGTACTGACAACTGTTTTTCTTTATATATATATATATATTACTGCTACTTTTTATTATGATTTTATAGCCATTTTCTGTCATTTGAAGATCAATTGGATATTCTGCACATTTGTTCTCCTGAAGCAACTCATGCTGTAGGGCAACATATCTTGTGTATGATCTGATAGAGAAATGGGCATACCCAAGTTATGCTGCTCTTCGGCATGAGCTGCTACACATGTGAACAGCATCCTGCCAAGATTTGCTTTTGCAGTATTGCAATATGCTCAGCCCTTTTGTGTAATTTGAAGACCAATTGGATATTCTGCAAATATCATCTCCGCAAGCACCTCACGCTGTAGGGCAACATACTTTGTGTATGTAACTGGTTGGGAAATGGACATACCCAATGTATGTTACTCTGCAGTATGAGCTGTCACATATGAAAGCCATTGTTTGGAGTAAATATCATCCAGCTGAGATTTGCTTTTCCAGTACTGCCAAACACTCAGTCCGCATTAGTTGTGAGTCAGCATGCATTTCTAGAATTTTTTGTTTGATGTGTATTTATAAGCTTGTCTTTCACTCTTAGATTGTTATTATTGAGCATTCTGTTTATGTGGAACCTAATACTATTTTTGTATTATTTAGGCTTAATGTGTTGATTTGTGTTCACCTGGATACATACCTAACTATTCCTTAAGTTTTGTCCTATAGTATATCTGATGACATGTTTGTTCCTGTATTCTGGGTTCACAGTGTTGATGTATCTTGATTGCAAAATCAGTCGAATATAAGCATATATACATAAATAATAAAATGTAGTATATAATTTTGATCTGTTGTGAATGGCAGAGATCTCCTCACAATTTCCAAGTCTTAATAGATGTTACATTTATTAATTTTGTTTGTCTCCTCAAAATGATGTGCTGGCTTTTGTCTATAAAGGTAACTTTAATTTAATATTTCAGAATTTAACCTACAATCACTTCATTTTCTTATCACAAGACAGTTTGTAACTATCACAGAGGCTTCTGGAGACAAAGAAATATAATATTCACCAGAAAATTGCTGAGGTCTTCTATGTGTTAAAATGGGAAAAATCATCTGAATTTCTCTCAGCGACTGTTTATAATACCTACAGTCACTTCTACAAAGATGTAGATCAGTCTTAACGAGAGTTTCTTCACTAGACTGAAAAATATGGGCAAGAATTGGGCACTTAATTGATGTGATATAGGTCTGTTGTTCAGATAATTCACATTGCAGTACATCAGGTCAATAATAGATTATGTTCTTAGTAATAAGAAAGCGGCTAATGTGGTATTGGACGCAAGAGTGTTTTGAAGTCCTGAAACTGAAACCGGGTGAGCCCCATATGGATAACACCAAGATGGCATACAAAGAACTACAAGAAACTGACAGTGAACAAAGAATTTGCCTTTCATGTCAGCCTTTTGAGAGATTCCAGTACACTTTGGTTATACCAAAATTGACGTGATGTGCTAGTGAAAGTATCATGTACAAAAAATAAAGTTCAAAGGAAAATGGAAGGCTCCACCACACATTCTAAGAGAAGCTGCTGATCATAGCCTTGGCAGAAAAGCAAAATAGTGTAGGAAGGAAGGACTGAGAAAATGTGACAATGATGCCAAAATGGTTGTAAAAGACATACAAGGAGCAATTGTGAAATATCTGTCAACAGCTGGAAGATGGAATAGAATATCATAGGACGAGAACATTCATGAAAAGAGAAACACATAGAAAACTCAGAGAAATTTGCAGAGACTTCGTGGCCTCAATTTAGAACATAATACTTACAGATCCCAGCCACAAATGTTCAATATTGTTAAAAATCTGAACATTGAGATAAAAGAGGCTATAAAAGTAAATCTCATATCCTTACTTAAATGGTTGCAGTACTTTCGGAATCTATGGTCTAAGGTACCAGAGCCTCTTTACAATCCAACTCTGAGGGAACTGTTCAAAAGAAACCATCTCTAAGTGTAATTTTAAAGAAGTATTAAACAAACTAAAAAGTAATAAAGGCCCAGGAGAAGATTCAGTCAATCCTGAGCTGTTGAAATATGGAAGAAAATCCTTTATAGACAAATTCCTTAAATTCTTACATATGATTTGATCAGGAGATGATATACCTGACAGCTGGACTAAATCAACTGTAATTCTTATCTTCAAAAAAGGAGAGCTGAAAACTGAGATAATTACAGAGGAATAAGCTTATTGAACTCTGCATATAAAATGTTTGCCAAGAACATCTAAAATAAATTATACAGACACTACAAACCTATCATGGTGTTGTGTCTAGACAAGACAGCCTAGACACAATGAGAGGAAGCCGAGAGGCACGCGCTTAAACTCACGCAGGCTGGCGTGAGGTCTGAAACAGGATACATAATGAATGCTATAAAGAAAAGTACGTAGCTTCTGGAATACTTAACTTTAAACCACATTTGTAGAACATCGCTCTTGATGATACATTAATAGAATCTCAATATCAATTGAATACGGCGCCTTGCTAGGTCGTAGCAAATGTAGCTGAAGGCTATGCTAACTATCGTCTCGGCAAATGAGAGCGTATTTGTCAGTAATTCATCTCAGGCAAAGTCGGCTGTACAACTGGGGCGAGTGCCAGGACGTCTCTCTAGACCTGCCGTGTGGTGGCGCTCGGTCTGCAATTACTGACAGTGGCGACACGCGGGTCCGGCGTATACTAATGGATCGCGGCCGATTTAAAGGCTACCACCTAGCAAGTGTGGTGTCTGGTGGTGACACCACACATGGTTTCCATTGAACTGTAAACAGAAAAACATAGAGGACTCAATATAGAAACAAATATTCCCTTGACTAACTTTGAAAAAGCTTTTGATAAAGACAACAGAAACAAATTATTACAGATTCTATCAGGTGTTCATGTTCCCCAGCAACTTATCTATACCATAATATATATAAAATTTTCAGAACAAATTAAATCTCTGTCAAGAAAGAGAACAAATTATCAGACTTGGCAGAATATATGCAGGAGTATGACAGGGATGCAGCCTTTCACCATGCTCGTTTGTTATATATATATGAATAAAGTTATCCAAGAGTGGATATAAATGCCACACGGCTTCATTCAAATCAACAGAAACACAAAACCAGATGCTTTACTTTTTATAGATGATTTAGTTCTTTTTGTAGCTTCAGAGTATGACCTGCTGTGTTCTCTACACGATTTGCAGATTATATCCAAGAAATACAGTATGGATGTCAACACAAAAAAGTCTGTAGCCTTCTGTGGAAAATATCCAGTTCAAAGCAAAATATGTTTGAGAAATAAAGTTCTAGAAAGAGTGAATACATTCACACTTGTGGACTGTAAGCTATTCTTTCTGTCATAAACAGACCTATCTGAAAAAGCCACCAGGTATTCAAAAACAATGGGAGTCATCAATATTGTAATGAAACCTTCCCTAGCCAAGAAGCATACCAGAATATGCCTTTACAAGACCTTAGCTAGACCTGACTGTGCTATGGCAGCAAATTGTGAACAGCAAAGGCAAATGATGTGAAAAGACTAACATCTTGCGAAAAATTTTAGACAGACATGTGGTTTCACCAAATGGGGTCATAAAATGAATGAACATGTGTTGATGGTACTTCAAATGGAACCCATTACACAGTATATTCAAAACCATGAAAACAACTGGAGGAAACATCCACAATCTACAAGGAGGAACCAAAAATCAATTCTATACTCCCATCCCAATGGCATAAGGTTGCTGGGTCAACCAATGAAAAGCTGGCGGGGAAGCTTCTCACTGAGACTAGAACAGGTCAAGATGACTAACATTTTAATGGAAGACAATGATGACCTTAAGCAACTGACTTTCATTGTCCCTCAGTACTTTTACATGATTGATTTCTGTGTTATTTGAACAGTTTACATGAATCTTTCAAAAGGTCTTTCAGTAGACAGAATTTTAGGAAACAGAATTTGGAATTTCATCAAGAAAATGGGTGAGCATAAGACATTAAGACATTTGTTGACCTTACATCTCCTTATGATTGAATGTTTATTCTGTAGCTATATTTAAAATCATTAATATTTTATCTTTTATGCATGAAATCATTATACATCTTATTATAAATGTTAAATATGCATATATCTTTTTGCTATAATTGTTACTATGTTCACATGTACTGTGAAAGACAATATACATATCATTGTGAGAATTAATTGTAAGTTAATTACCATTACATCAAGTATCATAGCACTATAAGCTAAATTAAAGTTGTCTTTGGCATAAACTGATCTCCATAAATTTAGTAACCAAATTAAAACAATTTTGGAACAGAATACTTGTGGCTTTCCTAATGAGTTCTTATTATTTTTGACTGAGGAAGACAATTTATTGTAAAATATACTGCCTTTGTGCCTCTCTCTATTGTGTAATTTATAGTCTCATGCTTGTCAGATTAACATTACCACTAGCATGGTTGTAGTGATTGTGCATAGGCTTATTTCCTGGAAACACATGAAGATTGTTATTTGCAAATGAAGCAGTCTCTAAGGTCTATATGTATGACACAGGCATTATTCCCAGTTCTTTGAAAATTAGCTTGGTGGTTCTATGTGATGACGACCATATAATGATCTTCACAACTCATTTGTGCGTGAGAAAAATTTTTTGTGCATTGATCTCCAGAGAGAATTGCTGCACAAAACAGTAGTGTTCGCCAGAGCCATGGTTCTTTCAGCAGTCAACTCATACCTTTGACTAAGTACTCTTGAGACATAAAGGCGGCTTCTCACTTCGATCAGCAGTTTATCTGTGTCCATATTCCATTATAGTGTGCTATCTGCCCACATCACAAGGAATTCAGTATCACTGACCTATTCAGTATCTTTATTTCCAATTATTATTTGTTCTGTGTGCATTTCATGGTTATTTTATGGGTAGAACATCATATGAGCTGTTTTATCCATAGTAAACAAAAGATTGTTGTTGCAGAGGCAGCATAAAGAGCCTTCAATGTTATGAGAGAGGATTGTTTAAATGACAAATAATACAGTTACTGTTTATGTTAGATTTTGAAGGCACATCGTTTTTAAGGAAAAGTAAGAAAAATGGAAGAGTTGAGCCTTGCAGTACTACTGAGATGATTGATAGTATGTGTCAGTGAGTTGTTTCTCCCATATATGTTATTATATCTATTGGTTATCTTCAGTTTGATATATTTTTGGTCTCTATTTGGTTAAAATTTTCTCATTAGGTCTTGATTTACATTAAATTTTTGTGGCCTCTTCTATGGAAAACACATTACATCTCTAGCTTGTTATTTAGGTTTGTTTCTGTATTCCCAATGAACTGCAGTCTATTGCTGGTACTCATCATGCCACTGTACACTCCACTGAAAATTAAAAAGAGCCTAGTCTGAAGTAAACATTAGGTTGTGACTGAACTTTTCTTCGGCGTGTCCTCCTTCTTGGCATCAAGTGACAGTGCTCTTATGGGCTTTTTCTGGGCCTGTGGAACAAAAACTGAATCTCTAAAATAATCTCAGGTTTCTGTTGAATTGAGAAGTGTCCTTGAGTAGCTCATTTGTTGAACTACAATCAGAAAAGCTTACAACCTGAATTCATTTGTGCTTCAATTAGCACTAATTTTTAAAATCATAGCTCCAATGTTTTGTCTCACATATCACTCGGACTTTGAATGTCTAATCTAGAATTACTAACAAATCCTTATATATACCATGTTCCCATACCTTTGTCTTTCCATGTGTCGAGATAAGTGTCAAAGTATCTGTTTTTCTTTAAAGTTTTGTGCTACATATTCCTTACTTTGTGTTGTTGTGAGATCTAGCACAGTGTTACTTTTCTGACAGTTGAGTTCTCCCATTGTTTTGATATATTTTAATGTGTTAGCCTCAGTGTAATACAATATTAGGGGATATATTATTCCCCCTGCAGGTTACTAATATATTTTATAAGTATATTTTAGAATATGTAACTGAAGTACTAGATTTATTTGTATAGATGTATAGATAAATGCAGGTACAGGTATTCCATTAAGTGGTAACTAAAAGCTTTGTATTACTGCTACATAAAATAATTTATTTTGTTCCACTCTTTTCATTAGCTATGTGATCATTTCAGGTTTGTCGACACCAATCTTTCTGATCAGCACTTCAAAAACTGTCTTCTCCAAAATAATACCAAACTTAGTTTGATACCTGGTTGCCAAAAGGATTTTGATTACAACATTTATTTAAAGGAAGTGTTTCAAGAGAATCTTGTTGGTCAACTAGCTATTCTGCCAGGGGCATTTATCTCAGGATTTATTATAGACAAGACAGGAAGAGTAAAAGTCATAGGTCTGTGCAAAATATCTGTAACTGTAATATTATTGTGACAAAATTTATCATTATTTATGTTACTGAAGTAGTTAGCTCCTCAGTTTAGTTAGCCTTAAGTTTATTCTTTATGCTGGTTAGTCTACACATAGTCAGTCTGTAAATAACAATGCTGCTTCCTGAGCTTAAGCAATGAAAGCACTACCTATTTTAAGAAGATGCCTTCTATAAGTCTGAGTAAGTGCTGCACATGTGTGCATAATCACTAATAAGCATTTCAGAATACCTTGGGAACTAGACATTAGATTACTACTTGAAAAAGGAGCGAATGTGTATACTAATTACTTTCATTGTTACTGAAATAAACTTACAATATGGACATATCTAATTATGTTGCACCTTCAGTTGTCAGATTCCTTCCTTAGAATAATTTCTGGTCATGATGGTTCATTCAGGGATTTAACTGAATGTGAAAGAAAAGTATGATCATTTCATTCCTTTCATAGATTTTTTTACAATTTTCTGAGTTTAATAATAGTTTTTTCCTGCTATTAGTCAGCTGTTACTAAAGAGATCCCATCATTCATTGCACGTTTTCATAATTCGGTTCTGTATATTAATTTTGTAGTGTTAACAGACTCAATTAAAAAAAGGTAGGGTAATCACTGATTTTATATTTATGACTGATTGCAAAGAGTTTTAAACAGTTTTCTAGTGTCTGATATTTTAGTGAGATATTTTTCGAAAAAGTTTGTGTCCTGTTTTTTTTCATAATAGAGACCTAATATACTATTTTTTGGTGTTTTGTAACGCTAATAATTTCTTTTAGTGTTGATATATCCATTTTCTTTTTCACAAAAATGAATAACTGTGATACCTGGAATGTACAGGAAATCACAATATTTGTACAAATGATATCTTTGTTTCCAACAATATTTTGAGTACTGAGCTATGGCTGCTTTTATGCGATCATCACAAATTCTGTGATAACTTGTTGTTATATAGTTGGGATAGTGTTGCTTATTGTGATACAGACTTTGTAGTCTCATCATTCAGCCACAGTATACACTATGTGACCAAAAGTATCCGGACACCTGGCTGAAAATGATTTACAAGTTTGTGGTGTCCTCCATCAGTAATGCTGGAATTCAATATGGTGTTGGCCCACCCTTAGCCTTGATGACAGCTTCCACTCTCTCAGGCATACATTCAATCATGTGCTGGAAGGTTTCTTGGGGAATGGTGGCCCATTCTTCTTGGAGTGCTGCACTGAGGAGATTGTGTGCTGTGATTTTTCACTCCACACAACGTTTTTCCACTGTTCAATCCTCCTATGTTTATGCTCCTTACGCCAAGTGAGGCATTGTTTGGCATTTACCGGAGTGATGTGTGGCTTATAAGCAGCCGTTTGACCATAAAATCCACGTTTTCAAACCTCCCACCTAACTGTCACAGTACTTACAGTGGATCATGATGCAGTTTGGAATTCCTGTGTGATGGTCTGGATAGATGTTTGCCTATTACACATACGACCCTCTTCAACTGTCAGCAATCTCTGTCACTCTGTCAGTCAACAGACGAGGTCAGCCTGTACACTTTTGTGCTGTACGTGCCCCTTCACATTTCCACTTCACTATGACATCAGAAACGGTGGACGTAGGGATGTAAAGGAGTGTGGAAATCTCACATACAGATTATTAGACAAGCGACACCCTATCACCTAACCACATTTGAAGTCTGTGGGTTCCACAGAGCACTCCATTCTGGTCTGTCACAGTGTCTAATGACTACTGAGGTTGCTTATATGGAGTGCCTGGCAGTAGGTGGCAGCACAAAGCACCTAATACAGAAAACATTTGTTTTTGTGAGTGTCCGGATACTTTTGATCACTTAGTGTATATTGTTTATGTACGTAAGAGATTCCAGTATAACTGAAAATGATCTGGAATCAAGAATGTTTTCGTGCTTCTAACTAGTGCATTCAAACCGTAAAATCACAGAAACATTTTTTTATCAAGATCTGCTCTATTCTGCCTCATATTTCATTTCTCATCTAACTATTCACACTCACAGACTCTATCTATTCCACTTGAGCCATTTTCTTGGAATCAGAACAGTCAACCAATGTTCTACTTTACTAAAGAAATATAGTAGGCTTGAGGTAGAGATCAGATTATCTAAGTTCCTTTTTTTTCTTCTTTGTTGGCGAAGTTAATTTGCTTCTGATGAAAGTGTGAATGTTTGTAGTTAATTGCTAATTTGTAGTTTCACTGTTCATATGTGCCACAGGTTTGTGTTTCATCACATTCATTTTGCAATTAGTCTACTTTAATTATTATATGTTTTTTTTCTTTAATGCCCAAAGATTGACTGTGATATCTAATTATTATTTTGTCTGTTTCATCTGCATCTGTTAATATTATTTGGTCATGCATTTACCCACCAGTAATTGGTTGTAAAGGAAAAGTATAATCTAATATCAAAAGTTTCATATTTATAAACAACTCTCCCAGTAGCAGTAGTATATTATTTGCAGTAGGATGTTTTGTATCTGTGAAAAATGCTTCCAGTTAATTGTTCATTTGTGTGAATATATGTTCTTATCATGTTATCAGAAATATTTGTTAATGTGTATATCATAAACTTTTTCAGGCATATCAATGTTCCTATCCAGCATAGCTGCTTTTTTTATTTGGTTCCTAGATACAGATGCAGCTGTCATGATATTTGAAGCAATATTCAATTTCATGTTTATAGCTGGATGGAATGTTATTGATGTAATTACTATTGAGTCATATCCCACACACTTAAGGTAATTCTTTGTTCCCTTTGATATATTTTGCTCAAAATTAATCAAAGTCACATAATGTGTATACTAAATAATGATTATTTCTGTAGCTATGAGAGTGGCTGAAAAAATAGTGCCTTCACATTCAAGATTTTTCTGCACATATTTTGATGATGTAAACATTACATGTTGTACAGAAGAAATATGTTCTAGCAATAAGTCTGAATATAAACATAAAGTAGTTATTTCTTCTGTTGTTTCATTACATGAAGTTATGTATAACATCACAAGAAAAAAAAAGACTTTCATAGCTGGTATATATATATATATATATATATATATATATATATATATATATATATATATATATATATATATTCTCCTGTTATATGTGTGAAGTAACTTAGTCTGTGTAGGACAATACAGTGAAATAAGTAAATGATAATTAATTTAATACCGCTCTGAGGATTTTAATGGGTGTGCCTTAGAAGAATTCAGGGGTTTGGACATAAAAACCAGAAGCTAGACACACAACCTCTTAAAAATGGCTTTGTTGGCTGAAACATGTAATGGCAATTCAAAATAAAGGTGCAGCTGGCACTGTTGTTTCACATCAGACTCAGATTATTTGATATTGTTAATAACATATACACACATCAGACAGTTCTACTAAGAAATTCATCACTAGAGTAGAAGGAGTTGGCCACCAATAGATCATTCAGGTTCCTCTTAAACTGAACTTTATTGCTAATTAAACTTTTTTGGCTTCTGAAAAGTTACTGAAAATGAGCGTTTCTGAATAATGGACACATTTCTGCACCAAAGTAACTGGCTTTAAATCTTTGTGAAGGTTATGCTTATTTCTAGTACTGATTCTGTTACCTGAGCTATTGTTTTCAAAAAGAGGTATCTTATTTATGACAAATTTCATTAAGGAATCATTATAATCAGAAGCAGTAGTTAGTATTCCTAGTTCCTTGGACAGGCCTCAGCAGGATGTTCTTGAGTTCACACCACAAATAATTCACATTGAAAGTATTTGGAGTCATATCACTTAACAGTTGTCTGTATCACTTGACAGCACCTATAATGTCATCTTTTGACTACTGGTGCTAACCCCACAATTTCTTCTTCTAAATAATCAGAACATGATCACTGGAAATAGTCACTAATAAATTTTAAACATACTTTGGTGCACTTTTCATGCAAACAAAAGTTTCATTTAATGCACAGTTTTCTTTTAACTACACTTTTGTCCTCTTATTACACAATACACTATTTACTTTATCCTTTTTGCAGCAGTGTGATTCTGCACTCTACACCTGGCACCATCTTCCTTTAGACAATAGTTGTTTTTTGAGAAACTGTAGCACTGTTGTGACAACAACAGAGAAGCAGCAAGAATTTATGATATGATGAACCTTAGTCTCAAAGAAGTACAAAAAAGTGTCTGAGTTCACAACAGAGCAACAGAAATAAAATTCATTTATTTATTTTCGTGTTCCATAAATCATTGATGTGAGTGCATCACTAGGATGTCAAACATGTCAGATTATTACAGTAATAACCACATCTAAATGGTCATGGGCTTACAGACTAAATCATATACAAACAGATACATGACATTCAAGTGTTTAAATGACAACACAGATTAATAATAATAATAATAACAATAATAATAATAACTACATAATCAAATTATGAGTCTTACATTCTAAGACATACGAAAAGCATTCTGTCATCAGTTGATATGCCATTGCGACATAGTCAGTTATTATGAGCCTTCTTAACATTACACACATTGCTCTAATTGTTACACACTGTCAAAAAATTGCTCTAAAGAACAGAAAAGGACCATTCAAAACATAAAAGTTTCAGCTGTTTTTTTTAATTTAGTCATATCCTCAATGATTGATTTAACATGAGGTGGAAGTTTATCATTTACTTTTATGCTTTAATAATGTACTCCTTTCTGTACACTGCTGAGATTTTTTATATATTTGTGAAGATCATGTTTGCCTCTTCTATCATGTATGTAAAAGGATGCAAGGGAGTATCAGAAATTAATCCACAAACAGTACATTGGAAGTCAAAGTAACTTTTACAAATTAATTTTGGGCAAGAGCACCCATACCTGGGGGCCTCTCCTAGCTCGCAGGGAAAGGAAAAAATATAGTGTAGTCAGATTTTTCTTTCAAGAAAATGATTTAAAAGAAATATTACACTGGTTTCTAACAGGGTCAGAGCTGGAACTTTCTTATGCCTATTTACAAGTCACCATTCATCTTCAGAAATATTAAAAATATGCTATCCCTCAGGTCTACTCTCCCCCTATGTATCATCACATGAGTGCCCTTGGGAGGGGGGACTCATTCAATTTCCATCATCCTTCATGATGTAGGTCAAAAACTTCCTTCAGATAAGAGGATAGCACCCATCAGTAGGACTGCACTCTAAAGAAGGGCTAGCGAATTGATACATTCAAACAGACTTACAATTTCTTGATATATAGGAGTGCTGGATGTAGTGTAGAACCTGCTTGAACAGTTCCATGACATTTGACTCACCCAACATAAATGCTAGAGATACATGAGAAACTATGAACTAACCACAACAACAAACTATAGCTCTGCTTTAATTTTAACAATTTCATGAACTACTGGAGGAAATAGCAGTAAATCATACTGAAACACAAACTCCTGTTGCCTTTGATCAAATCTGCTCTAACAGCTCTAATTACTGTTTCCAGATATTGTAAAATAAAAAAAAGTAGTCATAACTTGTTAATTGTATACAACAATATTTTCAAAACTAAAATACACATATGTATTATCCCTTCCATACATTTAATATGGTGCACAAATTATTAATAGTACAGAAGTACACATCTAAAGAAACAAAATTTTTCAAGGGTTTTTCAGTCAAATTCATATTGATCTAATTGTATTTCACTGAACGTTTGTCACTTTTTAATAATTTAGTAATTAGTTTATGTTGCACTGCATGATACACTAAACCAAGATCACATGTGGTGCTTTCGTCATGCTCTTCTCTTAAGTTAACAACATAGCTTCATAGTTTATTTGTTCTTTCAGAATTACACTTTTCCTTAATTTTATGTCCCCTGTATTGTGCATGTTGCTTCAAGTCAGTTTGTCCACTGTACAAAATAACAAAATGCTGCCTACACAAAGTGCAAAATACTTGACTTTCTTGTGGTCCTGGCTTAACCCATGGAAACATTTCTTCCCATTTTTTGAGATATATTTGATGACATGTACATTGAGAGTGAAACTTTTTTTGCAGAAGAGTCTTTGATGGATCTTCTTCACCCTCAAACATTTTTAATGTGAAAGTAATTTTCTATTGAAAACAAAAAGATTAAAAACACACTCTGAATCATACTTGAATCACAGACATTGCTGAAGAAATTGATGTAAATTAATATGGCTGGTTGTAGCTTTTGTTTGGAAGCAGAAGCACTGCCAATATCCATGAAATTCAACATAACCAAAGAAACTGTTACAAAGTCATTTTTCAAGAAGATAAGTTTTAAGATTACATTTCTTCCATAAAATGTAACTTGTAATAGACTCAAATAGAAAACTAGAGAATTATTCACTCTGGGAAAAAAAATAAACTGAGGAATTAAATTTGGATGAAAAAATTGAAGAATCCTTTACCAACAGAGTGTCTGATAACACTAGTTCTTGTACAGTATGCGCTGATATATAAACATTAATACTATTTGTAAGTAAAGCTAACAGTCAAAGGTGAAGATGTTTGTCTTCAAGCAATATTGATTGATTCTGAACCCACAGCAACAATTGATTATTTGAGAATATAATGATTTACAAAATGGATTACTGTTAAGAATGCCAATGGTTTTCCTGCAGTGATAACACTGGTTGTTGTCAGTTCACTGAAGTTCAGTGCTGTAGGGCTGTACTCTTGGATGAGTAACCATCTTGGTCTGCTAAGCACTATTGGAAAATGGGCTGCACTCAGCCCTTGTGAGGCCAACTCAAGAGCTATTTGAATGAGAAATAGTGGCTCTGATAATGAAAACCGTAATGGCTGGTAGAGTGGTGTGTGCTGACCAGATGCCTCTCCATATCCACATCCAGTGATGCCCATTGAATGTGGATGATACTGCAGTCTGTCAGTACTGTTGGGTCTTCTGGGACCTGTTCAGACAGAGTTTACTGTTAAGAATATTGATTAACGAAAAGTTAAATACAATTTACATTTTTCTTTACATAGTGAACACACACAGCATGGAACTGACTGACTGTAGCACATACATATACATTCCCTGCTGAGAGCCCCCTCGACACTGGTGGTACTATCAGTGTAAATATATCACATTCCAACACACCTCCTTATGTTTATGTCAGAGTTCCTTGCTCAAGGGATTTTGGTCACAAGAGCAACTCCAATTTAACCACTTTAAATAGCGCAACCAGAATTTGCAGCGAGGCCAATATCATATGTTTCATGACATTTATCTACTTTGGTAGAAGTGTCACATAGAAGTGACAAGGGTTCGTGAAAGCACTTTGTAAAGCAACTTACTTTCAGATGTGGTACTTATTTGTAGTAATGAATATGAATTTAATTCAAACCTGTTGAACGTTTCAAATACTCAGACAGAAGTAACACGATGTCTGTTGAAGACTTATGACATCTGAAGAATGGAACTAGGGCAGTGTGGGTCACTAAAAGTCATGTACAGACTGTATTCATGAGTTCCTCTGAGAGGTTTTCTAGGAGAGGGGAAGGATCACATTAACTTCCAGGTGTAAATGGTGCTGCAGGGGCAACATCTTGTGCAGTACTGAGGACTTGGTTTTCATGCCAATCATTAGCTGTGGTAAAAATATTACACATAACTAGAACAATTCATGAAATCACATTTAAAAGATGCTCACATTAAAATGTGATACAAAATGGCTGAAACAACACACACACACACACACACACACACACACACACACACAGTTCACGTGGAAGTCTTTGCACCATGATTACTAGAAGGCATTTTACTAACTATTCTTTGAACCAAAAAGTTTATAGCTAGGATTGGCAGCAGCAAGAGAAGATATGAGTTGATCTAGTACGCTTGAGCTCACCTCAGATTGTAATTGACATATTGTTTGTCAATGTAATTTCCATTTTCATAGCTCTGTGGCTTGATCAGAATTCCCACAAAATCATCATTGCTCGTCGTATTGTTCATTTCTCATTGCTTTTGTGCTGTTAATTGTGATTGCTGTGAAGTGAATCATTGTTATTTTGATAGTGCAATATAAAAGAGTTGGAAAACATCTTATAAAACAATAGCACAATAATATGTAATAAAATTTACCAAACATTCCCACAATTCATTAAAAATAAAGATTGACTTATTTTAAAACTGGATGAAATTAAATGAAACACCCAGCACACTGCATGTCTGAACACTACAGATACCATAATAGCAAAATGGATAGGATGGATATGGTGTTATGGGCACTCAACAGTGATAATAGCAAAAGTCTGTCTAATTTGGACCACATAAAGTTCATCAATGACCGATCCTTACTGTGTGAACCCTAGCCTAGAAATATATTTTCTTGGGTAATACTCGATAAGATACATCACTTGATGAATATAAATTTTATTGCTTTATGAAACTACTCTACAGACAATAGCAAACAGTTGAATTTCAGTATTGTGTAATTTGGACCTCATCCATGTAATCTGGTCCATATAGTCATGTAAAGTGGACTACATGATACTAACCTGTCCATACATAACAAATACAGAGAAGTCAACTGGAAATCATAACAACCCAATATCAGATGATTACTGTGAACATTGATCACAAAGCCAGAAACTGTCATTTGTTAATTCAGCACAGTTTTCGCGTGACCATCCTCTGCATTTATTGCACTGAATCCAGTCCTCCTGAAATGATTCTCCATATACAAGACAGAAAGTCTCATTGCCATCTGAAGGCCATGTAACTTCAATCATCGTTTTTGTTTCTCATAACAGCCATTCCATATTTGCCCTATGTTTTGTCAATTGTGTCATTACCAGCATCATCTTATGAGTAGTTCTAATTAGAGTTATTACAGGTATTGTACCATACTTATGATGTTTCCTTCTTGATGGAAGGGGACTAATTTTGTTTGCTGAAAAACAGTCATGAAATGCATTCAATGTGTCAGGAGTCTGACGATATATACAGTGGGTGTGTGGTTGAATGAGAAGGTCTGGACACTTCATTCTCACCCCTTTGAGATTCAGGCTGGTTGGTTATAGATGATGGAGCGAAGTCACCTTTGATAAAAACATATCTACTCACTGGCCATAACCCACTTACTTGGAAAGCATTGATCACTGTTTCCACAGTTGCTATTCCCTGGTGGCCATCTGGAAATCTGTAAGAGTTGATACACTCATTTGTAATTTAGACCAGCAGACCAAATTACACACTTCAATGTGGTCCGAATTACATGAGCAAGAACAGCACAAAGAATGTCGAAATAGCACTACACCACTACAGCAAGTTTTAAATATAATGTGGTTTGAGCTAATAAAGTGGACAATATACTACCCTATAACTAGCCACATTTTTTAAGTAACACGTGCCGTGAGAACACACCAGCCTTTCAGTCCAGCTGTTTATATATGAGTGATGGCAGATGGCAGTGCCATATGTTTTGCATGGCCAATCACAGAGGTGTCTGAGAGGTGGTGCCATCTATTGAGCTTATACTGTACTATGGAATGGTCCAAATTACATGTTGGTCCAAAGTGCATGGACTTCCCATAAAAAACATGGGCCTAGGAAAAGTGAAATTGCTTTTTATTAAAATTTCATAATTCCTTGTTTAACATTAATTCTGAATTCAACAGGATGCTGATTATTTTAAAGGTATGAAAATAGTGATATATAATACTGTACATCCTTTTGTACAAGAAATTGTTTAAAGACATTTGTTTTTGCCTGCTTTTCAAAATGAGTGCTAAACACAAAAGATGGCTAGCTGAATGAAACGTCTCTCTACATATTGGCAAATGGCCAGCCTTACTGAATTGGTGTTGGTTAATGATGACAAATCTGAAATGGAATTCATAAATAGGTATTCTGAGGCCATGAAAAATTAACATGAGTCTTCAAAGATAGGAGAGTTTGCAATATCATCTCAGAGAATTTGCAACATCATCAATGAGAACACTACGGAGGTGCTGCACGCAACAAATGCAGTCTGAGTAGTGTTACTAACAGTATGGCTGAATACTGCATTCTTGGCAGCGTTTTCATTTGTTGGAGCTTCTCAAAAAGTGGATGGTCATGGAACAACAAGTGACTTATTGTCCAACTGTAGCAGCTGAAGAAGTCTATTGAGGTCAAAAGAAGGTGTTTGAAATGGTTGCCAATGACTAAAGAAAAAGTGCACTGAACAGACTCCTTATGTGAAAAGTTGCTTGTTAAGTGATTCAACCTTTTTCTGGATTATGTTTTGTATTTCTCATAGTGCACATCACTCTTTATTGAAAGTGCTCATGAAGTGAAGTATCACTGTACTTTGTTCATTGTAATAATAATACTGATGTAAAGATTATGCTATTTTTTCTTCCATGTTTTCTGTTAACTTGTCATTTCTTTCCTGCAGAGCATAAGCCATACCATCAGGAGTAAACTCAGTAACAATAATGGTACGATTCAGTGATTATACGCAAATTCCCAGCACTTTATCGCCACAACTTCATTTTGATGATTAATGTGTCTCATGTGTATCACTTGAAATTGACAGATTTTATTGTGTTTAGCAGTTTTTACTCATAAGGTGACAGTAGCAATATCTGTCATGGGTGCCACTTAGCCACATAAAAGTAAGCAGGGGTTGTAGGTCTTATACCACAATAAAAATACAAACATTTCAATAAGAGGGCTGCATCTGTTTACTTAGTTGTACTTTGATTGTGGTTCTGCTTTTGAGACACAAATAACCAAACCATTCTCTAATTAAAACCTATTTCACTTCTTAGTTTTTATATTCACCATCAAACAGAACACTAATCCTCATAGGTATGAAATGGCAAATGACACTGATAATTTCAAGGCTTAACTTGCCAGCTGTGGGTATTCTTCTTTTTTTATTTATTCATTTTTTTACATTACACATCTAGTAAAGTAGGACCAAATTGAGGAGCAAATCTCCAAGGTCATGGAACATGTCAATAAATGAAATTACAACATAAAAGTAATAACAGATAAAATAAAATGTTTAGGAACCCAAAAAAGGCAAGTCATAAATTTACATACATGCAATCAAAAATATAACACAGGAATTGAATTTTTCAAGGCACTCCTTGACAGAATAGAAGGAGTGGCCCATGAGGAAATTTTCAGTTTCAATTTGAAAGCGTGTGGATTACTGTTAAGATTTTTGGATTCTTGTGGTAGCTTATTGAAAATGGATGCAGCAATATACTGCACACCTTTCTGCATAAGACCTAAGGAAATGCTTCCAAATGCAGACTGGATTTCTGTCTAGTATTAACTGAGTGAAAATTGCTAATTCTGGAGAATAAGCTGATATTGTTAACAAGAAACAATGGCAAAGAATATATATGCTAAGAGGCATGGTAAAGAATATACACTCCTGGAAATGGAAAAAAGAACACATCGACACCGGTGTGTCAGACCCACCATACTTGCTCCGGACACTGCGAGAGGGCTGTACAAGCAATTATCACACGCACGGCACAGCGGACACACCAGGAACCGCGGTGTTGGCCGTCGAATGGCGCTAGCTGCGCAGCATTTGTGCACCGCCGCCGTCAGTGTCAGCCAGTTTGCCGTGGCATATGGAGCTCCATCGCAGTCTTTAACACTGGTAGCATGCCGCGACAGCGTGGACGTGAACCGTATGTGCAGTTGACGGACTTTGAGCGAGGGCGTATAGTGGGCATGCGGGAGGCCGGGTGGACGTACCGCCGAATTGCTCAACACGTGGGGCGTGAGGTCTCCACAGTACATCGATGTTGTCGCCAGTGGTCGGCGGAAGGTGCACGTGCCCGTCAACCTGGGACCGGACCGCAGCGACGCACGGATGCACGCCAAGACCGTAGGATCCTATGCAGTGCCGTAGGGGACCGCACCGCCACTCCCAGCAAATTAGGGACACTGTTGCTCCTGGGGTATCGGCGAGGACCATTCGCAACCGTCTCCATGAAGCTGGGCTACGGTCCCGCACACCGTTAGGCCGTCTTCCGCTCACGCCCCAACATCATGCAGCCCGCCTCCAGTGGTGTCGCGACAGGCGTGAATGGAGGGACGAATGGAGACGTGTCGTCTTCAGCGATGAGAGTCGCTTCTGCCTTGGTGCCAATGATGGTCGTATGCGTGTTTGGCGCCGTGCAGGTGAGCGCCACAATCAGGACTGCATACGACCGAGGCACACAGGGCCAACACCCAGCATCATGGTGTGGGGAGCGATCTCCTACACTGGCCGTACACCACTGGTGATCGTCGAGGGGACACTGAATAGTGCACGGTACATCCAAACCGTCATCGAACCCATCGTTCTACCATTCCTAGACCGGCAAGGGAACTTGCTGTTACAACAGGACAATGCACGTCCGCATGTATCCCGTGCCACCCAACGTGCTCTAGAAGGTGTAAGTCAACTACCCTGGCCAGCAAGATCTCCGGATCTGTCCCCCAATGAGCATGTTTGGGACTGGATGAAGCGTCGTCTCACGCGGTCTGCACGTCCAGCACGAACGCTGGTCCAACTGAGGCGCCAGGTGGAAATGGCATGGCAAGCCATTCCACAGGACTACATCCAGCATCTCTACGATCGTCTCCATGGGAGAATAGCAGCCTGCATTGCTGCGAAAGGTGGATATACACTGTACTAGTGCCGACATTGTGCATGCTCTGTTGCCTGTGTCGATGTGCCTGTGGTTCTGTCAGTGTGATCATGTGATGTATCTGACCCCAGGAATGTGTCAATAAAGTTTCCCCTTCCTGGGACAATGAATTCACGGTGTTCTTATTTCAATTTCCAGGAGTGTATATGTTGAGATGCCAATGTCAGAATACCGAGACTAATGAACACGGGTCAACATAAGGTTTGTGAACTACCACTTACTGCCTGAACCGCCAATTTCTGAGCCAAAAATATCCTTTGAAAATGGTAAGAGTTACCCCAAAGTATAATGACTTGTGACATAAGCAAATATATACCACTTCTCATGTCAAACTGTCACTTACTTCACTTACTTCAGATACCATTCGAATAGTACAAATGTCAGTATTAAGTCTTTGAAAAAGATCCTGAATGTGGGCTTTTCACAACAGTTTTCTATCTATCTGAACACCTAGGAGTTTAAACAGTTCCATTTCACTAATCATACACCCATTCTGTGAAATTAAAACGTCAGGATTTTTGAATTGTGGGTTAGAAACTAAAAACTGAGTCTTATTGTGATTTAGCATTAGGTCAGTTTTTGCAAGCCATAAACTTACATCATGAGCTGCAATATTTGGAACAGTGCCAGTGTTGCATATAATATTCTTTACTATGAAGACAGAGTCATCAGCAAACAGAAATATTTTAGAATTGCCTGTAGTACTAGACAGCACATCATTTATATAAATAAGGAACAGAAGTGATCCCAGCACTGATCCTTGGGGCACCCCCCCCCCCCCCCCGCCCCCTTTAACTGTGCCCCACTCAGATCCCACATCATAGCCATTCTCAACACTGTGGATAATGACCTTCTGCTGTCTGTTGTTAAAGTAAGAGGCAAACCAATTGTGAGCTACTCCCTGTATTCCATAATGGTCCAACTTATGGAGCAATATTTTGTTTTCAACACAATCGAATGCCTTAGTTAAATAAAAGAGGTGCCAAATGTTCAAAACCCTTCTTCTGACACACTCATTCAAGAGAAACCATGCTTTACATGTGTTTCCTTACCATCTAAACCTTCATTTCTAGTTAATCGGTCCACTAAGAAAATATCTCCTCTTAAGAAATCTTTCTTCATCTCTAACTATATGATTTATCCTGTAATACCCAATATTTCCTTGGCTTTGTTTAACTTTACTGCTATGGTATGTGCTTTAATGAATTGTCAGAACTTGGTAATTTGTTCTGAACTCCTTTGCATCCATATAGTGGGAACATTGCCAAAAGGGTGGACATTTCCCCGTATTTGTCTTCCTGTGTATGTCTTGAGAATGGCCAGTAAATTACTTCCAGACATGGCACTGAAACTGTGATCAGACTTCCACACCATTGGTAGTTCCATCTATCAGTTTCCAGGGCTACATTTTACCAATCTAATGGATACATTATATTTTAGGAGTATATTCAGTCTACAATGTGGGAGTTTAGTTCTCTACCATGATTACTTTTCACCAACAAAACAATTATTTGTGAGCCTGTATTAGTGATAAAAATAGACTGCCTACCATTAGTTTCACCTTGTACAGTTATGTTTGCCACCTGAGCAAGTCATCTCTCTTACTGGATTTGCTTCACAGAAGGGGAGTAAGGAGGAGTGGCACAACTGCTCTCTTAAGGTTTCTCATATTTGCACTCCTATACACATTCACTTGAGCATCCTGGTAACCTATTTGGTTAGCTGAGTGATACCATTAAGTCAGGCAATTCAGTAACTCATATCTGATCTTTCTACAGTTTGCACATGCCAGTTCCAAACAGTCTGGTGCCTTGAGGATTGTGTGTTTGTGACAAGTGCAGTGCATTTCAAAAATGAATGCCTATCTAAGGGGTTCACCCTGATGGGGGGTTGGACAAGCTGATTGGCCTCCTTGCGTAGAAACATGAGTCATATGGTCTCCTGCAGTGTGCTTTATGAAGTACACCTCACCTCAGCACCTACATGTGAGTCAATCACATGAATGAAAACATCCACACTGTGAGATCTGATCTCACAGAGTAGTATCTCTTTTTTTTTTTTTTTTTTTTTTATGTTCCACCAATATATATGTGCAACATGGCACAGTTCTCATGTTTTCAGCAAAGTGCTCTAAATGATCTCCTTAATTTTGGCATAGGGTGGAAAGCTTGCCTCTATAGTATCTAATGCTATGCATATTTTCATATCTATCCACAAGTCTTTTGCAAGGGTGTCAAATGCTATGGTATTTCTTAGCCCTTCCACAGAGTTTACATAAGTGCGTAATGTCAAATGTCATGGTATTTCTCAACCCCTTGACTGAGTTTACATAAGTGCAAGGCTCTCCTTGTAGCTTAAAGTTGGTGACTCCTAATAACACTTCATCACCTGATGTGGACATTTTCCCAACATTCATTTAATTTCATAAGAAGATGTGGGTATTTTCATTTGGTATGCCTGTGAATGTATAACCCAATACAAAATCAATTATAGGCTGGGACAGAATTATCTGTGGGAACCCCAGAAATGGGGAAACAAGGGTAATTATGTCCACAGTACTGCTTTGCAGTGCCACATTCAATAATTCCTCATTAAGACACCTTTGCAGGTCTTAATTCTCCACCCAGAGTTGCCCATCCTTGCTTACAATTCTGTATCCATCTCCAGCTGTCCCTGTGACCTGATTGTGGACATCTCTTTAAACTGTGCATGTGAACAAAACCAAAAGTCTTAGACAGCAGCTCTCAGTGGTGTCTTTGGTGTCAGAAACCCCAGCAATGCCTTTTCCTTAACAGCGGAGGTTGCCACTTACATCTGCTGATCGATGATCAGTATGGCAGCAACAGGGCGCAGTGGCACCTGATGATGTCAGGGCAGTGCTGGGTTGTTGTACTCATTACATGGCCTTGTGTGAACGTGGAAGAATCAGAGGGTGAGGCTGGATGGACTTGCACAGCAACAGCAGCAGTGACAGTACTGGAGAGACTGCAGCAGGCACCTCAGACTGACAAAGAGCTCCTGCACTAAACATTTGCACAGAGTCAGATGACCCCACATGATAGTTTGATGCATCCACTCTTGACTTAATAAATAGTATATGACACCTCAAAACCAAACCCATGGTGAATCTAACATCTTACTTCTAACACCACTTTATGGGCAGGGATGTAAAGTTTGGGCTTGCAAATAACATACTCGTGTTAAGAAAAGGAAACCGTATTGGTTTACTTTCTGACTGAATTACTAGAAGGCAAGAGATGGTATCTCCAGTAGCCCAAATCCCATGCTGGAGGAGAAGGAAAGTGAAAAGGTAAAGAAGAATAAGCGATTCAGCATCTACTCTAGGTAGTGACACAGGAGAGATGAGAGCTCTGTTTTGTGGTTGTGGCTCCCATAGCCTTCTGTCCCACAAGTCAGGTGACCCTGTGGCATGATCTAATTTTGAAGGTTACTTGCTGTAATGATTTAGCCTATTCTGGTGCAAACCAGTAGAGTGTTGTCACTTCAGCAGAAAGCAATGAATGGGGATGGTAGTCTTTATGTAAGGTTCTAACAGTGAAACCTTGTCATGTTTCTGGCCTGGTACAAGTGGATTCCTAGATTCTTTGCTGGAAACATTGGACAAAAAAGAGTGATGAAGAAAGCCTTTACAACAGTGTAAAGAAATGTCTCGAATGATGTCATTTGATATTGTTACAATAGATTTTGAACTTTTGGTCTGTATCTATGTCAGAGGGATAGGGAGTGGGACAGGGAAAAGGAGGTAGAGAGAGAGAGAGAGAGGGGGGGGGAGGGTTGGGGGGGGCGAGCTGAGACTGCATTTTGCTAGTAAAGGAGTAAAAGCTATATAGATATTTTGGTTTGTCAAGTGTACCTGTGATCCACACATTATTTGCAGGAGAGTGATTGCCTTTCCTTAATTTTTATTTATTGTTTCCTATTAGTTGAATGTTTGTTGCATTAAATGTCCATGAAAAATTAGACCAATGTTCCCTTGTACTGAGACATAATTCAGTATTCCTGTCATTTTATGAGCTGTGCTCATACACATAGACTGTACAGCACACTTCAACTCAAAGTATCATCTTGCAACATTGGCTCATTAAGTACCTTAAAAAATGTACAATGCTGGCTAATAAGCAATAACCAACAAATTCCTGAAATGAGAATTTATCAGTAGTAAATTTTTGAAGCCCTTCACCCTGCCCCCCTCCACCTCTCTCTCTCTCTCTCTCTCTCTCTCTCTCTCTCTCTCTCTCTCTCTCTCTCACACACACACACACACACACACACACACACACAGTTCCAAGGCACTGTAACTTGTGATCAGCTCATGTTAAATGAGCAGGCTGCTGATATGGGTGTGAAATTCTACATTAATTGTTTTAGAGCATATTGTGCTACCCACACTCTTAATGCAGGACATAACCACAACTTTGAGTAAGCAGAATTTATAATCTTGCAGTGTAGCTATCCATCCACCAGCGGGCTTGTGCATAACTTAAGGAAACTCTTACATGACCTCTCTACACATGAGGTTGGTTGCACACTGTTGCATCATGCCCATACAATAAGTATCTAAAAGTTTATCAAGTGGCTTTAGGAAGCAGCCATTGAATAATACATGTAGACAACATGAGTAATTCTGATGAATTAAATAACAGTTAATCAAGGTAACAATCACTCAGGATAATAATGTAGGTATACCACACATTTGAACTTTTTATTGATTTTTTATTCACAGAAGATATATTTCTAGCAGATCAGTCACAGGAAATTGCTGCCAAAAGCCCAAAAGTGCTGTGCAGCACACTCAAATTTAATAAAATCTCCTTTCAATAAATAGTTCACCAAGAAAGTTCATTCACATAACTTTTCTAATACTCACGGTTTGTACACCTCAAAATCACCAACCAACAGGCAGATAATAACTAATTTCCATACAACTGTATACAGAAATGTGCATAAATCAGTCACACTGGAACACACGATCAACCCTACCCCACAAACTTCCAGAAAAAGACACCAATGTCCCTCTTTTATTCTCTTTCCCTAGCTATATTATCCACATTGCTCAAATGAATATCTGTATACCTGTCCACCATTCCTATACACAAACATTTCACAAGATTTAAATGTTTCAAGTACATGCATTAAGTAGTATTTATTATTCACACACATTTAAAAGTATTTTCGTTTCATTTAGACATCATCCTATAGTTAATGTTCTCATTTCATTTTCAACATTGCTAATGCTAGTCAAACCTGCTGCTTTATTCAGTGTTGATGTTTTCACACTACATTACTCAAATGTTTTCCTGTAAATATTAATAGGCAAATTTATCATTAAATAAGCATGGATGAATAAATATTAGTGTCAGCTATCAATTCAGAGGCTAACTTCTTCATGCATTTGTGGAGAATTTTGTTTTGGGCACACACCAATTGTAGTCATAGAATTCTGTTTACAAACAATCTGTAGTTTTATTTATCCTTACATCAGTCATTCATTTGTTAGATTATTTCATGCACAAACAGTTGCTACATTGTGTGCACAGGCAACATGTTGATGTCTGTCATTAGAGTTGTTAGAAGATTTTATATGAACCATTGTTAATAACTATAAAAATGGTGCAAACATGGTGATATTTTTCTACAGACTCATTATTTGTGACTTTTAATATTTTTATTTTTATTTGTTTATTCCTTTATTTTTTGTGAGTTGATATTTTAGCTTCAAATCCAGCCAGAATCGTGTAACTTTAGCATGCTGTAACAAGGCTGTTCTCCAATTCACTCACTATCAGAAATTCCCAGCAACATCCAATCAGTCTCATCTTGCCATCTATATTTATTACTCAACAATACACAACACAGTTCCATTGCTGTCAAAGCTGGCATAGTACACAGGCCATGCAACTTTTATTGAATGCTGCCTTACACTTCAAAATGCCACAGATACTTGATGCTATTTTTCAAAATAGACAAACAGTGTCTGTAAACAACATTCAGAATGTTTTACCAGTCATTTATTTCCTTTATAACAGAAATCCATTCCATTCGAGAACCTCTGTCTGAATGTCCACATTGTCAGGAAATCTCTTTCCCTCAGATGTCATTTCATCTTGCCAAAAATATTGTTTGGACTTTCCTTCCTGATTAGCATCATCCATTTCTGTGTATCATTGCTAAAATTGTTGACACCATGTCACTGTGGCTGGACACAACATTGCATTTCGTCCATGCACTCCCAGAAATTCATGGTGAATCTGTGTGCAATTTAGACATTTTGCCCACAAGTACCATGCTCCATACCTCAACTTTGGAGTATGTTTCCAGTTGCTGTGCCACTTCACTCAAACTCTGTGATAGACTAATAATATTTACCTCAGCAGAACTGTGTTTGCAGGAAACCTGGAACATATACTCCCTTCTGACAATGTGGTACTCTCATGACAAGTGTAACTTACTTTCTGAAGGCTCTATATAGAACTTGTACACATACCTGTCATAACATCCATGTAAGTAAAATAAGTTCTCAGCATATAGCAACATGCCCTCTTAGTAAAGGGCCTCAGTACATAGCACTAATGATTCTTATACAAATGATACTGATGATTTCTCTAATAGCAAGCTATTCTGTCACATGACAAGTGTAAGGTGCAGCCCTAAACACACATTCTGTCTCCTATTTACAAATATTACACTTTTCCAGTGGCATTCTAGAAAAGGAGAGCATCAACTTATTTTTCTTTTCCTTTTTAATTATAAATGATCAGCTCATTTGTTTCATTATGCTGTCCACTAATGCACAATATTATGTAGCTTTGAACAGGAACATTACCATCACTTTTTCTAACACCTGGAAAGGTTCTTCTTTCTGATGGAATTCACATAATACAGTATGTGTGTTTATCACTGTATGAAGTCACATGCTTCCATGTCATAAGATGGTCTTTCTACAAATTTCATACTATCCAAACAAAGAACTGAAATGGAATTTGGTGAGTTTTCATAAACTCATGTAATTTATACTCTTTTCTTTCCACAGGACTACTGGATTTGGATTCATGTGTGCAACATCCCGTTTAAGTGGAGTTATTGGTATGAACACCTTTTTAAGTTCCATCGGCTCAAGTAGAGCAATTCCTATGCTCATTACAACTGCTGTCCTCCTCATTGGAGGAGTAGTATCAATCAAACTGCCAGAAACTGGCAGTTCATTGCTGTAAAAGATTTTAAGAATGCATATTTGAATTTTCATGTTTAGAGATGCAACAACTACATTATGTATAAACTACTGGTCCAGTTATGTCCAGGAACACTGAAAGTCAGAAAGAGAAGTGTTTTCTCTGACAGTTGTAAAAACTCATTGTGTATATATATTTTATATGGCAGTTTATTTTCAACAGCAGAAAGCATACATATAATTATGTGTATCTTGTTACATATGTACACTACAGGCAACTCTAAAAGTATCCTAAATAAAATAAATATCCTAGTATCAGACTATTATTTTGACATACATTTTGGAAAGCAGTTCAACACAACAAGCTGCATTTAGTTTTGAATGCTGCCTCATCTGTCCAGAGCACTTGTTAGTTTCAATGATATCAGTGGATGAACATAAAAAGTTGTTAAGTAAGTTGTTAACTAATGTATCTATGTGAACATTAGTAAGAGCAAGAATAACAATGAAACAAGTGTCTGTGTATATAAATTTGAAGGCCATATCTCCAAAGCTTTAGTAAGAATATTTTTTTAAAGACTAGACTGCTATGAACTAAATTTTTCACCACCTATTTTGCTTAAGATTGTTGAGTAGATCATGTATTTATCTTACTGAAATAGGATGGTCTTTAAAATACAGACATCAGCAGATATAATTCAATAATAATTGTGTTTAGAGTCTGGAAGACAATAAAACATTTCATTTCCTCTATGACACGAATATTTGGAATTAAATTTTCCATCAAACGATTGACATATCAACCAATTACCATGGAATGTATTTATAGTTGAATAACTGTGTACTGAACTAGAAATAAAAATATGATTTAAATTGTTTTCTGGCTTTCAAGCCTGTCTAGTTCCACACTGGTACCTTGTTTTGACCTGGGAAAAATATTCAACTGACTTAATTCATCCCATTTGTGAAAGCCAATTTGGTATATAATGTCACTTAACAAAAAACTGCCTTTCACACAATGACATTCTTGCATCAGACAATGCTTTTCTAATGAAATTTACATTTCTCCTATATCTGCCTTTGATATCTTAGAAATGGTGGCATATGTTCTTTATTTCCATTATGTAACTTGGTCTATGTTGCTCCCACTTTCAGAACTTGAATAAAAATAACTGTGCATGTGCCCATATGTTGTTTTATGAGAAAAGTGGTGCTATATTGAGATAGATTAATACACTTCATTTCATTTTTTATTAGATTATCGATGTGGCTGTTGCTAAGATGGTCAAAATAACATTAACATATCTCACAAGGCAACGACAGGGTATGCGTTGTATTATTTTACAATAGTTTACACTTCATACATAAATTTTATTGCTTACAATTAAATTCACAATTATCCCAATATTCATATTCTTGGGCATTTTAACATCTGTGAGTCAGGCATTTAAATCTTATGATACTTTTTGGTAAAAGGGTCTGAGAATCTCTACTGATAAATTGTTGCACTCCTTCTCCATTATCGTCTGATGAGCATTTAGAGCCATTGTTGTTCAATGGTCTGAAACTTCCATAATAACGATGGCCTTCCCTTGTATATCCTATACTTGATCAGTTTATGTTCTGTGTCTTCCCATGCATCCTTACTCACAATATACTTGGTGAATACCCCTACATCTGGCACTTTCCCCTCTTTGGGCAAAGCTTTTCCAGTTCATTCTCCTCATTTTTATGACATTACTTTTCCTCCTGTAGATTTCATCTTCATACCTGATTGCCATTGCACTCATTTTGTGTGCTTTGACAGATAGGCCCTATATTTGCATAGAGTTCCAAATCCCTTAAACATATTCAAATGGTGTCTCACAAGGGACAAATAGGCTTTATTCTTTGGTCCCTTTTTTGCACTCTTTGGTATCCCCACTAACACAAGCAGTGGCTATACACCCTGTTTATTATCTCACCTATCTGCAGTCCACTGCAGTTTCCCAGCACACAAATTTACACCCACATATCTGCATTGTTGCCCTGCAGTGCCATCTTTATGTTCCCATATGTACTCAAATTTTTTGCTACTCCTGCTATTTGTGAATGTTACCAGTTGATACTCCTCTGCTCGTGCGAGCACTCCATTTCTTACAATCAAGTTTCTGATGACTCTGACATCCATCTACAGTATCTCAAACCATTCTCACCTTTTTATCTCCTGATGCATATCTATTTCATTAAAAAACGGTCTTACTTCTGATTGTAGTACATCACTAGTACCATTGACATAAGTCAAAAACAACAATGACAGTTATTGCCTTTGTACATATATCTTTAAGGTAGCTATCATCACTTTGAAGTCCCGCACCCTCCCCCTCTGCTGTCTTTGATATAAATAATCTTTGATCCAGGAACCTGTTCTTTCATCAAATCCCAGCCTTGCAGTTTAGTTATCAGCATCACATGGTTTACCCTAAACAAAACTTTGGAGAAATCTGTGGCTATATAGTAAAGTTATACTCTGATGTCAGTTACTTCTAATATATCCTGGTGGAAACCATGTAGTTGTTCCTCACACAAAAACACCGCTCAAAGTCTGTGTTGATTCTCACACTACCCTGTGTTCTAAAAAGAGTTTCTAATATATCTATCTACAGTTGCTTCAAATATTTTGCTTGTGTTGCAGGTAAAGAAAACTGGCCTGCAGTTTTTGCTATTCTCCTCATCCTCTTTCCCCGATAAACACCAATTGCTTCAGCTTCTTTCCCTTCATCTGAGACACACTGTTGTTAAGCAGAAGACATTCAGGAATCTTAAGTGAAGCACAAAACTCCAGCTCAAGTCCTTAATAATTTCTCCATTTATTCTGCCCACTCTTGATACCTTTTTTATGCCCATTCTCTTTTAGTGTTGCATATTTCCTTGCTGATATGTTTCAATTCACCAACCATATCTCTCTCTCATTCCTTTACTTCTCTCCGGGCTCTTCCCCTCGTATACCCACTATTTTGCTACACTGTTCGTAACCAGTTCTAATTTACCTGCATCATTTGACAATATTTTATTTCTGGTGTGTCACTGATGTTGTCCTTTGAGCTAGTTTCTAATTACTTACACACCCAAAAATGCTTCTTCACCTCTCTCCCCTCTACTACCAATTGTTCCAAAATATGTATTTTATGCTTTCATTCTTTTCTAAACTTTATTTGACTGCTTCAGCAAGGCCTTTAGGCAATTTTTACTATGATGGCCTTTCTTGATCTTATTTCTCTGCATTCTATTTTTTCCTTCCTATTATTCTCACTGTTCTAGTATAGCCCACTGAATATGAGTATTTCTTGGTATCTTGTAGTGGTACACAGCTAACATCTTTTCTTGTATTTTTCTAGTGATTCCACATAGTTAGATATTCCTCTATTTCCTTCATGTTTGCTTTTTGACAAACAGCACCTGTTCCTGCTTTGGTCTTCTAAAAATATTTCCACAACTGCTACTTACTGTCACCTCTTCCTTCAAAATGTTTTCAAGTATGTGTTAATGGGCTTTATCTAAAACACTTCACTTAAATTATCACTCTTTTATTTTCTGATACAAACTATCCCCCTTTCCCTCCTCCCTGATTAGCCTGTATGCTATGAGATGATTTTGTTCCTGTGAGCCCACTTTTTCATCCTACATACTTCTAGATTGTTGAAGTCTTCCCCAGTTGTTACACTTCTATCTGTCTTGGTTAGCTTATCAGCTAGGTTCCCACAGTCCAGCAATCTTTCAACTAACCTGTGATCCCTTTCTGTCATTTCTACTCTATGCATAGAAATAATCTTCATCTTTACCTCACTACAATTGCAGAGCTGTGCTCCTAGAACTTCATTACAGTATCAGAAAAGAGTCTGCTAGCATGCAAGTATTTCATGATGCATTAAAGTGAACCCCCCATTACCCTCACCCCCACTCCCATCTCTTCCATATACGTGATATAATCAGAGAAAATCCTCTTCTCCACTCACCCAAGATTCTAATCCTGTCACAACATCTGGATAATTTACCCCAACTCACATATTGAATACAGTGTCTTTTCTGACCACACTCCTGCAGTTTACTAGAGAACACCTCAGGGGCTTTCTAAATTCACATTTTAGTTTAGTTTTGCATCCTTTTTTTATTTTTTATTTATTTTTTAATCTGATTCAGAAAATAAAGTCAGTAGTTCCTTATCATTCCAATTGCCACTGCCTTATTTACACTGACTCAAGAATCAAATTCATAAAATATGACATATGACTCTTGTTCCTTTCCTTTCCTTTTTTTTTTTTTTTTTAAGCCTGTCTATACGGCAAAACATATCAGCAGAACATATAAATGAGAAGGACTAAATGTGAAGAAATGTGAAAGCAGTGATATGTAAGCATAAGGTTCCGTTTTTGAAATTTTGCACTTTATGATTAAAAATACATTGCAGTAATATTGTCAGCTCAATCACTTTGATAGCTTTTTTTCTTATCTGAAAACTGTACAGTATTGACAATGAAATTAAAATTGTGTGGTTTTGAAATCAGTTTTTTGATGTATGTTGTGATTATATACTGAAATTATTTAATGATAATTCGTAAATCAAATGTCCAAGACTTTTAGTTTGTAAAGAAAAAGTATCAGAGCTAAACAAATACACATAAAAAATGTTATTCCACCACAAATGAAAACTACAACAAGCTAATTAGATGCTAAATCTAAAGCCTCTGAAACCTATGAGAATATTGTAATATTCTAAATTTTTGATGTTGGGAGTGGCACGATATAAAACACATGTACATTTAAAAGTAAAATATTTTTATAAACATATGTACATTTTTGAGAAATTGTCAATGTGTGTACTAATGAAGAAACGATATTACAAGTCAATAATTCCCACTATTGTTGCATTCTTTGTTACAGTACTCAAACACCCATTCAGTTACTCCAGTGTTTTATCTTTATGTATTTCGATAGAAGCATATGAACAAGTTTTGACAAAATTAGATAAACATAGAATAATTTTTCATTGTAAATTATGTCATTTTGGCAACTAATCTCATCCACAAAATTCTTGTCTTTTTTACTTGCATTTTGGTACTGAATTGTGTATGATACGCTTAGAGCCTGAGGACTTACTCAATGTAGGGAAACGGGTAGGAAATAAAAAATAAATCCTAACTTTTGCATAACTGATTTATAAAAGTAACTACAAACAGTAATTAGAATGCCTTAATCAAGATATGAATATGACTTCTTATAGTTACAAGATCCACATGGTATTGTTGATGTCTTTTGACAGAATAGAGAAAAATTTACAATAATAAAAGACATACATAATTTTGTTAAGATGAGTTTTCTCAACAAGATGATTGTATAACTCATTAAGGAATGAAAATATTCAAAATAAACTAATTTATTCATTTTTTATATCACCCGCAACTGCAATGAAGTATATTGCAGGTGCAGATGAACCAAGACACTTAATTAATTATAGAATGTGATGTTTCTAATTCAGGTTGTGACTCTTCCATAGACCTAGAACCAGACCACTGCCTGGTTCTTGAATTTCATTATCTGAAGAGACTATTTGTATAGTTTTCAGAATTGTATGAGATCTACTGAATTCTACATACTGAGTTTTGTCATAATTCCATAGCAAACCATTTACCTTTAACCATGTTTATGTTTTCTAATATTTTGTTAGATAATTTTTTTTTAGTAAGAGGTCTGACATATTTCTGTACCTGCGTCACCTGAAAATACCATGGGAAGAAGGTATTAATATAAGAAACAACAAAGGAATGCAAGTAGAATCCTGTGGGGCAACAAACCACATTGAGTTTAAATTCAGAGTACCTATCACTACACAACTGTTAGGGAACTGGTACACACTGCTTTCTGTCATGGATACAATACAAATCTCATGAATTTGCTTTGTCTACTATTCCATAATATTTCAACATTTGCATAAGGTAGTATAGTTTGCTAAATCAACACTTGCAACCAATTCACAAAATATATCTAATGGCAGTAATTCATGTTTTATTGATTGTGATCTATCATCTGTCAAGGTAAAGATAACCACTTCAGTCTTTTTTAAAAACTAAACTAACTTCATTCTAACCACCTGAACATTTATTTTTAAGATAGTTAATAACACTGAACACATCTGTTACAGATGTTGGATGTACTTGAATTTTGCCCAATTTTTCTTGAAAGGCTTTGACAAGAAACTGTTGCATATCTATTATGAAACTGTTCAAACCTAAATTATCTGTTACTGACTACTGACAGAAAAACATTATTAAAAGTGTCTGCAACTGTGAGTCTGTTTTGAGTCAGCATCTTTACCTCTGCAAATTTCCTCATTTTTTATTTCTCTCTTTTAGTGTTTTTCAAACAGTTCTTATCTCATTGATTAGAGAAGATTATTATTTCTTGATACTACATATATTTTGATGCTGTGGTAACTTTTTTTTTTTTTTTATTTTTTTATTTTTTTTTTTTTTTTTTACAGTACCAGTTTTGTCCAACATATTAAGTAGAGTCTCCTCCATGTTTTGCATGACAATATGATGGTGCTCATAACCTAATGGTTAAAAAATTTAAGCTTCTTATGCAGGTAAATTCTTTATGACAAAACATTTCATAGCAACCTATGCCTGTATTACAGAATACAGTATGTTGTTCAATTACAACAAATGTTTTGTGAACACCTATCCATTATGTATTTTGCTAAAATTCCATGAATTCTTCAGTTTGTTTCTCATTCATTAACCTTAGGTCTTCCACTTTTCATTATGTCATGCACCATAATTTGAAGTGTCAGCAGTTGAGCATCATTATCTAAAGAATCATTGACTATAGTGTTTCCTTTTAGTCATGATGTGCCTGGAAAACTGCTGACTTTGCCACTGCTAATTATTCAGTTAACTCTTGAAAATTGCAAGAGGGAAATGGATTGTACAAAATCACAAGGGATTCTGCGATAGCTCTGAATACATGAGCTCTGAATATTTTAAATTAAAATCTCATCATTCAGTTTTCAAGCTAATAAATTTAAAAGACCTCAATGTAATTTATAAATTACGAGTTGCAACCCTGTGTCTTGTGTTTGTTACTGCTAAGTTTCGATGAAATGCTGCTTCTGCAGTGAAAGCTTGAAAGTGCAGGTCATTCCTTCTTAATGGAAGTTCCAACTCCTTTCTCCATACCTGACCAGCAGTAATTGAATATTAAGCTATTTCCAGTTAAGCAAAATCAGTCTTTCTTGGTGTTGTTGACAAGTGTCTTCCTTGTCGTCTTCTGACAAAATGTATGGGTCCTGTCAAATATGGCTATTTATCCATTTTGGGTAATATCTCCCATTTGCTGGAATCACGTGAGATGGACCAACTGCAAACATTCAGAAGCAGAAATCCCAAATGCTGGGAACAGAGTTGGTGGTGGAGCAGCTACAGGTCAAATGCCATGCCTGCTAGCTATCCTGTCTGTTGCTGGTACTCTAATCACAGAACAAATTTTTGATAAAACCTCATTCCAAGCACAGCTGCAAAGGAATCCACAGTCTCTGGTCACTAGAGTTCATGCACTCTTATTTCTATCACTTCCATGTTTACAGCATCATATGTGAAAGTGGCTGCCAATACATTGGCCAAACACAATGCCACATCTCACAGCAAAGAGTAGAATCTGTAAGGAACATCCACGTCCATTACACAGGCAAGTTAGCAGTAGTGGAGCAGAGTATCTAAAAGGGACACCCATTCAACTTCAAAGACATATAGGTTTTATGTCATACCAGGGGTTTCTAGGATTCTATAATCAAGGAAGTGATAGAAATAAGGGTGCATGAAAATCTAGTGAATAGGGACAGAGGCTTCTACGTTAGCTCCACTTGGAAATATATACTATCGCAATTTTGCCAGAGCATTCCTTGATTCTAGTTAGAACAATGGATAGGATGGACTGGCAAGTCAACACTTGATGCATCATGGTCTGCTTGGTGTTATTCTGAGAAGTGAAAGATACATGCCAAAATGGAAAAATTTCAGCATCTGGCAGGATCCAGACAGTTCACCAAAAGATGACAAGTAAAAGCATGTGAAAACATTGCTCTGAAATAAAGATATTACTCAGCTGATTTCCTGAGAGGAATTCATCATACTCAGCTTTCTTATTTGATGATCTGTAGGTAGAGAAAGATTGTATACCAACATTTGACATAGTTACAATACTTCAGGAATAAAATGAAATTACGTGTTTCATGAGTACAAATTTCTGATTAAAATTTATTGAAGGTTTCTTTTATCATAGTCAGACTAAATGTGCACGGTGTACATAAAGTCCAGGAACAATTTCAATTGTTTATTGCACAAGAACCAAACATTGCACAGATATCATACATATGTCATTTTGAAGAGAAACCCTGAAAGTTTTTCTTCACGTATACCACCAGAGCATAGTTTGGTAATTTGCCAATAGTCATAGATAGTCACAAACATGGCAAGTTCAGGTATACAGAGTGAGCTTTCTGTGTGTTGGAGTTCAACAAAAACAATTGTGCTACAGCTGTTCAACAGATGTTTAGAACCAATGACAGTAAGAAGCCACCAAAAAGGAAGGCCATTTACCATTGGCACAACAAATTCGTTATGGTGGGTTGCTTAAGCCCGGCAAAGAGAAGCAGATGTCCCAGTGTGAGTGAAGTGAATGTGGAGCATGTACAAGACACATTCATAAGGAGTGCAAAGAAATCGGTGAGTCGTGCATCCCATGAACTCAAAATGGCTCCAATGAGAGTGTGGAAAGTCCTGCAACAGAAGCTGTCTATTAAACCATTCAAATTGGAGCTAGCGCAGAAGCTCAATGATGATGACAAATACAAGAGTTTTGAGGTTTGTTCGCAGTTGCAACAATTGAATGAGGATGGGGACAGCATTCCTGATCACTCTGTGTGACTTTCTTCTGTGGGGAGACATTAAAGATCTGCTGTATGCACTGCCTCTACCAATTTATGTAGCAGAGCTCCGGGAGAGAATACGGGAAGCAACTGCTGCAGTCGACGATGCCATGCCAACACGGGAATAGCAAGAATTTGATTAACGTATTGACACCTGCCAGGTCACTCATGGTTCACATATTGAATCTTTTTAAAAAACTTTCATAGTTTCTCTTCAAAATGCAATATGTATGACATTTGTACAATGTTTAGTTCTTGTGCAATAAATAATTGAAAGTGTTCCCGTACTTAATGTACACCCTGTATTTTGTTAAAAGCTTCATCAGAACTGTCAGAACAAAATTAGGGCAATTAGAGCAAATAAGCTATTCAGAAGAGATAAAGTGGAGAAGAAAAGATTTGTATTTTTGTAATCTAACATAATTAAAGTTTGAAAACTTACTGTAAGGAAAGAATTCTCTTTTCCCTTGACTAGCTTCTGCATAATTACTGCTTACTTCTACCTCTGTGAGCATCATACCTCTCTCCTTTTCACTTAGAATATTTAATTTGTGAGAGACAACAATTATCTCTCTAGTTGAGTCATGTCTGGAGTGCAATCTTATGATACTGTACATTAAAATTTATCATAATTTATAACAAAAATTGTTAAATTCTTTAATAGAATCCTTATTGACATCTATTATATTTCACAAAGTCAGATATAAGGAACTGAAAAGTGAAAACTACAAATGTATATAAAGAACCATAAAAAGTTTCCACACTACAATGAATCAGAGGTAACTTAAATATTGATAAAAGCACTCAAAAACAGCCAATGAACTCTAAGCTAGCAATCTTACAAGTCACTTCTTCCAATACAGCAGAAAAAAAGTCAGTGAAATGTGCACAGAATTGGTAACAATTAGGGTAAGGACACCACAGTCAAAGAATCAGGTAATTTACTAGATGTTGCTGTATTGCAAAAAGAAGATATTCAGCATATATGAATCATAAATGAGGGAGTCAAACATCTGATCATCACCAAAATGTTTGAAATTGGAAGGGTGAGAGGAAAATTAGTAACTCTGACTGTGAAAATAATTTTTGGGTTACTTAAATGTTTACCAACGTGGTAAAGTTTATGCAGTTGAATATACTTGGCACCTTTTCTGACAAGCAGGGAATGAAGATATGGTCCAATAGCTGATCAGAGGAGATGAGCAGGATGTATGTACATAGAATGCTGTATTTTGTTTGTGCTGTGGTTGATTGTGGAAATGAGGAAAAGGACAATGTGAACTCAAATGCTGGCATATGGCTTACTTTTTTCACATAACTACATGGTGTGAGGCATTATGTTCAACATTTTTTTATGACAGGTGAACCATAACCTTTAGTAAATTAAACTCTCCTTGTATTTGATAAAGCAATGGGTTTCAATATTTCATCCATTGTGTTGGTACACACTTATGCGACTACAAGCAGTATTTTGTCAACTATTCACCAACTGCGAGCCAAGACCTTAACACCACCCAAATCCAAACTGTATATCATTACTCCACTCTAGTCACACTTGTAATGCAAATAAGCACACTAGACACGGATTCTACACTGATGTGGTACTGTTATCATTGGAATAGAACATGATGTGTACCTTTGTGAGGTCTCACTGAGTACCGACAGTGATAAGCAAAAACTATAATTTCAGATGAAACACTTTGGGAGGGAGGGCCTTATATATTAATCTGATTTGATAAAGTAAAGGGTATTATGCAGTAGCTCACTATTTTATTTCAGAGGATAAAAACATCGTAGCACAGGAGTGGTGTACATACCATGTTCTGGTAGCTATATGTCAATGCTGGCCAAAGCTGTGATGGCTATGGATGGAGATTTGACCCTCTACAAGAACAGAAAATGTTATAGAGCAGCCCCATTGTATGCTTGGAGTACAACTGAAAGTGTTTCTCCTGGCCTTTTTAAATAGTTCATAGTACGTCTCCAGAAAAGAAGAGATTTGAAGGGTTTGAGAAGAGGTTCTATAGAAGGATATAGAAAATTAGGTGGACTGATAAGATTAAAAATGAAGAGGTTCTCCGAAGAATCATTGAGAAGAGGAACACATGGAAAACAATGACACAAGGAGGGTGCAGGGTGACAGGACATGTGTTAAGATGTCAAGAAATAACTTCCATGGTACTTGAGAGAACAATAGAGAGTAAAAATTTTAGGAGAACACAGAGATTGGAGTATATCCAACAAATTATTGAGGACCTTTGGTGACAGTGCTAGTCTAAGATGGCTGTCACAGGAGACAAGTTCATGGTGAGCTGCATCAGTCAGAAGACTGATGACCCAAAAAAGTATGTCTCTTTCTTTTAATTAAATAGAAATAGTTGGAAGTATCAAACACATGGATAGATGCACATTAGCCATCTCATATTAAGTTGGCACTGCATCTATTCAGAAAATAGTATTTATTTATTACTTTGACATCGCTACATAGCACCAGGATATGTTTTCAGTTACGATCAAAAATAATTATCAAAAATTAAGCAACTAATTTTAAATATTCTTTTGTTGCAGAAAATAACAATTAAAATACACTGACATACTTTCAGCCATAGCCTTCATCAGTAAAAGAGAGAAACACACCATTCATACACAAAAGCAAGTACACCTCATGCACTCGTGGCCGGCAACTCCATCTTCTTGGGCTGGAATGCAATTATTATAAGAAATTGAGAAATGCAAGTAGCAATGTGAAGGAGGGGGAGGGGGTTGCATGGGGCAGGGGGGCGGAGGAGAAGGGGAAAGGATAGTAGTGTATGGGTGGGGAGAGAAACTGTCTAGTGGAGTGTGCTGGGACTAGAACACCAACAGGCACAGTGTCAGGAGGTTGTGGGGCAGCAAGGTGGGGAAAAAGGAGCAAAAGAGTGAAGTAGTCAGGAAAGATGGAGAGATGCATTGGCAGAGGGCAGCAAATAAACAGGGTGGAAGATATTGCTACCTGGAGTTTCCATCTTCTGAAATGTTCTTTTGTATTATATCTGGAACAAATGCTGTATAGGCTACTCTTCACAACATATTAAATTTCATTAAGTATCTGTCTGTTCCATTGTTTGCTAGTAAAAGTGAAGAAGAGTTTAGTGGGTCACTAGCATATTTCACACCTTAATTTGAATCTACTGCTCATTCATTGTTGGTATATTTTCAGTGGCAGCTTAAAATCTGCAGTAACTCATTAATTCATTTTACCAAGTTAAATTTCTCAAACACTTTATTAACTAGTCTCATGCTACTTTTTATTGACATTGTGTCACACATCACTTATAGAAAACATTAAACCTCTCAAGGAACATACACATAACTGAATGGCAACACCTATGAGGGTGTGCTGAAAAGTAATGCCTCCAGTTTTTTATGTGAAAACTCTTAACACTTTTTAAATAAAACATATGTTATTAACACTCTACTCTTTATATCGACATACTTATTTCACAACATAGTCTCCCCAGTGATGAAAATGTTTCTCCCAATGAGAGACGCAGTTTGTTGAACCCTCGCCATAGGATGTTTGACTTTGTTGACAGAGCCACAACCTATCCTCTGCCTGCACTGGTTCATCACTATCAAAGTAAAGTCATTGATTGTGTACTTTAAGTTTTGTACACAGATGGAAACAAGATGAGGCCAAGTCGAGACTGTATAGAGGATGAGCAATGAGAGTCAACACAAGGCAATGGATTGTTGCAGATGTCACAGTTATCAGGTGTGGTCTGGGATTTTCATGCAGAAGCAGGGGTGTGGATGAACTCTTTCAATTTAGAAACTTGATTACAGCATGCTGTTTTGCATGATCCGACTTAGCTATGTCACACACCACCATGTTACAATTTGGTACACTCTAGCAGCAAAAGGCTGCAAATATGTAAACATGAAGAATGAAGATGTAAAATGTTAATAATGTTTGTATTATTTGAAAAGCTTTAATAGTTTACTCATGAAAAACTTGGAGACATTACATTTCAGTATGCCCTCACATATTTTCATACTTTTTGTCTATCCAGTCACACATACTACCCATTACTGATCAGTTCATATTTTATTTTTTAACATTAGATATGTCTACATAATTTGATATGAATTTTTTACAAATATAGCCATCACTCTCAGCAGTATTTCAAATCTCAGAACTATCCAATAGCTTTGTTTACGTATTACAGGATATATTGAGCTCTGCCAAATCTGGGTTCTTTCCAGGCTAAAACTAATGACAGATTTATTATAATAGCCTTATACAATTTTGGATAGAATTGCGAAAAATGATGGAAAATAGATATTGTCACGTAGAAGAAGGTGTAATTAGATGAATGACGAACACTAACTCCACTTAATGAAGGTTTATTCGGCACTTGCACATACAAGAGCGCGGAGCGAACTGCCTCTGGCCAGAAAACATACGGTATATACAGAGTGGTCCATTGATCGTGACCGGGCCAAATATCTCACGAAATAAGCATCAAACGAAAAAACTACAAACACGAAACTCGTCTAGCTTGAAGGGGGAAACCAGATGGCGCTATGGTTGGCCCACTAGATGGCGCTGCCATAGGTCAAAGGGATATCAACTGCGTTTTTTTAAATATGAACCCCTATTTTTTTATTACATATTCGTGTAGTACGTAAAGAAATATGCATGTTTTAGTTGGACCACTTTTTTCGCTTTGTGATAGATGGCGCTGTAATAGTCACAAACATATGGCTCACAATTTTAGACGAACAGTTGGTACCAGGTAGGTTTTTTAAATTAAAATACAGAACGTAGGTACGTTTGAACATTTTATTTCGGTTGTTCCAATGTGATACATGTACCTTAGTGAACTTATCATTTCTGAGAATGCATGCTGGTACAGCGTGATTACCTGTAAATACTACATTAATGCAATAAATGCTCAAAATGATGCCCGTCAACCTCAATGCATTTGCAACACGTGTAACGACATTCCTCTCAACAGCGAGTAAATCGCCTTCCGTAATGTTCGCACAGGCACTGACAATGCGCTGACGAATGTTGTCAGGCGTTGTCGGTGGATCACGATAGCAAATATCCTTCAACTTTCCCCACAGAAAGAAATCCGGGGACGTCAGATCCTGTGAAAGTGCGGGCCATGGTATGGTGCTTCGACGACCAATCCACCTGTCATGAAATATGCTATTTAATACCGCTTCAACCGCACGCGAGCTATGTGCCGGACATCCATCATGTTGAAAGTACATCGCCATTCTGTCATGCAGTGGAACATCTTGTAGTAACATCGGTAGAATCAGCATACATTGCACCATTTAGATTGCCAACGACAAAATGGCCAATTATCCTTCCTCCCATAATGCCGCACCATACATTAACCCGCCAAGGTCGCTGATGTTCCACTTGTCGCAGCCATCGTGGATTTTTCCGTTGCCCGATAGTGCATATTATGTCAGTTTACGTTACCGCTGTTGGTGAATGACGCTTCGTCGCTAAATAGAACGCGTGCAAAAAATCTGTCATCGTCCCGTAATTTCTCTTGTGCCCAGTGGCAGAACCGTACACGACGTTCAAAGTCGTCGCCATGCAATTCCTGGTACATAGAAATACGGCACGGGTGCGATCGATGTTGATGTAGCATTCTCAACATCGACGTTTTTGAGATTCCCGATTCTCGCGCAGTTTGTCTGCTACTGATGTGCGGATTAGCCGCGACAGCAGCTAAAACACCTACTTAGGCATCATCATTTGTTGCAGGTCGTGGTTGACGTTTCACATGTGGCTGAACACTTCCTGTTTCCTTAAATAACGTAACTATCTGGCGAACGGTCCGGACACTTGGATGATGTCGTCCAGGATACCGAGCAGCATACATAGCACACGCCCGTTGGACATTTTGATCACAATAGCCATACATTAACATGATATCGACCTTTTCGCTACTGGTTAACTGTCCATTTTAACACGGTTAATGTATCACGTAGCAAATATCGTCCGCACTGGCTGAATGTTACGTGATACCACGTACTTATACGTTTGTGACTATTATAGCGCCATCTATCACATAGCGAAAAAAATAGTCCAACTAAAACATTCATATTTTTTTACGTAGTACACGAGTATGTAATAAAAAATGGGGGTTCCTATAAAAAAAACGCAGTTGATATCCGTTTGACCTATGGCAGCGCCATCTAGTGGGCCAACCATAGCGCCATCTGGTTTCCCCCTTCAAGCTAGACGAGTTTCGTGTTTGTAGTTTTTTCGTTTGATGCTTATTTCGTGAGATATTTGGCCCGGTCACTATCAGTGGACCACCCTGTATACAGTTACAGAACATTCCAGTACAATGATTCATGCCCATTGTGAATACTTCTACAATGTACTCGAACCGAATATAGAAATTAAAATTTTACATTTCAGATGAATTTTGAACTCACGACCCTCCCTGCAACAGTTTAGTATCATAATCACTACACCACGGTGACTGGGCTACTCAGCTTCTTCTGCGAGATTTCTCTCTCCTTAGGAGAACAGCATCTCGGAGTTACGTCCTCCTGGTCCGGGAACGAGTCATCGGTCCTGCGTATGTTCGCCCTGGCGGTGGTCTTCTTAGTACTTCTCTTGCCACTACGTTCTTCGTCACCTTTCCGCTTGTTGCCTGTCGCTGGAGCTTCGAATTTACCCTGGGTTGCAGGATCTTTATAGGGCTTCATTTGAAGGACGTGGACCTTATCTCTGATCTGCCGTCGTCTTTTGTCGGGGCAGAAATCTTCAACTTCATAAGTAACATCAGGCAACTGTTTTACAACCTTATAAGGTCCAAAGTAGCGCCTGAGGAGCTTCTCAGAGAGACCAGCCTTCCGAACAGGAGTGAAGATCCATACAAGGTTACCAGGCTGGTAGACAACAGGACGGTGCCTCGAGTCATACCTTCGGCGATCGTTTTCTTGCGCCTGCAGCGTGCGGAGTCAAGCTAACTGCCGAGTTTCCTCAGCTCTGGTTAACACCTGGCTGATGTAGTCATCGTCCACGTCATCAGGATGTAACGGAAACACGGTGTCCATTGTCGTAGTCGCCTCACGCCCATGCGCCAGGAAAACTGGCGTAAATCCTGTGGTGTCTTGTTTGGTGGTGTTGTAGGCAAACGTCACGAAAGGTAGCACCTCATCCCAGTTGCTCTGCTCAACATTGACGAACATTTGTAGCATGTCGGCCAATGTCTTATTAAGGCGTTCAGTAAGCCCATTAGTTTGCGTATGGTATGCAGTCGTCATGTGACGAGTAATGCTGCACCGACGGTTTATCTCTGTTACAAGATTCGATTGACAAACTTTCCTCGATCCGTAATTAACGACCTTGGGGCACCGTGTTTTAATATAATGTCTTCCCTGATGAATTTGGCTACCTCTGTTTTCACGGCTTTTGCAATGGCGTAGCGTGTCAGGTAATCAATGCAAACAATAATCCATTTATTGCCACTAGAAGACGTTGGATATCGTCCAAGGAGGTCAATCCCAACCCTATAAAGCTTAACATTTTATTTTTATGTATTTTTTTGTTGGTCTTTCTATATTTAAAGATAATGTTTTGCTGGGATGACATGAAGAATAAATAAACTCTTCATTATTACATTATTGATTTACGTTTGTTGTTTTGATCCATAATTTATGATCATAAGATTAAGTTACCGCATTGTTTTCGAGAGCTCATATCGACAAAGCAGATTGCGACCTCGGTGTTGGATTAAGAAAAATTTTGTCATGGAATTTCTGTAGAACATCTAAGCGCATGTGTTTAGGAATCACTGGTAGCCACCTCTTTCCAAATGGATCAAAGTTTTTCTTGCAAATTAGTCCATTAACTACCTTAAATTCTCCTTTCACATCCTCTGCCCGATTTAAGGCAAGAATAATTTGAGATATCTTGGCGTCCTTCTTCTGCTCAGCAGAAAGATCCTGGAGTGCAGCGAGACAGTCATTATCTTCATCAAAGTCTTGATGGTCTTGCACAGGGTTTCTTGAGAGACAGTCGTCATCTTGGTGTCTTCGTTCACTTTTGTACACTATGGTAATGTCATACTCTTGAAGACGCAGTGCCCACCTGGCGAGTGGTCCTGTTGGATCCTTAAGACCTGTCAACCAACAAAGCGAATGATGGTCTGTAACAACTGTGAATGGCCTTCCATAGAGATAATGTCGAAATCTGCACATGGCCCAGATCACAGCAAGACATTCTTATTCTGCAGTTGAGTAGTTTCTTACGGCTTTTGTAAGTGTACTAGAAGCATAGGCTATAACCTTCTCGTTTCCATCCGAAATTTGCACCAGAACAACACCGATCCCATACCCACTGGCATCTGTGTGTAGTTCTGTAGGTGCTCCATCATCATACAGACCAAGTACAGGGTCAGTCGTCAGAGTTTTCGCAGCACATCGAAAGAATCTTGTTGAGCACAACCCCAGATAAATTTAGCATCGGCTGTTAACAACTCTTGGAGTGGCCCGGCTTTGGTACAAAAGTCTTTGATAAAACGAAAGTAATAAGAACATAATCCGCGGAAGCTTCTCACATCTCTAATACTTTAAGGACTAGGAAGTTCCGTTATAGATCTCACCTTTTCTGGGTCTGGCTGCACACCTTCGCGTGACACAACGTGTCCGAGTATTTTCATTTCTTTTGCTCCAAAGAGACACTTTCTTGGATTAAGTTTCAATCCGCCCTGTTGGAGACACGTAAGAACGGCCCTCAGTCTTTTTATATGTCCATCAAATGTCTCTGAGAACACTATAATATCATCTAAATAACAAAGACACATCGTCCACATCAGGTGACGTAGAAGATCATCCATCATCCGTTCAAAAGTTGCTGGTGCATTACACAAACCATGCGGCATTACCTTAACTCATATAGGCCCTCAGGGGTGATGAATGCAGTTTTCTCACGATCAGTCTCATCTACTCCGATTTGCGAGTATCCCGGGTACATGTCCATGGTTGGGAAAAACTTAGCCCCCTTCAGACAATCTAGTTTATCGTCAATTCGTGGAAGGGGGTAAACGTCCCTCTCAGTTGTCTGAATAAGCTTCCTGTAATTAACACAAAAGCGCCATCTGCCATCCTTCTTCCTGACGAGAACTACTGGTGACGACCATGGGCCCTGCGAAGGCTGAATGATGTCATTCTTCATCATTTTCTCTACCTCCTCGCGAATTATTCAATGTTCCATTGCTGACACACGGTATGCTCTCTGGCTTATCGGCTGATGGTCTCCAGTGCTAATCCGGTGCTTCACTGTCGATTTGTCTAATTTGCTCTTCTCCTGTGGATTGAAGCATTCAGAGAACTCTTGAAGAATGGCAAGTAGCTTCTTCTGTTGTTCCTTAGTGAGATCTGGTGATAGTCGACCCAGAATATCTTGTCTCTTAGTGGTAGCGCTAATTTCGCCCACAGACTCGGCATGGGAGGTTTTTATGATGCTCAGCTGTTCGGCAATTAACGGCTCAGCGTTTGCTATGCACATGCATCTCGGAAGGATCTGCAGTTCTCGTCGACAGTTAACTGTCCACAATTCACCGAATCCGTCCTTAAACGAGACGACAGAGGCTGGAAGGACCAAGTTGTTCATCAGTGGTATGCTTCTCTTACATTCCACTACAAGATCCATGGGTTGATGCATGGCATGACACATGACACTTACCTTTCTAGCGCTGACTGCAAGAATGGTCACATCATCTAGCACACATAGTCTCCACACACTCGGATGCGCATCTTCCTGTCCACAGTATCTCATCTCATCTAGCATAATCTTCAAGCGACCACAATCTATAATTGCCTGAGAAGCATTCAGAAAGACCCATCCGAGAATGACGTTATGAATACACTCTTGTAAGACGATGAATTCTAAGGGCTGCGTATGGTCACTTATACCCACACAAATGACACATCTTCCAGTAGGTTTTACATATTTCCCATTAACCACCTTCAGCTGAGATGTTTTGCTGTCTACGAATATAGATTTCTACAACTGGCGACGGTACTTCCCCGAAATGACTGAATATGATGCTTCAGAGTCCACAACAGCTTGGGCTGGTCGGCCATCCATGAGGATATCGAAGTAGTTTCCTATCATTATTGTTGCGGCGGCTAGGTGATCGGCTGGAGCTTCTAAACGGCGATGGAGACCTTGATCGGCGTGTTGGGGAGCGTCCTCTCCAGCGGCTAGCTGATCAAAATATCGGTTCTTGTTGAATTGTGAGTTAGAAACTGTAAAAACTGAGTCTTACTGTGATTTAGCATCAAATTATTTTCCACAAGCCACGAACTTATTTCATGAACTACATTATTTGATACTGTTTCAATATTACACACAAGATCCTTCACTATCAAGCTGGTGTCATCAGCAAACAGAAATATTTTTGAATCACCTGTAAACTAGAAGGCATATCATTTATATAAATAAGAAACAGCAGTGGTCCCAGCACCGACCCTTGGGGAACGCCCCACTTAACAGTTCCCCATTGGGACTGAACATCACTACCACTCTCAATATTGCGGAGAATTACCTTCTGCTTTCTGTTCTTAAAGTAAGAGGCGAACCAATTGTAAGCTACTCCCCTTACTCCATAATGGTCCAACTTCTGCAGTGATGTTTTGTGGTCAACGCAGTCAAAAGCCTTCGTTAACTCAAAGAAAACACCTAGCGTTCGTAACCTTTTATTTAACCCGTCCAAAACCTCACAGAGAAAAGAGAATATAGCATTTTCAGTTGTTAAACCATTTCTAAAACCAAACTGAACATTTGATAGCAAATTATGTGAATTTAAATGCTCCAGTAACCTTGTATAGACAACCTTCTCGATAACTTTAGCAAACACCGATGGCATAGAAATAGGTCTAAAATTGTCAACAATTCTATCTGCATACCACATACTTTTTGCCTTCCTAATAACATTTTTAAGCACCTTACAATACTGTTTGTAATGGGCTGCTGCATTTAGATTTTGACTGTTTCTAACGTTTTGATATAATTGCCACTTCGTTCTACAAGATATTCTTATAACTCTAGTCAGCCACCCAGGCTGCCTGTTTGTGCTAGTACCCTGTTTTGAACGTTCTAAGGGAAAGCAGCTTTCAAAGAGCATGAGAAAAGTCTTGAGAAAAGCATTATATTTATCGTCTACTGTATCAGCGCTATGAACATCTTGCCACTCTTGTTCCTTGATAAGGTTTACAAAGGTCTGTACAGCAACTGGATCAGCTTTCCTAAACAGCTGATGACTATACTTAACACGTGTTGCAGCACAAAAATCTTTTAGAGTTAAAATTTGTGCATCATGATATGAAATGCCATTCACCTTTTTGCTAACAGAATGCCCTTCTAGAAATGAGGAATGAACAAGAATGTTGTCTATGGTTGTTATACTGTTCCCTTGCACTCTCGTTGGAAATAATACGGTTTGCATAAGATTATATGAATTAAGGAGGTCTACCAGCATCCTCTTCCTTGCACAATCACTTATACAATTAATATTGAAGTCACCACGCACGTTCAATCCGTCTTTCACAATAACCATTTTGATGAAACGTAGCTTCAAGATTGGACAGCTCAGCTGGCAAAGTCTTAGTGTCGGAAATGACATGTGCCCTGTGTACCAAGATATGAAGTACGCCTTCATGCTGAGGCGGATGGTGACAAATATTAGCCTGTAAATACAAGTTGGTGTCAGTACATTTGCTGTAAACTGCATGTCCCAATGATCCATCATCCTTTCGTCTAACCAAAACGTCAAGAAAGGGAAGGAAACCACCCTCTTCCACCACCATCATAAAACGAATGTTCGGGTGGATTGAGTTCAGATGTTCTAGAAAGGCATTCAAATTCACCCCATCATGAGGCCAAACAACAAAGGTATCATCAATGTATCTGCAGAAACAGGTGGGTGTTAAAGGCCTGATTCCAATGCACGTTCCTCGAAGTCTTCCACAAAGAAAGCTGTAAGGATGGTAGCGCAGAGTCTGAGAGGCAGTTGCAAGATAGATAGTGACTACCTAAAATCACCTTGGAATTTTACTGTAGCAGATACGTTCGAGAAGGTGAATCGTTTCGAGATATGAGAGTGCCAGAAATATGATTCACTAGTGGCTTTAGTGAAAGAACTTCTCCATAAGATCCAATGCTGGTATGTGGTCGATTGGAAGGCTTGATTCCAAATCCCAGACAGAATTTCTACCGAAAGCGTAGCATTAGAGATCTGAAAAGCTAGTGTACATTTCTTACGACCTCAATCAGCACACCATCACATATAACCCGGTCGATATATCACCGAACCCCTGATATGGCACCGAGACAGAATGTGTTACAAATACTGGAGAAATATCTAGCGGCGGCGGTGTGAGGGAGTTGCAAATACCGGTTTCAAAATTCAGTAATTTTATTACCAGGTTGCACCGTCGGCGATGTGTAACTGCGCTATTGGTCTGATACTACACACAGCGGCGATCACCGTCTATATTCATTCTCATCGTATTTTTGTGGAAAAAACCACTCCATTCAGAGGTAATGTCATACATAGATTTATAAACCGAGTATAGCTGTTAACATGGATACTTGTATGCACCTGTAGAACCAAGACCGCTTGTGATTGTAATATGGTTGTGGTTTTTAGCATCTGGCGGTCTGTAAGATGATTACGTCCTTCTTTCTATGACACAGTGGAATCACTCGCAAGAAAACTTATGAGACACGTGCACCCATCGTTGATTTTCGGTCAGTATTATTTCGCATCGCCAGCAATCAGTTATTGATCAAGTATTATGCCTAGTAGTAGAGGAAGAGTAATAGGTTCACCTTGAGCATCAGGCTTATAAAGTATGTGTTTGGGTTCCAACATGTGCAAGGGAAATGACTGTGCCCAGTCGTAAGGAAGGTATGGATTTGATGTGGAATACTGTGATTGCAAAGGGAAGAGTATGTCAAGTCATAAGAATGGTACAGATATTTCTATTTCCAGAGCCACAGCCATCAGCAGGGTGTATTTCGGATACTTCGCACATTCTCGAATATCGCGCAATTGAGACAGCGATCATAATATTTTATTGTAAGTATAGGGATAAAATATAAATGAGGACGGTCTTTTTTCTGGGACGATTCTGTGAATGCATGCTTGGCGTGCAGCGCTGGTGACCTGTGGCTGGAATGATTCACGTTTTCGGCTAACGGTAGGAGCTGTCCGAATGCAGATGCCTGATGGGGTGTAGGAATGTAGCTGGCTTAACCGTGTCGTCCTCTAGACGCCCAAATAGCGAACTAATAATTAGTATGTTTTGGATAGCTTTCGTGATCTCGCGGAAAATTGAGAATATTCAATATGGACCTGTGTTTGTACTGGACTGTTATTCCCTCCCATGCAAATTGTTCGGTTGACTGCTTCTACACATTTCGCGCATTTATTTAGTTAAGAGCACATCGATTGTGGTGTGCGCATCTGGCAGGTGAAAGACAGGTGGAAGACACGTTTTCTGGTTCTCTAACCATGAGAAACACCTTAGTTGGCCTCCTAAATTATAGGGATAATTTAGAATCTGTTATGTCACCGACGTCAGTGTTCGCGAGTGGAAGCATCAGTTTCCTAAATTTTTTTTTCGGTTTCTCACGAAAAGGCCTTCGCATACTGGATAAGTTTTTAGTTACTCAGTGATTTACAGCACGATCCATCTCGTTACAGTTTCGTGTCTGTAGAGAAATAATTTCCAGTCTATATCTTCGGAATTATGATGCGCGAGCAATCAGTAGGTTACTGCTTTGTGCTTTATATCAAGAAGTATCGCGCAAATGGTATAATATTATGGCAAACCATATGAAAATACATTTGTTCTTGTAATCCCAGAGTCTGGAGATCTTTGTAGATAAGCAAGCAAGCAGGTCAGAGCCAGAAACAGTAATGCACTTGTGCCTTAGGGAGCCGACCCCGAATTTATAGAACAGTTCTGAAAGTGACTTTGGTGCACTGATGGCGCTCTCATCATGCGTCAGGAGTGGATGGCTTATGACCATCGGCTGCGTGAAAATATCTAGTGCAGCGAGGAGTATACCTACGGCGTATGTCTGTCGTCGCGGTATATGTAGGAGTGTCTGGCGGTCGATAGCTATACAAAAGACGTAAAAGGGGCGATTTTGTATGGCGCAGGATACGAATTGTATGTTTACTACATCTACACATTACGTGGTGATATATTGCCGGGTTGGAGATTTGGTTTCACGCTCTAATGGTTCAAATGGCACTGAGCACTATGGGATTTAACGTCTGAGGTCATCATGTCTCCTAGAACTTAGAATTAATTAAACCTAAATAACCTAAGGACATCACACACATCCATGCCCAAGGCAGGATTCGAACCTGCGACCGTAGCGGTCGTGTGGTTCCAGGTTAAAGCGCCTAGAACCGCTCGGCCATTCCGGCCGGCCCATGCTCTAATATTCAAGCTCCCATTCTCAGTGGCAAATCAGTCTGATTGAGTAAGAGTCTTTCCATATTTGACGATCTGTAGGCCACTTAGCCCGGTTTAATTGTCAGTACAACATGGTGATCTGTACAAAACAGTTTTTGCCGCTGAAAGTCTTGTCTGCAGAAAGAAAAAAAGGTGGGCGGTGCTTCCACACCTGCAGCATCACTAATTCGGCGGGTAAATTTAATAAGAGCCAATCATCATGCTCCATTCATTCACAAGACATGCTTCGTGCCAGAACATAGGAGTCTCTACAAACTGATTCCAACAAGGTGGAGGCAAGGTATGTATGGAGAGTTCTGAGAAAGCATGTGTTCAAAGACAAGTTGAAGCAGACCATCCGTCTCTGGATGAGATACTGTCACTCATCCACCACTGTGGCATTAGGACATCTGCAGACCAGTAGCAATAGAATACCGAAAATCGTTCGAATTCTGTTTGCGTAATTGTTCTTATTTCTCCCCGTCTGTGCTTATACAGTGCTCTCTCTCCAAACAACAAGACTGCTTTTATGATTAACGGTGTTTCCGCGAGCGCGGACTTACATAATGAAGGCCTTTAGGGGTGAGAAGGTTTAACGTTTCTGTGACATATGTTGACAACAGGACACCACGATTTCCAGGAAGAGAACACGTGATGTCTCGTTAGGGCCATTGGGAAGAATGTAATCCGTGTTATTCTGGGCTATTTTCGTAAACAGGTCCTGGTGGCTGCGCGAACATTTCGTGGTGATGTGTTAGCCACTCTGGGCAGGTAAGCATGCATGCACGGCTAGATACAGCTCGCATGTCCCGTTAGGATCACTAGGAACAATTCAGGCTATTATTCTGGGAGACATTGCAACAGATTTCTATAGCGTGTCCGGAGCAGGGACTTGGCTGTTATTTACATAGTTATGTGACGTCAGTATAACACTGAGAACCTTTCAGCTGCTATGCAACCATCTCTCGGTGCTGGACCCGCACCTCAGCTATGGATCATCATGACAGCAACGGTGCCTAGGTGAACACGTACTTCGACAGGAATTTCTCAGGTGTCAAGTATGAAAGGGATGCCACCACCTCATACTTGTGAGACCCAAACGGATACCTGTGAGTGATTAAGCAGCTGACAGCTGCGTTGTCACTTTGCAGGGCCACTGTTGCACCCCAACTCCTGGAGGCGGGTGCGGAGTCATCAGCGTTGGCGTCAGGTGTAGGGTGGCGGAATGTGTTTTTTATTAGCGATCTTTTGATTAAACTATATTCCACCGATTTCACCAACCAATAGGATGCTGTGAATTAAAAAAAATACCCCATACTTGTGAAGAATATCGATTTAACTAATTTGCATAAATTTTTTATGAGCGTGGTGTTGGCAGTGCAGTAGTTAAGGGGAGGGTGCGCGTGAGTGGGTGACATTGAGCATAACAGCAAGATAAGTGCCAAACACTAGGTAAATTTGCATAATTTTTGTGTAAAACGCAGTACAATAGTTTAAGGGCGTGGATTGTAAAGAAGAATGCGCCAAAAAGGGCGTTCAAAAGCAAGCGAAATTCGAAAAGTGTACCAGAAAATGGTGAGAGTACATAACTAATTGCTTAATTTGGTATCAAAGGTGGTACAATAGTTTAAGGGGACCCGGAACGTCCTATACCTCCAATGTTAAATGTAAGGAACTTTTTCTTATGAACTATTAACACCAGAATGATTAAACTTTTACAGTATAATATTACATATATTTAATACCATGTACCATACGGATTCTAATTTATTGGTGTTTTTTGGGAAGATATTAATTATTTTGTTACTGAAAATAATTGACACATTTTTTGGCATAGTATCTTTGAAATAAAATCTGTTATCAATTATGTATCACAAAAAGGCTATGATAGAAGGTGTATATTGGCACTGTTTACATTCCTTTGAAAATATTAAGTCCTTATCTCTAATAGTTTAGCAGAAAATGTTCCTTATATGGCAAAAAAGTGAACTTGTGGAAAACGAGTTTCAAAGTTTTACTAACATTTTAGTGGAGTCCAGCACCATAAGAGGGGTTTTCACTGTCACTAGACATCTCCTCAATTAGCCTTCTTTTCACACCTTTCATTCTTTGTCTGGCTTGCTCTCACACTCCTTTTCTTTCCTCTCAGCATCCCATTTCCTCTCATTGTCTATCGACATGATTGCACTCACCATGTACTTTCCGGGCATCACATCCAACTTCTGCAGCACATTGCACTTTATAATGTTACTTTCGTTGTACGTAGCAATGGCATCATATACTCCAAAATGAAGAGTATGAATTTCCACAAACACATTTTTTGGGATTCTGGTCCAAATTACATTATTCACACTCTCATTTTGATTTTGTGTACGTCCATGGAGACATTTCTTCAAAAGTTCAGTTGCAAAAAGATCTCTGAAAATTGGTTTTATAGCCTTCATGACAGTTTCTGGTAGACTGCGATGGTGACCTACGTCGTCCTGCACCCACATCTCCTTGTTCATCTTCGTGGTCCCGTAGTTGGCGTCGGCTAAGGTCGGTCTGCTGTCGTCTGGCGCTGGCGCCGTCAAATATCCTCCACCTTTCTCGACAATAGCGCTCCACATGTCCCGGTCGTCCGCAGTGTAAACATACTGGTTTTTTATCCTGGGTCCTCTAGACATCAGTCTTCCTTGGTGTCCAAACAGATTCCTCGTGCGGCATTGTAGGAACGTAACTTCGCCTGGATCTCGACTTTTTCACCGTTTTAAAGGGAAATGAAAGACGAGAGATTGGGTTCAATGTCTGTTCCATTTCCTACCTTATGACCTCTTGAAGCGTCTCGGTTTTTTGCTCGCCGTGCAATCCATGTGCTTTCTGAACTTCCTCTCTCACTATCTGACGAAGAACACTTGTGAAATCAGTTCCTTCCTACATCACAGACATCGATACGACGTTTGGAAGCCGTTCAAACTTCTTACGTGTCATTCTTTTTCGGTGCATTGTCTCGATATACTGGCACCATTTTATGAAGTCGTCTGCTGTCGAAACCTTCCTCAGGAGTCGGGCTTGATACATGTCCTCAGCACAATCCTTCATGAGATGTGCAACCTTATCTTCCTCGTTCATTCTAGGATCCACTATTTTACACAGTTCCAAGACGTCTTGAATGTTGGATGCTGTAGTTACTCCTGCACGCTCTGCCCTGCACTTTAAATTATCTTCAGTCGTTGTGTGTCGCCGAAATACTTGAGCAGTTCCGCCTGGAATACTTCCCTGCTTGTGAACCTCTCCTCGTTGTTCTCATACCATTGCTTGGCAGTGCCCTCCAAATAGAAAAAATACGTTAGCCAAACACACAGTGTCATCCCATTTGTTGTCCGGAACCGCGCTGCTGCTACAGTCGCAGGTTCGAATCCTGCCTCGGGCATGGGTGTGTGTGATGTCCTTAGGTTAGTTAGATTTAAGTAGTTCATAGTGCCATTTGAACCATTTTTCATCCCATTTATTAAATTTGGCTATACGCTCATATACCTTCAGCCACTTGTTTGGATCTTGCCCACAATCACCAAAGAACCCGGAAGGATGTCTCGTGTGGTGGCACACAGTTTCTGTCATCGTAACGTCCTCTTCTTCTTCTGTCTCCGATAAATTGCGATCTGTTGAATATGGCTGGAACTCGGGTTTCTCGCCACGTAAACGGCGGCTCTGTCGTGGCCTGATGGGAGCCACTGTGTCGTCTATAATGTGAGCTATCACAAGTTCCAATACCCAGCGCCTCCACCAGAATAATGTCACGTAGAAGAAGGTGTAATTAGATGAATCACGAACACTAACTTCATTTAACGAAGGTTTATTCAGCACTTGCACATACAAGAGCGTGGAGCGAACTGCCTCCATTCAGAACACATACGGTATATATACAGTAACAGAACATTCCAGTACACTGAGTCTTGACATACTTCTAGAATGTAATCGAACCGAATATAGAAATTAAAATTGTACAGTTGAGGTGAGTTCTGAACTCATGACCGTCCATGCAACAGTCTATCATAACCACTACACCAACGTGACTGTGCTACACAACGTCTTCTGCGAAAATATAAATTGAGGGAAAATACGCTGAAATGCAGGGAAATTGAGGAAGTAATTACGTGTCTTCTGGTTGGCGCAGAACAATTCTTGTACATGGGGACAAGTATGCGATAGCAAGAGGAATCCGAGAAAACGTCGGCAGGGAAGCGAAGGGATCCAGAGAAAAGGTTACTTTTTTTCTGCCAAGGCAGCATTCTGCTGTATGCCTAGTAAGGTTACAGTGATACACGTGAGTTGACTACTGTATTTGACGCTTTTAAGGAAAACAGAGAACCATCTGTGAGACCTGAGTTTCTCCTGGTGTATACAATTTTCAAACAATTTACGGGAATTCAGCCAGGTACTATTAACAGCGACCGCCGATATTTCGGCTGCAGCACACCCCGCCATTTCAAGGCAAACTGCAACGGACAGGCAATGTACAGGCAAATTGAAAACCTCGGTTCTCGGATTAATGCAGCAAAGATAACACACACACACACACACACACACACACACACTGAACACTAGTGCCACACGAGATGACCAAAGTCAGAGATATGGGAAGTGAGACTACGAACTAGCAGGTGAGGTAACATTGACTCTGTCCCTCCGTTGTTTGACCAGGAAGAGAGCAGGATTCCAAACAGAGATTAAACAAAAACCTCCATCGCTGATTACAAGGTTGCTCGCTAATTCAATCTCAACTGCCTCCTTAATACCACTGTCTCAGTGGCTGGACGTGCATCCCAATATCCCGGTGTTGTTGTATAAATAGGGTCCAGTATCCAAGCAATGTTCGACAGTCGCAGATCTACTTCACTGCTGTAATCGTATGTGCCGTTTATGCTCAGTACAACTGGCGACGGCGGCTCTTGTTGAATTGTGAGTTAGAAACTGTAAAAACTGAGTCTTACTGTGATTTAGCATCAAATTATTTTCCACAAGGAATGCGATATACAAACCAAGGTCATTCTTAATGGAACCCAAAACACTCTAATTTTAGATGGAGGTCGGAGAACGCATTTCTCATCGTATTTCCGTAAAATACGACCGATCTTGTTGGAAGTGCTTCCTACGTAAGGCAAAAAGGCAGTACACTTAGATGTCGACTCAATATTATTATCAGTCACCCGATATGCAGTTGGTCGATTTATTTATTTATTTATTTATTGTTCCGTGGGACCAAATTAAGGAGTAGTCTCCATGGTCATGGAACGAGCCAATACATGAAATTATAACACGATATCAGAAACAGATAAAATGAAATATAAAAAAACATATTCAGATGACAAGTTGTAAGTTTAAATAAAGAAAATCAACAATGTAACACTGAAATTTGCTTAATTTTTTAGCTCTTCCAGGAGCTCCTCGACAGAATAGGAGGAGTGAGCCATGAGGAAACTCTTCAGTTTAGACTTAAAAGAGTTTGGGTTACTGCTAAGATTTTTGAGTTCTTGTGGTAGCTTATTGAAAATGGATGCAGCAGTATACTGCACTCCTTTCTGCACAAGAGTCAAGGAAGTGCATTCCACATGCAGATTGGATTTCTGCCTAGTATTAACTGAGTGAAAGCTGCTAACTCTTGGGAATACGCTAATATTGCTAACAACAAACGACATTAAAGAAAATATATACTGTGAGGGCAATGTCAGAATTCCCAGACTATTGAATAGGAGTCGACAAGAGGTTCTCGAACTTACACTACATATAGCTCGAACAGCCCGTTTTTGAGCCAAAAATACCCTTTTTGAATCAGAAGAATTACCCCAAAAAATAGTACCATACGACATAAGCGTATGAAAATATGCTAAGTAGACTACTTTTCATGTTGAAGTGTCACTTATTTCAGATACTGTTCTAATGGTAAATAAAGCAGCATTTAGTTTCTGAACAAGATCCTGGACATGGGCTTTCCACAACAGCTTACTATCTATCCGAACGCCTAGGAACATGAACTGTTCTGTCTCGCCTATAATATGCCCACTCTGTCTGATCAAAATATCGGTTCTTGTTGAATTGTGAGTTAGAAACTGTAAAAACTGAGTCTTACTGTGATTTAGCATCAAATTATTTTCCACAAGCCACGAACTTATTTCATGAACTACATTATTTGATACTGTTTCAATATTACACACAAGATCCTTCACTATCAAGCTGGTGTCATCAGCAAACAGAAATATTTTTGAATCACCTGTAATACTAGAAGGCATATCATTTATATAAATAAGAAACAACAGTGGCCACAGCACCGACCCTTGGGGAACGCCCCACTTAACAGTTCCCCATTGGGACTGAACATCACTACCACTCTCAATATTGCGGAGAATTACCTTCTGCTTTCTGTTCTTAAAGTAAGAGGCGAACCAATTGTAAGCTACTCCCCTTACTCCATAATGGTCCAACTTCTGCAGTGATGTTTTGTGGTCAACGCAGTCAAAAGCCTTCGTTAACTCAAAGAAAACACCTAGCGTTCGTAACCTTTTATTTAACCCGTCCAAAACCTCACAGAGAAAAGAGAATATAGCATTTTCAGTTGTTAAACCATTTCTAAAACCAAACTGAACATTTGATAGCAAATTATGTGAATTTAAATGCTCCAGTAACCTTGTATAGACAACCTTCTCGATAACTTTAGCAAACACCGATGGCATAGAAATAGGTCTAAAATTGTCAACATTATCAATGTCTCCCTTTTGATAAAGTGGCTTCACTACCGAGTACTTTAATCGGTCAGGAAACCGACCACTCCTAAAGGAAAAGTTACAGATATGGCTAAGTACTGGGCTAACATACATAGAACAATACTTCAGTATTCTGCTAGATACCCCATCATATCCATGAGAGTTCTTGGTCTTTAGTGATTTAATTATTAACTCAATCTCCCTCTTGTCAGTATCATGGAAGAACATTTCAGGTAACAGTCTCGTAACACTTTTTTCTAAGAGCGCTATATGATTCCCTGTTGGGACTAGGTTTCTATTTAGTTCACCTGCTATATTCAGAACGTGATTCTTAAATACTGTACATATATGTGACCTATCAGTAACACGGACATTCCCACTACGCACTGATTGTATATCCTCGACCTGTCTCTGCAGACCAACCGCTTCCTTTACGACTGACCATATGGTTTTAATTTTATCCTGAGACTTAGCTATTCTATCTGCATACCACATACTTTTTGCCTTCCTAATAACATTTTTAAGCACCTTACAATACTGTTTGTAATGGGCTGCTGCATTTAGATTTTGACTGTTTCTAACGTTTTGATATAATTGCCACTTCGTTCTACAAGATATTCTTATAACTCTAGTCAGCCACCCAGGCTGCCTGTTTGTGCTAGTACCCTGTTTTGAACGTTCTAAGGGAAAGCAGCTTTCAAAGAGCATGAGAAAAGTCTTGAGAAAAGCATTATATTTATCGTCTACTGTATCAGCGCTATGAACATCTTGCCACTCTTGTTCCTTGATAAGGTTTACAAAGGTCTGTACAGCAACTGGATCAGCTTTCCTAAACAGCTGATGACTATACTTAACACGTGTTGCAGCACAAAAATCTTTTAGAGTTAAAATTTGTGCATCATGATATGAAGTGCCATTCACCTTTTTGCTAACAGAATGCCCTTCTAGAAATGAGGAATGAACAAGAATGTTGTCTATGGTTGTTATACTGTTCCCTTGCACTCTCGTTGGAAATAATACGGTTTGCATAAGATTATATGAATTAAGGAGGTCTACCAGCATACTCTTCCTTGCACAATCCCTTATACAATTAATATTGAAGTCACCACGCACGTTCAATCTGCCTTTCACTATAACCTTTTTGATGAAACGTAGCTTCAAGATGGGACAGCTCAGCTGGCAAAGTCTTAGTGTCGGAAATGACATGTGCCCTGTGTACCAAGATATGAAGTACGCCTTCATGCTGAGGCGGATGGTGACAAATATTAGCCTGTAAATACAAGTTGGTGTCAGTACATTTGCTGTAAACTGCATGTCCCAATGATCCATCATCCTTTCGTCTAACCAAAACGTCAAGAAAGGGAAGGAAACCACCCTCTTCCACCACCATCATAAAACGAATGTTCGGGTGGATTGAGTTCAGATGTTCTAGAAAGGCATTCAAATTCACCCCACCATGAGGCCAAACAACAAAGGTATCATCAATATATCTGCAGAAACAGGTGGGTGTTAAAGGCCTGATTCCAATGCACGTTCCTCGAAGTCTTCCACAAAGAAAGCTGTAAGGATGGTAGCGCAGAGTCTGAGAGGCAGTTGCAAGATAGATAGTGACTACCTAAAATCACCTTGGAATTTTACTGTAGCAGATACGTTCGAGAAGGTGAATCGTTTCGAGATATGAGAGTGCCAGAAATATGATTCACTAGTGGCTTTAGTGAAAGAACTTCTCCATAAGATCCAATGCTGGTATGTGGTCGATTGGAAGGCTTGATTCCAAATCCCAGACAGAATTTCTACCGAAAGCGTAGCATTAGAGATCTGAAAAGCTAGTGTACATTTCTTACGACCTCAATCAGCACACCATCGCCTATAACCCGGTCGATATATCACCGAACCCCTGATATGGCACCGAGACAGAATGTGTTACAAATACTGGAGAAATATCTAGCGGCGGCGGTGTGAGGGAGTTGCAAATACCGGTATCATACCACGCTCCTTAGCCAAATCACTTTCAAAATTCAGTAATTTTATTACCAGGTTGCACCGTCGGCGATGTGTAACTGCGCTATTGGTCTGATACTACACACAGCGGCGATCACCGTCTATATTCAGTCTCATCGTATTTTTGTGGAAAAAACCACTCCATTCAGAGGTAATGTAATACTTAGATTTATAAACCGAGTATAGCTGTTAACATGGATACTTGTATGCACCTGTAGAACCAAGACCGCTTGTGATTGTAATATGGTTGTGGTTTTTAGCATCTGGCGGTCTGTAAGATGATTACGTCCTTCTTTCTATGACACAGTGGAATCACTCGCAAGAAAACTTATGAGACACGTGCACCCATCGTTGATTTTCGGTCAGTATTATTTCGCATCGCCAGCAATCAGTTATTGATCAAGTATTATGCCTAGTAGTAGAGGAAGAGTAATAGGTTCACCTTGAGCATCAGGCTTATAAAGTATGTGTTTGGGTTCCAACATGTGCAAGGGAAATGACTGTGCCCAGTCGTAAGGAAGGTATGGATTTGATGTGGAATACTGTGATTGCAAAGAGAAGAGTATGTCAAGTCATAAGAATGGTACAGATATTTCTATTTCCAGAGCCACAGCCATCAGCAGGGTGTATTTCGGATACTTCGCAATTGAGACAGCGATCATAATATTTTATTGTAAGTATAGGGATAAAATATATATGAGGACGGTCTTTTTTCTGGGACGATTCTGTGAATGCATGCTTGGCGTGCAGCGCTGGTGACCTGTGGCTGGAATGATTCACGTTTTCGGCTAACGGTAGGAGCTGTCCGAATGCAGATGCCTGATGGGGTGTAGGAATGTAGCTGGCTTAACCGTGTCGTCCTCTAGACGCCCAAATAGCGAATTAATAATTAGTATGTTTTGGATAGCTTTCGTGATCTCGCGGAAAATTGAGAATATTCAATATGGACCTGTGTTTGTACTGGACTGTTATTCCCTCCCACGCAAATTGTTCGGTTGACTGCTTCTACACATTTCGCGCATTTATTTAGTTAAGAGCACATCGATTGTGGTGTGCGCATCTGGCAGGTGAAAGACAGGTGGAAGACACGTTTTCTGGTTCTCTAACCATGAGAAACACCTTAGTTGACCTCCTAAATTATAGGAATAATTTAGAATCTGTTATGTCACCGACGTCAGTGTTCGCGAGTGGAAGCATCAGTTTCCTCAATTTTTTTTCGGTTTCTCACGAAAAGGCCTTCGCATACTGGATAAGTTTTTAGTTACTCAGTGATTTACAGCACGATCCATCTCGTTACAGTTTCGTGTCTCTAGAGAAATAATTTCCAGTCTATATCTTCGGAATTATGTTGCGCGAGCAATCAGTAGGTTACTGCTTTGTGCTTTATATCAAGAAGTATCGCGCAAATGGTATAATATTATGGCAAACCATATGAAAATACATTTGTTCTTGTAATCCCAGAGTCTGGAGATCTTTGTAGATATGCAAGCAAGCAGGCCAGAGCCAGAAACAGTAATGCACTTGTGCCTTAGGGAGCCGACCCCGAATTTATAGAACAGTTCTGAAAGTGACTTTGGTGCACTGATGGCGCTCTCATCATGCGTCAGGAGTGGATGGCTTATGACCATCGGCTGCGTGAAAATATCTAGTGCAGCGAGGAGTATACCTACGGCGTATGTCTGTCTTCGCGGTATATGTAGGAGTGTCTGGCGGTCGATAGCTATACAAAAGACGTAAAAGGGGCGATTTTATATGGCGCAGGATACGAATTGTATGTTTACTACATCTACACATTACGTGGTGATATATTGCCGGGTTGGAGATTTGGTTTCACGCTCTAATGGTTCAAATGGCACTGAGCACTATGGGATTCAACGTCTGAGGTCATCATGTCTCCTAGAACTTGGAATTAATTAAACCTAAATAACCTAAGGACATCACACACACCCATGCCCAAGGCAGGATTCGAACCTGCGACCGTAGCGGTCGCGTGGTTCCAGGCTAAAGCGCCTAGAACCGCTCGGCCATTCCGGCCGGCCCATGCTCTAATATTCAAGCTCCCATTCTCAGTGGCAATTCAGTCTGATTGAGTAAGAGTCTTTCCATATTTCACGATCTGTAGGCCACTTAGGCCGGTTTAATTGTCAGTACAACATGGTGATCTGTACAAAACAGTTTTTGCCGCTGAAAGTCCTGTCTGCAGAAAGAAAAAAAGGTGGGCGGTGCTTCCACACCTGCAGCATCAGTAATTCGGCGGGAAGAGAACACGTGATGTCTCGTTAGGGCCATTGGGAAGAATGTAATCCGTGTTATTCTGGGCTATTTTCGTAAACAGGTCCTGGTGGCTGCGCGAACATTTCGTGGTGATGTGTTAGCCACTCTGGGCAGGTAAGCATGCATGCACGGCTAGATACAGCTCGCATGTCCCGTTAGGATTACTAGGAACAATTCAGGCTATTATTCTGGGAGACATTGCAACAGATTTCTATAGCGTGTCCGGAGCAGGGACTTGGCTGTTATTTACATAGTTATGTGACGTCAGTATAACACTGAGAACCTTTCAGCTGCTATGCAACCATCTCTCGGTGCTGGACCCGCACCTCAGCTATGGATCATCATGACAGCAACGGTGCCTAGGTGAACACGTACTTCGACAGGAATTTCTCAGGTGTCAAGTATGAAAGGGATGCCACCACCTCATACTTGTGAGACCCAAACGGATACCTGTGAGTGATTAAGCAGCTGACAGCTGCGTTGTCACTTTGCAGGGCCACTGTTGCACCCCAACTCCTGGAGGCGGGTGCGGAGTCATCAGCGTTGGCGTCAGGTGTAGGGTGGCGGAATGTGTTTTTTATTAGCGATCTTTTGATTAAACTATATTCCACCGATTTCACCAACCAATAGGATGCTGTGAATTGAAAAAAATACCCCATACTTGTGAAGAATATCGATTTAACTAATTAGCATAAATTTTTTACGAGCGTGGTGTTGGCAGTGCAGTAGTTAAGGGGAGGGTGCGCGTGAGTGGGTGACATTGAGCATAACAGCAAGATAAGTGCCAAACACTAGGTAAATTTGCATAATTTTTGTGTAAAACGCAGTACAATAGTTTAAGGGCGTGGATCATAAAGAAGAATGCGCCAAAAATGGCGTTCAAAAGCAAGCGAAATTCGAAAAGTGTACCAGAAAATGGTGAGAGTACATAACTAATTGCTTAATTTGGTATCAAAGGTGGTACAATAGTTTAAGGGGACCCGGAACGTCCTATACCTCCAATGTTAAATGTAAGGAACTTTTTCTTATGAACTATTAACACCAGAATGATTAAACTTTTACAGTATAATATTACATATATTTAATACCATGTACCATACGGATTCTAATTTATTGGTGTTTTTTGGGAAGATATTAATTATTTTGTTACTGAAAATAATTGACACATTTTTTGGCATAGTATCTTTGAAATAAAATCTGTTATCAATTATGTATCACAAAAAGGCTATGATAGAAGGTGTATATTGGCACTGTTTACATTCCTTTGAAAATATTAAGTCCTTATCTCTAATAGTTTAGCAGAAAATGTTCCTTATATGGCAAAAAAGTGAACTTGTGGAAAACGAGTTTCAAAGTTTTACTAACATTTTAGTGGAGTCCAGCACCATAAGAGGGGTTTTCACTGTCACTAGACATCTCCTCAATTAGCCTTCTTTTCACACCTTTCATTCTTTGTCTGGCTTGCTCTCACACTCCTTTTCTTTCCTCTCAGCATCCCATTTCCTCTCATTGTCTATCGACATGATTGCACTCACCATGTACTTTCCGGGCATCACATCCAACTTCTGCAGCACATTGCACTTTATAATGTTACTTTCGTTGTACGTAGCAATGGCATCATATACTCCAAAATGAAGAGTATGAGTCCCATTGTGCTCAGAGCCATTTTTGAAGAGTATGAATTTCCACAAACACATTTTTTGGGATTCTGGTCCAAATTACATTATTCACACTCTCATTTTGATTTTGTGTACGTCCATGGAGACATTTCTTCAAAAGTTCAGTTGCAAAAAGATCTCTGAAAATTGGTTTTATAACCTTCATGACAGTTTCTGGTAGACTGTGATGATGCTTGTATACACGTTCATATCCCTGATATTTGTTGTAGTTGCACCAGGAATTGGGTCCCTGTGGGCATAGTCCATGTAGTGGTTCCTCATCAGTCGATAAGGTGTGGTAGTAAAGTGCCATTACAACCTTTTCCATTGCATCAACATTGTGAGCATTTTGTCTTATTGCCAGTCCATAGTTTCTCTGCAATCTGTTGATTACCTCATCTGTCAATCTTTTAGCTCCACTCAAAGGTTTTCCATCACTGAGTACTTGGCCTTTCATTGTGGTCTTGAGTCGACGCAGCCTTGTTCCCATACATTTCTGAACGTGACCTATGCACTCCTGTTTAGTAATTGTAACATCATTTCCAGAAGGTTTCAACTCAGATACAGCAGCAAAAGACTTCGAATCACCATCACTCACGAACTGTAGGTATCTGACCTTGTACCACAGAAGAGAGCGACTGAAAATGTCTTTGACACCGGAAACTTCCATGGCCCCACTAGACCCACTGTAATTCCTTCGACAGTTTTCTGCATGCTCATCCTTCACTCTTTTAGGACACCGACAGTGCTTGGATTTAATTACAACATGTATAACTTCTGTAGTATCAGCACTTGTTGCCGTTATTACCCCAGTATGTGAAGTGTGCCCGCCCTTGTGCCACGTACCATCTAGTGCGACAGTCAGGTCCCGAGGATTCTGAACATCTGGAATTTCTTCATTCACCGCCACAGCCTCCTCCACTGGTTCTTTCATGGATTCTTGGGAAATATCTTCAACACAGGATCCAACAACCGAGTTATACTTTGAGAATTTCGTTGGTGGTTGTGGTAGATTCATTACACCACAAAACATTTGACCATCAGAGTATCCCTTACCAGTTGACCTTAGAGCATAAACACATCTAATATTTACACAATAGTACTTGCTTTTCTCACTATGAGTTTCACCTTGGCCTATTTCGACATATTCTGAGTTCCAAAATGAAACACTGTAATGACAACTAGTACAATGGAGACAGATTTCTGTTGCAAGTCCTATGTGTTGCTTGACATTTACTGACATACTCAATTTGCAACATTCCTTACACAGCACTTAACTCTCAACCACCTTTGAGGGCAACCAAATGTTAATTATTTCGTTCACATTATCCTCACTACAATTCTCCAATAAACTGCAGTATTTTGCAGTCGATCCATTCAACTTCTTGCTTGTACTAGAGACAGGAGTAGATTTCACTTCATGAATAACCTCACTATTTTCAGAATCATTTCCCAAGGTCGGAGAAATTGTCACAGTTCCACTAGTGTACCACAGAGGAGGCTTCTTCCTCTTGTAAACTCTGTTACTAAATCGAGGTATATTTGATAAGTTCCAGTTATGCAATACAAATACAACACAAATCGTGCAATAACCACCAAATGCTCAATGTAAACAACAGTATCCAAAGACTACAATACGCACACAAAACAATTGCCTATCAAATCATGTTGCCAACATAATATAAAGTCTTTGGAAAGACCGGAATTTTGAAAAACGATGTTTTCAGTTAACATGTATCCATGGAAATTCAATGTTGCGACATGCCCTCTACAGCACATTATTGAAAATAATATTTTCAATACATGGAGTTGACCTACAGGTAAGATTAATATGTCATTTTAAAGAGGAAGATCTGTAGTATTTTATTTCACAATAAACCGAAAACCCAAAATTTAATCATTTTTAGGTTCTGGTGCCCACAAAGGGCCGAACATTAGGTTAAGACACCTAGAGTACAGTGCTGAACATAAGGTTATGCAACATGTTTACCCCATGTAATTACTTCTTACAAGACCTACATCTTCCCAAACAGCAGAGAATGATGAGCAAGAGAAATCCAACCCCCGACAAACTGGATCTTTTATAAATAAACGATATACCCTTGAATTTGCTGTTATGAGATCCTTCCTCTCCACCAAAGATCCACCAATTGTCATATACTCCATACACTGCCTTGAACCCCATAAATTGTTTAAATAAACAATATTCCGCACGTTTTCTAAATTGTTTACACAATATTCCATACACAGCAATCGATTTCCAGACAAATTCTTGAACTAAATAAATAAACTATATTCCACAGACTGCCACAAATAACTAAATAATATTCTATACATTGTCTAAACTGTTAAAACAATATTCCACACTGCAAACAGATTCCCACCAAATGATCGATCAACTAAATCTTTTTCCTGCCAATTTCCGGGAGGAAGGGTGGGACGGGAGGAGGTTTACCAGAGGGGGAGTGGTTAGTTAATTGATAATTGATCATTTAATTAAGTAGTCAATCAAATTGATAAGAGTGAGAGGGGCTATTCCAATAACTCAGACCTGAAAGTGTACCTGTAGCAGTGAGGGGTGAAGTTTCCTGAGAGGTAGGAGGGCTGGGGGGAGGGGAAGGAGGAACAATAGCTTAAGTGCCTGTCAATCAAAATGAAGGAGCCTTTTAGCAGGACCTGTCAATCAAAGGAGAACAATAAGTTAAGTACCTGTCCATCAAAGGAGAATAATAGGTTATTCCCTGAGTGGATACCAGCCCCAGATGTAGGCCACCAGCACTAACAAAATGGACCACAATTGGCTTTGTTCAAATACTCACAGGATCTTCTCTATTACTATTAATGCTATTCTGCACCCTCCTCATTGATGACGGTGTTGGGGAGGGGCAAGTCAGTATGTGCTGAGACATCCATACCTTGCTTTTACACCGATTTTGACAAGACCGATACGATAATGATGATGACAGAGAAAGATACTGCGGTGCTACTGGGTCAGACTGATGGGAACATCTGGGCTGCGATGATGTTTCCCGATGCTGCTGTTGCTGCTGCTGCGGACCCGAACCAGTAACTTCAGCGGTGGTGGTTTGTTGCTCGGCCCATGAACGCCAGAGCGGCGGTTAGGGTTGGCGGCAGTCGTGGCGGCAATTGCGGCAGCTTGTTGTGCGGCACTAGCAGCGCCCTAATAGCTAATGCGTGTTTTACCGGACGCTGAGTTGGCGAGGGCAAAGGTTTAGCCACCATCGCTATGTGCGCCACACTGTGTTGCGTCTGCGTAGACCCAACCGCTGTAGAAGAATAGTTAAAAAAATTATAGTTAAATACATTGCTTACCGCTGCTGGTGCAGTAAAAGAAAGAATTCTAACGATCACAAGGTTATAAGCAGAGTGAGTAATTACCTTTTTTGTTCTGGCTCCAAGGCATTAACACTTAATCGGGCGACTCCACCACACCCTCAAAGAAGTCATCATCGTTCAGTGGCCCTTTGTCTGACCCATTCAGGCATGTGATCGTTCCCATCACAATCAGCATCTTTCAATTGATCCAGCTCGCCTACACCAGCAACGAACAACAAGATATATGACCCGAAAAAACAAGTATGAAATAAGAAAATTTTGAATCGCTACTATATAAAAACAAATAACAATGAATTTTTTACTTACATGGCACTTCTGGCTGTGAACCCAACCTCAGAAGGCTGGACTTCGAGAGTCTGCCACAGTGTAGCCACCTCCTGTTTCTCCTCACACTCCAAGATAAAATCCTGGAGTTGTACTATAACAAGGAGATGGAATTAATGAGGCAAATTTAACACACACAAAAATTTACATTCAAAATACAAATTATTTACTCACTTGGTAATCCTGTCTCCAGAACTCTACGCCTCTTGCTGCTACACTGTGAATCGTTGCTGCTGCTACCTCTCTTCATCTTGGGGAGAAAAAAACACGTACACCAAAAATAACTCTGAGTACTATGGGACTTAACATCTGAGGTCAGCAGTCGCCTAGAACTTAGAACTACTTAAACCTAACTAACCTAAGGACATCACACACATCCATGCCTGAGGCAGGATTCGAACCTGCAATTGTAGTGGTTTCTGGGTTCCAGACTGAAGCGCCTAGAACCAATCGTCCACACTGGCCGGCCACACGTACACACAGAGATGATGGTACGCACAACAAGGCAGACAGCAGCAGACTGAGGACAAATGGAGGTTAATTGTGGTTTTATACACTACTGGCCATTAAAATTGCTACACCGAAAAGAAATGCAGATGATAAACAGGTATTCATTGGACAAATATACTAGAACTGACATGTGATTACATTTTCACGCAATTTGGGTGCATAGATCCTGAGAAATCAGTACCCAGAACAACCACCTCTGGCCGTAATAACGGCCTTCATATGCCTGGGCATTGAGTCAAACAGAGCTTGGATGGTGGGTACGGGTACAGCTGCCCATGCAGCTTCAACACGATACCACAGTTCATCAAGAGTAGTGACTGGCATATTGTGACGAGCCAGTTGCTCAGCCACCATTGACCAGACATTTTCAGTTGGTGAGAGATCTGGAGAATTTGCTGGCGAGGGCAGAAGTCAAACATTTTCTGTATCCAAAAAGGCCCGTACAGGACCTGTAACATGCGGTCGTGCATTATCCAGCTGCAATGTAGGGTTTTGCAGAGATCGAATGAAGGGTAGAGCCATGGGTCGTAACACATCTGAAATGTAACGTCCACTTTTCAAAGGGACGTCAATGCGAACAAGAGGTGACCGAGATGTGTGATCAATGGCACCCCCATACCATCACGCCAGGTGATATGCCAGTATGGCGATGACGAACACACACTTCCAATGTGCGTTCACCACAATGTCGCCAAACACGGATGCGACCATCATGGTGCTGTAAACAGAACCTGGATTCAACCGAAAAAATGACGTTTTGACATTCGTGCACCCAGATTCGTCGTTGAGTACACCATCGCAGGCGCTCCTGTCTGTGATGCAGCGTCAAGGGTAACCGCAGCCATGGTCTCCGAGCGGATAGTCCATGCTGCTGCAAATGTCGTCGAACTGTTCGTGCAGATGGTTGTTGTCTTCCAAACGTCCCCATCTGTTGACTCAGGGATCGAGACGTGGCTGCACGATCCGTTACACCCATATGGATAAGATGTCTGTCATCTCAACTGCTAGTGATACGAGGCCGTTGGCATCGAGCACAGCGTTCCGTTTTACCCTCCTGAACCCACTGATTCAACTTTCTGCTAACAGTCATTGGATCTCGACTAACGCGAGCAACAATGTCGCGATACGATAAACTGCAATCGCGATAGGCTACAATCCGACCTTTATCAAAGTCGGAAACGTGATAGTACTCATTTCTCCTCCTTACACGAGGCATCACAACAACGTTTCACCAGCCAACGCCGGCCAACTGCTGTTTGTGTATGAGAAATCGGTTGGAAGCTTTCCTAATGTCAGCACGTTGTAGGTGTCGCCACCGGCGCCAACCTTGTGTGAATGCTCTGAATAGCTACTCATTTGCACATCACAGCAGCTTCTTCCTGTAGGTTAAATTTTGCGTTTGTAGCATTTCATCTTCGTGGTGTAGCAATTTTAATGGCCAGTAGTGTATATAGACCGAGGAGATGAATGAGAGAGCTTAATTTGAATGTGCAGTCAATGAGAAGTTTTTATGGAATGTCAGTATTTGCTTGAAGGACTTGATGCGACCATCGTCTCTCCCTCCAAACAACAGGTATGCTAGACCTGAGTTTCTCCTGGTGTATACAACTTTCAAATAACTTCCGGGAATTCAGCCAGGTAACACTTTCAGCGACCGCCGATATTTCGGCGGGACAACACCTCGCCATTTTCAAGGCAAACTGCAACTCACAGGCGGCGTACATGCAAATTTAAAACCTCAGTTCTCGGACTGAAGCAGGAAAGATAATACACACACTAATCACTAGTGCCACCAAAGATGACCAAAGTCAGAGCTATCGATAGTGAGACTATGAATTCGCAGGTGAGATAGCATTGACTCTGTCCCTCTGTTTTTTGAGAAGGGAGAGAGCCGGATTCCAAACAGAGTTTAAACAGAAACCTCCATCCCTGGTAACAAGGTTGCTCGCTAATTTAATCTCAACTGCCTCCCTAATAACACTGTCCCAATAGCTGGCAATGTTCGGCAATAGCAGATCTATTTGGCTGCTGTAATCGTGTGTGCCATTTATGCTCAGTACATCGGTCCTCCACGGTCCTGACAGTTTGACCAATATATGCCACGCCGCAGCTACAGGGAATGCGATATACACCCGCCTTACACAGTCCAAGATCATCCTTAACGGAACTCAAAAGTGCTCTAATTTTAGATGGAGGTCGGAAAACACATTTCACATCGTATTTCCGTAAACTACGACCGATCTTGTTGGACGTGTTTCGTACGTAAGGCAAAAAGGCAGTAGACTTAGGTGTTGACTCAGAATTATCATCAATCACCCGATGTACAGTTGGTCGATAGCGCAACGCACGTTCAATCTGTCTATCACTATAACCATTTTGATGAAATGTAACCTCAAGATGGGACAGCTCAGATGGCCAAGTCTCAGCGTCAGAAACGACATGGGCCCTGTGTACCAAGGTACAAAGTACCCATTCACGCTGAGCCGGATGGTGACAACTATTAGCCTGTAAGTACAAGTCAGATAGTAAACGTTGCATCTTTTGCCCTGTGGACAAGGGCAATGCCACCGTTGTTTTAAATAAACATGATTATGTACAAAAGATGCAACGTTTACTATCTGATTGAGCATATCGCAGAATCGATACTGACCCCACAAAAAGTGTTGAGAGAAAGACCAACAGCCTCCTGAAGAAAAGTGGTTTGTCGCAGGACACTATCAAGAGTCTTAACACCAATAGTGCTGTTCCCCCTAGGTTATATGGTCTTCAGAAGGTTCACAAGGAAGGGGTTCCTTTCCGTCCTATAGTGAGTAACATTGGCACTCCGACGTATCATGTAGCCAAGTATCTTGCTTCTCTGTTGTGTCCACAAGTAGGTCGGTGTGAACATCATATCAGGAAATCATCTGACTTTTTACGTCGTTTGGAGGGACTGAGGTTGTATGACTCTGATATTTTAGTGAGTTTCGATGTGGTCTCTCTCTTCACTCGTGTTCCTCTGTCTGATTCGTTGCGGTAATTGAGGACAGGTTTGGTGCTGAATTAACTAATCTCTTTCGCCATGTGTTGACATCCACTTACTTTTTATTTAATGACCAGTATTACGAGCAGACAGATGGAGTTGCGATGGGTAGTCCGTTGTCTCCTGTGATCGCAAATTTGTTTATGGAAGACTTCGAGGAACGTGCATTGGAGTCGGCGCCTTTGAAACCTGCCTGTTTCTTTAGGTACGTTGACGATACCTTCGTTGTTTGGCCTCATGGAAGGGAGAATTTGAATGTCTTTCTAGAACACCTGAACTCGATCCACCCGAACATTCGTTTTACGATGGAGGTGGAAGAGGATGGTTGCCTTCCCTTTCTTGACCTGTTGGTTGGGAGGAAGGATGATGGATCATTGGGACATGCAGTCTACAGGAAACGTACTCACACTGACTTGTACTTACAGGCTAATAGTTGTCACCATCCGGCTCAGCGTGAAGGGGTACTTCGTACCTTGGTACACAGGGTCCATGTCGTTTCTGACGCTGAGACTTTGCCATCTGAGCTGTCCCATCTTGAGGTTACATTTCGTCAAAATGGTTATAGTGATAGACAGATTGAACGTGCGTTGCGCTATCGACCAACTGTACATCGGGTGATTGATGATAATTCTGAGTCATCAACTAAGTCTAGTGCCTGTTGGCCTAACGTAGGAAACACGTCCAACAAGATCGGTCGTATTTTACGGAAATACGATGTGAAATGTGTTTTCCGACCTGCATCTAAAATTAGAGCACTTTAGAGTTCCGTTAAGGATGATCTTGGACTGCGTAAGGCGGGTGTATATCGCATTCCCTGTAGCTGCGGCATGGCATATATTGGTCAAACTACCAGGACCGTGGACGACCGATGTACTGAGCATAAACGGCACACACGATTACAGCAGCCAAATAGATCTGCTATTGCCGAACATTGCTTGGATACTGGTCACCCCATGTTATATAATAACACCGAGATATTGGCATGCACGTCCAGCTATTGGGACAGTGTTATTAGGGAGGCAGTTGAGATTAAATTAGCGAGCAACCTCGTTAACAGGGATGGAGGTTCCTGTTTAAATTCTATTTGGAAGCCGGCTCTCTCCCTTGTCAAAAAACAGAGGGACAGAGTCACTGCTACTTCACCTGCGAATTCATAGTCTCACTATCGATAGCTTTGACTTTGGTCATCTTTGGTGGCACTAGTGTTTAGTGTGTGTGTTATCTTTCCTGCTTCAGTCCGAGAACCGAGGTTTTAAATTTGCATGTACGCCGCCAGTCCGTTGCAGTTTGCCTTGAAAATGGCGGGGTGTTCTCCCGCCGAAATATCGGCGGTCGCTGTAAGTGTTACCTGGCTGAATTCCCAGAAGTTATTTGAACAGGAATGCTTTTATGGTTAACGGTATTTACGCGAGCGTGCATGCACATGATGAAGGCTTTTAGCAGTGAGAAGTTTACTGTTTGTCAGGCGTATGTTGAAAGCAGGACATTACTATTTCCGGGAAGGGTAAGACGTGATGCCTCGTTAGGACGATCAGGAAGAATGCAGTCGGTGTTATCCTGCACTGTTTTCGCGACAGTTCCTGTTAGGACAAGAATTTTTATGCAGAGAAGCTGGGACATCACGAAAGCTCCTACAACAACAGTAAATGCGACCATTAATTATTTCTGCGACACTTCACGAATTCTGAGAAGGGACTGATCAGTAATGGACGGGCTGTCCCATTAGGCTCACTAGGGTGAATGCACCCTGTGTTATTCTGGGAAGCATATCAACAAATTTCCATAGCACGTCTGGAGGGAGATTTGGCTGTTAGTTACATAGACATGAGTCATCAGTCTAACACTGACAACCTTTTAGCTGCACTTGTGCAGGTGAGTCACTATGCAAACATCTCGTGGCAATGTGTCAGTCTCGCTGGGCCGGTAAACTCGTACATGTGGTCCGACGCGTGTTGTGTGAGGGATGGGCTGCCCCGTTAGGATTGCTGGGGAGAACGCACCCTGTATTATTCTGGGAAGCTTTAAAAGATTTCTATAGCACGTCTAGAGGGGGACTTAGCTGTTATGTATATAGACTTGTGACATCAGTATAACACTCAAAGAACTCTAACTGTATACCCGAAAATAGACGTGAATTTCACCTGCTGGCTACAGGCAGCAGCAACATCTGGCTCGCATCCGGCTAGCTTTGCAAAGGTGTGCCCACGCATTGGATCTCTGTAGGCAAAAGTTTGCTGATACGTCACAGTCGAATGTCTTAACAACAGTGCGAAAACCTTTTTTATGTGCAATGAGTGTTTGTGCAGTGCATTATTTCAGCTGTTTAAGCATTGTCAGCGTGTTTCCAGAGCGTTATACATGCATTATTTTTGTAATTTCCGAGTAGGTTGCTGGTCTGTAGGCTGTGCAGTGCATTATTTCAACAGTTTACAATTAGTGAGCTTGTTTGCAGAGCATTATACATGCATTATTTTGACAGTTTAAGAGTTTTTTGTGTGTCTGCACATCAGCATACTTCATTATTTCGGTGACTTATGAGTAGTTTGCAGGTCTGTAGGCTGTGTATTGTGACCCCAAGCATGTCAGAGTGAGTGTTTTATATCAGTGTAAGAAATAAACTACATGGAATCCATCCCTAAATAAATTTTCCCCAAATAAATATAGTAAACTCCTTCCTCTCCAGCAGCCCAGCACAAGATGAGACCTTTTCCCGCCATTTTCCCCCAGACCGCCATGGGACCATAGCACCCTCTGGTGGCAATACTGCATACTACGTCAGTTGGATTCCAGACCTCATGGTGAACACACTGGATGGAGCTACTGCCTATGACAATTCAAATTGTCGAAATAAACACTGCATGCAAAATAAAGACTTACATCCATCCTATCCAGCACCCCAGCACAGGCAGAGTCCATTTACTGCCAATTCCATAAGAGAGGTGGCGGTCGGATGACTTAGGTTAGTGGAGGTAAACCAAGTGACCTTTTTACACTGCCTAAATTTGAACTTCCCGCCATTTTATTAGGGAGGGGGAGGGGAGGGGAGGGGGGAGGGGACGGTAGGGGTTAGGTTATTGAGTTAGCCAAATTGACTTATTTTCCCGGATAAATTTTAACTTCCCGCTATGACCTCATTGCGACGTTGCCATATCTATTGCCGCCATCTTGGATCCGCCACTTCAATAAATTTGTGCAACAATGCAATTTATGGTGGTGGCAGCTTTGTCCCCCTACTCACAGTTTACATATGGTGGCAGAACATACAGCCTAGACACACAAGGAGGTAGCTGCAAAGAAAACACTCATTTACGAAATAACCCCGAGTTAGGCAAAGAATATTCCAATAACATAGATAGTGGCAGCCTAAGGCAAAATACAAAAAATCTACCTAATAATAATGTTACAGATGCTTCATCCACACACAGTTCTCAGCGTACACTAACAAGAGAGGAAGACAAATGTCATGATCTATCACAGGATACAGACAGAAACCCTAAACAATACAAGAACAACGTAACTGATTATGAAGATCTTGAGAGTCACTTACGCATTAGCAGGCTAGAAAAGAAGGAAATTTTTCAGACTGCTCAGCATTACGTTCTCCAACAACGGAGCAGACAGACAGAATGATACTTACGCCATCTGACATCTTGAGCTCAGCAGACGCATTCAGCAAGCATTCACATAGATAAAGTATATAAGGATTTCGTGAGGGCGCGTGGGCGCGTTTATTACGATCGTAAAGAGACAATGTGTAAGTGTTATGCCTTCACTAGATATCTTCTACTGTGGTGATCTTACAACTAAACTCCAATAGGTACACTTTGGTTCGTTTAGAACTAGGCAGACTTCTGAACGAAGTACAGGCAGATACAATCTGTCTCCAAGAGACGTGTATATTCATGGCAAGAAACTTCCAGCCCTTCCCAAACATCTCATAACAATTACTTGGACCTAAAATGCCAAGGCTGCAGGACAAACACTTACATACTGCAACAATGCAGAAGGAACCGAACCAGCAAGACTGACATCTCATTAGTATATGCGAAGTCCACAATATACTTAAACAAATGGAAAGTACTGGAAAACACCACACTCAATTACCATAATGCCATACTCAGCTAGACAGACACTATGCAAACAGGAACATACAAGCTTCACATCAACAAAAACAATGACTTCTTCTAAACAAAGTTGACTGGCAAAAATTAAGAGACGTGGTTGAGAAATGTTCCCTCCATACAGTCAATGATATCATAGACTACAAAGTACACATTCTGACGAACATGCTTCAGAATGTGCAACAACTGCAAGGTGGGCCCCCATTACATGGAAAACCGCGAATGTAGTAACCATCAAAAAGTCAAAGGATGCAGATGCAAGGGACCCAAAGACTTGAAGACCATATGTCTCTTGCACACTTTGGCTAAGGTACAGGAGAGGCTTCTCTGTGATCAGCTACAGCCACACAGGAGGCTCTTCGACCTTAATCTACATCATTATGTCATTAGACCCAAAAGCTCCGTAGTGGACACAGTTAATCACATGCTAGAAATAGTATTGGACACACAAGAAAAATGAGCAGTAGCAATAGCAATACACATAGCCACTGCCTTCAACAATCCCTGTAGGCCTGCGTTGCAAACGGCTACGAGAGATGCAGATACTGACAGTTATATGCAATAGGTTACTCGACTACTGCAAAGATAGGATGCCTAAGTGGCAAGCAGGAAAAAAAGGTCATCAAGGAAATAACTAAAGGATGCCAACAAGGCCCAATAAGTGGGCCAATTTTCTGGGATATTGCCATAGAGCCACCCCTAAACAACCTGGGCGAAAATGATAGGGTTAAGAGTATAGTAACCTATGCTGATGACTTGCTAGTTGTAAGAACTGCAGACTCGAGAGCGCAACTCTAAAACAAGCCTACACAACTCCTTGCAAAAATAAGAAATTGGTGCAGCCATAACAAGCTCACGACTGTGGCAAACCAGACAATAGACTTATTGACCAAACTCCACCATCAGATTGAACAACATTAGCATACAGAGAAAGAACAACTAGATACCTAGGCATATACCTCGATGGACGATTGACATTCAACGAGCACATAAACTTATAATTAAAAAGTGAGAAGACTAATGCACAAATTTACCACGCTAAATTCAACTCATTGCAGACAACCATTTCAGACACTATAACTGTATTGAAAACCTGGGCACATTGACTGTCACTATGGCCCACAAAACCACTGTGAGGCATAGACAAAGAGGTGTATTGCTCAAAATGTCAGGAGAATTTGGCATCACGTCTGTTGAGGCTCTATGCATTGTACTTGCAACATATCTCGCTGACATAACCGTTAGACATAGAGCAGCAGTATACTGGCTCAAACAGGGAAGACTGGACAAGGTACACGAGACATAAGAGGAGCATATTATATATAATCGCTAATTAAATGTTCAAATGTTCAAAATCATCTAAGGGATAAAGCTGCATAGGTCATCAGTCCCTACACTTACACACTACTTAAACTAACTTATGCTAAGAACAACATACATACCCATGCCCGAGGGAGGACTCGAGCCTCCGGTGGGAGGGGCCGGGGCCAATTAAATCTTCGGACTTTTAAGACTTGGCAAAAATAATGTGAAAGGGCTGACAAGGGTCGTCGGGTCTTCTCCTTCTTCCTGAACATCTGGGAACGTTAGAGGCTCAGAGACGTTGACCCAAGCAGCGGTATGGTAAACTTCCTGACAGACCATGGCCCTTACCCAACCCACTTGCTCCACTTTGTATATGTTTACATGTGGTTCAAGCGAATGTGGGGAACATGAATCCCCTGAAGACATAACACTAAAATGCGACACACTCACTCACATAAGACTTATGACGGAAATCGAAGACATAAGGCAAGCCTTAAGATACCCAGATAAATGGAGAATGCTTAAGCAGATCACTGATGAAATATCAAGGGTGCTGCGTAAGGCTTATAAGTAACAACTACCATATATGAGATCACAACCAGACATAAACCCTACACTGCAACCAGATTCATGGGACAACAGAGATTCAAACACTGATGTGAAAACAGATGATGACATGAACATACCAGTATCAGCAGATACAGATACATATATAGCATAGTAGCAGATCACACAATTGCAACAGTATTGAAAGTAATAAACATTGAATTTAGAAACGAGTTAGTAATAAGAAATAACACAACGAATTTTCTTATTTGTACAAAGTAAAACAAGTAATTCTTTAGTTTTTTAGGATCATTATTTTCAGACATATAATTTGTGTAATATTCAAACTGTATCAGTTGCAAACTATAAAACATATGTATTTTATAATATTGTACAGAAACATACATATGTAGTATCATAAGACTAAACTAGACAAACATGAACGCACTGCATAGATAAGAAGTGCTTTTCAGGGAGATGAGGCTCAAGGTCAACTTTCCAAGGCCCCTCTGTTGCTTATGGCACAGGCTAATGGAGAAAATAATTTTAGTAACAAATAGTACTGTTAAACCTCATACAAAAACCATGTGGAGTTAATCTAGAGATAGGTATACTTACAGCAGTAACCACAGTAAAATACAATATGCTAATTCGGGTGAGACAGGCTCGAAGTCTTTACCAAAGGCTTCCCACTCAAAGTAAGCTGGTAAAGGGACCTCGTTTATTATCTAACTCGTTTCTTTCCTCTATTATTTCTTCTTAACAATACAGTAAAAATTTTTCCTTTCACTCAATGTACTTTACCTATCACATTTTTTAAATTAACAATATATTTTTGTGAAAGACAAGAAAAATAAGAGCACTGAGAAAAGCTGTAGAAAAAGACGAGTCTGTCTCTGTAGCTTTTTACTTACTAATGATTAGTAGTAAACGACACACTAATTACGTAAGTGGAGGGTAACTCTGTAATGTTAATAAATAAATAATGGCGGTAGGCACCCGTTCAGCGGAAGTACGACTCCATAGTGGGAAGCTGGGACAGGGCTTGTGCCTGCAGTGATGTGGCAGCAGTGTGCCAAAGGAGCTGCCTGTAGAACTCGCCCACATTGCAAAACGACCTTCTCTGGCCGAACACAGCGATGCTATGCCCCATACTCGTTTTCACGTGGCGTATCGTGTTTTGGGGCATCTAAACGCCAAGAGAAGTTCGTTCTACAGGATAATGCAGTCGAGCTTAGCAGTGCTATGGGCTGTGTGTGTTCAGCCTGCTCGCTCCGATGGGACTGTTATGCGGTAACTAACTGTGAATGAAACCTAACGTTGTGGCTGCGTCCCACTGCGGACACCAGTTGTCATGGATGTACCGACGATAGGGCTTAGGTAGGATGTGGACATCCAGGGGTGTCAGGAAATTGTTGAAGGTGTAAAACCACAGATGTTCTGATCCGTTGGCTGGTGTTTATTGCTGCATAAGTATACAGGTAAAGAACTGCAGCATGCAGGAGACCACCACTGTCAGACTCAGAGGTATGATCCCCCAAAAGAAGAGCAAAATAACACATCTGATCAGTACGAGAGCTGGCAAAAGAAACAGTGACCACACAACGTCGGTGCGCTCTCGCAAGTCCACTCTGAGTTCCGCAAATGACCGTTCTCTGCCCTCTTATTGGCTGTCAGAGGGTCCTTTGGCTGTATACCTCCACCATCAACACTTTGCAAGAGTGTCCATTCTCAGCAGTAGCCAATGTGTGAGAACATTGTCCACGTGCACTAAGCGTGGCCGCATGTGCAGTATCTGGAGACAAACGGTACTGCACCAGCCTGAGCCCATTCGTAACCCTACAAATTGACCTCATTGGAAACCAAAAGAATTGAAAGAGTATAAAAAATTTTTAATTTCCAATGTCAAATAAACCTTCTCTCACAGTCTGACCTTCCACTATATATATAAGCACTTTCTGGATATCATGTGTTTCCTCACAACACAGGACACTTCACTTATGGAAGGAAATAGTCTTTCTCCCATCGCTCAATTTGTGAGTTGAACAGAAAATAAATGGCGAGTGGTAATGTGAGATACACTCCATACCTGTTGTGTAAAGACTTGCAGAGTATAAATAGGCACTTTTCCCAGGCTTGTAGCTTAGCAGAAGCAGTACGAAAGTATTTAGCTTGGAATAACACAATAATTTTACATGTTCCTTAGATACACTAATTTTCGCTATATGGGTACTTTGGTTTGATGGAAATTTGCTATTGGTGTAGACGAAATGTTACACTATTCAGGATCATGATCGTGTAGAGTGTTTTCCCTGACATTAAAAACAACATGCCGGTTGATATGCACTCTTCAGTTCAGTCATAAAACCCACGTTATCTTCTGCATTTTTCTTATGTGGTGAAATTTTGTATTGAACACTGACCAGAAGTCAGGTGCAGTAAATTTATGTCCTTCTGGGTCTCATGGACAAGAAAGCGAGCTGAGTTCCACATAGTCAATGTTTATGGAGTACATTTTGTTAGTTTGTCTCCAGGAAGGACATAAGATGTGTTTCAAAACTGGGCAGACTACTGGCATTAATGATATAGATCTTCAGTTGCGTGTGCAAGTCAGTGATAGTTCACACAGCATACACAAAATGTTAGAGAATGTATCGACAGCGAAACATAGTTCCTGGTTTTTAATAGTGGCGCTGAAAATGTGTTAGAACTCACAATTGAACTTGGTAATTATTATATGTCACCCATCACTCCTACGATCTGCATTGTAACGTAAGAATTAGCATAGTAAATCCGTTAGTTGAAAAAGCCTTCTTACTAGCGTGTTGAGTCATCTTTTCTCGCACCCAATTCGTCATGCACTCAGTTTGTCACGATACAGTGTTACATGGGTTGGAAAACCCACTGCATAAGTAGAAAGATACCGAAATGTGCTATTTTTGAACCGGTAGTACATTCGTAACCATTCTTGAGTGAAATACATTCAAATGAAAGCGCTTGTTACTGAAGTTGACGTATGCACAGAAGGGGAAAGTGCAGAATACACAATGCAAACGTGCTGGTGATGATTTAACACCATCCAACTGTCCTAGGAAATCAAAAGAGCATACTGCATTGACCTGCAGGACACACAGAACTCCTACTATCTCTCCTACATAGGAATTACATACAGCTTCTCATAGTAGGACATTCCCAGCAAGTCACAAAACACAGCCTGTTATGCAGGACTGCGTATGTCCCACTTCTCAGTATACATGAGCGACAGACATAGACATCAAACGTTTCTTAGGGATTTCTATATAATTTCTGGCAAACACCATCTAAGATTTTAGTTTTTTAGCTTATCAAAAGAAGCACAAAGGACTCATACACACACACAAGAGCTGCAAATAGCGTTAGATTATTTGTTGATGTATCTTCCAGATCACTGTAAGTGTCAAGGATGTAACTTTATCTCAACTACATAGGTTTCCCGCAGTTCGTTATCATATATACCTATAAAAATCCCAATTATTATCAATGTGCATGATGAGAGTGAGCTCCTTGGCGGAATCAGACAAGACAAATAAAAAGCAAGAGCGTTTGATATCCGATCTTAAACAATATACCACATTGATGCTGTGAAGAAGAACAGAACAGTATTGTAGGTCACCAGAATCTCTCTCTCTCTCTCTCTCTCTCTCTCTCTCTCTCTCTCTCTCTCACACACACACACACACACACACACACACACACACACACATACAAAATTGTCAAGCAAACGGCTAGACAGAAATTGTTGTCACTGACTTAGAATCACTACAACTATAAAACTGAGCGACTAGACTTATGTCGACTATATGATAGAGAAATGGTGTACTTCAGATCATCACATAAGCATCTTCGTTTGATGTACTCTAGCCTCTAGAGGGGATGCAACTTGATTATTCAGGTTTGCGTCAGAAATACGGACCGTTACTTTGGAAAAGGACTTCCAGCACTGTGTATCTAACTTAAGGTAACCGCAGGCACATAGTCACTGTTCTAAAGTTGCAGTTTGTAGTTTCATAGAAGCAGCATGTAAATCATGTACTTGCAAATGTTGAAAGTAGTTCAAGATATGTCAGAGTAGTCGTTTTCATTTAGACTGTGAATGTATTATATTTCAATACACATAAACAACATATGAATCCAACGTTTCCAACTGATTTCTGAATCATTTCTGACAAATTATAAGAGTACTTGTAGGCAAGGTGTGTTATAATAGTCCATACAAATGGTGTAGGTGGATGTGGCTCAGTTGGTAGAGTACTAGTGGTTGCAGTACTTTCAGTACATATTCAAGCAGTAGTTCCCATGGCAAATTCAGGAAGGTGGCCGTGATATATTCATGCTGTAAACTGCTGTGGTCTCGAACCAAGCCGTAGTAGCAACGTCAAAACCATGGATTCAAAGCCTGCTGTATCACTGCAACCACAGTTTCTTTTAACAGAACCAGTATTATTTTTTAAGTGACACTGATTTTAGCTGTAGGTATGCATTTATGTAATGGAAATTTTGGTATTGATGTGTGTGAAACTTTAAACTCATTGGTTCTTCTTATAAGCACACTAGCACTGCATTTTAAAGTGATTTTTCACGCAAATTTTAAGTGTCTTAGATTATACGAGGGCAGTTCAATAAGTAATGCAACACATTTTTTTTCTCGGCCAATTTTGGTTGAAAAAACCGGAAATTTCTTGTGCAATATTTTCAAACATTCCCGCTTCGTCTCGTATAGTTTCATTGACTTCCGACAGGTGGCAGCGCTGTACGGAGCTGTTAAAATGGCGTCTGTAACGGATGTGCATTGCAAACAACGGGCAGTGATCGAGTTTCTTTTGGCCGAAAACCAGGGCATCTCAGATATTCATAGGCGCAGAATGTCTACGGTGATCTGGCAGTGGACCAAAGCACGGTGAGTCGTTGGGCAAAGCGTGTGTCATCATCGCCGCAAGGTCAAGCAAGACTGTCCGATCTCCCGGGTGCGGGCCGGCTGTGCACAGCTGTGACTCCTGCAATGGCAGAGCGTGCGAACACACTCATTCGAGATGATCAACGGATCACCATCAAACAACTCAGTGCTCAACTTGACATCTCTGTTGGTAGTGCTGTCACAGTTGTTCACCAGTTGGGATATTCAAAGGTTTGTTCCCACTGGGTCCCTCGTTGTCTAACCGAACACCATAAAGAGCAAAGGAGAACCATCTGTGCGGAATTGCTTGCTCGTCATGTGGCTGAGGGTGACAATTTCTTGTCAAAGATTGTTACAGGCGATGAAACATGGGTTCATCACTTCGAACCTGAAACAAAACGGCAATCAATGGAGTGGCGCCACACCCAGTCCCCTACCAAGAAAAAGTTTAAAGCCATACCCTCAGCCGGTAAAGTCATGGTTACAGTCTTCTGGGACGCTGAAGGGGTTATTCTGTTCGATGTCCTTCCCCATGGTCAAACGATCAACTCTGAAGTGTATTGTGCTACTCTTCAGAAATTGAAGAAACGACTTCAGCGTGTTCGTAGGCACAAAAATCTGAACGAACTTCTCCTTCTTCATGACAATGCAAGACCTCACACAAGTCTTCGCACCCAAGAGGAGCTCACAAAACTTCAGTGGACTGTTCTTCCTCATGCACCCTACAGCCCCGATCACGCACCGTCGGATTTCCATATTTTTGGCCCAATGAAGGACGCAAACCGTGGGAGGCACTACGCGGATGATGAAGAAGTTATTGATGCAGTATGACGTTGGCTCCGACATCGACCAGTGGAATGGTACCGTGCAGGCATATAGGCCCTCATTTCAAGGTGGCGTAAGGCCGTAGCATTGAATGGAGATTACGTTGAAAAATAGTGTTGTGTAGCTAAAAGATTGGGGAATAACCTGGTGTATTTCAATGCTGAATAAAAGAACCCCTGTTTCAGAAAAAAAAATATGTTGCATTACTTATTGAACTGCCCTCGTATGTAAGACATCTAACATTTCCAGTGGTGGACGTGATGACTTGATGATATGTGAAACATGCTCTTGATTGAGCAGGAGATAGTGAGATTTTTATTAGCAAGCATGCATGCCCCCATACGATTACTAAATAATTTTTTGATGAATGATGAACGCCTGCATGATTCATCCAACAAAGGCGCTTGTCAGCACATCTTTCTGCTGCTCACAATAGTTGGTGTTAGGAGATATAGTGCGAAACAGATGTGTGTGCGGACTTTGAGAAATTCTAGAAACCTGCTAGGTTGTAAGATATTGAAATATGTTCAACTATAGTGAAATAGTTCTAACAAATGTCGAACTTAGACCTACCCAAGGTTATGAGGAGTTGGTTATATGAAGGCTACTATGCAATATTTCGGTTGAAATTTGGACTTTGAGTATCCTATATGAAGTGGGAATACGGTGGGAAAGTGAACAATTTGTGCACTTCACAGTATTAACTAGATAATACTTCATTCCACACGTTAATACGTTTTGCTAAAAGTTGTAACAAAATCCCCTCCACAACTGTGAAGAAGATCACTGATCTGAATGCAGTCCATATAGTGAAAAATCCGAGATAGCAGTCCTGAGGGAACTGGTGCAGTCTCCATGTTAATAAGATTACAACTGAAATGGGGGTGCAAGATTCCGAACCACGATGTCATCACTGATGCTAGAGAACAAAATGGTGAGCTAAGATGGAGAGATTTGCGATAAGAACATACTATGCAATGGTACCAATTCAAACTTTTTCTTCCACTTTCTGTGGCAATACAGTTGACTACCTCCACCACTCATCATCAGCATCCAAGCTTACTAGTCATCAAATGGATCCAATACTAGTGCTCTGCACTCCATAACTAGTATATTATTGCCGATTCTGGCATAAAGAGCAATTCCAAGTAAAATTCCAGGTTTCAAACCAAGAATTAATTTTGCAATATTTCCCAGCCAAAAAATCTCATTCAACTATGTTGAAAAACCCGATTCTCATTTTTTTCATTTAAATATTTTCAAATATAATAAATATTATTCTTTATAACTAAGAACCATTACAAATCATTTGCCTAAACTGAAAAAAGAAAATCTTATTTTCTGATTTTAAAAATTATCAAATCTAATCAACTTTATTCTTTATAAATAAGAACCACCGAACCTAAAATCTCAGAGGTACATTTTAAGTTAAACATTTTAATAAAAGAAGTCAGATTTCATTCTGTGTCAATACAAAACAAAAAAGGCCACAAAGTTTGGTTATTTAAAAACTTAGAAAATTAAAGTAAAGGAAAGTACAGATTCAGTTATAAGGATTTAGAAAAGTATGCTAAAGAAAATCGTTACTCAAATGTAACTACAGAAAAACTGATGAAATTTATTGATTATTTTACTAACAAAGAATTCAGGATAAAAAACTAAGAAAAAGTTGAACAATTTAAAAACTTAGAGAATTATAGTAAAGAAAAGTATGAACTAAGTTTTAGAGATTTACAAAACTATTCTAAAGAAACTAGTACTTCAAATGTAACTAAACAAGATCTGATGGAATTTATTGATTATTTAAAAAAAGAAATGAATAAAGAAATAAAAAAGAGAGAACTAGATTCTAAAATTTTCAAGCAAATTCGATCAATTGCTAAAACAAAAAAATTGAAAATTATACCAGAATTAATAAAGAAAAATTAATCAATCCTACTGTAAATCTGGTTGACAATGTCAATTACAATTATAATGATAATGAGTTCAATAGAAAGTATATAGAAGAAGTTAATCAAATTTGTAAAACGAAAAGAATAAAGAAATTCTAACTTAAGAAAAAACACAATTAACTGATTTTATCAAAATATCTGAATGTAAAATTACTAAAACTAACAATCTGAGTAACAAATCGTTAGTAAAATTCGTAAAACGAAAAATAAAAAAAAATTCTAATCTTAATAAACAACAATTAGTCAATCTTATCAATTTATGTGAGAAAAATAGTAACAACGATATTAAGAAAAATATTAATAATTACATTGAGAAAAATATTACTGATGATGAGAATTATTTTCAAAAATTACTTGTAGTTAGTCAAGAAAATACCCAAATATTATCAGAAAAAATTTCCAGGTTTCCATTTTTTAGATGATACAGATATTTTCAAGTCAAGTAACGAATTTATAGAAAAGTATCTGCTCTCAAATCAAAAATAATTACCGTTGGAATTAATAATAACGGTAATATTGTTGTAAGACAAGAATTTATTTATCAATAGAAAAAGAGCAATTAAAATAAACAAGATATTTTATTGTAATGTTAAAAATCAAGAAAAAAACAAGGATTTAATTTTAAAACAATCAATCAAATTCTACAAAGAATAACTGATTTAGAAGATTATTACCAAACATCAAAGAATAAATTATTAACTGAAATGGAAGAAATGCAAAAAAAATCTGGTTGGACTTAATATCATATTGATAGTTTACAATTATATATCAATAAATACAACCCAATTTTAGGTTCTTCTTATACTGATTTAACAAAGATAATTAAAAACGAAAAAGCTGTAATTAATGTAAAAAATGAAGATTAATAAGGTTTACTTTATTGAATAAAATCAGCAATGTATACTGTAGATTGTACTGCAGAAAGGGTTCCTAAATATAGATATATATTGGATTAGATTTAAAAGAAATTTTTGGAGAACAGAAGATTAATTTTAAAGTTCAGTTAACAGGCATTCCAAAATTGGAAAATAGATCGAATATTTCGGTTAACCTTCATGCATGTGAAAACAATGAAAACAGAACAAAAGGATTGTTTATTCACATTATCACACACAAAATAAAAAATAAAAACATGTTAATCTTATTTCAATTTGGGAAGACAGTATTTCACATTAGTGTTGGATAACAAATATCTTTATATTAATTAGTTCACAAGCAATTAAAAATGAAAATTAAATTTATCATTGTGATCAATGTTTAAGGTATTTTCATTCACAAGGTAAATTAGACATTCATGAGAAATTTTGTATAGGACATGTAGAATTAAAAATAGATTTGCCTGGGAAGGGTAAAAAAAAGAATTTAAAAATTATAATGATTCATTATTACAGGTACTTTTTAAATATATATAGATTTCGGATATTTATTAAAAGATAGTCGGAGTTGTGAACCAAATCCTGAAAAATCTTATATCTACAGGTATCAAAACATTCACCAATTTCATCCAGTTTTCATGTTAACTAATCTCATGCTGATTACAAGAATCCTGTTCTTATACATTAGGATTGTATTCTTAATTACCAAAATTCTAAATTTATTGATGTTTATATTCGTAACTTAACTAACTATGATGCTCATTTGTTTATCAAAGAATTAGCAATAGATATTAAAAAAATAATAAACTAATAATATATATATATATATATATATATGTTTTAGTAAACATGTGGAAGGTGGATTAACTTTAACTTTATTAGATAAATTTAAAATTATAACTTTAAGTAATGATAAATTATCTTCTAATCTTGCAAATGAACAATTTAGGGAAACAGCAAATTATCTTGAAGTTGAACAATTAGATTTAATAATTAAATTAGGAGTTTGCCATTACCAATAAATATATTCTGAATAAAAGTAACTAAATTACCCAAAAAACAATTTTTTATTCAAGACTGAACAGAGATAAAACATTATAAAAGAGCAAAAACAGTTTGGAAAAAATTCAATAATACAAATTTAGAAGAATATACAAAGTTATATAACATATCTGGTGTTTTAATTTTAGCAGATATTTTCGAAAATTTTAGAGATACATCTACAAAACCATTTAAAACTTTTCCATCTTGGTATTTTACAGTTCCAGGATTATTTTGGAATTCTAAGTTAAATATGAGAACATTTAGTTAGATTTATTACATGATTGATAATGACATGATTATATTTCTTGACAAAGAAATTCAATGTGAAATATCTTAAAGTATTAAAAAATATGCTAAATTAAATAACAAACCTATGAAAAATTTGGACAAAATTAACAATCAAATTATGTTACATATTTAGATGATAATAACTTATATCGTTATCAGTTTCTCAATTTTTAGCATTTAAAAGTTCCTGATGGGTTGAATCGGAAAATTTTAATTCTGAAAAAGTACTTAAAACATCAGATGATTATATTATGGTTATGTTTTAGAAGGTGATTTAGAATACCCAAAAAAATGAAATAATTTATATGAAGATTTATCTTCAGCAACTGAAGGAGAAAATAACTTACTAGCAACTTTAAATAATGAAGAAAAATATATTTTACATCACCGGAACTTTAAACAAAGTTTAGATCTTGGATTAAAATTAAATATAATTCATAGAATCATATCATTTGAACAGTCAGATTAGTTGAATAAATATAATGATTTTAATATAGATATGAGGAAAAAGGCAGGTAGCGAATTTTCAAAAGGAATTCTACAAGGTATTCAAAAATTCAGCATTAGCAAAAACAATGAAACTATTAGAAATAGATAAAATATGAAAATCATAGCAGGTTCAAGAAAATATACAAATTGTATGTCAAAATCAAATTATAAACATACTGCTATATTTTCAGAAAGTTTAGTAGCATTTCATATGTAGAAAAAAATAGTGCTGAAGTAATCAACTAATGTTCTGATGGGAATTCTAGATATTTCAAAATTAAATATGTATAATTTTCACTTCAATGTTCTAAACCAAAATATAGCGAAAATTTTGATTTATGTAATACTTTCTTTATGAAGACTTTTGTTTAGCCACGAAATAACTCAAAAAACGAATTTGATACAAGTGCTTATCCAGAAGATATTATTTGTGAACTTGTGAAGGTGAATAAGGAACTACTAGAAAAAGTGAAACATGAAAATTTTGGGAAAATTATTTTAGACACAGCAGTTTAAGATCGAAAATGCATGCATATTACGTTGATGATACAGAAGGAACAAAATCTAACAGAGTTAAAAAATCTTTTGTGGAAAATAAAATTACTATCTATGATTATGATATCATTAACTGATAAAAAACACAATATGGAAAAGTAAATTTTATTAGAAGATTTAAATATGAATTGTATACGTTTGAATGTAATAAAACTGTCTTAAGTTCATTATAAATTAAATCCAAATAAAGAAAATATGATAAATACTTCTTATGAGAATTAAACAGATGTACAGAGGATCATAGAAAATAATAATAGATTATTTAGTTTTTAATATTCTTTCATAACTGTGTAAGTATCGATGGCTTGGTAAATAAAATTCACAAAAAATTTCACAAAGCCATTCAACTTTCTGATAAACTCATTCTTCATTTCCTGATATTTTAAAGCGTATTTCTCTTCTTTTGTATGATAACAGTTATTAATATATTTAGAAGACTATTTCTGCTACTTTCAATATGTATCAGAAATAGATTTTTTAACAAGCCATTTTCTTTTACAATTATTAGAACTTGATATTGAAGGCAAAATATGTTTTGATATAAGAATTTCTTTTCGAAATTCTTTTCCTGATTGCACAATCGACAAATAATTTTATTTTCGTTTTCCATAAATCAAATTTTTTTTAATACATGAAGTCATTTGTTGATTTAATAAATTATAAATCTATCACAATAAAAAAATGTTTTAAGAATTATTAAGAAAAAACCATGTCGGCCGGAGTGGCCAAGCAGTTCAAGGCACTACTGTTTGGAACCGCATGACAGCTATGGTTGCAGGTTCGAATCCTGCCTCAGGCATGGATGTCTGTGATGTCCTTAGGTTAGTTAGGTTTAAGTAGTTCTGAGTTCTAGGGGACTGATGACCTCAGCAGTTAAGTCCCATGGTGCTCAGAGCCATGTGAACCATAAAAAACCGTGCTTTAATTTAAAAAATATTGGTGATTTTTGGAACATTCAGTTTCTAGAAAAACTTTAAGTGGTAATGTTAGATGTAAATATATAAACAATATAAAGAACTGAATTGTAACCAAAAGTTACAGTTACATTTAGATACAAGGAATTGTTAATGAACCAGATTTATATTGTTTAGTTACAAAATCCAAAATGACTTTTGCAGAAAACTTTCTTGATTGGGTTTAAGAACATGTTTTGATTTCCATTAGAAAAGATGAAAGAAATGGAAGAAATAAATATATTAATACCACATGCTGTTCATCAATTATGTGATCAAAATTGAAGTCCAACCTTTGTTAATGTGGTTTGAATTATGAATTTTATGAAATTCGGACACTATTTAAAAATTCATGAAACCTTATAGATATCATATACAGACATCTAATTTGTGAAAAATTTCTGAGAGTTAATTGTGTACCAAATTCAGTAAATAATGAAAGGAAATTTAAGAATAGTTTGCCCCCAAATTCAATAATTTTTGATTAACCACATGAACAATTGTGTGAAGACATAAATAAACAAACATGAGTTTCTTAGAATATAAAACTAAATTCCCAAGTACTATTTCATACTCAAATTTAAAATAACATTCATATAAACTTTTATGTACATCTAACAAACAAAATTCATTAACCATATGATTGCATCAACTCACTTTAAAATCTATAAATAATTTTGACAGTAAATTGTTCCTATACAGCTTTATTTGGAAATCAAAATAAACTCTATCCTATTTAATGAAACAATAATTATAATGAAAATAATGTTTAATAGCAAGCATGTTCAATTTTACTAACTTATATAGAAGATTTTTATTAACAAAAAACTTTTAACCTCTCCAATTTGGAGTTAATGGGAAACCTATAAAATTACAATCTCATTATTTACCCAACTATTGCGTGAATTATCAGAACCTAACCAGTTAACAGAAACTCTGTTACCTATCTCAATTGAAACTTTTTCAGCAAAGTAAACATCTGGAAAATTAGTTTTCAATAGTTCTTGTTTCTAAAAATTTCGTGCCCTTTCCATTTATATGAATTGGATTGAATTGATTAAGATCATCAACTTCGAAAATTTCTATTGACGAATTTGCTGTATATCCATTTCCAAAGTTTCCTATAAGTTTACATATTCTATCTATATTTGCTACATAAACTGTTTACAGTAAAAATTATCAGTTTAGTTATTTACATCTTTCTGTCACATGTTTGTGTAATTACACTCATCAATTAATCTAGGAACTAAGTCAATACATGTATAGTTTCCTTGAAGAGCTAATTCCCTCCAAATTTTTTCTTTCAATGTTCTATTAAGTCATTCAATAAAATTTTCTTTTAATTCACTAAAAGCTGAATAATGATTAATGTTAACTTTTTTAATTAATTCTTGAAATTCCTTATTATCAGATAATTTACCATTATCTGTTAATTTTTTTATTTTCTTGAGTCTGTTTCTTTTGTTGAAAGAATCTATTAAATGTTTTCCTGTTTTATATTTTACTAGAATTGCCCAAACCAAGTTTGGAAAAACATCTATTAGAGTTAATAAATATTCATATGCATAATTTATCTTTGAAATACATTTCAGATTACCAGAAACCATTTTGACTAAATCAGATTGCCATAAATCATTAATTACAAAAGAAATTATATTTCTTCATTTAAAATGTTGTCTATTCAGTGTATGTAATTCATTAATAATTTGTTTACGAATATTTAGACCTTCATCAACCAAATATTTAAACTAATTTCCCATATTTAGTTTTACACATTATATAAAATTCTTAGTTTTCCAATTTTCCAATGATGATTATGAGTTTCAGTAACATTTTTGCACTCCAAACAGTAAATGTGTATATCGTTGTTCATTTTAAAGAATAAAAAGAAATAAAATTATTTCATCATTAAACACAAGCACCCTTAGTTTTAACAGAATCTTTTAATGTTACAGTTTGAATATTTGAGTCACACCATAGTTTGATTCCCAGAATTTCAGTTTTATTTCGTGAACTTTCTCTCCAATACTAATCCAACCATCAAAATCATTAAATCAAAGCCTCTGTTAAAAGTTAAATCATATTCATTGAAACTGTACATTATTGTTCACCTGCGGTCATAAGAGTAAATTCAATAATCTGTTTATTACATACTTTATAATTAAATTTTTTAATTTATTTAAATCTGGAGTTAAAACTACTCCAGAAAATCTTTCATTTCCGTTTTTGTAAAGCAATTATTTAGATATTTCTTATTAATATACTTTATTTAGTTGAGTTAAAATACTGGTATACTCAGGTTTTGTAAGAAGAGTTGTTAACCCATTTTGTGAATAATATTTGTTAACTACATCTTTTGCGTCAGTTGGACCATCCACATTCGCAATACTTCGATTTTTAAAACCAATGTAATCTCCAGCTTCTTTAGAAACGTCTTTAAGTTATGTCTGATATTGTTTAATTACATTATTTATTTTTGGATCTATTGATGATTGCAAGTCTTTGATTTTTTTATTCTAACGACTCTAATGGCGGTTTCATTTTCATTAATTTTTGGATGTACTGATGGTTCAAAATCTTTTTTATTTTTATTGAAAATTTCAAATTTTGAAATTAATTCATTATTAATTTTTGGTTCTAATGATTGAAATCGTTATTGAGTTTATTTCCAAAAATGTCCATTTAACAAATTTAAAAAACAGAGTCTACCAGAAAAATGTATACACACATTAAGGAATGTAAAGTATTACTTACGTGTTTATTTTACGTATAATAATTGATCTCGCAAGTTGCACAACCTTCAGTTCAGCAAATGGTTACCTTAAATGTTCAAAATGTACATCATTGGTGGCTGTATACATAACAGAACAACGAACAGTCACCGCAACTATGTCAGACAGTCTTACAATAGAGATTGCTACACATATCACTGTAACCTCCTGGCGAAATTCCTCCAGGATATGTGGCTTATGTCGATAGATGTTATGTTACACTGTTCCCCACAGTTAAAAATTCATAGGTGTTAGACCTGGAGACTATGGAGGGAACTCAATGCGCCCTCTTTGTCCAATCCAATGACCCGGAAAATTGTCAACCAGGAAACCTCATGCATATAGGTGATAGTGGGGTGGTGGCCAATCCTGTTGGTAAATGATCTCTTTATCAGCTCCATAAAGCACACGTATACCTGGAAAAATTTATGTGTATAACATTTCCAGGTACACATCTCCAGTAAAATTAGCTTCAAGCAAAAAGGTCCTGCTAAGACCATAGATGATAGTCCACACCACATATGAACTCCTGGTAGATTTACCGTTTTACCCACATAATCATGCGGATTTTCCACTGCCCAGTACACATTTTATGCTGATTCATGGTTCCATTAAGTTTAAATTGTCCCTCGCCACTCCACACTACCTTTGCCGCAAATTGTTTATCATCAGTTACCATTTGCTGATACCAATCGCAAAATTGCATTGAGCGATAAGGATCATCGTCATATATTGTGTGCAGTAAACATGGAATGTAAATTGTACACATTGCAGCTTTCAGAATTCTTTGTACACTTCTCCTGCTAACCCCTGCTTCACATGCACAGTGCATAGCAGACTTCTGTAGAGAATTAACAAACATTTCCACCACGAGAGCCAACAATGCAGAACTTGTAGCTGTACGCTGTCTTCCTGATCTACCTTTGCAATCATCATAAATCGTTCCATACAATTTGGACCAGTCAATGATGAGTTTAATTGTTAGGCAGAATGGTGGTTCTGTTTCAAACTCCCACCTCCACTGATGTTACACTTCAACAGCATTATCAAATCTGAAAAACCACTTCACAATAGTGTTTCATTGCTCAAATGTCAAGTGTGCTCCAGCTATATTGTTTTCTAAATACTGAGACGATAGTACTAACATCTGTTGAGCCAAAGACCATACTACAACATACACGTTACTCAAATCTAACGACAATATCGATATTTTGATAGAGCCTGAAAAAGAGTGTATATATTCGTCTGGCAGACTCTGTATTAGTAAACATAGCTCATGCACAATACACACATCAAAAAAAGTTTTGAAACACCTTGGGTCAAAATGGCTCTGAGCACTATGGGACTTAAATTCTAAGGTCATCAGTCCCCCAGAAATTAGAACTACTTAAACCTAACTAACCTAAGGACATCACACACATCCGTGCCCGAGGCAGGATTCGAACCTGCGACCTTGGTTCCGAGAGTTCAGAAACCTGGACAGAAAATTGGGGTAGAGATCAACATAAACATCATTTCCGCCCTTTTTCTTGCTCATGAAAACCACACATTACATGTTACAGCAAGACCTCCAGAGGTGATGCTCCAGATTGCTGTACACACAGGTACCTCTAGTAGCCAGTAGCACGTCCTCTTGCATTGATGCATGCCTGTATTCGTCATGGCGTACCATCAACAAGTACATCAAGGCACTGTTGGTCCAGACTGTCCCACTCCTCAACGGAGATTCGGCGTAGATCTCTGAGAGTGGTTGGTAGGTCACATCATCCATAAACAGCCCTTTTCAATCTATAGCTCAAATGGCTCTAAGCACTATGGGACTTAACATCTGAAGTAATCAGTCCCCTTTCCAATCAATCCCATGCATGTTGGATAGGGTTCATGTCTGGAGCACATGCTGGTCACTGTAGTGGACCGATGTCATTATCCGGAAGCAAGTCATTCACAAGATGTGCACGAATTGTCGTCCATGAAGACGAATGCCTCGCTAATACGCTTCCAATATGGTTGCACTATCTGTCTGAGGATGGCATTCACATATAGTACAGCCATTATATCGCCTTCCATGACCACCAGTGGCGTACATCGACAGGAGGGAACGTCCACGTTGCTGCACTCGCTGGACAGTATGTCTAAGACGTTCAGCCTGACCGGGTTGCCTCGAAACACGTCTTTGATGATTGTCTGGTTGAAGGCATATGCGACCACTCATCGGTGAAGAGAACATGATGCCAATCCTCAGGGGTCCATTTGGCATGTTGTTGGGCCCATCTGTACTTCACTGCATCGTGTCGTGATTGCAAAGATGGACCTTGCCACGGAGGAGAGTAGACAAGTTGCGCATCATGCAACCTATTGCATTCAGTTTGAGTCGTAACACGACGTCCTGTGGCTGCACGGGAAGCATTATTCAACAAGGTGGCGTTGCTGTCAGGGTTCCTCCGAGCCATAGTCCCTAGGTAGCGGCCATCGACTGTAGTAGGAGCCCTTGGGCGGCCTGAGCGAGGCACGTTATCGACATTTCCTGTCCCTCTGTATGTCCTCCACGTCCAAACAACATCACATTGGTTCACTCTGAGACGCCTGGACACTTCCCTTGTTGAGAAGCCTTCCTGGCACAAAGTAACAATGCGGACGCGAACGAACCGCGGTATTGACCATCTAGGCATGATTGAATTGCAGAGAACATGAGCCATGTACCTCCTTTCTGGTGGAATAATTGAAACTGATGGCCTGTCAGACCCCCTGCTCATGCATGGTTGTTAACATCTTTTGGCAGGTTTAGTGATATCTCTGAACAGTCAAAGGGATGTGTGATATAATATCCACAGTCAGGAGTTCTGGGAACCGGTCTGATGCAAAGTTTCTTTTCATGTGTGTAGTTAAAAAAAAGCAACAAAGATGACCATCAATTACTTCATCAAAATTTTGTATTCTGTCGATTATTTTTCCCAAACAGTTAACTAATTGTGGAATATTTTCTCCATGTGAATCTAAAGTAAACTTTATATCTTTATTTTTATAGTAAAAATCCAGTGATTTCCAACATGTCTGCAAGTTTTTAAATTTACTATTCCACATTTTAAATTTTTTAGTAATTAGTTAATTCATCAGTCATGAAAATGATCAATTTTTTGTTGTCAAAATGAGATAAAGTTTATTAAATTTTTCGATAATTTCTTTGAATTTTTTTAGTCTTTTTCCTTTTTTACTTTTCTAAATGATCTATTTTTTGTTCTTCTAACTCTGTATCACCCTTTTTTCGTATTTAAAATTGCATTTACAACTGCTGAGTTCCAGCATCAAGTGAGCCAATTATTGCTGAATAATGTAATGCAACTAATTATAATGGCAAAAATTCACCTTGATTTGTTTTTTTTGTTACATATTCAACAGTATTTTTCACAACCAGAATAGTTAATGAAATAGTTTGTTCTCTCTTTCTTACTTTTTCGTACATCATTTAAAAATGGCTCAATAATATTTTATTGTACAATATTGAGTTTAAGTTTAATTGATTTTGGTTTAGTTTTACGACTTGGTAGCAAAGTGTAATCAATCGAAAGGTTGTTCATTTATATGCATTAAAAAATAATAAAGAATATTTATAAACCCAATAGATTTTAATCAATATTTAAACACTGTTCCGGATTTTCGTTTTCCATATGTAGTTCTCCTCACAGCAATTGCAGCAATTTTTTCTCCTAGTGAAGAATCATTTGCAAACATTATTTCTTTTCCAAATAACTGTAAGTTTTTATTTGCTTCATGTCTTTTTCCTCAATCTTTATTATATCTACAAAAAGTACCATGTTCTTTAGATCTAATGAATCAATTCCTTTATCATTTCTAGCTAATCTTTCTTCTAGTTTTGCTGCTGGAATTCAATAATTTAATCAATTAATACATATTAATTGATAGTTTGTTAATTACAGTACTAACTAAACTTTTCCATATTTTTCATTTTTCTAAAATGTATGTGGTAAATAATTCAAATATCTAATTAAATAACGAATTCCTTTTAGATCTTTAACAATGAAATCACTAAATTTGTTTGTTAACATTTGAGTTATTCCAACTGTAACAGTATGATAATTTTTATTTTCTGCTAATTCTTCATCATGAATTACTCTATATATATGAATTAATTCATAAACATCCTTCAGCCAAGTATATTCGACTGGTCTTTTTGGATATTGTTTTGCTAAACTTTCACCAACTTCTCCAAATGTGTCACCAAGATTTCTTTCTGAAAAGCTAGAAACATAATCTTCAACAATTGTTTTTGTCAAATAATTATATTTATTTCCTCTACTTCACTTTATTTTATTGCGGTTACTTTCATTACATACAGCATTTCAATTAATGAAATTCTTGCATAATTTTGTAAATCAAGTGACTAAAATTCTGTACCTACATCACCCACAATCATTTGGTTTCTAGTTTTAAGTTTCATCAGTCCATGTGTTCCTTCATATTCTTTTTCACAAATTGTAATTTATCGCCATTGAATTCTACTGGTAATTTTCCAACATATTTCAATTTCAAACAGGTCTAAATCAATAACGTTATACTCACTATGATTAACAAATTCTAACATTCTTTCACTTATATTTAGTTTTTAAGATCTTTGTTTTTTAATTTTCTTTCTTTTTCATAATTCCATAATGAGATATTTATTTTTCTTAGACTTAGAGCACCATCCAACTGTGGACATTCTTATTGTTTAATTGTTGGAATATCCTTATATTCTTCTAAATAATATTGACTACATGGATCTATTTGTTTTTCCACTTCTCTATTTTCTTCAATTGCCTTTAAAACTTTTTCTCCTAATCCTCCAGTTCCTTGGTTAACTTTTGGATAAATCGTAGGCTACTTTTGAAATTTTTCATAATCTGCTCGTCATTGTTTTTTCCACTTCTTAAACTCTGCTTTTAATTTTTCTTTTACTTTTTTATTTTCTTTAGCTTTTTTAACACCTTCTGGAAAATGCAATATGGTAATCATTTTTTAATTTTAAGTTTAATGTTTATATTTATCATTTATGTTCAATGGTTTATTGTTAACATTCACATTCAATGTTTATGTTTAGTGTTTATATTCAATGTTCAACATTCATGGTCAGTATTTAAAAAATTCTTAATATTTTCTCTTTGTTAACTGTGATTAATTTTCCTTGTTACATCTAATCACCACCAACAAAATACTGATAAATATGATTTAAATCATCTTGTCTAAAAATATTTAAAAAATTAAAATTATTTCTAAGTAATTTTTGGTATTTTTGAATATGTTTGACTTAAATAAATTCCTTTAGGACTTTCACTAGTAAAATATACCTTAATTATACGTTGATTTTCGGTAGTGAACTCATCAAATTCTACAACTGAATCTCTTGACATTCATCTAATGCAATAATTTCACAATTTGTTTCAGTATGTCTACCAATTTTTCATTAATTTAATCTTCAATTGTGTTCATATCTTTTCATAGACTCTTGATATTTTGGTTGATCTAAACTTTTTGAGCAAACATACAAATGAGTATTTTTCTCCAGTTTAACCACTCTGCTGCTAAAATACAATTCTGAAACATTAATGTTGTTTTTCCACAACGGCTAGGTCCTATAATTTCCCACTGAATAGAATTTGGTAAAAGTTTACATGTTTCATGTTTAATTTCTTTTCTGGAATTCTTATTTTTGGTTCCCAATCCATCTTTTAGTTACATATTTTTCACAAGTATAAATCAGTAGATTACTTAAACTGAGTGATAATTCTTGTGATCTGGAAAAATGGTTCACTGTTCCAATAGCAGAAACTTATAAAAGTGTTTCTCTAGTTGGTTTTTATTCGACTTTTCAACACCAAATATTACATCAAAAAATAGTTAACTTTTCTTTGATGGAGAAACTTAGAAATTCCTGTTCGCCAATGTAGTTTGAAAAATTTATAAAAATTTTTACGTTTCAGAGGTCCAAATATTCATATTAAAGCAGTTAAAATTTTAAACAGAATTGATATTGAAAGTGACAAAAAATTATACATGGATAAAGAAGATTGTGTTGGTTAAGTTTTAGGATTTAATAACCACATTATTGAATCAAATAAAAAACTGTTGCTAAACATGTTGCAAAAATCATTCTGTTGGAATCAATTAATGTAAATTTTGATTTGGCTGATGGAATGCTTGTTAAGCATAATGATCATTTTCATAGAGAAATTAATGTTATTGCTTCATTTAAAACTAATTCTGAACTTGGTGGACCAGTAATTTATGAACCAAATTACCATATAAATATTCCAATTTCTTATAATATTCAGAATTTAGAAATAGCTCTAACTGATGTAAATGATAATATAACTTACTTTAGTGTTCCATATGTAACAGTTGTTTTAGAATTGGATTAATAAATTATCCCCTTAATAAATCATGAACCATATCGAAAGTTATGTAATTTACTCATTTCCTGTTAATGAGAAAAAAATTCTATATCTTTCTATTGAGGAAACTGAAATGAATATTAATATTGGTATTGCTTGGATTCATCCCAATTTTTTACAACTTGATATCACTTTAGATGTTATACACACAGAAGGAACTGATTTTTCTGCATATGATGGAAAATCAAATATTAAAATAGTTGATAATTATGTTATAAAATTGTTTGATGTTATGATCATTAAAAAAGGAAACAATATTTTATCTAGAATCGAACATCCATTTATTTCTTCTTTAATTCTCATTCAATTTGCTTCTTCCCTTTCAAATGAGTTGAATATGGAAGGACATATTCTTATCAATGGAAAAATTAAAACTAAGCAAAATTAAGTTATTTATCCATTAGAATTAACTGACGAATTTTTTAAGGATTATAAGGAATTTATGTTTGAAGGTGATTTACCTGTTATTTTTACTTGGAGTTCGAAGGAAAATGAAGAAGATGCAATTCTTCATTTGACTACAGAAAATGACAATTCTACACCTCCAGAAGCAGGTAAAATTGTTGTAAAAGGTATGGAAATTCGAGTTCCTGTTGTTAAATATGAATTAGAATATCACTTGAATTAGAACAAGAAAGACTCAAAAATCCAAAAATTCAGGTTTCTTTCTTTGTAGTTCAAACAGTTGAATTTGCTGGCTGATAGGGTAAAAGAAATTTTGAATTAGATATTACTAATAATTATAATTCTAGAGAATTTGATATGCCTTCCTTTATTGCTGTTGTGTTCCAAATTAATAGAAAAAATGTTCAATTACTTGATTCTTCTTTATTTGATCATCTTAAATTACGAAATAGCTATGTTAAAAACCATAATTTTTCCTCAAGAATTATGAAATCTTGAACCACCAAATAATTTTAAAAAAACTTGTCATTCTTTTAGAGATTTTAAAAGAATATCTGAAATAAATAATGATGTAAATGTGACTCCATTCAATTTTATTTAAAATTTTCCTATTTGCATAATTAATATGTCTAGAAAAACGGCTCTTTTAACTACTCAAAAAACGCTAAGTAAATAATATGCATTCTTCAATGAAAATATTCAAAATGATACAATTGTGTATGTTATTAAGTATGGTAAAAATAGTTCAACCTTTGATTCACAACACTGAATGCTAACTGAAAATTTCTAATTAAATAAATAAACGAAAAATTAGAAAAAAATAAAAGAATTTTAAACTTTGTTTTCATTTCCTTTCAAATTATTTTCAGAAAACTGGAGAAGATAAGAACAGAAAACTTTAGATTTTTTAAAATTAAAATGTTCACAAAACGTTTTAATTCTTTATTCCTTAAATTTTGTTCTATATAAATATAAATGAAGGTGAATGGTAGCACTGAAAATCTATTATCTGGATTTAAGAATTACAGTAATGCTCGTTCAGAAGTGTTCAGTAAACTATCAGAACTTAAAAAACATAATTCTTATATTATATCAAACACTGAAATCTTACCAACTAAATCTGTGGATAAGGCTTTATTATTTAGATTACAAATAGTAATTACTCTTCCAGTTAGATATGCTAATATATCTTTACAAATAATGATGATAAATCAGATAAATTTGTAGGATTACAATTAATTTATCATGGTATAGTGGACTGTAATTTATTAAGCATTCTTCTCTACAACTGTTTATTATTCGTTATGTGTGAACAAGCCATATTCCAAACCTAAGGATCATTGTCCAATATTCAATTGATTGTAGGCCTGAATAAAAATTCATTCATGTATCTCCGTGTGCTGACAATTTAGAAAACTAGTGCAATGTTGGTTTGATTCACCAGTCAGTATGAACAAATCGCAAGTGCTGTGACAACTGTACATCCTACCAGTTGCGAGGTACGTGGTGTGATTAGATTTTTGCTGGGAAAAGAATCTTCAGCTCCTGAAATCCATCATAGGTTATTCCTAATCTGTGGGACTGAAATAATGAGTAACAAACAAGTTCGAAAATGGTTTCAAGAATTTCAAAATGGCCACACAAGTGTTCATGATGAACAGTAGAGTGGCAGGCCCAGTAATCGGATGGACGACATTGTTGATCAAGCTAACCAAGATTTTCGAAGTGATCAGTGTTTGACGATTAGTGATCCAGCTAATGAAATCCAAAATGGTGCTCAAGTCACAATTTATAGGGCTGTCACTGAACAGCTTACATATCACAAACAGTGTGCAAGGTGGCTTCCAGACCTGTTCACAGATCAGCACAAAAGCAAAGAATATTAGCGGACCTCATTTTTAGAGCGCCATGGACGAGATGGAGATGTTTTTTTCCCCACATTGTTATGGGCAAGGACACGTGGATATCGTATACCAACACAGAATCGAAACAACACTTATTGCAGTGCCCCCATTGAAGTTCACCAAAAACCAAAATATGTTTAAGCAATCTTCGTTCTCAAATCGAAAAATGGTGGCTTCCGTTTTTTGGGTCTGCGAGTCAACAATTACATCTGACATGTACTGTGGAACACTAACAAAACAGATGTGTGTTATCAAAAATCGAAGTCGCAGAAACTGTCACCTGGCACAATCCTCCTTTACGACCACACACGCCCAGACACCGCTGTCAAAACGAGGAAGACTCAAGATTTTGTTTGGGAACTTTCTGGCCACCCTTCATACAGCCACAATCTTGCACCATACGACTATTTCCTCTTCTTCAGTTCGAAAACGTGTCTGAGTAGACAACGATTTGAAAACCACGATGAATTCAAGACTGGCATTAAGAACTGTTTAATTTCTCAGGTGGCTGACTTCTATGCAGAGGCTTTAAAGAAGCTCACTCAGCGTTACCCTATGTGTGTAGATGTGAACAGCGATTTAGTGGAAAAGTAAAGTAGATTTGTAGTAAAATATTACTACCAAGGTAAACCTTTTGTCATGAGCTTATTTTTTTATGACCAATCAGACCGTAGTTTTGGAATCGCCTTGTGCATGTGAGTGTGTGATTTTCATGGTTCTCTTTTATTTCTTCTCTCAGCACTACAGCTCACTGACATATCCATGGCAGTACTTAATACATCTGATCAGCAGAAGTAATCAATGCAGCACACAGACCGACTACTTGGCGCAGCACCTGATATATCAGAGCAGGTATTCTGCAACCGTTCCCTTCCAAACATGTCCCGTACTAATACAAAACCAGAACTTAATTAATTAATCATCACTGTGATACGAAACTTATATTATTAGCAGGAATGTTTATTTACATTCTTATTCGGATTTGCATGGTGTATATAAGTATGAAGCCATTTGGAAACACACTGGGACAAGCTGCCGGTACTTGGGCGAGCAGTGAGGTTCTGCAGCTGAATAGAGGAACCACCCCCAGGGGAAATCTCAGAAAGATGTGCCAAACAGGATGCAGATCAATGCTGTTTCCTTCGCCAGACTTTCTTTTTGAGCTGCCTCACTTTGATGCCAGCCACTCCACAGGCAACATATACTGTCTCAAAAAAAGAAAAAATGGCTCTGAGCACTATGGGACTTAATATCTGAGGTCATCAGTCCCCTGGAACTTGGAACTACTTAAATCTAACTAACATAAGGACATCACCCAAATCCATGCCACAGGCATGCGACCGTAGCGGTCGGGCGGTTCCAGACTGAAGGGCCTAGAACCGCTTGGCCACACGGCCGGTTATATACTGTCTCCCTTGCCGTAAGGGCTCCAGCAGCGACTGTCTTTATGACTTGAGGTAGAAAGAGGAGAAATGCTGTTTTTAGCAAGGTCCAGGACAGGTACTGTTGTGAACAAACTGTACAAAGCTGTGTTTCTTTGGAACACACAGGACGAGAGCCTGCAGTTTGGGATCTATGCATGCGTGAAATGCCACTAAAAGTTGAGTCAACAAAAATTAAATGTTTACGCATTAGAACGGCCAGGATTAGCTAATGTAAATAAACTGGCAGCTGATGAGAGAAACTCAATTGTGCTGTTGTTTTCCGACTTAAATGGACACAGAAAGAGAGTAAGATACCTGTATACAACACCAAATAGTAGGAAGCACATTACTAGTTAATCACCTGAAGAAAAACTCAGAGAAGGATACTGCCATATTTTAGGGAATGAAGAGTTTATTACAAATTTGTCACATTTGTAATACATATGATCTCTTCTCGAAATAAAAGTATTGCTGGTCCCACACCAACGAAATGTTGAAATTGCATAATTTTAAGGAATCTTTTTACTGGTTGGCACATGGAATATCAATAGCTGAGCAACACGAACAAAATAATGGATGCAAAATATATAAATACGTGTTTTCCTTTTTAAGTGTCAGTCGGTACAAATTCATTAAACATTTAACACTCGACTGTTTGGCTTCTTCTTCGCTTGATCAGCGGGAACCATCTCCACCACTAGCCTTCATTACCATCAGAGTCTATTCGCGAGCAGGATTTGTTGATGTCAAATCTCCTGATGCCAAAATAAGATTCACAGAATTTAAATTTGACAGAAGGACTTATAACCAAAATAACCAAATTCACAAAACCTAAAATTATTGTTGCTGGCACACAACCATTTGTGTATTGTTGGCAGTGAGGTGTCATTGCTACAATGCTTGTGTATGTCCATCATTGTGCAGATGAAGAACATCGTTTAAATTCTGGAGGGGATTTTATCTATTTTGTGTAGCTGGAAGCTTTGTTGGCCACAGTCAACAAGCTCCAGAGTGCTACCTTGAGGTGCAGTGGGGATGTGGTGCCTGGGGCAGCCTCTTCTGTACTAGATGTGCAGGCGGGGATGTCACAGATTTCTGTCACTGAGCCAACCTCAGGTGTGACCGAGCCGGCTGGCCCACTCTCGCCTCAGTGTGGGTGGCAGACTGTGTCGAGGTCTCGAGCCTCAAGGCAAAGGCTGCATGGGGGACGCAGGCTCCTGCCAAATCCCATGCACTTTGCAAGTAGATTCAGTGTGCTACCTGATGCTGTGGGGGAGGGAAGGTATGAGCAGGATCAGAATGCACTTTCTGCTAGGATAGTGGCCGCTCCTTCATCAAGGTCCGGACAGGCACGTGGGGGTAGGGGTTTGTTAGTTATTGGTAGCTCCAAGGTTAGGCGGGTCATGGAGCCCCTCAGGAACATAGCGGCTAGGGCAGGGAACAAGTCCAACATTCACTTGGTGTGCTTGCCAGGGGGCCTTGTCCGGGATATGGAAGAGGCTCTTCTGGCGGATATTGAGTGTGCTGTGTGCAGCCAGCTGCAGATTGTTGCGCATGTCGGCACCGACGATGCCTGTCGTCGGGGTTCCGAGGAAATCATTGGGTCCTTTCGACGGCTGGCTAAATTGATGAAGGCGGCCTCCATCTCTCGAGGAGTGGAAGCCAAGCTGACGATCTACAGCATCGTACCCAGCGTGGACCAGGGTCCTCTGGTTTGGAGTCGAATGAAGAATCTAAACCAGAGGCTATGTCGACTCAGTGACGAAAATGGTTGTAGATTCCTCGACCTACGCTATGGGGTGGAAGCTTGTAGGACTCCCCTCGATAGATCAGGGGTGCACTACACACAGGAAGCAGCTACATGGGTAGCACAGTACTTGTGGCGTGCACATGGGAGTCTTTTAGATTAGGTTCCTCCCCACAGGAAACAAACCGCTGGCCTGAAAAATTACAAGGTCATGACACCCATGTGGGTGTCCCAACTGTAAAAATTGTTAGTTCGCCTAAACAGGTCATTCCAAAGGATTTAAATATGCTTAATCTCATGTTAGTAAATTGTCAGAGATTCTGTAGCAAGATCCCCGAGTTAATCTCCGAAATAAACAGTAGCAATGCCAATATTCTATTAGGTACTGAAAGCTGGTTGAAACCAGACATAAAAAGCAGTGAAATTTTGATCTTGGATTGGACAATGTTTAGAAAGGATAGGACTGATGCTATGGGAGGTGGTGTGTTCAATGCAGTTAGAAGCTATTTAAACGCAGTTGAGATCAATACTGGGTCAGACTGTGAAATAGTCTGGATAAAGCTGTCAATCAGACAAGGACTGACCATTGTATTACGATGTTTTTATAGACCACCAGCAAGCGCAACAAACGTCGAAGAACGTTTCAGGGAAAGTCTTGAGTACAAAAGAAGTAAATATCCTAAATATCCATTAGTTATAGGTGGAGACTTTAATCTAGCATCCATTGACGGGGAAAATTACACGTTTATCACACAGGGCAGAAGCAAAGATTCGTCTGAAGTTATTCTAGGAGCGCTCTCAACATACAACCTTCAGCAGTTGGTTAGAAAACCAACTCGAGATGGGAATATATTAGATATCTTGGCGACAAACAGACCTGATCTTTTTGACGAAGTTAGTCTAGAAGAAGGTATTAGCGACCATAATGTAGTTGAGGCTTCTATGTCAGTGGAAGCTGCAAAAAAAAAAACCAAAGAAACAGCGTAGATTTTTCTTGTTTGGGAAAGGAAATAAAAGTGTCATTCATGAATATCTTCATAGTCAGCTCCAAGCACGGGACACAAAGATATTAAGCATCTTTGGTCGGAATTTAAAGATATTGTCCACCATGTGCTAGAGAAGTATGTGTATAGCAAAAGTATAGGGGAGGGAAAGAATCCACCTTGGTACAACAAACATATTAGGAAGTTCCTGAGAAATCACAGAATTTTGCACAGTCGTTTTAAACTTAGTCACTGTCCCACTGACAAACAGAAATTACGCAAAATGAAAGTAGCTGTCAGAAGGACAATAAGAGACTCTTTTAACGAATTTGAAAGCAATATTTTGTCTGCAGATTCTAAAAAAAACTCCAAAAAAATTTGGTCGTACGTAAAATCTATGAACGCTACAAATAATTCAATACCTTTTCCTGCTGACAGTACGGGTAATGTAACTGATGATGATATACAGAAGGCCGAAATTCTAAGCCTAGCCTTCAAAAACTTGTTTACGGTAGAGGACTGCAGCACCATTCCCCCTTTCAATTATCCAGCAAACGAAAGGATGGCTGACATAGTGTTTAGTGTATCTGGGACTGTAAAACAGTTATGATCATTAGACGCCAGGAAGGTATCTGACCCAGACGGTATCCCCATAAGATTTTATGTTGACTATGCTACAGATATAGCACCATTCTTATCCATCATCTATCAGAGATCAACGGAACGGCGGAAAGTTCCATGGGACTGGAAGAAGGCCCACGTCATAGCAATTTATAAAAAGGGTAGAAAATCGAATGCACATAATTACTGGCCAATTTCACTGATATCGATTTGTTGTAGAATCATGGAACATATTTTGTATTCAGACATAATGATCTTTCTAGACTCTGAGAAACTCATCTGCAGAAACCAGCACAGTTTTGGGAAACAGCGGTCATGCGAGACACAGCTGGCCCTCTTTGTGCATGAAATATAACAGGCTCTAGATACTGGCTACCAGGTTGATGCCATATTTCTCGACTTTCGAAAGACGTTCGACTCAGTTCCGCACTGTCGCTTGCTACAAAAAGTGCGCGCTTACGGTCTATCCGATGACATACACGGTTGGAGAGAAAGTTTCTAACAGACAGGAAGCAGTATGTCGTCCTGAACGGGGTGACTTCAACAGAAACAAGAGTAACTTCAGGTGTGCCCCAGGGCAGCGCAATAGGTCCTCTACTTTTTACGATTTACATAAACGAACTGGTTAATGGTATTGACAGCGGCCTTACACTATTTGCCGATGATGCTGTAGTCTACAGCAAAAGTAGTATCACACGAAAGTTGTGAACAAATCAATGAGGATTTGCAGAAAATAAATGCGTGGTGTAACGACTGGCAGTTATCTTTCAATATTAGTAACTGTAACCTACTGCGTATCACAAGGCGAAAATCCCCATTAATGTACGAGTGCAAAATAAATGTGCAGTCTTTGGAAGCGGTAATGTCCGTCAAGTATCGGGGTGTGACTATTCGAAATGATCTCCAATCGAATGATCAGATTACACAGGTAACGGGCAAGGCGAACTCTAGATTGCGGTTTATTGGTAGAATCCTGAAGCGATGCAGTTCTTCAACAAAGGAAATAGCTTACAATTCGTTAGTTCGTCCAGTCCTGGAGTATCGTTCGTCTGTGTGGCACCCTTACCAGTTGGGTCTCATTCAAGAGATTAAGAAGGTCCAAAAAAGAGCGGCAAGATTCTTGACTGGTACATTTAGCAATTGCGAGAGCATTACAAATCTCATAGAAAGTTTGAAGTGGGACACACTTGCAGGTAGACGTATTTAGTCCTAAACAGAAGATGCCGATCACTAAATTCCGAAATCCGATTTTCACTGAGTATGTCGACCATATATTATCACCACCAACTTTCAAATCGCACAATGATCACCATTCAAAGATAAGGGAAATAAGAGCTCGTACTGAAGCGTTCAGACAGTCGTTTTTCCCTCGCGCGATCCGCGAATGGAACAGATGGGGGGGGGGGGGGGATATAACTTTGGCGCGAATTGTGCCCTCCGCCACACACCGCTTGTTGGCTAGCGGAGTATATATGTAGAGGTAGCTGTAGATGTAGGTTACGTTTTATATGTTAGGAGGGAAACAAATTTGAAGTTTAGAAATCGTGTTAGGGGATGCTGCAGTTTGCCAGACCGAGAGTGAGGAGTTTACCACAGATGAAGAAGGTAGAGAAGGAAGTTTCAAAAAAATTAGAAACATTACACAGTAGTTTAGACTTGGAGGCACCACAATAAAATATGCAGGAAGTAAGCAGTGTGAAGTAGCACCTTTCAACGAAACTAATATGAATAACGAGCAGGGTCTGGACCAAATTAATGATGAAGTATCTGAAACAGGGCTTACAAGAACAAATGAGAATGAAATCTTACATACAGCAGAAAATTTAGGAAGCGCAGCACAGAGTGGTGCCAATCGTGTAATAACACCGCTGACATCGGCACTTTTCGACTTGTACAGCTTTCTAATTGAACAGTTTAAGCAAAGCGAAATTTTACTTAAGAGGACTACTCCGTGAATACCACAGGAAACCTTGAAAAAACTGTTAGTTTTTTAAACAGTGTAACTCAAAGAGTAAGATTTGCAAACCAATGTAACGCTTACCAACTTTTAAGACATCTTTTGGGAACATTTTTATATATGAAACACAGCTTTAGCTCTCACACTTCTTTTTTTTTTTTTTTTGCAAGTGAAATAAACCATACTAGTTATTTACGTACTTATTCAAAATACAAACAAAGTAGAAGGTTTATTTTTTTCTTGTAAGTTCTTTTCACTATTATCTTTAAAGCAGACTATTAAAAATATGGTGTTGTCATAAATTGTGGTACAAAAGAATTTTAAGTATGATTATAAAAAATTTTGGAAATGAATTCGGAGTTTTTCTTCAAAAAAGCATTTTATTTTCAAAGTTAGTCACAGGAGTAGTCTACTTTATAGTTAAGCATGCTTTAAGACAGTATACAAAATTTCAGCTCTCTATCTTTAACAGATTTTAGCAAATGTGTAACAGAACATGAAATAATTTATTGTTTTTTCATTTGTTGTTCTTCCTCTCGTCTCTTTTTCACACTTCTTCTTATTCTTGCTTCTTTGGCGGCTTCCAACACTGATTTTTCTGCTTCAAAGAGTCTCCTTCAGTTCAAAATGGTTCAAATGGCTCTGAGCACTATGGGACTTAACATCTATGGTCATCAGTCCCCTAGAACTTAGAACTACTTAAACCTAACTAACCTAAGGACAGCACACAACACACAGTCATCACGAGGCAGATAAAATCCCTGACCCCGCCGGGAATTAAACCCGGGAACCCGCACGCTCCTTCAGTCAATGGCTATTAGAGCTCCATGCATATTTAGTCCGCTGGGCACTCCCATCAGTTCCATAACATTAAGCCTTGACACTGTACCATCATTGAAACACAGAACAGCATCTAAATCACACATATTTTCAAAGTATTTAGTCCTACTAGAAAAGTTTTTGGTACCCATTCCCATATAAAATTGTTGAAACTTTAATTTGGACTTTGAGACCTACCATGTGAACATTTCTCTAATAATCTTGTGTCACTAAGATCCCTATATATAGGTTTCACAACTATCATTACAGCAAATGGCAAAGAATAATGTTTATGGTTGTAGGTCTCACCTTGAGCAACCACTCTCTGGTAGCCACACCATGAATCACTGCCAGGTGGGCAGAGTGCATGACATGGGCTGTCGTCTGTGGAGGATTTATAAAAGAAGGTAGCCCATAATGCCTTTTTCATTCCATCAAGGTCATTTTTATTTTGTCTTATGGCTTGTCTGTAATAATACTGCAACATGTCTTTTCTTCGTCTGTAAGCCTACAACTTCCACTAATGCACCTACCATCAGCTAACTTCTTTCCCCTCAAATTCCTCAATTTTGTACCTAACCTTTCTTGGACATGTCCAACACATTCTATTTTTTTTCAATTTTTGTGTCAACAGAAGGTTTGTATTCACAAACGTTTTTGTACCATTTTGAATCTCCATCTCCTACGTAATTACATCCCTCCACTATAAAAACTAAAATTAATCAAACATTTATTATTTTCAGTTCACTAGTACAGCCATGATAGTACTTGGTACTTCCACATCAATGACTTTACCATTGTCCAGGAAGGTAGCTGTCACTACACCATTTAGGGAACTATGGCCCATTTGTTGCCATGATGCATCTAGGGCTGTAGACATACGTGTACTGCTGTCATTCATGTCTTCACTTCCCTGAACACCATTTTTCATACTATCATTTGCTACTTCTTCTAAAATCTGTAGAATAATTTTACTGCACCTGTCAAACCTCGTAGAGGGAGGTAAGTCTACAAGATCACAGAAAATTTGTGCAGTTCTGTACCCTTTCCCTATACACCTCATAGCATAAGCAAGTTTTATATTTGTGTTATACACTCTCTGTTTAGTTACGCCACAGGTATAACCACATTCGCTCAAATCACAGAAATTACAAACAATTTTTAATTTTGATGCAAACCCCTTCTAGCCTGTATCTCCTCAACTACCTTCACACCACTATTACCACATTTTTACATTGCAAAGCTTTATTTATTAGTTTAGATGGAGCAGAGAGTTCAGCAATAACACACCCTGAACCAATAGTTGGCGTCTCTATATTATTAACATTAATACTGTCAAACCTACTGTTCAAATATTTCAGCTTTATCTTCGAAGCACTTGGAGTAGTTGAAGCTGAGTCAAGTGTTGTATCACGTTGTATTTTAATATTAGCAGAGTTTATCCGTTTGGTGGACCGATTCTCATAAAACTGACGATGTTTAACACCGAACTCTTTAATTCTTCCCATTGCTTTCAAGTGGAATACGAAACTCACACATACCATAAAAAAACTCACGCACACAATTACTTCACTGTAATCAAAATATTAGCGCCAAAACAACAGCAAACAATTATTAAACACTCTGTATAAACAAAAGATAAGCAAATGTAAAAGCTTTTGCAGGTTAGCCACCTTAAAAGATTAAAAAGTCATAAAACGAAACAAATGAGAGCAAAACTTTATTTTTAACAGAGCTGACTGTGTGCCATGGGGATGTCAAGGTGCGTGCAACCAATTTTAAATTCCTCTAATTTTGGTACTTTCTGTGCTCCGTTTTCCTGGAAGTAATATTTTTCTCGTTCAGAAAACTACAGAGAATTTTTTTAGACAAAGATAAAAAATCGATTTTTTGGCAGTTAGTCACAACTCTCCTTAAACAAAGTGACGAAAAAAATGATGGGGGATTTTAAAAAACGAATAGAAGAATGACGCTCAATTTCGAGAAAGGGAAGAAAAATGGGACACCCAGTTTGAAGAACAAAAACAGCAATTCAAGAAGTTAAACGAAAATGTAGATGGGAAATAGCAGCCTTGAAGTAGCAGCTAGCATATCATATAATGAAAAAATGTGAAGATCAGAGTAAGGCTTTAGACAAAAAGATAGATCATAAGACATAAGAATTTGGTATTAGAATAGATACAATAGTGCAGAACAATCAAGGGACGACAGAGGAATTGAGGAAGGATGTCAACATTAATACAGCGAATGTTGGAGGAGGAGTACGTATGCTCACAGAGGAATAGAATGGGGAGGTAGTAGAGCAAGTCAAGGTGCAAACCACCGCCACTGAGCAGCTAGCGAATCATAACTAAGCAACATCAGACAGAACAGTTACAATAAACATAAGCAAACATGCTGAGATAAGAGATTAAGTCGAATTTAAGGACGCATACGATACCATTAATTGTAGGAACAGGGAGATGTTAAACGTTCTCATGAGAGAAAGGGACAGTAGCAGATTTTCTATGAGTAATAATAGACGTGGAAACTTAACGATTCAAAGTGAGGAAGAAGGAAACGAGGGAAAACAGTATATCTGAGACCTTACCAAAAAATTATACGTCCTTAGAGGAATGACATTACATTCAACTTCACCAGTAAATGCCACAGCTACTGAAGAAACTTTATCATGCGACATGGACTTGGAAAAAGTTTGGAAGAAATTCATGCCAGTACAAAAATTTTCATGAACCATCTACACCTGAAACTACACACTGAAGAATTCTGAAAAACTTTACCCAAATCCTGGCCACACGTTTTAAAAATTAAGTTCGTATATACTCACTTCAGAGAGGAGGCAGCGACGAAAATGCGAGTAATTGATGGAGCAATGCAAGACGTACGATGAACTTAAGCGTGTCTTCTCCGAAGAGTATTGTTCAAAATAAATGCGAGAATAGACAAAGATGGGGAAATGATAACAGCACAATGTGTAGAGTTGAGATGGTCGGATCTTTTTAAAAGACATGGTAGAGAGGAACCAATTCTTACACAGGGCTTATGGACCGACAGAACTCATACGCCCTTACTTGAAGAAGCTCCCACGTCAGATTCAGAGAGACAATTAGGTTCGCTGGCTGAAACATGCACAACTTTTGCAGATTCCAGCTTCTGTTGGACGAACTGGGGTGTAACGAAGTGGAGAAGTAATACAACTATAATCAGTTCATCATAAGAATAAACCCGATGTAAACAAACAAGAACGCGATGATGGGTCAGAAGCTCTAGCACACGTACACTAGTGTTGTTACACTCTTGGCAGTAGGTCCTACCTATTAAATACCTTATTACTAACAAGGGAACCTCCCCATCGCACCCCCCTCAGATTTAGTTATAAGTTGGCACAGTGGATAGGCCTTGAAAAACTGTACACAGATCAATCGAGAAAACAGGAAGAAGTTGTTTGGAACTATGAAAAAAATAAGCAAAATATACAAACTGAGTAGTCCATGTGCAAGATAGACAACATCAAGGACAGTATGAGCACAGAAACGCCGTGGTTCCGTGGTATCATGGTTAGTGTGAGCAGCTGCGAAACCAGAGGTTATTGGTTCAAGACTTCCTTCGAGTGAAAAGTTCAATTTTTTTATTTTCAAACAATTATTATCTGTCCGTCCGTCCGTCCGATGCGAGGTAACTGCGCCGTAGTATGGGGACGCTACACCTAAACAAACATCGAAACACACGACTTCAGTCGACTACAGCGCACGGAAGAGAGAGTATTCCCGCTAACGAGACTCCCTGGCTGCGGTCGCAAAACACAGACACTAAACTTATTACAGTGAACAGAGACGTCAATGAACAAAAGGACAGATGATAACTTTGCGAAAATAAAAAAGTAAACTTTTCACTCGAGGGAAGACTTGAACCAAGGATCTCTCGCTCTGCAGCTGCTCACGCCAACCATGGGACCACGGCGCTGCTGAAATCACACTCTCCTTGATGTTGCATACCTTGCACATGGACTACTCAGTTTGAATATTTTGCTTATTTTTTTCATAGTTCCACACAACTTCTTCCTGTTTTCTCGATTGATCTGTGTTCAGTTTTTCAAGGCCTATCCACTGTGCCAACTTATAACTAAATCTGAGGGGGGTGCGACGGGGAGGTTCCCTTGTAAGTTACGTTAAATGAAACTTTATGATATTCAAATGTATTAACAGTCATCAACGTTTTTCTTAATCACGCTGTAGCTACGTAGTTTTATTTCAAAAACACGCCCGGGTTCCCGGGTTCGATTCCCGGCGGGGTCAGGGATTTTCTCCGCCTCGTGATGGCTGGGTGTTGTGTGCTGTCCTTAGGTTAGTTAGGTTTAAGTAGTTCTAAGTTCTAGGGGACTTATGACCACAGCAGTTGAGTCCCATAGTGCTCAGAGCCTTTATTTCAAAAATCGTGTACAGTCACAGCCTCTGAAGCGTTGTGCTCTGATTGTCGCGCTGTTAATTCGCCGTATGAAAATGGCTGAGGTGGCTTTCTGTTCCATAGTGCAACACGCACGTAGAAAATGGTTAAAAAGTGCCGGAAAATAGGCTGTTATTAATGTTTTCCATAAATTTACGGATGCAATCGGCTTTGAAGTTTTCCCTGAACTGTATCTACTACAGTTAATTATCAAATTTAGACTGAACGTGTAGCGCAGTAGGTTCAAATGGTTCAAATGGCTCTGAGCACTATGGGACTTAACAGCTGTGGTCATCAGTCCCCTAGAACTTAGAACTACTTAAACCTAACTAACCTAAGGACATCACACACATCCATGCCCGAGGCAGGATTCGAACCTGCGACCGTAGCAGTCGCGCGGTTCCGGACTGGGCGCCTAGAACCGCTAGACCACCGCGGCCGTCTAGCGCAGTAGGTCACGTAATGGCAGGTGAAGTTGATTGGTTAATTCGTGGGTAGGTTCAAATTTCCCCACTATAATTTTTTTCTCGTTCAATTTGAAATACCTACATGTCGTAATTATAAAACTCATCATCATGTTTTATGAATAATGCACGTCTTCTTGTTTCTAGTTACATATTGGACGCAAAACTCCTGTTTCCATTTCAAATACAAATTCTTAATTATCGATGTTTTATGAAAGACTATTCATAAAATTTAATGAAATTAAGGAAACATAACAATTTAATTTTCTAAGGCAAAAATGAAAAACCAAACCCTCTTTATTGGAACTATGTCCACCGTTTTATACCACAGAGGTAGATAAGTATCGTAGAAACATGAAACACAACCATTTTGACAACATAGAGCACACCATATAAAAGCTGCATTTTTACATTTGCTACTGTACCATAACAATATGAACACAACAGCACTGATCTGGAGCCAAGCTGTGGGATTTGGCCTGAGAAGTAACAAGACTCTTAAGCTGTCAGACGTACTGGAACTAAACACGCAGCTTTTTCACACGTCACTGCCGAACGCTGGCAGGATACAGAACGGCTTGTAATAAAAGAAGAACAGAAAATGCTGCGGCAGGTTGACTTCGTGGATTCTGTTGGTGAGAGGCTCGTTATCAACGTAGCGGGTGACACTTCCAGAACTGAAATGTATTTCTCGAATTCGGATAAGGAAGGAGCTAAGAGATTACCAGACGACAGACTGTAATACATTCAGTGGCTTCAATATTTAACTATAAAGTGAAATCCTTCAATACTCTCTTACGATACACACAGCTTATGCAGAAAAATTACCGTGTGGTTAAGTCAGGAATTTCCATCTTTCTTCTTTTTAATTACAATAGCACGTTAGCCAGAAACGATAACATTTTGTGGTTTTCGCCTAGTCGTCTAAGGAGCGTATTGTGGGAGATTTGTAGTGTATTATTTCATTCCAGATAAAAATTAAATGACATTCGAAGCTTTATTGCTCCTCTGCTCGTTTCTTTTTACGTGTGAACTGCAGCTGCCCACGTCCCTGCAGGCAAGCTGTACCAGCTGACCGGCCAGTGCTGTCCAAGTTAAATGCGCCGGGAAAGCTAAGTCGATGTGCACGTAACGCCCAGCACAAAACTTACCTTTATTATCGTACTTATAGTACTCGAGACAGCCTGGCTGCAGTCCCACGTGAAACGGGAATCCAATTAGGTTCCAGCAAACGTGGAAGAATAGGTAGCGCAACGTTTACAACAGGTTTATTCTTACGATGAACGGATTATAGTACACTTCATTTAGACGAACTTCCCGCCTGAAAATCAAGAAATCAATAATCAAAAATGGATGGCAAGGAACCCACCATAATGGCATAGAAATGGATGTGATACGAGAAATGATGGTTGTCGCTGGATACCTTACAATCAGCCACATAACATAACGAACAACTGGAGTCGTGACGATCTACCAAACAATGAAAGATGAGATGATAGACAAGAAGGGAGAATAAAGATTGTTGAAGTACTTGAACCAGACCCAAGAAATAACCGGTGAAGTGAGAAACGAGAAAACACTCCAAGAAGGTGACTAGCAGTGGACGCTCCCCCCAGTTAGTAACGGCATGGTCAGAACAGAGAAGAGTCCTTATGAAAAGAATAGTGGAGTGGTGTCTGACAATGACTGCGGAGACAATCTTTGGTGTAACCTATTCGAGTAAAGAGAAACTAGTTATAAAACATCACTGGGGACGTTAGGAAGGCGAAAAGCATAGTGTCGTCACGTCAAACAAAATTTCATGTAATGAGTGTGTAAATAAATTTTTGTCATAAAGGAGAGAAACAAACATTGTAGGAGACATAGTTATACTAAGGTGAAGGAAAAGGTTAAAGAAGAATCAGTATTTGAAAAGTAAATTTTTCTATATATTTTGTGAGCTTTACAAAGTACGGAGAATTGTCCACCATAGTATTGTGAAACCGAAAACTCTATGAAGTTGTAATTCGTTCGGAAACAACCACATTTCGCGCATCAAAGCATTTAGGGAATGAGAAGAATTGAAAAAATTAATAGAGACGCAATTTCTAGTCTTAAGTCTATTGTGAAAAAACGCAGTAATAATAACGTAAAGTGAGCCTATGAAATATAAGAGCTATGTAGCTGAAGAAGGGAGTTCCTCATTGAACGAGTGCAATGACCACAAGAAGGAGTCAGAAAGATGGTACAGGAGACACTGAGAAGATGAACATTAAAAACATCATTGGCTGCACTTGGCCTGATGAAGAGATGCATATTAAATGAGGTTCTATTTTTGTAGTAACGCCAGATACGGTCACATTGAGCAAGAAGACATGGAGCTTAAAGTTTTATTAGCAGACATGAAGGAACACAGCACACTTAAGGTTTACCAGAAGTGAAGGGATGCTGCACAGTTAGCGTTTAACAGACATCAAGGGGTGCTGCCATATATGAGTGATAAATCAGCATTTTGATACACTTATTCGGATGAGTACCTTGCAAGTTGATGAGGATGTGATGTAATGATTTTATGTACCTCCATCAATTGTTGACAGGACGGAGAGCTTAAATATAGAGAGTAATCAAGTCGAAGATGAAAGCATAAGAGGGAATAAAAGGAAGCAGAAGAGAGAATAAAAGGCAGCAATATTTAAAAGTTTTGGTTCTACCTCTTAAATGGTGAGACAAGCCGCGTATCATGGTAAAAAATGGATTTAGGTAACATGTAAGACTGAAAACAGGTAAGGTGAAGCACTGTCACAGTTTAAATATGTGGACAATAGAGTGAAATGATGTACAGTGATTTTCGTATGTGTCGAGAGCCAAAAGATGCTTGTGTTGTTTTTTTTTTTTTTTTTTTTTTTTTTGTTACAGATTTGCAATCTACAATTTTAAACGAACCTACAATATGAATAGCTGATATGATGCATGGGTGGAAGATGCAGTTTTAGAGAAAAAATAATGAATTTAAATAGCAAAAGAGTAAGAAAATTGGGTAACTCTAGTGTAGCCACAGAAGTCTTGGGGGTGAAGGATATTATATAACCATGAATAGGTAACTGAGAGAATGCTATTGAGTGCTTGACTACTCTCTGGTATAACTTGTAGTGCATGAAATTGAGAGATAACTCCTTGAATAATCAATTATAACGTACAGAAAGTTCTGATTCAGAATAACGAATTATTTCAGAATAAAGGAGACGACACACCTAAATGCAGAATTGCTGCATCGTCGACAGATACACACACGAAAGGCACAGAGATTTATTTTGCTAGCTTTCAGAATGGAATTGCTTTCTGAAGCTGTAGGAGAAACACTACTACTACTACGTGATCAGGCCCAGTGGACCGCGTGCATGTAGGAGAAACACACACACACAAAAACATACACACATACTCACGAGCACATGCCTGTCTCCCTACATTGTGCTCAATCGACTGCCAGCGCTTTCCTGGCCTACAGTGAGTGTGCTGGGGTGAGCTGGGGATGCAGTGTTGGGTCGGGTGATGGATGGAGTGAGGCAGGAGGCAGGGAGGGGTTTGGGGGCAAGCTTCTGGCGGATCATAGGAGAGTGGGGAACCGTCTGTGGGACAGTTAGGGATGCAAGTAGAGGGGACACGTGGCAGATGGCTGTGCACTAGATTTCACAGACTAGGGCATGAGATTGCAGCACACAACTAGCTGACACATAGTGGGCCGGAGTAATGGGAAAGGGGTGGCGTACACACACATATGCAAACAAACAAACACATTATTTGGTGTGGAGTGAGGGGACTGTGAGTTACCTTAGGTTTAGGCCAGGGAGGTTACAGGAGCGACGGTTTTGCTGTGAGGATAGCTTCCATCTGCACAGCCCAGAACTAATAGTGGTGGTGGAGGAAATCCTGATGGCTTAGATTGTGAAGCAGCCATTGAAATCTCACATGATGTGCTCTGCTGCATGTTGTGCCATTGGACGTTCCACCTTGTTTTCGGCAACAGTTTGACGGTGGCTGTTCATTCTGGCTGATGCTGAGTAATGGTTGCAGCAGAGCTGGTATGTAACATGGCTGCTTTCGCAGTTGGCCCACCCCCTGATGTGGTAGGCTAAGCCTGTGACGGGACTGAAGTAGGAGTTGCTGGGTGGGTGGATAGGGCAGGTCTTGCATCTGGGACATCCATACAGGTATAATCCCTGCAGCAGGGGACTGGGGCTGCGAGTGGCATAGGGATGGACTAGGATGTTGTGGAGGTTGGGTGGGCAACAGAACACCACTTCGGGAGGGGATGGGAGTATCTTGGGTAGTATGTCCCTCATTTCAGGTCATGATGGTAGATAATGAAAGCCCTTATGAGGGACATGGCTCAGTCGTTCCAGTCTTGGATGGTTATTGGGTGACAAGGGGGGCACTCCTTTATGGTTGGTTCTTGGGATGGATGTGAGGATCAAGTGTGGGGGGATATGGCACAGGACATCTGTTTATGTATTACATCTGGGAGGTATTGCCTGCCTGCAAAAGCCTTTGTCAGGCCTTCAGCATACTGGTGGGCAAAGGAGTTCTCATCACTCCAAATGTGTCTGCCAATAGTGGCCAGGATGTATAGGAGGGATCTTTTGGTGTTGAAGGAGTGCCAGCTGTCAAAGTGCAGGTAGTGTTGGTCATTGGTGGGTTTGATGTAGACTGAGGTGTGTATTGAGCCATATGAGAGGAGGAGATTGACATCTAGGAAGGTGGCACGTGAAGTGGATGGGAGAGAAGGTGTTGAGATTATTGAGAAATGAGGATAAAGTTTCCTAACCTTGGGTCCAGATTATAAAAATGTCATCAACAAAACCTGAATCAGATCAGAGGTTTGGGGTTTTGGGTAGCTAGGAAAGTTTCCTCTAGGTGGCCCATGAAGAGGTCGGTGTAGGAGGGTGCCATATGAGTGCCCATAGCTGTGCGACGAATTTGTTTGTATACCTTCCCTTCAAAGATGAAGTAATTATGGGTTAGGATGTAGTTGGTTAGTTGTATGAGGAATGAAGTGGTGGATTTGGAATCTGCAGGGCGTTGGGAGAGATAATGTTCAGTCACACCAAATCCATGGGCATGAGGGATGTTGGTGTATAACGAGGTTGCATCTCCAGTGATGAGTAAGGACCGGGGAGGTAAGGTTGGGGGGATGGTGTAGAAGTGCAGGAAGTGGTTGATATCTTTAATGTGGTGGGCTAGGTTTTGGAGAACTGGTTTCAGGTGTTGGTCAACAAGGGCCCAGATTCTTTCAGTGGGGGCACTGTAACTAACCACAATGGGATGCCCAGGATCGTTAGGTTTATGGATTTTGGGGAGCATTTAGAAGGTGGGTGTGTGGGCTGTTGTTCGGATGAGCAGGGAGATGGATTCAGGGGAGAAATTCTGGGGAGGGCCTAAGGATTTCAGCAGGGATTGGAGGCTATGTTGGACTTCAGGGGTAAGGTCAGTTTGGCAGAGCTTGTAGGTGGAAGTGTCAGACAGTTGGCAGGGGCCATCCACCAGGTAGTCACTCTGGTTCATCGCAACAGTGATGGAACCTTTGTCTGCCGGATGAGGTCAGGATCCGTTTTTAGGTTCTGTAGAGCAGTCTCTTCTTCTGCTGAAAGACTGTTGTTCTTAGGGAGGGCCCTGGGGAATGATGATGAGGCCAGGATGGAAGTTACGAATACCTGGAAGACGTCTAGGGGATGGTTAGGTGGGAGTGCGAGAGGGTCATGGTTGGAAGGTGGTATGAATTGAGACAGGCAGTGGTCGATGTTAGGATTGGACTGGCTTTGGTTGAAGGGGTTGATGGCAAAGAATTGTTTCCACTGTAGGGAGTGGGAGAGGTTCAACATGGGAGCAGTGCTGAATGTGAGGCCTTTGGATAGTACTGAAACTTCTGTGGGGCTGAGGATGTTGGTGGAGAGGTTAACAACAGTGTACTGGGATTGTTTCAGTTCTGTATTTCGTGAAGTGCTGGTAGGGGGTTTTGGAGGATATGGTAGGTTGAAAAGGTCAGTTAGGCCAGGTCTGGGTGCTAAGAATGGTTGACAAGGAGGAGCATTGGGAGTTGGGTTGGGGTTGGATAGTGGTGCCCCAAGGTGGGACTAGGATTTCTGCAGGCTGGATAACCTGTGGAGGTAGTGTTTGGAACGTTTTTCTAGGTTTTGGAGTGTCAGGATTTCAATTTCGGTGATGAGGTGTAGGTAGTGGGGATTGCACAGTAGTAGTACTTTGTGGAGGGAGTGGAGGTGGTTCAGGGATACCTCTGTCATGGAGACGTATTTTCGTGGATATGGTTTGTGAGGGAAAGTGACTAGTGGAATCTGAAAAGAGGAAGGTCATTGTGGAAGGAGGTGTGGGATTCAGGATTAGGGATTTTTATGGTTAGGCCAATGGGGGGGGGGGGAATTCCATGGCTTAGGTAGTATTTAAGGAACAGGGTACAGGACAGGGTTTTGCATAGGGAAAGGGAAACTTTTCTGAACTGTTGCAGATAAATAGAGCAGGGGTCCACTTCGTTGGGGGGGGGGGGGAGGGGACACTTGGGAATGAAGTTTGTATTGAATGTGGTGGGTAAAGGCTGCAGGTGGTTGCAGGGAGTTTGAATAACGTTGATGAGTTCAGGAGTGAAAGGAAATGTGTTGGGAGCAGGGGGTAGTGTCGTGACTGAAATATATCCGATCGCGCGTGATATAACGTCACGCTTCGATCGCGGGTGATTTATCTTGATCCGTAAGAGATAAAAAGGAAACAAGGACAGCCAGATCGGGAGCGATATGTGAGGGAGGGGAGGATTTTGCGTTGCTAGAAGTATGTTTTGCTGTTATAGGGAGTCGTATGGCACATGGTGTTGGGTGCGCGGCTGTCGTAACGGACTCAGCCATAACTACTGGGTGCAACACAAGTCGCGTGCAACCACACGTGTCGCGGCCGTTACGAGAGGGATGAAACGTAGGAGAAAGAAACGAACTTACAATAGAGAGCAGCTAGATCAAGGAGATAGTAACAAAGGCCGGACGACATGCGGTTTGGATGGAAGGGAGCATCTAGGCGGTATAATATTGTGCAGAAAATTCTGGTTGATAATAACGAATTCTTTGGGAATAAAGGAAACGACTCAACTAAAAGCAGAAGCACTGCGTCGTCGACAGATGCACACGCAAAAAGTACAGAGATTTATTTTGCTAGCTTTCGGAATGGAACTCCTTTCTTAAGCTGTAGGAGAAACATGCACATAAACACACACACACACACACACACACACACACACACACACACAGACACACACATACCTGTCTGTCTACATTGTGCCCATTCGACTGCCAGTTCTTTCTTGGCTCTTGATGATGTGCTGGGTTAAGGTGGAAAGACTGGCTAGTAGTAGTTGAAAATTGCCACCCAGTGCAAGAACTGTGATCTGGACAGCAGTTTTCATCTATTGTGACTGTTTGCATTCTTCATTATAACAAAAGATGTTAATTTCCAAAGTATTGTGATTTTCTCTTTTGCATAATTAGCAGACTTCTTTCTACTTTGCACCTATGTTCATTATTATTGCTGTGTCTTGTTACATTTCTCATAAAAATATGATTATCAAAAGAAAGCTAACATACTGTTACACACATTAAAATGGTTTTTCCTTTTCGTACAGATATATCTTTATTGCATTTACAGAACCATATTTGATAACTGAACTGAAATTCTTAGTACATACATTTTTTTGGAAATCTAGTAGTTCCTCAACATTCCTAATATCATATACAGTAAATCCATCTTCGTTGTATTTTCGTAATTGGTTGCATAATATCCTAGTTTACTGTTTTTGTATTTTGAATCATCTCCTTCTCTAATTTTCTTAATTTTAGCTGTGGTTAGTTCTCTGCCCCAAATTATTATAAGTGTGATAAGTTAATGTCACCCCTATAGATCTAGTTCAGCAACATAGATTATAATTATTATTAATCCTTGTAATATATCTCTTAGTCTTTTCATCATCAGCCAAATTTATTATTCTATTACCTCTGCTCCCTCCAGTAATTGTTAACATCTGAATATTAAATGTGGTATCTGCTATATCAACATACTCATCAGGTGATAATAAATCAATGATTTTATTACACTAAATTTGAACAGATTGTTGAGTGTTATCAGATGTTTTACACTGAAGCACCAAAGAAACTGGTATAGGCATTCATATTAAAATACAGAGATATGCAAACACGCAGAATATGGCGCTGCAGTTGGCTATGCCTATATAAGAAAACGAGTATCTGGCGCAGTTGTTAGATCTGTTACTGTTGCTACAATGACAGATTATCAACATTTAAGTGAGTTTGAACATGCTGTTATAGTCAGTGCACTAGCGATGGGACACAGCATCTCTGAGGTAGCGATGAAGTGGGCATTTTCCCACACAACCATTTTTTTTTGAGCCAAAGGCCCACTCATGTTCCCTTGATGAGGGCATTACACAAGGCCACCAACATTGGACTGTTGACGACTGGAAACATATTGCCTTGTTGGACGAGTCACGTTTCAAACTGTATCGAGCAGATGGATGTGTATGGGTATTGAGACAACCTCTTGGACCCTGAATGTCAGCAGGAAAGTGTTCAAGCTGGTGGAGGATCTGTAATGATGTGAGGCGTGTGCAGTCAGAGAGATACAGGACCCCTGATGTGTCTAGATACCAGTCCAACAGGGGACATATACATAAGCATTCTGCCTGATCACTTGTGTCCTTTCACATCCATTGTGCATTCCAATGAACTTGGATAATTCCAGCAGGACAACGCAACACCCTACACATCCAGAATTGCTACAGAGTGGCTCCAGGAACACTCCCATGATCTTAAACACCTGCTGGCCGCCAAACTGACCAGATATGAACATTGTGGAGCACATCTAGGATCTCCACCCCCTCGTACTCTTACAGATACATGGACAGCCCCGAAGGATTCATGATGTCAGCTCCCTCCAGTACTGCTTCAGAGTCCATGCCACGTCATGTTGTGGCACTTCTGATTGCTCGTGGGGCCCTACACAATAATAGGCAGGTGTACCAGTTTCTTTGGCTCTTCAGTGTATATCCTGTAGAAATTGGATAAATCATTTTGGATTTCTGATTGTTATATTCAAGTTATCTCCTTTTCTGAAGTTAGTTCTCTTTTCAGCTTTTTCTACCAAACAGTTGAGTGCTTCAGTTAAATAATCTGGTTTTTCCTTTAATGGTATCGAGTTTACTAATATTTGTATCATTAAAGCAATTTTTCAGTCAACAGACCATGATCTAAACTTTTCATTAAATCTTACTCTTACTTCTTTGAATTCAAATAGCTTTTTTCCAGGGATTTGACCTTTTTTCTTGCTCAAATAATTTATGACTGAATGGAAATATTTGATCCAGTTCCATTATTTTCTCTTTTCTCTGTGGTCGAGTCTTTTCAAAAAGATCATCGTCAAATCTGTAAAAATGGTGTATTTTAGGTATATGTTTTATTCTCGACTTAGTCATCTGGAACAATTCAGTACTGAATGGGAACTTCTGTAACATAATGAAATTAAATAATTCTGATTACTTTAAATGCCTGTAGCCTCTAATGCTAAAATTTTTATCTATTGTTTTTAGCTCAGTTACTTTCACACTATGCAGATATGAAGCAGGATTAGTAGGGGCTGGTAAATAATGTGAAGCAAGTAAACAAATTAAACCATCTCTTCTTAAAGTTATGTACTTAGTTAAATTATTTCTCCTACAAACTTCACAAAGTTGAGCAATATAAACTGTCTCAATTTGGTTTACGATTACTTAGAACTAATTTCTTTAAAATTTGTGAAAAAATGAGAAATGGAAAAAATATACGACAAGTTTAAGAAATTCTATACAATAATTTCATAAAATGGTAAATTCAGTGATTAACTTAAATTTCATTTTCAGTTAATTTTATATTTTTATGAGACCAAATATTTTCGAGACTTTTTCCAGTTATTTCTTTTCTATAGTTACCATATTTCTTTTATACCTGCCTTCTCGTTGACAAATCTTACATCTATTTGAAAGTTTGTCCCTAGATGTTGGATTTAAGTAAAAACTACAAAAAGTATTAATTTCTTGAGAGTGAATACATTGTTGTCGGATTGTGACACTCAGTTTGGTTGTTCTCATTTTTCATCGATAGCAATAATTTTTATTCTTTGCTACTCAGAATTCGTTTGAAGTCTTTTGTGATAATGTTTAGAAATATATTTTCCACATACACATACAATTTTGTTTACTATTATTAAGTTTCTTACAGTATTCATTAAGACATTTCCTGCATGAACTATTACATTTATCCTTTGAATATTTGTGTAAGTCAAAGTTATTAGTTGACTTCTCCACTTCAGAGATTTTGCTCCTCTCGGATTTAATTGCTTTCATTTACTGAGACTATTTTGAATTAGATTTTAATAAAAATATTATTTAATAAGACAAGGAATCTCCAAAGTTTGTACAATAGGTAACAAGACGTCCAAGTAGATAGAAGTTTTAAAAAATCATTAAATTATTGAAGAAATAAAAATTAGACAATGTTTTGAGAAACAATTTAGAAAAATTGAAAATGGTTTCATATTAATTAATCATGAAGACATCATTAATATATATAAGGAACATATTGAGTTTTGGGAAGAAGAACATGATAATTCTTTACATTATGATAAAACAGTTTACGATTGGATGGATATTTTCTAACTGGGGTAAAATTGCACTTCATGCAAGAAAATTTAAAAGATTGTGAAAAAGAATTTAATTTTTATGGTCAACTAATTAAGCACATTTTCTTAGGCTCAGAAGGCTGACTACTGCAGCATTTCAAAGACAAATTTTCCACTAGCTTTGCGTAGTCTGAATTCATTAAATCTTTTAATATTATACATTTTCATTTGCCTTCATTTGTTCATTATAAAAGATTTCAGTAAGGTTATGAAATAAGCAGATAATGAATATTTGTCATAACAGATACATCAACATTACAAACAGTTTAGCAATACATGAATTAATTAAGCATCAGCCAGTTGGTAAGTACATTGAACATTTAATTAAGGTAAAAAATATATTAAATACAAAGCATTCTATTAAGTGACATCCACCATGGATCTTGTCAACAACAAGTTTACATACCCCTTTCCACCCTGAACACCCTTTTTTTGAAAATGGTGAATAAAGTTGAATTCTCTGTATACTTGGGCATAGTAGACGCTGGGAAGAATAAAAAAAAAACTCTTCCATAAAAAATGTAGTGGGAAAACAACTAGCACAATCGTGAGGGTCATGTTTCATTTCACCAAAATTATTCTCTGACTTCCTGCTATTTGTTTGATATTATAAGTTACCTGAGGAACAGTTGTGAATAAAAAATTATTCTTTCATTACTTTTATTTATTAGTTATTATAAAAAATGTTACATAGATTGCAAATCATATTCTGTGGCAAAAAAATTAATAATAAAATTTTTTTTATTTATTTTGTAAGACAAAGTCATGGTTCAGACTGCTTCGCTTTTCGTGAAATAAATTGAAACAATCTTTTCCTTTTGCAAGACATAAGTACTGATCACATTTTATGCACTTTGTCTTTGTTCTGGAACTGCAGGGCTCATACTGACATGTTGGTGGTGACAAAATATCATCCACTGTCGGCCAGTGATCATACCCATCATATCACTTGTCGAAACCTGGTTTAGGATGGGGTTTGTAAACTTTTGCCTTTATGGAGGTATTTAACGTATCATCTAACGGTGCTTCAAACTCTTCAGCTCTGGAATTACAGAAGAGCCTAAGTTAGAGACATTCTAAATTTCAACAGATCCATAATGTTCTTATTGGCAGTCTGGTTTTCACGACAGTGCTCTCTGTAGATAAACCAGCAGTTGACCACTGAAAGGTCTATGAAATGCAGCAAGCACTTGAGTGTCCATTTTCTGGTTCTGAACTCAACCTGCTGGTAATGAATGTCTACACCACCCGTATTGGCATTGTACTGCTGAATTACAAAAGGGCTGTCTACATGAAGATAGTGACCCTCCTGCTTACACCACCTTTGAACTTTACATTTTGACTCAATGCCAGCACAAGTGGATGCTATCACGACTCTCTGACTATTCTGCCACTCAGTAATTACTACAGCTTCATCTGCTCTAATATATGAATGACACTCTCCTCTTTTCATTCTTCCTTCTTTCAAATTAACATTCTTAATTCTGTTTACCATTATTGTGTCAGTAGCCTCAATTCCTTTCTCCTTAAGCTTTGCTAAGAGAGAAATTGTGGTAAAGTACCTATCAAAATAAACAAAACTTCCTTGTGGGAGACTCTGTGTTAGTCGTAAAATAACTGAAGGGCCTAATCCTAACGACTTATCACCAAGAGGTGTAGTAGCCCCCTGGTAAATTTCAAAATCCAACACTATACCTGATGCTGAGGTCATGATAAAGTTTTTAAGACCTACAGGCCTTGGTTTTCCTTTAACATATTGCTTCAGTTTGCAATGCCCAGTAAAAGGGATCATTTGCTCATCAACACTGTAGTAGTTAAAGTTACGAGGCAAACTGCGACATCTTCTTCTTACTGTGTCGATCACTGGCTGAACTTTCCACAGTCTATTAGTTTTAGCTTCTTCAGGTGGTTTAATACTATCAACAAAGTGCACATTATTCCTGAGTGCAAGGAACCAGTCTCTAGACATAGTGTCACTAATAGCTGATAAAGAAATAGATTTCTTCCAGCACGTGGGTACCCTAGGATGCCTTATGCAACCTATCATTAAATTTATCCCAAAAAACACCTTCAGTTCATGAGCTGTAGTCCCTAGGGATTTCCATGTCTTTGGAACACTATACATATTTGTATATTTCGCTGCCTCTTCAAAGAACTTTTTACAGAAATATTCAGCAGGAGTTCCAATTGGTGAAGGACTCTAGAGTTAAAAAGAAGATACTTTAGTAAGAAAATGGGAATGATACATGAAATAGGTAACTCAGATCGCACCTCTTTGTCACTGACCTCAACAATACTGTAATTAATGTTTGGTAGATGAAACTTCTGAACAAAATTTGATCTCCAAAAAAGCAGTGGTCTGACACCTTCTGTGACACTGTGTGAACTCCTGCGCTCTTCAGGAACTTCTTCGGCACTCAAATCATCATCAGACGAGTCGTCTGCCTGCTGAACATTTGAAGGAGAAGGAACAAACTCGTCGTCTTCATCTGACGAAATGCCACTTAAATCCAAATCCTCTAATAGAGAACGGATTTGATTGTCTGATAAACCTGCATACAATAACGGGAATGTGCATAAAACTTTTCCATTCAAAACTGTATGAAAAGCAATAATATAGGGAAGCCAATGACACAATCAACAACACCCACTCGAGGATGAAGTTACACAATCAACACCTAATCCACACAATCGTGCCAGTACAAATTTAACGCACAATTACTGTGCAAAGATATTAAGTTACTAATAATTATCAATATCACAACGTTGTACACATCAGATCCAGCAAATCGCCGAAACAATTCAATTTAACTTAATTATGAGCTACTAACTAGGCGCCGGCATAATGCTCACTTCTCGATCTACTTAACAACATGTGCTGCAATCTGTTGGCGCCGAATGGCAACATAAACATGCACAACCTTCACGATCGTTGCAGATCAGTTAAAAGCAAAGCAAGGGATTCAGTTTGTCGTAAAAAAATAAAAACCGAACCCGCACGATCATGTTATAACTTTTATCAATAACTTCTATTGGTTTGTTTTTCTTGTTGTATGTTTTTTTTATTATTGTATTCACCAGCTACTTCCAAAAGCATATCCACCCATTTATAATTTTCTTGTAAGTCGAATTTTTTAACATTTTTATCTTCAGTGTCCTATTACATATTTCTACAACAGATTCTTTTAATTCTGTAATTGTTGAGTAATGGTTGATGTCAGGCTTCTTCATCTGTTCTAGAAAATATTATGGAATAGTTTTCCACTATCTGTTTGTAAATTTCTTGTAGTTCTAGTGACAGCTAAAGCAGCCTCCACACTCTCTCCCACTTTAAATGTTTCTTCAGAGGCATCAACTACATTTTTACACGTTTTATCTTAAACTGAAATAGCTAAAGCAAATTGTGAAAAAATGTCCATTATGGTTATTAAAGTTGCTTGAATCCATTTCTACTAGATCAGCTTGCGATAAGTCATCTATATCAAGTAAACCAGCACTTCCTCTTTTAAACTTTTTTCCCATTGGTTTATATAGTTCATTAATATTTCTTCAGGAATATTATTAGGCTGTGGCCCAGTCTCTACAATTTTTAACAGACTTACTCTTTTCAGTCTTGCATATTGTACAAAGGCCTTCAGTCCTCTGCCATCCACTTTCAGTTATTACTCTTTGAGGATGAACCATATCAGTAAATTTTCTGCACTTCAGCCACTAAGTGTGATTGTTTTGAAGGACTGAGTGCAAAGCATGATTATCAATTTACATAGATTGAAAATTTAATGATTATTGTTCTAATCTATTGTCATCATTTGATTCTAAAAACTATTCATCAAACATGAATAATTCACCTGAAACAGGTACAGTTTTAACAGACTGATTTTAATATCAAGTGATGGATTATTTAGTTCAGTGGTATAAAAAATTTACGGGTTGTTGACATTATATATTTTTACCTTTATTTCAAAATCAATAAGTGACATGTCAGCATTTACATTGGCCCCAAAAATAAAAAATTCCCTCAGTTTTTATATCATGTTCAAATTTTTACCTTAATATTCCCTCACCAACATCAGAATTAAATTTCACATTATGGTTGTCACAGATTCTACCACGAAGATTACTTAATTCGTTTAAGTATGATCTTAAATCTGTATTGAGAAATAATTTGTATTAGTGTTTTCTGCCTTCCTTTTTAGCTGTTCACTATGAAGCTGATTATTTTTTTCAGTAAGATGTTTAGTAGTGACACTGAATTATGTTAGTATACTTGAATACTGCGCTTTGGTAACAAGATTGTCTGTAGGAACTTTGTGCAAAGCACAATTACTTCATTCATTTTCTAAGTACTGCTTCCAAACTCCATATAAACACTTACAGGGGCTTTTAAATCTATTGATCCTCTACCTATAAAATCAAAATATCGTTTAGTTCCTTTCAGGATTTTGTGTTGTTGTTGTCTTCAGTCCTGAGACTGGTTTGATGCAGCTCTCCATGCTACTCTATCCTGTGCAAGTTTTTTCATCTCCCAGTACCTACTGCAGCCTACATCCTTCTGAATCTGCTTAGTGCATTCATCTCTTGGTCTCCCTCTACGATTTTTATCATCCACACTGCCCTCCAGTACTAAATTGGTGATCCCTTGATGCCTCAGAACATGTCCTACCAACCGATCCCTTCTTCTAGTCAAGTTGCGCCACAAACTCCTCTTCTCCCCAATCCTATTCAATACCTCCTCATTAGTTATGTGATCTACCCATCTAATCTTCAGCATTCTTCTTTAGCACATTTCAATAGCTTCTATTCTCTTCTTGTCCAAACTACTTATCGTCCATGTTTCACTTCCATACATGGCTACACTTCATACAAATACTTTCAGAAACGACTTCCTGACACTTAAATTTATACTCGATGTTAACAAATTTCTCTTCTTCAGAAACGATTCCCTTGCCACTGCCAGTCTACAGTTTATATCCTCTCTACTTCGACTATCATCAGTTATTTTGCTCCCCAAATAGCAAAAATCCTTTAAGTGTCTCATTTCCCAATCTAATTCCCTCAGCATCACCCGACTTAATTCGACTACATTCCATTATCCTCATTTTGCTTTTGTTGATGTCCATCTTATACCCTCCTTTCAAGACACTGTCCATTCCGTTCAACTGCTCTTCCAAGTCCTTTGGTGTCTCTGACAGAATTACAATGTCATCGGCGAACCTCAAAGTTTATATTTCTTCTCCATGGATTTTAATACCTACTCCGAATTTGTCTTTTGTTTCCTTTACTGCTTGCTCAATATACAGATTAAATAACATCGGGGATAGGCTACAGCCCTTTCTCACTCCCTTTCCAACCACTGCTTCCCTTTCATGTCCCTCGACTCTTATAACTGCCATCTGCTTTCTGTACAAATTTTAAATAGCCTTTTGCTCCATGTATTTTACCCCTGCCACCTTCAGAATTTGAAAGAGAGTATTCCATTCAACATTGTCAAAAGCTTTCTTTAAGTCTACAAATGATAGAAACGTAGGTTTGCCTTTTCCTAATTTTTTTTTCTTAGATAAGTCGTAGGGTCAGTATAGCCTCACGTGTTCCAACGTTTCTACGGAGCTCAAACTGATCTTCCCCGAGGTCAGCTTCTACCAGTTTTTCCATTCGTCTGTAAAGAATTCGCGTTAGTATTTTGCAGCTGTGACTTATTAAACTGATAGTTCGGTAATTGTCACATCTGTCAACACCTGCTTTCTTTGGGATTGGAATTATTACATTCTTCTTGAAGTCTGAGGGAATTTCGCCTGTTTCATACATGTTGCTCACCAGATGGTAGAGTTTTGTCAGGACTGGCTCTCCCAAGGCTGTCAGTAGTTCTAATGGAATGTTGTCTACTGCTGGGGCCTTGTTTCGACTTAGGTCTTTCAGTGCTCTCTCAAATTCTTCACGCAGTATCACATTTCCCATTTCATCTTCATCTACCTTCTCTTCCATTTCCATAATATTGTCCTCAAGAACATCGCCCCTGTATAGACCCTCTATGTACTCTTTCCACCTTTCTGCTTTTCCTTCTTTGGTTAGAACTGGGTTTCCATCTGAGCTCTTGATATTCATGCAAGTGGTTCTCTTTTCTCCAAAGGTCTCTTTAATTTTCCTGTAGGCAGTATCTATCTTACCACTCGTGAGATAAGCCTCTACATCCTTACATTTGTCCTCTAGCGATCCCTGCTTAGCCATTTTGCACTTCTTGTCGATCTCATTTTTGAGGCGTTTGTATTCCTTTTCGCCTGCTTCACTTACTGCATTTTTGTATTTTCTCCTTTCATCAATTAAATTCAGTATCTCTTATGTTACCCAAGGATTTCTACTAGCCCTCGTCTTTTTACCTACTTGATCCTCTGCTGCCTTCACTATTTCATTCCTCAAAGCTACCCATCCTTCTTCTACTGTATTTCTTTCCCCCATTCCTGTCAATTGTTCCCTTATGCTCTCCCTGAAACTCTGTACAACCTCTGGTTTAGTCAGTTTATCCAGGTCCCATCTCCTTAAATTTCCACCTTTTTGCAGTTTCTTCAGTTTTAATCTACAGTTCATAACCAATAGATTGTGGTCAGAGTACACATCTGCCCCTGGAAATGTCTTACAATTTAAAATCTGGTACCTAAACCTCTGTCTTACCATTATATAATCTATCTGAAACCTTCTAGTATCTCCAGGGTTCTTCCATGTATACAACCTTCTTTCATGATTCTGGAACCAAGTGTTAACTATGATTGAGTTATGCTCTGTGCAAAATTCTACCAGGCGGCTTCCTCTTTCATTTCTTAGCCCCAATCCATATTCACCTACTACGTTTCCTTCTCTTCCTTTTCCTACTCTCGAATTCCAGTCACCCATGACTATTAAATTTTCGTCTCCCTTCACTACCTGAATAATTTCTTTTATCTCATCATACATTTCTTCAATTTCTTCATCATCTGCAGAGCTATTTGGCATATAAACTTGTACTACTGTAGTAGGCGTGGGCTTCGTGTCTATCTTGGCCACAATAATGCGTTCACTATGCTGTTTGTAGTAGCTTATCCGCACTCCTATTTTTTATTCATTATTAAACCTAGTATTGCATTACCCCTATTGGATTTTGTATTTATAACCCTGTATTCACCTGACCAAAAGGGTTGTTCCTCCTGCCACCGAACTCCACTAATTGCCACTATATCTAACTTTAACCTATCCATTTCCCTTTTTAAATTTTCTAACCCTGCCCGATTAAGGGATCTGACATTCCATGCTCCAATCCGTAGAATGCCAGTTTTCTTTCTCCTGATAACGACGTCCTCTTGAGTAGTCCCCGCCCAGAGATCCGAATGGGGGATTATTTTACCTCCGGAATATTTTACCCAAGAGGACGCCACATCTTTTAATCATACAGTAAAGCTGAATGCCCTCGGGGAAAATTACAGCTGTAGTTTCCCCTTGCTTTCAGCCGTTCGCAGTACCACAACAGCAAGGCCGTTTTGGTTAGTGTTACAAGGCCAGATCAGTCAATCATCCAAACTGTTGCTCCTGCAACTACTGAAAAGGCTGCTGCCTCTATTCAGGAACCACACGTTTGTCTGGCCTCTCAACAGATACCCCTCCGTTGTGGTTGCACCTATGGTACAGCTATCTGTATCGTTGAGGCACGCAAGCCTCCCCACCAATGGCAAGGTCCATAGTTCATGGGAGGGGGGTGGGATTTTATGTTATTCTTTATGAAATAATTTATTTAAATTTATGTTTTTGGCTCAGTTTTTTATATTAAATTTCAGTTCCAGTTTTGATGTTTTCTATTTTTCCATTGCTTTGCTCATTATTGACAGAGGGAAGCCACAACGTTGGGATCATGGATTTACTTTAGACTTTCTACACCTTTAGTGGGCCATTAAGACAACATAATATGCAAGTAGTATAGTTGTCTTAATGGCCTACTATAGGTGTACAAAGTTTAAAGTAAATCTGTGATCCTGGTGTCGTGGCTTCCACTTGTGACTTGACCTCTTGGCTGTGCCTTATTATCAAAAACATCCATTTATTAGATAAAACTTCATTAAGCTTGTAATTATCCAACAACAAATAAACACAAATTACTAGGTATTATTTCATTAAAATTTAGTATTCGCCATCCATTATAAACTCACCTAAATCGAGATATTTAACTAATTCTTAAGGAATATTTCTTCCACATGAGTCAAAATAGGTTTTCTAATCGTTATTCTTATAATAGCATAGACAATGAGTGCCAACATAATCTAAAATATCTAAATTAACTAATCCAGATACAATTTTTTACTAGGTAATTCATTGATCATAAAAGTATTGCGAAAATGATTAATTTTTAGATGTTTAGCAACTTTCTCTATATTAATTTTTAAAGCCTTAGGGCAAGCATCCATTATTTTTTGTAATTTTTGTTCCAGAACCCTTCTTCTCCATTGCCACATTGTGTCTTTTTTGTTCTTCCAATTCTTTATCTTTGTCCATTTATACAGAGTAAAGTTTTTATAAGGATGAATGTTTTTATAATCCCAACCTTCATCATCAAGATCGTACTTTTTACTCAGCACTTCAGAATGATCTAAACTTATTCCTAATTTCTGTTTTTCATACATTTGTCCTCTAATTGCAGTTGAAAGCCATTTTTCTCCTAACTAAGAGTCACAACAATGTATTTTTAGCAAGCTATTCAAAAATTTAATCACACATGCTATTCCTTTTGGATTACTGATAATGATATCACTGAAGTTATTTGTTAACATTTGTGTTATTTCCCATTTTCATTATAATAATTTTTATTTCCAGCCAATTCTTCTCCATGAATGACTGTTAATCCATCATACATCCAAATATTTTTTACTAAGCCTTCTCCTGTTTCTGGATCTGAATATTCTGAAGAATCTGACTCCAGGTTTTTGATTTTGGAATATAAACTTCAACAATTTCTTTTATCAAAGTATTATATGTAATACCTCTACTTGATTTTGTTATATTTGGATTATTTTCAGAATATAATGCTCCTGAATGAAATAAAATATCTGAATAATTTCATACATTGACAGCAACAAATTTCATACCTATATAATCCATAGTAACTTCTTCTTGAGTTAAAGATTCATTAATCCATCTGTACCTTCATATGCTCTGTCATCAATTGTTAATTTATCTCTATCAAATTTACTAGTAGTTTACAACAAATTTAAATGTGCCAACAGATTTTAATCCAAAAACTTGATCTTTACTATGGTTAATATATTCCAGCATTCTTTCACATATGTTTATTTATATATTTTAAAATTTTTTCCTTATCTTTTCACTTTTCCTGATTTTAAGCTCTTCTTCATATTTGTTGAATGCAGCCTGTGTCTCTGATTCACTTAATGTATAATCTCTACTATCACTCTTAGATGACTTAATTTGTGGTAAATCTCTAGATTCCTCTAGATGGGGATGATGTGCATAAGGTATCGTTTGTTTTTCAACTTCTCTGTTTGCTACAATAGCTTTCAAAATTATCACCTAAACCTTCAATTCCTCGTTTTACTAGTTGGATTGCATCAATAACAGACTGATTTTCTGTTTTATAGTTTTTCATACTCCATTCTCAGTTTTTCCTCCCGTGTTTTAAATTCTTCTTTTAATTCCTCTTTTTTCCTTCTGTTTGGTCTAGTTCTTTTAGAAATTTCTGAGTCATAAGCATTCTGCATACTAAGCCCTTTCAGATTGTTGTATTTTCCAAACACTTAATACAAATAAAAAAACATTAATAACATATATTTAACGTTTCTATTGATGTTACTAGTGTTATGAAATCTGTAATTATATCACTGTACTTACCTTAATACAGTTTCCTGTTTACATCTATCGTAAAAACTCGACACTGATCCCCATACTAACAGTTGCTACAATATTCCTAAAAATCATCAAAACTCAAAACTCTGTCAGCAAACTCATGGTAAGTATGATTTAAATTTGTGTCATCTTGTCTAAACATGTTTAAAAAGTTAAGGTACCTCTCACTAATGGTTTATATACAGGGTGTCCCAGCTATCTTGTCCACCCAAAATATCTCTGGAACAATAACAGCTATTGGAAAACGACTTTCACCGGTATCAATGTAGGTCTGGGGCCCATGAATGTACATATTAAGAAACATTTTAAAACGAAAGCATATGTGTTTTTAACACAAACTTTTGTTTTTTAAATGGACCTCCTATATTTCTTCTTCAGCAATCCATAGCATGATAAAGAACATACACAATGGCGTTGATTGCATTGCAATATTCCCATTATATCCCGAGATATTAAGATGCGAAGTTGACGCTTGAAACACCCGACATGCGCTGCTAGCGCACGTCCTGAGGCTCAGGCGTGAACCCCATGCTGCCCGTAATTGCGATGTGATTGACATGTGTAATCACACTTCCGTACTTATCAAGAGGTACGAAACGCATAATACGGTCTGCTGCCATCCTGCATTAACGTCGTACATTCCAGCAGGTATTTACCCCATAGGCTAGGGGTGATGCGGTTCTGTAACATATCTGTGTACCGCAATGTTAGTCACAAAGTTAACTTCGCTTATCGTTAATCCGTTACTAAAAAGGTAATGCCGTTCAACGTTAAAACTTTACTTTACTATAGATCTAGCGCAAGTGACAGTTAATCATTCACTCGTAATAGTAAAATTCATGTTGATGGTTTTAGTGAAACGAGCAAGTGGACTAAAAGTTTTACCGTTGTTTAGGTAAAAATGTTTTGATTTGGGAAGTTCAGGTAGGACATAGAAGATTAATGTAAACATGTTTAACCAATTAGTTTTATTATCACATAATTATCAATGTTATGTTTATCTAATGCATTAAATGACAAATTGTTGCAAACAAATGTTTCTTAACATCACTGGGTAAAATGGCCCTTTGTAGAAACTTCCACTGTGATACCAGCATTATATACTAAACATAGCATTCACATCTCATGCGCCAGCCACAGTGGCCGAGCGGTTCTAGGCGCTTCAGTCCTGAACCGCGCGACTGGTATGGTCGCAGGTTCGAATCCTGCCTCGGGCATGGATGTGTGTCATGTCCTTAGGTTAGTTAGGTTTAAGTAGTTCTAAGCTCTAGGGGACTGATGACCTCAGATGTTAAGACCCATAGTGCTCAGAGCCATTTGAACCACATCTCATGCTCAAAGTGATGCCCATTGGCTTGCATACATAGGGTCACTCTGCAGATGAAGGATGCCCTACTTCGTGCTACTGTTTCCTCTTTGATGGCTGTACAAGCATCAATAATGTGTTGCTTCATGTCCTCTGGTGTTGTTGGTTCATGTTGGTAAACAGCATCCTTCACTGCTCCCCAAAGAAAATAATCCAGCGGTGTAAGGTCCGGAGATTGGGCAGGCCACCTAACTGGGCCACCTCGTCCAATCCGCCTACCAGGGAACTTACGGTTCAGAAGTCGTCGTGCTCGTAAGTCGTTATGTGCAGGGCATCGGTCATGCTGATACCACATGACCATTCTCCGGTTCAGAGGTATGGTGTCCAAGAGAACAGGAAGATTGTGTCGTATAAATCTGGAGTATTATCTGCCATTTTGGATGCCATTTATAAAGAAAGGTCTGATAATGGTATCTCCAATAATCTCACACCAAACATTAACTTTCCACGGACGTTGATGCTCTACCTGACGGAGCCATTTTGGATTTCTGCGGACCAATAATGCATATTCCTCATATTGACAATCCCTTTGTTGGAGAATGATGCCTCGTCGGTAAAGAGAACATCTGCAAAAAAATTTGGATTAGTCAGAAGTTTTTGCTGAGCCCACCGACAAAATGTTACCCTATTGCGGAAGTCATTTCCATGAAGATCCTGGTGTAAATGAACATGGTTTGGATGAAATTTATGACGTTTAAGAATACTCTGTGCACTTGATTTCGACACACCAACTTCATGTTCAATTTGACGTGTGCTGATTTGAGGATTCACAGCTATGGTAGCGAGCACAGCGACTTCAGCACGTTCATCTGTGTGTGTTCTAGGACGATGTCAAGGTCTTGGATTTAAGCTTCCCGTTTCACGTAGACGAGATGTGAGACGACCAAACATCTGGCGCGAAGGCGATGGCTTGTCAGGGAATCGTCTTCTGTACATTCGTTCTGCCTGAACAGCATTTCGTCCACCTACAACAGGGTACAGTACAGGTATATAGAGTAGGGTAGAAAACAGACATATTAACTTAATAATCATAATGTTCGCTAACAGTACTATCAACAAACAAGCAATCTCATAACGTATTTCCCGTCAACGTACATTCTCCATAGATCAGCAGCATTTCTACCATACCTTCATGTGTGTACATTATACTGTACGGTATAAGTTCCAAAACACAACGTTTATTCACAATGTGTACTACCTCCGTGCCGTCACTAGATTACTCTGATGCACGACTACACTGGCAAGCGGTGTACTGCAAGTCAAAGCAACAACAAATGGGATGCTCGGAGGGTGGTGGAGTACAGGAGTTTGCATGGGTCGCAAATCATAAACAAGGCGAAGTGGTAACTGTGGCAGTAGTGGGAACTACGTTGGACACTTGACTAGGTAGAGCCAGGCCCTGCGCGACAGGCACAATGGGTCATACAACGCATTAGATAAACCTTATTTTGGGTCTGCAGGATAAATAAGACAACCTGACGGGTGTACACCGATCGGTACTGGTTCATATTGTGTACGTAGATACGTAAAACGTGCAAGAGGGAAACCATTATGTGCTTATGAGAGTTGATGGCAGCAGACCGTATTATTCGTTTCGTACCTCTTGATAAGTATGGAGGTGTGATTACACATGTCAATCACATCGCAATTACGGGCAGCATGGGGTTCACGCCTGAGCCTCAGGACGTGCGCTAGCAGCGCATGTCGGGTGTTTCAAGAGTCAACTTCGCGTCTTAATATCTCGGTATGTAATGGGAATATTGCGATGCAATCAACGCCATTGTGTATGTGCTTTGACATGCTATGGATTGCTGAAGAAAAAATATAGGAGGTCCATTTAAAAAAACATAAGTTTGTGTTAAAAAACACATATGCTATCGTTTTAGAATGTTTCCAAATATGTACATTCACGGGCCCCAGCCCTACATTGATACTGGTGAAAGTCGTTTTCCAATAGCTGTTATTGTTCCAGAGATATTTTGGGTGGACAAGATAGCTGGGACACCCCATATATATATATATGTGTGTGTGTGTGTGTGTGTGTGTGTGTGTGTGTGTGTGTGTGTTATTTTACATCTTCCTCTAGTAAAATATTCTCCACCTTCATCTTGCTTTTCAAGAATTAAATCATCAAATAAAACAATTCTGTTTCTTGATATTCATACAGTGGTAAAATGTTATCATATTTTCAATAAAAGTAGTAATCTTCTCCTTCATATTTTAAAATTTTTTGTAAATTCCTGATATTTTGCTTCATCTAAATTTTTGGAGTAAACATAAATAAATGATTTTATTCCAGTTCAACCACCCTAGAGCTAAAATATAATGGTTGATCATAAATGTTGCTTTTCCACACGCATTTGGTCCTCCTATTGCACTTTGAATACAATTTAGTAAAAGTTAACTTTGTTTATTTTTTGATATCTTCTCTGGAATTCTTTTATTCAGTTCCCAGTCAGTTTTCACTTAATTAATAATATTTTTACTAGTAGTAAATGACTCACTATTTTCAGCTGAGTAGTAAGTAATCTGTTCTCAAACAAGGATTGACTATACCCACAAGAAACAGCAATAATAATATTGGATTATTTAACTTTTATACAACACTTTTTACTCCAAATATTATATCAAAAAACAATAAACTTTATTGAATTGGGGAAACGATAGAAACTCCTGCTGTTCTATATAGTTTAAAAAGCTTATAAAAATTTGTTCACACAAAAACGCCTAACAAGTGAAATTTTAAATAGTGCTGTTATTGAGAGTGATATTAAATTTTATATGGATTAAAAAGAGTGTATTGTAAGTTTGTTTGGTTTCTGTAATCCAACTACTGCAGCTAATAAAAGAACTGTTGTTCATGATATTTCTAAAATTAATCCATTTGAGTCAATTAACATTAATTTTAATACAGCTGCTGGAATATTTGTAAAAAAATTATGATTACTTTCATTGAGAGACAAATATAATGGCCGGCGTCATTCCCACACCCAAGTTTATCAGATGCTGGTATCTGACCACAGCCGATCGAATTTTACATATCAGTACACATTACAGTGTCGATTCTGTGCTACATAAGAGGAGAATCTTCCCAATAGCACTGAATCTTTTTTGAATTTTGTTGCACTGTATGTAGCATCCGTCCTATAACGCGTATGGGAATCTTGCTAAAGTGTCGTTACTAGATCTAAATAAGTGTAGACTCAAGCTCCAGTTGTGTCTTATGCTTGCTACAAAGAATATTGTAGCAACTAGCCTCCCCACACTTCATCAGTTAGGAAGCCGTTGAAACAATTTTTTGAAAGCATCAAATATAGCACTGAAAGCAATGAAAATTTGCACCTTCAGAGGTGTAAACTCTCCCTCTCCACATGATTTTGCAGGGATGATGATTAAAGAGCTCCAAACTCAATGCTCGAAAATTATATGAGGATAAAACTACTACTTTGTACATCAAATACAACGTCGATTCAGTCTGACACAAACCATTTTATTAGATTCAGGTGGGGTATATCATTCGTATGTTGCTTGTATAACGTTTGTAATGATGGTACACCCACAGCCCAATGTGACCTAAATTAAAATGAAGGTATTTATTAAACCTATAACCCAGGCATATGAGCTACTCAGATATTAAAAATCGAGAGATGGACATTCATTCTCTTATGTGGCAAATAAAAAAAAATTAAGGTACTATGGCTGCATAATTCACCCCAAATTTTTATGGAGTGAATGGTGGCTACTTCACTGGCTGTTATGAAGTTGTACTCATGATTGACATATAGCAATACTTGCATTGGCAGTGTATGATTTGCACACAGTATTGACTTTACCGACATCTTCTATGCCCTTTACTTTACAATACATAGCATGATCCACCTCTTTTCACTGTAGCGATTCTGTGTTGCATGGACTAGACAAGCTCTTGACAGGACGAAAATGATAAAATATCTGTTGTTGTTATTCTGTCTCCAAAACTTTTTCCACAGTTCAACTGCTGACTAGCAATATAGTCCTTTGGTTGTGCGCATTACCTTGATGGTGCTTCACACAATTCATTTTACACTTCATATTCACAGAACAGGTGTAGTTCTGGCATATGGTAGTACTAACCATTGAATTATCACTTTAAGATATTCGCATTTCCACCACAGAGCCGAAACCACAATAAATTTGAAGCTGGATATTCTATACATGTGGCTGATAAGCAGTGCAATATTTGACTGATAGGCCATTTTTAGTTGTTCTTGAGAATCAGATGTACGCACACAACATGGCAGTCCAGACCACATAAATTCGAGCATGCCATCCAACAGTCCTTAAACATACATCCAGCTAACAAGTTCCACACACTGTGGTCACAGATTTTAAGCAGGTGAAATTACTACCTTGGACACCGTATACAATATTCGTTCTGTCTGACACAAAGCATTTATAGGTTCCTTAAGTTGTATAACAGAACTGTTTATGAAATTCATATCCAATTGCAGATCAGAAATTGTGGTATGTTCACATCATCCCATATAAAATTATTGTCAGAGATGATAAATATATGAGATGAAACAGTGACCTCTTACAAGAGTATTAGTCTGATCCCTTCCACGCGAAAAATTGTTACCAGACCACACAATGTATTTAACAGTGACCACATGTCAGGGACGTTAACTTTGTGTTCCAACAAATACTTGACAATATATTCAAAGAGCAGTTAAAATGTGTCCGCTACAGGTAGTCTCTCGATAACGATCCATACTGCAGTGTACAAAATGCACAGGTGTGCCACACTTGAACAGGGGCATGTATTTATTCTTCCTTTGCTCCATATGCAGGTGGAACAGCAAGAGGGCTCGACTAGCAGTGGTATAAGATATGTGCTACTATTTGTTGTATGGGTCTTGCAGAGTATACATAGTCGTCTTTTTAAGGTCTGCGGTTTAGCAGAAACAGTACAAAATTCTTTAACAATACATACAACGCACAGTTCTCATATCTGATGTATTGTAAGTGTGTTTGTGCTGGAAAATGTGCTGTAATAGTTCATACAGCCATGTGGGTTGCTTTTGCTCAACCGGTGTAGTACCGTACTAGCATTTGTAGTTGTAGATTCATTAGATTAAAACAGTGTGCCTCACAACGAATTCAGACTACAATAGCTTCCCAACTAACTGTAGGATTCTCAGCCTGCTGTGCCACAGTGACCCACATGCTCTTTTGATAGGTGGCAGTATAACTTATTAACTAACACCGATTCTCGCTGTAGACAAGCCTTGCTGTGATGGAAATTTGATATCAATGTAGACAAAATGATTCCTTACATAAATTACAGGTGTTTTACGCTGTGCATAGTTTTCAAGCAGATTTCAATCCACTACTCACCTGTAGGGACTAGGTTTACAATCCATCAAGAATGAAGTCTCTGACAGAATTTTCTATCGTTTTATTCGCATCTGCCATACCAACACAGTAAACCACTAAACGGGGTAACGTTATTTCTATATGACGCTGCAGGTACTAACCTGCATGGTTGTAAGTTTAAAATCTATGACGTATTTAATGATGTTTGAATTCAAGACAGCTCACCTGAGGTTCTGAACACAGTCGAAAATAGGTTTTCTAGTTCCTGTGGCACTGCGGCTGTCTACCCTCATCACTCATCCTTAGCTCAGGCTTACTAGCCATCATGTGAACGCAACACTTGTCCTCTGTCATCCATAGTGAGAAGCCTATCATCGTCATCATAAGTATCTGCGGAGATCTACCGTCTCTAGACAGGAGAAACTGATTCACCCATAGGAATGCAGGTATTCAACCATTCCTCTTCCTCAATGTCTATTATTCGTTATGTATGTATGTGTGTGTGTGTGTGTGTGTGTGTGTGTGTCTTGTCTGGGCATGTGTACGCATGTATGTGTTTCTTCATAATCTTCTTTTATTATTTTTTTCTGAGTTCAACAGCTCCCTGCTGTGGATGATGCATGGTCTGATACCTTTGAGCACCAGCTTCATGAGATATAAAGCAGGCAGGTAGCTCCAGGAGATATCAAGGATGTAGGTTGCTTCCAAAAAGTTGGAATGGAAATCAAGTACATCTGAAAGCAGCACAATTAGAAATCTATTCAGCATGCAGAATTGTTTCCAGACTTCGGGTTTCCAGTGTCACCCTCCTCTGAACCACTTGTCAAGCCGCTACCTCATTTTAATGGAGCTACAATAATGCTTTTGTTCCACTGCAGCGTACAAGTTGAATGCAAATGACAGTAAAAACGAAATTGCAAATGTCTCCTCATATCAAGAGTGAAACGTAATGTTAATATTTGAAAACACACGTTTTAGTGATATGAAATTAATACAGACGATGTATGATGTCAAATATGTTAGAACTGAATGCAAATAACTGCTACGTTCAGCGCTCATATTGGATTATCATATAATATTTGTGGGGTCTATCCAAGAACAGTGAAAATATACAACTATGAGAATGCTGCACAATGCATTCACTTTCAAGAATCTACGTTCAGAAACCTGATGTGAGCTACTTCAGGCATCTAGAGCACAGTGTATGAGCGTGGCGAATGGTGCACTCATGTATATAGATTCTGGAAATGTCTGGCATGTGCTTATAGGATTTACACATCAGAATGCTTCAGAGAAAGCCTTCGCTACGTATTTCGATGCGTGCTGTGCTTCAGTACACAGCATGTACAAAACATCTGCATAAGAAGTGCCTGACGTTGCTACAGAATTATGTGCATATTTATTTCTGTACCTTGCTATGTTAAAACAAGTGAAAATAAGTGAGGTTTCATTTCATCAAAAATACCTCATACATATTAAACAGAATATACATTTAATACGACTAAAGTACAAATGACAACAAAATTCTACACATTTTCAGTCATCTAAATAACGAGGCAGTCGAGACATGTCTCAAAAGGAGGAATTGGAAACATTTGCCTATGGGCAGAAGCATGCAGAAGAACTGTAGCTCAAGTTTAAGAGAGTAGTTCTTCTTGACAGAATTCTTATACATCTAGCAGAACAGTTCTTGATATGAGGGGGGTTCTCAAATTTACAGACCAGTTATTGCTACATCGAAGAGACTTAGCGGATTTTATATCAGATTTAACATAACAGTTCAACTGCTGTAATGTCAGGCAGAGGCTTAACAGTTGTCGCCACAGTGTTCGAGAGAAACTTAGAAGCTCATTATTGGAACAGGTGAAATGTGTGTCGAATGTAGTTCCTCAGAAACGAAAGTATGTACAGGTGCACTATACAAGATGGAGGGAGCGAGGGAGACCACTCCCCTCGAGAGTGCCACGCTTATAGATGCGGTACCCAGTATGACGTGACGCTGTAGAGAGACGCAGTGGGAAGGATAGTACGATACAGCGGTACAGGTATTAAGCGATGTGGTTCTTCGGATGGAATACCCGGGCTATACAGAGTGCGGCGCGAAAAGATCGACGTGACGCCGAGTGCTGTGCAGAGAGACGCGGCGCGAAGTACCCGTATCCAACGAGCAGTACAGGGCGTGGCGCGGAACTGTTGGACATTCGCGAGGGGAGCATTACCCCTTCCTCCCTCCCGCCCTTCCACAGACATCTTGTATAGTGCCATTGTACGTACTTTCAATTTTCAGCAACTTCATTCCACACACATTTCGCCTCTTCTAATAATGAAATTCTAAGTTTCTCTCTATTATTGTGGCAACAACTGTTAAGCCTCCCTCTCACATTATAACAGCAGAACTGTTAAGTTTAATCTCATGTAAGATGCGGTAAGTCTCTTCGATATATTATTAACTGTACTGTAAATTTGATTCCTGCATCATATCAAGAACTGTTCTACTAGATATGAATGTATCCTGTGCATGGACAGCTACACACATAAACTTGAGCTTCAGTTCTTCTGGGTGCTTCTGTCCATAGGTAAATGTTTCCAGTTCCTCCTTACAAAACACTTCTCGACTGCCTCTCTATCTAGATTACTGAAAATGTATAGAATTTTCTTGTCATTTGTACTTTAGTCATATTAACTATATATTATATTCAACACGTTTGAGACATTTTTTATGAAAGGAAACATAATTTAGAGAGAGAAAAATCTTGTTGATTTTCACTTATTAAAATTTGGTTTAACACAGCAGGGTACAGAAATAACTACAGTAAAACTTTGTCAAAATGGGATCTCATGGGATTACAATAATTTTCTAAATTTGACAAGTTTCCAGATTACACAAAACTCACTAGGCTACTTAAAATCTGTAGTTATCATACACAAAAGTATAAATTTGTAATTATGCACGTATTTAATTACCTTCAATCCTGCACAATAGTGTTTATTTACTGTTTATTGTGCAATAGAACAATAGACTATTACACTAGTTGATAAATAATACGGAAAAGCAATGGAAAAACATCTGGAGCTGCAAATTTCGCTTTTATTTACTTGGTGACTAGTTCTGGGTCAGGACACTTTTCACATCATCCAGATAGTAAAAATGGTAGTTCCCAAAATATAAGAACCGTTTCAAGAGATCCACCATATATTAATAACAATGTACAAATGAACAGTTACAGAGCAAATAAATAAAAGTTAAATGTACGGTTTTGGCGGTTTTTCTGTTAAATTGATTAACACAAGTTGCTGCCCTGTAATTACCCCAGCATGCTAGAAGTTCGTATTTTTCTCAAACTTTAAATTCATTTATTGTTGAATGTACATACATATTATTACCATGTTAATTAGCTTTATCTTTCACGCTTTTCGCCACAATCGAAAAGGGAAAATTGTTTGAATGTCCTATTCAAAATTTCTTCTTCAACGCAATTTTTTGCTTTGTGCAGTAGTTTCAAAAACATGGGAAAATTTTTGTGTCCTGCACATTACATAACATCGTTTATGCATGCATCAGATTCTTCAGGTGTATTAATTTTTCTAGTGACATTAGTTTTCTCTTCTTCTTCCTCCTCCTTTGTTTCTTCCAGATCATCTTTTATATTGAAGATTTCTATTAAATCTGTTGCTGAAGTAGAAGTGGACTGAGTTGAGAGAAAGTAGTCATTTCGAGTGTAGTCATCTGCATCATTTTGAATGCAGTCATCTGCAATACATGAGATGTTTCGCATTTAATTAATTTAGAAATTGCTGCTACTTTTTATTGAGCTTCAAGGGCAACAAAAGCGTCTTGCTCATGTCCTAAAAATCCCGGTTTGTTGAAACACTTGGGATCAGTTTTATGTTTTATTTCCCTTACTGCTAAGCAAATCCAGTTTACTTCATCCAGGACAGAAACTGACCGTGCAAGAGGAAATGCACTTTTGGCTTCCTCGACACTAAGAATAAGAAGCTGCATCAATACTCGCCTACAATCGAACTCGCGTGTGTCAGTAACCCCCTGGTTCATGGGTTGTGTGAGAAGGGTTGAACCCAAAGGCAACCAATCCAATTTAACTTTTCATAACTTGACTTTCGGGTGACAGGTTGGATTTTCTAGGAAAATGAAAACTTCAGGATTTCCTTTTTTTTATTAAGGCACTGAAAGAGCTCAGCTATCCTTCCATAAGACCACTCACCATCCAAACCTTTTTATTGCTTCGCCGTGTGACTGGAAGCTTACTGACGTCTAAATTTTTGAAACAACGCGGTTTACCCACCTTTCCTATCACAAATGGCTTCTCCATTCCACTTAACATGTTTCCACACAGCAGTATAGTGAGTCTCTCCTTGGATGTTTCTTTTTTTTTTACCGGTGGACTCTTCACCTCGAATTGCAAGAGATTTTGAAGGTAGTGGCCGATAAAACAGTCCTTCAGAGTGAGGCACTGAAAGTCGCTAAAGAGATTAAAAATACGGAGTTTAAGTCATACACAGGATGGCTGGACAGTTTCAAAGCCAGGCACAACATCATGTGGAATAAAGTGTGCTGGGAAGTTAAGGATGTACAGAAAAGTGTAGTAACAGGATGGAAAACAATAGTGCACAACCTAATTGCAAATTATGACCTGAAAGACATGTTCAATGCCGATAAAACAGGACTTCTCTTTTCATCTGCCAATAACCTTTCATCCATTCATCCCGTATATTTTCCTTATTTTTTAAAGTACCATATATTGGTGATTTTCCGCATTTAAAGCGCAACATTATTTGGTGCACAGAGAGTTTGTCTTTCTCACTCGCCTAAATTACCTTATTAATCTCTTCAAGTGGTAACGACACACACTTTTCATTCGCCTTCATGTTATTACTTAAAGTGCTACTAGTCAACTAAAGCTGGCAGGAATAACACAGGTAGTGCATTTCTTTGGAATGCTTGATTTTGCCGTGTGAAACCATTGTTTAACAGAGCAACAACCACCTCTTTCACTGCGCAGATTACAGCAAAGTGATCGTAGGTGAGCGAAAGCGTTCCAGTGTGCGCACGCGCATTTCGGTAACAATGGAAAACGAGAAACGTCGACAAACAAAGCGCCTACGTACGAACCATTTCCCTTAATTTACTGATACTGCGCGTAAACTGTTCGTTGTTGCGCGGTTTGATGTCCACATCCGCAGCTCTGAGCTGCACCGAACTTCTTTTTTCGGTTTTGTGCCGTGTAACAGCGTTGTCAGGGCTGTATAGTCTTTGTGTTAAAGTAGCGTCCTAGTAGAGTCATAAGTGACTAATGTATACTGTAATACAGTAGTATTGTATAAGTTCTTTTCCGCATCATACAATGAATTATTAATTAAAAGTACTATATTCTTGTCGATTCTGGAGCAAAGAACAATTTCGAGTAAAAATTCCAGGTTGCACCAAGAATTTAACTGCACAATGTCTCCAAACCAAAAAACCTCATTTTTTTATTGAAAAAAGGAAATTTTGATTTACTCATTTAAAAATTTTCAAAATTTAATAAATTTTATTCTTTATAAATAAGAACCATCAAACCTAAAATCTCAAAGGTACATTTTAACCAAAAACATTTTAATAAAAAAAATCAAATTTCCTTGTATATAAATACAATTAAAACAAAATGACCAACTAACAAGGGTTATTTAAAAAATTATAGTAAAGGATAGTATGGATTGAGTTATAAGGATTTAGAAAAAAGTGGAGAAAATAGTTATTTAAATGTAACAAGGGACGATCTGTTGGAATTTATTCATTATTTTGATAAGAAAGAAATGAAGATAGAATTTAAGAACAAAGTTGAACTGTTTGCATCCTCAGAAAATTATAGTAAAGAAAAGTATGGAGTGAAATATAGAGATTTATAAAATTACTGCAAAGCAAATTGTTATTCCAATGTAACTAAATAAGATCTGATGGAATTTGATTATTTTAATTGGAAAGAAATGAATAAAGAATTAGAGAAAAGAGCACTAAAATATATATCTTTAAAAGAACTTCGATCAGTTGCTAAAACAGAAAATTTGAAGAATTGTTCCAAACGTAATAAGGAAAAATTAATCAATCTGATTGTAAATCTTGTTGACAATATTAGTAACAATGTTTACAATAATGAATTAATTTAAAAATCTTTAAAAGAACTTCATCAAATCTGTAAAACGAAAAACATTAAAAAATTATCTAAACCTAGGAAAACACAATTAACTGATCTTTGAAATGAAATTGCTACACAAAAAACAAAAATTATTAATTAATTGACTAAATTTCTCTTTGATTTTTGTCTTTGACAAAGATAAGACAGGTACTGCATTAAGAAAAACCTCTTTTGAATTTTTTGTCTACATGCATACATTATAAAATTTTTACCTGTCTAATACAATCTGTGAAAACATTTGCTGTAGATGAATGTGTTTTCTTCATGTCTGCTATACAGAGAGAATGGATTAGGTACAGGATGAGTTGGTGGTAGGAGGTTTCTACTTCTCCAGTTCTCAGAGAATGCCAGACAAAGTTGGAAAAAAATGATACAGCTCGCGATGAAGCTCCCTTAGCAGCTACAATATTCATAGTCGCTGTAAGATTTTCTTTCCTGCAAACACTTTCAGAATGGTAAGGTTGAACAACAGCGGCAGTATGATATCTTCTGACTAACAAACTGGTCCCAGTATTGTTGATTCATGAAGAAATCACTATACACTGTATTGCTAAACACATTATTACTTTTTGTGAAAGTTCGAGGATCCAACATCGAATAAAGGTTCGTAAAGATATTTACCTTCCTTTTTTTTACAAATTCAATTTTTATTCTTGATAATCTCGATTACATATTGACCTCTGCACTTCGAATTACTTCTATATGCAAACTTATCTGACCACAAAAAGGCACAATGTGCAATTGGCATTTCTTAGCACCCATAATGACAAGAAACCATAGATGATCCTCGTTTTTTTTCAGCAAAGAGCATTGTCGTCAGAGCAAAGAGTGTTGTCATATCAAATTACGATAGCACATCGTCGCTGGTACTTGCAGCCGGAATATTACCATCATATTATATTATGTAGGGACATTACATAGCCCCTCAGGGTACAATATTTTTTTTACAAAACAATTATGTGACCACAGTCAAACAATATCTTTGCATTGCAGGTAGTTGCAGACTCTCACCAATGGTTGGCACAAACAATAACATGAACCTTCACAGGAACGGATTTTACTATCGAAATGAGGCCCACACATGGTTTGCGGGGGAAACTTGAGATCAATACCCCCAATGGGCCTCGCCAGACCGACTGTAATTATCATATTTAGCAAAACAGTGGACTCTTGAATCAAAAATGTTGGTTTTGAGCATGAACAAAAAAATTTACATAATTAGTAAGGAACCAAAAAAATACAGAAAATCGTTTAAGTGTACACAGAAGTCTTTGAAAATGGAGTTATTCATTCAACACAGGATTGTGGATATTATGTCGACGATGCGGTGATAATGGTTCGATGTCGACGGTGTGATGTCGATGTAACAGCCAGACAGTGAGAATCTTCAAGACATCGGGATGGAATAGTGGTTGTTGGTGATGGCTGGTCAGGTGGTTAGATGCAAAGCTGTTAGTGAAGAATTGGAGTCTGGGATGGAACTACTGAGGCCTCACAGCGCCAAGATAGAAGTTCTTGTTGACATGCAACAAGGTAGAAAATAATGAGCAAAATGAGCAACGACAAAAAGGCGAACTACAGCGCCTATCTGAAATAAAACGGGTTAGCGTTCAACTCTACCCAACTCACTCATGCGTATAAACAGTCCACTATGGTTCGTGTTTGTACTTGTACTCCAGAGTGTCCAGCAAACACTAAAAAACAGTCACAGCATGGTGAAAACAATGTACACTGAGATATCTTCGCAACACCAGTTATGCTGTCCAGAGTATCCACATTTACATTCAAAAATGACACTAGAATTGTTCAGAGAAGATTGGTGCAAACAGTCACATGTGTACTAGCGATTGAGCAGGGTGGATCACTGTCTTTGCATAGTAACACTAGTCTGCCTAACATCACAAAAACAACATCACTTTCAATCGACAACACTTCCACTGAAGCTTCATTGTCAGACAGGACTCAGGCCTAAAACAACTCACAGGAGCAAAGTTCACTGTCTTTATAACGCTGAAGGCGATTTCACGCAATTCCAAAGAATACTGACCAGAACAGTCACTAGCTAGCATGAGACACAGTAAATGCAACAATACACAACACACAATGTTACAGTTTATGTTCAAATTTTACCTTTGTAGTCATACAGCAACAATGCTCCCCATCTTTCATCTAATGCATATACATATATGCTCATGACCCAAGCAGCATGGAGAAAAATTTGTCTAACGATTTGAAGGTTCAAAGAACACTAGAACACTAGACTAATGAAGGACAAAAGAACAGGAAAATGGAAAGGCTGCCCTATTCAGACGAAAGAGTCCACGAAACTCATTTAACGCCACGACACAAAAATCAGGAACTTGCAGAAAATGGTATAACCTACAGAATAAAAAAGCAATATGCAGATTATCCTACAAGTACTAATAACCTACACGAAAATCAAGCACGGTGAAAGTAATCATAACCAAACAGCACAGTTATATACCTACGACTGGATTGAAAGTTCACTCATTTTAGAACACCAGTTCATGGCACACAATGGTGGCATGTTATCAACACATATCATAGGAAACAAAGTATATAACTTAAATAACTTCTACCTACAGATCATATAGTTACACAAATCATGACATACATATAAAAAGTACACAGAATTATTTATAGAACATTTCTAAATCCTTATGAGGGTACACATCCTTTATTTTCAATGTGTTTGGGTATGCCAACAGATATGCACCTGGATGTGGCAGTTTTATAATAACATATGGCCCATGGTATACCCTTTGCCACATGTTGGTGGTCTTCTCCAGAAGTGGAGATCTTGAATGAGATCTCAATAGTACCAAATCTCCAACATTATAATAATGTCTTCTCTTTAATCCCTCATCATGTCTCTTCTTTCTCATAAGAGCTTTCTCTTTCATGTTGAGGTAAACATCACAAATCTTTTCTTCCCATGAGATCCTATTTCAGGGTGTCTTTAGTAACACCTGCACCCATTCATTATTTTCTTTGGTATTTAGGAGTAATTGTTCCAGAGTATAACTAGTAGTTGTATGTGGTAGGTTATTTACGATTGTAGTGAAGTCTTGCAACAGATCAATCCACTTGGTTTGCTTCGTTGAGCAGTAGCTTCTCATAAAACGGTTTAACTCTCTAAATAAACGTTCGATGGGACTTGCTCTGGGATTATAACATGAAGTTTTGACATGTGTGATATTTGCTTCCCATAAAGCTTTCTTCCAAGTATAACAAGTAAAAATCGTTGCACTGTCTATCAGAATCGTTCTTGGCTTCCCAACAAATGGAATAAAATCAGAAAACAATTTCTAGATAACGGATTTGCTGGTGACATATCGAATTGGGTACAATATCACACATTTAGAAAACATATCCAAAAATCCAACTATGTGTTTACTACCTCCTCTTGCCCTCGGAAGTGGCCCACAGATGTGTACAGAGATCAGATCTAAGGGCTTATGTGGAATGATTGAGTGCATCTCATCTTGTGTACCGTTGTTACAAGGCTTGATCAGCTGAAAAACTTTGCATTTCTTCAAAAGCTGCTGAACTCTTCTCCTGATATTCGGAAAGTAACAGTAGCTACCTACTTTGCTTGCCCATTTAAATAGGACAAAAAGTCTCCAGACATAGTGAGTGTGCAGTATGAGCTTTTCCACGTAATCTTCTGGTATACATGCACATCACTTATCTTAAGTATCAGACCTCCTGTAGAGCAAAACATTATCAACTACTCTGAAAAAAGCCGGCCGAAGTGGCCGTGCGATTAAAGGCGCTGCAGTCTGGAACCGCAAGACCGCTATGGTCGCAGGTTCGAATCCTGCCTCGGGCATGGATGTTTGTGATGTCCTTAGGTTAGTTAGGTTTAACTAGTTCTAAGTTCTAGGGGACTAATGACCTCAGCAGTTGAGTCCCATAGTGCTCAGAGCCATTTGAACCATTTTTACTCTGAAAAATATTCAGAACTGCTCTTGGTCTGGCTGACTCAGTTTATTCAAAATTATAAACCAAAGATCATCTCGTTGCTGGAGGACATATAGGTTACTACACATGTATAAATAATATCTCCTGGATTCCAAATCTTTCATCAGCAAGATTCTATGTTGCTTCTCCTCATCTTACACAGTGCTAATGTTCTCCAAACCTGCAGGTAGTCAAGATAAAGCATCTGTAATCTGGTTATGTTGTCCCTGAAATTATATTCTTGTAAAGTCAAGGTCCAGCGTGATAGACGAACGTGAAGTAGTTTGCATTGATACAAGAATGTGAGAGCTTGATGATCGCAGTACACGGTAGTGCGTGTTCCAAACAAGTAATAGTGCAATTTTCGAAACGCCCACACAACCGTCAAAGCTTCCAATTCTGTGGTTGTATAGGAGTGCTCGGAACATGACAACACGTGACTTGCATAAGCTATGGGACATAACGTTGACTGATTATTGATTTCCTTGATTTGAAATAAATAGCAACCTAAACCAACGCTCGTTGAATCAATCATCAAACCAAATACCGAAGTCATATCTGGGTGGTGTAACAATTTTGCATCCGCAAGAGTATCTTTGATAAGTTGGAATGCAACTTTACAGTCATTTGTCCACCTCCACGGTACGTTTTTTTGTAGAAGCTGATGTAAAGGCTCTGCATTCATCATCCGTTTGTTTAAAAATCGTGTGTAGAAGGTCGTCATTCCTATGAAAGGTTTTAACTGCTTCTTGTTTGATGGCGTGGAAAAATTCTTTATGGCACTTACCTTGGCTGAATCCAGCATTATTCCCTTATTGTCTACTATATGCCTGAGGAAACGGATCCGTTCGAATGAAAAATGTGATTTTTGCAGGTTAGCGGACATGCCTGCTTTACTAAATGCATTTATGACTCTGACCAAGAAGTTAATGTGTTCTTCCCAAGAAGATGTAGCAATGAGAATATCATCGACAAAAAGCGTAAGTTTACTACACAGTTCAGGTCCTAAAACTCCATCCAGTGCCTGGATAAACACACCAGAGCCAACATTTAGGCCAAATGGAAGGACCTTAAAATGATAGCTTCTCCCTGTATAAACAAATGCTGCGTACTTCATAGATTTAGGACTTAGCATTATCTGCCAGTAATAACTACCGAGATCACAAATTGGAAAGAATTTCGTGCCATGAAACTACTGTATAAGCTCATCGATACTTTCTGGATGAGTGCAGATAGGAACTATAATCTTATTTGTCTTGCGTCCAAAGCTAGTCGAACTTTGCCCTCTGGTTTAGGGACAACCGATAAAGGACTACAGTATGAGCTTTTGGATGGCTCAATCAACTTCCAGTACAACATTTGTTGCAATTCCTCATCGACAGATCGTAGAAGTCGACCAAGGTACAGGATAAAAACTTTGGCAATATGTACTGTGAGGGGACGCATCTAAAATACACACATCTCCTTTCACTATACACGGTTTTTCACTAAAGACATCGATATTCTGCTGCAGTACGTCTGCCTTGTTTTCATTGCGGATCGTCCAAACAGATTCAGACCTCTTTTGAAATAGCATCAGTTAATGTGCATCAGTTAATGTGCATACTTGATAAAAACTCTTCTGCATTTGATCTCCGATTCTTCTTGAAACACCTTAAAAGCCTAATTGTTGAACCCCGACAATATCTTCCGTCGCTACAGTCTTCTCTGATCGTCTCCACACACATATTCTCATCATCAATCTTAAAAGAGGCACAGCGTGCAGAGAAGTCGAACTATACGTCCTTCTCCCGAAAACTCTCAATAGCCAAAATACAGTCCTCGATTAATTTATTTATTACTAGGAACGTGCATAAAGTCGGTATATTTCCTATTTTTAATTTCATAAGAGCCTGTATCCTTACCTTCTGTGCCCTGGTACCGATTGCACCTATAACTTCACAATTACTTACTGGAAAGACTGGTAGTTTCCGGTGCTGTGTCAACTTCTCGAACAGTGGTTTGCATTCACATTTACATCTGTATCAAGAATTACTTTAATGGTATGGCCATAGACTTCTGCATATATGGCCGGTATAGGAACGGTCATATGCTTGGCTGTACAATGCTGGACGTCATGCATCAGGTCATCTACTAGTCTCTGTCCATCACTGCAATGGAACATAACAACTCTCTTGCAAGAGCCCCTTACATCACACCCAACCAATTCTCCAGGGCATGATCTGGTCGTCTTTAGCTTAATGGATGGGTTCTGGGTTCGTCAGTGACATCTGCAATCACTGGCAGTTGCTCTCTCTAGTCATTTAAATTTTAATATTGCTGGTTAATATTTTGTGGTTGACAATTTGGATTATTCCCATGGAATTGCTGATTATTCTGACTATGTAGGTTCTGGTTATTTTGATTCGTGGTTTGCGTCGGGTTGAGCCTTCACTTGTTAGGTTTCTTTTTCACCCAGCGATGTTGGAAATGCACCGCATTGGCATTCAATCTTTGGCCGCTGTTAAGCTGTTGTTTCCTATGTTGAGCTTGAAAGCCTGAGCTCGGCTGTGCTCTACTGTTATTATTGGTGCTTGGTCCTGGGTGATATGCAAAGTTCTTGTTTACACTAGTCAACGACCCATTCTCATGATCTGTAGCTCTTAAATCTTCATTTAATAGGTCGATGATGTCGACAACAGAGAGAAAGTCTTCAACATTGTCTTCGGGAGCATGCATGAGTTCTTCATGTATCTCGACCAGTAACGTTGCCTTAATAATCTTCGAAATATCTATCTGTGGGACTGGAGTATGCCAGGGGTTGGGTTGGGTTGGGTTGTTTGGGGGAAGAGACCAAACAGCTAGGTCATCGGTCTCATTGGATTAGAGAAGGACGGGGAAGGAAGTCGGCCATCCCCTTTCAAAGGAACCATCCCGGCATTTGCCTGGAGCGATTTAGGGAAATCACGGAAAACCTAAATCAGGATGGCAGGACGCGGGATTGAACCGTCGTCCTCCCGAATGCGAGTCCAGTGTGCTAACCACTGCACCACCTCGCTCGGTGGAGTATCCCATTATCTACTTTTATGCAGGTACATGTGGTAACCAAAACCAACCACAGGAACGCCTTGGGCTCCAGATCGGAGCCGCCAGGCGGGGAAGCCGCCGGCGGTGGAGCACGCACCACCGGGCAAACACAAGGACGAGTCGGACGACAGACCAACGACGACCGACAACAACCGACAACAGCCGACGATGACCGACACAACAAGGAAGGGATAAACAATGGAGGCTTGTAGATACCACAACACCAAACACCAACAGTAAATCCACTCAGAACCAGAGCCAGGCAAATGTCAACAACGAGCAACGACCAGAACGCAGTATCGCTGAGATAGAGACGCAATCCAGAGCGAGTACCAGACTGACTGGACTAGGGCAGAGTGGGTCCCTATATACGAAACCGGAGGGAGCGGCTATTGGCCGCGGTCTGCACGTGGTGTAGCGGTGGCGCCTTCGCTGTGCGAGAGCCGCTGCGCGGAAGAGCCGCCGCGGATGTGGAGCCCTCTATGGGCTTGCCACGTCCATTTGTTCTGGTGCGTGTTCGACTTCTGGGGCGGGAGGTACTAGAGTACTCCTCAAAATACCGATGCAAGTTTCCACTCTTGACTGATAATGGTTCTGAATTATAAATCTCTTTTTTCAGTCGTTCTTGAATTCCCTTAGACCTATACCTTCTCAAGAACGCTTGCTCAAAATCCTCGTATGTGTCACAGGTTTCCATAATATCTTAGCGCCATAAACTAGCTTCCCCTTGTATGTAGCCAGCGACAAAAGACATCTTTTGCACATCAGTCCATCATGCATGGGGTAAAACGCCTCTGAACCCGCAAATGAAAATGATGGGGGTTAACATTTTTCTTCTAAGGACAGAAGGTTTGGAGCTGCCGGTGCCTTAGGAGCTTCTCCTCCAATAACATTTGGGCATATACATTGTTGGGTGGTATATTCCCATAAATAGAGTCAGTCACCACACGTGAACTTTTTGTCTTAGGCATTGGGCTACTCATCACTGACCCCAAATGACTTGGAACACTCTTCAATCGATTTGATTATATCGTCTTTCCACTTTGAGAACTCCTGACAAAATTGTTGGCTTATCACTGTCAGTCTGGATCGTTGTGGAATCTGATCCATTAGCCAGTTGAACGTTTTGCACAGCTTTTTCCATTTATTCATTAGCACATTGTGTTACCCTCTCTTCTATAACTGTGACACAATCTGATTTAACAAGTTCCAATTTGGACACAAGAGAATCTACGGTTGTGGTAACAGCTTTTACTTTGGTTTGGATTTGAAGATTTCCTCAGGAACTTTCTCCTGGGACAGCTTAAGATTTGCCATTTACATAGCAATATCACTCTGCTGATGGTTCAAAGATCCACTTCGCATCTCAAACTCTCAAAATCTTCTTTGGTTGGCAATGACTCAAATATAGCTATATACTCTTGCATAGTTAGCCTGACACTTGCTTGTTGAGTTAGTAGTGTCTCCTGCTGCTTAACGAGACCATCTTGTTTAGCAGAGGCACTTGCCTCTTCTACTGCTACAGTATGAACTATAGTAGAAATTTTGTCATGTTCTACTGCCATTGATTATTGTGCAGAAGCTATCCTAGACTGTTCAGTTGCTATAGATTGCACTTTAGGAAACATTGATTGTTAATTTGCAGTTAATGTCTGCACTGCTTGGCATATACTGAGTAACAGATCTTTAATGTCAAACTCCTCAGTCCTAGCTGTGGTCATTTCAGGTACTGAACTATCAGTGGAAGGGACTTCCTCAATTGATTGAATATTGTCCGTTGTATTCTGTTCGATTCCATTCTCGACTGGGCATGTGCCCTAAACATAAATCACTAAACAAAAAATCTTTACAAGACCCATGTAGTTTCAAAATACATGCATGTAATCAGTACAATCTACACAAGACATTTTTGAAATATACATCCATAACTAATAGATGTAGGAAAACTCTCCAGTAAAGGACAGTATTAGATTGCAGACGGGTGAACTTGTTGTTGCCTACAGCTTGGACAATCAGATGATCTGTAGAGATGAACCATACAGCATCAGTCTGTTAGCCTCTCCGTCCCGTATGTGGTCTTGAAAAAGTACAGTGTCTGCAACAGAGAAACACACTTTATAGTACACTTCTTATCAGTACCATACATACATGAAAACGATACAAAATCTTAATAAGTTCCCTAAATTTGAAGCAGTCCTGTCAATTGGTCGTCACTCTGGAATGAAACTGGTATCCAAAAAAAAATTATTAATTAATTAACTAACGTGCTCTTGCTCTTTGACTTTTGTTTCTGACAGAGATCATACAGAGACTACATTAAAAAAATTCTCTTTTGAATTTTTTGCCTAGATGCATACATTATAAAATTTTTATTTGTCTAATGCAAACAATCTGTGAAACAATTTGACTGTAGATAAATGTGTTTCCTTTGTGGCTGATGTAAAGACAGAATGGGTTAGGTACAAGATGAGTTGGCAGTTGGAGGTTTCTGCTTCTCCTGTTCTTAGAGAATGCCAGGCAAAGTCTAAGAAAACTGCTACAACTCGCGATGAAGACACCATCTCCCTTAGCAGCTACAATATTTACAATAGCCATAAGATTTATTTTTCTGGAAACACTTTCAGAATGATAAGGTTGAGCAACAGTGGCAGTATGATATCTTCTAACTAACAAACTGGTCGCTTTGGGAAACTCTTGAACATACAAGCTGAGGGCGAAATATTGCATGTGGTTGAGACCGTGATAATAGCAGATTCGCCGAGTACTATTAATTGACAAAGAAATCACTATGCACTGTATGGCTGAACACACCAATAGTTTTTATGAAGGTCCGAGGATACAACATCGAATGAAGGTTCGTAAAGATATTTACCTTCCTTTTTTTCACAAATTCAATTCTTAATTTTGATAATCTCTATTACATACTGACCTCTGCACTTCAAATTGCTTCTATATGACAACTTATCTGACCTCAAAAAGGCACAATGTCCAAATGGAATTTCTTATCTCCAACAATTACAAGAGACCGTAGATGCTCCTGTTTTTTTTTCAGGAAAGAGCGTTGTTGTAAGAACAAAGGGCTTTGTCATATGAAATTATGGTACCTCATTTTTGCTGGGAGTCACAGCCAGATTATTACAATCATATTACATTACAAGTAGACATTACATCTTGTCAAAAATATGGAAGTAAAATTAATGGTGGTTATGATTTGAATGAAGAGCCTTTAAACAATCTTTCAAAATTTGTAAAATGAAAAATTTAAATGATTATTCTAATCTTAATAAACAAAAATTGATGAATCTTGTCAACAGATATGAGAAAATAATGTAATAATGATAATGAGAAAAGTATTAATACCGATAGTGATACTTATTTTCAGTAATTTCTAGTAGATAAATATCAAGAAACTCAGCAAAAAAATGTTCCAAAAAATTTACTAGCTTTCAGTTTTCTAGATGATGATTTTTTTCCAAACCAACTAAACGAATTTATAGAAAAGTTTCTGCTTTCAAATCAAGAATAATAACTTATGGAATTAATAATAACAATCACTTTTGAACCATACGAAATTTTAATCAAATTAAACAATATTTTAATATGAAGAAGAGCAATCAATGTTAACAAGAAATATAACTGTCATTCTAAAAGACAAGAAGAAATACAATAATTTAATTTTAAAACACCCAATCAAGTTCTATTAAGAACAACTGATTTTGAAGATTATTATCAAAATCAACGAATAAGCTATTAATGAAATGGAAGAAATCGAATGAAATACCTGGTTTGTCTTCATTTTATATAGATAATTTAGAATTAAATATTAATAAACACAATCCAATTTTTGGTTATTCTTACACTGATTGAGCAAAAGTAACTAAAGATAAAAAGACCAGTAAGAAATACAAAAATGCAGATCACAAATCTTTTCTTTATTCAATAAAATCAGCATTACATCCTGTATAACATGATGCTGAAAGAGTTCGTAAATATAAAAAGAATAGATTAGAACTGCATGAAATTTTTCAATAAGAAAAAAATTAATTTTCCAGTTCAGTTAACAGATATTCCAAAATCTGAGACGATATCAAATATTTCAATTAATGTTTATTGATATGAAATCACTGAGGAAGAAAAATAATTAGTGTATATCCTCTTTACCATACACAAAATAATCAAGATAAAATGTTAAACTCCTTTAAATTGGGGAACAAAATAATTCACACCATTTTTTGATAAAATGTCTTTCTAGATTAATTAGTTCACAAACAACTAAAAATGTTTCCAGAATGAGATTTTCACTCTGCAGTGGAGTGTGCGCTGATATGAAACTTCCTAGCAGATTAAAACTGTGTGCCCGACCGAGACTCGAACTCGGGACCTTTGCCTTTCGCGGGCAAGTGCTCTACCATCTGAGCTCCCGAAGCACGACTCACGCCCGGTACTCACAGCTCTACTTCTGCCAGTATCTCGTCTCCTACCTTCCAAACTTTACAGAAGTTCTCCTGCGAACCATGCAGAACTAGCACTCCTGAAAGAAAGGATATTGCAGAGACATGGCTTAGCCACAGCCTGGGGGATGTTTCCAGAATGAGATTTTCACTCTGCAGCGGAGTGTGCGCTGATATGAAACTTTCTGGCAGATTAAAACTGTGTGCCCGACCGAGACTCGAACTCGGGAGCTTTGCCTTTCGCGGGCAAGTGCTCTACCATCTGAGCTACCGAAGCACGACTCACGCCCGGTACTCACAGTGGTGCTAGTTCTGCATGGTTCGCAGGAGAACTTCTGTAAAGTTTGGAAGGTAGGAGGCGAGATACTGGCAGAAGTAAAGCTGTGAGTACTGGGTGTGAGTCGTGCTTCGGTAGCTCAGATGGTAGAGCACTTGCCCGCGAAAGGCAAAGGTCCCGAGTTCGAGTCTCGGTTGGGCACACAGTTTTAATCTGCCAGGAAGTTTCATATCAGCGCACACTCCGTTGCAGAGTGAAAATCTCATTCTGGAAACATCCCCCAGGCTGTGGCTAAGCCATGTCTCCGCAATATCCTTTCTTTCAGGAGTGCTAGTTCTGCATGGTTCGCAGGAGAACTTCTGTTAAGTTTGGAAGGTAGGAGACGAGATACTGGCAGAAGTAAAGCTGTGAGTACCGGGCGTGAGTCGTGCTTCGGTAACTCAGATGGTAGAGCACTTGCCCGCGAAAGGCAAAGGTCCCGAGTTCGAGTCTCGGTCGGGCACACAGTTTTAATCTGCCAGGAAGTTTCAACTAAAAATGTACTTGAAATTTACCTTTGTGATTTGTGTTTACCATATATTTATTCACAAGGAAAATTAGAGATTAAAGAAAGCTACAGTAAATAACATAAAGAAGTAAAAATAGATGCACCTGGAAAAGATAAAAAAATTGAATTTAAGAAATTATAATAATTCATTACATGAACCTTTTGCAATTTATTCAGATTTCGAATGTTTAATAAAAGATATTCAAATTGTCAACCAAATCCTGAAAAATATTATTTTGAAAAATATAAAAAACATCAACCAACTTCATTCAGTTATTACGCTAAATACTCTAATGGTGATTATAAAAATCCATTTATTTATACTGCAAAAGATTGAACAATAATATTTCGTTGAAATGTTAAAGCAAGAATCAAAAAAGTTGCTAGAATATATGAATGAAACAGTTCAATGAAAATTACTCAAGAGATTTAATCAATTTTAAAAATTAAGAAACTTGTGATATTTGTGAGAAAGAACAAACTATTGTGAAAATAAAGTAAAAAGTCATTGCCATTTAATGTGAAAATATCGTGGAGATCCACATTAAGATAGTAAACTTAGATTAAAAAATCTTAAATTTACCCCAGTTTATATTCATAATTTAACAAATCTACAATGTTCATTTAAACAAGTGAACATCGTAGTCTAGCTATAAATAGTAAAGATACTGATGAAATTCCACACAATGAACAAAGATATATTTCTTTCAGTAAACATCTTGAAGATAGAGTAACTTTAAGATTCTGCCAGCCTGAGTGGCCGAGTGGTTCTAGGCACAAATGTCTGAAACCGCACGACTGCTACGGTCGCAGGTTTGAATCCTGTCTCGGGCATGGATGTGTGTGATGTCCTTAGGTTGGTTGAGTTTAAGTAGTTCATAGTTGAAGGGGCCTGATGACCTCAGAATGTAAGTCCCATAGTGCTCAGAGCCATTTTTTAAGATTTTTTTAGATGCATTTAAATTTATGGCTTTAAATAATGATAAATTAACATCTAATATCACAAAAGAGAAATTTAGATATATTTTGAAGGTGAACATTTACGTTTAATAATTAAAAAGGACTTAACACTTATGAATAAATGGATTATGAAGAAAAAATTACAAAAACTAAATTACATAATAAAGAATGTGTTTATTCAAGACTGAAAAAATAATACTACTCATGAAAATTATAGAAGAGCAAAACTAGTTTGGAAAATTCAGTATTAAAAACTTGAAAGAATATACAAAATTACACAACAAATCTGGTTTTCCAAGTTTTAGCAGATTTCATTGGAAAATTTTAGATACATGCATAAAATTTTCTTAATGCGATAAATTTCGGTAATTTAGAGCTCCAGGTTTGTCTTGAGATCCTATGTTAAAACTGACACAAATTGAGTTACATTTAGTAAATTTCACTTAATGAAGAAGAAATACGAGGTGGAATTCCTCAAAGTATTAGAAGATATGCTATTTCAAATTACAAATTTATGAAAAATTTTAAAAAAATCAACTTATATTGAATATATAGAAGCAAATAATTAATATGTTTGGGAACTGACTCAGTTCTTACCATTTAAAAATTTCTGTTGGGTTGCAGTTTTAATCATAAAATAAAACATAACTGTCAGATGATTATAAATACGGTTTTATTTTGGAAGCAGATGTAGAATATCCAAAAACTTCATGATTTACACAAACATTTGCCTTTAGCACCTGAAGGGGGAAATAAATTATTAACAACGTTAAATAAAAAAGAAAAATTTGTTTTACATCATAGAAAACTTAAACAATGTTTAAATTGTTGCCTAAAAATAAAGAACATTCATAGTATCTTATCATTTGAACAGCCAGATTGGTTGAATGTATATATTGACTTTAATACAAAAATGAGAAAAAATGGTAGTTAACGATTTTGGTCAAGATTTCTATAAGTTAATGAATAAAACAGTGATTGAAAAACAACGGACAATATTAAATAAAGATAAGATCATAACCGATTCAAGAAAATGTAAGAATTATATGCCAACATCAAATTATGTACATATTTTAAGAAAATTTAGCAGCACTTCGATTGTAGAACACAAAAATAATGTGTAATGAACAAATTTATGCTGCTATTAGTATTATAGATATTCCAAAAATAAAAATAAGTATTTTTCACTACAATGTTATAAAAACAAAATATGGCGCTAATTTTAATTTATGTGTTATGGATATTGATTCTTTATTTGTGATTAATGAACTGAAAATATTTTTGTAAGGATATGAAATAAATTATAAACGAATTTGATACATGTGATTATCCAAAAGATAATATTTGCGAATTTCTGAAGGTAAATAATAAAGTTTTGGAAAACGTGGAAAACGAATATTGTGGGAAATTTACGTTAGAACACGTTAGTTTAATATCGAGAATGTATGCATATAAAGCTGGTGATTAACAAGATAAAAAATCTATAGGTACTATGAAACCTAAAGTGGAAAATAAAAATAATTTGTATGATTGTAAAAACATTTAACTGACAAAATGAGACCGTATAGAAAAATGAATTTGATTACATCATATAAACATTAATTATATAAAGTTTAATATACTAAAAAATTTTAATTTCTGATTATCATTAAGGTATTGTATTACTAAATCGAAGTAATGTATTACCAAGACAACACATTAAATTAAAACCAAATAAAAAAAAGATGAAAATATATACTTGTATGAGAAGTACGCAGGTGCACAGATGATTAAAAAAATTACAAACCAATTAGCTTCCAATATTTTTACATGATATTATAATTTTTGGTATCTTGGTAAACCAGATTTGTAAACAATTTCCACATAAAAAATCCAACTTTCTCATAATCTCTTTCTTTATGTGTTTGATATTTTAATGTTAATTTCTTATCTTTTGAATTATTACAGTTAAGAATATATTTAGAATTTTTAAAAATTTCTTTCTACATTTTTCACAAATATAATTTTTAATATGCCAAGTATGAAGAAGTTCTTTTTGCTTCTTTGTTTTACAGTAATTACAACTTGATTTCGAAGGCAAATTATGACTTCTTAGTTCAATTTCTCTATTAATTCCTTTTCCTGGATTGCAAAATAGAAAAATTATTTTATTTTCACTTTCCATTCATAAGGAAGAAATTTATTGGAAAAAAATAAAAAATACATTAATTTTTTATATTATGACTTGCTTGTCGATATAAAAAATATAAACTTATTCATTATAACAAAAAGTTCAGTAATTACTGATGGAAAAAGTAAAAACGGTTGAAACCTAAAAGTATTTGTGATATCTTGGAACATATGAAATCTAGAAAATTTTTAAGTGATAATGTTAGAAGTATATAGGTAAAAAATATAAATATTAGAAGTGTAACTTTTTCAGACTCAAATTTAATTGATGAAGCAGGTTTACATTCTTTAGTTATGAAATTCAAAATGCCTTTGGCAGAACATTTTCAAGATCACGTTTATGAAGATGTTTTAACATACAGGGCGGATATAAAATGAATGAAAGTAACTCAGTTACAAAATTTGATAAAGGAAACAAAAGAAAGATATAAATACGGTATTACCACATGATGTACCTCAATTACATGATCAAGATTTAAGATCAACTTTTGTTGTTTTAAGATTTCATGATTTTAATTACGATTATAATATAATTCTAACACATTTTAAAAATGGACAAAATCAAATACATAATATCAGAAATAGATATCGAAATTGTGAGATGTTTTTAAGAATTATTTTTTTACTAAATTCAGTAAATTTTCATCAACAAATGGAAGAAACTTTAAGAATAATTTGCCACAAATTATTTCAATATCTTGTTTTAATTATCCTTGTAGGCAACTGTGTAAAAGATATAAATATTCTAACAAACAATTTTGGAGCATGTAAAACTAAATTTCCAAGAACTTTTTTCATAATCAAATTTAAAAAAACATTCATAAAAATTGTTATGTACATCCAATAAACTACATTAATTAAACCTCTATAATTCCATCAACTAAAATTTTGAATAGGCAAATGAATTTGAAATTTCAATATCAAAATAAACTCTATTTACTTTATGAAACAATAAACATAATGAAAACTATATTAAATACCAAACGTTTAAATTTTCGATACTAACTCTTTTTGTACAGACTAATAAAGAAAACAGAAAATTTGGCAATTTGTAAGTAAAGAATAATCATCATTATTTAGTAGTGGGAAAGCTGTTAAATCCTATTTACCTTATTAAATGGGGCGTAATGGGGCCCCTTATGGAAATGGCAGCAAGAGAGGGGAAGAAAACCAATGTGCACTCCGTGTGCATACCGGGGGGAGTCATTCCAGATGTGGAAAGGGTCCTTCCGGATGCCATGAAGGGTACAGGGTGCACCCATCTGCAGGTGGTCGCTCATGTTGATACCAAAGATGTGTGTCGCTATGGATCGGAGGAAATCCTCTCTGGCTTCTGGCAGCTATCTGATTTGGTGAAGACTGCCAGTCTCGCTAGCGGGATGAAAGCAGAGCTCACCATCTGCAGCATCGTCGACAGGACTGACCACGGACCTTTGGTACAGAGCGGAGTGGAGGGTCTGAATCAGAGGCTGAGACGGTTCTGCGACCATGTGGGCTGCAGATTCCTCAACTTGCGGCATAGGGTGGTGGGGTTTCGGGTTCCGCTGCATAGGTCAGGAGTCCACTACACGCAACAAGCGGCTACACGGGTAGCAGGGGTTGTGTGGCGTGGGCTGGGCGGTTTTTTGGGTTAGGTGGCCTTGGGCAAGTACAGAAAGGGCAACAGCCTCAACGGGTGCGGGGCAATGTCAGGACGTGCGGGGACCAAGTAGCAATTGGTATTGTAATTGTCAACTGTCGAAGCTGCGTTGGTAAAATACCGGAACTTCAAGCGCTGATAGAAAGCACCGAAGCTGAAATCGTTATAGGTACAGAAAGCTGGCTGAAGCCAGAGATAAATTCTGCCGAAATTTTTACAAAGGTACAGACGGTTTTTAGAAAGGATAGATTGCATGCAACCGGTGGTGGAGTGTTCGTCGCTGTTAGTAGTAGTTTATCCTGTAGTGAAGTAGAAGTGGATAGTTCCTGTGAATTACTATGGGTGGAGGTTATACTCAACAACCGAGTTAGGTTAATAATTGGCTTCTTTTACCGACCTCCCGACTCAGCAGCATTAGTGGCAGAACAACTAAGAGAAAATTTGGAACTCATTTCACATAAATTTTCTCAGCATGTTATAGTCTTAGGTGGAGATTTCAATTTACCAGATATAGACTGGGACACTCAAATGTTTAGGATGGGTGGTAGGGACAGAGCATCGAGTGACATTATACTGAGTGCACTATCCGAAAATTACCTCAAGCAATTAAACAGAGAACCGACTCGTGGAGATAACATCTTGGACCTAATGATAACAAACAGACCCGAACTTTTCGACTCTGTATGTGCAGAACAGGGAATCAGTGATCATAAGGCTGTTGCAGCATCCCTGAATATGGAAGTTAATAGGAATACAAAAAAAGGGAGGAAGGTTTATCTGTTTAGCAAGAGTAATAGAAGGCAGATTTCAGACTACCTAACAGATCAAAACGAAAATTTCTGTTCCGACACTGACAATGTTTAGTGTTTATGGAAAAAGTTCAAGGCAATCGTAAAATGCGTTTTAGACAGGTACGTGCCGAGTAAAACTGTGAGGGACAGGAAAAACCCGTGGTACAACAACAAAGTTAGGAAACTACTGTGAAAGCAAAGAGAGCTTCACTCCAAGTTTAAACGCAGCCAAAACCCCTCAGACAAACAGAAGGTAAACGATGTCAAATTTAGCGTAAGGAGGGCTATGCGTGAAGCGTTCATTGAATTCGAAAGTAAAATTCTACGTAGCGACTTGACAGAAAATCCTAGGAAGTTCTGGTCTTACGTTAAATCAGTAAGTGGCTCGAAACAGCATATCCAGACACTCCGGGATGATGATGGCATTGAAACAGAGGATGACACGCGTAAAGCTGAAATACTAAATAACTTTTTCCAAAGCTGTTTCACAGAGGAAGACCGCACTGCAGTTCCTTCTCTAAATCCTCGCACAAACGAAAAAATGGCTGACATCGAAATAAGTGTCCAAGGAATAGAAAAGCAACTGGAATCACTCAACAGAGGAAAGTCCACTGGACCTGACGGGATACCAATTCGATTCTACACAGAGTACGCGAAAGAACTTGCCCCCCTTCTGACAGCCGTGTACCGCAAGTCTCTAGAGGAATGGAGGGTTCCAAATGATTGGAAAAGAGCACAGGTAGTCCCAGTCTTCAAGAAGGGTTCAAATGGTTCAAATGGCTCTGAGCACTATGGGACTCAACTGCTGAGGTCATTAGTCCCCTAGAACTTAGAACTAGTTAAACCTAACTAACCTAAGGACATCACACACATCCATGCCCGAGGCAGGATTCGAACCTGCGACCGTAGCGGTCTCGCGGTTCCAGACTGCAGCGCCAGAATCGCGCGGCCACTTCGGCCGGCTTCAAGAAGGGTCGTCGAGCAGATGCGCAAAACTATAGACCTATATCTCTGACGTCGATCTGTTGTAGAATTTTAGAACATGTTTTTTGCTCGAGTATCATGTCGTTTTTGGAAACCCAGAATCTACTATGTAGGAATCAACATGGATTCCAGAAACAGCGATCGTGTGAGACCCAACTCGCTTTATTTGTTCATGAGACCCAGAAAATATTAGATACAGGCTCCCAGGTAGATTCTATTTTCCTTGACTTCCGGAAGGCGTTCGATACAGTTCCGCACTGTCGCCTGATAAACAAAGTAAGAGTCTACGGAATATCAGACCAGTTGTGTGGCTGGATTGAAGAGTTTTTAGCAATCAGAACACAGCATGTTGTTATCAATGGAGAGACATCTACAGACGTTAAAGTAACCTCTGTCGTGCCACAGGGGAGTGTTATGGGACCATTGCTTTTCACAATATATATGAATGACCTAGTAGATAGTGTCGGAAGTTCCATGCGGCTTTTCGCGGATAATGCTGTAGTATACAGAGAAGTTGCAGCATTAGAAAATTGTAGCGAAATACAGGAAGATCTGCAGCGGATAGGCACTTGGTGCAGGGAGTGGCAACTGTCCCTTAACATAGACAAATGTAATGTATTGCGAATACATAGAAAGAAGGATCCTTTATTGTATGATTATATGATAGCGGAACAAACACTGGTAGCAGTTACTTCTGTAAAATATCTGGGAGTATGCGTGCGGAATGATTTGAAGTGGAATGATCATATAAAATTAATTGTTGGTAAGGTGGGTACCAGGTTGAGATTCATTGGGAGAGTGCTTAGAAAATGTAGTCCATCAACAAAGGAGGTGGCTTACAAAACACTCGTTCGACCTATACTTGAGTACTGCTCATCAGTGTGGGATCCATACCAGATCAGGTTGACGGAGGAGGTAGAGAAGATCCAAAGAAGAGCGGCGCGTTTCGTCACAGAGTTATTTGGTAACTGTGATAGCGTTACAGAGATGTTTAATAAACTCAAGTGGCAGACTCTGCAAGAGAGGCGCTCTGCATCGCGGTGTAGCTTGCTCGCCAGGATTCGAGAGGGTGCGTTTCTGGATGAGGTATCGAATATATTGCTTCCCCCTACTTATACCTCCTGAGAAGATCACGAATGTAAAATTAGAGAGATTAGAGCGTGCACGGAGGCTTTCAGACAGTTGTTCTTCCCGCGAACCATACGCGACTGGAACAGGAAAGGGAGGTAATGACAGTGGCACGTAAAGTGCCCTCCGCCACACACCGTTGGGTGGCTTGCGGAGTATAAATGTAGATGTAGATGTAGATGAATCTAACTTTTGTTTGAATTATCGAAGCATAAGTATTTAACATAAATTTTATTACCTTTCTTATTTAAAACTTTCAAAAAGGTACATATCAGGAAAATTAGTTTTCAAGAGTAATATTTATGGAATTTTCCTTTTATTTGTTAACCATTTAAATTTTTAAATTTACCTTTAACTTTTTTAACTATTTTCATCTTTAAATTTATATGTGATTGGAAGGGCATGATTAACATGTTCAACTACATAAATTTCTGTTGTCCAGTTTGCTTTTTCAGAAATTGCTTTAAGTTTACGTTTTCTGACTTTATCACCAGTTCTATATTTAGTTTCAATTTACAGCAAATTTGTTATATTAGACACTTTCCATTTTATTGGTTAATTTAATTATACCTTTTGGTCTCATTGTTGTTGTTGACTGATTTATGTTATTATATTCACGAATCACTAAACAAACTAAGTATACATTTGTATAATTTCCTTGAAGAGAAAATTTCTTCCACATTTTTTCTTTTAGTTTTGTATTAAATCGTCCAGCAACAGATACTTTTGCATCATTAAAAGTTTGAATGAAAATTGATATTAATTTTTTTCATTAATTCTTGAAATTCCTTCTTATAAAATTCTTTACCATTATCTGTTTGCAAATTTTGTTTTCAAGACTCGAATATTTTTCGAAAGCTTCCACAATAGTTTTATCTGTATTATTTTTAACTGGAATTGCAAAAGGAAGTTTTAAAGAAAAATCTATAAAAGGTAATACATATTTATATCCGCTTTTTATTTTAGACATTCCTTTAAGATTACCAGAATCCATTCTAACTAATATAGAATGCCATAAAACATCAATTCCAAAAAATTATGTTCTTTTGTTTAAAATTATTTAATTGTTTTACATAATTCATCCATAATTTGATCTCATGTAATTAAACCTTCACCTAAGAATTATTTAGTGAATTTACTCTATTTAAGTGGAAAAAATTGAACAAATTCATTCAGCACTTTGTTTTCCATTTTTAGTTTTTAATCAATGAGAATTAAGAGTTTCAGTAAACCTTTTACTCCTCAAACTGTAAATGTGATTATATTTCTTCATTTATAAAGCATATAAAATAGGTAAATTGTTCCACCAAATACAGTTATCTTTACATCAACTAGAACTTTTTTTCAGAATCTCTAAATTTACAATTAGAAAATTTGATAGGATCAATATTTTGATTCCCAGAAGTTCAAGTTTTATTTTGTAAGTTTTTTCTCCCACTCTCATCCAAATTTCAGAATCATTAAACGTTAAATCTCTACTTATTTATTTATTCACCAACAACTACAACTTTCTTAAGAATGAAATAATATTCATTGAAACAGGACATTTTTAGTTCACTTCCAGTCATAAAATTAAATTCAGTAATTTGTTGTTCATATCCATTATAATTAAGTTATTTTTCCATTCATTCAGGTATTGAGTTAAATCTATACCTCAAAAATTTCTCTTTTTTGTACGGCAGTTACTTAGGTCTTGTTTATTAATATATTTTATTGAGTTAAAATAACAGAATATGCAGGTTTTGTAACAAGATATGTAACTGATTCTATATATTATGTATGTTAACTATGTCTTTTGCATCAACTGAGTCATTTACACTCGCAATTCTTCCACCTTTAAAAACAACATAACCTCTAACTACTTTAAAACTGTCCTTAAAATCTTTCTGAAATTGGTTAAGTTCATTATTTAGTTTTGGCTGTAATGATAATTGAACTTCTTTTACTTTTGATTCTAACATCTCTGTTGATAGTTTAATATATTCATTAATTTGTGGATTTATTCACGATAGAAAATACTTGATTTTTTAGTAAAGTTCTTCAAATTTTGGAATTATTCATTATTAATTTTTGGTTCTATGATTGTATACATTTTATTTTTTCGAAATCGTTTTCTAATTTATTTCAAAAAATATCCCGTTAATTAATTTAAAATGCTGCTAAACTTATAGCTCATGAATAATTGTATAAGAAAACACAAATGAGCACAAATTATTTCAACGAAATTTTGGATTATCTCGATATTGCTACTACTACTACTACTATGTGATCAGACCCAGTGGACTGCATGCATCTACAAGTTTCCTCCTCCACTGTATTCTGTCCATTGCTGCTATCCGCCATTCATCCACATCTATTGACACTTGGTTTAAATCTTCATGGAGTCCATCCCTCCAACGCTTCTTGGGTCTCCCTGGTGGTCTCTTTCCTGTAGGTGTGAAATCCAGGAGCTTCTGAGGCCATCTGTGATCCTCCATCTGGGCCACGTGGCCGGCCCACTGCATTCGTTTGGCTTTGACAGTTCCTGCTATGCTGGGCTGCTGGTATAGTTGCTCAAGCTTTTGGTTGTATCTGATCCTCCACTCCCCTGTATCTGCATCCAGAACCGGACCGAAGATCTTCCGAAGCACTTTTCTCTCAAAAACAAGGAGCTTATGGACGTCCTCGATATTGCAGTAAATATTGTTTTTTCACAAGTACTTAACTAGTTGTTTTGGAATATTTCCTCTATGTGAATCAAAAACAAATGTCACTTTTCTTATAGTAACAAATCCAGAGAGTTCCAATAAAACCTGAAGTATCTAGATTTACTACTCCATATTTTAAATTTTTTGGGTCATTAGGTAATTCATCAATCATAAAAATATTCCTAATTATGTCTTTTTTATTGTCCTAATTCTTTATCATTTTTTTCTTATTTATAACTGTATTTGCAATTGCTGCACATCAGCAAGTGAGCTATTTGTTACTAAAGAAAGTAATGCTGCTAATAACAATGGTAAAAATCCTCCATGTTTTCTTTCCTTTTACTATTGTTTCATGTGACAGAAATAGTTAATGGAACGAGTATATTTAAACCAGCGTTTTTTCTCTTTCTTTGGGTTTTGAACATCAGTTAAAAGTAGTTCAATTATATTTAAATGTTCATTGTTAATTTTATGTTTAATTGATTTTGGTTTAGTTTTAGAGCTTGGTACCAAATTATAATCAATAGAAAAGTTATTCATTTAGAGAGAATAAAAAATAAAGATTTTCTATAAACCCCATCCAGTTTCATTAACATACAAACCAACTCATAATTTTCATGTTCTGTACATAATTCCTCTAAATGCAGTTGTCACAATTTTATCTCCTAATAAAGAATCATATGCATATGTTCTTTCTCTTGTGAATAATTGGCTCTGAGCATTATGGGACTTAACATCTGAGGTCATCAGTCCCCTAGCACTTAGAACTACTTAAACCTAACTAACCTAAGGTCATCACACACATCCATGCCTGAGGCAGAATTGGAACCTGCGACTGTAGCGGTCGCGCGGTTCCAGAGTGATGCGCCCAGAACCACTCGGCCACTCCAACCTGCTCTTGCGAATAATTGTCATTTTTTACCTGCCTCATGTTTTTCTTCTAACTTTTTACCATTACTATAAAAATACCATGTTCTTTACACTTTTCATCTAATGGATTATTTCCTTTATCATTTCTAGCTAATATTTCTTCTACTTTTGATCCTGGACCACAATAATTATGAGCAAGTAAATGGTAATTTTTGTCTGAAGTATTAACTATACCTTTTCCATATTTTCAATTTTCCAAAATTTATATGGTATGGTATTCAAAATCAAATTAAATGAGGAATTCCTTCTGGATCATTAATAATAATCACAAAATATTAACACTTGAGTTATTCCAACTTTTTGATTACAGTAATTTCTATTTCCTGCTAATGCCTCACCAAGAATTACTGTTAATCTATCAATTAATTCATGAACATCACTCATCCAAACAAATATGATTGACATTCCTGAATATTTTTTTACAAATCCTTAGCCAACTTTTCCAGATGAGTCACTTAGATTTGTTTCTGAAAATCTAGGGAAATATTTTTCAACAATTGCTTTTATCAAATAATTACACTTATATCCTCCACTTGATTTTGTTTTATGTGTATTACTTTAATTATATGTAGCACTTGATGTAAATGTTTCTTGCATAAGCTTGAAAATGAAGAGACTCATATTCTGCATCCAATTCATCCATATTATTTGTTTTCTAGTTAAAGGTTTCATTAATCTATCTGTTGCTTCATATACTTTTTCACCAATTTCTAATTTGTTACCATTGAATTCTAAAGGTAATTTTCCAACATATTTAAATTGTCAACAGGTCTTTCTCCAAAAATATTATCTTCACTATGATTATCAAATTGTAACAGTCTCTCACTAGAATTTATTATGTCTACATCTTTGTATTTTAATTTCCTTTCTTTCTCATAATTCTCTAACAAAATATTAATTTTTGATTCACTTAAAGTACTTTCAAACTGTGGACTTTCATAATGTTTAACTGTCAGAATATCATTATATTCTTTTAAACAATGTTGATTATAAGGTCACATTTGCTTTTCAATTTCTGTATTTTCTTAAATTGCTCTAAAAACTTTTTCTGCTAATCCTTCAACTCCTTGATTAACTTGTATTGTTTAGATAACTGGTAGATCCTCTTTTGTAATTTTTTCATATTCTGTTCTTCTTTATTTTTTCGATTTCATAAACTATTTTATAATTGTTCTGTTACGTTTTTTATTTCGTTTGGCTGTTTTAACTACTTCTGGATCATATTTTGTTAACATTTATTAAGAATAAAAAATATGTTACAATTTTATGTTGACCCTTTACATTCAAAATGTTTAATGTTTAAGTTTAATGTTTATATAAAATTTTTATGTTCAACTTTTAACAATTTTTTAATCTTTCCTCTATATTTGCCATAATTAACTTTTCTTGTCATATCTTTTAACATAAAACGAAATTCCTCTTTATTCCAACATTTCCTAGATATTTTTTAAAATACAGAAAAAAATAATCATCACCTACATATTATTGATAAATATGATTTAAATTTGTATCACCTTGTCTAAAAATATTTAAAAATTTAATATTAGTTCTAAATTATTTTTTGGTATTTTTGGATATGTTTGACTCAAAAGAACGTCTATTGCTTTATGTCTTCCTGTAGTAAAATATTCTCGAACTATATCTTGTTCTTCAAGAATGAACTCATCAATAAATACAACTGAATTACTTTCACATTCATCTAAAAGAATAATGTATCCATTATTTTCAACAAAACCGAAAATTGTATCATGAATTTTATCTTCAAGCTTTTCACATTGATTAAATATTATTGACATTTTGGTTAATCTAAACTTTCTGAATAAATATAAAATGATTCACTTTTTTCAAATTTAACCATCCCATTGCTAAAATACATATATCCACCATTAAAGTTGGGTTTCCACAACAACTTGGTCCTGTAACTGCACATCAAAAGGAATTCAGTAAAAGCTCACCATGTTTGTTTATAATTTCTTTTCTAGAATTATTTTTGGCTCCCAACCCATCATTTATTTACATAATTTTTATTAATATAAATGAGTAGATTATTTGAACTAAGTGATAATTCATCTGTTATGGAAAAACGATTAAATGTTCTAATAACAGAAGCTCACAAAGTGTTTCACTATTTGGTTCTTTTTCAAGTTTAACTCCAAATATATATCGAAAAAATAATAATCCTTACTGTGGTGGAGAAATAATTGAAATTCTTGTTAGTCAATATAGTTTAAAAATTTATAAAATTTTATTAATTTGAAAAATCCAAAGATTCATTTTAAAACAAATTTTTTAAATATAATTATTATTGAAGTTGATAAAAAATTATACATGGATAAAGAAGATTGTATTGGTCAGGAATTAGGATTTAATATTGAAATTACTTAAGTAAATAAAAAACTGTTGCTAAAGATGTTCCTAAAATCATTTAGTTTGAAGTATTTCATGTAAATTTTAGTTTGGTTGATGGAGTGTTTGTTAAACGTAATGATCACTTTCATAGGGAAACTAATATTACTGCTTCATTTAAAACTGTTTCTGAATTTGGTGGACCAATAATTTATTAACCAAATTGCCCTATAAATATTCCAATTTTTTGTACTATTCAGAATTTAGAAATAACTATGTCTGAGGAAAATTATAATATAATTGACTTTAGTGGTTCTTATGTAACAGTTGATTTAGAAATGAGTTAATAAATTTATCCCTTAATAAATTATGAACCAAATGGGTAGTTATTTATTTTACTCATTTCTTGTTAATGAGAGAAATTATTTTATATCTTTCTAACAAGGAAACTCAATAATATTGGTGATGCTTGGATTCATTCTATTCTTCACAACTTTATATGACTTTCGATGTTACAACCCACAGACAGAACTGATTTTTCTGCATACAATGGAAAATCAAATATTAAACTAATTGATAATTATGTTTTAAATTTTTCAGTGTTACCATTAAAAAGGAAGCAATATTTTATTTAGAAATTTAACATCCATTTACTACTTCACCTTTTATTCGATTCATTTCTTCCATTTCGAATGAATTAAATATGAAATGACATATTCTTAACAATGGAAACATTAATGCTAAACAAACTTATGTTCCTCATCCATTAGAATTACTTGGTGGATTTTTAAAGGTTATAAAGCAATTATTTTTGAAGGTGATTTAACTACTGTTTTTAGTTGGAGTGTGAAAGAAGTTCATAACATTCAATTTATTGGACTACAGAAAATGATTATTCTACTCTAGCAAAAGAAGGCAAAATAATTGTAAAAAGTGAGAAAATTCGTGTCCCTGTTGTTAAATATGTACCTGAATATTCACTTGAATTAGAATAAGAAAGGCTTAAAAATCCAACCATTCCAGTTTCTTTTCGAAATTCAAACAATTCAATTTTCTGGTTTACAGAGAAAAAGAAATTATATATTGATAACATTTATAATTTTACAGAATTTTATGTGCCTTTATTTTCGCTGTTTTCCAAACTAATCCAAAAAATAATCAATTACTTGATTCTTCTTTATTCAGTCATGTTAAATTACACAACATGAATGTTAAAAATGGAATAAATGAAGTTTTTCTTCATGAATTATGGCCTCTTGAACCACCAAATAGCTTCTTAAAAACCTATGATTCCCTTAGAGATTTTGAAAGAATAACTCAATTAAATAATGATTTTAAATGTAAGTGCATTCAGTTTTATTCAAAATTATCCTATTGCTGAGTTAATGTCTAGAAAAATGAATCTTTTAACTACTCAAAGGACAACAAATTATGTACATTTTTCAATGAAAATATTCAAAGTAATACAATTGTGTATGTTCTTACACATGGTAAAAAGAGTTTAACCTGTTATTCACAACACACAATGCCAACTGAAAATTTCTAATTAAATAAATGAATGAAAAATTAGAAAACATTTCAAGAACATTTATCTTCTTGTTTTCATTTCCTTTTGAAATATTTTCAAAGAACTGGAGAACATAAAAACTAATAACTTATAATTTTAAAAAATAATTTACTTCAAACTTTTCCAATCGTTTGGAAAATGTTTCAATTTATTTTTTAAACTTCTTTCTATATAAATAAAAATTAACATGAATGGTAGCATTGAAAATCTGTTGACTGAACTTATAGTTCAGAAGTGTTCACTAAATTACCAGAACTTAAAAAACATAGATCTTCTACTATTTCAAATTTAACCAACAAAATGCAGGGGAAAAGCTTTATTACATTTAGATGATAATAGAAATATACTCTTCCAGTTTGATATGCCATTATCTTTACAAATGGTGATAAATTACATAAAATTGTTGGATTGTAATCTATTTATCACAGTAGAAAACCAAATAAAGATCGATCTATTATTGTCAATGACTGAATAAATTTTAAAAACTTAGTATTTTTTCTGTAATTACATTAAAATTTCCTTGAGCAAAATTTTGTAAGTTTTTAAGTGACTCAACTTTGTTGGCAATTTTGTTTTCATTATATTTATGTAGAATTTGGTTGGGAAATATTGCGAAATTAGATTCTTCGTTTCCAACCTGGAATTTTTTGCCTGAAAATGTTCTTTGCGCCAGTTTCGGCAAAATTATACTACTATTTAGTGTTAAAATTTGCATTCCGTTTCCGCTTCAGGCATGTTCCACTTTATACAACAAAGAAAAACCACCGTATAAAAGTGTGCTGAATGTGTCCAAATTATACACTTTCCACTTTGATCATGTTAGTGTATAAATATGCAAGTAATTCTCTTGCAGCATCAGGTAGTGCTTATGTGGAGGCATCGCCTATGCTGTGTTCTGAAGCACACCATGCTTCGAAATTCATAGCAAAGGTTTGTTCTGACGTGCTATGACGTGTAGGCTGTTTAAGTGGATACCAGACATTTCCAAAAACTTCATATACCTTTCTGAACTATTCACCACGTTCATACACTGCACAGTAGATGGCTGAACTAACTCGCATCATGTTTCAGAACGCAGATTCCTGAAAGTTTACGTATTGTTTGGTATTCTTGTTGTTACATATTTTCACTGTTCCTTGACAGTCCCCAACACATAATAAACGAAAATCCAATATGAGTGTTGAACCTAGCCATTATTTTCATGTCACTAAATGAAGGTTTCTCAAAAATTACCATTGCATTTAACTCATGATCTGAGAAGATACCTACAATTACACATAATTGTCACTTGCATTCAACTTTTACGTTGCAGTGGAATAATAGCACTTTGACAGGTGCATTAAAATGTAATAGTGACTTTACAAGTGATTCAGACGATGGTGACAATGGAAACTAAGCCTGGAAACAATTCTGCAAGCTGAACTGATTTCTGCTCCAGTGTATCGGGTACACTATGCAGTGCTGCTGGCAAAATCATCAGTATAAGCATCAGATATATTGGCAAGTCAGTCCATTTCAGTCAACACAACCAATACAATTATGGAGCCACCATTAGCATGCACAGTGCCTTGCTGACAACTAGGATCACTAGTTTGTGGGGTCTGCACCATACTCAAACCCCACAGTCACATCTTACCAATTGAAACTGGTTCGCATAAGACCAGTTCACAGTTTTCGAGTCGTCTAGTGACCAACCGATATGGTCACAAGCCCAGGAGAGGCACTACAGATGATGTTTTGTTAGTAAAGGCACTCGCATTGGTTATCTGCTGCAATAGTCCACTAAAGCCAAATTTCGCCGCTCTGTCCTAATGGATAAGTTCGTCGTACATCCCACGTTGATGTCTGTCATTATTTCACACAGTGTTGCTCGTTTGTCAGCAGTAACAACTCTACAGAAACGCCCCTACTCTTAGTCGCTTAGTGAAGGCCGTCAGCTACTGCGTGTCTGTGGTGAGAGGTAACACTAGAAATTTGGTTCTCAGGATACTCTTGACACTGTGGATCTCAGAATATCTAATTCCCTAAGGATATCCGAAATGGATTGTCTCATGCATCCAGCTCTAACTATTATTTCGCATTCAAAGTCTGTCAATTCCTGTCGGGCTGAAAGCACATTGTAAACCTTTTCACATTAATCATCTGCGTACAAATTAAAGCTCTGCCAATGCACTGCCCTTTTATACCTTGTTAACACGAGACTACCGCCATCTGTACATGTGTGTATCGCTGTACCATGACTTGTCACCTTAGTTTATTTCCTCTGCTTATACCTTGGATTATAGTACTTTCACATTAAGTGAAGTAACTGCCCCATAACTGTGTAATAGTCTCAGCTTCTTGAAATGCTATCAGTACTAAGCTTGGTACATGGATGCCAGCCTGGGACTTAAAATTACTAGATATCAGTATAATTACTAGCCTGATTGTACTGCCAAGTCTTTTTCTGTGATAAGAGTGTTCCAGAGTGTGTGTGTGTGTGTGTGTGTGTGTGTGTGTGTGTGTGTGTGTGTGTGTGTGTGTGCGTAGCTTTCGAGCACTGAATGCCGAGGTTATTCGCACCCTTGCACACATGTATGAAAAGAAGAAACTGTTCATAAAATGTCTAAAATTGTTGTCACACAGTGAGGTGGAAACCTTTAAAAAGACACTCATCACTCACATCCACACCACTCACATAGACCCACACTCACGTAGACCCATCTCACAGGTCTTAATACACTGGAAAAGGGTAAAAGGTGCTACATGTGGGTTTAAAACATGTAAAACCAGAGAAGACCTAAAAGAAAGCCATATGGGAATGTGACTGACTGACCTCTTACAAAAAGAGATTGGTGAGCCAGTCATGCTGTTAACACATTAAGAATATCTCCCTGAAATTTTAGGCAACAAGTTGGACACACAACAAAACTGTATAACTCTAATCAAATTCGTTTTGACAAGTGTGTTCCATTGAAATAATTAGCATACCCTGTAACCGCTGTAACTTTTTAATTTTTTTTTAAGTCCACTGGTATACCATGTATTTTTCGCCACATTTTGCCTGTGTTGTGACATGTTTGCAGGACAGTTTTTTGTCTTGTGTGGAAAGGTAGTCAAATTTGATTTTGATGGTCTGGAAGAAAATTGTAAATGCATCAGACGTTGCTATTTCCTGTAATCCAAGCTGTTACTCCACTGTGCTGTGTGAAAAGCACTTGATGTTATTACTAACATCCTAAAGAATACAAAATTAGAATGCCAGGAAACAGTTGGATGACGACAATTCGTTCCTTTGTATCAATTTCCATGAACAGTGCTCTATGACCAAAGATCATTGGGTCAACTACAGTCATATCATAGTCCCTACTACTCAGATTTGCGTTCACAGTATCAAGGCAGGCGTCACATCATTGGCAAATGGCTTGCTATAAATAGTCCATAACTTGCTACTAGGTCCATAAAGTCTTTCTCCTTAGTGTTCTCTTAACAAAAATGTACACTGAACTCACTACACAGTTGAATATTTTTTTAAGTTCTATTTAAGTAACAGGTAAGATCCCACTTCGACGAAGAAATTTTCGAAGTTACCATCTGCAGAATGGTATGCTGAAACAAAAATTATATTGACATCTAATTACTCCAAAGCAGCCAGTTCTCAAACTAGGTCCTCACAGAAGGTTTTTAAGTCAATTTCTGTAATATTGAACTTTCTGTTGGTTTATATACACTCCTGGAAATGGAAAAAAGAACACATTGACACTGGTGTGTCAGACCCACCATACTTGCTCCGGACACTGCGAGAGGGCTGTACAAGCAATGATCACACGCACGGCACAGCGGACACACCAGGAACCGCGGTGTTGGCCGTCGAATGGCGCTAGCTGCGCAGCATTTGTGCACCGCCGCCGTCAGTGTCGCCAGTTTGCCGTGGCATACGGAGCTCCATCGCAGTCTTTAACACTGGTAGCATGCCGCGACAGCGTGGACGTGAACCGTATGTGCAGTTGACGGACTTTGAGCGAGGGCGTATAGTGGGCATGCGGGAGGCCGGGTGGACGTACCGCCGAATTGCTCAACACGTGGGGCGTGAGGTCTCCACAGTACATCGATGTTGTCGCCAGTGGTCGGCGGAAGGTGCACGTGCCCGTCGACCTGGGACCGGACCGCAGCGACGCACGGATGCACGCCAAGACCGTAGGATCCTACGCAGTGCCGTAGGGGACCGCACGGCCACTTCCCAGCAAATTAGGGACACTGTTGCTCCTGGGGTATCGGCGAGGACCATTCGCAACCGTCTCCATGAAGCTGGGCTACGGTCCCGCACACCGTTAGGCCGTCTTCCGCTCACGCCCCAATATCGTGCAGCCCGCCTCCAGTGGTGTCGCGACAGGCGTGAATGGAGGGACGAATGGAGACGTGTCGTCTTCAGCGATGAGAGTCGCTTCTGCCTTGGTGCCAATGATGGTCGTATGCGTGTTTGGCGCCGTGCAGGTGAGCACCACAATCAGGACTGCATACGACTGAGGCACACAGGGCCAACACCCGGCATCATGGTGTGGGGAGCGATCTCCTACACTGGCCGTACACCACTGGTGATCGTCGAGGGGACACTGAATAGTGCACGGTACATCCAAACCGTCATCGAACCCATCGTTCTACCATTTCTAGGCCGGCAAGGGAACTTGCTGTTCCAACAGGACAAGGCACGTCCGCATGTATCCCGTGCCACCCAACGTGCTCTAGAAGGTGTAAGTCAACTACCCTGGCCAGCAAGATCTCCGGATCTGTCCCCCATTGAGCATGTTTGGGACTGGATGAAGCGTCGTCTCACGCGGTCTGCACGTCCAGCACGAACGCTGGTCCAACTGAGGCGCCAGGTGGAAATGGCATGGCAAGCCGTTCCACAGAACTACATCCAGCATCTCTATGATCGTCTCCATGGGAGAATAGCAGCCTGCATTGCTGTGAAAGGTGGATATACACTGTACTAGTGCCGACATTGTGCATGCTCTGTTGCCTGTGTCTATGTGCCTGTGGTTCTGTCAGTGTGATCATGTGATGTATCTGACCCCAGGAATGTGTCAATAAAGTTTCCCCTTCCTGGGACAATGAATTCACGGTGTTCTTATTTCAATTTCCAGGAGTGTAGATACACTAACAAAGGAAGCAGTTATTCCATACAATGCACTTACCGCATTTAAGTGTTCCATACAGTACTCAGTTTCCCATGCTGACAGCCAAGGTTCACAAAGAGACAGTACATCTGGTTTCACATCATCTTTAAAGGATATAACTCATCAAGTTTAGTTCTGAGACATTGTACATTGGCACTATTTATAACTATGGGAGTTACAGTCTGAGCATTGTGAGATTACTTTAAACTTAGCTGCACACCAACAGCCTCTTTAACAGCAGAGCCTGTTTTGCAGGAATACTGGCCATTCTCTGTAGTAAAAAACTCTTTATCCTAACATTTTTGGGCTGTATAGTGTTATCCATTACATTATCTCTAACCTCATAGTCAAGACTAAAATATGGAGTAAAATAGGCCACATCGTCCAAACAGTCAGTGGCCTATTTTACACCATATTTTGGATCTATGTGACAATGCTATTCTGAATGTATTTATACGTTTTGACGTCAAATGTACCACTTGGGCTTCCGCATGCATGCTGCTACAGGCCTGCTGGTTTTGCCAGTGTGAACTACTCCACATTCACAGTTTGTGAACACCTGTGCTGGTTTGGTGTCCAGTCAGTCTTGTACAGCACCTACAAGATGCAGGATGTGCTAGGCTCCACCAAGGATAAGATAGGTGCTCCACGTACTGCAGGTATGTAGAAGATGGACAGTAGGAGCAGAAGATTAGATCAGCAAAACCAGCAGACCTGTAGCAGCTTGCATATGGGAGCACAAGCAGTACATTTGTTTTGGGTAGGATAATTGGTGCAGCCAAATACCAAAAACACTGCAGCAAGAAGATAAAACGCAACAAAACCTGAGAGTTTGCCCAACAGCCAGGAATGGTGAAACCCAATATCATAAGAAGCCACTGAGATATTGAAACACACCAACAACATGAATACAGAAGACTAAGGCAGGGGCCATTCTGTGTGCCAGCCACTAGAGCCCAACAAGTCACACTAACAGGAGACGCAAGCATTACCAAACAGTAGTCCATGCCCCCCTTGTTGGTGACTACCAGGAGGAGAAGATTAGTGTAACATCTCGTTGACAACGAGGTCATTAGAAACAGAGCACAAGCTTGGATTAGGGAAATATGGAGAAGGAAAGGGACCATGCCCTTTCGAAGGAACCATCCTGGCATTTTCCTTAAGTGATTTAGGGGAATTGGAGAGAACCTAAATCAGAATGGCCGGACACAGGTCTTAACCATCGTCCTCCTGAAAGTGAGTCTAGTGTGCTAACCACTGCGCTACCTATACTCGGTCTTTATGACTACCAGTCATAGCACGCACTGTAAGAAGCAATAGAAAACAGCAGATACCCATTCCTTTCATCAATGTATCCTGTTGTAATGAAATTTCCCATTCCTCACTAGTGATGCAGATCATTGGTTTTTTTTTAAACTGTGATGTAATGTCATACTCAGCAGAACAGTCTTGACAAAATATAAGCGACTCTGTACAACAAGAATTAGACCTACAGGCCCAAAAAGAAGCCACTGTAACTGTGCCCAAAACTGTGGTGATAGTTACTTACAATATGTCGCAGTGCAATATGCAGAAGACTTTTATATTAATGTTACGATTTTTTTCAAATTGTGATATGGTTTTATTTTTGTCAAATTGTTTCAAGAATTGTCTGAAACAGGTTCCACAGTGAACACTGAATATTATCCTTGTAATATGCTTCTGCACATTACACCCTTTTCTTCCTTAATGGTAAGTTACCTCAAAATATAGGATGTATCAAAAGGAATCTTCTGATTTAAAGAAATAATAACTATTATGTTACTTGAGATACATACATAAACAACATACTGTTGGAAAGAGCTAACTCTTGATTTTTATGTGGTTCCCATTAGGTAGCCGTAGTGGCTGGGTAATGCAGGAATTTTTAAATCAAAGGATTACTGAATTATGGATCGTTCACACTCGACTAAATGATTCCAACTTACATTACTGGCCTCCAAGATTGCCGGACCTGACAGTATGTGATTATTTCTTGTGGGGGTTTATAAAAGATTCTGTTTATGTGCCCCTGTTACCAACAACAATGAATTAACTGAGACATCACATAACAGCAGCTGTGGAAGCTGTAACTCGAGACATGCTTGCTGCTGCGTGGGAACAATTTTAATACCGCATTGACATGTGCCATGTGTCTCAAGGGGGCATATTGAACATCTATGAAAAGGTATGAAAAAACATTGAGTTTCTTGTTCATCAAAAACCAAAATTCATTGTATATGTTTATTAGTTTCAGAAATATAGATGTGCCAGAATCGGGTGGTTCTTTTTGATACACCCTGTATTATGACATTATCTACATTTTCAAACGATGACTACTCCAGTACACCTGATTAGCAAATAAAACTATTTGTGATTTCAAATATGTATTCGGATCTGATCATTATATGTCCATCTAAAGCTACTCAATAAAGTAAATAAATTATATACCTAAAAAGGACAAATGTGGACTCAATATTGACCCCCTTGTGGTGATTATCACTTAACTGTAATCAGGTAAGCTATTTAGTACAACTACTTTTGCATCATGCTCAGATGGGTTGTTCATTACTGGATAAACATACACTCATGTTCAGAAAAAAATAGCACTTTTGAACAATTAGGATAGGACATTCATATTCACAGGAGACGTACATTAGTATGTTCTGCATAATGATTAACATTTCAGTCACCTTGGTTCAGCAAGTGTCCTGTTGCCTACTAGGCATAGGGGCTGCCATGGACCCTGATAACTTGTTTCATGTGTGATGGCATCCTGTCATACAGCCATCCACTCTGCATTCACCTGGTTCCAAAGCTCATTTGTGGTGGTGCAGCACTCATCGTTTCACTGTATCCCACACATTTTCGATTGGCAACAAGTCTGGTGATCTGACAGACCAGGACAGAAGGCTGACATCCTGTGACACCAAGAAGGCATGTGTTCTTGCAGCAACATGTGGTCATGCATGGACTTGTTGAAAAATGATGTCTCAGGTGTTGTGCATCAAGGGTATGGCTATGGGCCACAGGATGTGACTCACGTGGGTCACAATCATCACAGTGCCATGGACATGCACCAACTGTGATTTGTGGTTGTACCCTATACCATCCCACACCATAAAGACCACTGCTGTCTACCATGTTTCTGCACATTCAAAGGTTGGTGGAAAAGTGGACGCTGTGCACATAACCCATGCTCTAATAATTGGCGATGTACTGTCACCCCTGATAGTGTACAATGTGTTAAACTGTTCCACTGTTGCGCCAGAGCCGAGGAAGACATCTGTCTTGCAATGCCACTCGGATGAGGTGACAATCTTCTCAGCAGATGGTCTGGGTGGTGCGACCTGACCTATCTCGTCCTGTTCTACAGCCTTCCATGAACCATTCTGTACATACCAGTTGCACGGCCAAAACACTTTGTCCCACATGAGCAGCAATTTCCTGGCTGAATCCATCACACACTCTCATGCCAACAATGCACTCTCTTTCAGGCTGACCGACTTGACGGTAAAGTTTGTGCATACGACTGTGAGGCATACTGTATGCTTGCTCACATCACACTGATCCATTATCTTGGATTTATAGCGACAATCAGAGCTGTATACACCTTTTACCTGTAAATTCTGGTGCTTTGTGATATCGATGTTGAACTTGAACCCACAGGCAGACACAGGTCAAATTTTAATCATTTCTGCACCACATACTAATGTACATGTCCTGGGAATATGAACATCCTATCTCTAGTCATTCAAGATGCTCTGTTTTTTCCGAGCACGAGTGCATATAGGGTCATTCCATGTCAGTTCAACCAGGGGCGTCATCACCGGCGCCATCACCGGCAAGATAAGTTCTGTGTGTGTTGAGGTTACATTAAGCTTACCACAAAAAAATTTATACCCTTTTTGAGTGAATTATATTTGGCATAGAGGGCACCTGCAATATGTACCTTTTAATGCATTACATTTTTTTAAATCATATTTTGGAATTTTTTTATTTTCGCTCAGAAATATGTTGTTGGTGTTTTGATTCATAGTGTGTGTTCTCTAAGTGGATGTTATTGGGTTGTAAAAATTTCACTGGACTGTGCAGAATAGTTCCAAAGTTATTAAGACCTGAAGTTGGGTCTGAAGATAGATTGCCAGATGCGGGTTGCAATTTCCGGGTCATGCCACCTTTCACAAGCTATAATTCTGCAACCAATTGGCAGGGGAACTTAAAATTTTGTACACGAGTGTTCTACACTTGGTAGCATTGGTGTGCGAAATTTCAGCCAAATCTGAGACTATCAGCTGGAACATTTTCTCAAATTGGTTGAATTGACATGGAATGACCCAAATAGGGTGTGCGATCTAAGACTGGCCACCCCAAATATATCCGGAGTGAATAAACATAGCTAAGTACGGTTTTCGTCAAGTTATAGCACACAATATGGCATATTATCAGATGTTTGAAAGCAATTTTTATTGTTTATACTTTACAACACCCACTTTTGTTTTCTCTAACTGAACTATGTACTTTTTCTGTGACATTTGAAAGAAGCGTCTAAGAGAACTCTAGTAACAAAACATGAATAGGACTTGAACAAACGGTAAGAAGATAATTGCTGCAAAGCACTTTTCCACCATCACAAGAAGAGACTCCACAATCATCTGTCCTATTATACCAAATGTAAGCTAACACATAACTCTGATACTATTTTTGTATTTAACTTTGCACTTGAAGCCCACCAGTTTGTCTTTCAGTATTGTAGCAATCAGATAACTTGCTCATAAAGCAGTCAAAAAAGTGAATATCGTTTATGGCGATTGTCGCCAAACTATTACAGCAGCAGTGCAGTTGTATCCTGAAGAGTTTCTAGATCGTACTAAGCACTCACGATCTTGCCGTTGCACAGATTCCAAAAGAATGTCTAGAAACTTGAAGTGTGGAGAACAAAATACGCCAAGGAAAAAAATGGGCAAATTATCAAAGAAATGAAAGTAAAATTTTAGCAGCAGTAACACACAACATGTGTGTCGTCTCAGTAGTACTGAGGGATCAAACAAACGAATATTCTACGAGCACTACATTCCAATACATTTCACTCTCTTCACATTTCGCTGCTTCTGCAGCTCCATGGCAATAACTTCCGAAATAGCTTACAGTTTTATAAAAGTTATGTATGAAAATTGCAAAGTGGTGTGGCTTATCTCAGCAAACTTTTGCTTAATGGAGAAGCATCATTTACAAACCACAGACAAGTCAATGTACGAAATATTCACTAATCGTCAGTTGAAAATTCACACTAATTCAAAGATGTGGATGAAAACAAGGCTCTTGGGCTATCCACTGTCTAACATAACAGTCACGACACTCACTGCTGTAAAAGTTGTTACTGTTTAACAGCTAGGTCTACACTAGCGCTCCAAGCGGCGAGAAAGGAGAATGTCAGCTGCATCATAAATATATTGTTTGTTTTGCATCCCTTACCTACGTGAGTTACGAAATATTTGAATTAGTTTTTTGTCTCCAAGAGCTCGTGTAATATCAAAGGACACATGTTTCTAAAAATGATTCTAAAGTTCGCATAAAAATCATGAATCCAGTGGCAAGTCAACAAATTCGTGAAGAAACACTTGTGATGTTTATAGACCTGTAGCTTACCACGTAGATATCAAAGGAATATAAAACACACAGATTCACATGTAAGAAGCACAGACATGTATGTACCTCTGTGCGAGAAAGAGATCAACACCCTATTTGTCGTTTCGTAGGCCTACTGTGTTTTAGTCATTGTCACCTGTTACCAGTAGTATGACCTCCATCTTTATATTACTCTAAGTGGGGCAAGCAACGCCAAATAGTGAGAGAAAAGTTTATTCACATGAAGTGCTGAGTACTATTGACAAGGGATTTCAGATCGATTCCGTATTCCTTGATTTCCTGAAGGCTTTTGAGACTGTACCACACAAGCAGGTTGTAGTAAAATTGCGTGCTTATGGAATATCGTCTCAGTTATGTGACTGGATTTGCGATTTCCTGTCAGAGGGGTCACAGTTCGTAGTAATTGACGGAAAGTCATCGAGTGAAGCAGAAGTGATTTCAGGCGTTCCCCAAGGTAGTGTTATAGGCCCTTTGCTGTTCCTTATCTGTATAAACGATTTAGGAGACAATCTGAGCAACCGTCTTCGGTTGTTTGCAGACGACGCTCTCGTTTATCGACTAATAAAGTCAACAGAAGATCAAAACAAACTGCAAAACGATTTAGAAAAAATATCTGAATGGTGCGAAAAGTAGCAGTTGACCCTAAAAAATGAAGAGTGAAAAGTGCGAAAAGGAACTCGTTGAACTTCAGTTACACGATAAATCAGTCTAATCTAAAAGCCGTAAATTCAACTAAATACCGAGGTACTACAATTACGAACAACTGAAATTGGAAAGAAAACACAGAAAATGTTGTGGGGAAGGCTAAGCAAAGGCTGCGTTTTATTGGCAGGACACTTCGAAAATGTAACAGACCTACTAAGGAGACTGCAAACACGACGCTTGTCCGTCCTCTTTTAGAATACTGCTGTGTGGTGTGGGATCCTTACCAGATAGGACTGACAGAGTACATCGAAAAAGTTCAAAGAAAGGCAGCACGTTTTGTATAATCGCGAAATATGGGAGTGTGTGTCACAGAAAAAATACAGGATTTGTGCTGGAAATCATTAAAAGAAAGGCGTTTTTTGTTGCGACGGAATCTTCTCACGAAATTCCAATCACCAACTTTCTCCTCCGAATGCGAAATTATTTTGTTGACACCGGCCTACATAGGGCGGAACGATCACCACGATAAAATAAGGGAAATCAGAGCTCGTACGGAAAGATATAGGTGTTCATTCTTTCTGCGCGCAATACGAGATTGGAATAATTGAGAATTGTGAAGGTGGTTCGATGAACCCTCTTCCAGGCACTTAAATGTGATTTGCAGAGTATCCATGTAGATGTAGATGTGGAAATAAAATGTGGGGTAAGTGACAGTATATTACACCTTTTAAAGCAGAAGGTACAGCATTTCTCAGATACCGATAAACTTTTCTCTCACTATGTTTTCTAAACCCATGTTGACTGTGTGTCAATAGACAGTTTTCTTCGAGGTAATTCATAATGTTTGAACACAATATGAGTTCTAAAATCTTGCTGCATATCGACGTTAACGATATGGGCCTGTAATTTAGTGGATTACTCCTACTACCTTTCTTGAATATTGGTGTGACCTGTGCAACTTTCCAGTCTTTGGATACTGATCTTTCGTCGAGCGAACGGTTGTATATGATTGTTAAGTATGGAGCTAATACATCAGCATACTCCGAAAGGAACCTAACTGGTATACAGTCTGGCCCAGAAGACTTGCTTTTATTAAGTGAGTTGAGTTGATTCACTACTCCGAGGATATTTGCTTCTACGTTACTCATGTTGGCTGCTGTTCTCGATTCGAATTCTGGAATATTTACTTCGTCTTCTTTTGTGAAGGCATTTCGGAAGGCTGTGTTTAGTAACTCTGCTTTGGCAGCACTCTCTTCTATAGTATCTCCATTGCTATTGCGCAAAAAAGGCATTTGTTGTTTCTTGCCACTAACATACTTTACATACGAGCAGAATTGCTTTGAATTTTCTGCCAGGTTTCGAGACAAAGTTTCATTGTGGACACTGTTACAGGCGTCTCGCATTGAACTCCGCAGTAAATTTCGAGCTTCTGTAAAGGATTGCCAATCTTGGGGATTTTGCGTCTGTTAAAATTTGGCATGTTTGTTTCGTTGTTTCTGCAACGGTGTTCTAACCCGTTTTGTGTACCAAGAAGGATCAGCTCCGCCGTTTACTAGTTTATTTGGTATAAACCTCTCAAATTCTGCTGATACTATTTCTTTGAATTTAAGCCACATCTGGTCTACACTTATATTATTAATTTGGAATAAGTGGGGATTGTCTCTCAGGAAGGCGTCAATTGGATTTTTTTCTGCTTTTTTAAATAGGTATATTTTTCGCTTATTTTTGAGGATTTGGGGATTAAAATATTCAATCTCGCTATTACAACCCTGTGTTCACTAATCCCTGAATCGGTTTTGATGCTCGTTATTAACTCAGGATTATTTGTTGCTAAGAGGTCAAGTGCGTTTTCACAACCGTTCACTATTCGCTTGGGCTCATGAACTAACTGCTCGAGAAAATGTTCAGAGAATGCGTTTAGCACAATTTCGGATATTTTATGCGTACCTCTGGAATTAAACATGTATTTTCGCCAACATATCGAGGATAATTTAAAGTCACACCAACTATTATCGTATGAGACGGGTACATGTTTGAAATCAAACTGAAGTTTTGTTTGAACCTTTCAGCAACTGCATCATCTGAACTGGGGGGTCTGTTTCAATTTGGCATGTTTGTTTCGTTGTTTCTGCAACAGGCAACAATGACCTCTGTCCATACTAACTCACAGGAAGTATCTACTTCAATTTCGCGACAAGTTGAACTACTTCTGACAGCAAAAAATCACGCCTTCACCAACCATGTTTAGCCAATCATTTCAGAACACCGTTAGGTTCTTCGCAAAAATTTCGGCTGAGCTTATATCCGGCTTTAGCCAGCTTTCAGTGCCTATAACGATTTGAGCATCAGTGCTTGGAGCTCTCGTACTTTCCCAACACAGCTATGACAATCTGCAACTGTTATATCAATGGTTCTTGTATCTATGTTCTTCCTGTGTTCAGCCTGCACCCTTTGTGACTGACGACCATCTTGAGGTTTCCCAAGACCGTCTAACCTAAAAAAACTGCCCAGTCCACGCCACACAGCCCCTGCTACCCGTGTAGCCGCCTCCTGCGTATAGTGGACACCTGACCTAGTCAGCAGAACCCAAAACCCAACCACCCTTTGGCGCAAGTCGAGGAATCTGCAGCCTACATGGTCGCAGAACCGTCCGAGCCTCTGATTCAGACCATCCACTTGGCTCTGTACCAATGGTCCGCAATCGGTCCTATGGACTATGCTGCAAATGGTCAGCGCTGCTTTCATTTTCCAAGCAAGACTGGCAGCCTTTACCCCTTCTGTTAGCCACTCGAAACCAGAGAGAATCTCTTCTGATCCAAAGTGACACTCATCACTGGTACCGACGTGAGCAACCACCTGCAGTTGGCTGCACCCTGTGCTCCTCATGGCATCCGGGAGGACCCTTTCCACATCTGGAATGACTCCACCTGGTATGCACACGGAGTTCACATTGATTTTTTTACGCTCCTTGTCAGCCAAGTCCTTAAGGGACCCCAAGACGCGCCTAATGTTGGAGCTCCCAACTGCCAATAGTCCCACCCACTGCGATTGCCCGGATCTTGCAGGCTGAGTGGTATCCTCTGAAACAGGACAGATGACAGCATCCGGCTCAGTGACAGTGTCAGCCACAGACAGCACCTGGAACCAGTTTGTCAGACAAACCGGGGAGGCCTTATATGCGGCCGCCTGGGAAGTCTTTCGCCGCCTGCTTCGCTCCGTGGCGACCTGCCACTCGACCACAGGTGAAGAGTCACTGTCAGTGTGAGCAGTAGCTGGGTTGGCCTCGGGTGAGGACCAATCCGAGGACTCTGATGCACTGGATGTCCGTTGGATCCCCACGGCCGGCCCACTGTAGTGGTGCCCATCCACTGCAGCCTCAAACTGTGTAACCAAAGCCAGGTTGGTTGGTTTGGGGAAGGAGACCAGACAGCGTGGTCATCGGTCTCATCTGATTAGGGAAGGACGGGGAAGGAAGTCGGCCGTGCCCTTTCAGAGGAACCATCCCGGCATTTGCCTGGAGTGATTTAGGAAAATCACGGAAAACCTAAATCAGGATGGCCGGACGCGGGATTGAACCGTCGTCCTCCCGAATGCGAGTCCAGTGTCTAACCACTGCGCCACCTCGCTCGGTAACCAAAGCCATCACAGCCTGAAGCTGAGAGCAAAGTGTCACCTACTCGGCTCGCATCCACACACAACAATCGCAGTCTCTGTCCATATCTAAGACCATGGAAAACTAAACTATGCAGATAAATGGACGATCGACACGTGCTGCGCAACTCTAATGTAGACCATGACGAAAACGAAAAAACTGTCTAGTAATACGCAGATATTCAAGAAACTAACTACAGAAGCACTCAGGTGAAACTAAAAAATTTGCCCAGATAAGCAACTTTTAATGTGTCACAAAATTGGTTTACTTTCTGACGCAAACGAAAACGCGAGAACTGTCGCTATTAGATTTTAAATTTACACGCAGAAATTCAAGGAAACTAAACTATTAAAGCACACAGATGATATAATAAAATTCGCTCCTGGTTAGGAACTCGTAAAAGTCACAAAAGCAGATTACTTATCTGTTGCTGTGACTGTCGCGGTCGGCTCTACTGCTTGCCTCTAATGTACGCACTGATGGAAGCATAAAACATTCTGACAAAACCTTTATGTCAGAGTGTTGTAATATTATAAATTTAGAGCAAACAGCTTATTTTCGTTTTTCCATCTTGCAGCACGTTTCTGCTTCAGTGGCATGCCAATGTGGCTTAACAAGTCAAGGGCATCTGTTTTTAAATATTAGCATCTTATGGTCTTCAAAATTTCCTTGTCCTCCTTCACTGGATCCTTCTGGTATAGTTTCTGTTGCTGTCTCCACTTAAAATGATAGACACTTTCCTTGTCCCATAATAGTTTTGCACTAAGTCTAGCAATCTGCACAACCTCTCACACACACTTTTGCGAGGCACAAATAACTGCACTTAATCTAACCACTTCATCGTCAAAGCAGGTGTGTTTACGATGCAGATGGCTCTGGCACTGATATATGGAGAGTTGAACAGGCTTCTCCTGTGCCATAAGACTGTTCTACAGCTTTAGATGGATTGTCGAATCTTTGTGGCAGTTTCCTCTTAGTCATTAGTTGAGATGGCTTATTTAGGATATCAAACAGTGTGGCTTACTGCATTCCACACAAGTTTATTATTGTCTGCATTCATGAACTGGTTTTGTTCAAAGTGTAGCGAGCAAAACTCAACATTACCTTTTTATATAAACAGAGTATTCTTTCGTAAGACCTCGTCTGCTATTCACTAGCCATTTTCTGCTCCTAAAACCAATCATTAATACACACTTAGTTTGCAAGTGAATCTTGACGATACAGTTTAGTAACATGATGGTACATACCTCTCAGGGTCCTTAGGAAATCTACAAAAAGACAGATGAGGCGTCTTCTTTTTGCTGTTGCTGCAATTTACTGAGCAACAGACGCGCCCGTTTGTAAAAATAACTGTACAGACCAAAATAACTACTATTCGCTTTCGCGATAGCGCCGAACTCGACAATTTTACTTACTGGCCGCTTGGCGCACTGCTGGCGCAGTAGAAAACAAAATTGAGGCAAAGTGTCGCGACTGTTACGTTAGACTTTGGTCTATCAGTGTTTGGTGCATGTTTTTGAGGATCCACATTATAGGTGGGCCCAACGGTTATTGTGGAGTAACCGTTATCACAGTTCCAGTTATTCTTTGATAACCGTTATCGTTAACCGTTATTAATAACTGCCAAGTTATTTTTCGCTAGCGAATACCGAATACTCCGACAGTTAAATAACGACATAGTTGGAATCCATCAGTTTAGTTATCAGTATAACTGCGAGTAGTGTGAAATAGCAGGAATGTCGTATGAATCGTGTCATAACCTTAGCTTATTAACTTCGGGTACATTTTAGTTGATGTTAGATCGATTATTAGTGTTTCATATTATATGTTTGTAGGTTATCGGTCGCTATTAGAAATATTATCTTCGCAGCTGCGACAGAAAGTACGCGGAACTTCGCCAAAGCACTGTTTAAGTAAAATGTTAACAACGTGCGTTTTTATGTATGAAGTAATATGTAAACTGAGTACTGTAGGTTAAATTCGAAGCTTAATTTCCTGTGCTGCTCACATAATAGAATAAAGTGTACAGCCTTGTAATACAACAAAAAATATACATAATGTGACAGATTCGTTTACTCCTGTGCTGTAAAAGCTAGTTCTATTGGGGAAAGTGTGAGTACGCTAATCCAAGTTTTATGTCAGATTTGGAAACTGCTCGATTTCTCCAGCGACAGCATGTTCATAACATATGAACACATGCAGATCGAAAAGGTTGACAGTGTTACATTTCTGGGACTACAACTCGATAATAAATTCAGTTGGGAAGGGCATACCACATTTTTTCATTCTATTATTTCGTAAGGGAGCATATTCTGTGGTAACTTATCAAATGTAGCAAAAGTTTTTCGCATGTAAAAGCGTGTAATAAAAATCGTTTGTGGTATCAGTTCAAGAACATCATGTAGGAACCTGTTCAAGGAACTTTGTATTCTAACCACTGCTTCCTAGTATATTTATTCCTTAATGAAATTTGTTACAAGTATTTACAACCAATAGCTTAATACATAATATCAGTACTAGAAATGGGAACAGCAATCTACATAAAGACCTAAAATTACTTACCTTGGTCCAAAAGGGGTCCAATATTCAGGAACATGCATTTTCAATAAACTGCCAGCAAGTCAGCAACCATTAAGAACTTGGTTTCAGATAAGGCACGGTTTACATTGTGTTTGAAAGACTATTTGATACAGAAGTGTCTGATTCCACCCGTCATCAATATGCCGGAAATGGCTATTTTAAGTGTGTCTATGACATCATTACATACACATGGCAACAAAAACGAACATACATATAAAAAATACAGTAACATTTCCCACCAAAAATACTATCAAACCAACGGGACAACTGCGGGAAGTTGGGGGTTTTAGGGTGAGGACAAGCTAATAAAAAAAAAAAAAACACACCATGATCCCAAAACACAAAATGAAGAACAAAAAGAAAAAAATACAGCATTCTGCTACACCAACAAAAATCTGCAAGAATCGGACACTTCCGTTGAACAATATAGGTCAACTATAGGTGACCATACCAAAACACCAATACAACTAAGTACGAAAATTGGAATCGGACATTTCCCTTGACCTACATAGGTCAACCTCAGATGGCGATACTAAAACAACACACACAACTATGAAAATGGGAATCGGTCATTTCCGGTGACCTGTATAGGTCCACCACAGCTACTGATGCCAAAAAACCAACACCTACAACTGCGAAAAATAAAACCACAATCCCAAAAGTCCACAAATCAATCATCCCTACATAAATTAAATCACATTCAATACTTCATAAATACACAAAACATCACAGATAGAAAAAAAAAAAATAATTACCACGAGCAAATTCCGGCACTGCAACCTAGATCGACAGTCCCCCCCCCCCCCCCCCCCACACACACACACACACACACACACACACACACACACACACACACACACACACACACACACACACCCCGTGCCGTAATGACATTCACACTCCACAACACCTTTATGTCGAAGCAGACGGGTGGAATCAGACGCTTCCTTTGATCCCTCCTCCTACTCTGTAGATGAATATCGTAACAGAGACTGATAGACCAGCTTAGGTAAAAATTCTGCTATATTTCAGTTTTGACAGCACTTGGTTGCAACAGTCAAGATCGGGTATTTTGTGTACGATAAATTTATTAAAAGTGCGTAACTGTGTTTTATTCTGTCAGTGTACCAATTCTGTAAATATTAGCAGTTACTGTGATATATTCACATATTTTGACAATCTCCTGACAAATGATGAGGATAATAATTATTATATTCCACTGTATTATGTTATACTTTCTGACATGTTATTTGTTATTCGTGATGGCCAGCGGCTATTTCCGAAGAAATACGTAAATATTTGTTCGCGCCAGTAACTATCGTCTCTGTAATATCACCGGCGTCTAAGACTGGAGTCACTGTATCAGGAACACAGACACACAGTTATTCCGTTGCCAACTTCCAGGTTACTTGTAATGGTAGTCCGATAACTTCCAGAGAGCGAGAACTGTGAGCCAATAACGATAACTGCCAGAGGAAAATACCGATCTCTGACAGTTATTTCCATAGTCGCTCGAATTCCTTATGGTACCTCTCTTTATACAACCCGTCCAAGCTAAATTGACATATGAGGTGGTGGCTTAAGGGAACGACCGTACTTGTTAATGCCTGTACTGCAGCCACCGCTCGGACATTAACCTTATTTAATTGTTTGTGCTAAAAGTAACGAAGGCGCACGATATAGTACACAGTTCTTATCAACAGATGGTGCGCAGTCTCTCAGTTATTCCCATTGTCTATAGAACGCCTTCCAAATGGTCTACCCTCTCCTTAGTTCCTAGCCAGATCTCCGATGAGTTGACGGGAAAGCGTAGTACGATCTTCGGTCAACAGATGGCGCAAGGCACTGTTGACATTAGACAGTTATTGAAATAACTGCCTGTATCAGAGGAACGGTTATCGCAGTAACCGTTACTTTTCAGTAACCGGTTATTTCTATCAGTTACGTTATTTTTTGCCACCTCTCATCCACATCATTGGTCTCTGTTTTACTGATGGAACTCTGATTACACTCGACTATCTCGAGTTCCTAAGTTATGCTGCTGCTGCAGTTACTGGTGAGTGTCTCGCATCAGTGAAACACCTGGTTACACTGTCAGTTCGGACTGGATATTGGTATCAAGTGACCATACCCATCCAACTTCAGAAAACACTTGGCAGTGTATGTTCCATCATCCTGAAAGTACGTACCTGCTAAGACACGTGCAGTGCTTGCCTACTCCCGTATCACTTGCTTATTCTCATTTCACTTTCTTTCTTATTTTTGCTTTTATTTCTGTTTTATATCTGATGCTGGAATTTACACATTTTATACAGTTTATGCTATTAAAGGGATGAATGAAGTAAGCAGGTTCCAAATAATTTAGGAGGCAGTGGTTATTTGGAGATGAAGCTTGCATAGGATACAGTATTGTGGACAGCTGCTTCAAGCCAGTCTACTGGATGAATACAACGACGACAACAAAAACAACAGCAACAACAGCAACAAAAACAACATTGTTTGGTGATGATTGTCACTTTTAAGTAGTCTGTATTTTTTGTTTTAGGTCTTGGGAACAAATGTCACACACTCCAATGTCAGAACCTTAGAACACTAATATGAAAAAGGAGTTGAAAACGGCTACACATTAAGCCTAATCGATGGAAGAAAATAGAGCTAAGAACAAGGACTTCCTCTTGGCGAGAGGTCTATAAAATACGCTTTGGAGGCAACGGATGTTCTGAACTGAAGATTAAATGACCTGGATTAAATGACCTTCGCCATACTGCTACGACGGATAAAACGTAAAAGACAGGCGTGTTGTTTTTTAATGGCCGAAAACTCAGATGGACACTTGAATGTAAGTGGTGTAAACAGGACATTCAGTCATGAAATGGCGAATTGTCAAAGGTTGATGACAATGACCACAAAGTGGAGGGTGATCGTCACTTAAAAATGGTGATGGCTAAAAACGACTGTGCTCAATACACAACGTAGCTAAAATGATCTCCTCGCGGCGATAGCGTCGAGAGAAGGATGGTCAAGCCACTGAGATATGTTTAATTCCCTGGAGCTTGCTCCCAAATGAAGGGAAGACCAGTGGTGATGCCAAAGTGACACCACCTACTCACAGACGGCAACATGGAGATCAGAAGGAATTAAAGAACTAGCAGGCCAAGATAGGAGGATTACAGCCTTGGCAGCAGTGTCAGCAGCCTTGTTTCCCCATCTGATCGACATTACCAGGAACCCACATAAACACCACATTGGGTCTCTCAAGAGTGAGCAAGTGGAAGCGTTCTTGGACGTGTTGCACTAAGGGATGGACTGTGTACAGCACACACGGGCTCTGAAGGGCACAGATAGTTGGAGCAAGTGACAGAACTGAAAAACCTTTATCGCCGGATGTACTGCGTGGCCTGATACACAGTGAAGAGCTATGCTTTAAATACTGAGCAGCATTCTGAAAGCTGATACCGAAATTAGTTCGTGAAAATGAAGCAACACAGGACACTACAGCCAGTCAGAGCCATCAGCATACTCAAATTTACTACTGCTAAGTTCTATGTGAAGGTCAAGAAACTTACAGCTATAGATCAAATCTAGAGTCATTTCCTTAGGAAGCGAATTAAGTCAAAGGTGAACATGGGCCACTGCAGAAAGTCAAGGTAGTGAAGGGTTCACACCCATCGGGAAAGTGGCTGGTAAAATGAAGTTTAACTGCTGGAGTAAGAGCCGAAAGCAAACTCCAGGAAGTAACAGAAAAGAGGGACTTGCGCCATACTGGCAGTCAAAGGAGTCATCGAAGGAGGAGGCATAAGATGGGTGACCAGGCATGGCAAACAAATGGCATGTGTATCTGCTGAGTAGAGCATGACACCAGTATGACAATGGCAGTCTAGCAGCTTCTGCGTAGAAACTCTGAACTGGGCTAGTGTGAAAAGTCCCAGTGGCCAACAGATTCCACAACAGAGGGTTGTATTTAGATGGCGTAAGATGGTCAGACATTCAGATGCATAAACGAAACATCCATAGTCTAGTTTCGAACAGAAAAGGGACTGGCACCAACAGAGGAGGGTGGTCTGATCCCCTACACAGGAAGTACTGCTTAGGGCACACAGGACATTGAAGGACCGTGTGCAGCAGGTGACCAGATAAGACATGGGGGAGGACAAGAAAGTTTTCTATCAAGCACGAGCCCAAGGAATTTGGTAGAGTTAGCGAACAGAAGAGCAGCACGCCCAAAATATAAAGACAGTGGAAGAAACACACTGAGCCACCAGAAATGAATATAAACAGTTTTGTCAGTGGAAAAGTGAAAGCCATTGTCGATGCTCCACTAGTAAAGATGATCACAACATTGCTGAAGATGCTGCTCAAGGAGACAAATCCATGGAGATCTACAACAGATCACAAAATCATCAACGAAAAGGGAGCCAGAGATGTCTGGTGGGAGACAGGTTATAATACGGTTAATGGCTATAGCAAAGAGAGCGATGCTCAGGACAGCCCTGAGGCACCACGTTTTCCTGGATAAAGGTGCCGATAAGGTAGAACCCACACGGCCATAGAAAACTCTTGTTGTTTAAGAATTCCTGAAGGAAATGGGGCAGGTGGCCTTGGAAGCCACAGTCCTCCAGTAGCTGTCACAGGCTTTCTCCAAATCAAAAAACGCAGCCAAAGTCTGGTATTTCCGACTAAAACCGTTGATGACAGGGGGTTGACAAAGTAACAAGATGGTCAAGTGCAGATCGGCGCAGTCTGAATCCACATTGTGCAGTGCTTAGTAAATTGTGAGACTCTATTATGATTATGATTATGACTATGTGATGTGAGGTGTGGTCGACATCACGATCAGCGCCCTGACGAAAAGCCAGCATGCTAATCTCGTGGATTGGGACGAAGGCTGTCCCCACATGTGGAGCAGTTAATGAAGTATTTAAGTCTGCCTCCCTTCCCCACCAGTTTAGGGATGAGGCCTGACAGTTCACAAAATTTCACCACCCTTGTAACACTGGAAGCAGTATTTGCAAGGATGGTGCGCATATCTCCATAGAGACTGGGGGGCTGCCTTAATATCAGTTTATACAGCACATGTTGCCAAAATATCCTGAACTGAAAGTGGCACACCACAAACTTCACAGAGTTGTGGATTCTCCCACCGAAGGAGGAAGCCATGTGTTAATGTGCTATGTCTGGTGCACAGTCTAGTAAGCAGAACCTCATTCCAACGGCGAGACTGACGAAGTCCACCATCCTTTGTGGTCGATTTGAGGCACTGCAGTTCGTTTTCTGTGATCTGCAATAATTCAGTCTCCCACAGATGCATGATGGGTCTGTCAAAAAATGAAATGATGGCATGCAACGGGATGGGAATTTGATGGACAGTGCCATCCCAACATGCTTCTTTGGCGGCTTTGTTGACCATGTCATTTTCCTGTATCCTGATGTGGTCAGTTACCTAGCAAAAGATCACCTCCTAGCCAAAGTGTTTGAGCCACTGTAAGGAGTCATGGGTCAGCTGACCCAGTGGGTCTACTGGATACATTTGATGAAGGGCTTGCTGTCTGAACAGGCAAGAAATCTTGTATGTTGATGTCTGTGAACCCTCTCCTGTGCCATGAGAATGCCATATAATTTCACACCATAATTTGTAAATTGTTCCAGGAGATGCACTTTAAAAACCCTATCATGGAAAAACACCAGAACAACTGAGGCCATTTATTGCTGGGATTCATCTGTATAAACAACGAAAAAACTGTGGTACATACTTAAAATGGACGAAAACAAAGTTGTAAAAGCATTACCTGGCGTACAAGTTTTCTTGTACTGTGTCAAGCTTAAAATTACTTTGGGCCTCTGAAGATGCCAAGGCAGCAATGTGTCCCATCCCTGGCTGTGTATTTTGATGCCTGAGATATCCAAATCCTTGAGAGAGTCTGCAGCATGTATCCCAAATGGCTTGGTTGCATGGGCCCGATTCCTGAACAGCCATTTATTCAAAGGTGGGTTTGACAACTGAACTAAATGTCAATGACTGAGGTGACACTGAGCTTTTCATCGCCTCTTGAGCCACAAGGATACATTGCTGAATCCAGAGTGGTGGTTCACCAGCCTCTGCACACAGACTTAGAACTGGATAGGTCTGAAAGGCTCCAGACGATATCCAAATACCCTCATGCTGGACACCATCTAACATCTTGAGATATGAAGTATGGGCTGCTCTGTAGACCACGCTGCCCTAATCTAAAAGTGGTCGAAAAATTGTCCTATAAAACTGCAGGAGGTGGGACCTGTCAGCTCCCCATGTTTTTACGATAAGGCATTTCAAAATATTCAATGATTGGAAGCGTTTTGTTCCTAGGTCTTTCAGGTGCGGGAGCCAAGTTAACTTCTGACAAATAATAAACTCAAGTGCACAGTTTCTTGAAAACTTAAAATATTTTCCCCCATTGTGAGCACGGATAAAATTGACACATGTAGTCTTCTCAGGTGAGAACCGGAAACGAGTTGTCTCAGCCCTGGTTTCCAGTCCCCTTATGGTCAGCTGTAGCTGCCTCATCGTCATAAGATCAGAAGAAGAGTAGAACATTGCAAAGTCATCCACAAACAAAGAGCATTTGACAGGACTCCTGACCGTAGAGGATATGTCATTCATAGTGATGGCAAACAATGTGACACTGAGGACACTGTCTTGGGGGACACCATTCTTTTGAACATAGCCAATGCTATATCGAAACTGCCGGTCCTCAAGAAAGGATTGAATAACAAGTGGCAGGCATCCATGTAGTCCCCATTCATGATGTTGCACCTCCAAGTAGTGTCATATGCTTTTTCGAGTTCAAAAAACACACAAACCAATTGGTTTTGGCGTAAGAAGGACTCCTGTATCGCTGGCTCCAGTAGAATTAAGTTGTCAATGTTGGAATGTTAGTGCCTGATACCACACTGGGAGTGACTCAGGTGACCTCGGGATTTAAGCAGCCAGACTGGGTGGCAGTTTACCATCTGTTCAAGAATCTTACCCAGGCGCGGCTCGTGGTTTCTATACTGGGGAAGGCTGCGGCATTTATCAATCGGAGCCGATATGGACCTCTGGTTACGTTACAGATTAGTCTGACATAAACAACTAAGAATTCAGGGGGAGGGGGGGGGGTGGGCAGATCACTCTCTACCCTTAATTTTATGTACTGTGTCTTCTATAATAAGGTATTAATTTATTAAATATCATTAGAAGCTGACTTCGAGTTAAAATCTTTGGTTAGTGTTTTTATACGTCATCATTACGTTTTCTGACACTTTGCAGCGAATCATATGAAAAGACGCGATGCGATGAATGTTAACTTTGCGGCTGCTTAATATTTTTGGTGTTTTCAGTTCTAAATTTAAGGCGTTTATTGTAATTTACCTCCAAAGCTCGAAGATGAATGTTTTTCGCTGGAATTATGTTTTTTCACCTTTGCGTGAAAATTCTTTAAGTCAGTGATACCAGTTTCAGTCCAGGCACTATCAGTACTATCTGTACGACGACAGGCGAAACAGAAAAATGCATTTTTCACTTCACAACCACTCAGCTGCATCGTACATTGCTCTATTAAAACTGCGTTTGTATCCTTGCCTATATTTGCACTGTTTCTGTTCTTGATTGATCGTTAGATCGGGTCTGGGTGCACCAAGTTCTTTCACTTGCATCCTATGCCCGTGTTCCAAGTTTTTAACTAATAAACTGCACACTGAATTCATATTGCGCTGGTTTCACACTCGCGGTATGTCGCAGATATTCACAAGCAAGTAAAACTCACTAAAATCTTGCAAAATACACTCCGAAAAAGAAACTTGCTAATATCACACGATATCAACAAAAGCAGTCAGCATCAGCAAGCAAGGAAAGTAAAAGTCACGGGACAAATTTCGCGCGCTTTGTCCTCTAATGACTTATGAAACTCTCGCTAGATGGCAGTACTGTTGTGACGGTTAGAGAGCCTGTAGTTACGGCAGTCTAGTGCACTCTGGCGGGATATTTGCAAACTTATTGTAAATGTGGATAAAATAGCCAATGGTAGAAACAAAACAACTATGTAAAACATTATCAAAACAATAACACTAAACGTCGATTAATGACGCATCGAAGCGTAGTCGAGATGTGCAGAGACAGAGGGTGGACAGCGAAGTTTCGGCCACTCTGCATTCCTTTATTACATAGATAGTGGAACGTGAAAAACGTGTGGTGGTTGGTATGACACCCTTAGGCTGCAAGCTCTGAGCCTTCGGGTCGCCCATAAAGAGCAGTACTATGTAGAAGCCACGCCCCCATACCGCTACCACATGCAGCTTACGGACGTTCCAAGGCGCAGCCTAAACACTACTAACCGTTCGGAAAACATCTATCGATACAAACAGTCCCAAAAACGTTGACCGTCGTTATTTTAATCGGAATGGGAAATTTGCGAAATTCGTCCTGACAATTTAAATTTTGTAATATGTTCTTGCGAAATTTACTTTAACATATATTTTGGGGCGGCTCCGCCTCAGAGCCTTTAATTACGAGCCGCGCCTGATCTTACCCATACAACTTGTAAGGGCTACACTCCAGCAACTCTTAGGGGTGCTACAATCCTTCCCTGGTTTCCAGACGAATTAATATTGCCTCCTTCCAAGACGTGGGGTACTGTTCATCAAACCAGATCTGATTAAAACAAGAGAGGAGCTGTCCTTTCGCTTCAGGGCACAGACAACAAAGCATGACATAATGGAGGTCATCAGGTCCTAGAGTAGTGTGTGTGGCTGCAGACAGAGCTAATACCAGTTCCCACTCAGAGAAGGGAAGGTTCTAGGCTTCCTCATTACGCAAGAAGAAATTGAGCTTCCTCACTTCTGCACTCCTCAAGAACACCTGAAAAGCAGGAGCTTGTCTGGATGAAATAGTTACAGTAAAGAAGTGTTCAGTTAAAACCTGGGCCACATCTTCTGGCAGTTCCACCAAGAACCCATTACTTGACAATGCCGTAAGGGGATGTGTACTGCCCTTGCCTGAAATTCGTCTTATTGAGTCCCAAACTTGTGTAGTGGAAATGGACCGATTAATGGAAGTCGTGAATTCCCTACAGGAAGCCCTCTTCCAGTCTTACATCACTCCCCTCGCATTTGCTCTCGCAGATCTGAAGACCTAAAGGTTTTCTGTAGTTGGACAGTGTTTGAAGTTCTCCAGAGCAGTTCATCTGCCCGATTGCCAATAGACAATCGTCATTCCACCAAGGTACAGGCCATCATCTGAGATGGTTACTAGACTGGGGAATGGACTCTGCAGCAGCTCTATGGATCTCTCAAGCGATGTGGGCCACCGTCTCCTGTGAACAATCCTTTTGTTCAAAAATAGCCTGTCAGCTGTACTGCAACGAGTTTGCCCTTTGCATCATGCATCTGCGTGGTCTTCTGTTAGCCACTGTCTTAGTCAGCAGAGGGATCCACATAGGGAAGTGGTCACTAGAATGTAAATCCGTAGCCACTTCCCACAGAACTGAGTCTGCAATAGCTGGGCAACCAAAACAAAGGTCAATGGGTGCAAAAGACCCTGCAGCTGTGGAAAAGCGTGTCATCTGACCCGCATTCAGAAGGCAGATGTCCTCAGAATGGACGAGTCACCATCATCCAACCCCTGGAGCAAATAGAAGCTGATCCCCAAAGCACATTATGTTCCCTGAAGTCCCGCACCAGGAGGAATGTGCATGGGAGTGCCCCAGAAAGTCCTGCCAGTGTGTCTGCATCCAAGGCATCATTAGGTGGAAGGTACAAAAAAACACTTATGTTAAAAGGTGCAAGAACTTTCATGGCAATTTCTTGCATGGTCATAGTAAGGACAAGAGAGGAGTGGCATTTTTCATCAATGAAAACAGCCCCTCCACCTTTAGACCAGTCTCCAGTAGTATTGTCTTGCCTGTATGGGTGGTAACCCCATAATGCAGGTGTGTCAGTGACTTTAAGATGCATTTCTTGTAAGCAGGTGCAGAACAGTTTCTCCTGGAGCAGGAGCTGTAATTCTTCCAAATATGAGCGATATCTGTTTCAATGCCACTGCAACACAGAAGTCCCTGTGGAAGCCATTGTTTAACAAAGGTTGTTCTTGTCTTTCTCCATCGGAGGTGGTGACTTACCAGGGAGGCCAGGGGGGAATGTTTGCCGGCTCCTGGCTCTCCTCCAATTGGCAGTCCATATCCTCAAAAGCAGAGTTCCCATCAGAGAAGGAGAGAGCTCACCGATCCAAAGGTTTAACTATCACTTTCTTGGACTTTGAACTACTTTTCAAAGGACGTTGTTCTTTACTGATGGAAGGAGGTGGTTGCTTGGGTTGCGGGGACAGCTTACTTGCCTTCTGATGGTGGGCAATGGTATGTGGCTTAGGTGGTAAGCCCATTGCTGATGGTTTCTGAACAACTTCAGTTTCAAGTGGAGTGTTTGCCCCACAGGTACACGGACAAGTGCATGTGCTTGTACTTGAATCTGTGGTCTGAGTCTGTGTGGGGCATCACAATTCGTGATTGGCATCTTAAGGGCAGACGCAAAATAAGTAGCAAAAACTGGAGGTTGCATAGCTTTGAAAGCTTTTGTTAGCTTCTTCACAGGATATGCATCTCCACTTTCACCTCCTGAATTTTCCTTTCCCCACTATAAACTTCATACTTTCTGCTCCACACTGGGTGATCCCCAGTGCTGTTTACATATTTCAGAGGAAGTGTACAAGAATTTCCCGATTCGTGAGTTTAGCATCCACAATTGCCAGATGTTCAAAATGGTTCAAATGGCTCTGAGCACTATGGGACTCAACTGCTGAGGTCATTAGTCCCCTAGAACTTAGAACTAGTTAAACCTAACTAACGTAAGGACATCACAAACATCCATGCCCGAGGCAGGATTCGAACCTGCGACCGTAGCGGTCTTGCGGTTCCAGACTGCAGCGCCTTTAACCGCACGGCCACTTCGGCCGGCCAATTGCCAGATGTAGCCACCCCATTACATCTCTTAGTGGTATGGCCAAATCTTTGACATTTGTAGAAACACATTGGGTTAGGAACAAACGGTTGAACCTTAAGATGGATATACCCTGCAACGATATGTTCAGGTAGTTCTGGAGCACTAAATGTTAGAATAAATATTGCCAATTTTTTCCAATTTGCCACTGACTCTCCTCATAGTTTTGCACTTCTTTGGCACCCATATTTTTGCGTTCTTCACATAACACTGTGAGGTCCACCTCCATTGTATCAGAGCAGGAAACCACACCCTTACTAAAGTTAAGAGTGTTGTGGAACTCAGCCTGGACTGGGTAGTCACCTAAGGCCTGACATCCAAAGAGCTTACATATTTGGGTTGAATTAGCAGTTTCAACTAGAAGTGTTCCATTCCAAAGCCGTTTGACACTTTTTAGAGACCCAGCAATACCTTTCAATGCCTTGTGAATATAGAAAAGGGATACCTCCTTAAAGGTTCCCACCATTTGCTTGATTACAATGAAAGTGTTATGGCAGACTAATGCACTGTTGTTATGATTCTGAGACTTCTTTTTGGGAGGACTGAGCAACCAAGCTCTCTTTGATGAGTGGATGTAGGTACTACCTGGCAGTGCACCCGTTCCAACAGTAGTAGTGGTGGTGGTGGTGGTGGTGGTGGTGATGGTGGTAGTAGTAGTAGTAGCAGCAGCAGCAGCAGCGGTTTGATGAGACCTTTCCATAGGGCTCCCACGAGACACTAGGGAAACAACTGTCAACCCAGGCAGAGCCCTGCATGCCTGAGAAAGCCTTAAACAACTGGGGGAGGGGGGGCAGCACAAGATCCAGAGGCTACCTGCCAGAGACCGTTTTATCTCAACAGCCATATGCCTCGTCATCAGCATGTAGCAAACCTTGAGGCTGAGGGCTTTTTTTATGGAGGTGTGTACCTTCAACATGGTCCAGCTAGTGAAGCCAAGACCCCCTTCTCCAAAGTGCCACACGGTGGTCACTGAAGCATGCCCAGAGCTTACAGTGGAAAAGGCCTGGTGGTGCTTACCAGTCCCCAGGTCACGAACCCTGCGGTTTTCAATCCCACACTCATCAAACGAATGCTAAGCCCCTGACGGGGTGAAACTGAAGCCACCATACCAGCTGGGCACAAATCATACATTCCATAATCTTGCAAATACAGCTGGTGAGAGAAATGGGGTGGTAGCTAGAAGGAAGGTGTTTGTAATTACCAGGCTTAGGTATGGGTACAACAGTGGCTTAATGCCAGCATCTGGGAAACGTACAATCTGCTCAGATGTGATTGTATGTATGAAGAAGAACTTGCTTGCCCACAAGAGAAAGGTTCTGCAACATCTGTATGTGAACATCATCTGGCACTGGGGTGGAGAATCAGGATGGAGTGAGAGCATGATCTAGCTCCCTCATAGTAAGGGCAGCACTGTAGCATTCACAATTTCCAGAGGACAAGGTACCACCCAAGCTGTCTCCACTTGTTTCCAATGGAAGAAGGCAGGGTGATAGTGCACAGAGCTCTGCAAAATAGCAGCCCAAGGTGTTGGAGATAGCAATGGGGTCCACAGTGACATCATCCATTAGGGTCTGCCTAGAACTTGATCCCAGAGAGCTGTCAGAGATTGGCCCATACAACGAAAGACGGAGTGGAACTGTTAAAAGAGCTAGTAAATGAGATCCAGCTAGCTTTTCTGCTGTCCCAAAGAATGCAACGACACTGCAAAATTCTTTATAAGGCATACAGTTCATCATTGCAGGATAATGGTTAAAAACACGGAAAGCATGTCTACACATGCAAATGGCGTTGCTGCATACTTCATTTCACCAAGGGACTGGGACATGGCGTGGTAAAGATGAAGTGCGAGGAGTGGAAGATCCTGTGGTGGGAAGTTTAACGTTTGCAAGGTATGCTACCTGATCATCACAATTGGGGAAATGATGTTTGGCGAAAATCGCCAGGGAGAAGTGTACGTGGAGTCTGAACCAGTTCCAGTGTTAAGGCAAATGTGGTTGAGTTGACTGAGAAGATCAGCCAACAGAGCACCCCTCACACACTTTCTGGCAGAGCCACAGAGGGAATGGTGTGCATTGAAGGCACTGAGCAGCAGAAAGGGGTGACGGAGTTGACCAGTAAGTGGGAGGAAGTCTGCACTGGTGACACCAAATGACAGAGGGATGTAGACATTTCAAACAGAAAGGGTGAAAAGAGGGAGGAAAATGTGGACTGCAACAGCTTGCAGCCAGGTATTTAGTGAGACAATACAAGAATGATCATCATCCTGGATGAGCAGCATGACTACCCCAAGAGATGGAACACCATCTTCGATGGGAAAATCGAAGTGAACTGGAAACAAATGTGAGAGTTCAAGCAGTCACACGGGCACAGTTTTGTTTCCTGGAGGCAGAAAACAAATGGATGCCGATATTCCAAGAGCAGCTGTAATTCCTCCTTGCTGGATCTAATTATGTAAACGTTCTATTAGAGGAGATTCATGGCAGTAGGGAAAAAATGAAGGTTTGTCACCTCAGCAGCTGCCAAGTACCTGGCCTTCAACGATTACTGCTACAGGGTGTAGAGGCTGGAGGATCCTGTTCCACGACATCTACATAGGCATCGGCACTCTCACGGGGTCAGCCTGCAGATTCCAGAGCAGAAAAATGGTTGGCAGTATGCACCAGCGAAATGGAGGTTGGCCAGGTGAGGGTATCACACGACACCATTGAAAGGATCACTGAGTCGGCAAAGGAGAAGACAGTTTGCCTTTCTTTGATTTTTTGGAGCCTTTCCAGTTGGCAAAGGAAGACTTAGATGTTTGTTGCCTGGAGGGATATAGGAAGTCTTTGTGGGAGTATTCCTTCTGTTCATTCTGGCCTGCCTGTTGTGTAACAGGTGATTTCGCTGCCTGAGGCAAAGATGTGGTGACTTGTTGCACAGCTGGAGGAGACGAGGATGCTGCCTTGATACTGGGCAATTTGGTGCTGAATTTCTGGGCAATTTGGTGCTGAATTTGAGGTCACAACTCTGCATGGCTGTGTCCTTCAGGAAGTGAGGTGTAGCAGAAAGAGTATTGGAAGTGCCTCATGGTAAAATGCAGGGCTTTCGACTACCCAACAACTTGCAAGTGACAGGGTAGGGCAGTTTTTCCTTCACCAGGGTCTCCTAGATGGCAAGCTCATTCAGATACATTCTCAGGATGAGGTTGGATGGTCGCCATTGCAATTGATACAGTGGGGAGAAGGAGGCGTGCAACCACGCTCGTGGGTGTCCCTACCACAAGCAGCACATTTGGCCATGTTTCGACGGGACATTCAAGTGGTGGTGTAATTTTGACACTGGTAGCAACCCATCAGGTTCAGAATGTGATGACTTCATAGCATGCTTTGATCTTTGATGGAAGCACTACTCTATCAAATGTGAGAAAAAGTGTGTGTGTGTGTGTGTGTGTGTGTGTGTGTGTGTGTGTGTGTGTGTGTGTGAGAACTAAGTTTGCATCAACCATTTCCATTAAGCGAAGGACTGCAGTGACACCCTGATCAGAGAGGTAAGTTTGGATTTCTCCCTCAGTCAGACCATCGAGTAGCCTGGTGTAAATAATGCCATGTGTAGAATTTATCATTCAATGGACCTCAACATGAACAGGATAGCTGTCAAGGAGCGAAACTGCAAGCAGCTGTTTGCCTCAAGAATCACAATTTGTCCCCAAAAGCAAAACGCCATTACATAAATGAGAGGAGGAGTTCACAGAGCTGGCAATTGCATTAACACCTTTCTGAATTATGAACGAATTAACCAAGTGAAAGGTCTGACCTTTCAGTACATGATATCATGAGGAACCAAGGTGCAACTGGGAGAGTATTGTAATCTTCAGCCTCATTTTGTTTATTTTTAGTAGATTGGTACACTGCATGGAAATCGCCCATGATTGCCTGCGTATGCGATGGTTTTCATGCGTGTGAACCCTACCTGTTAATATGGGGCTGGGAATTACATGTTACCCAGTCACCTGTTATACAGCAGATGTGTTAGCCACCCTTCAGGAGCATACTGGGAGGAAGAAGCAGCAAAGAGGAACCTCAAATGCTGAAGGGGGAGGAAGGATAGGAGACAGAACAAAGAAAGAATGAAAGAAAAACTGTGAGGACTGTTCTGATATCACGCTACTGAAAATACAAAACACATTTCCCGAAATATCCCAGATGTGATCCCCAAGGAGGCGAAAAGAATAGCAGGCGCATAGACATCCAGCACAGAAGGGAACAGATGCTGCAAAGGCAGGAGCTACATGGTAGCCAAGCACGAACTCACCAGAGTGGCTAGCCTGCTGGGCAGGTGGAGTGGTGGGGGTCTGTTTGCTATTCCTTGCCCATTACATCAGTTTTAAAAAATTTATCTCCAAAATGTAAATACTTTGTAACGTGTGAACGCTTAAACAGGGGCTTACAGTAGTTTCTAGGTTTCCATCCCTAATTATTTATAATGGCCTTTTCTTGCATTGTGAAAACTCTGAGCTGTTGCCAAATTATCCCAGAATATGACCCCACATTGATAGTAATGTAGGTATCACTTTTAGACAGAATAAACCTTAACAGTTAACTTCACTGGGATGAAGATGTTGATGAACTAACTTTACCAGTGATACAGATACCTATAAAAGTATGAATCACGCTACAAGAGAAGTGTTTGTGAAACGAAGGTATTTTTAGTTGGTTTAGACAAACTGCTTTACAACATTTAAAATATCTGTATAAATGTATTTAAATTAATTCCCAATGTGCCAGTGACATGATATGATCTTGCTGTATTTAAGAGAAAAGCTCTAACACCACAATCCATTTCTCAATCATTAATGCACTATGATACTCAACTTGACTACACACATTGCAATAAATGTTATCTGTTGTTTCATCTTGTGCCTACTTCTACTATGAGATAACACGTTACAAAAATTGCAGTCATATGCTTTCTTTCTGTCAGATGAATATTCCTAAGCACAACTGAAATGTAATTAGCACCTTATTTGTCTCTTTATTGCAGTCAGCCATTTTACTGTACTCGCCTATTTGTTTAGTGAATATACACTGAAGTGACAAAAGTCATGGGATACCTCCTAATATTGTGCTGGACTTCCTTTTGCCTGACGTAGTGAAGCAACTGTGTGTCATGGGCTCAACAAGTTGCTGGAAGTCCCCTGTAGAAACGTTGAGCCATGCTGCCTGTACAGCCATACATAATTGTGAAAGCATTGCCGATTCAGGATTTTGTGCATTAAGTGACCTCTCAATTATGTCCCATAAATGTTCAATGTGATTCAAGTCAGGTGATCTGTGTGGCTAAATGATTCACTCCAATTTTCCAGAATGTTCTTCAAACCAATCGCAAACAAGTGTGGCCAGGTGTCATGGCACATTTTCATCCATAAAAATTCCATCATTGTTTGGAAACATTATGTCCATGAATGGCTGCAAACGGTCTCCAAGTAGCCGAACATAACCATTTTCAGTCGATCAGTTCAGCTGGACCAAAGGACCCAGGCCATTCCATATAAACACAACCCAAACCATTATGGAGCCACCACCAGCTTGCACAGTACCTTGACAGCTTGGGTTCACGGCTTCGTGGGGTCTGTGCCACACCCTGAACTTCTCATCAGCTCTTACCAAGTGAAATTCAGATGCATCTGACCAGGCCATGGTTGTCTAGTCCTCTAGGGTCCAATCAATATGTTCACGGGCCCAGGAGAGGCACTGCAAATGATGTCATGTTGATAGCAAAGGTGCTTGCTCAGTGGTCTGCTGCCATAGTCCATTAACACCAAATTTCACCACACTGTCCTAACGTATAAGTTTGTCATACATCCCACATTGATTTGTGCAGTTACTTCATGCAGTGCTGTTTCTCTGTTAGCACTGACAACTCTATGCAAAGGCCACTGCTCTTGGTCGTTAACTGTAGACCGTGAGCCACTGCGTTTTCCTTGGTGGGAGACAATGCCTGTTTGGTATTCTTGGCACACTACTGACACTGCATATCTCAGAATATTGAATTTCCTTATTATTTCCGAAATGAAATGTCTCATGTCTCTTCAACTACTATTCTGCATTCAAATTCTGTCAGAAACGTTTTCATGTGAATCACCCGAGTACAAATGATAGCTTTGCCAATTCAGTGCCCTTTTGTACCTTGCGTACGCGATACTACTGCCATCTGTATATATGCATATTGCTATCACATGACTCATCACTTCAGTGTAGATAACAGAGGGGTCAAAATGAGGAAGTACATGAACTTTATAGCTACGAAGATCATTTCCACTCGAGCCGAGTTCCGCACCTGTTGTTCTGTCATTGCAGCCCCATGTGTATGGCAGCTAGTCATGTGATGCCAGTTTCCAGCCTGAAACATCAATGCAGCCAGGTGTTTTACTGGCACAACACACTCCCACAGTTACTGGAAGACATACCAACGCACATAAAGCAAAAGTGTGGTATTAACATGACATATCCCTCCGATTAAGCACATGCAATGAGAGACCCTACTTACAGAACATCCAAACAGCATTGGAATGGCTGTTCAGGAAATGCAAACTGGTCCTTGGCTTCACCAAATTTTAACTTCTATCTGTTGCAAAAATTAAAACTAGATGTCTGTTAGGAAACACCGAAGACCTCCCAAAGGCATGAAATGCCTAACAAGAGATGTCTGTGCTGCTGTCAACTCTACATGAAATTCAATGTGCAGTATTGTGTCTTTAGAATCACTTTGTGTGCAGCAATGCTCAAGGTTTTGAGCACCTGGTATGATAGCCCTGTTAGTAAAAAGATGATCTGTACATGAGTTCCTGGCTTTCTCACATTTGATACAGTAGGGCAAACGTTTATGGACCCTCTTCTCCTAAAGGTGGGACAGTGATTTGTGATACTGTTATCTAGATCAAGTCCCATACATGTTATGTAATTGAAGTTCCCTTGAAAGCTTCTTTCAACGGTCAAAGAAAATTGTCTGCCTTCATAGTTCCATTAGAAAAAACAAAGTCTGTGTTGGAACTGTAACTAAATGATAAAAATTACTTGTGAATGTCAGGAAGTTACCCATACAGTTTGCGAAAACTTGGCAGAAACTACACCTCAATAATTTGTTTATTCTGTATATATACTTCAGATGGTCCACCTTACCTTCCTCAACCTCTATATTTGTGAGACAATTATAAATGTGTAATTATGAGGCACCACTGAATAGTCAGTACAAATGTATTTGAAATGTAAACTTTTTGATTAAGTTCCCATGTAACTGGACTCACATTTCATGCAAGCACTACTTTAACAAGAAATACAATACTATTCAGCATGTTACATATTAATGTTCACTCACATCTGTTACAGGATGTTTTTCTACATTGCATCCTCGCATTTTTGTGCAGTACTACACCCACCCCTGCAGTAAATTATGAATTCTTTCAAACATCCCCTGACTATCTCATAAATCTTGATAAGACTGCAAAATCTGCTGCTCTGGTTCTTTAACTTTATTAACAGGAGCACTATACACTTAATTGCTGAGATTTCCTGGACAGAAAAGTCAGAGGATTGAAGTCAGTTGATCTTGCAGGCCAAGACACAGTGTGTTTGAATTATCTGTCTTGTACCATATTGGCGCATTTGATGTTGTCCTATATAAAAAAATTAAAAAAATAACAACAAAAAATTAACATTTCAAATACATGTGTACTGTTATGGTAATATTTCATATTGAAGTCGGTGGCAGTTTGTAACTCTTCCCTCCCCCCCTCCACCCACCCACACACACACACACACACACACACACACACACACACACACACACACACACACTTCTCTCATAAACAGCTTCTTTGCCAATTGATGTTTTTGGGAAGGCTTTTGCATCCATCATCACATACTTTCACAGTATCAGTTTTTGGTATTACAAGTGATATTCAGTGTATTCACTAGTGATATACTATGTATATATAACAACCATTTTTTCAATAAAAGCTTCTTCAAGAGGAATGTCTGAGTAATACTTATTTTAATAGAAAAATAAACACTTCCATGACCGCTAAATTTAGACTTCTTTTTATAGGTTTTTTCCACTATCAGTTACTCACAAGCACAGGTTTCCAAATGGACCCAAGCAGAAAATACTGGTTTAAACAGCTCTGAACTGTTTTCTTTTCTTAAATACATGAGAACTCCTTTTTTCTTCATACTTTCTAAAACAGAAATGGGCCACTGGTTTATATTTCTTTGCATTTAACATATGGATTCCATTATTTACATAGTTTTCTGACATACACAAAACATCTGTTTCCTTCAACATTGCAGTTCGTGTAGAGAGATACAAAGTTCATTGCTGCCTCCTATGCAACTATCAACATTTGGTTCTTTCCACTCAAAGCCCTGCACAGTGCATCAATATCCTCTATTACCTAACAAAGGCTAGCACAAGGTTTTCCAATACGTATGACCCAGTATCCCGAATCTGTGTGTTCCTGGAGCTACTGACCTATATTCCTTCCCATAACTGTTACCTAGCTGCAAGACCCATCTTTTTCTACTTTCGTAGCTGTCTCTGAAGTGCTTATTAATTGTATCCTGCTGCCCTACTTTCTTCGACAATTGAATGAGGCACCTGTTCTTTAGCTCAAAGTAACAAAATTATTCAAACCATTCCTCTTTTGCACCTCCCAGTTACCCCAAATCAACATCTCTAATCCAGTTTCTCCAGCCTTAATATCTACTTGAAGGTCACAAATCTTCACTTCTTGGTATGCGATATTCCTGTCTTAACACATAACCTACGCATCCATGGGAGGAGGGCCTCACTAGGAATCCCTTCTTCCATGCCACTGCATTCATCCCAGTGAAACTGCAATCCCCACACATCAGATCCAAACTATTAACTAACCTGTAGCAGAATGCACATTGTCATCCATGGTCATACTATCATAAATGATCACGTGTGTGTGTGTGTGTGTTTTTTAATTACCTATTACAGTTGTGTTTATACTCACTGATACATGCAAAGAAATTAGGTCCACTGGCCACATTTTCTAACACTTACTAACCTTATATAAACTTAGCTGGTATGAAACCATGCTCCAAGCTGCAGTTATCAACCCTTGAGTCTTCAAGGGTTGATAACTGGCCAATGTTCAGACAACAGCTTACAAATAACCTGCTTGAAGTTCTGCATTACCCTCATAACTATGAAACTTTCTTTAAATTTTATTTAAATTGGAAACCTTTTTGTTAATAACCTTTTGAACACAAAAATGTCTATGAACTGTCAACTGTTTAAAGGAAGTAAAAGTAAACTCGCACGACAAGTGCAGTTCAGTTGGGAACACACTGTGTCGAATTGTGAATGTAACACTGCAGCTTATATTCACTGTTCAATCTGTCAACATGCCTTTAAAAGTCATTTTCAGCTTAGGCCGCATGTGCACTGTCATTTAACAGACTGAAGGGTTGTTAGTATAGAAAGTTACATACAGAATTTACGGACACCACAGTGACATCTTTTGAACAATTGAACCACTATTTTGAGAAGTAAAATACTTAATATCTACATCTCAGAGGAATTATGTCTCATGTGCACCCCTAAGAGAAGCCAACCTCGACAGTATGCAACCATATCCATACAGTATATTTCGCCACTGCAGGCCTATTATGAGAAACAGTACAAATCTCCACCACAATGGTGCATCAAGAAGGTGGACAATGGGCCATCTAGAATTAACTAATGGCATCAGGTTCTTTCCACTGGCAAATACTATATTTGTCTGATCACTACAGAAGAATGAGGAGACAAACAGGTACCAATCAGCAATATTTGCATATAGTCCAATGGTTTTTTTAATAAGGACACTGGTCAGTCACATTTTGGGCTCACATCGTGGACAGATGTCAAACACCTCTTGTCACTACTGAGGGTGATCTGACAGTTGCACAGCACTGGGAGAGGACCATCCATCTTATCATCAGGACTTTGCCAACATTTCGGCAAATGGTTTATCTTTCAATGGGATAATGCACAATCATCTCATCAATACCTCCCTCCATGAGAAAGGAATCAATTGAATTGATATCTGCCAAGATAAACTCAATTGACTATGCTTAGGACCAGTTTAAACTTCCAGTGTTACTGCAGATTGAATGGCCTAAGAAGGGCTTCCATTAGAGTGTGGGACAGGCTTCAGCAGCAATGTCTCAATCTTGTTGGGGATGGCAAGCCCAGAAAGATGCAAGCTATTGCAATGAGTGAAGTAGAACAGCAATGTATTGTTACCCTTTCAGACAGATTGCTTTTATTTTAGTTATTCTCTGTTTCCCCATCAGTACATTTATTTTTTTAAACTTCACAAGGCCTATTCTTTCATTTTTTGCTCCTTTTAAATATAAGCTCACACACATCTCTAGATATGTTGATGGCGTAAAACTTTTCTTGAACAATTTAGTATACAGAAGTGAAGACTTCAGAGTCTTGCTATACTCAGAGATATACAGTTAGCTTGAAAAATTGTTCCTAACACAATCCAGTGTTGGAAGGCAAATGTTGAGAAAACAGAAGTGGAATAAAGTTTGCCACCAAGGAAGCGCAGTTTATCAATATGCACGAGCATTTTATTAAATACAGTTATTAGCACACTCAGAAGTTATCTGAAAATGATATCTACAAATAAGTATTACAGCTGGATTACTAAGGAATTAAAGTGCCGAAACATGATTACTTGATATATTGAATGACACTTCTTTTCAAATCTGAATAATGTCAAGATAAGGATCACAATAAAGGGAAATGATACATCAGTGCCTGATTTAAAAAGCAGTAGTAACCTTCTGGAAGGTGCCGTATTGTTTCAGATATTTTGTGGTAATATTATGAATTGATATGAACTATGCTGAATATGAGAAATGAATAGCAGAGAGGGCAAACACAAGACAGATTTGTTACAAGGCATGGGAAATTGTGCTATATGAAACATCGAAACTCCATACAACACTTAGTGACACACATACTACACTTTTGCTCCAGAATTTGGGGTCCTCATCAGGTAACCCTAGTAGTAGACATTGGAGGACTTCAGCAATACACTGCTGGAATTAAAAAACGACATTATAGCTATTGTAAAAGTTGACCAGCACTGTACAGGAATTAAAATTGGTATCTCTAGAAGTGAGATGCCTCCTCGCAAAACCCTGTTGGATAAAGAAAAGACGGTATCCAACACAGAATATGCAACAATTCTACTTATTCTGTTGTACATCATGCTTAGAGATTACAACAATAAGATGAGAGAAATTAGTGATTGTATTATGACACAGAGCCATTCCCCCCCTGCTCAAGCCACACACAAGGCAAACCGAACAGACAGTTACTGATATTTGTAGAAAGTAACCATCATACACTGTCTAATGCATGATAATGCTTACACAAGATGAATCCTACGATACCTTTAAATACCGCACCATACAAGAGGTTGAATCACACCCACTCACCAACCCAACAGCACCTCTACTCACACTGGGCATACCCAGCAAAGGGCAGCATCCCACCCCCTCCCCTCCTCCACCCAGGGGAAAAATAAAAAAAGTCTTTGTAATAGGTTTGTTTATAAAAACTATTTATAATGGATCAAATCAGAAGTCTTTGTAAACTGAATTCACATCCTGCTCCACCAGATGGACATTATCAGTTCACAATCACTTTGAAGGAAACCAGAACACAATGGATTCCAACTAGAGGCAAATGTACCAAATTATTTGTTGTGAAAAATCAGTTATTTTGACATTCACTTTGAAATTAATGAGTAGAATCCTCCACTCCTCCCAGATTAGCTCCTGGGGCCACTTGAGCCTATTTGCTTCAATGTAGGGAGCAATACACCACAACATAGACTGAACAAGATAAGTGTTGAGAGGACTTCTCAGCTATGACCATGCAAATACTGCCCACAAATAAAGGAAATTGTTTGGGCATGGTTCAAAGATATACACATCTCATTCAATGGCCCAGTAGTCTGAGGTGGAGTGAAACTAGATTTTTTTTTGGGGGGGGGGGGGATGGGTAATAATGACACATGCCAAGCAGCTTCGTGTGTAGAACGGCCTTCAAAACAGTTCCAATAGGATCCATGAGCACCTTGTTGAGGGTGCAAGTTACACATGATTGGACAGCAGGTTCTCTCTTAGTCAGTAAGACAACTTATGTACTGAGAGTCCCAATTGATCACGTATAAACAAAAATGAAACTACATCCTCAGCCAGCAGGAGCAGCGAACTGTTGAACAGACAATTTATCTCATGTTGTTGTCAACATCCCCAATCTTTTCCATATGTATTAAGATTCATCAAAGCTTTACTATACTCCTCTGTCTGTGTCAATCTCTGTGCCTTGCTACATATGATGAGCAGAGGTGCACATATGGGATGGTTAGATACTGCACACAAATTTGAAGAAGTGGTTCTGAATTGTACTGCTGTTTACCTGTTGTTGTCCAGTACTTAACTGGTGAATGATCTGCCACACGGGTCTACTTACTCTTGTTACAATAAGTGATGGTTGATGACAGCTGTCACCAAAATGCTGCCCTCAGAGATTTACTTGTGGTGGTGATTTTTCCTGAATGGAGCTAACTCACATTACCCTTTTGACAAAGCAGTATGTGAAATGTTCAGTCCCAGTACATTCTTTGAGATGGCAAGTCACATGCATTGGGCATCCGCTGTCTGGTGCTTGACAGTTATGCCTACAGCCACTACAAGGTCCCACAATATCGCAGTCACAAGACATGCTGATCTAGTCCATACACTGTGGTGACTGTAGTACTTTCTTTCCAAAACAAAAGACATATTACTGTCATTCAGCGACGGCAGCACCTGTGCACTGTTTCTAGCATTAAAAAGATCAGATACATTAACAAGATAGATTTTCACATCATTTCTCTTCTGACAATACATGTTACAAATGTGCGTTCTCTACCCACTTAAGTTACAATTTGTGTCCAATACGCTGTTAACATGATATATACTTTGCTATTATTGTGTCACTGACTGATGGGTAGGTGGAAAGAAAATTTTATGCTCTCTGTTGTAAGCTTCCCAGAAAAGCTGGTTTTTTTTTCAAAAGCAGTTTTCATGTTAACAAGTAAAAATTCTCCACTTCGTGTTATTAATCTTAACCTACCATGCATTCAACCCACTTTAATTAACCAGCATAAAACACAAAAACTACTGCAATATTGAGTTCATTGTGATTTTCATAGGTCTAAAGTGTGATACTGGTATGGCTACATTTCAGAATCAAAGAAAAATTAGTTCTCATATTGAAACAATGCTAGTGTAGCACAAACTGCATTGCTGATCATTAAAACTGCAACACCATGAAGATGACATGCAATAAATCTCAAATGTATATGGAAAGTATCAGAAGCTCTGATATGAAAATGATTAGTACTTCAATGCAATCGCATAGATGTAATGCCATTTACATTTCGTATATAAGGAAAGATTACACAGCTTATTTCTTACTCCTGCAATGCACTTGGATGTTCTTTGTTATAAGATTGGATTATGCCTTGTGTAAGAAGAAGAAATGTTTACAAGTACATTGTAACATTCAACAGCAGCAGGATCATTGCCTATTGAGACTACAGTTAATTTTTGGCAATAGTTTCTAACTTTAGTCGGGATCACACGACGGTCATGTCAATATGAAATTACTGGGTTGTGGAGGGCCATACTCTATAGTACCACACAGCCATGTCAACTATGTGAGTCAGTCTTATCTGCAGCAAGACATGGTGAATATGATAACGAATGGAGCATGATGAACGAATGGAGCATGATGGACTATCAGCAGGGCAACCATTCCTGCAACTTCACTTGACACGGCAGCAGACAGACACACACCAAGATTTGTGCACCCGACAACAGTGGACCCAGGAGAAGCACTGTGCCCTCTTTTCAGATGAATCACAGTTCTGCTACTACATCACAATGGGTGTATCTGTGTGTGGAAGTTCTGGGGAGAACCTACCCAGCCAGATTTCATTTTCCATCATCCTGGGGGAAGAACTGTTGTGCGATGGTCTGTGGTTCCACTGGGTACACACAATCACTTCTGGTTCACATATGTGGTAACTTGGGCAGCAGCCATAATATTACTGACATGTTAAGGCTGGTGTATGTGCCAGATGTTCGAAGTCTCTCTGAAATTATATTTCAACAAGATAATAGGTCGCATGCTGACTGTGCTGTGATGACCTACTTAAATACAGAGGCAACAGTTGCCCCACTCAGCATGTTCACCACATTTCTAATCCATTTACAGCACCTGGTCTTGGATTGCTCAGAAACTGGCATGCTACCACTTGCCAGTCACTATGACTGATTAACTCTGGCATAGAGTTTAAGCACCTTGCAGTGATACACTTGAATCTATCACCCAAGCCCTGCCTGACTTGATGCCACGCCAGGTTGAGAGCCAAGACTGCTGCCAGAGGTGGCAGCTCTGTGTAATAAATTTTGCATACTATATGTACCATCAAATCATCCAAATGTTTAATTATGTATTCTGTATACATGTATGCACACAAGAGAAAAATTGTAATTTGCTATCCTACCTGATGCTGCAATTGCAATGGACAGCAATGTACTTTCAATGAATTTTGCTACATTATTCACAATACAGAACTTCCAAAGCAGAAATCTGTCAACAACTTCTGAAAATTTATTTGTCTAGAATGAATCAAACTACATGATTTACAGCATCACTGCTTTTACTCCATTGAAGAATATTTAAATTTATGAAATGTGTTATATAAATACTTACATGTAAAGTGTATTATTGTAAGCTTAAATATGTATGCCTTGAAATGACTTTCAGCCTGTATATTTATAACTTGACTTGTCCAATGTCTTATGCATAAGCTGCTATGTAGACAACAGGACCAATAAAATACAATCTACAAACAATGGTTGTATCAGATACCATTTCCTCTTTGCAATAGTTTTAAAATTAGATGGATTACATGAAATCCTCTGCATTTTATCCCTAGAATAATGACTAACTACATGTACCAGTTCAGAGTATCTAGGAAAAACTGTTGGCAATATAATACATCATAACCAATCTTTTATATCTACCTTTCTAACATTACAATAACATATACGAGGATAAATCACTACTCACCAAATAGAAAACACACAGCTCACATACAGAAAGAACAAGTTTCTGAACAAACAAGAGCCTCATTCATGACCCGTACACCTTGTCGTCCTTCCAAAATGACTGTGTACTGCTTTGTCTTGCTTTTACTGAGAGAATCAGCATCTATTCTCAGATGGGTAATTATATTCCACCATGGACTCCCCATAAAGTAATTTTCTCACATTACTTTTATGACTGCTTAAAATATTCACAAAGAGTGCCTAACCACAAAGAGTATGTTTTCGTCACTGTGTGAAGTATAATTTCTATTTTAATTTATAAAGAAATATTGTTACGCCAGTAATGAAAATACAAGCTTCAGCTTTAGTGCACACAGCTTTGGTCCAAGCACTTTTTCCAATAGTGCCGTATGCATTATTTTATGGTATTTAAGATATTAGCACTGGGCAAGTGGCAGTAGTACTTTTCACACTACTATCAAATATTGAATCCAGGGCTATTAAAAAACTGAAACTACTGAACCATAAATGTTTCACCAGCACATATAGCTCATGTCAGACAGCACTGTTAAGACATATGTTTCAATAGGCTTATATTCCAAAGGTTATATATGCAACCAGCAAAATCACAAACAGCAAAGTCACAAAAATGAACTAAAAAAAAGCAGAGGGGAAAGGGTGGATATGAGGAAGAAACAGTGGTTCACATAAAGAAATACCACTTCACGAAAGTGTATGAAGTGCATAGACATTTATGGCACTTTGCAAGGCCCAATAGAGTACTTCTTGTTATAGTAAAACACTAAGAGTTAGAATATATTACTGATTTGACAACCCTAATATAAACCTGACATCTTTTAACATAGGGGTGAAGTACATTTTTCTGCCATTTCCAATAAGCTATAGACATACCTTTAAGTTTGCACAATTAGTGGATGTTTGCAAATCATTGCTTCTTTTCAAAGTACAGAAATGCATGGTAATACTTGTCATTCTCATAAAGTCAGTTCTCAAAACATTCCTGTACCAAAAATGTTTCACACAGAAAAAAATATTTTATGGATTTCCATTAGAAAGAAGCTTTGAATATTATGAGTAACTTTTCACAGGTATGCAATATAAACATAATTACTCCCCCAATTTCACCAGTAGCATAAGAAAGATGTATACACCATAATGTATGCAGTAACTGAACTATATGAAGACAGTTCTGTAAAATGCATTGTGCTCCAAATAATTATGCAGGAAAAACACACACTGAACTGAAAGGTTTTAATCTTTAGCATTTCTTAAGTCATATAAGATGATACTTAAAAAGTTAGTCAATGTGAGTCAAAACATACGCATTTATCTCAGAAGCTGTATGAAGCGTGTGAAACCCCTTTGAAACCAAAATTAGCGATTGAACTTAATTTGACTAGTTACAAAGTTTTTCAGTCACTGTGTCAATTTCTAATTATTTATATAGCCATGTTCGAATGTGATTGATATATATATATATATATATAAACACACACACACACACACACACACACACACACACACACACACACACACACACACACACACACACACACACACACACACACACACACACACACCCAAACCAAGTCAAAGTCAATTGATGAAATAGTTTCATACATTTCACACACAGTAAAAATTATAATGAAACTTTTTATGTTCTTCATGTTTCTTTATTGAGCAAAATACATTCACGTTAACTTGTATCTCATCATGTGAACACTTTTCCTTCACATTGTCACCAAGAAAGAAGAGAGAAAAAAATTACTTGTGATATACCACTCTGAATTAAATACAGTTACATTTCACAGTTTTAAGGTATTACCTTGCATGTAGCAGTAGCAAGAAAACCATCAATCCTTAAAAAGCTAATAAGCTTCGACTAAAATGAACAGAATATACCTCTTCTTGTTATTGTTCAAAATTCCAAATACAGTAACTTCCATTTGTTGTAATATGGAACTTTTATGTTTACATTTCCAATATACAATCCTGTTATATATACTTCTGTCATTAAATGACTTCAACTACTTCTTTTACCAAAGACTGGTGCAGTGACTGCACAATGTAATACAGTTTTGCCATTCTACAAAAACAAAATACTGGATCAGAGCAATTTACATGTAACACAATGACTATGATTCAACATTTTATAAATGACACCTCTGTAAAAATAGAACCCATCAAAATTCTGTCCTTGGGATACAAAACCATGGGCGATATTTCCCAACATCACAAGTGCAAACAACTTTGTACAAATCTAGTTTTTATCACATGTACCTTTTTAAAAATAGAGAACTTCGTTAAGAGTATGAAGTTTTACCAACTGTACAGACGGATACGTTTTGGCTGCATCTAATTCCTAATATTTCTTATCCTGTAATAATGACATTCAGAAAGCCTCAGTTTGAATCAGCAATTTCAATGAGTTTGGTCAATGCCACTGTAGTCTCATTTAACAAAACAAAATTCTCAAATTGTCTAATAATAAATACTTTTGACAATTAACTCTTCAGCTATCATTTACCTCATTATGATATAGTTACAGAAAATCGGTGATCAATGTAAGGTTTCATGTGTACTGCTTCCCAAATATATCCTAGCTGTGTTATAATCTTTGAATGGCTTTTTGGACACATTTTAATCTACATCTACATGACTAACCTGCAATTCACACTTCAGTGCCTGCCAAAGTTCTGATTTCTCTTATTTTATTACAGCAGTCATTTTTCCTTATGTAGGTAGGGGGGGGGGGGGGGGTCAACAAAAATATTTTCACATTCAGAGAAGAGCACTGGGAGATTGAAATTACATGAAAAGATCTTGATGCAATGAAAAACATCTTGTTTATAATGTTTGCTACCCTACCTCATGTCCTCCTTTGGACTTTTTCCAATGTCCTCCATCAATCTGATCTAGAAAAGGTAACATATTGCACAGCAATATTCCAGCAGAGAACAGGCAAGTTTAGTGTAGAGCATCTCGAGTAGACTTATTGCATCTTTTAAGTGTGCTGACAATAACATACAGTCTCTGGTTTGCCTTCAGCACAAAATTTTCTACGAGATCATGCCAATTTAAATTGTTCACAAATGTCATCCCAAGGTATTTAATTGAATTGACAGCCTTTAGATTTGTGTGAGTTATCGTACCCAAAATGTAATGGATTCCTTGTAGTATTCATATGGATGACCTCACAATTCACTTCACTATTTAGCGTGAATTGCCAATTTTCGCATCCAACTGATATCTTTTCTAAATCATTTTATGATTGCTCTTTATCTTCTAACAACTTACTGGACAGTAAATGACAGTATCATCCGCAAACAATCTGAGAGGGCTGTTCAGATTGTCTCCTGAATTGTTTGGATTAGGAACAGCAGAGGGAGTATAACACTTCTTTGAGAAATGCCAGATATCACTTTTGTTTTACTTTATGACTTTCTGTCTATTAGCTGTGATCTATCTGACAGTAACTCAGAAATCCAGTCTGACAACTGAGACAGTACTCCATAGGCACACAATTTGCCTAGAAGCTGATCATGAGATATGGTATCAAAATCCTTTCAGAAACCTAAAAATATGGAATTAATTTGAAATCCCCTGCCAATACCACCCATTACTTCATGAAAATAAAGAGCTAGTTGTGTTTCAGAAGAACAATATTTTCTCAATCCATACTGTGTATCAACAGGTAATTTTCCTCGAAAATAATTCATAATACTCCAACACAGTGTAAGTTCCAATAGTCCTACTGCAAATCAGCATCAGTGATATGGGTCTGTAATTCATCTGATTACTCCTACTGCCTTTCTTAAGTATTGTTGTGACCTGTACAACTTTCCAGTCTTTAGCTATGAATTTGTCAAGAGAGTGGCTGTATATGATTGTTAAGCAGGGAGCAATTTATCAGCACACACTGAAAGGAACCTAACAGGTATCCAATCTGGACCAGTTGCCTTGCTTTTTATGCTTTTATGGTTTTGTTTTCCTCCTATTTTCGACGAAGGCCTTGTTGGCCAAAAGCTCACTTTCTGACATCTTTTTGTTGCGCCTATTTGCAACTCAGCATCTCCACTACATGGTTAGTAGTAATTATCATTTTCACAATATTGTTTCTTCTAAGATACTCATGTTGGCAATAGTTCTTGGCTAATTCTAAAATACGTACTTCATCATCCTTGATGAACAAATTCCGGAAAACCATGTTTAGTAGCTTTGCTTCAGTGGCACTGTCATCAATAACTTCACCACTGTCAGCCAGTGAAAGTATTGATGTGCGAGCCTTGCTGCTGAAGTAATTCACATATGGCCAGAATCTCTATGGATTTCCTGCTAGACTTCCAGACAGTTTCTTTGTGTAAACTATTAAAAGCACCGTGCATTAAGTTAATGCTAAATTTTGAGCTTCTGTAAAACTTCACCACTCTTGGGGATTTTGCACTCTTTTAAATTTTGCATTTTTTTCGTCACTTCTGCAACAGTGCTCTGATCCACTTTGTGTACCATGGAGAGGGTGTGGGACAGTTCTGTCTCTCATAAATTAACCCCTTACCGCATAATGTGCCAGATATGGCACATACCACTTTTCTCTTTGTCAATCTCATATCTGAGAATATATTTCCAAACTGCATGTTGGGACAAATATGGCACACAGTCAAGAGCAGCTGTGCAAGTAGTGTATGCCATCTGTTGGGAGAGTAAGGAATTACGTGTTATGAATCTTTGCTTTGTGTTGCTAGCTGTTTACATCCAAGTTTGGTCACACAAACAGTTGCAATCAGGCACAGTAAACGATTGATTTCAGTGTTTATATTATTTGCAGAGGAAAAAGGACATCTGTGGACAGTTATAAAGAGGTAAGTTTATATATTTGTTCATTAGAATACATATAATACTGAAAAATAGGTCTGTGACGGATATGGCACAACATGCAGTCCGGTCCAATCGAGTACGTGGTTGCATTTTACCTAAGGAGGCAGCAATGAAGATGAATGGTCGAGGCAGCATAGAGGAAGAGATAACAACAGTAGACTGTGTGCAACTGTCAGTAGTCTCCTGGTTTGATAAGTAGTCAACACTTTGTCAACTTACGTTGGATGCAAACCAGAAGGCGAGATCAAGAGGCTTTTCGGGGAGGAAAAAGAATATAAAATGGTACCTTGTCCACACACTGTGATGATCTACAATGACTACATGGGGGGTGTCGATCTATTAGATTGTATGCTAGGATATTATAGAATTCAGATCAGATCAAAGAAATGGTACTTGAAGATATTCTTTCATCTAGTTGACTTGGCTTGTGTCAACAGCTGGCTGTTATGGAGAAGAAGAAATACGGACTACATGCCCCTTGTTGATTTCAAGGTCGCAGTTGCAGAGGCCCTCTGTAAAATTGGGAAATCCTTATCCAAGAAACGTGGTAGGCCAAGCAATGAAATACAAAAACAGCTTGACTGCAAGAAGAAGAGAGGCCCTACAGCAGATCTTCCACAGCGTCAGGTGCGACTGGATGGGATACATCACATGCCTATCTGGCTGGAAAACCGTGGTCGTTGCAAGTATCCAGAATGCAAGGGAAAATCCTATACAGCGTGTATGAAGCGCAGTGCAACATTGTGCTTGAATAAGGAGAGAAATTGCTTCATCAAGTTTCATAATGAATAGAGAAAAATGGAAACAGAATGTGTGTTATTTTCTCAAAATGTGTGTATTGTAATGAATAGAAACTGTAAATGTTTTACATAAATACAGTTCTGCTAGTTCATGTACGTATCTTACTGTGTATTTTCCACATTGTGCATCATCAATCCCAAAACTGGTATCACATGGTATTAGTCATTACTGCATGCTGTCCCATATATGGCACAAACCCTTAATTCTAAAATAACCGCCCCTACATAAGTTTTAGAATTTTTTAAGCATTTTTTATGAAATCACATCGAACATAACATGTAACATTTTTTTCAGAAAAATAAAAAAAATCATGCAGTAAGGGGTTAATACCAATCTCTCCATTGTTGTCTATACTACTAATATGAATTGAAGCCACATCTGGTCTATGCTTTCAGAGTCATTTTGGAAGGAATGGACAAGTCTCTTAGGAAAGCAACAAGCAAATTTACAATTATTAATTTATTACAGTTGTCAAGTGTACCCTCTACCCATACAAATGCACAGGAATTACCTACTTCAATTTCTCTACAAGATAGACTACTTCTAACAGCAACAAACATACCACCACCAACCGTATTTTAACTATTCTTTCTGAACACTGTTAGGTTCTTTGTACACATTTTGGCTGAACTTATCTCCAGCTTTAGCCAGCAGTACCTATAATTATTTGTGCTTCAGTGATTTCTATGAGCACCTGGAACTCTGGTTCTGTCCCAACACAGCTGCGACAGTTTACTACTATAATACCTGTAGTTCATAAGTCAACTGTCGTCCTGCTTTTGACCTGCACCCTGTGCTCCTCATGGCATCCAGAAGGACTTGTTCCATAGTTTGGACAATGACTCATGGTACACACCTTGGATTTCTTTCCCTCCTTGGGTGCCATGTCCCTGCTGAGAGGCTTCCTCTAGAACAAGACACGCAACTGCATCTGGCTCAGTATCTTTATCTAATATCATCTTTAATTAGATCACACAGCATTCATAATGTGTTTCATTGAGAATGAAGTATCTGACATCTTTTCCAACTTTGAATACACAACTTAATCACAGTATCACGATACAGCCCAACACCTTATTCTGCAACCTTATTCATGAAGTTACAATATAAAAACACACTGCAGAGAGAGACATTGCAAGCAGATAGCACCATGATGTACTCACAGGTGGCACCACTAGCATGTTAATTTCTTAGCACACTTTGAAAGGAGAGAATATGGAAGATTAGGCTTTAATGTTCTCAAAAAGAGCATAACCTATTACACAATAAACAATCCATGACAGTGAAATGGCAGCAAATAACTTAGGGATGGCCAGTCAGAATCTCTAAAGTAAACAAAATTTTTTCTTATCAGAAAATAGTGCACCAGGAGAGGGGAAAATACATTGTGAAGTAATGTTTATCAAATCACTGGCTTATTCAGGAATGTTCTTGATTATAGTCCAAAAGACTAGTCAGTTTCTTACAGTGGGGAGTACAGAACTGCTAATGACATCTGAATGTGTGTCAAATGGCAGTGTTATGGTCTATAACATTCCCAGTCATTTTCAGAAGTAACATTATACCAACTCATGGTATCATTCTCTCACACGGTTACAGTTCAGATTTGTCCATAACAATTTAAGATAACAGCAACAACTGAAGCTAAATTATGTAATACCCAAAATCTAGGGTATTGTTGTATGTCTTCACAGATTTATAGGAACCCACATATAATCTACAACAGTCACCAAGCAACAATTTTATTACTATTCTTCCTAAATATGATTCCATAGTTCAACCAATCTTCCATCTCGCTGGGCAGTAAACCAAATATGCACTCAGAACAGTAACAAACAAAATATTTACATGCAGGTCAGAAGCCCATAATGTTAAGCAAATGTTATTCCATAATGTAGCATAGATGACAAGGATAGATAATTTTAATGTGTACAATAATAATTATGATATTTCACTCTAATACAAGCCTCCATACAATACTAATCTACAATACAATGTTACTTTAAGTACGGTTACATAACAGCTATTGATATATAACAACTGAGTACCACCATCAAAATTTATTACCATGGGGACCAACATAGCAGATGAGCAGTGAATGCTGTATGTGCCCTCAACATCACAGGGTGCCATTCATGGCATCATCATTCATGATCTCTCACCACCTCCCTTCTTTATTACTGGCACCACTGAAATAATTTGCAACGACAGTGAAATTTCAAAGCAGTAACTGCTGACAATCTATTCAGCACAACCACTGGTAATCTGTAGCAAGCTAACACACACTACCACAGTGCATATGCTAATCCACAAACAGGTTCTCTATCAGAATCACCTGTTCAGCTACAAAGACATCTAGCAAGGTTATGGGATCAGATGTGATGGAACTGAATTTTGTAACTCTGCAAGCTCTTCATGTAATTTACTACAGAAAATGTTCCAATGGATGGCTATATTTCCCACAGGGTGGCGCACAGAAGTCAGCACATTTTTATTCAGTTATAGCATATATTTACACCAGTATAACTTGTTGTTGTTGTGGTCTTCAGTCCTGAGACTGGTTTGATGCAGCTCTCCATGCTACTCTATCCTGTGCAAGCTTCTTCATCTCCCAGTACCTACTGCAACCTACATCCTTCTGAATCTGCTTAGTGTATTGATCTCTTGGTCTCCCTCTACGATTTTTACCCTCCACGCTGCCCTCCAATGCTAAATTTGTGATCCCTTGATGCCTCAAAACATGTCCTACCAACCGATCCCTTCTTCTAGTCAAGTTGTGCCACAAACTTCTCTTCTCCCCAATCCTATTCAATACCTCCTCATTAGTTACGTGATCTACCCACCTTATCTTCAGCATTCTTCTGTAGCACCACATTTCGAAAGCTTCTATTCGATTCTTGTCCAAACTGGTTATCGTCCATGTTTCACTTCCATACATGGCTACACTCCATACAAATACTTTCAGAAACGACTTCCTGACACCTAAATCTATACTCGATGTTAACAAATTTCTCTTCTTGAGAAACGCTTTCCTTGCCATTGCCAGTCTACATTTTATATCCTCTCTACTTCGACCATCATCGGTTATTTTACTCCCTAAATAGCAAAACTCCTTTACTACTTTAAGTGTCTCATTTCCTAATCTAATTCCCTCAGCATCACCCGACTTAATTTGACTACATTCCATTATCCTCGTTTTGCTTTTGTTGATGTTCATCTTATATCCTCCTTGCAAGACACTGTCCATTCCGTTCAACTGCTCTTCCAAGTCCTTTGCTGTCTCTGACAGAATTACAATGTCATCGGCGAACCTCAAAGTTTTTACTTCTTCTCCATGAATTTTAATACCTACTCCGAATTTTTCTTTTGTTTCCTTTACTGCTTGCTCAATATACAGATTGAATAACATCGGGGAGAGGCTACAACCCTGTCTCACTCCCTTCCCAACCACTGCTTCCCTTTCATGCCCCTCGACTCTTATAACTGCCATCTGGTTTCTGTACAAATTGTAAATAGCCTTTCGCTCCCTGTATTTTACCCCTGCCACCTTCAGAATTTGAAAGAGAGTATTCCAGTCAACATTGTCAAAAGCTTTCTCTAAGTCTACAAATGCTAGAAACGTAGGTTTGCCTTTTCTTAATCTTTCTTCCAAGATAAGTCGTAAGGTCAGTATTGCCTCGCGTGTTCCAACATTTCTACGGAATCCAAACTGATCATCCCCGAGGTCGGCTTCTACCAGTTTTTCCATTCGTCTGTAAAGAATTCGCATTAGTATTTTGCAGCTGTGACTTATTAAACTGATAGTTCGGTAATTTTCACATCTGTCAACACCTGCTTTCTTTGGGATTGGAATTATTATATTCTTCTTGAAGTCTGAGGGTATTTCGCCTGTCTCATACATCTTGCTCACCAGATGGTAGAGTTTTTTCAGGACTGGCTCTCCCGAGGCCATCAGTAGTTTTAATGGAATGTTGTCTACTCCCGGGGCCTTGTTTCGACTCAGGTCTTTCAGTGCTCTGTCAAACTCTTCACGCAGTATCTTATCTCCCATTTCATCTTCATCTACATCCTCTTCCATTTCCATAATTTTTTCCTCAAGTACATCTCCCTTGTATAAACCCTCTATATACTCCTTCCACCTTTCTGCCTTCCCTTCTTTGCTTAGAACTGGGTTTCCATCTGAGCTCTTGATATTCATACAAGTGGTTCTCTTCTCTCCAAAGGTCTCTTTAATTTTCCTGTAGGCAGTATCTATCTTACCCCTAGTGAGACAAGCCTCTACATCCTTACATTTGTCCTCTAGCCATCCCTGCTTAGCCATTTTGCACTTCCTCTCGATTTCATTTTTGAGACGTTTGTATTCCTTTTTGCCTGCTTCATTTACTGCATTTTTATATTTTCTCCTTTCATCAATTAAATTCAATATTTCTTCTGTTACCCAAGGATTTCTATTAGCCCTCGTCTTTTTACCTACTTGATCGTCTGCTGCCTTCACCACTTCATCCCTCAGAGCTACCCATTCTTCTTCTACTGTATTTCTTTCCCCCATTCCTGTCAATTGTTCCCTTATGCTCTCCCTGAAACTCTCTACAACCTCTGGTTCTTTCAGTTTATCCAGATCCCATCTCCTTAAATTCCCACCTTTTTGCAGTTTCTTCAGTTTCAATCTGCAGTTCATAACCAATAGATTGTGGTCAGAATCCACATCTGCCCCTGGAAATGTCTTACAATTTAAAACCTGGTTCCTGAATCTCTGTCTTACCATTATATAATCTATCTGAAACCTGTCAGTATCTCCAGGCTTCTTCCATGTATACAGCCTCCTTTCATGATTCTTGAACCAAGTGTTAGCTATGATTAAGTTATGCTCTGTGCAAAATTCTACAAGGCGGCTTCCTCTTTCATTCCTTCCCCCCAATCCATATTCACCTACTATGTTTCCTTCTCTCCCTTTTCCTACTGACGAATTCCAGTCACCCATGACTATTAAATTTTCGTCTCCCTTCACTACCTGAATAATTTCTTTTATCTCGTCATACATTTCATCTATTTCTTCATCATCTGCAGAGCTAGTTGGCATATAAACTTGTACTACTGTAGTAGGCATGGGCTTTGTGTCTATCTTGGCCACAATAATGCGTTCACTATGCTGTTTGTAGTAGCTAACCCGCACTCCTATTCTTTTATTCATTATTAAACCTACTCCTGCATTACCCCTATTTGATTTTGTATTTATAACCCTGTAATCACCTGACCAAAAGTCTTGTTCCTCCTGCCACCGAACTTCACTAATTCCCACTATATCTAACTTTAACCTATCCATTTCCCTTTTTAAATTTTCTAACCTACCTGCCCGATTAAGTGATCTGACATTCCACGCTCCGATTCGTAGAACGCCAGTTTTCTTTCTCCTGATAACGACGTCCTCTTGAGTAGTCCCCGCCCGGAGATCCGAATGGGGGACTATTTTACCTCCGGAATATTTTACCCAAGAGGACGCCATCATCATTTAATCATACAGTAGAGCTGCATGTCCTCGGGAAAAATTACGGCTGTAGTTTCCCCTTGCTTTCAGCCGTTCGCAGTACCAGCACAGCAAGGCCGTTTTGGTTAATGTTACAAGGCCAGATCAGTCAATCATCCAGACTGTTGCCCCTGCAACTACTGAAAAGGCTGCTGCCCCTCTTCAGGAACCACATGTTTGTCTGGCCTCTCAACAGATGCCCCTCCGTTGTGGTTGCACCTACGGTATGGCCATCTGTATCGCTGAGGCACGCAAGCCTCCCCACCAACGGCAAGGTCCATGGTTCATGGGGGGGCAGTATAACTTATGGGTAACTATTTTCAACACACTGTCATTACTGAAAACCCAAACCCAAGTTAAAGTACATCACACAAATGACTTTAATCACTGGCAGTGCATTGCCGAAGCCATTCACTGAAACTGCTCATTATATTCTCATTAATTTCTTGAGGAATGGCCCTCTATCTGTTCCTAGATTGTGGCTTTCAACTCGTCAATATTGTGGAGTTACTGTGAGAAAGTTTTGTCCTTGAGATGATCTCACAGAAAAAAGAAATCACGCTGTAAGATCAGGTGATTTCACTGGCCGTGGCATATCACTAAATGTGAGAGTAATCCATGTGGAAATTAGTGTCTCAGTGTCATCACTGAACATTGAATTACAGGCTATAATGGCTATAACCCAATTTGCTGAAACCATATTGCATTTAGACGGCAATGTTCATGCAGCTGTGGATTGAAGATATTGTTAATCATGATCATATACTGCTTGAAATTAACACAATGGCCAGCTGTCCCAGTGGACTGTTTAATAGCACACCTCTCTGCTACCTTGGGGCCTTTTCACGAATGAGCTGCAGGTTTGTGTCCGAGCAATATCTGAAGTTTCGTCTACTGACATACTTATTTGGATGAAAGTTCACTTCATCAGATATCAAATTTGTCAGAAATGTGTCATTCTGGTCAATTAGTCAAGTACGGAACTCACTATTAAATGCATGGATTAGACCAAAGAGAGGCAGTCTCAACCACAAGTTAAAAGGAGCAGTGTTAAACCTATATTTTCTACACTGGTGATCACATTTTAGTCTGCCGGGCACTAAGCTGACAGAGGTACCATTAATCCTGTCATCTGCTGTACGATCCACAATGTCCACACGCAAATGACACGAGGGGAAGTATTGCCAGACAGTGTATGTACTGATGTACTAGTTTCACTGTTAGAATCTAAATACTAGTAAGAAGTCATCCACAAAATAACCCTAATTGTGAGCCACTTTTACATCAGGTAGTTGCAGGAGGGCTTCTGAACACCGATACCAATTTGTGTGGAAGTTGTTATGCAGAAGAACCACACATCACAGTCACTAACTACGAATGTCACTGTAGCTGTTGAGGGACAGTGTGGGTAATTCCGTAACAGTGGATCCAGTAATTTACAGGAGTATTTTTCCTGCAGAGCAAATGGTAAAGGTCCAATACTGTGCAGATACTATACTGACTTTATCGATTAGATATGCGATGAACAGTTCAGTGTTATTGTCAGCATAGGCTGCAAAGTAAATTGCATCCAGTTACTGATAACAGTTAAATACAGCCAGAAAGATGATTAAAATTTGAGTACAGCTCTGTCCCTGTGGAATTTTGGAGTTCAAGATAAAAAAGAAATACTATATCATCTTTTGTCACTTACAAACTTCCAAATATAAAGTGATGGGCTGCTGTAATATTACAAATTGACAGCTTGATAAATAACTGGCAACCTATACTGGACAGATCTGTTTTTCCAAATGTGCAGTTCAACAAGATTATTAAGACTGCCATGTAGAGGATAAAATGTGGCAAAAGCTAGGAGAGGTTTTGTAGTTACTGAAACTATTGTCTTGTGCTTAATGAGAGCAAAAACAATCTACTTTTCTGAAGTACACACACTTTTCAATGCAATTTCTGATCCTGTAGAGATGATGGTGCTAAACTAAAAGTAAGACCTTTCTGCAGAATACCAGTTATTTGCAAAATCTCCTCTGAAAAGTAGGAAACAGTTTGAGTAGAACAATTCCCACTGGGGCAAACCTTCTGGACTCCCTATACAAGCGAGCAGCTATTAGTGTACATTAGGAAAGCCAAGCACAGCACTACACAGCAAGTACTTTGCTTCAAGTAAATTTCAGAATAATTTTTCAAAATAGTGTAATTATGAGCCAATGCAGTAATGTTTTCCTTCAAAATATAATATCTGGGTTGCTGCTAATCACGTCTCCAACCACCTGATGGCTAAGCAACCTTTGTGCAGTTTAGCATAAATGATTTAACAGCTCTACTGGTGAGAATGCAACGAATTCACTCATGATCCGAATCAAACGAAAGCCCAAGCAGGTTGACTACAATAAGGTTGTTACAGCAGTGGAACATCAAACACTATTAAAATTGAGCAGATATACTAGATCTAACATAAAATACTTTTCTTTCATTGGATGAATACTCAGTGTAACAGCTGACTACACAATAAGGTGACAAAAATCATGTGATACCTCCTAATATCGGGTCGGACCTCATTTCGCCCAGTGTAATGCAGGAACTACGTGACAAGTCGTAAGTCCCGAAAAGATGAATTGAGCCATGCTCCCCTATAGCGATCCATAAGTGTGAAAGTGTTGCCATTGCAGGATATTGTGCATGAATTGACATCTCTATTATGTTCCATAAATGTTTGATGGGCTTCATGTTCGGCGATCTGAGTGGCCAAATCATTTGCTCAAACTATCCAGGACATTCTTCAAACCAATTGCAAGCAACTGTTGCCTCGTGGCATGGTGCATTGTTATCCATACAAATGAAGTCCATGAATGGCTGCAAATGGTCTCCAATTAGCCAAACAACCATTTCCAGTCAATGATCAGTTCAGTGGACCAGAGGACCCAGTCCATTACATATCCTGCACACTCCATTATGGAGCCATCACCAGCTTGCACAGTACCTTATTGATGACATGGGTCCATGGCTTTGTGGGATCTGCACCACACTCAAACCCTACCATCAGTTCTTAACCAACTGAAATCAGGACTCATCTGACCATACCACAACTTTCATCATCTAGGGTTCAACTGATATAGCCACAAGAGGCACTGCAGGTGAAGTCATGCTGTTAGCACAGAACTCTCATACGTTGTCAGCTGTCACAGGCCACTAATGCCAAATTTCACTGCATTGTCCTAAAGGGTACATTTGTCATAGGTCCCACATTAATTTCTGTGGTTATTTCACACAGTGTTTGTCTGTTAGCACTCAAAACTCTACACAAACACCATTGCCGCTGATTGGTAAGTGAAGGCTGTCAGTCACTATGTTGCCTGTAGTGGGAGGTGCTGCCTCAAATTTGTTATTTTTGACACACTCTTGACACTGTGGATCTTGTAATATTGAATTCTCTAATGATTTCTGAATTGGAATGTCCCAGGCCTCTACCTTCAACTACCACTCCGTGTTCAAAGTCTTAATTCCAATGTGTGGACATAATCACTTCGGAAACCACCTCAGTGACTCACGTAAGTGCAAATGACAGCTTCAGCAATCCAGTGCCCTTTTATATGTTGTGTACGCGATACTATCGCCAACTATATATGTGCATATCGGTATCCCACAACTTGTCACCTCGGTGTATATTGCAACCCAAGTTACAACGTAATGTATTTATTTGAAATGTCAAATTATTTTGTTCATGCTCCGAGGATATATTACTATCTATTGCTTGCTCCAGTTATGGCTTCTAGTTCAATGGTAATTTTTTCTCTCTTTAATGAAAGAAATGAATCATTTAAATACTCTGAATTAAAATAATTACTGTATATAGTAAATGTAAATTCTGGGCCTCGAGATTAAAAATATAAACTCTAGAAATATCTTTTATAAGTTTGCGCGTTTTATAAGTTTGCGCGTTTTATAAGTTTGCGCGTTTTATAAGGTTGCGCGTTTTATAAGGTTGCGCGTTTTATAAGGTTGCGCGTTTTATAAGGTTGCGCGTTTTATAAGGTTGCGCGTTTTATAAGGTTGCGCGTTTTATAAGTTTGCGCGTTTTATAAGTTTGCGCGTTTTATAAGTTTGCGCGTTTTATAAGTTTGCGCGTTTTATAAGTTTGCGCGTTTTATAAGTTTGCGCGTTTTATAAGTTTGCGCGTTTTATAAGTTTGCGCGTTTTATAAGTTTGCGCGTTTTATAAGTTTGCGCGTTTTATAAGTTTGCGCGTTTTATAAGTTTGCGCGTTTTATAAGTTTGCGCGTTTTATAAGGTTGCGCGTTTTATAAGGTTGCGCGTTTTATAAGGTTGCGCGTTTTATAAGGTTGCGCGTTTTATAAGGTTGCGCGTTTTATAAGGTTGCGCGTTTTATAAGGTTGCGCGTTTTATAAGGTTGCGCGTTTTATAAGGTTGCGCGTTTTATAAGGTTGCGCGTTTTATAAGGTTGCGCGTTTTATAAGGTTGCGCGTTTTATAAGGTTGCGCGTTTTATAAGGTTGCGCGTTTTATAAGGTTGCGCGTTTTATAAGGTTGCGCGTTTTATAAGGTTGCGCGTTTTATAAGGTTGTGCGTTTTATAAGGTTGTGCGTTTTATAAGGTTGTGCGTTTTATAAGGTTATATGTTCACCAATCCATCCAACTGAATGATTTAAACAAAGTATTGAATTGTTTCCAAGCTGGTTTTTCTTTTACCTAAATTTTACTGGGCTGTTTCAAAGAACAGGTACATCTGTAAGCAGTCCCAACTTTGGCATAGTAATCAGTCATCATCATCAATAATCCATCCCAATTACTGTCGGGGCAAGGCAACGGCAAACCACCTCCATTAGGACCTTGCCTGCAGCATGTAGAACAAGATCCTTCCATCAGCTCTCGTCCCATTGCACGTAACATGGGGGGGGGGGGGGGGGGGGGGGGGGAGGAATCAGATAAATGAAAGAAGTATTCATGAGCAATGGTTACATCTAAATCTACATCTACATCTACATCTACATCTATACTCCACGAGCCACCTTACGGTGTGTGGCGGAGGGTACTTATTGTACCACTATCTGATCCCCCCTTCCCTGTTCCATTCACGAATTGTGCGTGGGAAGAACGACTGCTTGTAAGTCTCCGTATTTGCTCTAATTTCTCGGATCTTTTCATTGTGATCATTACGCGAGATATATGTGGGCGGTAGTAATATGTTGCCCATCTCTTCCCGGAATGTGCTCTCTCGTAATTTCGATAATAAACCTCTCCGTATTGCGTAACGCCTTTCTTGAAGTGTCCGCCACTGGAGCTTGTTCAGCATCTCCGTAACGCTCTCGCGCTGACTAAATGTCCCCATGACGAATCGCGCTGCTTTTCGCTGGATCATGTCTATCTCTTCTATTAATCCAACCTGGTAAGGGTCCCATACTGATGAGCAATACTCAAGAATCGGACGAACAAGCGTTTTGTAAGCTACTTCTTTCGTCGATGAGTCACATTTTCTTAGAATTCTTCCTATGAATCTCAACCTGGCGCCTGCTTTTCCCACTATTTGTTTTATGTGATCATTCCACTTCAGATCGCTCCGGATAGTAACTCCTAAGTATTTTACGGTCGTTACCGCTTCCAATGATTTACCACCTATGGCATAATCGTACTGGAATGGATTTCTGCCCCTATGTATGCGCATTATATTACATTTATCTACGTTTAGGGAAAGCTGCCAGCTGTCGCACCATTCATTAATCCTCTGCAGGTCTTCCTGGAGTACGTACGAGTCTTCTGATGTTGCTACTTTCTTGTAGACAACCGTGTCATCTGCAAATAGCTACCGATGTTGTCAACTAAGTCATTTATGTATATTGTAAACAATAAAGGTCCTATCACGCTTCCTTGCGGTACTCCCGAAATTACCTCTACATCTGCAGATTTTGAACCGTTAAGAATGACATGTTGTGTTCTTTCTTCTAGGAAATCCTGAATCCAATCACAAACCTGGTCCGATATTCCGTAAGCTCTTATTTTTTTCACTAAACGTAAGTGCGGAACCGTATTTCGCATTCAGTGTGTGCACTAGCCGGAAACATGATTATCCACTTAGAGCACAGTTTATGCAATGCCTGGATCACTGTCAAACACAACCTATGTTTCCATCCTGTGTGCTGTTAGCAGTTCGTGCAACGTTTGAGAGAGAGATTTTTAACATCCACAATTTGCATTTTAATCCGAATGCCACATTCACTGATGCTCATCAGCGAGGTTCTACGTGAATGTGTGGGCAGGTGGTGTTGGTTAGTGGTTAACTGGTCTAAGTCTCCCACCTAGCCATTAAATGGCATGCATTATTACAATCTCCTCACTAGAGCACTATCACAGTTGTTTGACGACGTGCCACTCACTATATAACAGCGCATGTGGCTCCAGCATGATGGGGTGCCAGCACATTTCAGTCATCCTGTGCATCAAGTCTTGAAGTGACAGTTTCCAGATAAGTGGATTGGAAGATTTAGTCCTGTACCATAGCCTACTCTATCTGATTTGAACCATCTGCACTTTGTGTAGGGAGAAATGTTCAATCTCATTTTCAAAACACCTGATGAATCAGCAGAGGAGCTCATTGCCAAGATACTAGCAGTAATAGGAGAAATGAAGGGCACTTCTTTGGACTGTGTTATACAGAACATAACCTACTGGCATTACCTTTGTTTACAAGTCAACTGAATTAATTCTCTTATGTTAATGTTGTTGTCTCTTGGCAATGAAGAATTAAAAATTGTCTGTGTTACTTTTCTGTAAGTAAGATTTGGGTTCTTATAAAGGTGCCTCTCAGGGAAACACAAAAAGTGTTTTACATGTCCCATGCAACCTCTCAGGGTTTGTAGTTTAATTTTCGTCCCGAGAAAATTTTCTGTACTAGTTTTTAAAAATCTTAAAGGAAAAGTATCTACTGCACAATTATTGTCAGCAGAAATTCTAGCAAAGTAGTTTACAAACATGACATGAAAAAACATATGTTTAAGAGTGAAAATGTCTGTTCTTAACAACCTTATTTTTCTTTCATGTATTAGATCACTCAGTTACTAAACTTAATAGTATGAAAAGATACATATATACCAAGCAACTGGCATGACCACAATGTTGCACGATTAAGAGAATTGTTTCCTGTTCGTGGGTTTTAAATATTAGAAAAATAAAAATACACGACAGCATTACTAGATTTTATTACTTTGACTAATTGTGACATGAAAATGTGCAGTTTTGTGTCTTTAATATATACAATCTGTGCTGTTCATCTGGGAACTATGGCTACAAACTATGCTGAAACATGTATTCACTTTATACTGGTAAATATGTGCAAACAAATATGGATTTTAGAAATACTAAGTATAATGAAGTATAACAATTTTTGAAAACAAGTGGTCTATAACATTTCTAATCTATTTCCTTCCTTTGATTTTTGTCTTTTTTAACTTTATGCTGTCACCATCTATAACAAAAATAGCTAAATTAAAAAACACTCAATTTTAACAACAACAAAATTAAAAATGTTATCAATTCATTAGCTTCCTCTGTGCTTTCCTCACTACAATATAATTTTGCTGTGTGTGTGTGTGTGTGTGTGTGTGTGTGTGTGTGTGTGTGTGTGTAAGATCAGTTTAAGGAGACTTACAGGTAAGGACAATTTTAAGAAATATCACTTATACAACTACCACATAGTACACTCATAAAGATGACAACCAGACTACTCAGTTAATATGCTACTGTTATCTTGAATCTGTCACACTTCCACGTTCTAAATAATGGTCCTGCTTATGGAAAATAAATGCTACTTGCTGCAGTATCTTCATTTATGGACTGCACCAGATGAGTCAACCTGATTGTGGCATACTAGATGTACCTTGCAGTATAAACTTGTAAATTCGTCCTTTGGGCAGTAGATAGTATTCACTACTGCTCAGAAAGACGAGCTTACAACTTTACACTTCCACCAGGAGTGTCTTCTATATCCATCCCTGAAACAAACCAGATCAAAATTTTTCCATTGCTTGACAAAAGTTCATAATTTATTAGAAATGTGTTACAATATGGTCTCTAATACTAAGTACAATTCATTACACACAAATTTATTATGTTTTGAATTATTTGTTCATGCCATATTCATTTCATCAAATAGAGGGGGGGGGGAGAGAGAGAGAGAGAGAGAGAGAGAGAGAGAGAGAGAGAGAGAGAGAACACTATCTTCCCTTGAATTGGCATATTTTTTATACAACATTATGTTGCTATACCCAAATATCTTTCTGATTCAATGGAAGATATTCTGTTTGCAAATGTCCTATGCTTACCTAAGTAACAGGAAAACTATTTTTTTTACATGATTAATCATTTACCTACAATCTGAGAACATCTTCAATATGCATATTAACAAAATCACTATCTCCAATCAACATAGTAACTTTTCTTACTGTGCTCTTTTACTTTCCCATAAGCTAGTACAGCTACAACTGTTTAACAACTTTGTTCTAATAATGTGATGGAATAGAACTACCACAGGTTAAATACCACTACAGTTAATATACAGATACTTATTATTTCATGTCAATAAAAGTTTGTAAGACATGTTTATTATGAAGTGACAGTAACTATTGAAAGCAAATTATAAACAACTGACTACCTGTATACAAGCTTAGGCTGTTCTACACTTGAGGGGTTTATTCCATTGTCTATTTTAAAGTTGCTGCACCCAAAAATGGAGAAATTGCTTCTACATCAAACAATATCTCTACAACAAATATACATCAAGCAGTTTTACTTTTATACTGCAGCCTTGTTCAAATCTATCAATGTGACAATCACATACTCACATTTCTCAATGTGAAAGGATTTCAATGTTAAGTATCTATACGTGTCTACTACATTTCTCCTTTCTTAGAGGGATCTAAGTCCTTTTTTTGAAAATCTTTGTTTTGCCACTTTGTGATAAGAACATAGGCCAAAACCCAATCGCAATTAATACACAATGAACCACTCTTTAATGAACATTTCTGAATGTTTTGCTTAAAAAGTCAGTAAGTAAAAATCTCATAACTGTAATATTCTCTACAGTCATCAAACTAATGAGGGGAACCACACAAAAATATGAACAGCACAGTTTTAGAATACTAGTGCAAATTTTACTACCACAGATTAACTTGGCTATAGTAACCACTAGCACATATCTACAACCACTGAGCCTACTGATATGGAAGTTTTTCCTATGGTTACTGTAATTTGAAATGTCTTTAAATTACATTGCCACTAATACTACCAAAAATCCTGGAAACTCCTTAACAGATTTCTAACACAACAGTTTTTTAAATATTGTTCATGAAATGTGTGACATTTACTTTATGTAGTACAAATTATGTTTGGTCAAAGACAAAAAGTGACATTTAGATACTCAACCACATTAGATGCCAAACAATTATTTTAATGCCCATGGTAGCAAGGTATTCAAAAAACTGACTGACGAAAGACTGACTCATGCCCATGAATAAAAACAAATTCATTTGCCTGGCCATGGTCTCTATAGTAATAGTCCAACAAATTTAAGTATTTTGGATCAATCTATGCAACTATTAAATAGGCACATACATTTGCTTTACCAAATGCATTTTGTTTTACTGGACAAACATCATCTGCAGTGTGAAATCAAGTTTTTTTTACAATTTTGTTTTTGTTGATTATTTAAAAACAGCCCCTTGCACAAGTTATCTAAGTGTGGTTCTTTGACTTACTGCATCTTCATCTGTTTTTATCTGGAAGTGTTATCTGCATACAAATTTGGCATGCTATTTCTGTCTTTGGCACTGGCATTTTTGGCCTATTTTAATTTTCACTTGCTTTGCTTCATATTTCCTCATGGAACACAACTAAACAATGTGCCACTATTGCACATATGTTTTTACACTTCCCTGAGGAAACATGTATCTATATAACTTCATGTGTTTAGTGCTGCCAACATTTGTTACATTTAATGCTCATTTCATCTGAAAATGTTCTCATTACTTACAGCAGTACAGCTTTAATTATATGAATGTGAGGAAGAGAGAGCTTGGAAATTACTGATCTACACAGAGAGGAGGAAGAGTGTTGAAAGATGAGTACAAGGTGGGGAGGAGGAGAATGATTTGTATAGTGTTTGATTCCAATTTTTATATGGCCATTAGGTACACGTTAACATTGTGTTTGTGCAATGTGTGTATGGCAATTTTCTTGACACATGAGAATGTTTGTTCTAATGATTTCAATTATACATATATTCTTTTCTCATTTGCTTGGCCTATGATTTTTAGCTAAATGTAATCTGCAAATATTAGATGGCATGTACTGTATTTTCAAATCCTGATGTGTTCTTTACACCTTATGTCAAAGTTTCTACCAGGCATTACAATTGATATAGTGAAGGCAGCAGATGGTGAAACAGGTGAAAAGACTGGTACAACTCTTTGGATGTCACACAACAAACTGATTTTAATTGATGAAAGGAGAAAATATAAAAACACAGAAAATTAAGCAGGAAAAAAGGGAATACAACTGTCTAAAAAATGAGACTGGCAGGAAGAGCAAAATGGCTAGGAGACAACTATGGCTATATAAGCCTATTTCACTAGGGGAAAGACACACACTGCCAACAGGAAAAACAAAAGAAGCCTTTGGCGAGAAGAGAAGTGGTTGTATGAATATCAAGAGCTTGGATGGAAAACCAGTACTAAGCAAAGAAGGGAAAGCAGAAAGGTGGAAGGAGTATGTAGAGGATCTGTACAAGGAAGACAAATTTGAAGGCAATATTATAGAAATGGAATAGGAATATGAAGATGAAATGGGAGATACAATACAATGAGAAGAATTCAACAGAGCACTGAAATAACTAAGTCTAAACAAGGCTCCTGCAGTAGACAACATTCCATCAGAACTACTGATAGCCTTGTGAGAGCCAGCCACAATAGGCTAAAGAGCCTCAGACTTCAAGAAGAATGTAATAACTCCAATTCGAAGAAAGCCGGTGCTGACAGGCATGAATATTACCAACTATTAGTTTAGTGAGTAATAAGAAAACATCAGAAATAATTCCATTAAAGAGCTTACAGTTATTTGTCCAATTCAGAATACACACTGCACTCTAGTGGTGCCAAATGCTGGTGGACAGTGTCCACCCATGTGGCCACACTATATCCCACCTTGCACCAATGATCTACAAGCACATGTTGCTGTACTGCTTTGGCAAGCATAATATTACTTATTTATTGTAGTGCAAGTTTCTGTGAAAAATATCTGTAATAAACCTATTACAGAAAGTGCAGTACCATCTGTGTAACTACTGTTCACACAGCATGTGACAAAGAGCACTGGAGTATATTATCATCACACTTAAAATTTACATATAAAGAAAGAATGCCACTTAAGCCTGCAGTACTTTTTTGGTATGATAGCATGCAGGCTGCCCTCATTGCACATATCACACAGAGTTGAATACTGCTCCCACTGAGGTGCACAGGAATATACTGCATACATGCCCCTCTGTCAAATTGTAGGTTGACAGAGTTAAAAATCTACTGGTTGAACTAATAAACTCTTCTGTCACTAGAGGTCACTTTAGGTGTAAAATTTTGTCTTTGTGAAGAAACTGTCACTAGACATGGTATTAGGAGTAAAATTTTGTCTTTCTGAACAAGTTAAAGAACTCACACACTTGATCCAGCTGACAGTTGCCATCATGATTAATAAAATCACCAGCCAAACTTATTTCCACAGATTCTTCAGTAACCAAATTCTGAAAGGGTATCATCTTCATGATTTTAGTGGTAGAATACTCCAAAGAATGTCCCATTGATAAACAATGCTCAGCTATGGCTGACTTACAGGTTTGGTAAAGGCAAGTGTGGCGATCATGCTCCAACATTTCATTTTATCCTTGTGTGTGGTCTGACAAATACTGACACTTTGCAATACTGACACAATTAATCCTTTAATGAGACGAGAAGAACACAGGTCTTTCTTTGCAGGTGGCTGCAACATTACTTTACTGTAATGGCTTTTCAGGATTCCACCTAGCTTACAGAAATATTGACCATATATGGGAGGAACACCCTGAACTTTAACATTATTCTCTTTATCTTGCAACTGGTCATGTTTAATCTTTGTTAAAACTATACTAACGTAATGAGAAGAACAATTTTCTTTGAACACTGATTGTAGGTGTTCAAATTCTTCGTAACCCTGTCTTCATTAGATTCAAGATGTGTCTAGTGCATCAGTGCAAGAAGGATGCCCACAGTCTGTCAGAGGTTTTGACAGATCTCTGTAACTAAAAATCTATATGTGAGGTCTGAAGGAAACTGAATGCCTAAATGACCCATTCACTTTCCAACTAAAACATCTAAAAACAATAGACACCCACCTATTTCCATTTTCATCAAATTTAATATTCTTGCAGTTTAAATTCAGAAGTCCTAAAAATCATGTTATTATTCTTCTCCATGGGGTTCCACTAACAGTGCTATTCTCGTATCACGAAAAGACTTAAGTCCTGATGACACTCTTTCACATCAGATTCAACAGTTCTTGAACTTGCATCCACCAAGACAGTATTATGCACTTTTGTTATGAAGAGGGTGTATGTATATGAATTGCTCCTCAGCAGTACATCCATTGCAGCTGGCATTTATAGCCAAAAACTGAGACATCTTGCAATTGCAATCTGAGGAAATCAACTAAAGAGTGCTACGACTGCTGATATTGCAAGATAATGCACAGCCAGCCTCTGCTGATTTGACAGAAGCAATTTTCCAGGAGCTTGGTTCACAGATCATTTTTCATTGGATTTATTCTCCTCCAATGTTAACCTTTATCTTTATTGAATGACTATCAAGAACTCATTTCTGGATGCAAAAGCACTTCACAAACTGGGCTTGACAATATCACTCACTCCAAACCAGTATATTTCTACAGGTATGGAATCAAAACAATATCTGGGTGTTGTCAGACTGTTGTGGATAATATGATACAGTACAGTTGACTAACTTCTGTTATTTTTATCTGTTGTGTAAAATTAGTTAACGAACATCACTACAAAAATATGCTCTGTACTAATACAAGTTACAACTTATAACAATACCTCTATGCTGAATAAATTCTATTTTAATAAAACAAAGTATCAGCAATATGAGCCCGACCAAAATTTCATTGTTGAATAGTGGTAAGATGTTATACATATATTCTGAACTCTAAACATTCTGTCTCTACGTGCAAAACCTAGATAATATTCAAATATTATTTCAGTACTAATACTGAAGTACGTAAATCCCCTACAGGGACTACAAGTCCACAAAACCCTGATAAGTTATTCAATGCAAAGCACTGATTGATAAAATATGTATTAATGGGAAAAAGATGAGTAGAAGCAGAAAAGTTCTTCACTTTCAAAGTTACACGGTACTGAAATCAAAGACACAAGACTAATGATCAGTTTTCTTACAATATCTTATTACATTTCAATTTGGCTGCATGAAGCTCAGTCACAGAAGTGGTATAAAACTAACCAAGTGGAACGGATAGCTAAGGCAGCCTCGAAACACAATGTTACCACTGAGACAGTGAACCCCTGCTTCAAAGAAGCACTCTACTGCCATAGGAACATCTAAGACAATTTGCACTTTAAAATGTTAAATTAGCTTTTTGGATGGAAAACCAAAAAATTACAAACTAAATGTCACATTAGGTAAGAATCATTCAGTATATTTAATTGAAATTCGCGCAGTCTTTATTTTCAGTAGCTGCCATAATTTTTTATCTTTCCTGTCTCAAAGATAGTGCAAAGTATATTTTACCTGATGCAATTCATATTTTTAAAGGCTTCACCAGTAGTTATATTGTAAACATTATGAACAAACAACACTTTTTATTCTTTAACAATAATATAGGGAAAGACATATTGCTACGTATCACGAAGGAGAAATATCAAGTTGCAGGCAGACACGATTAAGATGCACTTACATAAAGTTTTCAGCCACAGCCTTCATCAGTAAAAGACATTCATACCTTTCACATACACAAGCAAGCACATTTCATGCACACAAGACTGTCAACTCCAGCACCTCAGGTCGGAATGCAACTATCACATGGGATACAAGCAGCAATCTGAACGGAGTGGGGAAGAGAAGGGGAAAGGAAAAGTAGTGTACAGGTGGGGAAGAGAGACAAATGCTGTCTGGTGGAGTTGGCAGGGACTAGACTGCCAACAAGCGCAGCATCCGGAGGTTATGGGGCAGGGAAATGAGGAAAAAAAAAAAGGATCAAAAACGGGAGGAGTGGGGAAAGACAGGCATATGCATTGGCAGAGGGCTGCAAATAAACATGGTGGCAGATAAGAATGCAGAGGAAACTATTGGGTGGAGGATGTGGGGACAGTATGTTACCACACATGGAAGCCAGGATAATTACAGGAGTGGAGAATGTGTTTTAAGGGTAACTCCCATCTGCAGAGCTCAAAAAAGCTGGTGGTGTAAGGAAGGATCCAGATAGCCTTCGCAGATGGGAATTATCCTTACAAAACATTCTCCACTCCCGTAATTATCCCGGCTTCAACGTACGGTAACAGTTTCCCCACATCCTCCACCCAATAGTTTTGTCACCATTCTGATCTTCCACACAATGTTTATTTACAGCCCTCTACCAATGCATCTGTCCATCTTTCCCTGCTGCTCCCCTTTTTGCTCCTTTTTTCCCCACCTCCCTGCCCCACAACCACCTGACGCTGTGCCTGTTGGCAGTCTAGTCCCTGCACAGTCCACCAGACAGTGTTTATCTGTCTCCCCTCCTGTACACTACTATCCCTTCCCCTTCTCCATCCCCTTCAGATTGCTGCTTGCATCCCACACGATAGTTGCATTCCGGCCCAAGATGCTGGAGTCGGCAGTCGTGTGTGCATAAGATGTCCGTGTGTGTGTGTGTGTGTGGGGGGGGGGGGGGGGGGGTGTTTACTGATTAAGGCTGTGGCCAAAAGCTTAGCTTCATATAAGTGTCTTAGTTGTGACTGACTGCAACTTAACGTGTCTAGATCACAGTAAGTAGCAATCTGTCTTTTCTTACAATGTTGATAATCCCACCTGAAGTTTCCACTGTTTGAATTTCTATTCTTTTATTATTATACACTTTAAAACAATTTTTACAACTCTCATTAGCACTACTTCCAAACCAAAAGAACACAAATAAAAAGCAACACAGCACTGATTAAAAAACAAGAATACCCACAGAAAAATTTCAAAACGTACGAATAACAAAGTTTCAAATCAAGAACATTAACACAATGCTGACAGTAATATTCTGAATATATCATTAAATTGTCATTCAGTTTATGATAATCAAAATATTGAAAAGTCATCTCATTATGGCTACAATTTAACCACTGCTGACGTTTTACCAAGAGCAGCAAAAAGCTTTTGATCAATGAACTCTTCAATCTAAAATACACTTAAGAGAGATAATCCAAAATGAAATAAGAGGTTCACCAAGCAGAGCACAGGATAGATTTTCTATCCAGCACCACATAGTTGGCATGGTTTGGTCGTAATTTAGTTCTTGATCGTTCAATGCCCTTATCCTATCAAAACACACATAGGCGAAGTATCAAGGTGTAATTATTACAATAGACTTCTATGGTAAGTAGTACTCTACTTCCAATTGCGTATCACTGTCACCAACACTAATTTTAAGGTGACAAAAGAACCAGTTCCGAACTACGCTTACTGTTTTATTCATTGCCACATGAATTTTGTGAAGTGTTGGGTCAAATTAATTATAAATGAATGCACACATCTGCAAACCTCTTCACTGTTTTAGGAGATTATCTCACTCCTTAACACCAAGTTGCTCATTTAAATTATTACTAGAATAGAAGTAGGACTCATTCTGCTAAAGGGCTTAATGACAAGACCTTAAATAATAAAATAAAAAATTGAGTTTTGAATGGCTTTTAAAACATTGTACTTTGATTGTATGTTCTGATATACAGATCCTACTAACCCGTGATACAAAACTACCACCAGGGGGTCACTGATAATGGAATTAAACACCAGACTTAATTCCTTCCAGTGTGTGGAAAGCATTAACACCTATATACCCAACACACAACAGTCCCCTTACATGCTACGTAATTGTTACTGTATGCCCTATGCTTACACCTACCTGCAGACAATTTAATTTCTTCTCCAGCAGATTGTGAGCTCAATAAAATGGAGGTATTAAACAAGAGTTGCAGTCTATCACTATCTGTAGCTACAGTTTGACTGGGATTTTGCTGCAATCATGGGACTTGGCACTACAGCCACCTATACTCCTAGTAACGCTATGTTATAGTGAGTTCTGGCCAAAGCTCACAAGTCTAATTCTAACTGCAACAAAAAATTTCTCATAACGTTATGGGAGAGCATTACATCAGGTCTAAGACATTTGACCCCATCGCTAATGCCTGTAAACAAATCTAAACATCCAATCCGCTTACCAACCTCATCTCTTAACTCACAGGATTCACTGAACCCCCACCTCTTGTTCCACTGAAGAGAAATCACATCTCCACTACTAATTTAAAACTGATCAGGATAAAACTACTCTCTCAATGAGCTTCAATAGGCTCATAAATACTTTACATTGTATGTCACAAGAACTCAAAGCTGGTAACTGTTTCCGATATCGATTCAGAGGTTTACCCCGAACATAAGGAATAACCTGTTTTTCAACTTTTGCATTCCTCATTACAGAGACATGAGAACACCATTTCCATGTTCAATTAATACACTGGAGCCAGGAGTTTAAACAACATTAAACAAATCCAGACTACTGAAGACAATGAAGTTGTGGCCCTCTGGTATCTGCAGCAAAAATTACTCATTCAATAGCTCAGTAATGTGCTCTGACGTGAACTGCTACTTTGTCACTATAATAAATCAGGAATGATTTAATATTAGAAGCTTCCTGTTATCAGCATTTTCTGACTGTATTCTGCTACTTCTCTTAGGATAAAGTGAATGACTAACAAATACAGATATTCAGTCAAGCAAACATCGAAAATTTCCGTATTTCAGCTCCAACATTAAAAAAATAGTGGAAATAAGTGACAGAAAAGCTATGAGCAAATGACTAAACCATAATAATAATTCATTAAATATGTCTCATTACAGCTGAAGGCTGATGATTATCAAAAGTTTGTTTTCCAGTCTACAGAACTGCAGTACGAACTTTGACTTTTCTTAATATTTCATTACTGAATTTTGCATAGGTCTTTTGAATGGCATTAGAGAGGAGAAAACACAGATTAAATATATCACTTTTCCAACATCATTTGAACCTACTGTTACACTTTCATTCATACCGAGAAACAAGTAATTTAGCAAAAAAAGTACTGAGGTGCCAATGACTAAAATTCTCTTATTACTGTGGTGGTAGCTAATGCAGACAGAAAAGCTGATCAACACAAAGAAAGAAATGTGAGCAATTTTAATTTATGCCTAAAACCACCTTCTTGGAGTAAAAAAAAAAATTCTGTGTTGTCACCTACTACATAAGAATAGTTACAATATTTCATCCAAATTACAAGAACATATCTAATGAATTTAACAGGATAATTGAACATCACTCTCAGTGGTAAGCTGATGATTACAGAGATGCCATACATTTGCTGTGATGCTACCCCCTCACTATTCCACCACAAAGAAATTCTTTAATAGCTCTCCACCCAAGTGCCGCTGCAAAAATCAAATGGAGGCAGCTCGGCAAGGCCAACTATTACTGAATTACCACTGTGAGGCAAGGAGTGCCAACAGGTCTGATAAATGAGGGCAAATACACTCATACAACCACAGCCATCACATCAAAGGCACAGGCACAAGTCTAAGTGCAGGCACATGTTTAGTCTAACATGTTTCAGTGTAACCACAACAAGCTGATCGATGATGGCCAGCATGCTACCTCCTTGCTGATAAAAACAAGATGCAGCCAACCTAATGCTTACCACAGCTGTGGTAGGCCACTGCCACACATTGGATCACCGTGGATGAAAATACTGGTATACGGCCAGCCCTCCTACATTAAAAGCCACAGCAGACTATCTGCAAGCTGCCACCTCCACACTGTGGCACATCCACACAGCCTCCTGTCTGACTAGCTTCTGCTGTGGTCTTGTTCAACCCATGATAGATGACTAGGGCCTAGTCCTCATGACAACCAGCATCCAGGGACACAGTTGGCAGTCTTCACCTAATTCACCTAACCACGTGAAAATCTGCCTTTGAGAGTGCTGAGGTGGGAATCGCGCTGTACTACGGGATGTTCGGTAGCATTAGAAGTAGATGATACTGCCTGTTCTTTTCATTATTATAGACCGGATAACACAAAGATAATGACCTTTGAGTTTAATAGTATCTTAATAAATGTTTGAGTTTTAAACGTTCAAGTAATTTTTTCAAATCCACACCTGTAAAAATCTACAGGTCTGGTATTAGAGACAGGTCAAGCCAAGTTTGAAGTCCATTTTCTCTCAGAAAGGATTTTCTTGATAAGTCACTTAATAAGGAGTGAGAAAGGGTCAAATCAGCTGTATGCACGTAGGTGTTATCATGCAATAGCAGCACTTATTGCAGTCTTCTTGGTCAATTTTCTTAGTGTGTCATCTCCAAGTGTTTCAGTAGTTGGCAACATCAGCAACAGACAGTTGTAGGGAGCTGTTTGTAGTTGCTGATTGGCCTTTGTTTGAAGACATCTTTGAGCCAAGTCATTAATTTCTTTCTATAAAGATAAGATGAAGGCACTATATATTAATACTATTATTAATACTGAATAGGGAATGCATGATTAATCCACTGCTAACATTCAAGCCGAAACAAATATTTCCACAAATTTAATTTTACTGCTTTGAATTAAAGCATGTAGTTCCACTACACCTGAATTTTGAACCTTGACCTTTTAACGACTGTCGCACTAAGGTTTAATGTTCAAAGTTCATATTTCGCAAATACCCATATTAAAGTCTGACAGCACACAAATTTCAAATACATTTTAAAAACACTCAAAAGATCGTACATTTAGGACAAGTAAAAATACACAGCTTGGAAGAGGGGGGGGGGGGTGAGGACTAGATTGATGGGGAGATGGGGATGGTGAGTGAACAATGGTATCTAACTCATGAGCCAAGCTACAATCCAGAAGACAATCTCATAAACTGATAGGAAATTTCAGGGCAGTAGCAACATATGTCTACTTACTGGAAAACGTGCACACACTGCTCGTCCACCAAAACAAACTTTAAAATGATAGGACAGTAGGAAACACCACTTAGCTAATAAATAAACAAATTACAAATATCCCATGTACAGAAGACACTGCTTTGTTTTGATGTAGAGAACACGTATGGCAGTATTTCTTTAAGACCATAAAACAGACACTCAGCTGTCTCAAGAACACAAATAACTATTTAATAACAAAAAAAATATTTTAGCACTTTAAAACTATCTCCTTGGAAACCAAACCCACAAAATCACTATACCAATAAATAACTTCAAAACCCTCTCTTCATCCAGAGACACAGCAGATGTACAACAAGCATTCATTAACATAATATTTTTTTTAGATAAATTTAACATCTAAGCTAGTAGCAGAGTTGGTAACACTACACACAAAAATGCAGACATGTTTAGTCAGAGACATGTAAACAAAACATTTATGTGTAACAGTAGTAGAATATTTTGTTGCATGTTAGGTCAGAAAATGTGTACCAGTGAAAGTGAAAATAGGACACAAAGACTGACACTAAAGACAGGAATAGCTGACAAATATGCACATAAATGACACTTCTGGATGTGTGGAGAAAATAGATGAAATTGCAGTGAGAGCCATACTTCGACAGTTCATTAAACAACTTCTTTCTAGATTCACAACCAAAACCGGAATTGTAAATGTGTTTCATCCTGGCCCCAGCTGTTTCAACTGAAGAAAAAAGAATTGTGTATGAAGGAATCAAACAGATTCAAAACACCAAGTGAAATTGAAATATTCTAATGTGTTTGTTGCCCTCACTGAAAAATATGGGGTAAAGTTGAGAACTGTTGCAAACAGTGGAAAATGAAGAAACTTGAGAGGTTTTCATTTACACAAACCTAAATACAGGATTTTTCCCCAACTGTCAATTCAAAGGAACAAAATGTGAGATTTCCGTAAACAGAGATATTTGGGCATTTTTTTCCATGAACTTTTGATTAATGAGGAAGCATATCATGAGCTTCAGCCAAAGGCACAGAAACGCAGCACAATTTATACTTATCTCTAAGGACTGTAGTGCAGTAGAGATTAGTTACCAATGTGATACCATGCTAGCAAACCATTTACACCATTAACATGGCAGAGATATGAGTGAAGAAATGACTAATGGTGATTAATGGCTGAAGTCACTAACAGGAGTAAATTATCAAAATAGATTCTAATAAACTAGTGGGATTTCTACAGACATTCAAGAATTTGTAATACGATCATTTTTGTAAGTAACGGTCACCAAAACACATTGCAACCTGAAAACATCAGATCATATTGGCAATATATGGGATTTAATCATGGGCATAAATATAACTATGGAATGAGCAATGTATATAAAAAAATTGTCATGACGTATTTGTTGGCTTCATCAACTCTCAATCAAACTATCTACCTTCTAATCCAATTATGTGCCTATGCTCCATATCAGTCAGGCACCACAAACTCTTGCAAATAAGTCTAGCATACAATACAACGCAAAACACTGTTTTCCTTAATGGATCATCATCTCTTTCACACCAATTTAGATCTAATAAACAACATGATCTATGCCAGCCTCCATTAGAAATTAATGATTTGTTATAAGTAACATCTGATGACATGTGAAACTGGCATACACACACAAAATCATTCCAGAAACTGCCTGCATAACACAACACTACACTTGTGGTGTTTACTGGAGCTGAGCAGTACATCCATGCCACTGTAAATTTCAGTGAGTAACGTCACAAAAGCTTAAATCTCTTCTGAGTGCGCTTATACACAAGGCATAGAAGGATTCTTTCAACAACATAATTAGGACAGGGATACCTAATTCAATATTTGTTCAAAATAATTCTCTCTACACAGGTGACAATCAAGTTACAATTAATAAAGACTGCCAAGGGCCCAAGTATCTCAGCAGTTTGACATGACAAGATCCCAATGCTCAAAACATTATGAGAAATATAAACAGGTACAACAGATCAAGGAAGTCAAAAAAGGTGTTAAAATCTGGCAAAGAAGAGCATGTAGTGAACAGTGAGGAAAGATGGAACTGAAGTAAAAAAAAAAAGAGAGGAAATGGACTAAGGTCAATATTAGAGTTCTATATTCTTATTAATTTCATTACAACAGTAAGAGATTTTTTATATAGAAGGCTCATTTTCTCATAAATATTCAAAATAATTCAATGTAACTTTCACCAAACATACATTACTTGCTCTTACACTTTCTAAATTTTTATTTTAAGGTTTTCTGGACAACTGACAATTTTAATATAAAATACTGAATAATGGCGTGAGTAACAATTGAGTAGTTTAAATTTTATTTCACATTATTAATCAACTAGTAAAGACCAACTGGAATGGAAAGAATTGGGAACATATTACCATGTCCAAAGCATACTGGAATATGAGTAACTGCGGAGGATGAGTTAATGTTTGGGCAATGGATGAACATCAATGCATACCTCCACAGTAGCACCTCCACAGTAGCATCAATCACCAGCAATGTTATCATATAGAAATAATGTAGGAATATATTCAACTTGCATACAGTGAGGTGGGTGTGAAGTTCAGTTCAGATGGATGACAATGCCTACCTCTGTTGGTGATATGTAAATTATGAGAGGAAAATGAATCACAATAACCATACAATCTGTACTTCTGAACATCTACTCGCAGTTCATAACCCACGCAAAAGTCCCTAACCTAACGCAAGTTTTTTTAGATTTAATTTTGGCAATGTAATCCGATCTGCACTCCAACATTGAGATACTACTCAATTCAGGGATTTGTGTGCTAATCTTTAATAATATTTGTGGAATACATCAGTAGTTGGAGGAACTTAGACATATTAAAAGCCTTAATACATAGTGTTATGTAGTCAAGTTCTTAATCATCTTTAATAGTGTGCACACTGTCAATGTAAGTAAGACAGCTGGAATACTAATAAGCTATAAAAGTAATTTTTTAATGTGACACTTTTGCAAACTGCACTCTTTAATTTCCTGAGGAATCTCTTACGTGTTTAGAACAAGTTCCAGATATGCAAGAGGTACCTTTACATCAGTTTGAGAGACTTTGACAGAGCATAGCACTCATGTATGAAACATATGAAAAACTACTTTATGTTCAATATACAAAAACTTTAAAATATGGGAACTTTATTATCAGTAACACCTGAAAGTTTCAGCAATTTTTGTATCCTCTGGAGATATTATACAGTAACTCCATATTCTGTGCCACATCTCTAGAATATTATTGTCATCTGAAACTATTTCTATGATGATGAAAATGTAAAATGAGCAAGGTGTGGAGATCATGGAATCATCCCACAGCCATCCATTCCAAAATCTCCAAGTTAACTGTTACAAAAGGGGTTGAGGCACACTTCTGAAGGATCTGCCACATCTCTATCAACATACAGCTGTTGACTGTCAGATCCATCACAGAACCAACACATGCGACAACTCCACAAATAACAACACATGCATTGAAGCGTTTAGTACTGCATCGCCAGATTGCAAATTCTAACCCAGACCAGACCTTCAGCTGCACTACAAACCAGTATGTCATCACAATCTACAATGCAAAAACTAATACAGATGAGAAGAAATATTGGCCCTGTTCTGTTTGCACAAATTTGAAGTAATGCACTACAGAATTACTATGCAGGAGACAAAGCTGATGTGTACCAATAGATTCAGTTGGCCAAGATTTTTATTTGTTCATGTAAGAATATTTTGGATGCTGGTTTATTGTTCCATAATACAGTAGTACATGTATACAGCAACTCTAGGAAGCATATTTGATGAGAAAAGAGCAGTGAAGTATTATGTGTGAATACATGTAGGAGAAGGAGGTTGGAATATCAGCAATATTAGGAAAAGGATAGATTGCTACTCACTGTGAAGATGGCCCACCGAGTTGCAGACAACCATATCAGAAAGACTGTTACACACAGTAATGCTTTCAGCCAAAATCTTCAGCAAAGGGAGGGTGCACGCACACATTCCCACAGGCAAACACACCACAAGCACATATGACTGCTACCACTAGCAGCTCCAACCGGAGCTCCAGTCAGAGCTGCTGGTACTAGTGGTCACGTGTGCATTAAGTGTGCTTGCTTGTGTGAGCTCCTCTGACCCATGACAGCAAAATGGCATGCATAAACCACTCATCAAAGTCTAGTGTGTTTACCAAGTGGTGGCAGGGGAACACGCATATAAAGGCACAGAAATGTTTAAGCTTTCTGAACCAGTGGCTTCTTCAGGCAGAAGGGTTGAAGTGTAAGTAAAGTACTTGTGTGAATTTGAAGAGTTCAGAAAAATCACTCAGAACCCTGGGCTGGTTGAGATTTTCCAGATGGGATGACAAGGAAAGACTGCACCCAACAAAATTTGAAAACCTGAGAGCTTAAAGGTGGAAGACAGGGCAATGAACAATACAGAGATTACTGAGAGAACCTCATGCATGAGTAAATAAGAGTGGAAAGCTAAGTATATTGTCTGTGGTAGAGGTAGGTGGGTGGGGCATAGATACTCCAAAAAATAAAAGATATAGGAAACTGAAAGGGAGGGATGGAGGAGGGAATTTCTTTAGTTTTTTTTATATCTTATTTTCTGACCTGTCTATCTCCCCCCCCCCACCACCAACTCAACAATAAACTCAGCTTTCTATGCTTATTAACTCGTGGATGTTGTTTTGTCAGTAATCTCTATATTGTGCATCACCTTATCTTCCACCATTAAGCTCTGAGATTTTCAAATCTCATTTGGTGCAGCCTGTAACAATCCGTCTTTCTTTCCCTTCCCATCTTGTAAGCCACCACTAACCCCCAGGGTTCTGGACAACTTTTGCGATCTCTCCCCATTTCCAAAACCTCGCCATTCCTTTCCCTTCACTCTTCTTCCTTCGTCTTCAACCCTTCTGCCAAAAGAAGGAACCACTGGCCCAGATGCCTTGAAAATTTCTGTACTTTTAAATGTGTGTCCTCCTGCTGCCACTTGATGAGTAAATTTTTTTATCTACCCAATTACATCATAAAACAATAACTACTTATATGCTCATAGCATTATGTTCACTGGATTCGCCATCTCAACTTTTTCAATCTAATTTGGACCATCTCCCACATTACAGATCAATTTGTCGGCATAATTAATATTCTCTTTCGTTGGCTGTCAATTCACTACCAAACTGCCTCTCTCCATCATAACTTAGACATCACACTATGCTACAGATCAGTCTGTATCCACAATCCAACTGACTCAAAATTTTGCACCATACAATACTTGTGCTATTTTAGAACTGAACTCTTGCAGATAGACAAAAGTTATAGTTTGGGTGTTGTGAGGCACCACCTCATTTCTTATGCTTTGCATTTCATGAGTGATGACGGTTTTGTCAAAAAAGTTCATTAAAATGCCTCTAGATTAAATTAATTAATGTTCCATAATCATGAATACGACACTTTGTAAAGGTGTGAAATGTGCCAGTTTAACAAAAGGCTTCTTTGTGTGACAATTTTTTTAGTAACTGTAAAATTACTAGGCCTAATTTGTATCTAAAATTCATCTACTGAGTAGAAGCAGCTGTAACTCAGAAATGCTTTTAATTTGCTTTCAAATTCTGGCTGGCTATCTGTCAGAGTTTTGGTGCTATTTGGTAAGTGACCAAGGACTTCTTTGGCAGTGTAACCCACCCCTTTCTGTTCCATAGTTAGATTTAACCCAGAATAGTGAAGATCAGCCTTTCTCCTAGTGTTGTAGCTATGCACATCACCACTGCTTCTGAACTAGAGTGGGTTATTACACAGACACGACCTTTTTTACACACAGATGTGTACCACACGTGACAAATTCTGCGTGCAGTCAAGTGTGGCAACAAGAATTAATAGTTCTGTGACTAGGATGCTTGAAGGATGTGAAAAATGGGTAGTAAATTATGAACACACAGAAGGCTATCCTAAAATAAATTGGTCAAATATGAAGGTCTTGGTTCAAGACCAATAACTACAAAAGCTTTTGTTTTGGTAACTCTTATAATCACATAATCCCAAGTCTTTTAGGCCCATACTGTTTCAATGAACAGTAAAGGATAAAACTATAGTTATCACCAGTGCAGCTATCTGAATATCAAGCTAACAGTGCTAAATAAGCATAGCTATTCAATGTAATGAAGGAAGAAGCATAATGTTTTAAGAAGTATCATTCCTATTAATTTTATTATATTCAGTTTAGTTCATCTACACACCAGCAGTATAAACAGCTCAGTGGTAGTTACTAATATACAGTACAGATGTTCATCTTTAATATATGAATCACTACTGCCACTTTTGCAAATGAACATTTTGTTTGCCTAATTGCTACAACCATCTTCACAGGCATTCATTTCGAATACCTGCTACATGTACCCTAGTAAGTTGAGTCCATTGCTTTAAGTATCTTTCATGGATTTGAGCTACAGAACACAAGCACAACAGTCAATGGGTACATATCGTAGGCCTTGTTAGTACAAATAAACACCCATGAATATGCCAAAAGTATTTAGGGAAAATGCTAAACATACAAATTGGAACCACGTGAGATGAAATTGCTTGGGATTCGCAGATGACGTAGCATTACTATCTGACATTTAAAAAGCCAGCAATAAAAGCCTACAAAATGTAGCAAAAGACAGAATTATAGCAGATATACTAATAGTCAACCACATAATAGTAAATAACAGGAAAGTAAAAACAGTGAAACAATTTCAACACATAGGATAAATTATAAACGGAAAAAAGGATATCCATTTTGGTCACATTATGAGAACACCAGAAAAAACATCACCCAGAAAAATTATACACAAATTTGGAACCTGAAGCAATAAGTAAGATGGATAAAGGAAGTCAGGGAGGATATGAAAGAGCTGTAATTAACCCTGGACGATTTGCAAAACAGAAAAATCAAAGAAAGTGAAAAACCTGAAGTTTAAATAAAAACAGACACAATAAAACGGGAATTTACACATGAGAAACAACATAAAAGATCAGAGCAAATGAAATTATGCTAGGCAATTTGAAAAGAAAACCTACTGAAGACAACCAGAAAATGTGGGACAAAAGTGGTCCACTGAGGTCGTAAATGCATAACAACAACAACATTACAGAGTACAAATTTAATTATAACAGTTGTGTGTCTTTGCTAAGATTTCCCTTAACCTTCCACTTCCTGAGGATATTTTATGACGAGATTTATGTAACACAGTGAATAAATGAACTTCTGTTCATCTATAGTTTTAATGGTTAGCTCCTGCAGCAAACATCAATTGTACTTTCACTAAATACACATCAGGAGATCTGTCCATCTTGGCTTAGTGGTACGCACTGAACACAAAAAAAAAAAATATTTGGCTGCTGTAAGGCACAGACTACTGGGTCATTCCATGTCAAGTGGCCTAAGGGTCCCCACTATTATCTCCAATTTCAATGAAATTTTTACAGGGTGTACATATAGACCTTACATGAAATACTGCCAAATTACAGCTTCAGAAGTAGCATGGTGGGACCACTAGCCACCTTTTCATACAGGCTCATTTTTTGACATTGCGACAAATGAATAAATGAACTTTGTTTTACCATTACTGAGGATCTAAGATACCTGTCATGCTGAAACTTTGTGATCCTGTTCAACTTTCTGGGTACAATATCTTAGCTGTAAAACAAAAGGTCAAACTATGGTAAATTCATCGTAGTGTGCTATCAAAGTGGCTCATAAATCTCGTCATACCGAATTTTGACTATACTTTATCGCCTTTTAACTACCGAAAGAATAACTTTCTGGAGTTGATACTTTAGTTATCTGCAACCTGTCAACATGTCAAAGCTCTGCAAGTGGCGTCCAGATTGCTCAAATAATAATTGAATTATCTGAGCTCACCTTGTCTGATCAGAAATAGTCGTTATTTTGGAGACAGACCAGTTTAGTGTCAACAATGGAGATTGGTAAACTGCTTCAACAATCAGTCTGAAGCACACTGTTGTGTAGTGAAGAGTGTTCAGATGTGTGTGCCTTTTTAAATGATGTAAGGTGTGTTGTCATTAGTGGATAAACATCTTTTTTCGGTAAGTAAAAATTATTTCAAGGTACAGGATGACTCTTTAGAAATGTTTATCAAGTTATTTAATTTTGTTCTGTTGTATTCTCAAGAAAGTTCCTATTACCTATGATTGTTTAATATTTTTCAGCTGGAAATATACACTACAACTACTTTGTCTAGTACTGAAACAAAAGGCAACTGGAAGCATAAATTTAATTGCAGTGTAATTGATATCAACGAGGTTTCAGTACCAAGTGTCATTGGCCTTGCAGATAATTCTGCATGTCATCTGAAAACACACACACATCAACAACACTTCATTCCAATGAAAGAATTTTTAGTAGAGCAACAGGAATTAATAAACCAAAGAAGTGAGAAATGTCTTACTGAAAATGCACAAATATGCTTTCATCACAAAGCAATGCTTGTGGACAAATATGACTTTCTATGGAGATCTTGTTGTAATCCTTTTGATGCAAAGAACCATTCTGTTAAAATGGGTTAATGATTGTCAATGTGGAAACAGCAAAACAATTGCAACCTGTGACTAAGAGCAATGTGAAACTTGGTCAGAACATCTATCCAACTTGCAGAAAACAATTTTTAGCAAAGAAAGCAGAAAAATCAGTCAACTTCAAACCAGTTAGAAGATGAAACATATCCAGAAGTATCAATCGATTCAAGTCTAACTGCTAAAATTTCAGAGAGTATCAAAAAGGGGTGTGAAAGGTTATGCAAAACAAAAAATAAGCGAAGCTCAAGAGGCAATTGCGAACAACATTGCTGCTGCTGGAGGATTCGCCCCAAAAGATCTTCAAACACCTAGTACAAGCAAGACATGTCCTGATTGTGAAGATTATAAGCAGCTGATTAAAGAATTAAAAGAAGTTGCAATTGTCAAGGCAGCCTGAAAAATTGCAAATATTGACATTAGTACCACAAAGCTGGACTATAAAAGAGAATGCAAGAATCTGGTGTTTCAGAGAGGATGGTCAAAGCAGCTAGGAAGTTATAGGCAGAAAATGGTGTATTAGCTCTGCCAAAGAACAAGTGTGGCAAGAAGATTCCAGGTGCTGTAAAAGAAAGAGTGGTAACATTTTATCAGAATGAAGAATTTAGCTGAATTTGTCCAGGTAAAAAAGACTATCAATTAGAACAGAAAGGAAGAAGGTTTTGATGCAAAAATACCTTCTGAATAATTTGAAAGAAATGTTTGCTGCATATCGACTTCAACATGGGCCTGAAATTGGATTTTCCAAATTTTGCGAATTGAGACCAAAATGGTGCATCACTGTGGGTGCCGCATGAACCCACTCAGTCTGTGTTAGCACTACACCAAAATGTGAAACCGATGCTTGCAAGCACTCCAATTAGCTAAAAAAGATTATGAGAGTCCGATTACTAAAACAGTGTATGATTTGGAATCCAAAGACTGCATGCTTCATCACTGTGAAATCTGTCTGGGAAAAGAACTACTGGAACAGTTTTTAGAAAGTAGTTTTGAAGACAGTGATCCAGATGATACCACTGAGTTCAAACAGTGGGTGCACACTGACACATATACATTAGAAACCAAGCAGATGACCACCAAGGATTTTATTGAAGATCTGATTTCAAAAACTGACAAACTTTCCACTCGTCATGTTGCATTAGCACCAGAGCAAGCACCTAAAATGCACAAAAAAAAGCTGTAAGCCAACTGATCATATTAATGGACTTTGCTGAAAATTATTCCTTCATTGTCCAGGATGCAGCTCAAGGTTTTCACTGGAATAACAGCCAAGCAACTTTATACCCATTTGTTGTGTACTTCAGAAATAACCTGGACATCATCAGCATCAGCTACTATATAATAAGCAACAGCCTGAAGCATGATTCAATCACTGTACATGCTTTTTATAGTGAAATTAATAGAAGAGCTAAAGTGTCTCCTTGGAAAAATCACACACATTTACTACTTCAGTGATGGGTCAGCAGCACTGAACAAAAACTTCAAAAATTTTCTGAATCTCTGCCACCATCAAAATGACTGGAATCTTAGCTGAATGGAACTTTTTCGCTAAAAGCCATAGAAAATCACCATGTAATGGAATTGGAGGAACTGTAAAGCACCTAGCAGCAAGAGCAAGCCTTTAAAGATCAACTGAGGACCAGATTTTGACACCAACTGATTTGTTTAAATGCTGTACAAATATTATCAGAGGAAGCCAATTCATTTTTGTTTCAAAAGAAGAAATTGAAACATTAAAATCTGAGCACACAGCAAGGTCCAAAAAATGGTTGCACAATATCAGGAACAAGAGAGAATCCCCATTTTGTGCCATTAAATGAAAAGCAATTTTGTATTAGAAGAGTATCCAATGATACAAATGTTTTTGTGGCAAAGTCAAGCAACAGTTTAATTCAGAAATATTACAGCCTTACAACCGGGCCAATACATTGCCTGTATATATGATGGAAAAATGGTGGATTGGTAATGTGTCTGAAGTTTCAGAAGAAAATGATTTTTTACTCAGTTTAATGCACCCCAATGGACCTGCACATTCATTCTATTGGCCAGTTAGGCAGGATGCTTGTTGGACTCCAAACCAACACATTATTTCTGTCATTCCAGCTCCATCAGCAACAAGAATGAGCCTAAATAGCTTGTTAGAGTCAACTGTAATTGCCATTAGTAACAAATTTCAGCAAATGAATAAGAACTGAAATATTTGGCTTGGTAACCATAAAGAGTACGACTGGTACATGTATTTTTTAATGTAATATAAATGTAAGCCTAAGTTTATTTGGGACAAGATTTATGGGCCACTTTGATAGCACACTATGGTGAATTTACCATAGTTTGAGCTTTTGTACTGTAACTAAGCTATTGTACCCAAAAAGTTGAACAGGATCACAAAGTTTCAGCACGACAAGTTTCTTAGATCATTAACAATGGTAAAACAATGTTTATCATTTATTCATTTCAGTCACAATGTCAAAAGAAATGAGCCTTTATGAAAAGGTGGCTAGTGGCCCAACCATACTACTTATGAAGCTGTAATTTGGCAGTACTTAATGTAAGGTCTATATGCACATCCTGTAAAAATTTCATCAGAATTGGAGATGGTCAAGAGGGGGGCTTGTCTAAATTTAGGCCACTTGACATGGAATGACCCTGCTATAATGGTTATCATACAATTTTGGAGACTTAAGACTTGGAACATATCAAGATAATTACTAGTCACGTAAGTTTAAAGCTAATATGAAATAAGAATTTCCTTTACAGTCAGTCATCAACAAAATGCCTTTTTCCTATGGATACAGTCGCTGTTAAGAATTTAGCCTATATTGACTATCGTGTGCATATTATAGGTATTATACAGGAGTAAGACTTTCACAACACTGATTGCTCTTCCAGGAAAGGAGGGAGATAAGTTGAATTTGCCGATGCAATCTGCTGGGCAATTAAACAGCTATTAGGTATGCATCATGCAACAGATTATACAGCTTTGTATATGCCCCCACACTCTTATTGCAAATATCACTAAATGATGAGTGCAGCAAACAATCACATATCTTAATTTACACAACAGCCTTTCATTTCTTTTTAACTAGTAACACAGTAAACTGTTGGTGGACTTCCTCAGAAGCAACACTGACCTCCCACACTATCGTTTCTATCACAAAAAATTGAATGGTTTGCAAAATACTTTTTAAAAAGACAGTTACGGCTAATACTCACTAATGGATACCAACGAAGTACACTATACATAAACATTTTTAATTGATACGATAATAATCTACAGTAACAAAACTGGACGGGAGCAAGCACATCAAACAAATATTAAGTATTTCTCCATTACATAAACTTTCAGTTTCTGTCAACCTTCCCAATATAAATTTCTAGGGCACTAACAGCAACAAAGAACATTCCTGTTCACATCTGTCGCAGGACACAAACTAAATTATATTCTGGTTATTTTGACTGAACATTTATCTGGTCAATATTCGTTACACTGCCTTTGCGACAAATGCTGGAATACGTAATGTCAACTGCGCGAGGAAATAAAATTTTATTAAATTACCAAAAACAGCACGCGCTTTAACAAATACAGATATGTGTCATCACTTTTACTCACTATCTGAAGATCAAAAATCTCAAATTAATTTTGTTATTTCTAGGAAGAACTTACATGAATCTTACAATGTACTCGAATTTCACTGTATGCGGCATAAACACGGCGTTAAAGACAACGTTTTTCCATTCACGAATATTACAATTAAGCTGCCAGATACTATTAAAGGCATTAAGAACAGCAGATGAACGAAAGTTTCGATTTTGATGTCTAGTGCGACAAAGAGGCAAAACTTTTTTTTTAAAATTACCTGTCTAATACCATCACTAACTTCCATTTGTGATAATAGTGACCAACATAAAACCAATGGGATAACAGGATTCGCTTAATTGACTACCTACGGCAACAGCTGTCAACGAAACTAAACAAATAACAATACTAGCAATTACCTTATCTGCCTTTTGTGACATTCGCTCACTGATCATTGATTTCTCCAAAGAGTAATCTGTCAAAGATCTTCCACCACATTTTTCATTTGTTTGGTTTTGCGATATGTACGCCAGCGCACACATACGTTTGTGAAAATTGTGCAGTGCTTACAGCTGTAATATAACATATTTTCTAACATTTCGCACATGCTATTGTTTTTCAGATATCTGAAGCATATGTTGCCGCAGATCCAATGATAAATCCATGAATAACATCAAAATGAAAGGTTATTGTCGATCTAGTACAGTTGACATCGGCCTTTTTGGTGGATAGACGAACGGCGGTAAATCGAAATGCCCGCAATCGCTACTGAAGTAGAGTCCCTTAATTTTAGTTCCTAAATTTTTATGGCTGCTGGCAAGCTATTATTTGTTTCTGAATATATACTATTAACACCTTTCTAGACCAAAGTAAGTGCCTTTAAATCCTTATGTAGATTACCGACACATTCATTTGTATTAGAGATTCAATGAACGGAAAAGTTTTTTTGTGGAAGTGACGTCTTATTTGTGGCAAATTTCATTAAGGAATAAATGCATTGGAAAACAGAGATTAGTGTACCCAGTTCCAGGAAGTTCTTGAGACACAAAATACGCTGTTGGACTCGGTTAATCTTAGCTGTTCTTGTTGTTTACCCTGTGTGATGTTACGGATTGAAATAAGAATGTACGCTACATTTTTTACTCTTACAGGGTATTCAGAGTCCTGGAAAACGGCGAAAACACAGTGATCTTTTTTGTTCTGAAAACTTGAGCGAAACTCAGGGAATTTTTGCATTTTGCCAAAAAAATCCTCGTAAAGAAATGGTACTTGATTTGATTTCGGGCAGAGGCATTTGCTTGCCTTCTGTTTGGTTCGATGCACTGCTACGCTCATCGTTAATCCTCAGCTCGGCGCTGTGCGACCGCAATCTACCGTCCTTTTGTTCCCCCTCTCCTCAAAAGAAAATGAGAGAAAGAAGAAAATTAGTAAAGCTGAGAGCGCTACAAAGTATGAAAACAAAATTCATGAAGAATGCCGAGAAAGAGGTTTCAAAGATTGAAGAAGTCGTTCTGTCGCCAAAAACTACCTGCTTGTGACTTAACTTAATGTTCATATCATTATCGGCTTGTTCAAATTGTATTTGAATTTTATTCTTAGATTTCTTTGTAAAAATTATATTTTTTACGTACTAAAATAGACAATGCTCTTTGTTTTTATGTCTGTGTGCTCCAAACAGTTGGTTGTACCTGACGTAAATGTTTATTACTGATGTTGTACTTCCTTCACAACTTAGTCTCATTCTTATTTTTTTTTTTTTGTTCAAAGTACGTTTTGCACTTAATTCTGTTGTCAGTTACCGGTATGTTTATTTTTTGGTTAAGATAAACCATGTTCATTCTAAGAGTTTTAATTCAGAGTGTAGCCCCCACTACATTGCTATACTTTGAAAAAATTGTAGAGTTTGTCAAAAATCTAACATAATTGCTTAAGAACTAAGCATAATACTACTCTGGAAAAATCAAAACCTGCCTGGAAAATCTGAAAAATTCGGATTTTTTTTGTTTTTGGGAATTTCTGGACACCCTGTTTTACATCACATTTTTCTGAGAACAACTGCAAAACAAATAAAGTTTATTTTAGCGCTTCGGCAGTTTCATGGTACACTCCTCCCAAGTGTGTGTTTTATCAAGAATTCAACATTTTCAACCTCTTCTCTGACTGACATTGTACTTTAGACACATGTATGAGGAGATCTCTTACAAGCTCTGAACTGCATTTAATGCATCTCTTCAAAGTTTAGTGAGAAAGAATTTGTTAGGAGCCATTCTATAACTATACTGACTGGTACATGATGTGGGATTTGATTGCAGTTTTTATGTCATCTGCAAACAAAAAATCTTGATATCTGGTAATGTTGATGATGAAAGGCAAGGGTCCTAAGTTGGATCCTTGTGGGACACTTAACATAATTATTTTCAGTTTGAAAGAAGGAAGATTGGGTTTTAACATCCTGTCGACATAGAGGTCATTAGGCACAGAGCACAAGTTCATATTGTGTCAAGGATGGTGAAGGAAATCAGCTTCATCCTTTCAAAGCATCCAACCTAGCATTCGCCTGGATCGATTTAGGGAAATCACGGAAAACCTAAATCTGGATGTCTGGATGAAGATTTGGACCATTACCCTCAAGAATTGGAGTCCACTACGTTAACCATTGCGCCAGTCCCCCAGTAGGATGACTGATAGTTTAATGTATGACTCTTTCCCATTGACAACCATACAATTTGATCAATTTTGTGGCTTCTCTTCTCACACAGTAACATTCTAATTTACTTAAAAGGTTATTATGATTTACGCAGACAGCCACTATTGATAGATCACAGGATATATCAAGAGCCTGAAATTTATTGTTTACTGAATGCCTACAATCTTGTTGTACATGTAAAACAGTCTTCTAAATATTGGAACACTTTGGAAATTTAAACTGTACCGTTGAAAATATATTATTTGTAATGTGGTCCAAATTGCTGTTGTTTTAATCAGGGCAATTTTTTGAATACCTTTGCCATATGAATTTATTATGGTGCAAATAACACTCTCCTCATGGCTGTCAGCAAAAGAAACTTTACCAGAGTGCAACACTATACAGTCCCACTGGAGAATGTTAATTGCTCCATGATAAACACAACTGTGTTTTTTTTTCGGGTTGTGATGAATATATAAGGAGCAGGCAAAATAAAAGGTCCATTTCCATGTATGGAGTTTATTACTGGAGAGAGCTACACTCCTGGAAATTGAAATAAGAACACCGTGAATTCATTGTCCCAGGAAGGGGAAACTTTATTGACACATTCCTGGGGTCAGATACATCACATGATCACACTGACAGAACCACAGGCACATAGACACAGGCAACAGAGCATGCACAATGTTGGCACTAGTACAGTGTATATCCACCTTTCGCAGCAATGCAGGCTGCTATTCTCCCATGGAGACGATCGTAGAGATGCTGGATGTAGTCCTGTGGAACGGCTTGCCATGCCATTTCCACCTGGCGCCTCAGTTGGACCAGCGTTCGTGCTGGACGTGCAGACCGCGTGAGACGACGCTTCATCCAGTCCCAAACATTCTCAATGGGGGACAGATCCGGAGATCTTGCTGGCCAGGGTAGTTGACTTACACCTTCTAGAGCACGTTGGGTGGCACGGGATACATGCGGACGTGCATTGTCCTGTTGGAAATGCAAGTTCCCTTGCCGGTCTAGGAATGGTAGAACGATGGGTTCGATGACGGTTTGGATGTACCGTGCACTATTCAGTGTCCCCTCGACGATCACCAGTGGTGTACGGCCAGTGTAGGAGATCGCTCCCCACACCATGATGCCGGGTGTTGGCCCTGTGTGCCTCGGTCGTATGCAGTCGTGATTGTGGCGCTCACCTGCACGGCGCCAAACACGCATACGACCATCATTGGCACCAAGGCAGAAGCGACTCTCATCGCTGAAGACGACACGTCTCCATTCGTCCCTCCATTAACGCCTGTCGCGACGCCACTGGAGGCGGGCTGCACGATGTTGGGGCGTGAGCGGAAGACGGCCTAATGGTGTGCGGGACCGTAGCCCAGCTTCATGGAGACGGTTGCGAATGGTCCTCGCCGATACCCCAGGAGCAACAGTGTCCCTAATTTGCTGGGAAGTGGCGGTGCGGTCCCCTACGGCACTGTGTAGGATCCTACAGTCTTGGCGTGCATCCGTGCGTCGCAGCGGTCCGGTCCCAGGTCGACGGGCACGTGCACCTTCCGCCGACCGCTCGCGACAACATCGATGTACTGTGGAGACCTCACGCCCCACGTGTTGAGCAATTCGGCGGTACGTCCACCCGGCCTCCCGCATGCCCACTATATGCCCTCGCTCAAAGTCCGTCAACTGCACATACGGTTCACGTCCACGCTGTCGCGGCATGCTACCAGTGTTAAAGACTGCGATGGAGCTCCGTATGCCACGGCAAACTGGCTGACACTGACGGCGGCGGTGCACAAATGCTGCGCAGCTAGCGCCATTCGACGGCCAACACCGCGGTTCCTGGTGTGTCCGCTGTGCCGTGCGTGTGATCATTGCTTGTACAGCCATCTCGCAGTGTCCAGAGCAAGTATGGTGGGTCTGACACACCGGTGTCAATGTGTTCTTTTTTCCATTTCCAGGAGTGTATATATAATGACCGTGATTGTTGAGGCATTTATCGCACTTTGGCATGGAATGAAGACTGTCCTGTAAGAAGAACTCCTTGGGTTGAGTATGAAATCACTCTGTCACAACTTGTTGCACATCCTCATCCAATCTTTTGTTTTTTGGCAACATGAGGCCGGGCATTGTCGTGCAATAAGATAACGCTCATTGTGAGATTATTATAGTGTTTATTCTTGATTGTTAGCCTCAGCCAACAGCAAGTATCACAGTATTTGTTGACGCTTATCGTTTCTCCTTTGGGGATTAACTCTATTTTCAAAGGCCACAGCTCATCAAAGGTCACTATGACCTTAACAGCTGATGTTGTGGAATGGATTTTCTTTGGTTTAGGCGATCCTGCATGTTCCCCCTGCATACTCACATGTTTGGATTCCAGATGAAATAGTGAGCATATGGATTCATCCCTAGCAATCATTCTGGAAAGGAAATCATCGCCCTTCTTCTGATATCGCATCAAATGGTTCAGTGACATTCCCATTCTGTTGTTTCACTGTATCTTGGACAAACATTTGGTGACACTCTGAGCACAAACCTTCTGGCAACCAAGCCTATTGCTCACAGTCGCATGCACACTGTCACGGGACACCTTTATTCGAGCACTAATGACATCCAAGGTGAATCAGTGTGAATGCAATTGTCAATAGCAGGAACTGTCTCATCAGGGGTACAATTTGTCACCTGCCTGGGTCACACATCATCTATCATTTCTCCACTCAGGGACTGGGTGTTGTGTTGTGCTTATCATCATTTAATCCTCATCCTCATCGCCCAATATGGCGTCGAATGAAATATACTTGCACCTGCCAGCCTAACTTCCCCGAATAGGGGCCTCCCGGCCAACGATGCCATACACTCATTTCCATTTTTCCCTGCCACAACGAAAACGCTGACACCACTTACGCATTGTTTTGTCTGAAACACACTTTACACCATACACACCCTGTGTTCTCCTGTGTATTTCTGCAGGATGGACACCTTCCACACGAAGAAAGCATATCACACTCCACTGTTCTTCCTTGGTAATGTTCGTCACAGGCATTATCCATTGGTGTGTCACATGGCGCCACATCTTACCTGGTGGAGAGAAAGGGGTAGAGATAAGTAATCAACCTCTGCTGATGTGTCACAGTACACCCATGCACAACAAATGTAACATGTATTATGGCCTACACATAGGTGGATATCAACAGCATACAGGACCAAACTCACCTTCAACCCGTAGTCCAGATATCTGCAATTCGACCTTTTCATTTGCCTGAACTTTCTATGTTACTGGATTTAGTGCTGGATGGCTTTAACTCGTTTTTTGCTTATAAGTCAGCAAGACATCTCACTTTCAAGGTTGATGAAGGCGTGATAGGAAAAATAGTACAGTTTAAGTAACTAAGGAATTAATTTTTACAAACACTTTAAATCTTTCGCTTATCCGCATCCCAGTCCACATGAATGCATAACATAATACATTTATAAACAACATAGCTTCGAGGTTAACATACCCAGCAGTAAAGAAAAAGCATAAGCTCCATTTTACACTGAGGTGAATGTTAATGATTAGAATGTCATGGTTACTTCATGCATAGACCATGTTTGTCTTTTATTATTATTAGTTTTTCTTTCTTTTCTCAGACGTTGTGCCTGGTCAAAAATGGAAAGTGACACGGACCTTGATCAAGCGTGACTTCCTTTTAACTGTACAGTATATGTTATATTGCATTTAGGAACTTTTGGGTAATTGAACATGTATCAATAATTACAGATTTCTGTAGTTGTATATATAAGTTTGGATGTAGCTGTATTGCATTGATGTACTGGTGGATATTGTGTGGTATGACTCCTGCAGTTGATAGTATAATTGGTATAATGTCAACTTTATCCTGATGCCATATGTCCTTGACTTCCTCAGCCAGTTGGATGTATTTTTCAATTATTTCTCCTGTTTTCTTTTGTATGTTTGTTGTATTGGGTATGGATATTTCGATTAGTTGTGTTAATTTCTTCTTTTTATTGGTGAGTATGATGTCAGGTTTGTTATGTGGTGTTGTTTTCTCTTTTATAATGGTTCTGTTCCAGTATAATTTGTATTCATTATTCTCCAGTACATTTTGTGGTGCATACTTGTATGTGGGAACGTGTTGTTTTATAAGTTTATGTTGTAAGGCAAGCTTTTGATGTATTATTTTTGCTACATTGTCATGTCTTCTGGCGTATTCTGTATTTGCTAGTATTGTACATCCGCTTGTGATGTGATCTACTGTTTCTATTTGTTGTTTGCAAAGTCTGCATTTATCTGTTGAGGTATTGGGATCTTTAATAATATGCTTGCTGTAATATCTGGTGTTTATTGTTTGATCCTGTATTGCAATCATGAATCCTTCCGTCTCACTGTATATATTGCCTTTTCTTAGCCATGTGTTGGATGCGTCTTGATCGATGTGTGACTGTGTTAGATGATACGGGCGCTTGCCATGTAGTGTTTTCTTTTTCCAATTTACTTTCTTCGTATCTGTTGATGTTATGTGATCTAAAGGGTTGTAGAAGTGGTTATGAAATTGCAGTGGTGTAGCCGATGTATTTATAGGAGTGATTGCTTTGTGTATTTTGCTTGTTTATGCTCGTTCTTGAAAGAATTTTCTTAAATTGCCTACCTGTCCATAATGTAGGTTTTTTTATATCGCTAGCTGGCCGCGGTGGTCTCGCGGTTCTAGGCGCGCAGTCCGGAACCGTGCGACTGCTACGGTCGCAGGTTCGAATCCTGCCTCGGGCATGGATGTGTGTGATGTCCTTAGGTTAGTTAGGTTTAAGTAGTTCTAAGTTCTAGGGGACTAATGACCACAGCAGTTGAGTCCCATAGTGCTCAGAGCCATTTGAACCATTTTATATCGATAAATCCCTTTCATCCTTCCTTTCTGCTTAATGTGAATCTTTCTGTTGCTGAATGTATGTGATGTATTCTATATTTGTGGCATTGTGATCGTGTAAGTGTATTGAGTGCTTCTAGGTCTGTGTTACTCCATTTCACTACTCCAAATGAGTAGGTCAATATTGGTATAGCATAAGTATTTATAGCTTTTGTCTTGTTTCTTCCTGTCAATTCCGTTTTCAGTATTTTTGTTAGTCTTTGTCTATATTTTTCTTTTAGTTCTTCTTTAATATTTGTATTATCTATTCCTATTTTTTGTCTGTATCCTAGATATTTACAGGCATCTGTTTTTTCCATCGCTTCTATGCAGTCGCTGTGGTTATCCACCATGTAATCTTCTTGTTTAGTGTGTTTTCCCTTGACTATGCTATTTTTCTTACATTTGTCTGTTCCAAAAGCCATATTTATATCATTGCTGAATACTTCTGTTATTTTTAGTGATTGGATGAGTTGTTGATTTGTTGCTGCCAGTAGTTTTAGATCATCCATTTATAGCAAATGTGTGATTTTATGTGGGTATGTTCCAGTAATATAGTATCCATAATTTGTATTATTTAGCATGTTGGATAGTGGGTTCAGAACAAGGCAGAACCAGAAAGGACTTAATGAGTCTCCTTGGTATATTCCACTCTTAATCTGTATTGGCTGTGATGTGATATTATTTGAATTTGTTTGGATATTAAGTGTGGTTTTCCAATTTTTCATTACTATGTTTAGGAACTGTATCAATTTAGGATCTACTTTGTATATTTCCAATATTTGTAGTAACCATGAGTGGGGTACACTATCAAAAGCTTTTTGGTAATCAATGTATGCGTAGTGTAGCGACCTTTGTTTAGTTTTAGCTTGATATGTCACCTCTGCATCTATTACAGTTGCTCTTTACATCCTCGTGCTCCTTTGCAACAGCCTTTTTGTTCTTCATTTATAATTTTGTTCTGTGTTGTATGTGTCATTAATTTCTGTGTAATGACTGAAGTTAATATTTTTTATATTGTTGGTAGGCATGTTATGGGGCGATATTTAGCTGGGTTTGCTGTGTCTGCTTGATCTTTAGGTTTCAGATAAGTTATTCCTTGTGTAAGTGTATCAGGGAATGTGTATGGGTCTGCAATGAAACTGTTAAATAATTTAGTTAGATGTGAATGTGTTGAGGTGAACTTCTTTGGCCAGAAATTTGCTATTTTATCTTTTCCAGGGGCTTTCCAATTGTGAGTAGAATTAATTGCTTGGGTGACTTCATGTTGCAAAATTATCACTTCAGGCATTTGTGGTATCATCTTGTATGTGTCTGTTTCTGCTTGTATCCACCGTGCATGCCTGTTATGTTGTACCGGGTTTGACCATATGTTGCTCCAGAAGTGTTCCATGTCTGTTATGTTTGGTGGATTGTCTATTTTAATGTGTGTGTTATCTATTGTCTGGTAAAATTTCTTTTGGTTTGTGTTCAATGTTTGGTTTTGTTTCCTTCTATTTTCACTTTTTTTGTATCTTCTAAGTCGTTTGGCCAATGATTGTAATTTATGCATCTTTTCATCTAATTGCTCTATCGCTTCTTGTTGTGAGATTTTACCTAACCTTCTTCGTTTTTTTTCTGATATTTGATTTCTTATAAATTGTGTTAGCTGTCCGATGTCTTTTCTCAGTTTTTATATTCTGATCTGTAGCCTGTGTTGCCATGCTGGTTTTGTGGGTTTCTTCTGTGTGTTGGTTGGTTCTGATCTCTGCCTAGTGTGTATATTTAGTGTAGTGAGTGCTCCTATATAAACTAGTAGTTGTAACTCTTCCATAGTTATGTTTTCATTTATTTTGTTGTGTATGATTGTGTTGAGTTTTTATTGTTGTTTCGACTTGTGGGTTATTTGGCGGTCTATGCAAGAATGGTCTAATGACTGTATTTGTGTCTTTGTATTCTATATATGTCAGCTGAAATTTTTCTTTATTATCATTATTATTATTATTATTATTACTGCTCCATTCTTTTAAAAAATTAAAAATATAAGAAGATAACATGTAACCTTCTTCAGACATATTTTGTTGAGATAAAATCATAAATGCGTCTTTAGGATGTAAGTGGGTTATATTTTCAATTACAGTACAAGACGCAGTTGACAGAAAACCTCTTGTTTGTATGAAAACAGGTAATTCCGTTCTTTAAGTAAGATCGATGGCCGGCCATAATTCCTTTTAGATTTTTGTACCCTCTTGAGCTAAAAACCGTATGTACTACTGATTTTATCTGCACGAACTGGAATAGTACAGAGTGCTCGGCAGTGACCAAATTTCGAAAGCGACTGAACAATTTCGCTTCGTCTTTCTCAAAGGTCTTGCACTCAGAAACATTTTCAAACTGAACTATACAGTTTTCCTGGAGTAATTGGACTTTATGAACCATGGCAGTCTTGGTATGAATGGCTGCATACCTGCATAGTTTACATCTCTTGTTTTTTGACTTTCGTTCCTTTCTTCCCGCCACAAGAGAATTACTTGTCATTTTACTTCCAGTAGTTAGCCTCTGTATAGAAGTTTATTGTCCATAGGCCTTCCCCTGCTAATTTCATCTTTCGTTAATTGATATACTTTGTCATTATATTGAATGCTGGAATGAGATTTAATTCAAACAAATCTTAGAATGTAAACATTCGTTTTTGCTTGATAGTAGTAACCTACTAGGTCAAGGGTGTATCCACAAGTTCTTTTGTTCCAAATTCGGTAGCTAATACATCTCAGAACACTTTGTGTGTCAGTGGTTATTACCGCCTTGAGGATTTTGAGAGTGCTTGCTTATCGTACCATCTGGTAAAATAATGAATGTTTCAGTGAAAAAATGGAAGCATCGCCTGGTAGTTGAAACTTCCTTTTTTCCACATTTCTTGGACAGAAGAAAGCGCCTCTCGTAAGTGGTTCTGTATCCATTTTTGAGCTATCTGCATAGATTTGAGCACATCCTGCCCATTTCTCTGCCATAGTTGAGAACTGCCCACATCCTTTTCTGTTGCTGGAACAAACAACATATGTTAGAGGAATAAACTGAGAAGAGCTGTAATAGTCATATAGGAATATTGAAAGGACTTCAAATCATTGAATTTTAGTTTGTAGGTATTTTCAAAGCATGTGTCATTTGTACAGAAGAAACTGTGTTTTGCTCAGATTTCTATTATTTCCGATTTGAGAGAGTTAGTTAACTAGTTGGTTAGTTACATGTTCCATAGATAATTTGAACGATTCTTCTATCCAAATGATGTGGAAAAAGTCGGTTAGCCGGATATCTATGTTTGTTGAGTGTTAACATTAATGAACACATTATTTTAGTCTTTCGCATGCAGTTACACTAGCAAACTAGTTTTTTTTACAGGCTGCCAATTTTTAAGTAGAAATTCATCCTTGGAATAGAAGGAGTTGATTATGAGAAACGACTTTAGGTTAGATTTAAGACTTAGTTTGCTACCTGTCAGACATTTTATATTATTGGGCAAATGATCACAATTTTTATTGCACATGACAGCTTTACTAATGGGTAACAAAGGTCATTTTTTTTCCTCTTGTGTTGTATGTGTGAGCATCACTATTGGTGTCAAATTGAGATGGATTACTTACAACAAATTTCATTAGTGAATTTATAAGTTGTGATAATTCAGTGAAAATGCTTAACTATTTGATGAGGTACCCACATGTCGACCACAGATGGACACCTCATATTATTCTTACTCCTCGCTTTTGTGCAGTCACTACTTTCTCTATAAGTAATGAGTTACCCCAGAAAATTATTCCGTAAGACTCTACTGAGTGAAAATACCCAACACGTGTCAGAAGGCTGACTTGTTTGTTTCCAAGACTGTCAATTACATGAAGGACAAAAGTAGCTCAACTTAATTTTTTGAGCAGCTCTGTAATTTGCATTTTCCATTATAAACTTTCATCAATATGTATATCGAAAAATTTGGAGTATTCTATACTATTTACTGATTTCTGCTCATTTGCTACATCAGTTGTTAGTACAACTCTGTTTGTTGTACAGAACTGAATATAGTGTGTCTTCTCAAAATCAAGGAACAATCCATTTTTACAGAACCACTTAATAATTCTCTGAAAACCTTCACTAACAATCTCTTCTGTTATTCTCCTTCTAATAGGACCTGATGAATATTAAGTGGAAAATCATTTACATATTTAAGAAATAAGAGTGGAGCGAAAACTGAACCTTGAAGGACTTTAAAATTTCTCTCCCATCACCAAAATTTTCTCTCCTTTCAACATGGTTTGAATTATTCAGTACAACCTTTTGCTGTCTGTTTGTCAAGAATGATTCAGACAAATTGTGTGGTAAGGGAGTATATGATATGGGACTTCCCATGAGCTTTTCTTTAGCTCTTGGCCATGGTGGGTTACAGTGTCAATTTAAAAGACCTGCTGGTTCAAACCGTTGCCTAATTTGTAAGTGGGTAATGAATGCCCTTCAGCATTAGTTAGGGGAGCGCTGGGGGCAGCATGGCAAGTTGGCAGTGAGTCGAATGGATCCTTTGTGGTGGTGTGTGCAGAGAGCCATTGACACACTGTCGTCCTTAAAAGTTGCTTTGCTTGATTTTTTTTGATCGATATTTTTTGCAGAATTCTGTAGTTAGGGATCGTTGATTATCTCGATTAGCTTCATGCCATCAGTGTTTGAAAGATCAAAGCTTTTGTGTTTTTCTGCTTTTGTTAGTTGTTGCTAAGAGAATATGAGCAGGGATTAGAATTTATCACTCTTGGTGATGTGTTGTTGTGCTTGCATACTTTTCCTTGAGAGGAATTCGTTTGATGTTTTTTAAGCTGTGGTTATAGTCGCTCTAGTTGTTCTTTAAATATTTATGAAATATTTATCTAGTTTTGAAGTGTTGAGCTGGTTACCCTGGCTCCTATTATGACTGGTGTACTGATGACACGTCATTGTAATTTTAACGTGTACAAGTCTTTCGTTAGTAGTAGGGGCCTTAGGTAATTGTGAATTGTGGTGGAGCTAATGACCAATATAGCGTATGTTGGTTAAAGTGGCTCACTTGCTGTATTTAGCTACTGGTCTCCACCTGAGGTTGTACTTCAGCCTATATGAAGTGAGTGTGGTCACTTTTCTAAACACGTTGTGAGACATGAACAACCTTAAGCCTTGCAGAGCGCTAATTAGCGTGTGGCTTATTGCCGTAGCTGGTTGTTGCTTCTGGTCTCTGACATGAGTGTTGTAATTAGTGGTTGCTGAAGAATCGTGAAAGGCATAAATCTCAGCCCCCCCCCCCCCCCCCATTCAAGTATTGCTCTTGGGATCAAGCAGGGGTTTGAAGTGGTACACTGCAGAGTGAGGTTATAGCATTTTGAGGGTTATGCCTTGATGCTACAATCGAAATCGACAAAGTTATTGATGTAGTCGATTTGGAGTGTGTAGTTTTTCAAGTTAGTCAAATTTACACAGTGGAACCAAGATGGATCTTTGACCCTAGTTACCTTCAGAAGAAGGAGTTCATGTATGAGATTACAATTAGAGGGGCTAAAACCCAGGAAACCCTCTTGGAGTTGTTGAAGCAGATGAAGGAGTAAGAGATCTGCACTTTCTATTACAGATAAGGCATTGGAAGAGCTTGATATTTCTCAGGATTTTTAGGTTATTGCTGTTCCACCTGCAGGTCAAATTCGTAAGCTAGGTGTGAAGCTGGAACATTAGAGGAACCAAATTAAGGACTTGTTGTTAGTGAGCAACACCACATCTAATAGATCACCGTTAATGGAATTACAAGACGGGTGTTTTCATGATGTCCGTGTGGTTGGCTAGTTTTAAATCGAAACCGAGAGAAGAGGAGATTTCAGTAGATAAAATAGTAGGAGATACTGGGCTTGGTAACCTTAGTAAGCTGTCGAATTCTCTTCAAGCTTTTTACAGCAAACAGATGAGTTTTCAGTAAGTTCGAGTCCACAGGATTTTTAAGTTTTTGCACTTTTTGGATGAAATGGAAGAGCAGGGGGGAGCCTTTAGCGTTAGACAAGTAGATTTGCTACAACCAGTTGCCATGAAGGTTAAGGGCAGCTAGCTGGGAAAAGTGCAAGATGCCATTATTGAGGGAGAAACCTTGCACGGATTTCATAAGAGGATATGCAAGGAATCCATACCGATCAGGACGTTGCATTAGCTCATTAATTCGAATTATGGGGGCGAGCAAGGTTTTCAAGAGCAGTTTATTTGCTATGCAGATAGAGTTAAACGGAGTACGAGAGTTTTGTGCCTATAAATTAGTCACCCGGAAGTCGTACGACATATTCTTGAGGATATGACGCCGGAGGACCGACAGAGAACGGTGTTTCGTGAAAAGCCCTAAGATTTTGTGACCTTGAGGGATATGGTTAGTCACATTTAGGGGGCTTCTTATGTCGATAAGTGAAGGAAAGAGAAAGAAATGACGGAAGCCAAAGCATGTGAGAATCCTATGTATGCATCTAAAGGTCACTGAAGGAGTTTTGCTCCTGGCCACCTAGCCCAGCGCTGTCCTGTAGGTCGAGACAAGGGAGCAGAACAGTGACATCTGATAGCTTCATCTTGCGTAGTCACTCTGGGAAAACTGCAGTTTGGGTTAGTTATAACCATAAAATGGAGGCAGTCTAAACTGTTTCCATATGTATGCTATTATGTTATTAATGAGCCACTTTGTGGGTTGATGGATTCTGGCAGCTTCATAACAAAGCTGGAGCAGAGTCAGTTAGTAGGAGTAGTTGTTGCCAGCAGGGAAAAACTGAACAGAAATCAATGCATGTAGTAGCAGCTAACAATAACCAGATGAAGTTCTTAGGGGTGTTGCTTGTCTGAGAACACGACGTTTCATGTGGAGAGTTAACGCTATGGTAATCCCTATTTTGTCAACCTCTTTTAATATTAGCTCGGATATTATGAGGGAGGTTGGGATAGTTGTTTACTGGGCAGGCAGTAGTTACTGTTTCAGGTTTGCTCAAAATCTCAAGGATTCGTTGTGTGAGACTTATGGTGGCCAAAACGAGCTAATACAAGGAAATATTCCAGAGTTGGATGGGGAGACAACACCAATAAGGCAGATGTCACTAAATGATTTGAACCATTTGAGTAATCAACAGAGGCTCCACGTTTGAGACCTGTGTTCACGCTTTTGAGATGTCTTGAATGCAAAACTGGGAATCACTTTGCTTTTGAAATAGAGCTTGAAGATCAAGTTCCTGTTAGGAAGGCCCTGTATCGATTATCATCACCTAGAGTAAAGAAGCTTAAAAGCCACATTCAGAATATATTAGAGCAGGGGGTCGTTAAACCCTCAAAATTACCTTATGTGTTACCAGTATTTTTATTAGCTAAGCTAGGAGAGGGGGGGGCGGCTCAAGCACTGTTGTAGTTTGTAGGGAACTTAATAAAAAGGTAATTCTCAGATCTATTCTGCTTCATGATCTCCATTTGTGTTTTGCCTGGTTCAAGGGTGCAATGGTGTTTACAGAACCTGATTTGAAACAGGCTTACAAACAACTCCACTTTTGCATAAAGACTCTGGGAAAGTCACTGCCTTAATTAGAGACTGGAATTTATTTCCATTTATAAGGGAGCCATTTGGTTTAGTCACTGGAGCAGTGGTCTTGTCACAACTCATGGAGTCCATTTTTCAGATATTAAGTTTGAGTTTGTATTCCACTATCTTGATGAACTGGTTGTGTATAGTGGGACTATGGAGGAACATTATAATAATCTTAATCAAGTCTTTGATAGGTTACATCATTCTGGGTTGACTGTTAGCCCAGATAAGGTCAAGTTTGCAGGAAGACTGATTCAGTTTTTGGGTCACGTAGTCTCTGCAAAGGGAGTAATCATTGATCCAGTGAGAGTGCAAGCAGTTCTTAATTGTCACAGGCCTATAGATGCCAAAGCCATTGTCAGCTTTATTGGCATGGCAAATTTTTTTAGGAAGTTTGTTCCTCAATTTTCCAAAAGGAAAGTGCAGCTGAATCACTTAGCTTAGGCAAAAGGGGCATGTTTCAATGGAGTCCATCACAAGACGCTGCCTCCAGGCATTGGAAGGAGCATTAGTTTACGCTCCAATTTCAGTATTACCCAATTTTGAAAAAATTATTGTACAAACGAATGCCAGCATATCTGGCCTAGGAGCTGTGCTATTGCAGAATGGAGATCAAGGTAAACGACTGGTTGTGTACACATCAAGGGAATTATCTGATGCAGAGAGGAAATATTCCATTTATATACTGGAGGCCTTGGTGGTTCCTTTCACTCTGGAAACGATTCGTTATTATTCTCAACATAAAATCTTTCAGCTCGAGACTGGTAACCAGACATTGAGCTGGGTCCTGGGCCGGCCTCGTAAGACTACCAAATAATGCAATGGGCTATTAAAATACAGGCATTTAGGTTTGAGATTGTGCACGTTAGGGGCACTGAAAATCGAGTTGTTGATGGTCTTAGTAGACTGGTTAACTAGTAAAATACTATCGAATAGAATATTCTACTAAGCAACCCTTCTCGTCCTGAGCAAGTTAATTTAATTTTAATGGACTTTGTATCATAGTGTAAAGGGTTTATACAGCATCAAGACCAAGGTTTAGTTACTAAGGTCATTAAAGATTGACTAAATAGAGCAAAGTTGGTGCCTCTAGATTCAGTGAAGGAACAGGTGGTGTGCTGTACACAGACAACTGATGGACACACTGAAGTAGAGGTACCAACAGAGCTAATTTCGTACATAGTTTAATATTTCCATACAGTAGGTGGACATATTGGGTATCTACGAACACAGGAAAGAAATTTACAGGATGTTTATTTGGAAAGGTATGGTTAGCGACATTAAGGATAGAGTACAAAATTGTCAAATTTGTGCTGTGAGTCAGTTTCCTAGCATCCACACCAGCAGAGGCTCCCCTTAAAAAATTATATGTGGGCTTTGTAGGACCATTGCCAGAACTAACAATGGTTGTAAGTATATTTTGGTCTTTTACTGCTTTTGGGCCCAGTAATGCTATTGTTAACAACAGTGCAACTTCCTTTTGCAACCATTTTTTTCAGAAACTTTCGTTTTGGTTTGGGCATTAACCAGATCAAACCCACTAAGTGCCGAGAGCTTTGACCAGAACCTTTGAGCAGTGATGATTGCTTATCATCAGGATATTCAAAGTAAGTGGGATCAATCATTGTACTGGCTCATGTTTGCCCTTAACACAGCCAGGTATCAAGCCCATAAAGGACATAAACCAATTCCTGCTCAACTGATTTTTACCTTTACAGTTAACTCACCCCTCAGTAATCTTTGGGGCATAGAGGATTTGTTGCCTGATGAGATTAGTGAAAACACTGCACAGATGGGAAGGCACCTAAGGCTAACATCCATATAATGCATCAACAGCAAGCTAAGAAGTACACTGTTGGGCATCAAGTAAATCCATATTGTGTGGAAGACATGATGTTCATTAAGAATTATCAGGCAATGAGTAGAGATGTCAACAAGATCACAAAGAAGCTGCTACCCAGGTTAAAGAGATCATTTCACATTACCAGGTTAATGACACCTGTCATCCTTCAATTGGTTGGAGTAAAGGAATGTAATTTCTTTCCCTATATTGTTATTTCATCCCCCTCGCCCCACATGGGCAGTGGGTGGGTTGTTAGCTCTACAAAACCCTGCTCTTCAGCCAAGATCATTCTTAAAAATATAATAAAGATAACAAAAAGTTTGGGGACAGTTTTTCGTTTTTAAATTGTAAAGATTAAAGGTGGACAGCTAAATGGATGAAAAATACATAAAATTTAAAAATACACAATTGCAGCATGGTAAGAGTCTTCTACGAAAACAGCACTGGAGCACTGCTCTTACACTTGAAATCTAAAGCATCTTCACTGGGTGAGAAGTATTTTGGGAGGAGAGAATGTTCACAGGGTTGATGGGTGTAGGTGAAGTGATAGGGGTCTGTTAGGCAGAGAAACTATGTAGATGATAGATAGGAGTTCAGGTGGGTAGTGGGAATATGTACAGTGGAAAAGACAGAAGAGAAAGAGTAGTGTGAAGTGGGGGCAGGGTTGTGGTTGCAAAGGGGAAGCGATGGAGATGGATGGAGAGGAGAGAGGAGCACTGACATAGAGTGGGACTGATCAGGAAAAGTTAAAGTTGGTAGGAAGGTTATATATCAGGGAAGATCTCATTGCCCAGGAGAGGGAGTTGGTTGAACTTCCGTTGGGGTAGGTTATGAATAGTGTGTGGGTGTAGGGATGGAGGGGTGTGTTTGTAAAAGCATGGCAGCATGCCAGGGTTGGTGGTCAGAGGGGAAACAATGTGGTTATTGGAATCTAGTTTGTGGATACTACAGGAGATGTAGAGGTGTTTGACATGGTCGAGGAAGGGGCGGGAATGTGATTAGATGAGAAATGTTTCATGTCATGGAAGGTAAACAGATGTGGAAAGTTAGGTGGAATGCATGGTGTTCTAGGATTTGCAGGGACTTATAAAACTTTGAATGGGTGGAGATCCATGCAACATTTTCATAGCAGAGGACGGGTCAGAACAGGGTTTTGTAGGTGTGGAGAATATTGGAGGAGGGGTGTCTTCTCCAAGTTTGGCCTATTAGTAGTTTTAGTCTGTTGTGGGCTTTCTGTTGGACATCGAGTAGGTGAAGTTTCCACTTTAGTTACCGGTCGAGGGTTAGTCCAAGATACTTTAGTGTGTTAGTTAACTGGATAGGACGGTCGTAAAAGGTAAGGAAGATGTCATGGAGATAGAAGGTGCGGATGGTGCACCCTATAATTACTGTCTGGGTTTTGGAGGGGCCATTGGTTACACCAGGAGGTAAAGGTGGTGTAATTATAGCCCACATATCAGAGCTGAAAATGAGTGTAGCAGGTGAAAGTACCGAAATCAATCAAGTTGAGAGTCCATGAGTATTATGTGATTGGTGTCCACACAAATAGCGAGGGATAGTTTGTGCCATATGATATTTACTGCAAGTTTTTCTCGCCTTCAGAGGGACTTATAAAACTCTTGCCTACTGGGTAAGTGGGCAATGAATGCCCTTTAGCACCAGCCAGAGGAGCGCTGAGAGTAGCCCAGCGAGCAGACAGTGAGTAGGATGGAACCTATACAGTGGTGTGTGTGATGGGCCGCCAACATGTTGTTGTCTTTGAGAGCTGCTACAAGTGATTTTGTTGTTTGATGTTCTTTTGGTAGATGTCTTTTGTATAATGGTGTACTTACAGATTGCTGTTGTTAAAGGAATATGAGTAGAGACTAAGAATTTATCCCTCTTGGTGATATGTTGTGCTAGCATACTTCTCCTTGAGAGGATGATACATCATTGTCATTTTACGATGTACAAGTCTATCGGCGTGAATATAATTAATGAAAAGCAAGTTTGTTTCCTGTGTAAGCATGTCTGTTGAAGGAACTTGCCTTTATTTGGGAGTATTTCATTAAATTACTTGTTAGTAAATAGTAATAGCGTGACGTTGCGCCTGGTTGTATGGCAGCACATCCGGGATTGAGTGGGATTAGTTTACTAAATTTGTCGAATATGTCATTAGGGATTGCTGTCCATATTTACTGTTTTACCGATACGATATGAGGTGGAACGAGCATGTGAGTACTGTGGTAGAGAAGGCGAATGGTTGACTTTGGTTTATTGGGAGAATTTTAGGAAAGAGTGGTTTACCTGTGAAGGAGACTGCATACCTATTCTTGAGTACTTCTCTAGTGTTTGGGATCCATACCAGGTCAGATCGAAGGAAGACATCAAACCAGTTCAGAGATGGGCTGCTAGATTTGTTGCCAGTAGTTTCGAACAACACATAAGTGTTACAGAGGTGCTTAAGGAACTCAAATGGGAATCCCTGGAAAGAAGGCGACGTTCTTTACAAGAAACACTACTGAGGAATTTAGAGAACCGGCATTGGTAGCTAACTGCCGAACGATTCTACTGTCACCAACACACATTACACGTAAGGACCACGAAGACACGATACGAGAAATTAGGGCTCATACGGAAGCATATAGATAGTCGTTTTTCACTCGTTCTACTTGCGAGTGGAACAGGAGTGGTACATGGTACCCTCTGCCACACATAGTACGATGGCTTGAGGAGTATCTATGTAGAGGTAGATTTAGCTGCTACGAGATCTCGGTAGAGTGGTACAAATATGTTTTGTAGCTTCAGTTGTGCATAGGCTAGTGATGTGCTGTTGAAACACGTTTGATCTTACTGGAGTTCTGCATAAGATACACTATGACATTTGATTGTATAACTAAGAGCAAATATTGTTATAGTTGGAACCTTGTAGTCCTGAAGGGGATCAAGTGCGAGCATTCATTGATGATGTACTTGATGGATGGTCAATTGATTCTAATGGTGGAGATGAAAAAGATGCTGTTATTGTCAGTGATAGTGACACATCAGGGCAAGAAGTAGATGAAAATAGTCGAGATGAGGCCAGCGAGTTATTACCTGCGAAAAGATGAAGGATTAAATGGAGAACAGGACCGAGTCTAAGGAGAAATTAGATAAGGAATCAAGAAAATGTTTTTTGCCTAATTATTGTGTTGTGTTAGTGTCTATACAAATAACATAGTTTTTGATTGTAACCTTAGTTATTTCAATACAATAGCTTTGGACATGAAACATCAATTTCAGTATTGTATGACTCAATACTTGTAACTGTTGTGTGACAAAAAATTAATGAATGAAATTCTGTTTTGTTATTGTCGCTATACATTAATAATATAAAACCCATGGTAATAACAACCTATAGTTAATTACACCACTAATTTTAGTGTTAAAATACTCAAAGTATATAAAAAACTACACTCACATACTACTAACATGAGAATTCTAGGTCACACCAATGCTGGATCAAGTATTGTGAAAGGGATAAACTTCACTTCAGCCTCTTTTCATTCAAGGAAACAAAAAATGTTGCATTGGGCGACATTGCGGGACTATTTGGGGCTGAGGAACAGGGGTCATACTATTTTTGGTCAACAACTGTCACACAGACAGGGTTATGTGAGCATGAACATTGTCATGACAGAAAAACCAGTCACCCAACTGCCACATATCGAGCCACTTCCACTGCACACTGTTGCACACCCTTTTCAAACCTTCCGAGTAGAAATCCTGGTCAACTGTATGACCCTGTGGAATAAACCCTGAATGGACAACTCCTCTCACATTTAATTTTAGCTGTCATGCTTTGTTCAGGCAGGGCGAAATTGAAGTCTTCCATTGGCTTGATTGTTCCTTTGATTCAGAATCGTAAGCATAGCATCAAGTTCCGTCACCTGTGATAATTTTTGAAAAAAGTTTTGATCATTTCGGGACCCTTCTTTCAAAACAAAGCATTTTCCTGCGACCTTGATTTTGTGCAGCAGTCAGCAGTCTTGGCACGAATTTGGCAGCCACCCTTTCCATTCCCAAACCTTCTGTCTCAATTCGCTGCACTGAACTCGAAGCCATTCCAATCAGTTCCGCAATTTCTCCAGTTGTCCGTTGTCGTCTTCATTGTTGATTCCACGAATGTTTTCTGCGTTGTCATGTGTTCAGGCAATGGAAGGACGAACAGATCGAGGTTTGTTATCAGCTGCCATTTCACCATTTGTGAAACTAGGAAACCACTCAAACATTTGAGTTTTCCCCAGAGCATCGCCCTTGTATGACGTTTCTAACATTTCAGGAGCTTCTGCTCCACTTCTTCCGAGAAAACAGCAGAATTACACCATCACATGTTGTTCACGAAAGTCAGCCATCGCAAAAACGACAATCACACAAAAGAGCTGTGACGAGCAAGCTAGGATTAAAAGTGAGTTACTGAATGGTCGAATGTATAGGGAAGGCGATGGTAGCTTGAAGTGTTTTTGTGAAAACCAATTGAGGAAATTAGTACACTAAGACAAACCTTTTGATGAACTGATACAAATAGATGCCTTAAAAAGGAGATTACCGAAAATATTACTGTGGGAGTTGATTTATGTACCAGATGACTCTGTAGATCAGTTCTTGAGGTATGTAGATAAGTTTGATAGAGCCTTTGAGAGAAATGAGAGGTTAAGAAATGGCAAATTTGGCAATCAACCATCTAGGGGGTGGAATCAGAGAAGGAATCAAAGTAGCAATGACAATGAAAATCAGAATAATAATAGAGGTTATAATAGAAGTGATAATAGACGGATTAACCACAGAAATAGGAATGGAAACACAGGATATGCCATCAGGGAGAGACCTTGGAAGAATAATAACAGACAAGACGATAATCACCACTCAAGACCAGGCAATTTAAACTGACAGATGCCTCATTGGGAGCCTGTCAATTTGGGGCGAGAAATAAGTACCAAAGTCAGGCTAAACATCGCCGTCCTAGAGACATCTAAAATAGATAGAGAAGACAGAGCAATCGAAGATATTGGAGTGGAAATGACATAACTAATGGGAGACGAGCACATAAGATTAGCAAATTACAGTTTGACAGCAAATTCTGGAAAAGTATGAATGATAGTGCGGAAGATAAAAGTATTAGCATCTGTAGAGATGGTGAAGAAGTTCCGTTAGAGGAGTAAACTATTTCAAGTCTATATAATCAGTGTCGCGAAAAAGCTTGCAGAGAAAATGTAGGTTCTGATGGTAATCTTGATGAGTTTGGATTAAGTAAATTAATGGAGGAAGAATCTATCACTGTTAAGCACTTAAGTGATAATACTTGTACCGGTGCACTTGTCAAAATTTCTGATGATCATTGTAAAGATGTTGTAGAAGTGACTAGTATTGGAGATGATAGCATGTGTGACGATGTTGATAGTGAAAATGACAGTAGTAATGATGAATGGGAGGAAGAATTAGATGGCATGGTGTATATGGAGTTTAAAGAAGATTTAATTAATGGTGAAGAAGGTGATGTTAGTAGTATTTGTGAAGAATATGAGAAGCAGATTGTACCAATGGAAACTGGGAAGGTAACATCAGAACGGACAGACATTATGATTTAGATGTGATGCTAGAAAGTTTATGGGATACTTACAAGGGTTATAGTGACAGAAACAGAGTAAAAAGGGTCATCAAGATTATTTGTGAAGAATTTCATTCCAACTGGGAAGGTAGAACCAATCAGAAGGGTTACAATGAGATCAACTCCGGGAAAAGTAGACAGTGTGTAAAAGAGGGACATGACATCAAGCAATCATCTGATGTAGCTCTAAGTAAAATTCAAACAAAATATCCATGGGTGTACTGCTGGTCTACAGTGTCCAACGGGCACAATATTTCGGCGATCATACATGTCGCCATCATCAGGTGAACTGATGGACTGAGCTCCTGTGAACGTGCCGGCACGGAGATCCGTACACTATGGCTGCTGAGGGGGAACTGGGTTCGGTCGCGGCTGCTGCCGATTTAAATACCCTCCGCCTCGGCGCGCTCACTCCGCCGTCCGCGCCCCGTGCCACGGTCGCGCGGTGGAACAGATTGCGACGGCGTCTGAGATGACGTCGGTGTGATGGCTCTGTCCGCCGTGGTCGTCACAATTATACATTTGCGAATGTTATCTTAAATAATGTAGAATTGAATAGTATTGATAACTTTAACTGATACTCAAGAAAGAGAGATAAGAAAAATGGTGGAAATTTCTGTTGTACGATTTGATCGAGCGGTTCTAGGCGTTCAGTCCGGAACCGCGCGACCAATACAGTCACAGGTTCGAGTCGTGCTTAGGGCATAGATGTGTGTGATGTCCTTAGGTTAGTTAGGTTTAAGTAGTTCTAAGTTCTAGGTGACTGATGGCCTCAGATGTTAACTCACATAGTGTTCAGAGCAATTTTTTGGAAATTTACTTATTACATTAGGTATACCTGCTGTGAAAAAATATTCAACATTTAGTGAAAAAGAAGGAAGGTTTTGGAATAACAAACATGCAGACACATTTTTACAAATTGAAAAATTATCTTCAAGCGGTTCATTAGCTGGCAGTGCAACAGTCATCGCAAATTCAGTTCATGACAAACCAAAAATTATAAAGAATTAGAAGAACAAAAAAGGATCATTTTCTAGAAATGGAAAATAAAGGAAAGAGACTGAAAGAAGTAAAAGAAATTCAATTACATACCCAAAAAGAATGAAAGCCCTTTATCTAATTTTATATAGAACATTTACGTGGTGTATTCATGATTAACAAATTATCTAAAATTTCAAATGTAGAATAGTTAATTTACATACATCTGATCATGTTAGTACACATTGGATTTGGTATTATAAATCAGAAAATATAAAATTTCTATTTGATTCAATCAGAGAAATATTCCTGAACAACTGGTTAACTATTTGGGAAAAATCAAACAATATTGTAACATTGAGATAGTACAGAATTTTTACGAATTTATTTGCCATAATTTCTGTATATTACCCTTAAAACTACTATCAAATAATTTTTTGGAAATAAGTTATGTCCAAAGGACAGTGGAAATTGGAAAAAGTCAAAGACTTTCAACTGTTATAACCGAATATTAATGAATAATTCGCTAATGTTAGTAAGACGATAAAGATATTACAATCAAAAAACAAAAATATTGCATCATTATAAATTAAAAAATTTAAAAATTGAACTCAAAATTTAAAATATTTTCAACCAGAAATTAAAAATATGACATATGCTTTTCAAGCATAAATTAATCCAAAGATTAAAGAAGAAATGAAACTTCATTAGAGTCATTAGAAAAAAAATAGAGACATTCAATCACTACAACCGCAAATAAAGGAAGAATTAAAATCATTAGGTTTATGACTAGGTTTACCATGATAAAAAAATAAACCCAGCATTAGCGTAGTTAGGAACAAAATTTAAAGATATCATAAGCTTTCAATCATCAGTAAACTGAAAAACATATAATTAGATAAAATGGTTTAAAAAGAACAATTAAATTATAGATTTACGAAATGTAAAAGATCCAGTCAATTAAACAGACATTGTTAATGAACAATATGTGGAAAAAGAGTTAACTAACCAAGTTGTAGCATCTGAATACATGAGTTTTTTAATACACCTGAATAATTAAACAAATAAAGAAGTATTAAGAAATATTATTATAAAACCTGAAGGGATTCAGATATAAGAAGTGTAATATAATTTTGTTAGAAAAACATATTTTATGAAATGAATAATTAACTTCATAGTGAGAATTATAACACCATAACAAATTACTTTACAAAAAAGGAAACAGGAAAATCTTTTCCAGATTACTTTTCAGAAGCAGATTTATCACCATAAATGACTCCAATAAGTCATCATTAAAAAAATCGGTGTTAACAAGCAATTGAATTTTCGTTTGTAAATAGAGATGTACAAGAAGTTCACAACTGTGTGGAGTAGAATATTATTCTTAAAAAGTTTTTGTTATTGGTGAAAATATTAATAAAAAATAATGTTTTAACGATTGTCGTATTTTTAAGTGGTTTTGATAAACTTTACCAAATAACTACAACTAACAAATCGATAAGAAACCTTCATAAAACAAGTATACTAACTGATAGATTAAAAGATTCTGTTAAAACTGTAGCAATATATTTAAAAGATATTGTAGTTGGTGAACTGTTGTCATAATGTAATGATGATGATACAATTGAACAACAATAAATAATTATTTTTGTATCTATACAAATGGACAAGCCTTCAGTTTTCATGATTATCACATCTACTGTTTAAAATGCAAGAAATTTACTGCCACCAATAATTTTCACAGAATACCAAGTAAAAATGGAAGACAAATAATTAAAGGTTTTTGTCCAATTTGTAAAAGAAAAAAGAGTACATCTGTTAAAAAAATTTTGTGTCTTGTTCTGAATTTTTGTCATTAAAATATTAATAAGTTACATAAACAGGTAAGAAAAAATTCTAAAAGAAAAAAGTAATTTCTGTCAGAATAGACAATTTGTGACAATCAGTTTTAGTCGAAATAAATTCAGGAAAATCGAATCGAAATCGAGGTTTTTTAAAAATATGTTCATACTATTGTTGTTAAATTTAAAACAGGTAAGAATGTAATTGATTCCTTCAAAAAAATATAATCATTTATTATTAAAATATGAAAAACATGTCTTAAGTCTTAGTCAGTTGTTGGAGGTACAACATGAGGTAAAATTTCTTTTGCTATCGTATAGTTCATCAGATTTTTCTATATAATTATCCTTAACGTTATTTAGGTTTTTTTAATTAATTTAATACTACTGACGTACATTTGTTTTACATTATGCTCTATTTTACCATATATTCAGCATGTTTTCAAAGTAATGGTAAAATTTCTTCATAAATCCAATCTTGAAATTTTTCACCTTGTTTCATGTTTCATTTCATAATTAAAGAATGTAATCCTCGTTCATTAAAAAATTATTTTCTGAATGTAAGTATAATTGCTCATTACCCTTTAATTCTTCAATTTTTGGTATAATTACATTTTATCATTTAAGGCTTTTCTAGAATTTAAAATTTTCCAATATCTCGCAAATATATCTAGTTAATAATGTGAATTATTATTTTCATCAATAATTGTTAGAACTTGTTTATCATTGTATACATATTTATATTTCATGTTTAAAAATGAGTATATTTATGTATAATAAAGAATATTAAATTTTAAATATTTACTTTAAATAATATTCTTCTTTACAAACATAAAGTGCAAACCAGATTTTTCCATAATGCAAACATGAAAAAGGAAATAAAAATAACAAAACAGAATATGAAAATTATTCAGAATATATAGAAGAACTTATTAGTAGTTGTAAATGAAGAAATTTACTATTGAAAATTTGTAAAAAGAAATTCAGAGTACTTGTAAATATATTTATAGATGAGAGAAAAAAAGGTTTCGAAACTCTGAAGTGTAAAGATAAGTATTATCAAAAGGAAGGATATTTTTTTGGAAAAGTTGTTCATAAAATATATTTGAAAATATATCAAATATTGCCATATTATGAAAAATATTAAAAACTGATTAATTTTAAGTATCATAATTCGTTTTTGTTAATCTTATCTGCATTGTTTCTTGTTAGAAATAATTGGCATCGTCTTCATCATCTTTTATCTCGTTTTCTGATTTATCATTAAGACAACTGTTAAATTGATGTAATTAATCACGAACTTTTACTTCATTTCCTGGATAATCATGAATACAACTTTTTAATTCAAATAGGAAATAATAGTTATCATTGTTTATGATTGATTTCTTTATTTTATAATTATCATATAGTAAAGTATTTATTCCATCTTGTAATACAATCTGTTTATCACCATTAGAATTTAAAATAATTTTATTAAATTCAACTGTATATAACTAATTTTAAAAGGTCCAGACAAACTCATTTTTCTATAATGTTTTATCATACCCTTTACACAATTGTTACATTTGTCAAAAGTAATTTCATTTTTGCAATCGATTTTTAACTCATTCAGATTTTTCATATTCTTGATCTGCTACTGTATAAGCGTACATTTTCGATCGGAACCAATGTGTTCTAACTTAATTTTTCCACTGTTTCTGTCTTTCATTTTTCCTATAACTTTCTTGCTTACTTACAGAATTTCGTAAATATTATGTTTTGAAAAATCACTTGGGTCAAATTGATTATCATACTATAAATAATGGAATCTGTATCCATATGAGACAAATCCATATTTTCATCATTTTTTTCATTACATTATAATGATAAACATACAGTTTATTTTGGTAGTATCTAAAATACTCATTCAAATATAAATTGGTTTACTGAATCTTAATATTGTTATTGTTTTTGATATTCTCCATCGCTTTGGAAAAACCTGAGTTATTAAATAGTTTATAAAAATCCTTTTTAAATTCATTAACCATATTTTTTTCTCATTTCTCTAGTGAAACCAATATAGTCTTTTAACCAATCTGATTGTTCAAATAACAAGATTCAATGGATTTTCGTTAATTTTAATCCATGTTTAAAATACTGTTTAATATTTCTGTAAGGTAAAACACGTTTTTTTACTATTTAGTGTTGTTCATTGTTTACTTCCTCAATCAGGTGTTAGTTGGTAAATACCTGTGTAAATCATGTAATTTTTTTCGAAAACATAACCAACTTTATAACATCCTGGCGTTTCAAACATTCTTATGTAGTATATATCTTCTCATTTAACGATTCAAAATTAATTGGTAAAACTAAGACATTGCCCAAACATATAAATTTTTTGTGTCCAAGTATATACTACAATGTGAGTCTCTTCCAGGTTCGAAATTCTTCATTTATTTATTTTTTCATTTGATACTTTGTGAAATTTCTCCTTGATGTCTGTTTTCAATAAATAAAATTATCTCCTAATCGTTTAACAAATCTAATTCAATTTTCGTCATTTTCAACACAACATCCCAAGGTAATCCAGGAGCAGTAAAATATCGAAGTGGAAAAACTTCATTAGATGAAACTGAAGTATCTCTAAAATTTTCAAATAAACTGCCAATATCAAAACGTCAGATTTATTATATAATTTTAGTTATTCATGTAAATTTTTAGTATTGAATTTTTGCCATGCTTGTTTTGCACATTTATTATCTTGAACTGAAATACTCGATTTATTTAGTCTTGAAGAAAAACATAATTTTTTATGTCATTTTGTTTCTTTTAATTTTTCTTCAGCATCCATATATTTGTAAGGATAAATGTCTTTTTTAATTATTAAATGTAATTGTGACTTAGAAATATTTTTTAAAATTGTTTCTTGTAAGATTTGAAGACAATTTATCAGTGGTTGAAGCCACTAACTGAAAAGCATCCAAAAATCTCAAAGTTATTAAATTTTAACCCTTTAGTTAAGAAATATATTTTTGTTCATTATTTGGTTGGTTGGTTGTTTGGGGAAGGAGACCAGACAGCGAGGTCATTGGTCTCATCAGATTAGGGAAGGAAGTTGGCCGTGCCCTTTGAAAGGAACCATCCCGGCATTTGCCTGGAGCGATTTAGGGAAATCACGGAAAACTTAAATCAGGATGGCCGGACGCAGGATTGAACCGTCGTCCTCCCGAATGCGAGTCCAGTGTCTAACCACTGCGCCACCTCGCTCGGTGTGTTATTTGGAATTGTGTCAATACTTTGAGTATCTATTGTCAGTTCTTTGATAAACAAATGAACATCATAATTTGTATAATTTTAGTACAAACTGAAATAAAAAAAGGATTTTTATTACAAAGATGTAACTGCTCCTAAGCAATTCATTGGTATTTTCCTGTTAAATAACTCTGATAGCTTCCTTTTTCCCTCCTTCAGTTAGCTCTTCTTCACAGATAAAACAGGTTATTATTTGTACATTTCGATGATATATTTCTTTAATTCTTCTACATTCTTGTTGTAACATTAAAAAAAATTTCCAGATAAGCTTTAACAAGAGACATTACATGTCATTTGTAATCGCCATTGTAATATTTGACTTAATAAGTATATGACAACAGTATATGTTTGTGATATTTATTTATATGAGCTTCTTAAGGATATGGTTGATAAGTGTTAACATCTTTTACAGGACATTCAAAATCAGCAAAAATTACGGAAGAAACCTATAATCAATGCTCAGAGTTATTAATTTTAATGTTTTCGCCTTACTTTCAAATTTAATTTTACTTCAATATGTTGTTTACAATCGTTTTCTTGACTGTCGTATTTTTCTTGTGAATAAAAATATCTTAAATATCTACCAAAGGTTACATTTGATGTTAATTTTTAGTTCATTGTGAACTGATTAATCTAGATACTTTTATATGAAACAACAATGAGAATTATTTCCTTTCGAATCAATAGACCATTATCTTGTTTTTTGTTTGTGTGGTAAATAGGATGTACAATAAAATTTTCAGTGTCAGTTAGACCGTCAGCGAGAGCGCATCGCTAGCTCCTGCTACTACTAAGGCGAGTACACCGTTTGCTTCTTACATATTTTACAAACAGCAGCGACTTATTTTCAGTTATCTGTGTAATTACTAGATTATTTTTGTAATTTCTTGCGTGTTCGAGTGCTTACTAGGTAGAACCTTTTATTTCAATAACAGTGTTTTTGTACTTATTTGCTGCGCTTAGCTTTTAAATAGTTTTTCTGGGAAAACCTAGCGTAGTTTTCGCGTCTCGTATTTCAGTGAGTGTTTCTTGATTATCAGAGTAGCTCATCAGAAGATTATCTTGGGAATTTGTCACTGTATAGAGTAGGGTAAACATAGTCATGTGTAGGGACTGTGGTTGTTGTGAGCGGACGCAAGGAGAATTGGCCACTCTTCGGGGACAGGTGGAGGCTTTGTCTGTTAGGCTCATCGAGCTCGAGGCGCAGGCGTCGGCTCGTAGTGGCGTTGGGGCAACTGTGGTGAGACCTATGCCTACTTCGGTGGCCTTGGAATCACATGGAACCCCTGATGTCGCTGCGTCTTCCGGCAGTGAGCATCTTACCGGTCAGCCATCACTCCAGGGTGAATGGCGGACAGTGGTGGGCTCGCGCGTGCCTGGCCGAAAGGCGAAGGTGGGATCTGGCCGCGTGGCGGCTGCCTTACCCCTTTCCAACAGGTACGGGGTGCTTCCTAGTGGTGATGACATCGTTTCCGAGCCACCACAGGATGCCTCGCCTGTTGGGCCAGTGGCTGATTCTCCGGCAAGGTCCCGACAGTCACAGAGGGCGGGCCTATTAGTTATAGGGAGCTCCAACGTTAGGCGGGTTATGGAGCCCCTCAGGAAAATAGCGGGTAGGTCGGGGAAGAATGCCAGTGTGCACTCGGTGTGCTTGCCGGGGGGTCTCGTCCGTAATGTGGAGGAGGCCCTTCCGGCAGCTATTGAACGCACTGGGTGTGACCGGCTGCAGATAGTAGCACATGTCGGAACGAATGACGCCTGCCGCTTGGGTTCTGAGGCCATCCTTGGTTCCTTCCGGCGGCTGGCTGATTTGGTGAAGACAACCAGCATCGCACGCGGAGTGCAAGCTGAGCTTAATATCTGCAGCATAGTGCCCAGAGTCGATCGCGGTCCTCTGGTTTGGAGCCGTGTGGAGGGTCTAAACCAGAGGCTCAGACGACTCTGCGACTATAATGGTTGCAAATTCATCGACCTCCGTTATTGGGTGGAGAACTGTAGGGCCCCCCTAGACAGGTCAGGCGTGCACTACACACCGGAAGCAGCTACTAGGGTAGCAGAGTACGTGTGGCGTGCACACGGGGGTTTTTTAGGTTAGAGGGACCCCCCCTTGGGCGAAACGATAAAATACCTGACGGCTTACCAGAGAGAACATTATCATCGTTGATAAAGAACGTCCGTCCTCAGAGACCAAAAACAGGAAAAGTTAACGTAATATTGGTAAACTGCAGGAGTATCCAGGGCAAGGTTCCTGAATTAGTATCTCTTATTGAAGGAAATAGTGCGCATATAGTATTAGGAACGGAAAGTTGGTTAAAACCGGAAGTGAACAGTAACGAAATCCTAGACACAGAATGGAATATATACCGCAAGGATAGGATAAACGCCAATGGTGGAGGAGTATTTATAGCAGTAAAGAATTCAATAATATCCAGTGAAGTTATTAGCGAATGCGAATGTGAAATAATCTGGGTTAAGTTAAGTATCAAAGGTGGGTCAGATATGATAGTCGGATGCTTCTATAGGCCACCTGCATCAGCAACCGTAGTAGTTGAGCGCCTCAGAGAGAACCTGCAGAACGTCGTGAAGAAGTTTCGTGATCATACTATTGTAATAGGGGGAGACTTCAATCTACCAGGTATAGAATGGGATAGTCACACAATCAGAACTGGAGCCAGGGACAGAGACTCTTGTGACATTATCCTGACTGCCTTGTCCGAGAATTACTTCGAGCAGATAGTTAGAGAACCAACTCGTGAAGCTAACGTTTTAGACCTCATAGCAACAAATAGACCGGAACTTTTCGACTCCGTGAATGTAGAAGAGGGTATCAGTGATCATAAGTCAGTGGTTGCATCAATGACTACAAGTGTAATAAGAAATGCCAAGAAAGGAAGGAAAATCTATTTGCTTAACAAGAGTGATAGGGCACAAATCGCAGAATATCTGAGTGACCACCATCAAACGTTCATTTCTGAGGAAGAGGATGTGGAACAAAAATGGAAAAAATTCAGAAACATCGTCCAGTACGCCTTAGATAAGTTCGTACCGACTAAGGTCCAAAGCGAGGGGAAAGATCCACCGTGGTATAACAATCATGTACGAAAGGTACTACGGAAACAAAGAAAGCTTCACCATAGGTTTAAGAGTAGTCGAATCATAGCTGATAAGGAAAAGCTGAACGAAGCGAAAAAGAGCGTAAAGAGAGCAATGAGAGAAGCATTCAACGAATTCGAACATAAAACATTGGCAAACAATCTAAACAAGAACCCTAAAAAGTTTTGGTCATATGTAAAATCGGTAAGCGGATCTAAATCCCCTATTCAGTCACTCGTTGACCACGATGGCACCGAAACAGAGGACGACCGAAGAAAGGCAGAAATACTGAATTCAGTGTTCCGAAACTGTTTCACTGCGGAAAATCGTAACACGGTCCCTGACTTCAGCCGTCGCACGGACGCCAAAATGAAAAATATTGAAATAAACGATATCGGAATTGAAAAACAACTGCTATCACTTAGTAGCGGAAAAGCATCCGGACCAGACGAGATACCCTTAAGATTCTACAGTGATTATGCTAAAGAACTTGCCCCCTTTCTATCAGCAATTTATCGTAGATCTCTGGAAGAACGTAAAGTACCTAGCGACTGGAAGAAAGCACAGGTCGTTCCCATTTTCAAGAAGGGTCATAAATCAGATGCGAATAATTATAGGCCTATTTCACTTACGTCAATCTGTTGTAGAATAATGGAACATGTTTTGTGTTCTCGTATTATGACGTTCTTAGATAATACAAATCTCCTTCATCATAACCAACATGGATTCCGCAAACAGAGATCATGTGAAACCCAGCTCGCCCTATTTGCCCAAGAAATTCACAGTGCCGTAGACACTGGCGAGCAGATTGATGCCGTATTCCTGGACTTCAGGAAGGCATTTGATACGGTTCCGCACTTACGTTTAGTGAAAAAAATACGTGCTTACGGAATATCGGACCAGGTTTGTGATTGGATTCAGGATTTCCTAGAAGAAAGAACACAACATGTCATTCTTAACGGTTCAAAATCTGCAGATGTAGAGGTAATTTCGGGAGTACCGCAAGGAAGCGTGATAGGACCTTTATTGTTTACAATATACATAAATGACTTAGTTGACAACATCGGTAGCTCCGTGAGGCTATTTGCAGATGACACGGTTGTCTACAAGAAAGTAGCAACATCAGAAGACTCGTACGTACTCCAGGAAGACCTGCAGAGGATTAATGAATGGTGCGACAGCTGGCAGCTTTCCCTAAACGTAGATAAATGTAATATAATGCGCATACATAGGGGCAGAAATCCATTCCAGTACGATTATGCCATAGGTGGTAAATCATTGGAAGCGGTAACGACCGTAAAATACTTAGGAGTTACTATCCGGAGCGATCTGAAGTGGAATGATCACATAAAACAAATAGTGGGAAAAGCAGGCGCCAGGTTGAGATTCATAGGAAGAATTCTAAGAAAATGTGACTCATCGACGAAAGAAGTAGCTTACAAAACGCTTGTTCGTCCGATTCTTGAGTATTGCTCATCAGTATGGGACCCTTACCAGGTTGGATTAATAGAAGAGATAGACATGATCCAGCGAAAAGCAGCGCGATTCGTCATGGGGACATTTAGTCAGCGCGAGAGCGTTACGGAGATACTGAACAAGCTCCAGTGGCGGACACTTCAAGAAAGGCGTTACGCAATACGGAGAGGTTTATTATCGAAATTACGAGAGAGCACATTCCGGGAAGAGATGGGCAACATATTACTACCGCCCACATATATCTCGCGTAATGATCACAACGAAAAGATCCGAGAAATTAGAGCAAATACGGAGACTTACAAGCAGTCGTTCTTCCCACGCACAATTCGTGAATGGAACAGGGAAGGGGGGATCAGATAGTGGTACAATAAGTACCCTCCGCCACACACCGTAAGGTGGCTCGCGGAGTATAGATGTAGATGTAGATGTAGATGTAAATGTAAATATTGATTGGAAATATATGATTGCTTTTCAAATTCTGGAGTATCTGTTAATGGATCATGAGTATTACTCGTGCCTTGTCTTTTCAAGAAGCTTGCATGTATGTCATACTATGCTTTATTTGTCTGATATTTTGGGATAGATTGTAGAGTGCTTTGCAGTTCATTTATTACCTATATACAGTTATATTACAGAATAAGGCTTATATTTTCTTTGATGTCTATGGTGAACCTTAGTCTTACAATTTTTTATCTCTAGCACATTTTAATAATATGTACTTAACTGTTACAGACCCACCTTGTGCTTGTAAATGTTTCGTTTTTGCCATCATCCTACCATAATTTTGTTAATGAGTGACAGATCTACATACTTCAGCAGATTTGTACAATCAATCTGGTACATACAGAAGTAAAGTGTAAGCATTCAGATAATGGTAATGTGGTTGATACCTTGGCAAACCATGTATTGTGGTTTTGGAACTGTTGAATGTTCAGAGGTTGTACTAATCCATTTTTAACAAGTCTTCCCAAGTTGAGAATATGTCAGGCACTACCCTTGTCAGCAAATTGTTTGATGTTTATGGTATTCTGCATGTGTTTTCTTCCCCACAGGGTCATATTTTCTATTTAATTCTTATGTAAATTTTCTCATTATTTTGGCCAAACTTTCCTTGTTGTAGCATTGAGTGATGCACGATGAATGACTTTAAATTTTTCTTTCCACAGGTACAATAGAACTCATGCGTTATACAAATGTCCCGTTTTCTCCTCATGTCATATTTGTTCCTGTAGTTAGTGGAGCTCCTGTTTTTCTCTTGTGTGTTTACTCTGCAGAAATAGTTAGCCTAGATATTAGTATATATATTTTTATGTTAACATAGAGATGCTTTTGCAATCATATGGAAAGTGGTTTGTCATAAAGCAACTATGTTTCGACACTTCTCTGAATGTATACAACAACTATTTTATAGAATTTTATTACTCATGTTGCCGAATGTCACACACTTTATTTTTGATAGCTGTTTGTCACATACCACCACTATAACCTTGTATGCTACAATTCTGGTCATACTGCAACTAAGTTTGCATATTACATTGAATGAAACGAGATTTTTCAATGCCATTTGTATGTACTATGATATAGTGGACGTTGTGTCTACTCTTTTCTTACTGATATTGCTACCTTGACTATCTGATTAGTTTTAGGCCACTTCTTTAGTATTAAAATATACTTTATTCCGATATTTTTGCTTTTTAAAGTCAAAGATTTTTGCCACATAGCAACTCGGTTTGCAGATTACTTTGACACATGCACTCTTTAAATACATTGAGAAATGATAATTTGCTTAGTTTTAAGCCATTTCGTTAGTGTTGAGATGTACTGTATCCTGGTACTTTTTCTCTTTAATGTAATATCTTTCTCATTTTGTTTTTCGATGAAACATATATGCTTTTCACACCATTGTATTTCGTTGCCTGTATATGCCCTGTTGTTTTATATGAAGTGTTGTACCTTGTTTGCACTGCACAGATATTGAAATATTTTGATAGGGAGCAGCTGTTAGCTCTCATATTTTATTTGATCAGAGACTGTAGACTCTTTCCCCCTGCTTGTGATTAGGCTGTAATGCAATAAGATTGTACATAATGTGGATTTTCTTGTGGAGACATCTTTGTAACGAGTTCAGTTTAATGGAATTTCTCTTTAGCATATTCTAAGATTGCCACCTTCTCATTACTGCCAATAGAAATAATTCTATGATGACTATACCAGTAGGACTGCAAGATTGTCCTGCTCTGGTCAGTTATATCAAATTTTTTTGATGTCAGTGCCAGTGGGACTGCAAGACTGTCTTTTTGTGCTTTTCTAATAAAATATATAAAGTCATTGTCTGTGGGACTGCCAGACTATCCCTGAATATGTCGCATACGCTTCATATGAGGTTATGGTTGTCAGTTAACTACATGTTTTACTGCTAAGAGGACACCTTTTGTGCCATTTTGTTTACATGCATGTTGCAACCTATAGTGGCGATAATCACTTTCTTTGTACTTAGAACCCTACTATGTACAGTGCATACATGTATGCTATCACTCCTATTTTTCTCTACAAAGAGTCTACACATATAATGCTGTGTGCACTATTGTGAGTGTACCCTAATATTCAACAAATTCTGTACTTGTAGCAAACGTTTATGTCCAGCAATAATTCGTACCTATTTCTATCACATATATGTTTATTATTACGTGTGTATCCACCTATTGCATCTTTAAACTTCCGTAAAGTAAAATTTCCCAATCTCAGCAATGTCACTGACCACCTCACCTGTGAAAGTTTGATCTGCCAGACTGCGGGATAACGATAGGAGTCATTTGAGTATTAACTGATTGTACAATAATGTCATATCTTTGTTCTCAAGCTCTTACATGTAATCCAGCAGCGATGTTGTAAGCTGATTTGCAGGTTTAGGTTATCATATCTGCTGTACACATAGGTGCGGTAGCTGATAGTCGTAAGCAGTGTTAAAGTGAGGAAGCAATTGTACTGTTATGTTTCACATGACAAGTTTCAATTTATCGATGCATTGCTGTGCCAGTTTTCACCTAGGTTTCTCTTACAAATTTTAATTCATTATGATTTTTTCAAAAGTAGTGAAGGAACAAAGTGTGTTCCAAAAATGCTTCGATTTGCAAGAAAGAGGGAACTCATTGCACCTCACAAGTGCCTCTGTGTAGATATAGTACTTATAATTTGCAGCTTTAGGATAGCAATGTGCAAGACAGAGCAGTACTGCAACACGTTACCCAGATTTGCGCAGAATAGAGATAGAGAGTAAATATTTTGATGGTTTTTTATTCAATCTGGGCCAACTTCTTTTACTTAGAGACAGTTAGATCTTTATGTGCTGTGTATCAGTTTTAGATCTGTGATCAGTTTTGCGAAACTAATTATCGTAGGTTTAATGTGAAAGTTCATTATTAAGGCAGTTTATACTGTTGAAAGTCTTGCAGTCAGATTAATCACTTTAACAGTATTAAAGGCTTGCCTTCTCACTATGACAACTCAATTTTCTGTTACGATTCATTATTACTATTGCACAGCTCTTATCATCAAAAGAGAGTATGTAAGTCATGTTTTTGTAATTCAAAGAGAACTTTCGCATTTACTTCAAATTTCGTGATTTTTTTCATTATTCTTGTAAATTAAGCCATCATATACAAAATACTTCTACTCGAAAAATTATTTAAAGCAAAAAATATCGAAAATACTTCAATCAGAAATCAGATAAAACAGTTTCCGATCATCTCTACTTTTTCATCTCCTATTTCTTAGAAAAATCCAGTAAAACAAGAAGTAGTTCCTTCTTTCCTCTCATTCATTTATTTCTTTAAAAATGTTACATAGAAATTATTTTTTCAATATAACTAGGTCATTTCTTGTTTTGGATGCATTACAGAATTTTAACATTAAATGTATTTTAAAAGAAACAACAAAAGTGTTATGTGGCAAATGAAATTGTTAAGTATCACATTCTAATTCGATACTGGCAATTATGATTGGAGAACGTTTTAAACTTTACCGGTGTTATGCGTTTAAAAGATGTTTAGGATGACTAGAAATGTAAATTAGGATTCAAAGATAAAATAATTGAACTATTTTAAATGGCATCAAAAATATTAGATATGAATTTTATAGAAATTAATAATTATTAAATGTATTTTTTCTAAATTCTCTCAACTAATAATTTGATAATGTGCCCTATTGTAGTGTATCTTTTTCATGTTCCAAAACATATCTTTTATCATTAAGAGGACTTATTATTTCCTTATTAAACTCAACAGAATAAATTACTTGTTCATTGCTTGATATCGAACTGATAATTCTATATTGCTCTGTATTATCAAAGAAACAAACTTATAGCTTATTTTATTATTGCAACATTCTTCTTAGCTCATCTTGATTTTTCAACAAAGTTAAAAAACTTTATAATCATCCAGTTTTGATCTTAACACACAAATGTCCTCCATTAAGTTTTCCACAACATTCTTCTATTGCTTACTTGAATACCTTTTTTACTTAAGGAAGTTGTAAATATTATGGTTTTGATATTCGATAGCATCCGCTTTATCAAGCATCTTCTTCACACCTTCATAATCATCTTCAGGTTGTCTGTTATAGTTATAAATGACAGTGCCTTGATAACAAAGCCCAATTTTTCCCACATGTTGGTTTCGTAACTCCACAGTCAAAGTCAAACATCAATTCTTTAGATAAATCAAACATGCTAATTCGAATGTAAATCAGCTTGCTAAATGTGAGTTTAGTGTTATTCGTGTTTATTTTTACATGATTTTCAGTAAATATCGTTTTCAAATTTATTTTCATTTAAAAATTATTTTATTCTACCTCTATCTAATATTATTCCAAATATTGAGATATTCAGGAGATTGAAAAATCTTTCTCAAAATCATTTTCCCTCCACTCGTGAATTCTGTATTTCAATCTAAATTTAAAGTTCTTAGTATTTTTGTTTACTTCAGTCCTGGAGATAAATATTGCTGAAGTTTTATACAATGAACTGCGTACTTATGTTTGCCATTCAGTATTGTTAATAAATTTTCTTTTAGTCCCAGGCACCATTTTATTTTCAGGAACAATTGGTATATCTTTATATCTGTTATATAAATTTCTCAGGTATTCTATATCTGCTTCAAATATATTTCCATATTATGGATTATTATCGATTTTCATCATATCAATATCTAAATTATTTTCCTCTCAAAATTCCTGTATAATGAACATTTAGTCATCCAAGTTATTTGCAATGAAATATGTCAAATAACTTGCCTTTTGATTTGCATCATAACATCTCAAATATTTCTTATTTCCTCTGAAATATCGATTGTGAAATTGAAATATACTTTATGTAATACCTTTCCAACTATTAATATATTATAATCATCTGATAATTGTATTTTAACTTAACTCATTTTTAACATCGCACCCCCAACTTAAACCTGTTTCTCTAAAATGCCAAGGTGGATCTAAATCATAAGCATTTACTGAAATTTTTCTAAAATTTTCTAGAACATCAGACAACAATAAAACGTCAGTTTTAAGAAGTAGATCATGATACTCACCAAAGGGTATATCTTAAATTTTTCCCAAACTAATTTTACATATTTATAAACTTTATTGCAAAAATTACATTAATAAAATTTGTTATATATATGTTAATTTGGTAGCACATCTGTTTCTTCAAAAGTAATCCCAGTATACACATTCATAAGGATAAAAATCTTTTTTCATTGCTACACTTCGCAGATATTTAAAAAAAAGATTTATAAAATTTATTGTTTTTATTTTTTCTCAAACTTGATATAATTTAGCAAGTGAAGAAGCCATAAATATAAATGTATCAGTAAATCTCATTTTCTATTTTTCTGTCTTTTTACCAAAAGTAAAGTATATCTATCTTCATTGCTAGGTACTTAATCTATTTCTTTTTCATCATACCTGAGTTATCTTATAAACAAATGTTTAGTAAATAAAGTAGTAAAAAATTGGAACACTGAAATAGTAAATTAAAGTTAGTACATCATCGATTTATGTAGTTTCCAGTTAATTGATAATAATGACGAAATTTCATGTTCTTGTGAATAATGAGATCACAAAATGTATATATCTTTTGTGAATAATGACATCAGCATAATGAAATTATTTTAGGTATAATATGTTTTGGTTACTATTCTGATATTAATGGTTTCATTTCTTCAATTACAGAACACCAATCAGTAACTTCTTCAACTTCCTTCTTCATACATTAGATAAATATTTTATAGTAAGCTTGTCATTCTTCTACAATAGATATGTATAATGTTGAATGGTTAATTTAATATAATATCAACATCCACTTTGTTCCTGTTTTTGATATATCTTTATATACAACTTTTCTGGTGCAGACTGCAACTATTCATTTTTAAAAGTAAACATTCATAGTAATTGTATATAATAAATGTAACTTCCATTCTATATCGATAATTTTGAAGACCTATACACGAATTATCATCTGGTGTTTCAACTTTTAATGGCCATTAACGATGTGGTATGCGGCTATTAAATTTCTGTTTGAAGTTAAATTGCAAAAATCACTAATCACATATGGATTTCACTTCAAAACGTCATGCTAACTGAGGTGAAACCAATTTTTAAAAACGTTTCATTTAACAAAATACGAATTACTTCATCTTCAAAATATTATAGACCTTACTGATTATCTTTTTTACAATTACTTATATTGAGTGGATATACTTGATACGTTTCATCAACTGAATGGACATTAGTTTACTTTTAATTGATAATGTCATTTTCAGTTTTCTTGTATCATTTTTGAAAATCTTTTGTTTTGATGCATTAAAAAAGAAATTTCGATCAAATAAAAAATATGTTTCCCGTGTTAACAGTTCATAATCTGTTTTTAATGCTTTATTAAACAGGTACTGGTTAAACGTTTTTCTGTTTTCCAAGTACATTAATAGAAAATGGAATTATTTCTTTTAATTTAGCACTATTAAACATTTCATCATTTCCAATTTAAAAATAAGTTAATTATTCCTAATATTTATCTACATATTATGATATATAAATATGAAAGCAAAATTATTATCTTTTCTCAATCCGCTGCACCTAGTAAGTATAATCCTCTTTCAATAGTCGGGAATGGGTGCTTTTATAAAGTGTCTCATTTTCTCACATTTAATAAAACTTTTACCACAAAAATGAAAAGATGAGAATTATCAATTTATTAAGAATTATTAAAAAATATTTGAGTATGAAATAAAAATACATTTAGCTTTGGCAAACAGAAAGAAGATTTAGAGTAAGAATTATAAATTATTTTTGGTTGGCTGCTACCAGGTTTTTTATCAGCAGATTTCTTAATCATCTATAAAAGAAAGGTGAGAAAAATTAAAATAGAGAGTAAAGAATTTATTATGAACTATTAGAAAATTAATTGCAATCAGATCTAGATAGTATAATTGAGTTCAAGACAAAGATATATTCAACTGACTACGATTTTTAGATTATGTTTGAAACAACTTTTAACTGTGTAGTTGATGACTTTTTTTCAAATGTCTTAATTATTTACAACATAAATTTTCGATTTGAAAAATTAAAAAATATGGATTTAGAATTTATTAAGAATTATTAAAAATGTATTGAATATCAGATAAAAATAGATTTAGTTGAGTGCAAGATAATGATAACATGAACAGAGATCAGTATTTTGCATTTCAAATATATGTAATTGGGTTCAGACAGTTTTTTACCACCAGTTTACTTATTTTTGAGGTATTCTTGTGTACATTTTTTTCATTAAATGGGAAGTAGAAGATAACATGCCAGATTTTGATGTATACCAAATAGTGACAAATCAAATGTACCAGTTCCTATTACCTTCTCTATAAATTTATTTTACTCACAAAACGAATTATCCTTAAAATGTGAAAGCACATTGAATTGCTTCAAGCAATCTGGAAAATTTTCGTATTATAACACCGTGTTATTTAAAAGTAAAATTACATTTATCCAGCTCTGTACAAGAAAACCTTGTAACAATTGAAACGTCCCCTTAGAAAAATTCGTGAATTACTGTGCTGGTAAACTTCTACATTATTTGATACAGTGACAGCTGAGTGAAACTGAACGTGCTTAGACATTTCTCTGTTTACTTATTCTGATCAACACTAAACTGACACACAATATTTTTAGCACAACGCAATCTGACTTTAAATAAACTCTACAAAAGAATGGCCCTGACTAACAATAACCTATACCTTTCATGAATCACTTACCTCACAAAAATCTTCGTTAGTCAAACTACTGCAATACAGCCAGCGCTAATACTGCCAGCTAAATAAAAGATTCTAACTACTGAAGGCACTAACTACTGATAGGCATAGTTACCAAATGGAAGATTTTGATAGAGAACAAACAATGTATTTACCTCAACAATGTTCAAAAGTCATCATATACATATATATACATACATACATACATATATATATATATATATATATATATATATATATATATATATATATATATATATATATATATATATATATATATATATACACTCTTTCGGATGGACACAAGTCCAGATCGTCTGCTCTCAAAATTCTGCCATCTCTCTCCCCACATCCACCACTGCTGGCGGCTCACCTCCAACTGTGCAACACTACAAGTGATTTTCATACTGAGCGCTACTTGGCGTTACCAACATAAAAACCTAAACAGCCTACTTACATAACCCCCATGGTCTCCACAAAAATGTTTACAAATTGTTTTGGGCAGTGGCCAATAATGATTTGATAACATTTTTCATAATTATAATAACAAATATATCAAATGCACACACTTATTGATGCAGGGTTGGTCAAAAGCAAAAATAGTTCTCATAAAGAGAGTCCTGATCATTCATCACAATAGTAATTACAGTTTTCTTTTTTTTCGAAGTCTGAGCAGTAAAAGGAAATGCAAATGGAAGTAGTGGATTTACATTCAGTCTTGAAGAAGTAGTGTTGTCCTTCCAACAGAAAGACAGTGCGATCTTTTGACATGCAGACAGGTAATGGGCCACAACAGAGCAAACCCACAAGAGAGTCAGTCGAAGTTTTGAAGAATATTGGTAGGTAGGTCATCACAGAGCAGACCCACTGTAGTCCTGGTAGAGACTATAGTATTGGTGGGCCATCAAAGGTGCAGATCCATTGCAGTCCTTGTAGAGATGGCCAGCAGTCATCTGTTGCGACTGAGCAGGTGCACAATCACCATCGAAGAGTATTGTGGACAATATAGCATGTCCACAAACAACCACTTATGCACTCACAAAATTTTTGGAATTGTCCTTAGAACTAGCAGTGCTGTTAACCAGTCCCTTGCTGAATTATTTACACATGTGCAATCACTGACAGTCCCTTTTTTCACATATTGTGCATATACTATGACCAACAGAAACTTGTGCAGTGAAATGAAACTTAATTTGAAGAAATGGTGTCTATACAATTTTAAATTTACGACATGAGAATAAATTACAAAGGTATAAAATAATCATTAAAGAACATAATAGCACAGATAACATTTGTAGTAATAAAGCCTTTCCAAAAGAATAGAAATAACATATACATCAGTGTTACAGGAATTATGACATAAGTATATACATAAAAGATCAGGAATAGCTTTCTTATGTCTAAACATCTTTACAAAGTAAATAACATATTATTAATGCAGATTATATTCGGGGATAACAGAATTCCTCATCATAGTGAATGTAGCTGAGTATTAGAAAAATTCTACAACATAAATCTTATTAGCTAAACACATAAAGACAGGAAAAACACAAATACACAAGGGTACACAAACACATAGCGGAATAACACAATAGGAAAGGACAGGATTCGTTTTCAGTGTAACATTTGGTGCTGCAGTCCAACCCAAATCTTCATTCCATAGATCTTTCCTCTTTCCCACAAAAAAATTCTATCCAAACCTGTTGTCCCTAAAGACTACTGTTTTGTTCATATCCTTTTTCAAAAGAATTATTTCTCATTGTACACTACTTTTTTGGCCAAAAGTTTTTCTTATAGCTTCTCAATGCATTTCTTTCAATTCATCATAACTCGTTCTCTTATACAGCCTACCCCCTCTTAAGCTAACTTCAATCTACTGAGCTTAGATGCATAAACTAAGTGACGAGGCAATGCAGCAGTACAAAACAATCAACACAAACAGCAATCACAAAAAAATGCAAATTGGCAAAGCAAGCAGCAGTATATCTAAATTAGCAAAGCAAATGCAATATTACAACTAAATATAAGGCAATGTGCAGCAAACAACAAAAATAAATCAGTAGTAAAACTGGCTTAACAGAGTAATACAAAGTGAAATTCAGTAGCACTATGCCTGGCAAACAGCAGCAGCAAACGCAATAACTTACATCTAAACGTGACAAATGCACAAGCAGAAAAAATAGTAGACTAAAGCAACAATGCAGATAAGGGAAATGTCTATACACATCTTAATGTCTATGTCATTAATGTGGTGCACCACAACAACTTATTCTACAAAAAAGTTACCAAGTTCTTGAAAAGAAAATTATGTGTGCACGTACTGTTATTAGTCTCTTCTCATTGTTATTTCCTTTCCAAATGCTCCTTTTTTGAAGACTGTGGATCATAAAATTATTATTTAATAGATCTGTTGACAGAAGGTGTTCATATTAGTAAATGCATTTAATTTTATTTTATAAAACACAGCTGGAAACCAGATATCAAATGAAATAAACAACTATGTACAAAGCAAAGCATAAAAATATCATTCAATAGCCATGTGGCATTTCATAAGTCAGTAGAAATTCTCTCAACCCTCATAGGAAGACACTTGTCATAATCAGGTGTGCATATGTAAGAGTATTTCCCATCAATTCATAAGCAGTAAGTAGCACAAAGTATGAGCTCCACAGTATAATCATATGTTTCCAAGTAATAGCGTGTCATATGTGCGATGCTTTCTACAAAGAAATGTCAATAGTGAGGTCAATGGCCTCTTTTTTCTCCACCTAATGGCTTTTTCTCCAGGCAACTGGCACAGCTGGGCGCCCACAATGCATTACGTCAAGCTCACTTAGCTTTATTACGCAAAAGTTTACGACAGCAGTTTCTGCTACAGTGACAGTCTCATATAAAAAAATTTCATAGGTCGAGAATTGAGTTACAAATGTGTAGAATCAAAATCCTATAAATATAACAGTGTCCAAAAAATTTTAGCCGGCATTGTGATACATTCATGCATGTACACACATTTCCTAACTCTTAAAGTACGATTCTTGGTTTCCAACAACCTTTTTCACAAATCTGAGTCCCTAACCACTACTCATTATTCCCTACTTTATTACACATATACATATTCGTCGACACTTCTTCAATATTTCAGTATAATAAATATGTAGCATAATCAAATTCCTCATATAGCATCAGCTTATTGATCATAAACATACCTCAACAGCTTAGTACACATCGTCATCGTAATAATATCATAACACCTCAGACAAATCTCAAAAACGTCGTAGCTTTCTGCAATAATTTCAAAACCTAGAACAAAATTCTCTGCTGATTTCAGTGGTGACATCTACCTCAAACGTACTTTAAAAATTATGATCCCATACCAAATACATCATTCAAAGCTTTCATCGTATCACAATGGTTAAGAAAAAATATGAAGAGTTCACAAAGTACAGACAAAATACAATTTCATAAGTGTGAAGTTATCCAACAGTGTAATTGCATAAACATGTGTCACTGACGTAGTAAAAAAAAAATGTTTGCCTCTCTCTGTTAAATGATCAGATAGATGTGTAATTCTGTGTTGCTAAAATATGGTACCGATGTGTAAAGTTGTATAAGCAAATACCATATTAGCTTGGGCTCCTAGCGCTCGCCACGCTTAGTACACAAAGTAGGCGTGTACCCCCTGAGGATTAATGTAATTCTATCCTCAGGTGTTACAGAGTACAGCAATGGAATTAAATGTATCACAGAAAAACTTTGTATATTTGTATTTCAAAAATCTTTAAAAATAAATGTTTTAAGTACAAAATTAATCACTCAAATACGTGTACTGTAGCGCTAAACTGAGTGTCTTGTTGTAAGATAACCTCTGTCGTTTCTTAAAGGTAAAAAATGTGCCAAGTGTCATAATTATCGTCGTCCATAAGCAAAGTTCTATAGAAGTCAATGTACTTCCATCGTAATAAACAAAGTGAAATGCTATGCGTATAGATATCATAGTTATTATGTACATTAGCGTGATCAAGAAAGTACTATACTGTAACGTATTGTTGTGCTACGAGAAAGGCTGCCTCATTGTAGCTATATCACAAAACTTACTACTAAAACATGTTTTACTTTCCAGAAGAATTCAGAAAAACTGAGTATATATAAAACAGATACAGCACAGAAGCAGTAATATAAATTGTGTCACACATTAGTAGCATTGCGATATTATCGTGTACCTGTCAAATAAACTAACCACTGTGTCATCTGGTATCTCTCAGAAAGTACGTTAAATCCACAATGTAATATCAAGTAACCCAAAATGTTGCATTAAAATCTCATTAGCAGTACCGGTATATGTCCTAAGTACATAAGCCTTATAGTCGTTACGTAATCGTGCAACAAACAAGCAAGAATGTACACACAATAACACTGTGTCATCTGTTCACTACAAAAATGCATTCGTAATTACTATCTAAATAAGTTCCCTAGGTTCTTGACTGGATAGTTAACTTTAAAACATTGTTGCATGTTAACAGTTTCTAAGTGTGAAAAAACTTACTCATAATGTGAAGTGAAAGATTTTATGGCAAAGACTAAGTTAAAAAGCAGATTATCTCTCAATAAACGGTTTTACATGTGAAATGTGGTGCAATCCTTTACCTTTCCTAGTACGCTGAGTTTCAACTTCAAAGCAATTATCATGTTATATACATCAGTAAGGAATGCTAAAGTTTTTCTCAAGGTTAGCGTCTATGTTATTTTTCTCTGAGCCAGCCAGCGCACGTGGCTGCCTGTGGTGCGAGTCATTGTCTGTCTCTTTGTTGGCGCGCGTCGTTATTAGGATTAGGAGAGCTAACTTCTACAAATTCACCTTGTTGAGAGGGCCCTGCCCTGTTTGAATCTCACCAGGTCTGACGAAATTCAGGTCTGTCGTTATGTTTATATCGTCTGTCGTCATGTCGGTAATTTCTGTAATATCCTTGTTGTCGGTCACGTGGTGGAGAACTTCTCCCTGAGTCGTAACTGCGTGGTGGACTGTTGTGTCTGAAGTTATTATGTCTCCCTTGATAATAATTATTTTGGTTCCCATATTGTCTGTTTCTATGATTGTCTCTGTCACATTCATTACTATTACTATGGAAATGCGATCGTTCTCTGTAATTATTTTTCGTCTGCCACCAGTCGCCATACGTGTGCTGTCTCTTTTGGTCACGATTTGCGTTGTAAGAATAGCCTTTTCGTGTCCTGTTTTCGCGTCCTGCGATTGTCAGTGTCAATTTCCAATTCTTGTAACAGTCCTTGAAAAGCTTCATTGTCGTCTTTGCAACGTCCTGTCAAAATAATATGTCGTAAATGTTCAGGCAATTTGACTAAGCAAATGCAGATGAGTTCTGAGCGGCTGTATGGGTTTGACAGATACAGATTCTTGTGCAACATGTCTTCAAAATATTTCACAAGACTGGAAAATTCAGATTGTTCAAAGTGTTTCATAATCATGATGCTATGTTTTACGCGATCCTGAGTAGCTTGAGACCAATATGCTGAGAGGAAGGCACGATAAAATTCTCCTTGACTGTGACAATCGTGAATAACCGATCGCATTCTTACAGCTGGTTCATTCTCTAAATAGCCACACATAAATTGTAATCTGTGCTCTAATGACCAGTTGGGAGGCAAACAATGAGAGAATTGATGGAGCCACGCTTGTGAATGAATGTCGTTGTCAGAATTCTTAAATGTTTTGAATTCACATGTAGTAATGAACAGCTTATAGTCAAAGTCATCGTGTCGGCGAGTCGCATATCGGTCATTGTTACGTCGTGTCGGCGGTTCCATCTCAAAATTCGGTGCACCTTGCTAATTTCTTACATAATTTCCGAAATGCCCAGTGTTATTATTTTGTGGCTTTTCCATATTTCTAAGTACCTCTTCCCGTGTTGGAGCGCGAGTTTCCTCTGAAATATGTAATTCTTTTATTACTTGTGCCAACTGATCTTGTACTTCACGGATTTCTCTTTTGTGTTGCATATTAATTTGATATTGATTTTGTTTAAATTTCTTATTTTGTTCATACTCTTCTGTGTCAGTTAAGGCTATGGGTCTTGTGTCATTCAGATCATCATCTACCTTTGTAGATAAGTTAGTGAACTTATCCGAAAGTTTGGCTACTTGCTCCGATAATGAACTGATTTTCTCAGTGTGTTTTTCTGAACCAAGTTTCAGAGTGTCTACTTGTGTTGAAAATGTATCTACTGTGTCCTTTACGTTTTCCTGAGTTTTTGCAAGTTGCGTAACCGAATCGGTAGATGTAACTGAGTCAATTTTAGCTTGCAAGGTAACATGATTTACATGAACAATAGTTTGCAGTTCCTTTATGGCTGCTTCATGATTCTGTAATGCATTTTCATGACGTGAAAAAATAGGTTGGAAATGATCACAAATTTGTGTGTGTGTCATTACAGACTTTTTGACATTTATATTCGATTTTAAGTAACTCAGCAGTTAAACTTTCACGTGTTTTTTCAAGCATTTGTTCCATTGAGTCTTAACTTTTGAAGCTGTTGTCCCATTTGTTGCATTAATAGTAATAACAATGCACTGGTGTCTGAAACATGTTCTTCTGTGCTTTTGGGCAGTGCATTTGCACCGGCAAAATTCGCATTTTGAAAAGCAGAATATGTGTCTTGAGATGATTGAGAAAAAAACCTGAATCTATGGTACTTGCAAAATTGTGTCTTGTCGTTTCGGATCCCTGTGGCGAGCTGTTGCCGACTGACCGATCGACAATACTACCCTCTTCACTAGCTGTTTCACTGTCTACACATATATTTGTTGCCTGATCCATTCCCCTATGCACAATTACCAAATTACTATGTTGAATGTTAGTTAATTCATTACATGAAGGCGCTAACACACTACTCTCGTCTTCACTGTCATTTCTCAGTTTACTTTGGAGCCTAGTATTACGTTTTCCACGCGTTATTATTGTCGCAATATTTCACACGATAACACAGAAAAGCACAATTTGAAGAGTAAAATAAGAAAACACATTAACATAGCACTGAAAATAATATGTAGTTAATTGCAAGCGCAGCTACGAAATACTTGGTACAAATCTACATGCATGCCACAACTGTTTTACTGTACAACAATGAAAAACTACAACTACAAAGGAAATTCTCTCTACAATTACCCTCTAGCAATAAACAATAGCTGCACTAATTACACAAACTGCAAGAAAACATCAGAAGATTCCAGTGAGGTATCTTCAGCTAAGGGTCGACATATGAAACGTCCCCTTAGAAAAATTTATTAATTACTGTGCTTGTAAACTTCTACATTATTTGATACAGTGACAGCTGAGTGAAACTCAACGTGCTCAGACATTTCTCTCTTTACTTATTCTGATCAACACTAAAATGACACACAATATTTTTAGTCCAATGCAGTCTGACTTTCAATAATTCCTACAAAATAATGGCCCTGACTAACAATAACCCATACCTTTCACGAAACACTCACCTCACAAAAATCTTCATTCGTTGAACTACTGCAATACAGCCAGCGCCAATACTGCCAGCTAAATAAAAGATTCTAACTACTGAAGGCACTAACTACTGATAGGCATAGTTACCAAATGAAAGATTTTGATAGAGAACAAACAATGCATTTACCTTAACAATGTTCTAAAGTCATATATATATATATATATATATATATATATATATATATATATATATATATATATATATATATATATATATATATATATATATATATATATCAGTTGATGATATCCAATAATACAAATTTACTCTTTCTGATGGACATCTCTCTCCCCACATCCACCACTGCTGGCAACTCACCTCCAACTGCGCAACACTACATGCTGTTCACATCCAACTGCCCAACACTACAATAGCAAATATTCCAACATTGCAAATCAGCCACATACTGCACACAACACAGTCAGTGATTTTCATAAAGGGCGCTACGTGGCCTTACCAACATAAAAACCTAAACAGCCTACTTACACAATAAAAACAGTCTATTCGAATATGTGATGATTACAACATTAAATTTAAAATGCGACTAATCCTGTACCACATATTCGTTTTGGGCATATTTAAATTATGTGCAAGGTATGTAAATATGTCATATACATCATGATATCAACAAATAAATCAATTTCAACACTTCATGTTTAATATACAGTGGCTGTTTATTGTGAATTTTGTGGCAAAAATTTAACCAGTTAGTTGTTAACTGCAATTAAAATTTTGTATCATAAACTATCCACTTCCATTCCATTTTAAAAAAATTTGAAGGTGAGTTCACAAAAACAAGAGACCATTTTTTTTAATTTGACGTAATGGTTCAACAGATGTAAATGAGACAATAGGTATCATTTTTGGTACATATGATTGTGCTAGTTGTACTGATGTTTTACCATATAAATTTTTAATAGCGCCATTGTCATCTAGATATAATTTGAAATTTGTCCCATTATATGTAGATACATTATTGACCCAAAAACATGTGTATGTTACAAACCTAATCAGTCGCCAGTTTCATGTACTACTTCATCGGATTTATTAGATGTTTTTGAGTATTAATATCAGTCACAAAGGACCAGATCTCATCTTGATACAAATGTATTTCTGCTGTAATATAATTAATCTACCAGAAAACCGCTTGAGTTAATAGATTATTTTCTTCATCTAGATGTCTTGGACAGTGGTTATTTTAATTGGTGAGATATTTATGTACTCATCTTTTATTTGTAATAAAATGTCAGTTTTATTGTTATTATAAATTAAATGCACAGCAACATACCTTTGCCACAAATAAAATGCTGGTTCTGCTACCTGTAACACTGTTTTATTTGTTTCTTTATAATTTCATTTTATAGTTATTTATGTCGTTTATACATATTTGACAATAGCTTGCAGATGAGTATTTTACACTGCATTGAAACATTTTCATAAAATGTTAGGTATATTCACTTAACTCACTTTTTATTTCAAAATTAAATGTTAATATTAATGTTTCCCTGAATACATAACTCTTTTGCTACTTAAATTATCTGTTATAACCAAGTAACACAATTATTTAAATACTTTATCACTTTTATCTTATTTTGATCAATAATAGTAAGAATATCTTTACCTTTACAAATTTAAAATATTACCAGATGCAGCTGAAATATTAGATGAAATTACTGATTATTAATACTAAACAAAATTTTTTCTCATAAGAATGCTTTTGTTGAATACACTCCTGGAAATTGAAATAAGAATACCGTGAATTCATTGTCCCAGGAAGGGGAAACTTTATTGACACATTCCTGGGGTCAGATACATCACATGATCACACTGACAGAACCACAGGCACATAGACACAGGCAACAGAGCATGCACAATGTCGGCACTAGTACAGTGTATATCCACCTTTCGCAGCAATGCAGGCTGCTATTCTCCCATGGAGACGATCGTAGAGATGCTGGATGTAGTCCTGTGGAACGGCTTGCCATGCCATTTCCACCTGGCGCCTCAGTTGGACCAGCGTTCGTGCTGGACGTGCAGACCGCGTGAGACGACGCTTCATCCAGTCCCAAACATGCTCAATGGGGCACAGATCCGGAGATCGTGCTGGCCAGGGTAGTTGACTTACACCTTCTAGAGCACGTTGGGTGGCACGGGATACATGCGGACGTGCATTGTCCTGTTGGAACAGCAAGTTCCCTTGCCGGTCTAGGAATGGTAGAACGATGGGTTCGATGACGGTTTGGATGTACCGTGCACTATTCAGTGTCCCCTCGACGATCACCAGTGGTATACGGCCAGTGTAGGAGATCGCTCCCCACACCATGATGCCGGGTGTTGGCCCTGTGTGCCTCGGTCGTATGCAGTCGTGATTGTGGCGCTCACCTGCACGGCGCCAAACACGCATACGACCATCATTGGCACCAAGGCAGAAGCGACTCTCATCGCTGAAGACGACACGTCTCCATTCGTCCCTCCATTCACGCCTTTCGCGACGCCACTGGAGGCGGGCTGCACGATGTTGGGACGTGAGCGGAAGACGGCCTAACGGTGTGAGAGACCGTAGCCCAGCTTCATGGAGACGGTTGCGAATGGTCCTCGCCGATACCCCAGGAGCAACAGTGTCCCTAATTTGCTGGGAAGTGGCGGTGCGGTCCCCTACGGCACTGCGTAGGATGCTACGGTCTTGGCGTGCATCCGTGCGTCGCTGCGGTCCGGTCCCAGGTCGATGGGCACGTGCACCTTCCGCCGACCACTGGCGACAACATCGACATACTGTGGAGACCTCACGCCCCACGTGTTGGGCAATTCGGCGGTACGTCCACCCGGCCTCCCGCATGCCCACTAAACGCCCTCGCTCAAAGTCCGTCAACTGCACATACGGTTCACGTCCATGCTGTCGTGGCATGCTACCAGTGTTAAAGACGGCGATGGAGCTCCGTATGCCACGGCAAACTGGCTGACACTGACGGCGGCGGTGCACAAATGCTGTGCAGCTAGCGCCATTCGACGGCCAACACCGCGGTTCCTGGTGTGTCCGCTGTGCCGTGCGTGTGATCATTGCTTGTACAGCCCTCTCGCAGTGTCCGGAGCAAGTATGGTGGGTCTGACACACCGGTGTCAATGTGTTCTTTTTTCCATTTCCAGGAGTGTATATTCATAAAATAACATCATCACTAAAAAGCTTTCACATAATGATAACCAGCTAATACTAAAAAAAATTATCCATGGTTTACAGCTAAAGATGTTGCTGAACTGCTAAAATATAAAAATGCAGAGTATCCTGTTATAGAACATGTTTATAAGGAAAATGAAATAAAATTTAAAAGTTTTCAGAGGTTGTAAACTTTGACCACTGGAATATTGATATAAAAACTGTATTTATTAATGAATCTGGATTACATTCCTTTAATTTATCACCAGAAAAGTAACAAGCAAAATAATTTTTGGAAAATTTGTCTCAAAAGATATTTTACAATCTAAATTTACATCTACATCTACATGACTACTCTGCAATTCACATTTAGGTGCTTGGCAGAGGGTTCATCGAACCACAATCACACTATCTCTCTACCATTCCACTCCCGAACAGCGCGTGGGAAAAACGAACACCTAAACCTTTCTGTTCGAGCTCTGATTTCTCTTATTTTATTTTGATGATCATTCCTACCTATGTAGCTAGGGCTTAAAATATTTTCGCAGTCGGAAGAGAAAGTTGGTGACTGAAATTTCGTAAATAGATCTCGCCGCGACGAAAAACGTCTTTGCTTTAACGACTTCCATCCCAACTCACATATCATACCTGCCACAGTCTCTCCCCTGTTACGTGATAATACAAAACGAGCTGCCCATTTTTGCACCCTTTCGATGTCCTCCGTCAATCCCACTTGGTAAGCATCCCACACCATGCAGCAATATTCTAACAGAGGACCAACGAGTGTAGTGTAAGCTATCTCTTTAGTGGACTTGTTGCATCTTCTAAGTGTCCTGCCAATGAAACGCAACCTTAGGCTCGCCTTCCCCACAATATTATCTATGTGGTATTTCCAGTTGAAGTTGTTCATAATTTTAACACCCAGGTACTTAGTTGAATTGACAGCCTTGGGAATTGTACTATTTATCGAGTAATCGAATTCCATCCATTTGAAAATATGGTCAACATAAATTAAAGAAAGAAAAATAACACAATCGAATTTGAAAATAAATTAAAATAGAATTAGAGCAAAAACAACTCACTGTAGAATTAGAGGACAATAAATCAGAGATTAAAAAACTGAGATTTATAAGCCACAAAATTTCAAAGATGTAGTTGAATGTATATAGTTCCAACTGACTTACTTCAAAAAGGTGATTTCTTTAAAGTCGTGGTACAATTAAAAAATTAATTAGCTCCAGTTTTCCAATACTGTTGAACATCATGATAATATAATACACATTATGTATTAATAGTAAGTAACAATAAGTAAAAATTAGCAGTACTCAAGTAATAGAAACCAATTTAAATCTTCTAAGTCGTTGTTGTTGTTGTTATGATCTTAAGTCCAGAGACTGGTTTGATGCAGCTTTCCATGCTACTCTATCCTGTGCAAGTTTCTTCATCTCCCAGTACCTACAGAAATCTACAGCCTTCTGAATCTGGTTAGTGTGTTCATCTCTTGGCCTCCCTCTACGATTTTTACCCTCCACACTGCCCTCAAGTACTCAACTGGTGATCCCTTGATGCCTCAGAACATGTCCTACTAACTGACCCCTTCTTCTAGTCAAGTTGTGCCACAAATTTCTCTTATCCCTAATTCTATTTAATACTTCCTCATTAGTTATGTGCTCTATCCATCTAATCTTCAGCATTCTCCTGCAGCACCATATTTCAAGAGCTTCTATTCTCTTCTTGTCCAAACTATTTATCATAGACGTTTCACTTCCATATATGGCTACACTAAATACAAATACTTTGTGAAACGACTTCCTGTCACTTAGATGTATACTCGATGTTGACAAATTTCTCTTCTTCAGAAATGCTTGTCTTGCATTTATCAGTCTACATTTTAAATCCATCATCAGTTATTTTGATCCCCAAATAGTAAAGCTCATCTACTACTTTAAGTGTCTCATTTCCTAATCTAAATCCCTCAGCATAGCCCGATTTAACTGGACTACATTCCATTATCCTTGTTTTGCTTTTGTTGATGTTCATCTTATATCCTCCTGTCAAACACTGTTGATTCCATTCAACTGCTCTTTCAGGTCCTTTGCTGTCTCTGGCAGAATTACAGTATCATCGGCGAACATCAAAGTTTTTATTTCTTCTCTGTGGATTTTAATTCCTACTCCTAATTTTTCTTTTGTTTCCTTTAATGCTTGCTCAATATACAGATTGAATAACATCAGGGATAGGCTACACCTCTGTTACACTCCCTTCCCAGCCCCTGCCTCACTTTCATGCCCCTCGACTCTTATAATTGCCACCTGGTTTCTGTACAAATTGTAAATAGCCTTTTGTTCCCTGTATTTTATCCCTGGCACCATGAAAATTTGAAAGAGAGTATTCCATTCAACATTGTCCAAAGCTTTCTTTAAGTCTACAAATGCTAGAAACGTAGGTTTGCCTTTCCTTAATCTATTTTCTAATATAAGTCATAGGGTCACTGTTGCCTCACGTGTCTCAACATTTCTACAGAATCCAAACTGATCTTCCCTGAGGTCAGCTTCTACCAGTGTTTCCATTCGTCTGTAAATAATTCCCATTAGTATTTTGTAGTTGGGACTTATTAAACTGATAGTTCGGTAATTTTCACATTTGTCGACACCTGGTTCCTTTGGGATTGGTATTATTATATTTTTCTTGAAGTCTGAGGCTATTTCACCAGATGGTAGAGTTTTGTCACGGCTGGCTCTCCCAAGGCTAACAGTAGTTCTAATGAAATGTTGTCTACTCCCGGGACCTTGTTTCGACTTAGGTCTTTCAGTGCTCTGTCAAACTCTTCATGCAGTATCATATCTCCCATTTCATCTTCATCTACATCCTCTTCCATCTCCATAATACTGCCCTTAAGTACATCGCCCATGTACAGATCCTCTATATACTCTTTCCACCTTTCTGTTTTCCCTTCTTTGCTCAGTACTGGTTTCCCATCTGAGCTCTTGGTATTCATACAAGTGGTTCTCTTTTCTCCAAAGGTCTCTTTAATTTTCCTGTAGGCATTATCTATCTTACCCCTAGTGAGATATGCCTCTACATCTTTCCATTTGTCCTCTAGCCATCCCTGCTTACCCATTTTGCACTTCCTGTCAATCTCATTTCTGAGATGTTTGCATTCTTTTTTGGCTTCTTCATTTACTGCATTTTCATATCTTCTATTAACCAAGGATTTCTAATAGTCCTTGTCTTTTTACCTACTTGATCCTCTGCTGCCTTCACTATTTCATCCCTCAAAGCTATCCATTCTTCTTCTGTTGTATTTCTTTCCCCCATTACTGTCAAGAAGCTGTACAGTATGAAAATTGGTGACATTAAATATTACTTAAATTGTTTTGTTGATAATGAAAACAATTTAATGTTAAAGAAATAGTAACTAAATAATGAAAAAAACTATAAAAAAAGCTATATGAAAATCTTCTAACAGTAGCAGACTATATTATTCTGTTATCATCACTTAAGAACTTTCGCTTCAAGTTAACAATAAGATAACTCATCAAATTGTATTAGATAATCTCAACAAAGTAGAAATAAAAGATAATATACAAGAATGTTACTCAATTTTTCGTAACAAAGATAAAATAATAAGAAGACATTTTGAACAGCTTTGATATGATAAATGTTATGAAATCAGCAAAATAGACCTTGTATTTGATATAACAAAAGAACTCTAGGATAAGATTAAGGATGTTTATTACTTTGCCACTTGTAATATTCATAAACAATACATTTTCATTAGCAGTTAGATGTAATAAATAATTCATGCAGTTATCGGTGAATTGATTTATATAGATGGGGCCTTTGACATTATCATCACAATAAAAAACAAGTAAAATAAGTTCATGGTTGAGAGTCTATCCATTCATATATAAAGAAGTTTTTATAGAATAATTTTATCTTTGTCAATGCAACTGTTACACGAATTAACAAATTCTATCCATTTGATATAAACTGTATCACCTTTCTTTTTTATAATTTTACCTACAATATATATATATATATATATATATATATATATATATATATATATATATGAAAGTTTTGTTTCTTGTAGTTCTATCTCATAAAAAGTTCCTTTGATACCTTGATTTGCATGTAACTGGACCTGAAAATGTAGCATCTTCAACTTCAAATATTTCTCTTGACAAGTTTACAGTATAAACTTTCTCAGAAATTCGTATTTTAAATCTTTGTCTGCAATCGTTAGATGCAATTTTAGTCAGATTTAAATTAAATTTATCTGTTACTTCACCTTTCGCCTTTATTGTCAAATGTTTAGTATTATAATATTCCTCAAACACTTTGTAATTGCATCACACCACATGTAAATATCTTGTATTTTTCATAAGATCCTTAAAATCATTGTTGTAAAATACTTTCCACCACCTATTTGGAGATTTCTTCAGCATCTTGCAACTAAATTTTTTTCAACAGCTTCTGCAACATTGTTAACTGTCTTACCTCTAACTGGAATAGTTCAAGAAAATTTTTAAAAAATCAGTTACAGTTAAAAAATATTTATAGCGTTCTTTTATTACAGAAATACGTTTTAAGTTGTCAGAATCCATTCTACTAAATCTAATTGTTACGCATCATCTATACCAAGTGATACAAAATGTTTTCTTTTGAAAACTTTTCCCCTTGGCTTACATAATTGATTAATACCTTCTTCTTGAGCACTTATAAATTTTTGTCACATTTGCCTTTCTTAGTTCTACAAACTGCACAAAATCCATCAATTCTCTATCATTATTTTTGTGTAATTGTTCTTTAAGGATGATGAATTTTGTAAATTTTGTGCACTTTAGACACCAAGTATGATCATCCTTAATGACTGATAATAAAGGTTCACCAGTCATTTATATCAATTAAGTTTCACCAAAGAAAATTCATTTTACATTTACTGGTACAGTTATAATTGCACCTTTTAATATTACAGTTAGACTATTTGATTCATTTACCATTAATGATACATTCTCTTTCCTTACTGCATGTAGCTTACCAATATCATTTAATGTAATACCAAAATAACCATATGTTAAATTTTTGCTTATATTTTTCCCAAGGACAATATTTCTTTTTAATGTAAAATTGTACTGATAATTTTAGATCTGTTACTTATTTCCGAACACATATGAAAATTTAGTCATCTTTCAGTCATATATATTTTTCGCTGTATTACATCAATGAACTCTTTTGTACAGACTTTTAATTCTCTCTTTAGATTATTAGTCTTTCCATTGAGATGTGTTTTAAAGATGTATTATCATATGAAGCTGTTCAGCCTTCCACATGTGTTATAGTGACATAGTTATTAACTGCTTTTAAATGCTAGTGTATTCAGTATTTGTAACTAGATTATTTAAATAGTTTTGTAATTAACCTTTGCTCATTACATCTTTTTATCCCCTGGATAATTTACACCTGCTAATCATCAAACACAAAATCAATGTAATTTTTTGTTGCTTGAAAAGTGTTACTCAGTTCTTTACAAAATTGCTTAGCTAAATTATTTATTTTTGGATCAAATCCTGTTGTTCAACAAGTTTTTCTATATCAGAATTTGATAATTGTCTGTGATATTTCTTGAAAATTTCTTCCAATTTTTCATTCATTTAAGTTTCTTCTCTATTGATGACTTGTGTCTAATTTATTCTTTCAATTTTACATAATTTTTTGTTTGTCATGAGCTAATTGAACTGTAGCTGAAGCTGTGCCACCTAATGACCCATTAGCTCCTCATTTTTATATCTATTGATTGACTAGTTCATAACATTAATTAATTATAAATATATATCTGTGGTTGCATAAACAATTTTTTCAAAACTAAATGTAAGGTATGTAATATGCTAACTTACTGGCAGTAAGCATGACTCAGTTGGTATGGGTATGGTGAAATATATGACCAGATCACAGGTTTTTAAAAGATGCCACTCTGTGTCTAAGCAGACACTGACATAAACACAAATTTTTGACGATCTTTCCACTTACGTTTATGTCAGCGGATGCTTATACACAGTGCAGCAAAATTTTAAATCGTGTGATTTGGTCATCTATTTTTCCACTAAGTCATGCTAATTGCCAGTAAATTAGCAATTACACAATTATGTTCTCTCATTTATTTTTGACAAAAATCGCTTATGTAACTGAAGATACATATTTTGACTATCACTTGGGCTGTGCTCAAGTCTAATGATTTATAATACTTGCAACACTTCATAATGTTCTATGGCCAAAGTCTAGGTTGTGAAATAAAACCTGTTCTTCAGTCAAATGACGCTTATATTCTCCAAAAATTTGATAGGTGTTTTTCAGTATGGTTGATCTACATAAAAAACCGTCTATTTCTTTATGTCTACCCACAGAAAAATATTCACTAACTACATCCTGATATTGAAGAACGAAATCATCCAATAAGGCAACTGGATTATCTGCACACTCACCTAACTGCATAATTTCAAAATTATTTTTAATAACAATAGCAATATTCTCCTTAGCTTTATTACACATTTTTATAAACTCTTGGTATTTTACTTGATTCAAAGTGATTGATTTTTATTAGATTTTTCATCATATGTTGGATAATATGTCACATCAGCTGTAACAATTTTAAAACATATATACAAATGAGCATGATCGAGATGTAGCCAACCATCGGCATTAAGAATGTTGATTTCTACATCCATTCATTCCTTTATTAGTTTTAAGACATGAAACTACGTCTCGTGCTAATAAAATAAGTACGTGGGAACATATACTTGATAGTGGTAAAATGAAAAGGAAAGAATGAAGTGCTATATTCACTGGAGATGTTTTGAGGTTTTTTAAAATGTTATTAAGTAGTAATGAGGCAAGGTGAACTTACAGTAATTTTTAATTGGAGCTCAAGATCATAGTATACTATTTTTCTATGGGCAGATTAAGGTGATGCTGGAGTCAAAATAAAAATACATGACCGAATGTGAGTAAAAAATTTTCTGACATTATGGAAATTCGAAGCCAGTTGTTAAATATGAGCATAATTATGGGCTTGAAGAACAACAACTTTTACTGAAAAATTCTAAGATAGGGGTTTCTTTAAATTACAGACTGTAGAGGTAGCTCAATTAAGTGGTAAGAAAAATTTGGAGATAGGTTTCACAAATTATTATAAGTCCATGGTGTCTGATATGCATTATTGCATATTTGTTTTCCAAAGTAATTATGAAAATAATTAGTGCACTGATTCGTCATCATATGATCATGTCAGACTATATACATTTTATATGAAAAAAGGAAGGAATGAAGCATTTCCAAAAGACATGTAAAATTTACAACCATTAGATAGTTATTTGAAAACTTATAATTTATTTCATGATTTTAAATGAGATACACAATTGAAGCAAGATACAGATTTAAGACCATGTAATTTCACAAGAAATTATCCTACATATGACATCAACATGACACACAGAAGTAATATTGTGGCAACACAAAAAACCACAACGACATTATGCGCCATTTTTAATGCTAATATCTCATAGATTTACTAGTATACATAATTATGTGTGGAAAAAAGAATGTAACATATGATGCACAACATATAATATTATCTCAGAATTTTTAATTTTTCTTAATTTTTTTTACATTTTTATCATTATCATATCTTTTGACTTTATTATTGTATTCTTCACCTTCAGTATCAAAGAATGAGATTTTTATCTTTTTATATTCCTCTTCAAAAAACTGAATATTATTATATATCATAACAACTATCTCCTCAAGTGACCAACCTGTTTAAAGTTGTTGTTTCTTGAGCCTATCTGCAGCAAATAAATTTTTAATTAGAAAAAAATTATTTCTGCAATGAAAAAATTTTAATTTTTCTAACCGATAATTTTTCTATATAAGTTGAGTCTCTACTTAAAAAGCTCAACAACTGCAAAATTGTTCAAGAAAATTAATGAGCTAGAAGTAGATTTTTTATATAATATCACTAGATGTGTTTACCCACTTACAAAATCAAGAAAAAATTTGTATGGATCTCAATAGCTAATTAAATTAATTTGGCCCTAATAAGTGGCTGGGTGTTTCAGATTTTGAAGATGGAAATATTAAACTGAGACTCAAAGGAAGACTATGAACAAGTCATTATAGTGAATGTAAAGATACTGAGTTTGTAGACTGAAAATTATTTTTCTTGAAATATTTCCAATACTTTTTGTTTGAAATTTATGAATGTAGTAGATGCAGTTTATATGTTCTTGCTCAGTTTACAAGAAAATGAAATATCACGAAATTTCAGGTAAATATTATGCAAATATTGACGAAATGGTAGAAAATGATTGGTCATTAGAAAGCAATTTCGAAATAAGTGACAGGCAAACTTGAAAAACAATGGAAATAATCAGGAAAATTATGAAAATATCGAAAAAATTATATAAATGTGGTTAAAATAGCCAATAAAAAGTGTGACTTTAGTTAATGATCTCTACTGACTTTTTTGTTATGATTTTGTGATGTATTGAGAATAACATGGCCACAAATAAATTTTTTGTTATAGTTTCGTTAATTTTGGCAACGGCCTTGCCACAGTGGATACACCGGTTCCCGTGAGATCACCGAAGTTAAGCGCTGTCGGGCGTGGCCGGCGCTTGGATGGGTCACCATCCCGCCGCCACGTGCTGTTGCCATTTTTCGGGGTGCACTCAGCCTCGTGATGCCAATTGAGGAGCTACTCGACCGAATAGTAGCGGCTCCGGTCAAAGAAAACCGTCATAACGACCGGGAGAGCGGTGTGCTGACCCCATGCCCCTCCTATCCGCATCCTCACCTGAGGATGATACGGCGGTCGGATGGTCCCGATGGGTCGCTTGCGGCCTGTAGACGGAGTTAGTTAGTTAGTTAGTTTCGTTAATTTTCCATGATATTTTCTTAAAATTTCGTGATATTTTTATTTTATTGGTAATTCAGCCTCAATATACAAACCACATCTACTTGGGCATGGAAGTGCTGATCAAGTATATTTAAAAGTTAGAAAAATAACTTTACAGAACTGAATGTAAGAAAAAGTTTTTTGTGATTTTAGCATAATTGATATGAGCTTGTGTTTTCTTTTCAAAACAATGGCGTTTAAAGATATAAGAAATTATTTGGTTAACATTTTTAGTACATATATCTTTAAAACTTAAATAAATGGCTTTGATTTTTATTGTAAACAAAAAATTTGTGCCTTTATTTCCTCCTGCATGGGTAAAGTCTATTTTGTATTTTCACTTAGGAACCCCACAATGTTTATTCGACATTCGAGTTCTACACAAAAAATAGGTACGATTTTCTCAAACCATTGTATCCCATATGTGATATATGGCGCAGTAATTATCAATTAACAAGTGTCCCTGTTTTTGCAATTAGGAACTGATCCATTTGATTCCACATTTCATTTACATTGTAGACATAAACCTTGGTGTTCTAAGAGTTAATACTGATGTTCAGACGTTACTTGAGTGTTGCAAATGTGATTGAACAATACAAATAATATGATTAGATACTGACGTTTCTAGCACATAATCTACTTGATGGTAATATACTGTAGTTTTCTGTCCATTTTGTGGTTGATTTTGGTGAGCCCCTCAAACCATCATAATGTTTGTTTCAGGTGGCCTCGCTTGAACCCCACACTCAATTTAGTGTGTCTCCATCCAGCAACCAAACCTGTCACACTGGCTACTACGCAGGTACCACAGGAATACGACTACATCCCACAACCATTATAATGAAGTAAAATGTCCATAAGTGTTAGTGATAGGCACATTTAACCATTAATGAATACATATCTTGTAAACATTCACACATTGGCCCCAGCACACCTGACTGCTGAGCATAAGGTCTTTATAATCATGAACACCAACAATCTCAGTGCTATTCCTTACTATAGTCTGTTCTGACACAGTTGGTGTAATGGATGTTGTATCAGTTGCGGAGAAAAGAGAATTACTTTAATTTATGAAGAGGTTGCAAGAAAGTTGGAGGGTGCATTTGCTTTTTATGCCAAACATTTCGCTGATAGATAACGTTCCTGTGCAACTATTCACCATGTTGTATAATATTTTACTATCGAAGGAAGTGTAACGTCTAAAAAACGAACTCCATGAGCAACTGTAAGGGGGAACATTAATAATGAAATCACACTACTAGCCATGGTGACTCATAATCCACATGAAAGTACCTGAGACGTATCGCAGCATATTGCTCACAGAAGTGTTTGGGCGATCCTACACCCTAAAAGATACCATTCCCACTACATCAAAAAAACTTCAGGCGAATCTTTTCAGAATCGGATGCGGTTTTGCAATTGGGCCCTCATACAAATACAAAGATCCCCACAATTCTTTTGTCAGGTAAAGTTTCCTAACGAGTGAAAATTTATGAACCACATTGTCTGTGTCCTTGGTCTCTTAACATTTGATGAGGTAACATATGTGACAAAGTAATGGTCCCCTTGTTGTGGAAGGCACACTGAATGGGGGAAGATAATGTAAGTTACTACAATATGAGCTACACATGCTGTTGGAAGATGTACCCCTCGTAATGCGATAGGACATGTGGTCGCAACATGATGGTTATCCAGCACATTACTCCACAAAAACCAAAGAAACAGTGAATAAAGATTTCAGTAGTCCTTGGATCAATAGAGGTGGTCTGGTAACAGGGCCTGCAAGAGCATTCTACCTTACATCACCAGATTTTTTCTTGTAGGGTTATCTGAAGCACAATGTTTATGCAGAAGTACAACAACTCTACAGAACACATCAGAAGTGACTGCACAAACATTCCCCAAAAGATGCTTTTACGTTATGTAAATGCATTCCTTGCACGAATTAATAAATGACCTCAAATCATCATTTTGAGCATTTATTGTGAATTACAGTTATGATGATAGGCGAGGGGATCCACTGAAATGAAGCACCCCAGTGCTTAGAGCCAAGGGGGCTTTTTGAAACCAAGTATCCTGATGGGAATGGAGAACTCTTGCATACGTCTCCTTGTTTTTGGATTGTGCTAATTGTAGTTTCTATTGGATTGTGCTTATTGTAGTTTCTGACCAGACATTTAAATGCCTCGATTACAGCGCTATCTACCACAAATGAAACAGAATGGTTTGAGTAAACCATATGTAATGTTCAGTGTAGAATCTGCATTTTCAATCAAAATGGGGGCTTCTCATTTGAAAATACAAAGCTGACCACTTCAATGAAGACGAGGTGGTTAGGAAGGGCGCAGTTGTAGCACAGACAAATGTCGCCTTTACTTATATTAACTTTTCACCTAGAACATTTTTTCGGTATAATGCGTTGTTTTCGAGATATTTAGTTGTTTAAAGTTAAAATTCTGTATAATGATGAAATAGGATGATCTACTATCTGACAAGATGACCAGACGTAAAAGACTACAGATTATGAGCTGTGTTAAATTAACTGCAATCAGAGAGACAGGCTACTGTTTACCATACACATGACACTGAGAGCAAATTGTTGCTTCTTCTGTCAACCCTAAGGTAAGTAGCAATCTGACTTCCAACTCAATGACATAAACTGTGTGTTGTTTAAATTTAATGTCAATGCTGTGATATACACAAACACTATGTTTAAAGAAATCCAGTAACACTACAAAGAAAAACCCATCAGAGGATGCTAAACATGGCTTCACTGAGCGTAATGGGTGTGTGTATTGTTACCATACTTCTGTATTTATGCGGACTTGTTCGCATTTTCCACGTTAAACATAGCATCTGCATATATTTTTACGATTTCTGCTAATGTCCACATTTTTTAGTTTTGGGAATTAAGATATTTTGTTTTTTGTTTTCATCTCGTATCAGCAACACTTTATATACTTTTCATTTAGATTGTTGTATTACATCATTTGTTATTTGCTAACAGTTCCTCTTTTATGCTAATACAAAGGAAAATGCCGAATTATATTGCTTACAGTCGATTTTTCGATCTTTTTATCTTAGATGTAGTTTTGATGCTTATGTTACCTGGCTGTGATAGTCCGTCTTCCCTCCGGTTTTCACTTAACAGTTTATTTTTGTGCGTTACACGTATTTTTAGCCTACTAATCTCTTCATGAAGCCGCATCTTGTTTGTTTCATAAGTAATATAGCCACTTTGCAACACAAAATTGAGCTTATCATTTGGCAGTCAGCAGTCCTAAAGAGATTAGTCTGGATCTCGATAGGAACATGACAGTCTCTGTCTTGCAGCAATCGTACTTTCTTATTCAAAACCAAAAACCATTCTGACCTAGTACAGATTTCTTGGGCTATGTTATAGATAAGAGACATGACAACCATACTTTTATATTTAAAACAAAGAAAAGCATTCTAACACCACTATATAGATCCAGACTATAACTGTCCTAAAAGTGTTGAGGATGTCCTTATTTTGGGGTTTCAGAATATGTTAACCTTAGATGCATGGCCATTTCATTTGCTCAGATGAGTACTTAAATAAGACACAGATATTTATCGTGTGTATATAATGTAGTTTTGATCAATGTAATTCCAAGTCAACTGATATAAGTAACCCTTATGCCTATAATTTATATGAGGAGGTGAGAGGCCAAGGGGTACAAGTGGCAAAAAGTTAGTTTTGAGATAATCAAGTTGAAAGTTAAAGTTGAATTGTTAATTCTAGGACATAAATATAGAAAACATTACTGCATATCATTTGAAGATATAGTTTTATGTTTATCTCCCTCATATTTCTACAGCAAAAGAATTAATCATTTAACAAATGTCATTGATAATTTGAGGACATGTGTCACTTGTACCACTTGGCTTCCAAGTGAGAGTTAGAAAGGTATGATCTCAAAGAAATATTAAAAGAATTTTCAAATTATTTAGTATATTATGAATCATAATACATAATGCACATTAAATACAGTAATAATTAATGTTGAAAAATCTAGAAAAAAGTTTCTTTGCAAATTATAGAAAAACTGAAAATGCCTAATCTTTCCTTTTGAATTAAAAAATAAATTAAGGAAAGTAATCGAAACAACTATAATAACTGTCATTTTCACCTTCCGAGTTATCACTCTCTCTTATCGACTGTTCTTCATGGTGTGCTGCACATGCTGCTGGCAAGGGTCAAGGCTTATTAGTTTCTCTTGTGGTTTCCCTCTGAAGGATTAATCGATTTCTTTCCTCTTGTTGATGGACTGCAGAACTGAGTTCTGTGTATAAACTGTGATGCACAGGAGGCATAAATGGTAGAAGGTTCAGTAAGTCCTTTGTACTTTTTTCCTTAATGTTTGGCGGAGTTGTTCTGTGAGTTAGTCTTGGGAGTATCTGAACATGTCTTCCAATGCTTTTTGCTTTCCTATTGTAGGTGTAGAATTCAAAATCTTCATTGAAGGTAGATTTGTAAAACAATGTCCATGGTTCATCTTTTTTGAAGTGCAACCACTGCATTTTTTGAATTCCCTTTACAGATTTTAGAAAAACTGGTTCAGTCATGTCTAGTGTGACAAAATCCTTGTCACCCATTTTCACTACCTCATAACGTCAGGCCGCCTTGGTGATTACATCATTCCAGTCTTGAGGAACGTAAATACCCCTTTGTGAAATTTTTCTACTGTGCTCAATAATTCCAAAGTTTCTGTCACAATCATTAAATGAATGGCCAGAAAGTAGAAACTTATGGTCAACGGTCTGAATGTGAGTTTTGTTGACTATATAGAGACAAAATTTCACTGTGTTGACTTTTGTTTTGTCCTCCTGCATTGTCACTAAACGCAGTGAGATGCGTGATTGTTGGTGGCAAACTGTCAATAAATTTCAGTAGGCAAGACATTACCTCTTGATATCCTCGTGAAGCTTGACCCTCATGCCACATAAACACGAAGGCTTTTCCTGTACCGAAATCATGTTAATACAAATTATAAGTCCACAGTTGTCGAGAGTAATAAGCTTGTGAACATGTCAGAACTGGTGTTGGGAGCATTTTCTGTAAGTCAAAACATACAGCCACATGCCGAGCTTCTTTAGCAACCAGATTTTTTGCATTCACCAATTGTTTCCAAGTACTTTCTGCTTTCCATAGATGGAGTTCCTTTTCAAAAAGAGCACCATGTTTTTCGTCAAGCAACCCATGATCAATGGTATTTTGCAGCTTGTCACACGTAGCACATGTGTCATTATAGGGCTTGTGGAAGCTATGATTAAAGCATGTGTTAAAAACATGGCGGTAAAAGTTTTCCCATACTGGCTGTGTTTCCTTTTTCCTCACAAAACTCCTTATGAAGCTGATACACTTTCTTGAGGTCGAGGTTTCCTGCCAGATACTCCTCATTAGGTGCTTTTTGACATGAATAGTGGCAACTCTACTTTGGAAAACTTTTGATGTGTTCCTTTATAAGACCTATTTTAACTTCATCAGTCTTATTTCCAGGGTTTTATGGCCTTGCTTGTCCTTAGCTGAAATATTTGTAGTTGAAGTGGTTTTCTTTTGTACCACGTTTGTTACTCTCTTGTTAGACACATCTAGGGTCCTCAAAAAGAACTCTTTGAAAACTCTTTCACCCTGGAGAGAATATTGGCAACTAACAGATTTTCTTTTTGTAGCAATTCCTTCCTTCTATTTGGCTTACTTACAGTAACAGAAGAGTATAAGAAGGAGGTCTGCAAGTCCCAGTTACCAATACATCAATATTCATTAAATACTTCCTGTCTTGTTTGTTGACTGATGGTTCGACTGCACTTGAATCGGCAGTTGTGATTGTACACTCTTACCATTCTTTCGTTGTGCAACTTTCCATTGCGATCCACATATTCTTTGCCTTCATTACGTTTTTTAGATGATACTAGACTTTTCCATAAATGAGTTCTTCGTGTTTTTTTCTCTCCCCACATGTTTTACTCTCTTAGAAGCTTTGTGCCCTCCACTGTTCACCTCACTTTCATCAGACCCCAAATTTTCATCTGAAATGAAGAAGCATAGAGCAGTACGTTAACCTGGTTAGTTTTACTTTTTCAGGTAATGAAAGTTGTTTTTATTTCTCATTATTTGTTAATTAACGGTAAAAACACAGCTTGTAAAACTTTTCTGGACAGCAAGTCGAAAATGTGAACAAGAAAATACACCAACATGGCTGTGTGGTGACGAAAGATGAGGGGAGAAAATTCTGTGTAGTACTGTTAACTTCACATTAATAATTCACTATGGTAGAAATTAACGATGCACAGCAGTAACAATGCTTCATGAAAGCGTAATATTATACAGATATTCAATGTCAAAGAATGTAGTTCTGAGTAGTGTTAATGAATGTGCAATTAATGAATAAATCTTCGATAGCACTTATAATCAGTTGCTTACTACGTTTGGCAGCGTCTGCAAGCAGAAAACAGCACAATGCACTTTGACTTCCACCGAGAACTATCGATCAGTTTACTGCTCATATTGCATCAACTATAGAAAATTATCTTCATCAATAGAGTTCTCCCTGGACGCAGTCTCTACACTACTACACTATCTTCCCTTGGTTCATACGAAATATCATCATCATCTGTCTGGTCTGTAGGAAAAAAAGGTCATTTTAGCGAATAATTTCAACAGCTTTTCACTTTAAATATAAAATAGACGTATTTTTGAAGTGTTTTATTTAAACACGAGACAATAATATTAATGGTGTACTTAATTACTCACCTTTGGAGCTGTCAGAAAAGTCCACTTCTGTAGATGTCATAGTTGCTGTTCTCTCTCGTATTTTATGTCCAATTTAGTATCAAAATAATATTAATATTCGTATTTATTGATGATGAAAGACAGTAAATGAAGTCTGTTTTATCTCTTATATGCAATGAAACAACGAACTTCACTTCGTAACAGTAGCACTGCATATACACACACGCACCACCATTATTGCCACTTCACATATACCCCTTGGCTGCCAAACAATACACCCATCTCTGCAAGTAGTTAAATTTTCTGCCCCCAGATTGCAGCACCAGACAGAGATACACTTGTACCTCTTGGCCACCATAATTTTACATGTATTAGGAACCAATTTCTGCACTTAACTCATTTTTTCGGAAAATGTCACTTATACCCCTTGACTTCTCACCTCCTCATATGTAAAATATAGTCAGGGTGGAATAACTGTCTACCCATTTCCTCAATGTGTGCTACTTTTATATCGGGATTCCACTTCACTACCGAAACTTCAAGTTTTAGCTAGTGAACTGCCTCAAATTACAGCTAAATGTTATAACAGACATCCAAGCAATTTAAATGCGTTTTCAAACATCAGTGCTTGATGAAAATAGCTCCAGTGAGTCAAAAATCTTTCTTGACTTTGTATACCATCAATTTAATATTACCATTCCCCTCAAAAGCTTAGTAGTGCAAAGCACAGTAAGGGCTGTATGCAAAATAATCAACTCCTGTGTAACAAAAAGAAGACTATACATAGAACAACGTCCATCTAAAACTGCATACTATATTCAAGTTGTTGTTTCCCCTCTCCCCATGTCTCACTTCCTACTCAAGTATGGCGTTCTTTTCATATCCTTACACATAACTGCATTTTGTCTGTGTGCAAATTTTACACAAAATTTTCATCTTTGTATTTTATCCCTGCGACCTTCATAGTTTCAAAGACTATAGTCAAATCAAAATTGTCAACAGTTTTCTCTATATCCACTAATGCTATAACTGTGTGTTTTACTTTCTTTAACCTATCCTCTAACGTAAATCAAAGGATCAGCATTGCCTCGTCTGTTCCTACTTTTCTCTAAATCCCAAAGCGATCTTTCTCAGAGTCAGTCAGCATCTACCAGTTTTTCCATTATTCTCAAGTTAATCTCTGACGTCCACTGTGGCCGAGCATTTCTAGGTGCGTCAGTCTGGAACCGCACTGTTGCTACGGTCGCAGGTTCGAATCCTGCCTCAGGTATGGATGTGTGTGATGTCCTCAGGTTAGTTAGGCTTAAGTAGTTCTAAGTCTAGGGGACTGATGTGTTAAGTCCCACAGTGCTTAGAACCGTTTTTGAGTTAATCTCTGTCGATATTTTGAAGCCATGAGTTGCTAAATCGATACTTCTGTAACAATCACAACTTTCAGTACCTGTCTTTTCTGGAATAGGAGTTATTATATACTTCCAGAGGTCTGATGGTATTTTGCTTCTCGCATAGCTTTCATATATGAGGATCTGTTTGTCTTCGCCATGTGTCTGAAGGATCTCCATGTGTTTGTGTGAATGTTATCTACTCCAGGCGCCTTGTTTTGGCTTAGGTCTTTCATTGCTGTGTGAATTATTCAAACGGTATCATTATCCCACCCCATTTTCATCTCCTTTCCATAAAATTGTTTTAATTTCTCTTCCAAAAATTATCAAGCGAAGTAAGAGCACCTATTCATCTATTGCTAATAATTTTGCAATCTGTAACACATCTTAGGATAAAGATAAGTTAAACAATCCTCATTCTTCCTCCTATGTTAAAAAAAATACAGAAAGGTGGTGTACAATCTGTATTCCTTGGCAAAATGTGCAAGTTTTAAAAACTGGATCATCAATGAAGGTAGTTTACTAAACATGTCCTTAGTACACTTAATAAACAGTTTGTTTCTGGTCTGGTCATGTATCGCACAAAGCCTTTTGAGTTAGTCTGTCACACTTTTCTGTTATACAAATTACATTCATCACATTAGAAGCTCTTGCAACCAGTTTTTCCTCATATCTCTACAGTAGGATGCAGGTGACTGAAATTTCCAGCAAGGATGTGAAAAGAGATCAATCCAATAAAAGTTATTACTAGCGACATCGCTTGATACCTTTGGGGAACGCTGTCTTCTTTTTCACTAATTTATAAATGATGGGTTCATTAATCTGTCTTATGCTTTAAGATACTGTTTCAACTGATTAATCTACTCTTCCACAGGGAAAGTCACCAGCAACCACAGGGTGAAGCTGAAATATGAGGTGATACATAAGCTACATCATTCACATATGATAACTTCACGTGAACTGCTAACGTTTGAAACAGAAGCCTCTTTCAATAACATAATAAACCTAAAATAAAAACTTAAAAACTGTAACACAGGTAGTAGAGTGCTAAACTTCTTAAAACCAAAGGTCAAAAGTCATAGAAAGTTCCTTAGTGTCATCTGAAACATACACTTAGATGAATATACTTTGCCCTACTAAACAAGACTAATTAAAAATCTCAGGGTTTGTGTCTGGCTTTGTGAGGCATCACCAACATTTAGTACTACTGAAAACAGCCTCAGTCTTGCGGGCTTTGGTGAGTAATCTTCAGTGTAGATCTTACAAATTTAGGTTCACTGTTTGACATAAAACCCTGCTGGTCAGCCGCCACAAAGTCTAAGCCTGAGATGATCAAGACATGGGACAAATAACTCATAATACTCCAGTTATCGAGCCACACAGGCAACACTGTAGGTTGCAGCAGTTCCCAGAAGAAGTCTTCTATTTTCTAGCGTCGACGCCTATGGTCTAGAGATAAACAGTATGTTGTCTCAATGCAACGACTTCGCAATTGAAACAGCTTGTTTCTTATAGTTTTACAGAGCCTCTCATATGAATGCCGTGGTAACACAGCTAAAATGTAATTCACTTTCTGACACGGTTCTGTCCAGTAACATTTTTGTGACAGAGTTCTTAGTAGACTGCCTGACTCTGAACGCCATATGGATCAGACATCTCGAGGACCAATTTGCTAGCACCTGGCAGTGATAACCACAGGGGAGCTGTGCTCTCTCAGCCTGTGTCAAAAGCGTCAGTTATCACTCATCGCTTTGGAGAGTATAAAATGCTTTACTATTGGTGAGTGATGCTCCACAAAAATAGTCTATGATCTGTATATCAAACTCAGTAGCAGTGGAGGCAGCTGGGCGGGTTTGAACTGATGAGTATTACATTATACTAATATGCAAAATACGAGTAGGGTTCCAAATTTATTTTATAGTTTGTGATCCAATCGGAATACCTCAATTCGATGATATATAAGAAACTAAATTAGATTTAAAGCAACAAAATCGCCCAAATTTGAAGCTACCCAGGGTGGAAAGAAGTTGCTAATGCCGGCGTCAGCAAATGTCTACTGGGGTGCGTAATAGCTATTACACAGATTTAGCACAGAGGAACTGTACTCACTTCATAATTATTCCCCTGACATACCAGTCATACATGATGAACAAAATTCAAATTCCTGTCATTGATGGTCAGGTCTAGGTCCTTCATAGTCATTTGTATAGTGAAGGAGCTTGGTATTCATAAAGCAAACACCTATGACCATTAACATATCTTCCTTAGTCGAGCTTGTATGAAGATTTAGGATGTAAAGGTATTCTTCACTTTCTGTTAAAAAATTTCTTCTATCAGTATGAAGCTCCATTAAATAAAACAGAAAATAGGAACCACACTTATAACTCTCAACTCACATCTAACTTGCACTAGGATACATGTGTGGAACCTCTGAGCTAACGAGATATTTCTAGAAGCTGTTCTCTCTTGTCACAATATTCGTCTCTGAGACTCATTACGCAATGTTGAAGACAAGAACAGTTGTTACGTGTGTGAAGTATGGCATTCCTGAAGTCAAAAATTTAAATTTTCTGCACCAGTGTGTCATCTTACATCAGGATTATGTAGCATAAGCCACTGAAGTGGAAATGGGATGCCAAATAAATTCAGCGGTACAATTCAAGAGCACAAATAGAAGTAAATACACAGTCACAGTGTTGCTAAATATTTGCAACCATGCTGCCAAGTCTTATCTGCACTATGAGCATCTATGTAGCGTAATACTTGTTGTGCTTATCTTATACCAGCTCTCAAATGGGAGGTGTGAGACCATTTTGTTTTCATGTAGCATTATCTTCCGATACTTTCTGATGTTGCCTTTCAGATTATCTGCACTTAAGACAATCCGTTAGATTTAATCTACAATTCCCCATGTTTTGAAGCGTTCTGGCCCAGTAGAGGGCTGTTAACGCTGATGTTACATAATTTCAGCACAGGGATAACAAAGCTGGTGATATTAGTTTCGACTCTGCAGCGTACAGCATATGATTATTGATGTATATAATTTTCTATCACGATTATAATTTATCCAAAACGCAAACAAATGATGATGAAGATGTTCGTTTGTGGAGCGCTCAGCATTGTTGTCATCAGCGCCTGTAAAAGTTCCAGTCTTTCCATTTCCAGTCTCGACACTATCTCAATGATGATGAGGACAACACAGACACCCAGTCCCCAGGTGGAGAAAATCCCCGACTCGGCCCAGAATCAAATCCAGGACGCTGTGAACCAGAGGAGCACCACTAGCCCCTAGACCACGAGCTGCGCACATGCAAACAAATGAAACATTTACTTTGATAGTTTATAATGATAACTTATTTCAATGGAATAAAAGTAACTGAAAATAAAAATTCCTCGACACATAATGGTACAATGTCAAACACTTTGCACTTCGAAATTGAATGTGTCTATGTGCAGTCTTGTACCACATACAAATAGACAAACATAATTCCATGGCTACCACAAGAATGCAGAAGGATGTTGGTGGGGATGGCGGCAAGAAGGAACACAGTTAACCAATGCCACGCATTGATCAGCTCATTTGCAGGTTCAGAAGAGAAGAAACTGACATACACCCCATACACTGCATAACAACAATGCAGCTCATAAGAACTGTTAAAAACGACGACTGCCAGTCTCAATGTATGTATGGCAACAGTGCATGTCGTTCTGTTGCACTACTGCAGAAATCCCAGGTGACTGCTCTACAGTGGAACAGCCAGCAGGTGTTAAACACTATACACCCCTGACCACGAATTAACGTACTGTACACAGCTTAACTCAAATGTCATGTGGCTACCGCATGCATTGCACCAGCGTTGCATACACACCACTATCCCCATTGTCAATTCTCTATTGCATCAGACAGTTTGTGATGTGTCGACGGTGAGGCATGTTACTGTGTACATTGCATGATGTGTAGTCAAAGAAGGCATTTTACTCATCACGAGAGTTAGCAGCCATGCATTTGCTGTACTATGCAGCAGGCTGTAGTTCCCATAAAGCAGCATGAATGTAGAGAGAATACTTTCCCAAGAGCTGTCATCCGAATTGGAAGAAATTTGTCTCCATGGATACCAAATTAAGAGAGAGGCAAGGTTGTTCACACCACAGAGAGCTGCCCAAAGTTCCTGCCAAAGACATGTCTGAACACCGTGCTTTGAGGAGGTGGTGTTGGATTGATGGGCTGACCACCCAGCAATATGCACCCATCAACTTGCCTGTGAAATGCATGCTTCAAAGAATGCTGTGTAGACAGTACTGATAAGAATGGGTATTCCACCCAATCATAAAGAACGTGGGCAAGCATGAGGAACAACAGATTTTGAGCCTTGGGTTCACTTTTGTCAGTGGATTATCCACCACAGTGCAGTTGTGCCAAACATTGTGCAGTTTGTATTGTTCATAGATGAGGCCTCATTTACATGTGATGATGTTTTCAACAGCTGCCACAACTATGTCTGGAGTGAGAACAAACCCCATGCCACTCAAACTGGTGGCCACCAACAATGATTCTCTGTCAACATATGGGCGAGTGTTGTTCGAGATCACCTAATAGGAACTTATTTCTGTCTCCCCATTATGTGACATTCCAGCACAATGTGCTGTCACAGTTCTTGGAGACTGTATCTACTGTTCAACTCGAATGGATGTTGCTTCAACATGATGGTGCATCAGTCCACTTCAGTGTTTATGTCCACAAGAACCTGAACAATGTGAACCAGCATCGTTCGATTGGAATGGGAGGTCCTGTTCCATGGCCAGCGCTATCGCCAGATAACCTGCGTCTGGACTTTTTCCTCTGGGCATAGCGAATAGCAGTGTTCTGCCGCAAGATGTCAGCTGCTCAGCTTGTGACCCATGGAACTACATGTTACCACAGCAATCGCAACACATGAACTGATTCATTCAAGAAATTTATGAAATGAAAGGTACGTGCATGTAGTTAACTTACCTCAGCCGACATCAGTCGTCCATTAGTTTAGACAGTTTCCGGGCAGTCTTCTAAGATTTTGAAGACTTCAGCTCCTTCTTAGTTTAATTAATGCCCTTGAAAAAATGGTTCAAATGGCTCTGAGCACTATGGGACTTAACTTCTGAGGTCATCAGTCCCCTAGAACTTACAACTACTTAAACCTAACTAACCTAAGGACATCACACACATCCATGCCCAAGGCCGGATTCGAACCTGCGACCGCAGCGGTCGCGCGGTTCCAGACTGTAGCGCCTAGAAACGCTCAGCCACTCCGGCCGGCTAATGACCTTGAAACACCGGAATTCCATATAATGTAGAATCAGCTTAGGAACGATGTCCATCACATGATCTTCACAGCACTAAGCGTTCGATATTGCAACAATAATTTGATCTAGACGATTTAAACACTGACAAAAAAATTCGCCTCATAAAATGTCCTCACGAATTTTTACAGCGACGGTTTTTTCCACCTGGATAAGAACACTGAAGACACCCTTTGGTGGGTACATAACTATTGGGCAAATTGTATATGAGCGCACTCTGCATTGTTGCCAGATGTATCCAAGATGGCGGCTATGACGTCATTCAAGATGCCGGATTTTTACGGGAAGTTTGAATTTTGGCGGGGAGGTCCACTAGGTTACCTCCACTAATATAACACCCCTTCTACAGAAAAATGGCGGGAAGTTCAAATTCCAACAGGATAATGCATCACAACATGGTTATCTATACTAACATAAGAAGATCGCAGGATGATAGGACACTGGGGCTACCCACATGAACCTAAGTCAACCGACCGACAATTCATCCTATGAACTGGCGCCAAGTTCGTATGTTGGCAGTAAGCAAAGGTCAATTCGCGGATCTCTACTAAGCTAAGAAAATGGCGCTAAAGAAAGGAAACTTGGACTAACCTCAGTCACGCGACCGCCACCTCCTCGTAAGGATTCGTCGGAAAGGACTCGACCAGTACTGGACATAAGTCTTTATTTTGCATGCACCAGTCTTTATTTAAACTATTTCATGCAGCACAGCCATCCAGGTTGTTCACCATGAGGTCCGGACTCCAACTGACTTAGTACACAGTACCACCACCAGAGGGGCCTCTCATCTGTGACGTAATCCAAGATGGCGGGAAAGAATGTGTTCGCCACGAGGTCCAGACTCAAACTGGCCTAGTACACAGGGCCACGACCAGAGGGCGTTGTCATCCAAGATGGCGGGCCATGACATCAGGCGATGACGCAAGTACCGTTATCCAAGATGGCGGCAAATAGTGTGTTCACCATGAGGCCTAGTACATATTAATACCACCAGAGAACGCTACTGTGGACTTGGAATGAATTTTCGCGAATGCCAAGCCCACTTGGACTTGATAGGAAATTGTTAAATTCTCCACCACGATCCTCAACCGACCGGCACGTCCACTTACCAACCCATATTGGAGGGCAAAGGGATACTAGCGTGTACTAACCTGCACTAACGAGCACTAACGTGTAGTAATGTGTACTAGTGTGCACTAACGTGTACCAACATGCACAGCACATGACGTCATCCAAGATGGCGGCTGTGACGTCAGTTGAAGTCAGAAATGCCACACCACACCCCCTGTCAGAAAGTTTGAATTTTGGCGGGAAGATAGGTCAATTGTGCTACCACTGCTACCCTAAGACAATGGCGCAAAATAAAGGACATTTGGACTACCTCAACTAACCTTAGTCACCCGACCGCCACCTCCCCTTAGAGATTCGTGTAAGAAGGACTCAGTCTGCACTGGGCTGGTGGAGAGAGGGAGGAGGATACTTTATGTATTTTGGAACAAATTATATAGGGATGGGGTATATTTATTACACTGAAACAAAACACACACTCTGACATGCTTGGGGTCACTTCAGACAGCCTACAGACATGTGAACCACTAAAATACTTTGCAGACATGCTTGCTAATCATCAACTGCCGAAATGACGCACCAGTCTTTATTTAAACAATTTGAGCCTTACCGCCAACCGGTGTGTTTGCCACGAGGTCCAGAGCCCAACTGACCAAGTGTGCAGCACCACCACCAGAGCTCACTATCATCCCTCTCATCTGTTTGACCACTTTATCTCTATTGTCATTCTAATGGGACACCTCTGACACGTGGATACTGAGGTCACAGATCGTGCTATTCCACAGTTTATGACGTGTGTGTGTGATGTGTATACAGATGTCACAGAGGCTATACAAAAAACTGCTATACACAAACTGTTCCACCGCTCCTAAATAATTCACTACACTGATGTGCACACACGAAATCGTAAACTGTCCAAATAACACATAGCACAGCCTACAGATCTGCTCGCCAAATAATCAAACAGAAGTGTGCAAGCATCGTCCGCCACCCCATGTCCACTAGACCACACAGGAGGATAATGGCAGACCCCGGGAATTGACGTAGCCGTCACCTGTCAAACCACACACTCGCCCCTTTCGTACTTGACACCTGAGAAATTCCTCGCAAAATACGTGATCACCTAGGCACCGGACACAGGTAAATGTTGCCTCTATTTTCGAGTATACAGCCACTGTTATACTGATGTCACAGAACTCCAAGTCGCACTCACGCAGCCCCCATATGCGAGACATCTCCGGGCAGCACATGTCTTTACCGGTGATGACAGAGTAGCTACAAACCTTTGCTAATGCATCTAACGAGGTTCTCAATCTTACACATGTGTCACATGACTATGTAAAAAATAAGAACCGAGTCGACCTTGCAGAAATATTATAGTGTCCCAGAAATAGTTAACACTCGCTTTCTTGATGTCTCAGATTGTATGCACGAAAATTATTGCCCTAAAATAAACTGTTTACGAAAATAACGCTGAATAACGTCAAATGCAGTCTTCCTCGCGGACCTAACGTGGTACCCACTCCATCATGTGTTACCCTTCCTACTTTCAACACACACAAACGTCCCCTCGTCTATGTATAGGCTACTATATCCCAGCACAAAGGATGTGAATGAATCGAGCATTATGACTGGCTCTTATCAAATTTACCCGCCGAATTACAGATGCGTCCGGTATCGAAGCAATATTCGTCTACATCTACATCTACATCTACATCTACATACATACTCCACAATCCACCATACGGTGCGTGGCGGAGGGTACCTCGTACCACAACTAGCATCTTCTCTCCCTGTTCCACTCCAAAACAGAACGAGGGAAAAATGACTGCCTATATGCCTCTGTACGATCCCTAATCTCTCTTATCTTATCTTTGTGGTCTTTTTGCGAAATGTAAGTTGGAGGCAGTAAAATTGTACTGCAGTCAGCCTCAAATGCTGGTTCTCTAAATTTCCTCAGTAGCGATTCACGAAAAGCACGCCCCTTTTTCTCTAGAGACTCCCAACCGAGTTCCTGAAGCATTTCCGTAACACTTGCGTGGTGATCAAACCTACCAGTAACAAATCTAGCAGCCCGCCTCTGAATTGCTTCTAAGTCCTCCCTCAATCCATTCTGATAGGGATCCCAAACGCTCGAGCAGTTCTCAAGAATAGGTCGTATTAGTGTTTTACAAGCGGGCTCCTTTACAGATGAACCACATCTTTCCAAAATTCTACCAATGAACCGAAGACGACTATCCACCTTCCCCGCAACTGCCATTACATGCCTGTCCCACGTCATATCGCTCTACAATGTTACGCCCAATTATTTAATAGACGTGACTGTGTCAAGCGCTACACTACTAATGGAGTATTCAAACATTACATGATTCTTTTTCCTATTCATCTGCATTAATTTACATTTATCTATATTTAGAGTTAGCTGCCATTCTTTACACCAATCACAAATCCTATCCAAGTCATCTTGTATCCTCCTACAGTCACTCAACGACGACACCTTCCCGTACACCACAGCATCATCAGCAAACAGCTGCACATTGCTATCCACCCTATCCAAAAGATCATTTATGTAGATATAAAACAACAGCAGACCTACCACACTTCCCTGGGGCACTCCAAATGATACCCTCAACTCCGATAAACACTCGCCATCGAAAACAACGTACTGGGTTCTATTACTTAAGAAGTCTTTGAGCCACTCACTTACTTAGGAACCAGTCCCAAATGCTCGTACCTTACTTAGGAGTCTGCAGTGGGGCACCGAGTCAAACGCTTTCCGGAAGTCAAGGAATATGGCATCCATCTGATACCCTTCATCCATGGTTCGCAAGATATCATGTAAAAAAACGGTGAGTTGGGTTTCGAAGGAGTGATGCTTTCTAAAGCAGTGCTGATGCATGGACAGCAACTTCTCTGTCTCAATGAAATTCATTATATTCGAACTGAGAATATGTTCGAGAATCCTGCAACAAACTGATGTTAAGGATATTGGTCTGTAATTTTGAGGATCCGTCCTTCTACCCTTCTTACATGCAGGCGCAACCTGCCCTTTTTTCCAGTCGCTCGGGACTTTACGTTGGGCAAGAGATTCGCGATAAATGCAAGCTAAGTAAGGAGCCAATGCTGTAGAGTACTCTCTGTAAAACCGAATTGGAATCCCACCACGACCTGGCGATTTATTTATTTTCAACCCATTCAACTGCTTCACAACCCCAGGGATGTCAATCACTATGTCCTCCATACGGGAATCTGTACGAGACTCAAACGGCGGTATGTTTGTACGATCCTCCTGCGTGAAAGATTTCTCAAATGCTAAATTTAAAATTTCAGCTTTCGTTTTGCTGTCTTCCGTTGCCAGGCCAGACTGATCAGTGAGTGACTGTATGGAAACCTTCGACGCGCTTACCGATTTTACGTAAGACCAGAATTTCCTTGGGTTTTGAGCAATATCATTTGCTAAGGTATGACGGTGGTAGTGGTTGAATGCTTCGGGCATCGCTCTTTTTACAGCAGCACGAGTCTCAGCTAACTTTTGCCTGTCCTCATTCTCCCGATCTTTATTGTACCGCGAGTGCAACTACCTTTGCTTCCTGAGCATTCTCTGAATTGCGCTGTTAAACCACAGTGGGTCTTTTCCGTCCGTAACCCACTTTTTCGGCACATACTTGTCCAATGCGTGATTTACAATGTGTTTAAAATTTGCCCATAATTCCTCCACATCCATCGTACCGGAAGTAAATGAAGTCGATTCATTTACTAAGTGGGCTGCTAACAACTGCTTATCTTCATCTTTTCTTTCTTTCTGCAAACGGGACTTTCAGTGGTAAAATTATTTTGCACAGTTTGCTAAATTGCACTCACAGTTAAACCTGCAAAGTTGTCTACAGAACATCATATACATACAAGACTCACTAGAATATTGGAAACCATGATTATATTTACCAGTCTACCTACAATTAAAGATTATTACGATTGCCGCAACAGTCTGACACCAATCATTGTACACATAATTTCTGCTCTTGACAGTTGTGCTTCTGGAACGAATCTCAGTATCTATAGCACACATAATTTTCCACATAAAAAATCTCTCATGGTTATCGATGTGCTGAATCTATACATCCCAGTCATCCTCTCTAGCCATGCCACAACATAAAGCATAGTAACTTTACAGCGCAATATATACACATTTTACACAACATAAGCCACAGTAACTTTACAATAAAATATATACACATTTTACACAAACAGTGCAGTTACGTTTTACATCAGTACAGCACCCGAAAAAATTATGGTATGTCTAAACTCACACCAGCTATATTTCACGATGCTCCTCAGTCCTAGGGAAGCACTGTCAGCCTTTTCTTTCTTTCTACAGACGTGACATTCAGCGGCAATAAACTATTTTCCACTGCCCACCATATTGCATCGACAACTAAACCTCACAAGGTGCCACACATATTGTCACATACGGAAAGACTGTTACTCAATTACAGTGCTCTCCCCATGATGGCTGGAGCTTGAATATTAGACCGTGAAATCGATATCCAACCCAGCAGTATATCACCGCGTACCATGTCGATGTAGTAAACGTACAATACATATCCTCCGCCATACAAAATCATCCCCTTTATATCAGAGCACCCTCAGTGGACTGAAGTCGCTTTCAAAACTGTTCTAAAAATTCGGAATCGTTTCCTGTCGGCACAAACGCGTTCCTGTTTATGCTCTGAAACTGCTTTGTTGTTTGCTCGCTTTTCTACTCACATCTCCAGACTCTGGGATTACAAGAACACACCTACTTTCACATGGTTCGCCATAAGATTAGGCCATTTTCGCGGTACATTTCGATATCGAGCATGAGGCAGTATCCTACCGATTGCTAGCGCAACACAGTTCCCAAGATATAGACGGGAAATTATTTCTCTACAAACGCCCAAACTTTAGCAAGGTGCAGGGTGCTATAACTGCTGAGTAACTAGTAACAAATAGAGTAAACTGATTTCCACACAAAAATAGCGATGTCGGTGATGTAACAGATTCCAAATCATCCCTATAATTTACCAACTGACTAAGGTCTTTCCCATGTCTAGAGAACAGGCAAACGTGGCTCCCACATGGTAGATACACAAACCACAATCAATCTCCTCTCAACTAAATAAACGCGTGAAATGTGCAGAAGAAGTCAAGTGAACAATTTACATGGGAGGGAATAACAGTCCAGCGCAAATGCACCTCTATACACAGTTTCTCATATTTCCACTTGATCAGGAAAGCCACACAACACATACTAAGTATTAGTTTTCTATTCGGTCGTCTAGTCGACGGCAAAGTTAACTCAGGTACATTCCCACACTCCAACAGGCCTCTGCATTTGGACGGCTGCTGCCATTAATGGGAAACGTGAATCATTCCCACCACAGGCCATGCATGCACGGAATCATTCGAGAAAACCAGTCACATATATCTTTTATCATTATACTTACAAATAAATGTTACGATGGCACTCAATTGAACAGCATTCGAGAGTGAGTGAAGTATCGGAAATTCACCCTGCTGAAGGCAGTGGCTCTGGGAATGGAAATATCTGTACCTTTCATATGACTGGACATAGTCATCTCCTTTACACATATCGGAACACAAACACATACATTATAAGGCTGATGATAAAATGTGAACATATTACGCACCCCCCCCCCTCCCACCACTACTACTAAGTTCAAATGGCTCTGAGCACTATGGGACTCAACTTCTGAACTAGTTAAACCTAACTAACCTAAGGACATCACAAACATCCATGCCCGAGGCAGGATTCGAACCTGCGACCGTAGCGGTCTTGCGGTTCCAGACTGTAGCGCCTTTAACCGCACGGCCACTTCGGCCGGCACTACTAACAAGGGAACCTCCCCATCGCACCCCCCTCAGATTTAGTTATAAGTTGGCACAGTGGATAGGCCTTGAAAAACTGAACACAGATCAATCGAGAAAACAGGAAGAAGTTGTGTGGAACTATGAAAAAAATTAGTAAAACATACAAACTGAGTAGTCCATATGCAAGATAAGTAACATCAAGGATAATGAGAGGTTAGGATCGCCGTGGTCCCGTGGTTAGCGTGAGTAACTGCGGAACGAGAGGTCCTTGGTTCAAGTCTTCCCTGGAGTGAAAAGTTTAATTTTTTATTTTCAGTTTATGTGACAAACTCTTATGTTTTCATTACTTTTTTGGGAGTGATTATCACATCCACAAGAAAACCTAAATCGGGCAAGGTAGAAGAATCTTTTTACCCATTCGCTAAGTGTACATGTTAGGTGGGTCGACAACATATTCCTGTCGTGTGACGCACATACCGTCACCAGTGTCGTATAGAATATATCAGATGTGTTTTCCTGTGGAGGAATCGGTTGACCTATGACCTTGCGATCAAATGTTTTCGGTTCCCATTGGAGAGGCACGTTCTTTCGTCTACTAATCGCACGGTTTTGCGGTGCGGGCGCAAAACACAGACACTAAACTTGTTACAGTGAACAGAGACGTCAATGAACGAACGGACAGATCATAACTTCGCGAAAATAAAATTCTCAGTCGAGGGAAGACTTGAACCAACGACCTCTCGTTTCGCAGCTACTCACGCTAACCACGGGACCACGGCGATCCTAACCTCTTATTATCCTTGATGTTGCCTATCTTGCACATGGACTACTACGTTTGTATATTTTACTAATTTTTTTAATAGTTCCACACAACTTCTTCCTGTTTTCTCCATTGATCTGTGTTCAGTTCTTCAAGGCCTATCCACTGTGCCAACTTATAACTAAATCTGAGGGGGGTGCGATGAGGAGGTTCCCCTGTAAGTATAATAATACTTGACCAATAAATGATAACACACCAATCAAAATAATAGTGACCAAAAATCAACGATGGGTGGGCATGTCTCCCATGTTTTTCTTGCGAGTGCTACCACTGTGTCTTAGAAAGAGGGAGGTAATCGGGCAGGTGTTAAAAAAACCTGATTGCAACTACAACTCTATGTTACCATCACAAGCGGTCTTGCTTCTACAGCTGCACACAAGTATTCAGGGCCGGCCGAAGTGGCCGTGCGGTTAAAGGCGCTGCAGTCTGGAACCGCAAGACCGCTACGGTCGCAGGTTCGAATCCTGCCTCGGGCATGGATGTTTGTGATGTCCTTAGGTTAGTTAGGTTTAACTAGTTCTAAGTTCTAGGGGACTAATGACCTCAGCAGTTGAGTCCCATAGTGCTCAGAGCCATTTGAGCCACAAGTATTCATGTTCAAAGCTATACCCCTTTTACAAATTGAGGTACGAGATTACCACTGAATGATGTGTTTTTCTCCGGACAAATACCATGACGGTGATCGCAGGAATGTGTATTATCAGACCAACATGTAGCCCACAGTGCGAACTCATGATAAAATTAACGCATTTTGAAAGTGATTCGGCTAAGGAACGTGGTATGTAAGGGGTATTTGCGACTTCCTCACACCGCCCTAGCTACACAATTCTGTAGTATTTGTAGCGTATCTTGTCTCGATACCATATCAGAGGTTCTGCGATATATCCACTGAGTTATAAGCCACGACTTATTGAGAAGTAACAGAATCAGTAGTAGTAGATGATGTGCTGATTGAGGTCGTAAGAAAATGTACTGTAGCTTCTCAGATCTCTAGTGTTACGCTATCCGCTAGAAATGATGTCCATGATTTCGAATCAGGACTCTCCATTCAAGCACATACCTGAATCGGAACACACCCACAAGTGAATGATATTTCTGGCACTCTCATATCTCGCAATGAGTCACCCTCCTCGAACCTGTCTGCTACAGTACAATTACAACCTGGTTTTACCCAGTCTCTACGCTTCTTGCAGCTGCGCCCATAACTATAGTTTCATGCATGTGGTCGTTCGATTTTGAGTCAGAACTGAACAGAAGTCGGAGAAAACCACACCCACCACCTTCTGCAACCCGTGTAGAAACGGAGGGCCTAGGTTAGTGCGACAGGAGCATGTTTTAACCATTCTATGGAAATACCTGCATTGTGGTGCATCTCCAAACTACATATAAGTAGTAAAGAACCGCGTCCATTCAAATCTATCACCCCAACATGCTATCATCGTTATTCTCTACCCCAAAACAGAGAAAAATTAAGAACTATAGAAGATCCACTAACTTCATCCGATATGGAACTCACCTCGGCACCATTGCTCGCGGAATGACGCATAGCTGCAGTGCGGCTCCAGCGCAGAGAGGGAGATTTTGCAATGCTTCCCCAGAATAATGCAGCGTACAGCCCTCCAAGCATTCCTAACGGTATACCTAGTCCCTCACAGAATTTACACCTCAAACTGCTGCTGCTACTACCACCTGTGTGGCACGATCCTATTAAATATACAGGCACTGCAGAGGCCACTTTAAAGTTTGATCACCTATACTCCGGGCGAATGATCGTATCCCACAGACTACACTAATTCCCATGAGACGCCCTCTCTGGTCCTGTTTAGTTGTTTGAAACATAGTTTTTTAACATGATTTTGTACAGTGACAATCATTTCGTTTCTCTGCCACGACTTCGAGGCCTTTCCCTGGTTCTAAACTGACATTAAGAAGTTCTGATCTATGGCATTTTGCAGGAAACTAGACGTTGTATGGCGTAAATTAGGTTCTTATGGCAGATAGCATAACACACCACACATCGGCTGATATTGAATAAAAGATACTTACAACATAAGGAAACTGGAAGAGTTTTATGGCGTTGGCGTAGGTTTCCAAACTACAGTCCGAAGGTGATTCACGAGCTCTACATTTAGACTAGTCTCTCACACTGATGGAATACCTGATGGCTCTGCGTTCCCTCATATTGCACTCATGTACGCGATCAGTGTTTCGGTGCTATCCGCCCCAGAAGGTGCTGTCCAACCAGCAAAGCTCTTTCCTCAACTTAAACAAGCGATATCTGTCAATCACTATGTGGCAACCAACAGCATGCCAGTGCACAGATGGGGTGGAAACTACACTATCGATATACGGTAATAACAAGCATCACAGCTGATTGTGCGAACAATTTTAGCAATTTCACAGTAAATTCAACACAGGCCAATGATGTGACAGCATGTTTCCCCAATTTGCCGGCCGAAGTGGCCGTGCGGTTAAAGGCGCTGCAGTCTGGAACCGCAAGACCGCTACGGTCGCAGGTTCGAATCCTGCCTCGGGCATGGATGTTTGTGATGTCCTTAGGTTAGTTAGGTTTAACTAGTTCTAAGTTCTAGGGGACTAATGACCTCAGCAGTTGGGTCCCATAGTGCTCAGAGCCATTTTGTTTCCCCAATTTCAGTATCATAGCTAAACCACCCCTTCTCCACTCTGTGAGTATCATTGCGAACATGGATAGATGACTGTGCAGTACGTTCATTCCAAGTCCTCACCCATCTCGAGATGAGCCCATGTGGAGGAGCTTTACACTCCTTATCGATGTATAGTAACAGATTTCAAAGTACCGTGATGTAATAGCAGACAGTTAAAAAGAATGTGAAACAAATGATTTTTATGTGTGATGGAGCTCCAGATGGATGCAGTTCGACGCATTTTTACGTAAATCAACCAAGCTATCAACTCTAAAGTGTTGTTCTAGAGTCTAATATCGGTACCTGGAAGGTACTGGCAAGAGAGAACATAAACACACGCACTCCTAAGGCTACAACTTTCTGCACTTAAAACGGGCTATAATGTTAGATCATCTGCGTTTCCGACCTCCAAGAATGTAGCGTTGTTAATATTTCATTGTGAGAAATATATTTCAAGCGCATGACATACATCCTTCTTCCGCGTTTCTCTAAAATAAACTATTTTAATGAACCGTAAAAAGCAAAAAATAACTACTTCTGTAGAACACTACTGTGCGTGATACGAGGACAATACAGCCTTCCGGAGATGTATAGTGTCCACTGTTGACATCCGATCACGGTTCAGAAATTATACGATGCCTCCGTCAGGCCTATATAAAATGACTGTTAGTAGTTGGGGATACCTCCTACAAGGAAACAGATAAACGCACGGCAGCAACGTCAGACATGTGAAAATTACTAGTCATTCCGTCACTATCTCTGAAAACAGCACATCTTTTCAGGCAAATGGGTACAAGGGGATTACAGCACCTGTCAAGCACCTATTGCTAACTTAGTTATGATGCTGAAGTCTCGATTTTGCACCCGAGATGCGACAGGGGGGATGGAGTATATCACATAAATCAAAGTTTGTTTAGAGGAATGTGTCAAGTTGCATCACACATGAGATGGGAGTCCTCTGATGACTGACAGGTTTACTGTTAACGATCGCAAGGAGAAAAAATTGTTGAAATGGCTCTGAGCATATTGGGATTTTAACTTCTGAGGTCATCAGTCCCCTAGAACTTAGAACTACTTAAACCTAACTAACCTGACATCCATGCCCGAGGCAGGATTGAACCTACGACAGTAGCGGTCGCGCGTTTCCAGACATAATGATTGACTGATATCGCTTGTTTAAGTTGAGGAAAGAGTTTTGCTGGTTAGACAGCACCTTCTGTGGTGGATAGCACCGAAACACTGATCGCGTACATGAGTGCAATATGAGGAATCAGTCGAAAGGGAACGCAGAGCCACCGGGTAATCCATTAGTGAGAGAGACGAGTCTAAATGTAGAGCTCGTGAATCACCTTCGGACTGTAGTTTGGAAACCTACGCCAACGCCATAAAACTCTTCCAGTTTCCTTATGTTGTAAGTATCTTTTATTCAATATCAGCCGATGTGTGGTGTGTTATGCTATCTGCCATAAGAACCTAATTTACGCCATACAACGTCTAGTTTCCTGCAAAATGCCATAGATCAGAACTTCTTAATGTCAGTTTAGAACCAGGGAAAGGCCTCGAAGTCGTGGCAGAGAAACGAAATGATTGTCACTGCACAAAATCATGTTAAAAAACTATGTTTCAAACAACTAAACAGGACCAGAGAGGTGGTCTAATGCGAATTAGTGTAGTCAGTGGGATACGATCATTCGCCCGGAGTATAGGTGATCAAACTTTAAAGTGGCCTCTGCAGTGCCTGTATATTTAATAGGATCGTGCCACACAGGTGGTAGTAGCAGCAGCAGTTTGAGGTGAAAATTCTGTGAGGGACTAGGTATACCATTAGGAATGCTTGGAGGGCTGTACGCTGCATTATTCTGGGGAAGCATTGCGAAATCTCCCTCTCTGCGCTGGAGCCGCACCGCAGGTATGCGTCATCGCGCGAGCAATGGTGCCTAGGTGAGTTCTATATCGGATGAAGTTAGTGAATCTTTTATAGTTCTTAATTTTTCTCTGTTTCGGGATAGAGAATAAAGATGATAGCATGTTGGGGTGATAGATTTGAATGGGCGCGGTACTTTAGTACTTGTATGTAGTTTGGGGATGCACCACAATCCAGGTATTTCCATAGAATCGTCAAAACATGCTCCTGTCGCACTAACTCAGGTCCCTCTGTTTCTACACGGGTTGCAGAAGGTGGTGGGTGTGGTTTTCTCCGACTTCAGTTCTGACTCAAAATCGAACGATCACATGCATGAAGCTGTAGAAATGGGCGGAGGTGCAAGAAGCGTAGGGATTGGGTAAAACCAGGTTGTAATTTTACTGTAGCAGACAGGTTCGATGGAGGAGACTCGTTGCGAGATATGAGAGTGCCAGAAATATCATTCACTTGTGGGTGGGATCTCATTCAGGTATGTTCTTGAATAGAGAGATCTGATTCGAAATCATGGACATCATTTCTAGCGGATAGCGTAACACTAGAAATCTGAGAAGCTAGTGTACATTTTCTTACGACCTCAATCAGCACATCATTTACTACTACTGTTTGTGTTCCTTCTCAATCAGGCGTCGATTATAGCTCGGTGGGCATATCTCAGATCCTCTGCCATGGTATCGAGACAGAATGCACTACAAATACTATAGATTTATCTAGCTGGTGCGGTGTGAAGGAATCACAAATACCTCTCACTTACACCGTTCCTTAACCGAATCGCTTTGAAAATGCGTTAATTTTATCATGAGGGTGCATCATGGGCTACGTTTTGGTCTGATAATACACATTCCTGTGATCACCGTCGTGGTACTTGTCTGGAAAAAAAAGACACCTCGTTCGGAGGTAATCTCATACCTCAATTTTTAAAGCGGGTATAGCTTTTAACATGAATACTTGCATGCAGCTGTAGAAGCAAGACCGCTTGTGACGGTAACATACAGTAGTTGTTGCGATCAAGCTTTTTTTAACATCTGGCCGATTACGTCTCTCCTTCCAAGACACAGTGGTAGCACTCATAAGAAAAACCTAAGAGGCATGCCCACCTATAATTGATTTTCGGTCAGTATTATTTTGCATGATGTGGATGATTTATTGGTCAAGTAGTATTATACTTAGTGGTAGTGTGGGGGGGGGGATGCATTATATGTTCGCATTTGAGTATCACATTTTTAATGTATGTGTTTGTCTTCCAATATGGGCGATTAATGACCTCAACTGTTATGTCCCATAGTGCTCAAAGCCATTTTGTTCCAATATGTGTAAAGGAGATGACTGTGTCCTGTCATAAGGATGGTACAGATATTTCCATTTCCAGAGCCACAGCCTTCAGCAGGGTCTATTTCCGATACTTCACTCATTGTCGAATGCTGTTCAATTGAGACCACGATCTTAACATTTAATTACAAGTATAATGATAAAAGATATATGTGAATGGTTTCCTTGAATGATTCCGTGCATGCATGGCCTGTGGTGGGAATGATTCACGTTTCCCATTAACGGCAGCAGCCGTTCGAATGCAGAGGCCTGTTGGAGTGTAGGAATGTACCTGAGTCAACTTTGCCATCGTCTAGACGACCGAATAGAAAACTAATACTTAGTATGTGTTGGACGGCTTTCGTGATAAAGTGGAAATTTGAGAAGATTTGTATGGAGGTGGGTTTGCACTGGACTGTTATTCCCTCCCATGTCAATTTTTCAGTTGACTGCTTCTGCACATTTCGCGCCTTTATTTAGTTGAGAGAAGATCGACTGTGGTGTGTGCATCCACCATGTGGAAGATACGTTTGCCTGTTCTCTGGGCATGGGAAAGACCTTAGTTGGATTGTAAATTACAGGGATGATTTTGAATATGTTACATCACCGACATCGGTATTCGAGAGTGGAAATATCAGTTTACTCTGTTTGTTACTAGTTACACAATGGTTTACAGCAGCCTGCACGTTGCTTACGTATGGGGGTTTGTAGAGAAATAATTTCCAGTCTATATCTTGGGAGTTATGTTGTGCTAGCAATCGGTAGGATACTGCCTCATGCTTGATATCGAAATGTGTCTCGAAAACGGCCTAATATTATGGCGAACCATGTGAAAATTGATGTGTTATTGTAATCCCCAAGTCTGGAGATGTGCATAGAAAAGCGAGTAAGCAAGGAAGCAGGTTCGGAGCATAAACAGTAACGCGTTTGTGCCGATGGGAAACGATCCCGACTTTGTAGAACAGTTCTGAAAGCGACTTCAGTCCACTGAGGGTGCTCTGATGTAAAAGGTATGATTTTGTATGGTGGAGGACATGAATTGTATGTTTACTACATCGACATGATATGCAGTGATATACTGCTGGGGTGGATATCGGTTTCATGCTCTAATATTCAAGCTCCTGTCTTCAGTAGGAGAGCAGCGTAATTGAGTAACAGTCTTTCCGTATTTGGCGATATGTATATCACTTTGCGAGATTTAGTTGTTGGTGCAATATGGTGAGCAGTGTAAAATAGTTTATTGCCGCTGAATGTCACGTCTGTAGAAAGAAAGAAAAGGCCGACAGTGCTTCCCTATGACTGAGGAGCATTGTGGCATATAGCCGGTGTGAGTGTTGACATACCATAATTTTTTTGGGTGCTGTACGGATAAAAAAAGGGTACTGCAGTATGTAAAGGGGGACGAAAATCTAATAGTCGTGGGCGACTGGAATGCAGTTGTAGGGGAAGGAGTAGAAGAAAAGGTTACAGGAGAATATGGGCTTGGGAAAAGGAATGAAAGAGGAGAAAGACTAATTCAGTTCTGTAACAAGTTTCAGCTAGTAATAGCGAATACCTTGTTCAAGAATCACAAGAGGAGGAGGTATACTTGGAAAAGGCCGGGAGATACGGGAAGATTTCAATTAGATTACATCATGGTCAGACAGAGATTCCGAAATCAGATACTGGTCTGTAAGGCATACCCAGGAGCAGATATAGACTCAGATCACAATATAGTAGTGATGAAGAGTAGGCTGAAGTTCAAGACATTAGTCAGGAAGAATCAATACGCAAAGAAGTGGGATACGGAAGTACTAAGGAATGACATGATACGTTTGAAGTTCTCTAACGCTATAGATACAGCAATAAGGAATAGCGCAGTAGGCAGTACAGTTGAAGAGGAATGGACATCTCTAAAAAAGGCCATCACAGAAGTTGGGAAGGAAAACATAGGTACAAAGAAGGTAGCTGCGAAGAAACCATGGGTAACAGAAGAAATACTTTAGTTGATTGACGAAAGGAGGAAGTACAAACATGTTCCGGGAAAATCAGGAATACAGAAATACAAGTCGCTGAGGAATGAATGAAATAGGAAGTGCAGGGAAGCTAAGACGAAATGGCTGCAGGAAAAATGTGAAGACATCGAAAAAGATATGATTGTCAGCAGGACAGACTCAGCATACAGGAAAGTCAAAACAACCTTTGGTGACATTAAAAGCAACGGTGGTAACATTAAGAGTGCAACGGGAATTCCACTGTTAAATGCAGAGGAGAGAGCAGATAGGTGGAAAGAATACATTGAAAGCCTCTATGAGGGTGAAGATTTGTCTGATGTGATAGAAGAAGAAACAGGAGTCGATTTAGAAGAGATAGGGGATCCAGTATTAGAATCGGAATTTAAAAGAGCTTTGGAGGACTTACGGTCAAATAAGGCAGAAGGGATAGATAACATTCCATAAGAATTTCTAAAATCATTGGGGGAAGTGGCAACAAAACGACTATTCACGTTGGTGTGTAGAATATATGAGTCTGGCGACATACTGTCTGACTTTCGGAAAAGTATCATCCACACAATTCCGAAGACGGCAAGAGCTGACAAGTGCGAGAATTATCGCACAATCAGCTTAACAGCTCATGCATCGAAGCTGCTTACAAGAATAATATACAGAAGAATGGAAAAGAAAATTGAGAATGCGCTAGGTGACGATCAGTTTAGCTTTAGGAAAAGTAAAGGGACGAGAGAGGCAATTCTGACGTTACGGCTAATAATGGAAGCAAGGCTAAAGAAAAATCAAGACACTTTCATAGGATTTGTCGACCTGGAAAAAGCGTTCGACAATATAAAATGGTGCAAGCTGTTCGAGATTCTGAGAAAAGTAGGGGTAAGCTATAGGGGGAGATGGGTCATATACAATATGTACAACAACCAAGAGGGAATAATAAGAGTGGACGATCAAGAACGAAGTGCTCGTATTAAGAAGGGTGTAAGTCAAGGCTGTAGCCTTTCGCCCCTACTCTTTAATCTGTACATCGAGGAAGCAGTGATGGAAATAAAAAAAGGTTCAGGAGTGGAATTAAAATACAAGGTGAAAGGATATCAATGATACGATTCGCTGATGACATTGCTATCCTGAGTGAAAGTGAAGAAGAATTAAATGATCTGCTGAACGGAATGAACAGTCTAATGAGTACACAGTATGGTTTGAGAGTAAATCGGAGAAAGACGAAGGTAATGAGAAGTAGTAGAAATGACAACAGCGAGAAACTTAACATTAGGATTGATGGTCACGAAGTCAATGAAGTTAAGGAATTCTGCTACCTAGGCAGTAAAATAACCAATGACGGACGGAGCAAGGAGGACATCAAAAGCAGACTCGCTATAGCAAAAAAGGCATTTCTGGCCAAGAGAAGTCTACTAATATCAAATACCGGCCTTAATTTGAGGAAGAAATTTCTGAGGATGTATGTCTGGAGTACAGTATTGTCTGGTAGTGAAACATGGACTGTGGGAAAACCGGAACAGAAGAGAATCGAAGCATTTAAGATGTGGTGCTATAGACGAATGTTGAAAATTAGGTGGACTGGTAAGATAAGGCATGAGGAGGTTCTATGCAGATTCGGAGAGGAAAGAAATATGTGGAAAACACTGATAAGGAGAAGGGACAGGATGATAGGACATCTGCTAAGACATGAGGGAATGACTTCCATGGTACTAGAGGGAGCTGTAGAGGGCAAAAACTGTAGAGGAAGACAGAGATTGGAATACGTCAAGCAAATAATTGAGGATGTAGGTTGCAAGTGCTACTCTGAGATGAAGAGGTTAGCACAAGAAAGGAATTCGTGGCGGGCCGCATCAAACCAGTCAGTAGACTGATGACTAAAAAAAGAAAAATTTTTATTGTAAAGTTACTGTGGCTTATGTTGTATAAAATGTGTATATATTGCGTTGTAAAGTTACTATGCTTTATGTTGTGGCATGGCTAGAGAGGATGACTGGGATGCATAGATTCAGCACATCGATAACCGTGAGAGATTTTTTATGTGGAAAATTATGTGTGCTATAGATACTGAGATACGTTCCAGAAGCACAAATGTCAAGAGCAGAAATTATGTGTACAATGACTGGTGTCAGACTGTTGCGGAAATCGTAATAATATTTAATTGTAGGTAGACTGGTAAATTTAATCCTGGTTTCCAATATTCTAGTGCGTCTCGTATGTATATGATGTTCTGTAGACAACGTTGCAGGTTTAACTGTGTGTGCAATTTAGAGATCTGTGTGAAATAATTTTACCACTGAAAGTTCCGTTTGCTGAAAGAAAGAAAAGATGAATATTGCTTCGATACCGGTGGCATCTGTAATTCGGCGGGCAAATTTGATAAGAGCCAATCATAATGCTCGATTCATTCACATTCTTTGTGCTGGGATATAGGAGCCTCTACATAGCGGAGGGTACGTTTGTGTGTGTTGAAAGCAGGAAGGGTAACACATGATGGAGTGGGTACCACGTTAGGTCCGCGAGGAAGACTGCATTTGACGTTATTCAGCGTTATTTTCGTAAACAGTTTATGTTAGGGCAATAATTTTCGTGCATACAATCTGAGACATCAAGAAAGCGAGTGTTAACTATTTCTGGGACACCATAATATTTCTGCAAGTTCGACTCGGTTCTTATTTTTTACATAGTCACGTGACACATGTGTAAGATTGAGAACCTCGTTAGATGCATTAGCAAAGGTTTGTAGCTACTCTGTCATCACCGGTAAAGACACGTGCTGCCCGGAGATGTCTCGCATATGGGGGCTGCGTGAGTGCGACTTGGAGTTCTGTGACATCAGTATAACAGTGGCTGTATACTCGAAAATAGAGGCAACTTTTACCTGTGTCCAGCGCCTAGGTGATCACGTATTTTGCAAGGAAATTCTCCCGTGTCAAGTATGAAAGTTGCGAATGTGTCATTTGACAGCTGACGGCCACGTCACTTCATGGGGGCTGCCATTAACCTCCTGTGTGGTCTAGTGGACATGGGGTGGCGGATGGTGCTTGCACACATATGTTTGATTATTTGGCGAGCAGGTCTGTAGGCTGTGCTATGCATTATTTGGACAGTTTACGATTTCGTGTCTGCACATCAGTGTACTGAATTATTTAGGAGTGGTGGAACAGTTTTTGTATAGAAGGTTTTTGTATAGCATCTGTGACATATGTATGCGCGTCACACACACATGTCATGAGAGCTGGAACACCACGATCTGTGACGTTGGTATCCACACATCAGAGGAGTCCCATTAGAATGACGATAGAGAGAAAGTGGTCAAACAGATGAGAGGGATGATAGCAAGCTCTGTTGGTGGTGCTGTGCACTTGGTCAGTTGGGCTCTGGACCTTGTGGTGAACACACCAGATGGCGGTAATGGCTCAAATTGTTTAAATAAAGACTGGTGCATGATTTCGACAATTGATGATTAGCAAGCATGTTTTCAGAGTCTTTTAGTGGTTCACATGTCTGTAGGCTGTGTGACATAACCCCAAGCTTGTCAAAACATGTGTTTTGTTTCAGTGTAATAAATATACTCCATCCCTAAAGAAACTGTTCCAAAATAAATAATGCACACTCCTTCCTCTGTCCACCAGCCCAGTGCAGGCTGAGTCCTACTCCCACAAATCCCTAGGAGGAGATGGAGTTCTGTTGACTTAGGTTGGTTGAGGTAGTCTAAGTGTCCTTTATTTTGCGCCATTTTCTTAGGGTAGCAGTGGTAGCACAATTGACCTATCTTCCCGCTAAAATTCAAACCTCCCACAAGGGGGGGTGTATCATTTCCGTCATCAACTGATGTCACAGCCGCCATCTTGGATGATGTCATGTGCTGTGCATATTAGTACACGTTAGTGCATGTTAGAACATGCTAGTAACCATTAGCCCACCAACATCGCTTGGTGAGGGGACGTGGCGGTCGGTTGAGCATCGTGGTGGAGAATTTAACAATTTCCTTCCAAGTGCAGGTGGATTTGGCATTCGTAAAAATTCATTCCAAGTCCACAGTAGCGCTCTCTGGTTATGTTAATATGTACTAGGCCTCATGGTGAACACACTGGTTGCCGCCATCTTGGTTAGAGGTACTTGCGTCATCATCTGATGTCATGGCCGCCATCTTTGCGACAGTGTCCACTGGTTGTGGCGCTGTGTATTAGGCCACTTTGGGTCCAGACCTTGTGGCGAACACACTGTTTCCTGCCATCATGGGTTATGTAATAGATGAGAGTGCCCTCTGGTGGCGGTACTGTGTACTAAGTCAGTTGGAGTTCAGACCTCATGGTGAACACACTGGATGGCTGTGCTGCATGAAATTGCTTAAACAAAGAGTGGTGCATGCAGAATAAAGACTTATGTCCAGCACTGGTCAAGTCCTTTTCCCAAGAATTCTTAGGAGGAGGTGGCGGTCGGGTGACTGAGGTTAGCCCAAGTGTCCTTTCTTTCGCGCCATTTTCTTAGCTTAGTAGAGATACCTGAATTATTCTTTGTTTACTGCCAAAATGCAAACTTGGCGTCAGTTCATAGGATGCACTGTCGGTCGGGTGACTTAGGTTAGTGTGGGTAGCCCCAGTGACCTATCTTCCCGTGATTTTCTTATGTTAGTATAGATAACTGTGGTATGATGTATTATCCTGTTGGAATTTGAACTTTCCGTCATTTTTCTTGGGGAGGGGGTTATGTTAGTGGAGGTAGCACAGTTGACCTTCTTCCGCCAAAATTCAAACTTCCCGTCAAAATCCGCCATCTTGAATGACGTCACAGCCGCCATCTTGGATGATGTCATGCACTGTTGCCAAGTCTACACGCCGCCATCTTGGATGATGTCATCGCCGATACATATGACAACAATGCAGAGTGCGCTCGTACGCAGGTTGCCCCAATATTTACATAAGAAATTACTTTCCTGTAGAAGAGCCATTATCTCTAATAGACGTCAGTAAAGAGAGTGACACGTTAGAGGAATTCCCATTTAGAAGGCACAACTACTTCAGGCATTTTGGGAATCTTCTTGCTAGATGCACCACATAACTTGAAAGATGATAAACTAAACATTGTTTTGCCTAGAAGCTTTCAAGACTTTCCAGTATATGTTTGAATCATGTTGAGCCTCTGTCAAGTTACGTGGAACATTATTTCTTCCAGTTCCAGAACTCTGTTTCTGTTCTTTTACTGCATATCTCTAGCTAATATCCGCCTCTGGCTTACGTGGTACATAAAAGAAAATTTACATTTCTGTTCACAGTTTTCACTGGAAGATAACGGAAGTTTAGCAGGAATGCAAACACACTGTAACATGTGCAAGCTCTCGAAGACTAATAGTGACGGATGATCATTATATCTCAGAGATCTTAATGATGTTCAAGTATATCCTGATTAAAGTTTGCTGTCACGACATAGCTGAAACGTCTTTTCCATAAGTATTCAGATATTCCTAATGTACTTTCAATTGTTACTTTTAGAGACTGAAGAGTTCTTATAGAAGCAAAGCTGTTACCTCTATTGGCGAGAATGCTTTCCCACATCATTAACGTTTTGTGAGCCTCCAAATTTTTGTACAGAACATCCTTAGGGAACAAAGAATTAAGTGCATCTACTAAGCTGTTCACACATTTAGTGAATCATTTCTTCGATTCACTGCCTTCTAATCCTGCCGCTTCTATTTCCCTGAAGAATTTTGTTCTGTGAGCTACTGAGTTGAAATTACGATAGTTCCAAGAGGGTGGAAGTTAACTTGTGGCAAACTTTTAATCCGACAAATTCTGGAGAATTATCTTGTTCATAAGCTCTTCGATAAAAACTGCAGTTGATGACCTCATCCGATTTCTCACAAAGTTATTGCTTGCGCATTTTATTAGATGAAAGCGTCTGAAATGCCCAAACTCTTCTTGTTTCGTCAACTGGTTTCAATACAGATCAGGTAATTTTATTTTTTACGCCACTAGTTCCTGGACATTTCCAGACATTTTTATTCGGTTGACTGCCATCAGAAGTGAATGCAATAATTCTTGTTCCGGCTTGTTCTAGTTGGATGATTCTTAGAATCAGTATCTGTGAGATTAGCATACACAGCAACAGGTTGGGTGTAGCAGTTACGCAGTAGAGGTATAAATATGAACACCAAAATATGATTTGACAGTTTATTCTTACAGTCGTCTGGAGTACATTCCCCTAAATTGACGAACCCATCAACTTTGAACGAAGTACTATTGAAATGCAGTTCTTCTTAGAGCTTAACTTCATCAAAAATCAACACCGCTAAGCGTTTGTTTTCATCTCGTTCTTCCCGAAAATAGTTCTTAATCGCTTCCACTGCGTGTGGATTGATTCTATATGAGAATTTGAGACCTTTTTTAGATTTCGTAGATGTGTTTCGGAAAGAAATGGCAACAATCTGTGCTTCAATATCTGAATCCTTTTGGTGATTTAATTTTTAAGACCACACTGTCCAAAAGAAACTCGCTATCATGCTGCATTCCCCCGTTGTCTTCCAACTGGCTTTTCTTTATCCTAGTATCTACTAAGATTTTCTGTTTCTTACGTAGTTTAGAATGATCTAGGAGATGTGACTGAACCGTCTTACACTTTTCGTCTGAGAGTTGCTTTCGCAGAAGATTTATTTCGGCATACGCTGTTATTAATTTATTATGTGATCGAACGACTTCCAGTTTCTTACACTTTAATGTTCTTTTTGATGAAATTACTGCTACATCCGGTACCGTTCACTTCCAGAAAAATTGCTTGACAGAAGGAACACTGAGACACATCATAACTTCTAGTTCAACATTTCCTTTGCAGCGGCGATTTTCTGTTGCGGAATACTTTCGATATATATTTCGGTAAATTGGAAAATAAATGAGGAACGGCTCCTGGTTTTAGAGACCACTTTTGTATTTGAATTTTAATTTGTTGACCGTCAATGACAAACAGGTGCGCTTTTGTGATAAGTTCCTCACCAAAATGTGAATCACACACAAAACAGTTGTGAGTCTGATCTCTGTCTTTCCGAGGTATTGCTCTCATCCATTTGGAAAACTCTATTTCGTTTCTTGGAGGTCCTAAAATTGCTTATCCTTACTTTCTCTGTAGCCAGATTTGCACGCTGGAACAAAGCACGTAGGTATTTTTTTGTTGTTCTTCATCTTCTTTAAAAACAAGTAACTAAAACTCTTTACACCCTTTATCACCGCTGCCTGCAACTCTTATCGTCCATCAGTACGTAGTCTGGGCCCACAGCTCCTCGCAACAACTGCACATGAGGTTCTAAGATCTCGTCACGATACCTGACAACAGTTAAACCTTGCTGATTCACCTATACAATTCCATGAAGAGGTATTCGACTGGTCAACATAATTCCTGCCCACACCATTAGGGATCCTCTTCGATATCTTTCATTTTCCACGATTTTGTGTCCTGAAATCGTGTTCCACTTTCACTCCAGATGCGAATCCGTCGAGAATCGCTCTCCAGACAATATCGGGACTCATCTGTGACAAAAACATTGGCCCACTGTTTGACTGCCCAGATGGCATGTTGACAACTCTAGACGTTCTCTTCAGTGAAGACGTGTCAGAGGTACACATGCAGCAGGTCTCCAACAGTAAACACCACTATGCCGAAGCCTTCTGTATACCGTTTGTCTCGATACAACACCTCCATTGCATGCTGCGAGGTCAGATGCCGGTTTCCGTGCAGTACTAAGGTGGTACCGTCGTGCCCTTACAGCCAAATAACAGTTCTGTGTTTCTGATGTTACACGTGGTCAGCCGCACCCTGGTCTCTGGGATAGTTTCGATCTCTATAAACTGTCGCCATATCCAAAAAAGAACAGGCCGATTCACATTAAGCCACTGGGCAAACATCAGTTTGCAACTGTCCTGCTTCCATTCTTCCTATGCCCCTCCACCGCAGAGAATCTGGTAGGCCCTTTCTCTGTGCCATACTGCACCGTCTGTAGGTGCGTACATGGCGATTGTGGATATGGGACTACCCGGTAAACACTACTCCGTTTGAGAAGTACCCTGACGCCACCGTTGGCGTGGTTGTCCGTTGACCGAAATGGCATCTTCCGTGCAGAACACAACTGTGCAGACATCTGTTGACAGTTTGTATGATTATATCGTGAATTAAACATGGGACGGGGAAAAAATGGCTCTGAGCACTATGGGACTCAACTGCTGTGGTTATCAGTCCCCTAGAACTTAGAACTACTTAAACCTAACTAACCTAAGGACATCACACACATCCATGCCCGAGGCAGGATTCGAACCTGCGACCGTAGCAGTCCCACGGTTCCGGACTGCGCGCCTAGAACCACGAGACCACCGCGGCCGGCGGGACGGGGAAATAGACATTTGTTGATTTAGTTTTTGACTCCAGTGTACACAGCTGTGTAAACAGAAACAATTAGAAACCTTAATTTATCCACTATTATAACTCATTCGAACAGCAGCAGAATAAAATCATCAAATATTACCTTCCATTTACAACTGTAACACTATAACCAACAGCTGGCCCAATGGTAAACGATGGTCATAGTCACAAATTTGTAGGTATCTGTAGCAGGTTGTGATAAGTGGTAATTATTTAGAAGATTTCATGGAGCTGACAGAAAAGATCAAGCGAATTTAGCAGGGTAAATCAGTCCCACAACCACATATTACTACTGTGACAAAAAGAGTTGCCAAACAACGGTTATGGTGTTACAGAATCTTGGCTACGCTAGCGCCAAGAAAGAAACGTTTTCGTAGCTGGATTCCTGCATGATCGGATCTGGACATCCAACCTCGTGCGAGACACTGTGCTACATTGGGTGTCCAGAACCGACAATGCACGATTCCAGCTACGCAAATTCACTCTTCTTGCCAACTAGAGTAGACAAGACTGAAATGTCGTAGGCATTGGTTGGCAGAGCTGTTGTTATGACTGATATGCAGTTGTGGGACGCATTGATCCTGCTAAATTCGCTTGACTCTTGCTTGTCAGATGGGTGAAATATTCTGAATAATTCCTGCTTACGACATCACGTCGCGTTAGTAAAGTAAACTTTTAATTCCAAGAAGGTTGTTTAAAACGTAAGCTACCCTTACTCTCATCTTTCACGTTGTGATCTATCTACCTCAGCTACGATCATAGCAATGAGAGAGCAGTTACCTCAGCAAAGCCTTGTCCACATGGTTCTAAAGTGCGCAATTTCTAAAGCATTAGCTGATTTCGAAATCAGTTCCAATTTGGTAAAAAGGGTGTATCTTATCACTTCCTTTCACTACTACTTTAATTGAGATGGTAACTATTACAAGTAAATCACCCTACGTGCCATATGTCTCATGGAAACCTCTCAGGAATACCCACAGTATTCCGCTTCGCGAATGCCAAGTTACATCACCAACAAAAAAAGAGAAAGTCTCTGAACAGATTCAATGCAATCGTCAGTGACAAGAATCTGTACTTCATTCAACAATTCTGTATCAAACAAGATGGGATAAATCACAGAAGGAATCAACTAGATTGTTAGTATGTGTTTGATCGCTATAGTTGACCGAGTCACTGAAGAGTGCTGCCCTCTCTCGAGTTATTTGTACCTGAAGGGTAATTGCCAGGACACCACCCCTCCAAGGGCGGCTAACGGGACACGCGCCACGGTGAGAGTGACTTCATTTGTGGAAGAGCACCGCGCGCCTCATGCACTAAAAGGTGAATATGTATATTTTCTTTTGTGTGAGATAGTTGTCAATAATGAGTGCTTCTCTATATATGTTGTCGTTCATTGAAGTGCAAATGGATCCGAACCATTATACAGTCTTTTAAATTCCTGATCCTCCGGTAGAATTGACTATTCAAATTTTTGTCTACGGACGCTAACATTTTGGTCCTCCTGGCCGGACTGTGAGGGATTCGACGAAGTAGAGTGCGGCGGCAGCTCTCCATGGGCGGAACGGCAGTGGCGAACTTGAGCGGAGCAACATGGGGACACAGCCAGCGGCGTCGACAGGGCGCATCTATAAGCGAAGTACTGATTTGATTATCCTGCTTCCTGTAAATTGCCACTCACCTCAACAGCTACTTCTGCTCATGCATGCTACCGCTAACGTTTCATGATGGATGAAGTGTTAAGAAAGAAAGTTGTTACTACGCGCTCAGTGGCGAAAGCAAGCCTCTGGCGGTTATTAAAGTTTGCAAACGAATTTGACGTAACAGGGAAATCGGAGACTTTGGATATTACCGTCAGGCTAGAACCGTTGCCAAAGGCCTTGGAGAAGTGTGAAGACGCGCGGTCATAGCTCGAATTGTTTGAAGACGTAGACATACATGCTGACGACAGGGAATCCTTCGAAAATATGGTCTTCGAGGTTTGGATAAAACTGAGACAGCAATGCAGATGAATCATGCCACTGTAGCTAACATGGTTTCGTCAGATTCTGGATCTGCCTTGAGTCCACCAAAACGTAGCATCAAGCTGCAAACCATAAACTGACATCATTTAACCGTGATGTAACGCAGTCGAGGCGTTTTGATGACAATTTACGAGTCTAGTGGTAAATAGTGAGGAATTAGAGGACATTGCTGAATCTCATCATTTGCTTAGATGAAGCTCAAAATATAATTGCCCATCTTCCGGTAACTAGCACTAATTTTAAGATAGCATTTGATATGGTTTGCGACAGATTGATTGCGTCGGCACATCTGAAGAACCTGTTAACGTTGCCGACAATGACATGGGCATGAGCAAGTGAACTTCGTGCACTGCTTAACGAGTCTTCAAGCAGTGAGCTTGAGCTGATGGCATTACAACTAGATGTATCCTTCAAGACATAATTACGTCACCGCTCCTTATAGGAAAAGTTGATCACTCTATAAGAACAGAACTTGAAGCCAGTCTTGGTTCCAATACCTTCCCAAAATTCAAAGAGACATGTGCTTTTCTCGAAAATAAATGCAAATCATTGGAAATCGTCAAGGCTATAGTACCACTACGGCACAGCACATCTGGGAACAAACAGCAGACTGCCTCCAACGCCAAGCGCTGTGGGCATTCGAGACAAATCTACATAGCTACGAGTGCTGCATGTGTAATGCGCAATCTGCCTCATGCGCTGCACATGTGCAACAAATTCATGCAGGCCGCGTGTAGCGAAAGCAAAGTTATTGTGACGTGCCACAGTTTGTGCTACAATTGTCTGAAGAGTGATGTAATTGCAAATCTGTTTGCTTGTCGGAAAGGGCACGACACGTTGCTCCTCGCATAAATAGAACACACACAAGATGGAGCAATGAAGGACTGTCCAAGTGAACGCAACACAAGCGCAATGGCATACATCCGTCAAGCACATCAAACTATGACTCACTGAAAGTCAGCCTTGGCAAACGAGTGTTGGTTGCTACAGAGAGAATAAGGTTGCAAGATAGCAGTGGCAAATGATAAACTTTTGCCCTCTTGGATTCTGGGTTGCAGTCATGCTTTACATCGGAAGCATGCGCACAACGCCTCACTGTCAGACTTCAAAGATGGCTCAGCAGAGTACTGATACGAGGAATAGGTGCAATCCTCTCAGCAACAAAACACCTTGTCTCTGATCAAGTCGGCTCCTGTATAAACATCTTCATGTTATCTGCCGAATGTTTAGTTTTGCCGAAGATAACTGACGCCTTGCTGGAACAAACAACCGATCCCAGTACGTGGGACTTGCCAAGTGTACAACTCGCTGATCCAGAATTATGGTCACCTGGCAAGATCGGCGTGTTGCTGGGAGCAGAAGTTTGTCCACGCATTCAGAAGGCAAGGAATCTTTCCACAGGAACTGATGGTCCTGTTTTTCAAGAGAAAGAACTAGGTTGGGTTATGCCAGCACAGTATCAAACGGTAGAGTACATCATTTCTTCCAGGCGGCCGGTCGTGTCGTGCTTTGTAAAAACCGACCCCGTCGTTCAAATATTAGTGAAGAAATTCTGGGAGCTAGGGGAATTAAATCGTATTGTAATGACGAAAGAAGAGGAGCAATACGAAGCACGCTTTGTGGAACACACAGCTAAAGATTCTACTGCCAGATTCGTTGTTCGTCTTCCGTTTCGCGAAGAGCCGAGTCAATTAGGCAATTATTTCCACACTGCAGCGAATTCCTTCTCTCAGACTGAACAGAAACTACCGAAACAACCGAAGCTTAAGGAAAACTACACAGAGTTTATGAGGGAGTTTGAATGCTTACGATATATGGAACTAGTAGTCACGACAGATGCCATTTCATATTACATGTGACATCATGCTGTTCTTAAAGAAGCCAGCTCGACTACTAAAACAAGAGTAGTGTTTGATTGTTCCGCAAAACGAACACGAATTTGCCAGTAAACAGTTTGTTAATGGTAGGTCTAACCATTAAACATGCTTTGTGCTCCATAATATTACGCTTCCGCATGCACCGTATTGCCTTCACAGCAGACATAGATAAGACGTATCGACAAGTTCTGGTAGCGCATGACGATAGCAGTTACCAAAGAATATTGTGGAGGAGTGATAGATCTGCGCCACTTCAGGAATACCAATTAAAGACATTCACGTACGGAATGACTTGTGCACCTTTTCCTGCAGTACGGTGTCTGTTACAATTAGCTCATGAAGAGGGTGAGCGGATCGAGGCAGCAAACATTCTTTATGATTGTATCTCAGGCTGTGATAATGCAGTGGCTGCAATCAATGCCCAGCAAGATCTCAAAAAGCTATTGAAGAAACATGGGTTCTCATTACGGAAATGGTGCAGCAACAGTGCAGATGTACTCGAAAATATCCCCTCAGAGTTGTGAGCAACAAAACTACCTCTAGAGCTTGATAACGACGAGGATATTAAATCGTTAGGTTTACTCTGATATCCAGTTGCTGATTAATTTGTGGACAATGTCAGACCAGCACGTAATGTCGACAGCTTCACAAAACGTGACTGTCTGTCACGTTATCTATTTTTGATACGTTGGGGTTAATTAGCCCCACTATGATCACATTCAAGATATTTTTGCAACGTCTATGGGAGCGTAAGTTAACGTGCGACGTGAGCTTGCCTCCAGAGTCACACTGCTCGTGGCAGACACTATGCAGTGGAATTCGCATGACAGACAACATTCGCGTTGATCGTAAAGTCCTTGCAGGTGGGACACCTGTCAGCATACAACTGCATGGATTCTGCGATGCTTCGGAGAAGGCCTATGGCTGTTGTGTCTATGTGCGATTAGCTAATCAGCATGGAGTCACATGTGTCAAACTACTGAGTTCCAAAACAATAGTACCTCCACTGATAAAGCTGTTGTTAACTCGCTTGCAACTCTGTGGGACTCTCTTGCTTTCACGACAACTGCATCACGTTGTTCGCGCTCTGGGTGTAGACATCGAACGAACGTACCTGTGGACTGACTCATCCATTGTGCTGGCATGCCTTGCGGGTCCACTCACATGGTGGAAGACGTTCGTGGGGAACCGTGTTTCCGAGATACAGGACACCACAGCAGCTGCGGTATGAAACCATGTGTCAGCAATGAAAAACCCATCTACTCTGACTTCGCGAGGAGTATCTGCTGCAGACCCGCGAGAAAACAGCCTGTGGTGGGAAGGATCCGCCTGATTTAAAGAAGACGTCGCTTCATGGCCAGTATTAGATGCTTCTAGCGGTTACGCATCTCAGGAGTTAAGTCCTCTGTCGCATCAGCAGAGTAATCCAAGATGATCTCATCTGTAGATTCACGAAGTTGTCACGATTATAGAGAATAATGTCATACTGTATCAGATTTATAATAACAGCGAAACTACAAGGAAAACAAGAGTAACTGCTAACTTGTCTCTCAATGAACTGCAGGATGCCTTGCTACCGTGTGTCAGATTACCACAAGAAGCCACATATGCAACAGAAATCTACCAGCTGGAGACTAACAAGCTAGTAGACAAGAATGGCAAACTCAAATCATTGCATCCTATCCTCGGAGTCATGAGATTACTAGGGGCTGGCGGCAGGCTACGAAATGCTGATCCGTCATATGAGGAGAAGCACCAACTCATACTGCCACCTGACCCTCATCTCACAAGACTGGGAAGGTGAACATCTTCGTCTTTCCCACGCTGGGTGTCAACTGATGCTTACATCTCTCGGGAAGCAATATTGGATACCTAACGGACAAAATGCAATCACGGGTGTTCATCAGTGCTTGACTTATCATTGATTAAAGGCAAAGCCTGCACATCAGCTCATGGGACTCTTGCCACGCCCACACGTAGAAGTTGTGGGGCACTTCTCCAACTGTGGGGTTGATTACACACGACCTTTCTATATGAAAACTGGCTCATGGCAATCCAAATTAAAGGAAACGTGGTATGTTGCCCTGTCGGTGTGCCTGGTGACACGAGCAGTGCATTTTGAGGTAGTTGGCAACATGACTACTGAAGGATCCTTGTCAGCCCTTAGAAGATTTGTCACGATGAAGTAGGTGCCAAAACTTATACAGCGACAACGGCACAAACTTTGGCGGAGCTAGTCGAGTACTTTGTGAGTTACAAGCTGCTGTGAGCAGTCATCATCGGCAGAAACAGGTGCAAAACTTCATGCATGAGGAAGGCATCGATTGGCACTTCATTCCCCCAGCACCACCACACTTTGACGGAATATGGGAAGCAGGAGGGAAGTCATTCAAGTACCACTTGCGGCGAACGATGGGAACCTTATGTGCAACATTTGAAAAGCTGCCAAACCTGACTGGTCATACTGCTTGCTTGAATTCTTGTCCTCTCACACCACTATCTGGAGATCCTTTCGACCCTCAGGTCCTCATCCCAGACCATTTCCTGATTGGAACCACTATCACAAGTATCCCTCAGCCAGATCAAGGTATAGCCAAACTGAGTTTGCTCACAATGTGGAGTTCCAGATCTTACGGCGGCGCTGGTCATCTGACTACCTACATCATTTGCAGCAGTGGGCTAAGTGGATAGGCTCCAGTCAGAATGAACAGCCTGGCTCATTGGTCGTAGTAAGGGAAGATAACCTGCTACCCTTATACTGGAAGCTGGGCATCATTGAAGGAGTACACCCTGGACGCGACAAAATGGTGCAAGTGGCCACTGTCCGTACACCACAAGGGATTTTCAACAGACCCGTCTGTGATACATGTCCTTTACCTTGTGAAGTGACACAGAAGTGAACAGTGTATTTGTGCGTTTTCTTTTCTTGTTCACTTTCTTTCTCTTGTTCTGTGCTTACTTTGCAGGAGGCTCTGTGAATGTCACCATTTTTTATGATCGCGTGTATTCCTTGTTTATGTGATTCTGTTTCTCGGGTGCCAGTTACAAACTGTAGTAACAGAAAAACTGGTTGAAAGACGCAGTGATATATGTATTTCCATATGTTCTCCTTTACTCTTTAGCAGGACCTGCACCATTTGAAAAGAAATTTATATGTCTTTGGTGGCTGGTATGTTCAGTCACTACACACGACCGAGTCACTGGCGAGTGCTGATCTCTCTCGAGCTATTTGTACCTGAGGGGCAATGGCCAGGACGCCAACCCTCGAAGGGCGGCTAATGGAACACTCGCCACGGTGAGAGGAAGTTCAGTTACGAAAGAGCACTCGGTTGGGCGGCTGTCGAAGGTCAGAGCCCGCACGCGTCATACACTATAGGGCGAATATGTATATTTTCTTCTGTGTGTGATAATTGTCAGTAATAAGTGCTCATCTGCAGGTGTTGTCATTCATTGCTATATGCATGGATCCAAAGCATTATACAGTCTTTTAAATTTCTGGTCCTCCGGTAAAATTGACGATTCAAATTTCTGTCTACGAACGCTAACAGTAAGTGCTACCTATGGTACATCTGGAGGTGAAAATAAATGAAAGTACACAACTGCACATTTACCTATTTCTTCCGTTTTGTTTCTGGTTCAGTAGTCATACATTCAGTTTTTTCTTGTGAATCCACAATTTGAGGCCAATAGTGCTTATTATCTGTTTCTTGGCATTTTGAACAAGATCGTTTTGCACACATTTTTAGTTTTGTTAAAATAAACTGTAGTCAAAACCAGAACAGGGCAAGTGTGCAACTCATCTGTATTTTTCAATGGTGTTATCTCCTGTCAGTTTGAAGTTATCCCTTAGATTAGCGTGTGGTAGGGCAGCTCCACTGAGGAATGACTGGAGCAGGCTGTGGATGGCAGTGAGGATTTTGTGATCTGTCCATGTTCTTCAAACTGCTAGAACAGTTGAGACTTGGCAATATTGCTGACGATGTTTAGCAGCTCATGATGGTTTACTTACTTTTGAGATTGGTGCTGAGTGACGCTGCCAAATTCTAGTAATATTCTCTTAATATTCTCTTCTCATTTGATTTACTGTGACTACAGCTAGCACAAATTTTTGACAATATCTGGGGCTTATCATTGATAAAGGCTTGTGACTTATAACAGCGATTGTTGCTGTACTACAAGAACAGATTAGGAATTTCTCTCACGAGATATCCCAACTTTTTCAGTTTTCATGTGTCATCAGTCATAAGTGCAGTGGCCATATCGGTTTCTATCCAAAATTAATCATCTAAAATCTGAACTTAAGAGAGAGCATTCTCAATCTAGCCGTGTGCACAGTAATGCTATCTCTGTACAACCACTTGATCTCCGAATGTAATTTTTACCTTTCTGATTTATACTACCGATTGTGACGATGCTGGAACTAGAAAACTGGTAATTTAAAAACAAACATTGTAAACTATGGCAGTTAATACCATTCTTTAGAACGATTCACACTGGCTTGGACAACAGAATTATGGAAAATTTTTACACATATTGTTCCATACGAACTCGTATCAGAGCAACAAGTGATGAGTATGAAATGCGAACCGAGTGTGTCGTCAGCACTGAGGGAAACCTTTCCACTGCACCATTATGGACGTCGCCAGTATTAAATTAGTCAGGGAGAAGACTCCTGTCGTGCCTGAACATAATCTTCCATTGACAGGTGTAACACTATAGCAAACAGCTGAGCCAGTGGTAAACCATGACCGTGGACATAAATTCATAGCTATCTGTAGCAGCTGCAGAATTCATAGTACATATTAGACTGCTGAGCAGTATAGTGTGACACAAATTTATCTATCGTGACGAGGCTGTATAGCCATAGGGAAGCTCTTGCGAGTGAATGAATAACAGTAATAACAGTAACAATAACAAACTAATAAAGAATGAGATTTTTTGCATTACAGAAGGAGGTTGACGATTAGAAACAAAAATAAATAAAAATAGGCTGAACGTTTAGCTAGGACAATGCAAAGGTTTTCTTAGTATCTTATTACTGAATTTCGTTCTGGCTATTTGCAGAGAAAAAAGAAAAAATGGTTCTATAATCCAATCAGATATATTACGAGAGATCAAGGATACCTTTAAGTGACAATCTAGAGGCCACTGTCAATCGATTAAAAGCCTTGGCTGAAGAAGTAGCTCCTGTACGGAAACGCAAGAAGCATGCTTGGTGGAATGAGGAATGTGATGTAGCGATTCAACGTAAACATAAGGCCTGGTTAAATGGCGAACAAAAGAGAACTGAAAGCTCCAGGGAGGAATTAATAAATGCTAGACAATCAACCGCCAAAGAAATTAGAAGGGTCAAAAGGCAATTTCATCAGGACTCGCTAAAATCTATCGAGGATGCCTTCAATCGCCACAAGACGAGAGATTACTATCAGACATTCAAACAGTACCAGTCGAAATACACTGTACCTACTCTTATGATGAAGGATACAAACGGAAAGGTAGCACAAAACAATTATGACAATTCAACGATACTGGCTAAATTTTTCAAACAGTTACTAAATAGCGCGGAACCTGAACGTCATTTGGAATTTGACCCCTATCCAAGAAACAAAACGCATTTAGAAAAAGTTATATCACCACAACGAGATGAAGTACAAGCAGCGATTAACTCACTTCGGAATTATAAAGCAGCAGGTGAGAACCAACTAGTGGCAGAACTTTATAAATATGCAAATGTACAACTTATTCTGAACTTACACAAACATCTCACTGACATTTGGAATACTGAGAAGTTACCAGAGGAATGGAATGTTGCAATAATCCATCCACTACACAAAAAATGAGATAGATTGGATCCGAATAATTATAGGGGTATATCACTACTGGATATTACTTATTAAATTTTTTTCCAAGGTTCTGTGTTTCAGAATTCATGAACAACTTGATGGTGAACTAGGCTAATATCAAGGAGGCTTTCGTCCAGGATGAAGCTGTCCTGATCAAATTATTAGTCTCAAATGGATAATGCAACATCAAAGGGTCAGGGACAGGAAACTAGTGATCACGTTCGTCGATTTTAAAGAAGCCTATGATAGTATCCATCGTGAATCTCTACTGTCAATTCTTAAAAAATTTGGTTTACATCAGAAACTTGTCAACCTCTTTGCAGTCACCCTTCGAAATACTAAAGCTAGAGTAAGGTTCAGAAATGAATTCTCTGAACCTTTTGAGGTTCATACTGGCCTTCGACAAGGCGATGGATTGTCTCCATTATTGTTCAATTGTGGGCAGGAGAAAATCATGTGTGAATGGAACAAGATATGCACACCATCTGTTAAGATTGAAAGTAAAATTCAACTTAACTGCCTTGCATTTGCAGATGATTTGGCGCTGTTGGCAAACAATATTGATGAAGCAAAGGTTCAGGTAGAACAACTAGAACGATTAGCGGCAAAGGTCTGATTGCAAAAAACGATCTCTCTCAATAAATGCTAAATTTCGACATTACTCCTCCGTCGTTAAACCGGAAGCAACATTGAGAGGTGGCATGAGCCCCCTCTCATATTTCTATCTTACGATTCTCCTCTCTAATTGCATGCGGTGGGAAGTTGCTATTCCTTCACACGCGGACTTCCCATGCAGCGTCTCTCATCACCCGGGTGGTCCAGTGACAGGCGGGCTCTTCTGACTTTGAAAGGGTAAGCCGACAGGTGTGAGGGGTCGAGTGAATGCTTTCCAGACGCCGACATTGTCAAGAGGCACGCCCGCAGAGGCCGGAAGTAGCGGCTGGGCTAGAGGTTCCGTTACTTCGCAGAAACTTAGCGAAAACACTTTCTGGCGGGCTACCAGCGAGGCGTGGGAATGACTTGTGTACCCAGGCAGTTGTGGCGGGAAAATTCCTGCGCTTTCTGCAAAATAGTAACTGTGATTGGCTTGCTCAGGGTATAGCTCCGTGACGTAGCAAAATCAGCGAAGAAATTGGCACCAAGAATATCCATTGGTGGAATGGTAGTGTTCCGGCAATGGAGTGGAATTTTCCGCCGGTTTTCGAGTTGCTGATTGGAACGTTTAACCACGGCCACTGTCGTGGGGGCGGGAATGTTCTGTGTTCGGCCTGTACGGGTGCTCTAGGTAGTCGGCTCTCGCCTTTCGGTCGAGGACGTCGAAGCAACCAGCCATCACCTCCGGTACGCCAGATCGTGTTCTGGGAGATAAGAAGACAGTCTGGTAATGTATGTCCGCAGCACCGGCAGATAGGGATTTTCCTAGGTGATAATCAGAACTCAGCAGAGCGCGCCTGTTCGTTTTTTTTCTAACTTTGTTCTGTCTTGAGTAGCAGCAATTATTGTTAGGTTAGCTGTCTGTCTCCCTTAAGATTTGAGTGGCAAGGAATTGGCTCCACATACCACTTCGTCTTAAACCTCACAATCTAGTTCAGGGACAACTTCACCTTTACAGTGTTTGTATGAGTATCCAATTTGAGCCAATTTGATTTATTGTAAATGTTTATGTGTTTTTGTTTATTAGTTTGTGTTTAGTCTTAATAAATCCTATTGTTATTTTGGACAGAACTTTCATTCTATTAATCGGTAGAGCAACCCATCATTTCTCTCTACGTAATGAAACCTTCGTTTATTTAACTTATTTATCAAATTAAATTATTGCAGGTGCCAAACTCTTTTCTACTCCACTTGCAGGGTCTATTACAGTCATTTCGCGTTTCTTTTTAATCCTTGTGCAACAGCAAAAGTCGGAGTTAGAATAGGGGGGGCTTAGAGCATCATTTATATATGTAGATTCTAGAATTTAGTGTTAAATTCACTGATAGCCCCGGCACCTCGCATAAAATGGCGACCCTTAGCCTCGGATCTTTCCTGTGAATTGCTGATAAGCGACATTCAGGTACATTCAGAATTTTTTGCTTAATTTTTTTTTTATTGATTAATACCCAAGCTTTTTTTCTGGTAGTTCCGCGTTTAGTTTTAAGTAGCGGCGCAGGATTACAGTTTTTGTTTTCAATGTATATATATATATATTTTTCATTTTTTTTTTTTTTTTTTTTTTTTTTTTTTTTTTTTTTTTGATGTGGTGTCCGTACCACATCGCACTTTGTCGGATTTGTGTGCGGTTTCTGTACCACATCAAATTGTGTTGTTAATTACAGCGTTGGAACAGCGTTGTTGAAATTTTATGTCTATGTGTAAAACTACAGTGAGTAGATAATTTTTACTGTATATTTTAGATAATTTTTTTTTTCTTGAATGATCACGAGAAGTAAGGCACGACTATTAGCGAGCGAAACTAAAACAAAAGAGAATAGCATAATGGATAAGAGGCAGGTTACTGACGAGGATAGGTTCAGAGATGAGATGGGCACATTTTTAGCAGCACAGGACGACAGTGTCATTGATGAGGAAGGTGATTTGGACGCGATCTTAGAGCAACGTCGCGACCGTGATTATGATAGTGAAGTGGAGGATGGAACAGAGACAGGCACACAGGTCGAGACGGTAGCAGAAGTTTATAGTCAAACGAACGAGTGCAGACAGAGGCCTGCTCGGTCACGTCAGAGCTCTAGCGCCCAGGTGTCCAGAGTTACATCTCCCACGTTTGAAGAGGATCAAAAAGATGACGTAAACCCAATACTCAGCTTCCTACGATCAATGAAAGAAGAAGCTGACGAACAGCGTAAGAGGGAGAAGGAAGAAGAGGAGAAACAACGTAAGAAGGAGAAGGAAGAAGATGAGAAACAACGTAAGAAGGAGAAGGAAGAAGCTGACGAACAGCGTAAGAGGGAGAAGGAAGAAGAGAAACAACGTAAGAAGGAGAAGGAAGAAGCTGACGTACAGTGTAAGAAGGAGAAGGAAGAAGCTGACGAACAGCGTAAGAAGGAGAAGGAAGAAGCTGACGAACAGCGTAAGAAGGACACTGAGGCAATAATTTCGCATATAGGGGAAATTCGTGGGGAATTACTAACAATAAAGAAAGAATGTGGAGAAGTAAAACAACTGTCAATGGTTGCACAAAAAGTAGCAGGCCTGGCCAAAACGGCAGCAATAGGGGCAATGAAAGTCGCGGAAGCAACTTCTAAACTCGCAGGGCGCTTGCGGCGTACAACACAATCCCACTCAAAATCCCTAGCATTCTTAAAAACTCAAGGTAATATCGCGGTTGCGAACACCACGAAACGAATGGAAGAAGTAGAGAGTCGGATAGCAAAACTAGAGCAAAACGGGCACACGAGCACTGCGCGTTCGGATACCCATGATGGAGTACACAGAATTGTGTCTCCGAGGAAAAGCCCGCCGTGCTCTAGCCCAATGACCGAGTGCGGAACTAACAATGCACACGCAGAAACAGCGAGTAATAGCTACAATAATTATAGCCCACTTAGGAGAGTGAATTCTGAGTGCCACTTCCACTGTGATAGAGAGGTAGCACATCACAGTTATCAGCAAGATAGAGCAGGACACTCAGCAGACGTGGAAGTATCGGAAACGAGTGACAACACCAGTGTGAGGATCAGACAGGATTTTGATCACAATCACTTCCTGTCGATACTAAAATTCCAGAAGTTCAAAGAAAATGGAGGGTCGATGCATCCGAAGAGCTGGGTGATGCAGTTTACAAATTCATTACCGGCATCATGGCCAACCCAGGCAAAATTAGAATTCATGTGTGGACACATCGAAGGCCAAGCCGCGGAAAAGATGCGGGGTGTGGCAGTGACGTGTCGGACTCATCAGGAATTTGTTGGTGCATTCCTGCGGACCTACTGGTCAAAGGAAACGCAAGACAGGATTAAAGAGGAAATAATATTTTGTCCTGAACTGGAAGTGTCCGGGCATAGGAGCGCAACCAAATTTCTTGATGATTTACTCAAGAAGAATCAATTTTTAGATAGTCCATATAGCAACGGAGAAATCATTAAATTTTGCTTTTCCAAATTGCCAGTTAGGTACCAACAGACACTTGTCGGCAAGTGTGGATCTGACATAGAAGCATTCAAGAGTCTATTGCGCGAACTCGAAGTAGTCTTTGATAAACAAGACGCAAAGGACAGGAAGAAGGGGCAAAGTAACAAATACCACGGGCCAGGAAGGGAAGACGACAACAGATCGCATAATCGCACTGGTCAGTTAGGAAACGAGGGTTACGGAAGTCAAGGTTACGCTATTCAAGGTTATGGAAACCAAAGACACGGAAACCAGAACGTCAGGGAGCAGGGTCAATCTAGACAAGGAATCTGGGATAGGAGGAATAACGAACGGCAAAGCGACCGTAATTGGAGAGAGCGAAACCAAGGACAACAGTGGAACCAGGAGATTGAAACTAGACCCGCAAATCCTAATGCACGTCAGAGGAGGGGGAGCTTAACAAGGGATTGACGCCAGACTAGTGCGAACACAGGCCGCCGGAATTTCGCACGTAATCTCGGACCTGGCCAACTACGGATGATACATTACGAAGATTTATCAGAAATCCTGCTCGAGGAACATAAAGCAACTCCTCGGCAAGATCGGCAGCCTCTTATCACAGTAGCAATAGCTGAAAAGAGTATGAATGCGATAATAGATAGTGGAAGCTACATAACAGCAATATCCGAGGCAGCATACAAGAGGTGCTCTCAGGAGATGGACTGGCCTGTTCTATCGGTTAAGAAAACCAAAATAAAAGGGGCATTAGCGGGTAAATGTACGGAGGTCACCCAACAAACAAGACTGGAATTCTCCTGCCAAGGACACAAAATAGAGTCTAACTTCTGGATCGTGCCAAATCTGGCGATCGACATGATAATAGGAACGGACTTCCTAAATGAACATGAAGCGATAGTTGATCTAGGACGAGGTGAAGTGGTTTTGAGGAAAGGGAATCCCGTCCACATTAAGTTCGACGACCAGCTGATCCCAGCTCAACTACCGTCTAACTGTGTACGGATAAACTATGCGTGTCTGAAAGACAGAAAGGAAGAACAGGTCGACGTTGCGGGTAGGGGAGAGGACACGGATGAGAATGAAGTCGGAATAATGGGAGAAATAAAGGAGAAAATAGGAGAAAAAGTGGAAGCAATAAAGAATATAAGGTGCAACCACCGCAAAGAACTTCATAAATTACTAGTAGAACATACGGAGGTCTTCCTTCCCAAGACAGGATCAATAAAGAACTTCCAATATGAATTTCGTGTACGTCCGCACAACCAGTTTCGTGTGCCACCCTATCCAATCCCCTTGGCATATCGACAGAAAGTAGCAGCTGAAATTACGCGAATGCTGAGTGAAGGAATAATAGAACCTACGGCTTCAGCCTATAATAACCCGTTAAGAGTAGTCGAGAAGGCAGATGGTAGTATTCGTTTAGTCTTGGACTCGCGACAAATTAATACCATAATAGAACCCGAAACAGACAGATCGGAACGATTAGAGGAACTCTTACAAAACTTCCATGGAATATCAATCTTCTCATCAGTTGATCTAAAATCGAGTTTCTGGCAGATCGAGCTCCATCCAAATTGCAGACAGTACACAGCCTTTTTAGCATTTGGAAGATATTACCGGTTTCGTCGTCTCCCATTTGGTTTGAACATTTCGTCTGCCGCATTCATTCGGGGGCTGGACGGCATACTAAGCGATAATTTGAAACGTCATGTCACCAGCTATGTGGACGATTTGCTGATCGCGGAGAAATCTTGGGGAGAGCACAATGCGGTCCTCGGTGAACTCCTTGCGACATTCAAGGAATACGGAGTGACTATCAATATCGAAAAATCGAATTTTGGGACGTCCTCTGTCAAATTTCTAGGACATATCATCACGGGTGAGGGCATTGCACCAAATCCCGAAAAGATCGAAGCGATTGAAAAGTTTCCCATTCCTACGACAAAGAAGCAGTTAAGGGGGTTCTTGGGGATCATAAATTTTTACAACCGCTTTATACATGTCAAAACCCAGAGCAGTACTCGGTTGCATCAACTTACAGGAAAGAAGATTCCTTGGCAATGGGATGAGGCGGCCGAATCCGAATGGAAAGCATTAAAATTCGCATTATTACAAGCACCCATCCTATCACACCCTAATTTAGCAGAAGAGCTTTGCATAGTAACGGACAGTTCATACTCAGGTCTGGGTGTCATGGTGTTCCAAGACTATGTACATGAAGGAAACAGGGTGTGGAAGACAATTGCGTTTGGTAGCAGAGTACTAGCCAAGAGTGAGAGGAATTACTCAGTAACCGAGTTAGAGGCGCTGGCTATTGTATGGGCGTTTGAAAAATTCAGATACCTTCTGTTTGGTCGCAAGATGAGGGTCTACACAGACCACAAGGCACTCGAGTTCTTGATGACTGCAAAGCTTAATCACAGGCGGCTCATTAGGTGGGCATCATATCTGCAGCAGTACAACTTTTCGATAGAATATATCCCCGGCAGTCAGAACATTATTACAGACGCCTTATCACGGTCACCGATCGGATTTGAGCACAACATGGAAGAAGATCTGGAGGAAAATCACTACTGCCTTTTCTATATGCGGAAAGTAGCCTTTGAAAATTTTATTACCTGTAGTATGCAGGACATCAAGAAGGAGCAAGACAAGGACCCTGCCCTAGTGTTATTGAAACAGAAATGGATAGACAGAAGACACGCCACCATCAGGCAGTTCTACCTCTTGCGGAAAGGCATAATTTTCCACCGAAATTAATGCCAATGACACTGAATGGGGGGTATGCATCCCTGAACACCTAATAAACAAGGTTATATGGCATACTCACCTCAGCTATGGACACTTCGGACCACGCAAGTGCAATCTCAAGCTAAGGACCATGTGTTACTTTCGAAACATGGAGCGTCGAATTCGGAGGGTACTGTCGGTGTGTAAAGACTGCCAAAAGGCTAAGCACACCACTGTGAGCATGCAGGCACCATTATACCCAATCGTACCGACCAAATTAAGACAATTAGCAGCAACAGATTTGATGGGACCTTTGCCAAGAACAAGAAGAGGATATACTTACGTATTAGTGTTTGTTGAACTAACGTCCAAATACGTTACCTTTACGCCACTGAAGAGGGCGACAGGACGAACCGTTTCACGAGCCCTAATCCGTGATTTCCTACCACAGGTTGGTCATGTGAGTAGAATTATTTCTGATAACGGGCCACAGTTTAAGTCAAAAACATGGAAGGAGACGTTGCGTCGATGTAAAATTGATCCCATTTTTATATCTTCACACCATCCGAGCTCGAATGCTGCAGAACGGGTTATTAAAGAACTCGGAAACTTGTGCCGGTTGTACTGTAACAAACAGCACACGACATGGGACGTTTTCCTTAAAGACTTCCAGGAGGTGATCAATGAGGCACCCCATGGGATAACAAAATTGGCACCCATTACAGTACTGAAAAACCGGATTCCTAAGGACTTGATAACCAAGGTCGTAAACTTCCCACCAAGGGCGCGAACGCAGCACCAAGCCATAGTGGATTTGGCTCTCAAGAGGATACGGGCTGCAGCAGAGATCAGGAAGAGACGTGCCGACAGGGGAGCTCGTCTACGACACTTCCAAATTGGACAAAAGGTGTTCGTTAAGTCTTTCCGACTTTCGAACAAACAAAAAATGAAATGCCAAAAATTCTATTCTGTTTACAACGGCCCGTACTGTATAAGGAGAGCAGCTCACCACAATGCTTATGAATTTGGAGACGCTGAAAGGAAAGAAGTCCATAGGACTCCACCACATCTCTCACATAAAGGAGTTCGTGGAATAGTAGTAGTGTAAGTGGTGTACATAGTAGAATAGGCAAAGATATGAACCTTTCCTCGGGGAACAATAATCGTTGCATTAATAGATTAAGATTGTTATAATGATAGCCGTCGATTGATAACTATAAAAGTAAAATAAGAGTGTCTGAAATGACAGACCATCAATGTGTCATTATGTAAATTTATTATAACATAGAAGGTCATTAAAAAAAAGTTAGGCATAAGATTTTTGTCAGAACTGTGCAGATGACGGGTATCGTGGCAATGCAGAGGCCAGCCAGCGCAAAAACAAGAGGTCTTCGGCTACCTGTGAGAGGGCGAGCGTCCGGTCCTGCAAGCTGACAGTCACCGGGCCGTATACCTGAGGGATTAGGCGGGATCCTCGCCGGGCTACAAGCGAAAGTGAGGCTGGCCGTTGACCCTGACACGCGACCCACACGCGACAGGCTGCTAGATCTCCGGACGCGGCAGCTGTTTGGAGGGATTCCCTGCGGCAGACCACGTTGTCGTGAGTACACAAAGAAGATCACATATCGTGTCAGAACCTGCGCCTCATGTGCCTCAGGACAGAAAGGGATGCTCTATACTCACCTGTCTGGGTTTTTACAACTCACTAGTATTGGCCGATCTGCATACACAAAGCAGTATTGTGCCACACACTCTAACAAATGAATGGTCTCATTTCTAACTTCTCCTCTCTATTAGAGAGCAGTTTTAGCAATCGTCGCTCCTAGTTCGATCCTGTATGGATGACCTCACACACTTGTGGAGTCACTCCACGTGCCATCATCCCTCATCGAACTGCAATATTGGGGAACGTAAAGTACTGTCCAGCGAGAGAAGAGACCTAGACTAGTGATGTATCCCAACAAGTAGACCTCAGAGACAATTACTCGACGTGAGGAGAGCCTATCACTATGTCTTCCTACCGTACTGCCGTGATCATATGCGTAGGTCTTGCTGCAAACTCAACAGAGTACTGCAGATGCTCCAGCACACCCTATTGCCGTTGCAACAACGTACCAACAACACGCGACGTTTAGCCCTATGTGATGTCAGTACTGTTAAATTTGTGAAGTGCTTCGGATATTTCTAACAATGTGATTTATTGCCTTATTCTCAGCACAGTCGTGAACTTTGTGCAATGTGCATGCACAATTTGATGCCCCATGAACCTTGTTTTTTTTTCTTAAATTTCTTTCTCTTACGTTGTTTTTGTAATGTATGTTATACCTTGTATGCGTACGTGTTTTACACTATAATTCTTATTACAAATTACTGTATTGTTCTCCACACCATGTTTTTTGTATTTTGTATTTATTGTTGTGTGTACGCAAACAGTGTGCCTGAAGTCCCCATAAACTGAAGCAGATACCACCACTGTCATTGTGAATGGACCATCAGATCAGGGAACATTTTGTAAAGGTTATTCTTGCTGCAGGGAGACAGAATGAATCAGAGGTTGTAACTAGATTCTGAAAGCTCACAAAGCGATTGTTAACTTAAAACAGTATCATGTGTGAGTGAGTTCAGGTTAGTTTCATGATTCAAATTGTTGTAAAATCTTGGGCATTTAATTGTGGAGCACTCCAACTCTGATTGTAAAGAATAAACTGCTCCATATTTGGCTCACATGCCCGGGCCATATTTAGAGCATGAATGTCTGTGTGAATTGGTGTTTGGAAGGGGCTCCCTGGGTATGGATGTGTGATGTGAGTGTTTGTGTTCCATATTAAGAAGGTGAAGTTGGCTACATCATAAATAATCCTCCCTCTATGAGCTGCATTTTTTCAGTTGCAATGATTTTTTTATAGAGTGCGGCATGTGGAGTCAGTTTGTAAGATTGTTCTTGGGCGATTGACTCACTACCTTGCTCCTAAGTGAGCCAACCGCTCACCAATTACAATCTAAAATGGCGTAGGGGCAATGAGAGGTGGTATGAGCCCCCTCTCATATTTCTATCTTACGATTCTCCTCTCTAATTGCATGTGGTGGGAAGTTGCTATTCCTTCACACGCGGACTTCCCATGCAGCGTCTCTCATCACCCGGGTGGTCCAGTGACAGGCGGGCTCTTCTGACTTTGAAAGGGTAAGCCGACAGGTGTGAGGGGTCGAGTGAATGCTTTCCAGACGCCGACATTGTCAAGAGGCACGCCCGCAGAGGCCGGAAGTAGCGGCTGGGCTAGAGGTTCCGTTACTTCGCAGAAACTTAGCGAAAACACTTTCTGGCGGGCTACCAGCGAGGCGTGGGAATGACTTGTGTACCCAGGCAGTTGTGGCGGGAAAATTCCTGCGCTTTCTGCAAAATAGTAACTGTGATTGGCTTGCTCAGGGTATAGCTCCGTGACGTAGCAAAATCAGCGAAGAAATTGGCACCAAGAATATCCATTGGTGGAATGGTAGTGTTCCGGCAATGGAGTGGAATTTTCCGCCGGTTTTCGAGTTGCTGATTGGAACGTTTAACCACGGCCACTGTCGTGGGGGCGGGAATGTTCTGTGTTCGGCCTGTACGGGTGCTCTAGGTAGTCGGCTCTCGCCTTTCGGTCGAGGACGTCGAAGCAACCAGCCATCACCTCCGGTACGCCAGATCGTGTTCTGGGAGATAAGAAGACAGTCTGGTAATGTATGTCCGCAGCACCGGCAGATAGGGATTTTCCTAGGTGATAATCAGAACTCAGCAGAGCGCGCCTGTTCGTTTTTTTTCTAACTTTGTTCTGTCTTGAGTAGCAGCAATTATTGTTAGGTTAGCTGTCTGTCTCCCTTAAGATTTGAGTGGCAAGGAATTGGCTCCACATACCACTTCGTCTTAAACCTCACAATCTAGTTCAGGGACAACTTCACCTTTACAGTGTTTGTATGAGTATCCAATTTGAGCCAATTTGATTTATTGTAAATGTTTATGTGTTTTTGTTTATTAGTTTGTGTTTAGTCTTAATAAATCCTATTGTTATTTTGGACAGAACTTTCATTCTATTAATCGGTAGAGCAACCCATCATTTCTCTCTACGTAATGAAACCTTCGTTTATTTAACTTATTTATCAAATTAAATTATTGCAGGTGCCAAACTCTTTTCTACTCCACTTGCAGGGTCTATTACAGTCATTTCGCGTTTCTTTTTAATCCTTGTGCAACAGCAAAAGTCGGAGTTAGAATAGGGGGGGGCTTAGAGCATCATTTATATATGTAGATTCTAGAATTTAGTGTTAAATTCACTGATAGCCCCGGCACCTCGCAACATATGCAAGTGAAACACTATTCCGACTAAATACTAAAGCAACAACTGACAAATTGCAGAAATTTGATAGAAGAATACTCCGAATAATTATCAGTAAGAAACACGAAGTTAATGGGCAGTGGAGACTTTTGTTCAATTCAGAAGTGAATAAAGTGAATCCATTATTGATACAATGTGGAAAAGAAGTATTGCATTTTTCGGTCACATATCTCGCCTACCAAATACTAAAATCCTGAAGCAGCTTTTTGACTACTTCTGGATGTTCCTGCTTCAGTCTAGATGTGTAAATTTGCTTCCACTGTTGCTTAAGAACATTGTAACTTCTTTAGTGATAATACTCGGTAAATGTCTGAAGATGTCCTCATAAGCCAAAACCGGTTAACACAATAAAAGTAACACAGTAGAACAAAAGCAAACTACCGCTTTTCATTTATCATAATGTTATTCTACCAGGAAACGACGGAAGATTCAGTTAACATAATGAGAGAGAGAGATCTATAAGGGCAAAGCAAGTGGGATTGAGAATTTTGGTTAAGGCCCTGTTCTCAATAGCGGCTGCAGCACAGCAACCTCTGCGACAGCAGCATGGTTGCCATGGAAACACCCTCAGCAACATGTCATGGCAGGCTTAACATGATGATTTGTACATGTGTAACCACATCCTGTGCTACATGACGTGCTGCAGGTCTGCGCAGCTGATAACAAAACGCGCTGAGTGACGTTCAGGCCACAGGAACTATCACCGAAGTGCTTGCGGGGACGCTCCAGCCTCTGTAAAATATATAATCCAATTTTAAGGAAACTATTTGGAGAGAGAATTTAATCACTAGCATCTCACAGCCTGAGATGTTCACCTGATAAATGACCGGATTTCTTTTCGTTATTTGTCATAGCTACTGTGCTGCACAAAGGTAAGTAAAACAGTGCATGAAATTTTTAAAAAATTGCAGAGACAAAAACACATTACATAGACTTTGCGTTCGTTTTAGGTAATACGTTATAGCATTGAAATTTGGCCAACATATCTAAACTGTATTTAACCCTGCTGTTCTCCTTGGGTCAATATGATGCGACCACAAATTTATCTTTCTATTGCTAATTTAAATGTAGGGCTAATGTCTGGTGGTTGCAAATTTATGTATTTGTTTCTGTTCATAACAGCTTCCCATAAGACCTTGACTTATTGAAAAACATCATTCTGTTTTTTATAGTTGAAATTGTTACACTACTATTCCTGGGACAATAACGGCCTAGTTGTTTTAATACTGATTTTTGCACAGCTTTCATTGAGTTTCGCATCCCCCTATATTCAGACCCATGTGCATATCAATATACACAACACTGGAGGCCACTTTTGCTTTTGCAGCAATAGACACTATATTGTTGTAGATATAAATGTTGGAGAGTAAGAAACTGGTTTTACTCAATTGACTGTTGAAGGAAGATGTTACATTTTTAGCTCTTGCAGTAAATAGTGATGTGTTGTTGTGATGGCAAAATATCGCTTAACTGAAGGTGAATTAGAAGCATTAGGCAATGCATCTGACAGTGGGGACGATATTTCAGAAGAACAAAACTACACTAGTGAAGACAGCATTTACTCTGTGTCAGAATCAGAAGACTATGCTCCACACAGTGAGGTTAGTAGTGACAATTAGCAAACTGAGGAAGTAGTTAAATCGAAAGATAAGAACACCAGTTGGAGTTTGGTATCGTTTCCACATCGTGGAAGGGCATCCAATGAAAGTGACACCTTGTCTAACCAGATATGCTCCATCCAGAGTAAATGATATCAAATCTGTTTTACAAGTAATTAAGAACAAAACACTCTGCTGTATTGTGTTGCAAGTGACTAATATTGAGGTCAGAGAGTGTATAGTGACAAATGGGAAGATTTAGGTAAAATTATGTTAGAAGTATATATTGATGTATTATTGCTTACTTGTGTTTATAAATCGTATAGTGAATCAACAAGCAGCTTTTGGAATCCAGAATCAGGTAGAGAAATTTATCCAATATTATTCTATTGTATTTTGAACCACACTATAAAGGAAGAATACGCTGATATTACTTACTTTTTTACCAAATATTATTTGTGGTTAAAAGAGAGATACCTCTGTTTATTTGCTTGAATTGTGATCAGTACCAATATTATATTACACAACAGTAGTGTACCTGGGTCAGGAAAGAATTTAATTATATTAAATGTCAAGTACTAATATTGCCTTAATGCATTCTTCTAGAGATTTCCTTGTCAGGTCATTATGACCCAAACTACCAAGAGTGTATAACATTATTTTTAAGAAGAGCAAGTTTAAATCCAGAGCAGAACGATATATCGTTTCGTTCTCTAGATACTGGTTTGTATATCTGGCGGATGGGTCATAAGTGGTGCACCCAATCCTGTCCCTACTAATCGGGTGTGATTGTACCAATCGTCGTATTTCATAAATGATTGAAGATATCGAAATGCGATTTTTTGCAAATGATAGCACACAGAAAATACCTAGTTTATCATATGATTAATACTCGAAATTTTTTAATTCGCCGAGGTATGGAAGTAGCTATAGGTATTTTTGATGGAATAATGCACTTTTTTTAACAGCTTTTAATACCTCGTCAAAGAAGAATGCAGTGGTGTGTCACATATTAATATTTACGATGTTCTATGTGAGCTGCTGACGTATAATCGAGATCTGTTTTTATGTCACAAGATGTAATCGCTCTGTAGCTACATTTTTTAAATTATTTTAGTTTCCACTGTGACCTTTTGTTTATTTAAAATCTTTAAAATGTGTTATAGCTACATGTAATCACATTACTATTTATTTGTTGTGGTTTTCGGTAAAAAGGGTCATTTGATGCATTTCTCCATGCTAGTCCATCTGGTGTAAGCCTCTTCACCTCTGTAAAACCACTGCACCGTTCATCTATTTTAATCAGCTTATTGTAGTCAAATCTTGGTGTCCCTCTACAATTTTTAACTCCCACGCTTTCTCCCTATGACAAACCAGCAGTTCCTTGACACTTTCTATCTCCTCTCAACCAACTTTTTCTTTTAGTCAAGTTGTGCAATAAATTTCTTTTCTCCCTAGTTCGATTCAGTACCTCTTCAGTAGTTTTATGATCTACCCACCTACTCGTCAATATTCTTCTGTAGCATCACATTTCCAAAGTTTTTATTCGCTTCTGCACTGAACTGTTTTGTATTCATGTTTCATTTCCATACAAGGCTGAACTTCAGACAAAAACCTTCAGACACTACAGACAAATACCTTCAGAAAAGACTTCCTAACACTTTAATTTGTTGGATGCTAAGAAATACCTCATTTTCAGAACTGTTTCTCTTGTTATGACCATTATGGATTTTATATCCTCTCTACTCCTACTTTCTCCATTACTGCTTCCCTTTCAAGTCCTTGAACTTGTAACAAAGTTATTGGATACTTTACCCCTGTCATGCTTTTATTCCCTCATTTTTTGTAAGTATCTTCAAGTGTTATTTTTATGACATGTGCACAGTACCAAAAACCTTGCATATTAACTCAGGGCTTAGTCAAATTAACTTTATTATCCATTAAATGATTCTCGTTGATTAGAACTCATAAGTGTATTAATTTATCTAAAAATCAGTAACACAAAACTTCGTTATAATTGTCTATATATGTATAAATACGAGATTGCGGACTTCCTGATCAAGTAAATTAAAAGACAATGTAAAAGACAGAAGCAATTATAGAGCTGATGTTTCAACTTTTAGTTTCAAAGTAATTACCATTCATAGCTAAAACATTGTTACTGAAATACAGTGACTAGACTGAGTAATAATTAAGTAGAGATTATTGTTGTATCCAAACGTCCACATTTAGAAGAATCTTCCTTTACTATTCATTTGCTCAGAAACTTAAATTTTTGATTGTAACTCATAAAAATACAGCAAGAAACAGGAGACAACTTCTGTTTCAATTACAGTAATCTTATGAAAGATAGGCTATTGGAAGCCATTTTAGTCAGTCTGTGGAAGGTTATGAAATGTGCAAGATCTATGTCGGCCAATAAGAGAAAGTGCACTGTAGATGAGTTAGCACAATTTGCAAGTCATACAATGTGCCAAGTATTATCTAAATTTCGTATCTGAGAGATTATTCTGTAATTCAGTGACTGTTTTTAGTGATTAGCTGTGAACTTATAATTAATTTCAGTAACAGTGTTAATCTTTAGTTAAAAGCATTCTGCAAAATGTGGAAGAATTGGACTGTGAACTGTGTTATTTCCAAACTATAGTTACTGCGCACATCGTTTTTCATATTAATATGCCAGTTATACTTCAAGAACGGCATAGTTATCAAATGTGTTAATAATTTACTTGCCACACATGAACTTCTATGTCAATTCTATGTTAGGTGAATACAGTCAAACAATCCATTATAGGACATCAATGGAGTGTAGTATGTGGCTCACCATTTACCTGTGCATAAATTAAAATAAGTAAGACTTAATCTGGCCATGGACAGTAGGTTAGGCAGTATCAGATTGCAGTAAAAGAATCTGGACTGCAAACCTGGTATGGGCCTCATCATTTAAGACAACCTACTTTAGACAAACATTTTTCAGCCAGATTCGACAAGGGTGCAGCTACCAGAGGCAGATTAGCACGGATGAACATGATTACATTGCAAGCTCTTACAACTGCAGTCCGGCTTTTTGCACAAATTATGGATAATCTTGTGTCCCTGTGTTTTATCCCTTCTGCTTCAGAGTTTGAAACAGTGTTCTCCAGTCAGGGTTATCAAAAACTCACTCTAAATCTACAAATACTACAAATATAAGTCTATATTTCTTCAGTCTATATTCTATGATAAGTCATAGGATCAGTACTGCCTCATGTCTTCTGACATCTCACATTTCACATTTTGTTCAATTTCGCTTCTACAGTCCTACACCATCCCTTCTACATATTCCTTCCAGGCTTCCCTTCTTCATTTAGTTTTCGCTTGCCATCTGAGCTCTTGGCGGTCTATACAGCTGCTTCTCCAATGGAGATTTTATTTTTAAAATCTCTTCCATGCATACTTCTACAGCCTTTCATTTTTCGTCTAGCCATTCTCAACTTTCTTTTTGCACTTTCGGCCAGTCTCACATTTTACGTGCGTGAATCCTCTTTGGATTCTTCATTTTCAACACGTTTATTATTATAATTATCACCGATAAGCACTGGAACTCAACTTATCCAGGTTCCTTCTCCTTAATTTGCTACCTTTTTACTATCTCTTTAGCAGTAATCTGCAGTCTATAACCAATACATTATTGTCAGTCTGCATCTGTACATAGAAAAGTTTGACGATCTAACAATTTCTGTAAATCACTTCAGGCAAATACCAGGATCGATCCTTTGAAACGGCACAGCCGACTTCCTTCCGTATCCTTCCCTAATCTGAAGAGACCAATGTCCTCGCTGTTTGGTCCTCTGCCTTGAATCAACCTACCAACCAAAAATGACTTGCGGCCCAGCTTGTTGGAGGTCTGAGACAAGATCCTCGATGGCTGAAACCAGCGGGTGAGGAGAGCAGCACTGTTCTATAGCCTGAAGACTGCTAAGTGAGTCACTACAGAGTAGGATACTCTTGCCAGTGCAAGAACGAACGTGGCTAAGTGCTAATTTAATGGCCATCAGTTCAGCAGTGAAGGCACTGCAGCCATTTGGCAAAGAGTGGAGTTCACTACACTGTGCATGTGTGTATGCAAAGCCTATTCGTCTGTCGATTGTTGATCCATTGGTGAGTACCACTTCCAGTCCAAATACTTCTCAAGGACAGCCAAGAACAGGTGGCGAAAAATCGTGGGTTCAACGGAATGTTTTGGACCAACGGAGACTTCAAGGCAGATGCGAGTTCAGGGCACAAGCCATGGGGGTAGATGCGATGTCTCCCTAACCAGGGGTGATAGTGAAGGTAGCTGCAGTTCTAAATAGAGACACTGGAGGCGTTCAGCAATTATAAGCCCAATTGAGGGTCGCCGGTGTCGGAGATGGCTCTGGGTGTGGGTGGACAGTACAACGGTGACAGAAGTGCAACATACGAGTTTTGGCAGCTCAAAACTGAAAGCCATGGGTGACAGCCCATGACTTTGCCTTTCGTATGGCGCCCTGTGGGCAACGCTCACTAACAACCACACTAAAGGAGAAATAACAAAAGCAAAAATCGTCGGCATATACCAACGGCCCCACAGCTGCTGCTAAACGATTAATGGCCACCAGAAAGAGGACACTTAGTACAAAGCCCTGTGGGAGCCTGTTCTCTTGGATATGGCGGGTACTGAGACAAGCACCCACTTGAACCCAGAATGTACGGTGCGACAGGAAGTTCTTGGCAAAAATTGGGAGTGGACCCCAGAGACCCCACTCGTGTATTGTAGTAAGGATGTGGTGATGCTGTGTCATATCATACACCTTCTGTTGGTCTAAAAAGACAGAAATGAGGTGCTGATGATGTGCAAAAGCCATCCAAATGGTGGACCCCACATGAATCGAATTATCAACAGTGGAGCGGCCTTTGTGAAAACTGCCCTGAGATGCAGCCAAAAGGCCCTGAGACTCAAGGAGCCAACACAGCTGCTTGCTCACCATGTGTTCAAGCAACTTACAGAGAACAGCTTTAAGGCTGACAGGGTGATAACTGTCAATCTCGAGAGCGTTCTTGCCTAGTCTCAGTACGAGAACTATCACGTGTTCTCGCCACTGAGATGGGAACTCATACTCATTCCAGATTCAGTTACAGAGGACAAGGGTGTGGCGCTGACAATCCACTTGACAGATGCTTCAGCACTTGTTTGTGGATATGGTCTGGCCCTGGGGCCATATCAGGCCAGTAGGTTAGGGCACTGGAGAGTTCCCATTCACAGAACGGAATGTTATATGCCTCCAGATGGCGGGCAGTAAGAGATGAGTGCATTTGCTCCTCCAGCTGCTTTATGAGCCGAAAGGCAGGTTGGTAGCTCTCAATCAGAGATGTGCAAGCATAATGCTCAGCAAAACACGTGGCAACAGCATCTGGATCAGTATAAATGGCATAATTTAAGGAAATACTTGGTACACCTGCAGGGGACTGGAAGCCATAGAGTCATCGGATCTTTCCCCATACCTGGGATGGAGAGGTACATTATCCAGTGGTGGAAATGTGCCGTTACCAGGATTCCTGCTTTCGTTGTTTTATGACGCAACGAATACAGGCACATAACTGTTTAAAAGCAATGAGGTGCCCCATGAAGGGTGCCACTATGGTGTTAGATGAGCCCATCTACGATCTCTAATGACTCCAGCGATCTTCGAGGTCCACAAGGGTACCATCTTCCGATGGGGGGGGGGGCATCCTGAAGAAGGGAGGATGGCTTGGTTGGCTGCCAAAAGAATGGTTGCTGTTGTATGCTTAAAAGGTGCATCGATAAAATGGAAATGCCGTGCGGCTAGGGCCTCCCATCGGGTAGACCGTTTGCCTGGTGCAATTCTTTCGAGTTGACGCCACGTCGGCGACTTGTGTGTCGATGGTGATGAAATGATGGTGAAAAGGACAACACAACACCCAGTCCCTGAGCAGAGAAAATCTCCAACCCAGCCAGGAATCGAACCCGGGCCGTTAGGTATGACATTCCATCACGCTGACCACTCAGCTACCGGGGGCATTGCATCGATACTGCCTTGCAATGGGGAGCCAAGGACGGCAGCAGAGGTGAACACATCCCAGCACCGTTATAGAGAAACCATCTGGGTGGGCGTTCAGGGAGCAATGCTGAGGGAGGGACAGGAAGATCGAGAAGTGGTCACTACCACAAAGATCATCGTGGGCCCTCCAGTGCATAGCTGGTAGAAGACCTGGGAAAGATCAGTTACGTAAGTAAAGTTTCGATGTCTTTACCATGGCCAGCCGTCATTGTTCCACCCCACAAAGGATTATGAGTGTTGAAGTCACACAAGACTAGAAATGGTGGAGGGAGCAGAAAGAACAACGCAGACAGTACAACCTGGGATAAAACGTCACTGGGAGGGAGATAAATATTACAGGTGGTAAAATCCTAATGTGTCCTTACCTGAACAGCCATAGCCTGCAATGACACATCAAGAGGCACAAGGTCACTGCGTATAGAGTCCAGCACAAACGTACAAACTCCACCCAATGCCCTCTCATAGGTGGTACAATTCTTAAAATAACCTCAGTACCCACAAAGGGCACAGGTGCATTTCCTGTAAACCATGTCTCCTGTATGGCAATACAGAATGCATGTTATATATGTTTAAAAGCTGTTGTAGCTCAGCAAGGCGGTGGAAAAATCTATAACAATTCCACTGGAGGATAAGACTGTCTGAATACTGTAGGGGCATGAAGTGACCAGGGACGGGGTGGGCAGGTTATGACCCAAGGTCATGTACTGCCATTGGTTGAGATGTCAAGGGATCCTGTGACACTGGTTCTGTGGCATATTGCCTGGTGACATCTGGTGTCTCAGAGGTTACTGGGACGTCCACCTTGGACACAGTAGGCGTACATGCAGAGTCCAGTGGCATGGGGCCACCGGAGTTTCCCTCAGCTTAGAGGAATTCTTTTTGTCCCTCTTCTCCTTACAAGATGAGGACTGAGAAGGTTTCCCTGAACTGGTTTCATGTACAGAGGAGGAATGAGAAGTCCAACAGCCATCAGCTTGTGGTTTCTTTAGCCACTTCATCTACATCTACATCTACATCTACATCTACATCTACATGGATACTCTGCAAATCATATTTAAGTGCCTAGCAGAGGGTTCATCGAACCACCGTCACAATTCTCTATTATTCTAATCTAATATGGGATGCAGAAAGAATGAACAGCTATATCTTTCCGTACGAGCTCTGATTTCCCTTTTTTATCGTGGTGATCGTTCCTCCCTATGTAGGCCGGTGTCAACAAAATATTTTCGCATTTGGAGGAGAAAGCTGGTGATTAGACTTTCGTGAGAAGATTCCGTCGCAACGAAAAACGCTTTTCTTTTGACGATTTCCAGCCCAAATCCTGTATCATTTCTGTGACACTCTCTCCCATATTTCGCGATTATACAAAATGTGCTGCCTCTCTTTGAACTTTTTCGATGTACTCCGTCAGTCCTATCTGGTAAGGATCCCACACTGTGCAGCAGTATTCTAAAAGAGGATAGACAGAGCATAGTGTAGGCAGTCTCCTTAGTAGGTCTGCTACATTTTCTAAGTGTACTGCCAATAAAACGCAGTCTTTGGTTAGCCTTCCCCACAACGTTTTCTATATGTTCCTTCCAATTTAAGTAGTTTGTAATTGTAACACCTAGGTATTTAGTTGAATTTACGGCTTTTAGATTAGACTGATTTATCGTGTAACCGAAGTTTAACGAGTTTCTTTTAGCACTTATGTGGATGACCTCACACTTTTCGTTATTCAGGGCCAACTGCCACTTTTCGCATCATTCAGATATTTTTTCTAAATCGTTTTGCAGTTTGTTTTGATCTTCTGATGACTTTATTAGTTGATAAACGACAGAGTCATCTGCAAACAAACGAAGACGGCTGTTCAGATTGTCTCCCAAATCGTTTATATAGACAAGGAACAGCAAAGGGCCTATAACACTACCTTGGGGAACGCCAGAAATCACTTCTGTTTTACTCGATGACTTTCTGTCAGTTACTACGAACCTCTCTGACAGGAAATCACAACTCCAGTCACATATCTGAGATGATATTCCATAAGCACGCAGTTTCAATACGAGCCACTTGTGTGGTACAGTGTCAAAAGCCTTCCGGAAATCCAGAAATACGGAATCGATCTGAAATCCCTTGTCAATAGCACTCAACACTTCATGTGAATAAAGAGCTAGTTGTGTTTCACAGGAACGATGTTTTCAAAATCCATGTTGACTGTGTGTCAATAGACAGTTTTCTTCGAGGTAATTCATAATGTTCGAACACAATATATGTTCTAAAATCTTGCTACATATCGACGTTAACGATATGGGCCTGTAATTTAGTGGATTACTCCTACTACCTTTCTTGAATATTGGTGTGACTGTTGCAACTTTCCGGTCTTTGTGTACGGGTCTTTAGTCGAGCAAACGGTTGTATATGATTGTTAAGTATGGAGCTAATGCCTCAGCATACTGCGAAAGGAACCTAATTGGTACACAGTCTGGACCAAAAGACTTGCTTTTATGAAGTTATTTAAGTTGCTTCACTACTCTGAGGATATTTACTTCTACGTTACTCATGTTGGCAGCTGTTCTTGATTCGAATTCTGGAATACTTACTTCGTCTTCTTTTGTGAAGGCATTTCGGAAGGCTGTGTTTAGTAACTTTGCTTTGGCAGCACTCTCTTCGATAATGTCTCCATTGCTATTGCGCAGAGAAGGCATTGATTGTTTCTTGCGGTAACATACTTCACATACGACCAGAATCTCTTTGGATTTTCTGCCAGGTTTCGAGACGACGTTTCGTTGTGGAAACTGTTATAAGCAACTCGCATTGAAGTCTGCGCTAAGTTTCGAGCTTCTGTAAAAGATCACCAATCTTGGGGATTTTGCGTCTGTTTAAATTTGGCATGTTTGTTTCGTTGTTTCTGCAACAGTGTTCTAACCCGTTTTGTGTACCAAAGAAGATCAGCTCCGCCATTTGTTAATTTATTTGGTATAAATCTCTCAATTGCTGCCGATACTATTTCTTTGAATTTAAGCCACATCTGGTCTACACTTATATTATCAATTTGTAATGAGTGGGGATTGTCTCTCAGGAAGGCGTCAATTCAATTTTTATCTGCGTTTTTGAATAGGTATATTTTTAGCTTATTTTCGGGGATTTGGAGATTACAATATTCAATCTCGCTACGACAACCCTGTCTTCACTAATCCCTGAATTTGTTGCTAAAAGGTCAAGTGTGTTTTCACAATCATTTACTATTCGCATGGGCTTATGAACTAACTGCTCGAAATAATTTTCAGAGAATGCATTTACCACAATTTCGGATGATATTTTATGCGTACCTCAGGAATTAAACATGTATTTCCGCCAACATATCGAGGGTAAATTAAAGTCACCACCAACTATTATCGTATGAGTCGGGTATGTGTTCGAAATCAAACTCAAGTTTTCTTTGAACCTTTCAGCAAAGGTATCATCTGAATTGGGAGGTCGGTAAAAGGATTCAGTTATTATTTTATTCCGGTTGCCAGCAAAGACCTCTGCCCATACTAACTGACAGGAAGTATCTACTTCAATTTCGAGACAAGTTAAACTACTTCTGACGGCAACAAACACGCCACCGCCAACCGTGTTTAGCCTATCCTTTCGGAACACCGTTAGGATCTTCACAAATATTTCAGCTGAGCTTATGTCCGGCTTTAGCCAGCTTTCGTTGTCTATAACGATTTGAGCATCAGTGCTTTCTATTATCGCTTGGAGCTCTGATACTTTCCAAACATAGCTACGACAATGTACGACTGTTATACCAATGGTTCCTTTATCTACGTTCTTCCTATGTTCAGCCTGCTCCCTTTGTGACTGAAGCCCTTTTTGCGTTTTCCTGAGACCCTCTAACCTGAAAAACCGCCCAGTCCACGCCACACAGCCCCTGCTACCGTGTAGCCGCCTCATGTGTACAGTGGACACCTGACCTATTCAGCGGAACCCGAAACCCAACCACACTTTGCCGCAAGTCTAGGAATCTGCAGCCTACACGGTCGCAGAACCGTCTGAGCCTCTGATTTAGACCCTCCACTCGGCCCTGTACCAAAGGTCCGCAATCGGTCCTGTCGACTATGCTGCAAATGGTCAGCTCTGCTTTCTTCTTGCAAGGTAGACTGGCAGCCTTTACCCCTTCTGTTAGCCGCTCGAAACCAAAGAGAATCTCTTCTGATTCAAAGTGACACACATCATTGGTACTGACATGAGCAACCACCTGCAGTTGACTGCACCCTGTGCTCTTCATGACATCCGGGAGGACCCTTTCCACATCTAGAATGATTCCACCCAGTATGCACATGGAGTGCAAATTGGTTTTCTTACCCTTCTTGTCAGCCAAGTCCCTAAGGGACCCCATAACGCGCCTAACGTTGGAGCTCCCAACTACCAATAATCCCACCCTCATTGACCGCCCTGATCTTGCAGGCTGAGTGGTTTCCTCTGAAACAGAATAGGTGACAGCATCTGGCTCAGCGACAGTGTCAGCCACAGACAGCACCTGGAACCTGTTTGTCAGACAAACCAGGGAGGCCCTACGTGCGGCTGCCTGGGAAGTCTTTCGCCGCCTGCTTCGCCCTGGGGCGACCTCCCACTCGACCACAGGTGAGGGGTCAACCTCAGTGCGAGCAGTTACTGTGCTGGCCACCAGTGAGGACCGATCAGGGGACTCTGACGCGCTGGGCGTCCGTTGGATCCCCACGGCCGGCCCACAACAGTGAGGCCCATACACTGCAGTCTCAAGCTGTGTGACCGAAGCCATGACAGCCTGAAGCTGAGAGCAAAGTGTCACCAGCTCAGCTCACATCCACACACAACAATCGCAGTCCCTGTCCATACTAAGACCATGGAAAACTACACTACGCAGATAAACGGACTATCCGCACGTGCTGTGCAACTCTACTGTAGACCCTAACGAAAACGCCTGAACTATGTATAGTAATAAGAAGATATTCAAAAACCTAACTACCGAAGCACCCAGGTAAAACTAAATAATTTGCCCCTGATAAGGAACTTGTAATATGTCACAAAATCGGTTTACTTTCTGACGCAAACGAAAACGCGAGATCTGTGGCTATTAGATTTAAAATTTACATGCAGAAACTCAATAAACTAAACTATTAAAGCACACAGATATAATGAAATTCGCTCCTGGTTAGGAACTCATAAATGTTGCAAAAGCAGATTACTTATCTGTTGCTGCATCTGCCGCGGTCAGTTACTGCTGCCTGACTGCTGTTGTCTGCCGGTGGACCAGCAGGAACCATGGAAGAAAGAGTCCCAAGGGAACTGTTCTTAACTAGAGAAGCCAGAGGAGGAAGAGGTGCCTCTGTCTGGGGTGTGGGGACTGGTGTCTCCAGCAGGTGGAGAGCCAATGCTCCCAAAGTAGGTGCAGTGCAAGCACCAGAAGTGCCCCCAACCGCCTGCAGTAGACCATCACCTTGACATTTTCAGGCGATGTACCGCCCTCAAAAGCCAAGATGAAGGCCCCAGTATCAAATCTGTTTTCCCTTCGACACAATGGATGAAGTGCACACCCCATTACTCTAAGTTGGCCTGCAGCTTGTCATCAAATTGCAAAAGAAAGATGACACCCTGGACCATACTGAGACTCTTGTGTGGAGTGACAGTCACGGGAATGTCACCCAGCTTTTCATAAGAGGACAGTGTCTGTGACTGGGCAGGAGATGGCGTTTTAATAAGGAGGGAACCGCTCTTCATCTTAGAGATGGCTGCAGCTTCCTTGTATTTGTCCTCAATGTTTTCCACAAAAAATAAAGGGCCTTTGTGGCCGAAAAGGTGTCCCCATCAGTCCCAGTACAGACTAGGTATTGTGGGAGGGGGGGGGGGAGAGGGGTGTTGCATTGTACAAGGCCTTTCAATTTGAAGAGATTGCTAGGGCCATGTGACCACCAGCAGGAAAAATTTTAAGTCGTTTCATGTGTGAACTATCCATCATTGTGCCACCCCTTTGAACTAGGGCTCTCCCCATAGGTGCCACCCAGCCACAGCAACCGCAACCTAGCCAGTAATCTGGTACCGGGAGTCCCTTGCGAGCAACGCGCCACCAATGCCCTCTCAATTGCAAGTACTTGATCACCGCTGCTGGCCGGGCCTTCTCAGTCTCAGTCACTAGCACAGCCTCAGTTTCAGTCTAATTCACTAACTCAGTTGCCCAGTCAATGGCGCAGTAACTCTCACTCGAAGTCAGCATCTATCAATACATTGCGACCAGAGTAGTGTTTATAGTGGCACTTGTACTGCACCAGCAGTGAGGCTAACGAGGACTAATACTGAAGAGCTTGCATGACAACACATGGACGCTGTTAAAGTTAAGTAGTAGCTATCTGTTTAAGTAAATAAAGAACCCTGTTAATACATGTGTGCAGTTGTGTTGTTGAAAGAAGATACCAGCCATCAAACAACACCCTCTCCCTCGATTCCTATGGTACAAGACACAACAGTGGCAACGAGGATGCAACACAAACTCTGAAAAGAAACAAACTAATGAGTATGTTAAAAATGGGACTGTGTTGTTTCAGCACTTGTGTAAAAGACCTGCAATTTACTTCTGTATATTCCTGATGAACAAGAGTGTATTTGACATTCAGAGGTCAACTGTCAACATGTGAATAAAAGATAAGCCTCCTGGAATAATTAAAGTGTATTGATATATGTACAAGGTTACACTTTTTATCAATATTCAGGATTATTGAAGAACACGGATTACTTACAATTGTTCATGGAAGTTCACACTCGGAAATACTTACCGACATATCAAAGTTCTTAAAGCTCATTCTGAACAGTAGTTATTTAGCATCAAATGTATGTCTCATTGAATCAGCAATCCAAAATTACAATGTCAAAGCATTGTAGCTCAAGAACGATGTTATAAAATTGCTAACAGTAATGTAAATGACAGTGAAGAGAAAAACATTCAGGTTTTTAGTTTAACTGACTAAAATCTACAACAGGGGTAGTGCTTGATATCCCTGAACATGGGATGTGATTGTAAAATGAGACTTGGAAGGGCAGGCCCACAACTACCATCATTTGGCATTTACAAATTCATATTTATTTTTAATAAACATAATACTTTAACAAAGTGCATGCCAACTGAAACATGTTCTGGAATTCACCACTTACACGAAATGTCCGTCTGATGCACTTGTTTTGCAGTTTTCTTGCAGTGAAATACATTCTCAAGGATGTTTGTATTTTCACAGTCACAAACGTTGCACTGCTTTGTAAACCACTTTCATTCAGTCACAAAAAGAATTTTCAATTTGCACTCCAACACAAATATGTAGTGCACCCATTTGGTCAGACGTTTATAATTGTGAATTAGGTATTGTTTATCCTAGGGCAACTCACAGGAAACAAATGTATAATTTGTTTTGATAAAAGCTTGAAAAGACCGTCTGATGAAGAATTGTGAAAAATTCGAGACCGGTAATGGTAATTTTTAAATAAAGTAACCTAAAGCCAATTTATGGCTGTTTGCTGTACACCATCAACAATTTCTTTATATTAAATACTTGACTTGCGAACGGACCATTACGCATCATATTTAACCAAAATTATCTCGTATTAGAAAACTCAGACAGAATTCCGATTTGGAGTAGATAGAAACGCGATGCATTCTTAAGAACTCGTTCGCGTAATGTGTTCAGCTAACTTCAATTTAAAAAAGAAAAGTTTCCCGCACGTCGAAAATTCGGTAACAACGTCCGTAATCATGTTAATACGTGGATTGGAACTGTAATAGTCGTAACTATTTATTTACAGCTCGTACAAAATAGATACGTGTTTCAAAGGTTTACTGACCTTCAAAGTAGTCATCAGCATTGTGTATAACCCATTGCCAGCGATGTGGAAGTCGTAGAATACTCTTAGTAGTGCCAGTTGTGTTGACAGTCGAGCGGCGCGGTCTATTGTCCGAACTCACGAGGAGTGCAGTAGGTATATCACTTAGCAGCCCCATCAGTCAAACAAATCAGTAACAGCTTAACAGCTTGCACTGTATGTGCTTGAGCACTGTCCTGCAAAATGATGGTCAGGTCCTGCAGAAAGTGTCATCACTTCTTTCTCTAAGCTGGTAGTAGGTTGTGTTCCAAAAATGAACAGCATAGAGCAGAAGTGATGACACTTTCTGCAGGACCTGACCATCATTTTGCCTGACAATGGTCAAGCACATACAGTGTAAGCTGTTACTGGTTTGTTTGACTGATGGGGCAGCTAAGTGATATACCACCTACTGCACTCCCCTGCACTCCTCGTGAGTTCGACACGATTTCTAAACTGAAGGAAACACTTTATGGCATTCGCTTCAGAACTGCTACAAATTCGTCGGGCAATAGACCGCGCCGCTCGAACTGTCAACACAACTGGCACTACTAAGAGTATTCTACGACTTCCCCATCGCTGGCAACGGATTATACACAATGCTGGTGACTACTATAGAAGTCAGTAAAACTTTAAAACAAGTACGGTATCTAGTTTGTACAAGCTGTAAATAAATATTTGCCACAATTAAAGTACCTACCCTCGTAATTTGTTGCCGCACGTAAAAGTAAAATTAAAAAGCAGTGCCACTCTTGCAGAATGCACTGAAGCTAGTTCCACATTTGTACATTGAGTAGTCTACCTGTCTGAATGAAATGTAACTACATACGTGTGTTGTGTGCCGGACGTGGCAGACGACACGAACTGAGAACATTCATAGCCACGGTTATGTCGATATATAATCCTGTTCAACGCAAAATTCTTGTGCACTAAAATCGGCTGTGGCATATGTTAAGGCCCGTCCACACGTTACGATCTGTCTGCGCAAATGTCTGCGCACATCACATCTGCGCAGACAGATCGTTGCGTGTGGACAGAAGATTTGCACCAACCTGAGGTGTGTGCAAACCTGAAAGTTGGAGTTGGAGGTTTGAGCGAAACCTCTCAAATCTGTGGGTTCAAACCACATCTGCGCAGACAAGTTGGAGCGTGTGGACAGGAGATCGCCGCAAATCTGGCGCGAAACAGCTGTTTGCTCAGTCTAGTGTTTGTATTTGTGCACACCGGGCATTAAATTGGCTGATACTCGTCAGTGTTCTCGAGAGTTTGTAAGTGAATTCATTGAAATATGTAGAAACCACCCATGTTTGTGGAAGATTAAAAGTAAAGAATATAGTGACCGAGACAAAAAGACTGCAGCATACAATGCTCTAATTGAGTTATCCAAAGTTCAGAAATCTAGATCTGGTGTAGGAGTAGATCAAGTATACCAGCCAACGTTATGGTATTTTGATCTGCTTGGCTTTCTTAGTGATCAAGAAACACCAAGACCAAGCAGGAGTACAATTGAAGATGAAATTGGAGTGTCAATGTTACCGCCAGCCGTTCATGAGGAGAAATTGCCCTTCCCATACAAGTATTTTTTCTCATAATATGAAGGGTTACAAGCTTTAAGAGATAATTATAAGTTTCGACATCCATCCGCAAATAATTTCGCCAGTCGTTAGGTTCGTCCTGCAACTCTCTCAGTAAATTTACGTGAGAAAACTGCTTTCGCTTTAGCAGCCACTGTCTACACCATTTTGCCCGCTTTCTCTGTTTGCTGCGGTTGGTCTGAATGTTTTTTGCAACACAGACCACAACAGAACTTCCTCCATTTCTATATTTCAAAATAACTGAATTAAATGTTTGACGTTTACGGGGAGCGTAGTCGCTTGCCACTGATATTTCTTTTCTACACCGACAGATGGCGGGCGAGTAGTAGATTGGGGTTTGTGTCGTGTGAACACACCACATTTGCAGCGATCTTTTGCATGTACAGACATCTGCACCGATGTCTGCGCAGACAGATCGTTGCGTGTGGACCGGGCTTTAGGTCGAGGAAATAAATACACGACTCCACGTACAAAGGTCATTTCAATGTTTCCATACTCGATTAATATCGATATTCTTGTACGTATAAATCTTCGACCATAGATATTGGTATCTATTAGTATCTATGGTCGAAGGTATAAATACAAATCTTCCGACTCGTAACGCATGAGTAGATCGAAAGTTAAGTAACAGGCAAAATACTGTGATATGTTGTTAAGGGTTACGTTTTGCTGTTAGTAGCGACAGTATTTTATAGGTGTGAAACCTTTAACTCCGCCTGCAGTTGGTGTAGAGTGAAATGATTTACTCTACATTTGCTGTTGCCGGTCCCAAGCCCGGACAAAGGAGGAGGGTTGGCTTCTGAATGAAGCCATAAAAGAGTTACGGAAATACGTACAGCCAGCCTGTAGTACTGTAGTTGTAATATCGTTTACATTCGATAATCCTTCGTATTTTACATTCGATAATCCTTCGTATCTTCAGCTTTGTAGCATAATGGAAACGTCTGGAAATACAGTAACTGCCCCCGTTTCGGTAAAAATAGTGTAGTAAGTTATTCATCGGAGGTATTGACGAGAAACAAGCAGAAATGAATCGAGATTTAAGATCTGAAACGTAAACGCGTTTGGGCCTAACTATTACTTTGCAGTAACACTTTTCGTGGTTATGGCATTTGTATAACAGTAAAATATCACTTTACGATAGCATGTTCTGCTTCCCTCCAAGTCTGTGACAGCAGCTCCCGCTGACATTCATCAGTGTAACTGTTATAGTTATTATAAACAGGTAGTGGCAGGTATAATTACTGAACTGTGCTAACGACAAACAAGTTCTGTGTTCCTGCTTGTAAAGGGACTTATTTTTAGTGAGTCTATCACACGACTTAACTGTACGGATAAAAGATTGTAATGAGTTTACAAATTGCGAACAAATTACTGAAGAATGGGCACGTCTGGTGTGCAGAGAACATTTCATTCCAGTAAATCAGTCCACTGAAAGTATGAGAAAATTTCTAGTTCCGTAATGGAAAAACTGTTAAAGTGTACTTTTGCGCGCTCTTGGGAATCATGACAAAGTACTCTACGAATTCATGTTAAGAATATGATTTCTAACCTCTTTGTTGCCGTGTGTGTATAGGTGCCTCAATTATACGTTCATCCACGTGATACAGAAAGAATTCGAAGTGTTACTAGAGAAACTTTCAATAAACATTTAGCAATGGTAGTATTTCATAAATGTCTAACTCCACGTGCAGTTAACGTTGAATGCAATAAGTAATTCCGCAGATGCTTTGTTAGTTTGAGTGAGTTACGCGCTACTCGGTGCTGTTGATTTGCAAGTGTTAAGGTCTACCTTCCCCCTCAAAACCTTTCATTACCGGATAAAATCCCAGTTGTACGCGATGCTTGAAACATAAGGAAACTGCCAGGAAATATGGCCTTACATCTGCACATAACCGGTTAACATCGTATCCGCAGAAGCTTAGATCACTGTTAATGATTCCTGCGACAAATGAACGAACACTGAAACAGAAAGAGCAAAATACATAAGGCTAAAGAACAAATGCAAAGCAGAAATCAGATTAGGCTAGAGCAAGGCGAGTGAGGATTACATTAAGAAGTTCAAAACTTAATGTAAAGCAACCTGTACTTTTGAGATTCATCTGGGTAGAAGTAACGGTGTTAGCAAAAATATTTCCTGTGATGCTGGTATCAAACACCAGATGATTTCAACACATTCCTCCGTAAGGTTGGTAAGGTGAATAACACTGCTGTAGCCATAAATATAACATCCATTACTGGAATCGTGGGAATCCCTACCTCCAAAATTTTGCTGTAGTTCCTGTCTTTAAATGGAAAGAGTTAAATGTAATCAATATTACAACTGAAATATGTGATAAGAAGACAGAAGATCCTGTCAGTGAGAACATTCCAAATGCCTTTTTGTAGTATCATCATAGACTTTCACCAACTAACTTATTAAACAAAAAAAATATCACATCTGTTATGGTGGTACCATAAAAAAGTGGGCCAGTGTTCCCCATACTTTGGGCTAATTTTACCCACTCAGCCATCTCTTCCTGAAAAATGGTCACATGGTACTGGGATGCAGTAAACTCAATGAATATCTCTAGAGTAGACATTCAGGAACATGAGGAACAAATAAACACTAAATTTTGAAGGTAAGGACAAGTAATATTGAACTTCATTCAGAAAGTGATATTGTGTAGTAAATATACACATGTTGTATCTTTCATCAGTTGACTAATTAATTCAAAAATGTGCATGATTTTATAGACGTGGTAAACATATTACCTCAACTGAATTTGACACAAATGACTGTTTCTCACCTTATAGCCTAATCCCGACAAAATGCAAAATTACACTCACCATATTCTTAGCTTGACTGATGTGACCACCTACAGGAAGAAGTTTGTGGGGTGCAGTAGCTGCTAACATATTTTATGATCAATATTGAATCCCGTTCTATCAGCACAATATTACTTCATGGAGTAGTCTAGATCATTCTTCAGACACTGTAAATGCATACTGCCTTGTCTCCTCCATGCTAAAGATATAATTTTTGCAGGAAAAAAGTTTAAAACTTTTTCTGACAAGAAGGCCAAAGTTACCTGTAAGGGGCCAGAATAATCCCAGCTTACGGTACTCGGAATCAAAAGACATTTATAGTCCCTCTGGTTTTGTGATCTAAACATTTATTACTATCATAGTACACCTGTTATGTTATCTTGTAAACCGTGTTTTTTTTATGTCTGTTTCCCTTTGTCCATAAAAATGACAGCCATAACCCCTATACACAAAAAAATGTGACATGTCTTGTAATAATAATAATAATAATAACAAGTCCCGTCCAGTCTCTCTTGCATCCGTCCTTGCTAAAATAGTGGAATATTGCATACAGCTCCAAATTAGTCAACATCTGTCTGTAAAAAATGTTCTAAGTGCCTCACAGTATGGCTTCAGGGCCAAACTGTCAACAGTAAAAGCAGTTGAAAATATTGTTTCATTTATACTATCATCATTTGGATTAAGATTATCTCTTAATGCTATGCTTGTGAATCTTAGCAAAGCATTTGACTGTCTAGGCCATAGAATTCTGTCAGAAAAAAACTGTACTGCTTTGGTTTTAGAGGCTCAGAACTATCTCTGATCAAATCCTACCTGAATTGCAGAAAACAAATTGTGCAGTTCAGTAAGAAGAGTTCAAATTTTTTAATGTCATGCAGGGAATGCTGCAGGGTTCTGTCTTTTCATATTTACTCTTCATAATATATGTAACTAACTTGCTCAGTATTATGTTGTGTAAATGTACTTCCTACATAAATAATGTCACTTTTTTAACAGCGGGGAAAGACTTTGGAGCATTAAAGCAGAAAAGTAGCGATTATCTGAGAGCAGCCAGTAAGTGGTTCCAAATCAATTAATTGCATTACCATAAAAAACTGTAACTATTGTCTTTAGCTTATGTAATGAAGATGATGGTGATGTCTGTGCTTCAACTAAACCTCTTGCGATTCATCTTGACTCAAAATTAACATGGAAGAATTGTACCAATTATATATGTACTAAGTTAACACGTGTTACATAATGTTAGACAAACTAAGGTCTTTCAGTCTCTGTTGGTCCATCATGGCCAGGGGACATCGGCTGGTTAAGTAATTGCACCAACAGTTGTTTTATTGTGAATTATTTTTCAAATGAAGCAATTTTATAATAATTCAGTTCATGATATCCAGTGTTTGTGTCGGTATATGACAAGTTCATTTATTTGGATAGATGCATATGGGGCCTGAAGATGGCATAATGAAATGCCGAAACTGGTAGCATTCACAATAAAATATTGACATTGACAAAAACTAAGGTCTTGTGTTAATGATGAGCTATTGTTCAGTGCACGCTATGCATTTTTCCGCACTCACTTGACATAAGCAGTTTTGTTATAGGATATTTCCCATGCAGCAAACAAAGTTCTCATTTGGCAATAAAAGGCAATCATATGCATTTATGTAATCAGAAATAATCACTCTGTATATCATATTTCAAAAAACTAAAAATACCAATAGTGATGGCCCTTTTTATACTAAGTTGTCTAATATATACAAAATAAAAACAACACAGTCACAATTTATGACAACTTGTCTATCAACATACCACACACCTTTAACAGCAGATCGCTATCACAGTTGCTAGACTAAGAAAACTGAAAATAATTACATATACATGGGGAAAAAAACTACACTCCTGGAAATTGAAATAAGAACACCGTGAATTCATTGTCCCAGGAAGGGGAAACTTTATTGACACATTCCTGGGGTCAGATACATCACATGATCACACTGACAGAACCACATGCACATAGACACAGGCAACAGAGCATGCACAATGACGGCACTAGTACAGTGTATATCCACCTTTTGCAGCAATGCAGGCTGCTATTCTCCCATGGAGATGATCGTAGAGATGCTGGATGTAGTCCTGTGGAACGGCTTGCCATGCCATTTCCACCTGGCGCCTCAGATGGACCAGCATTCGTGCTGGACGTGCAGACCGCGTGAGACGACGCTTCAGCCAGTCCCAAACATGCTCAATGGGGGACAGATCCGGAGATCTTGCTGGCCAGGGTAGTTGACGTACACCTTCTAGAGCATGATGGGTGGCACGGGATACATGCGGATGTGCATTGTCCTGTTGGAACAGCAAGTTCCCTTGCCGGTCTAGGAATGGTAGAACGATGGGTTCGATGATGGTTTGGATGTACCGTGCACTATTCAGTGTCCCCTTGACGATCACCAGTGGTGTACGGCCAGTGTAGGAGATTGCTCCCCACACCATGATGCCGGGTGTTGGCCCTGTGTGCCTCGGTCGTATGCAGTCCTGATTGTGGCGCTCACCTGCACGGCGCCAAACACGCATACAACCATCATTGGCACCAAGGCAGAAGCGACTCTCATCGCTGAAGACGACACGTCTCCATTCGTCCCTCCATTCACGCCTGTCACGACACCACTGGAGGCGGGCTGCACGATGTTGGGGCGTGAGCGGAAGACGGCCTAACGGTGTGCGGGACCGTAGCCCAGCTTCATGGAGACGGTTGCGAATGGTCCTCGCCGATACCCCAGGAGCAACAGTGTCCCTAATTTGCTGGGAAGTGGCGGTGCGGTCCCCTACAGCACTGCGTAGGATCCTACGGTCTTGGCGTGCATCCGTGCGTGGCTGCGGTCCAGTCCCAGGTCGACGGGCACGTGCACCTTCCGCCGACCACTGGCGACAACATCGATGTACTGTGGAGACCTCACGCCCCACGTGTTGAGCAATTCGGCGGTACGTCCACCCGGCCTCCCGCATGCCCACTATACACCCTCGCTCAAAGTCCGTCAACTGCACATACGGTTCACGTCCACGCTGTCGCGGCATGCTACCAGTGTTAAAGACTGCGATGGAGCTCCGTATGCCACAGCAAACTGGCTGACACTGACGGCGGCGGTGCACAAATGCTGCGCAGCTAGCGCCATTCGACGGCCAACACCGCGGTTCCTGGTGTGTCCGCTGTGCCGTGCATGTGATCATTGCTTGTAGAGCCCTCTCGCAGTGTCCGGAGCAAGTATGGTGGGTCTGACACACCGGTGTCAATGTGTTCTTTTTTCCATTTCCAGGAGTGTATTTAAAATGTTGCAAGTACCAGTACACAATGTGGTGCTTCGTGTGTTTAAAAACATCACACAGAAATGGCTTAGAGAAAAGGCGTTTTATACAGTAGAAGAGATCAAATTGTGTCTTAAAGATGATCATAAGTACTAATGTAGTTTCACGTAGATTAAATTTGTATGTGTCAATACTGAATATATTATGTGCAATATGACAGACAATTTTATATCTTGATAGACAATGATGATCTAAAATATTACACCATGTATATTAGGTATGTAATTGAATATGTTAAGTGTGTATTCAGACAAAAGATGACACTGATTGCACTTTCAATGTTTCAACAAGGATAATAAAGCAATGTTTATTGTCATGAGTAAATCTGATAACCAAAACTCTTGCATATCATCTTCAGGGATCTAGGGATTCTTACACCTACATGGCAATAGATATAACACCCTAACAGGATTTGTGGTTAATAACAAGAGCAAATTTATGATGAAGTTAGTGATTCACAAATACAATACTCTCATTATAAATAATTCCTTTATAGCTTATGGATATATCTCTAGCGTTCAAAATGCGTTTTGTATTCTGATGCAAAAGTCTGCAACACAGCGCCAGTAGACAGCAGGAAGGAGAATGAATATTCCAAAATATTTAAAAATGGAGGAAAGAATACCAAATTAGCCACTCCTACAATTCGTCAAAATACTTAGACCACAAATGTAAATTCTGCATACTAGATAGATCCTGATTGGGCCAGTAGTCATATATAGACAATTGATAGTGGTCTGTGGAAAGTTACATAAATGATTTGTTTGAAGTATTACGTAATAATAGCGGCTGAGTAGTATAACAGCAGGAGCTATGGCTGTTTTTCAAAATAGCTGTTTTTCTTCTAGTAATCATACATGAATTAATAATTACCATAATTATCAGGTTTGAGTAGATTAGCACCAGTCATTTTTTTGGTGGTATACATTCCAGAATTAGTGAGAGTGGTTGTTTCTGTCTGTAAATTTATTTATTCATTCATCCAGGTATAATCATTCAGTGATATACCATTTGTCATTGTAATACAATGAATATAAATGACTCAAAATTTACATACACACAGAGAATGAGTATGTTTTATGAGGACAGGACAGGTGGACAGTCATGGCCTTGATAAAAGAACCAGCCTAGCATTTGCCTGAAGTAATTTAGGAAAACCTAAATGAGGATGGCTGGTCAGAGCAAGCTCCATCCTCTCAAATATAAGGTCGAATAAATGATTGAATTTTCAACAGTATCCTGAAAGCAAGGGATGGGGGGAAGGTAGGAATATGAATGTTTAATGTCCATTGCCCTGTAAAGTCCTCTGGAAACTGGTGAAATCTTATGCTGATACCTAATTGCTTCACTTGCTACACATCAACATATTTCACTCGTTCTTATAGTGTGTTTTCACACTTGGATATGTGACTAATCACATGAGAGATGTATACATTAAAGTTAGTGGAAACATACATACTTTTTGAATGATTCAGTAATAGAAGACTCTCTTTGCTAATAGTAAATAATTGCTCTTGCAATGGTCTTTTTTTTCCATGAACCATCCCCCCCCCCCCCCCCACCCCACCCCCGGAGGGTCAGGTAAAAATTACAGTACCGCACATTATGTATGTAAATACTAATTACTCTAGATTGTCACATTAGTAAATGAGTTATTATAAGAAACACAGTTACAGATATCACATGTAACAAATAAATCAGCTAAAGTTGAAGCAAAATGGAAATATACACATAGGCATCCATGAAAGATGTTAAACTTCATTATTTTATACTAACATTCACAAATTCATCTGTAGAATAAAAATGGTGTTGCTGTGACATTTGTTTTCCCTGAGACTTCTCTAAACACACTTTAAAATTGCTATTAGGTGATTGTACAGAAACACCCTCATGTTTCTCCTATTGCTGTGTCCTTTACACAGACATTGATCAGCTACGAAAACATCACTCGAATGATTGGTTTAATGATGATGGTGTTCAGCTTTGCTTTTTGTAAACATATGCATATTTTCTTGAATGAAGCATACTGTTTCACAACTATAGATACATGACAGTGGCAAGACAATGAGTTCCTCAAAGAGGTATCGAATAGAAAAGAGAGGGACTTTTTTCAATATTTTCATAATTCACTTTCACACAATGAATATATTTTTCTAGAGAGATGCACTGAAATGGCATGATGTATGAGACCACCAAATGTTCAAGTGCAATGTAGGTTTATTTTACTGTTTCTGTGTCAGAGACTGCACTGAGAATACTAACAGCTTAGCAGAAGCTGTTCAGTCTAGTAACTTCTCTTTAAGTCTGTCCCACTGTAAAGTATCATCTGTCCACACTTCCCTGAATTTTCTGGTTACTTCTTAGTGTATGTACACATTGTCGATCTGACATTATCTGTTACTGATGATACTTTTTGTGATGAGTGAGAATTTATGTTAACAGTTTTTTCTTATTCGGTAGTGCCTTATTTGTAAGTAACTCAATAAAGACACTCCTTGTTTACATGAGACACTATGTAGTCTTTGTAAACATCAAGTAATTTTTATGGGCGTACCTAAAATATATGTCCTTTCTTGTTGGTTTAACTGACTTGGACAGTGGACAACTGTCCAAAATCAATCCATACTTGCCACCCACACCCCCAATGGTGCTGCAAGCTACGAATAAGTGGATACTCTGCTGGAAATAGCAGTTCTCATTCATGCTCCATAAGATCCACATAGTACATCGGTTGTCTTGTGATAACAATTACCGCCTTGGACCTGGCCTACTCTTGGACTGTGTGTCTGTACTTCTGGTTCACTGTTTGTCTATCCACTGAATATGGAATAAAAAGTGTTAGTAAGTGTAAACTTAACAGTTGTTTTTCATACATAAATGAAGAAATAAAGAAACCAGATAAGTTATATAGAAAAATCTGCCAAGCCTTACCAAACACGCACTCCTATGCAACAGTTGATATGCCCAGAGAACATTACGTAAGATGGGGCACACATTTCAGTGGAAAGGGAAAATTGCTCCTAAGTCAAAAAATTGTACATTTAGTAAACAGTAATCATTCTGTGTACCAGTCCCAAGACATCATCTCAAGGTGCTGAAACAGCTCCAAAATGCAAGAAAGTGGATTACCCTGCATAGAAGAACAAACAGACCATCCACCAATGCTAAAAGTAAACACAGCAGCAACCAAACGAGGACAGTCACTGACTAAAAAATACAGAAGCGATCGGCAACAGAAATTCCACAGTGGAGGTGTCCAAGGCCTACAGCAACAGTAACAGCAGCAGCAGAGGCATCCAGTCAGGAGCCATCAATGACATAATTATGATGTTTCCTCCAATCAACTTCAAGAGGTTGAAAGTACTTCTCCTGGAGTGTGCACAAGTGAAACAATGGCATGTGTTTCAACTAGAACAAGATGAGTCCCAGGGAGAAACAGTGATTGCTTATGGCTGGCACCCTGAAGACCACAGCAACATGTTTAAGTGGACAAGCCTTCAACTGCAACATACGTCACAATATAGTCATCCAAGCTCTAAGTGAAACAGTGAAAAGTGGTGTGAATATACAAAAGAACCCACATCAGGGCAGTGAAGGTGGTTCTAACAACCCTAATACGAGAGTTGGAACTTTAATAGTGGCAACTATTTGTTTACAGCTCGTACAAAATAGATCCATGTTTCAAACTTTTACTGACCTTCAAATCAGTCACCAGCATTGTGTTTAATCCATTGCCAGTGATGTGGAAGTCTTAGGATGCTCTTAGCATTGCCAGTTGTGTTGACAGTTCGAGCAGCACAGTGTATTGCCTGATGTATTTGTAGCAGTTCTGAAGCAAATGCCGTGAAGTGTTTCCTTCAGTTTAGAAATTGAGTTGAACATATGAGGGCTTAAGTGAGGGGAGTGCAGTAGGAGGTATAGCACTTAGCAGCCTCATCAGTCATACAAATCAGTAATAGCTTGCACTGTACATGCTTGGCCACTGTCCTGCAAAATGATGGTAAGGTCCTGCAGAAAGTGTCATCACTTCTGTCTCTATGCTGTTCATTTTTGGAACCCAACCTACGACCAGTTTAGAGGCAGAAGAGATGACACGATCTGCAAGACCACACCATCATTTTGCAGGACAATGCTCAAGCACGTACAGTGCAAGCTATTACCGATTTGTTTGACTGATGAGGCTGCTAAGCGCTATACCACCTACTGCACTCCCCTTACTTAAGCCCTCGTGAGTTCAACTCGATTTCTAAACTGAAGGAAACACTTCACGGCACTCGCTTCAGAACTGCTACAGATTCGTCGGGCAATACACCGCGTCGCTCAAATTGTCAACACAACTGGCACTGCGAAGAGTATCCTACAACTTCCACATCGCTGGCAATGGGTTATACACAATGCTGGTGACTACTTTGAAGGTCAGTAAAACTTTGAAACACGTATCTGTTTTGTACAAGCTGTAAATAATTAGTTGCCATTATTAAAGTTCCAACCCTTGTATATTTCACTAAAATATCAGACATCTCAAAAATAAATTAGTGTTTTTATTTGTAAATGTACATGATTCAGTTCTTGTTAATTGTACACAAGTTTTATGTCCTACTAAGCACCATATGACAATTTAATTTGAGCAGCTGCAGCTTAATGGGTATAATTTAGCTACTCATTATTGTAGAACAAGTAGAGAGAAATGTGGTGCTGTAATTGATATTGATAACAAAATTGTTTATAAGATTTGTATTTAAATAAATATTGTACAGATCAATATGGTAAAGTCATTGCCATTGAAATTACTGCAAAGGACAGCTACAGTTCCTTGGTAGGAAAGTTTTGTATTTTATTGAGTAACTTAGAATCTCTTTTGGCTAAACTTTTTTCGAAAACTAGAAATTTAATAGTTACAGTTGATTCTAAGGTTAACTTGTTAACTGAGAACAACTGTAAGACTGATCTACAACATTTAGCGAACTCTTTACAACATGGTTCTATGGGTAATATCCCCATTAGAGTTACAGAACATTGCAAAATTCTTATTGACAGTATTTTCATTGAGAAGACAACAGTGCAAGTATAAGCCAAGTCATGAATGTACTTTTTGACCATGATGGTCAACTGCTTAAAGTCAACAACATCAATTTGTGCAACAAAGTTTCCTATACCTATCAGTCCTTTAGATGTGTAAACACAAATGCCTTTGATTACTTTTTTCACATATAGATTGAGATCCACTGTGTAGGATAACTAACGTAAATTTTAAATTTTCTTAAATGAATTCGTCTTTCTGTTTGAAGTGACTGTTTCAAAAAGAACTGTCAGGAAGAATATTGAGGTTTCTGCCAGTAACCCAGGGATTACTGAAGGAATTGAAATTTCTTGCAGTAGTACGAGGGTATTACATGCCTCATTTAGAGTATCAAATGATCCTCTTGAAAAATTTTATTGTAAATTGTACTGTAAAGCTTTAAAAAGTTTGGTAAACTAATGCAGAAGCTCATATATTACTGCAATTGATAACTAAGAACAAAATTAAAAAAAAAAAAAATGGAATGTCAGAAGCAGAGAGAGAGAGAGAGAGAGAAGCTGTAATGATGACCGTGTAACAATTTCTAACATATTTAACAATTACTTGTTAACTGCAGCACATGAGTTGTAAGGTTTCCTTAAATACAACCATGAATTTATTACAAAGAGGTTACCACAACATATATGACCCAATCTGTATAGCTCCAGCTGCTATTAATGAAAGTAAAAATATAATAAGTGCCTTAAAAAAAACAAAAATACAACAGATACTGATAACACCTCATCTTAAAGTTCTAATGCACTGTAGAGACTATATAAATGGTGGTCAGAAGGAATCTGAAAAGTTTGTAAGGGTGTTGCAGATTAAACTGTTCTGAGAAATAAATGTTGAAAAAAATTCTGTACATTGTGCTGTTTCTGAGTTAACTAGCATTGATATTACACAATCAGGCCATTAAACACATAAATTCAACCACTGTGCCAGATAAATTACTGTCAGTTCGCATTGTATAGATGACAGTGTACGATATGCCAGTGGCTCGAGTTTGATCCTTACTACCTTCCCATGCCCAAGTTTTGTATCACTCTCTTCTTCAGCTTTAGGAAACCAAACGAAGAACACGTCTGGTAATTGTCTGGCATCCTCATTCCCCAGATCTAAATCTGTGTATTTTTTATCTTCGGGAAATGTTAACTAACTACTGTTAATTCTCACCTTCAAGCTGACCTGGAACAGTATGTGTGGAAATAGTTCAGTTATGCTGAACCTGCAGTGTAATGAATATGTTGTGACAGTTGAAAATTTGTGCTCAACTCTTACTCAAACCTGGATTTCTTGGTTTTTGTTTGAAGTCACCTTAATATCATAGGTGCTTACACAGAGTATGTGGGAATGGCACTACTAGGGCAACAGTGGTGATGGGACCACAGCATACCATATCGTGAGTGATATACAGAGTGTACATAAAGTCCGGGAACACTTTCAGTTATTGCACAAGAACCAAACATTGTACAGATATCATACATATGTCATTTTGAAAAGAAACCCTGAAAGTTTTTTCTTCCATGTGTACCGCCACAGCGTAGTTTAGTAATTTGCCAATAGTCAGCACTAGTCACAAACTTGGCAAGTTCAGGTGCGGAGTGAGCTTTCTGTGTGTTGGGAGTTCAACAAAAACAAGTGTGCTACAGCTGTTCGACAGATGTTGAGAACCAAGTGTGGTAAGAAGCCACTAACAAGGAAGGCTATTTACCACTGGCGCAACAAATGCTCGTTACGACGGGTTGCTTGCGCCTGGCAAAGAGAAGCGGATGTCCCAGTGTGAGTGAAGTGAATGTGGAGTGCATACAAGACACATTCATAAGGAGTCCAAAGAAATCATTGCATTGTGCATCCCGTGAACTTAAAATAGCTTCAATGACAGTGTGGAAAGCCCTGCGACAGAAGGTGTCTATGAAAGTTCGTGGGTACCTGAACACAAAGCTGCCACATCGATGGATCAGCCGTGTTACAGAAGGGGACAGCTGTTTCTTGAAATGGCCTCCCCCATCACCAGATCTAACTCCGTGTGAATTTTTTCTGTGGGGACACATTAAAGATCTGGTGTATGTACCACCTCTACCATGTGATGTAGCAGAGCTCTGGGAGAGAATACAGGAAGTGACTTCCACAGCTGACGATGCCATGCTGGGATAGGTGCGGTAAGAATTTGATAACCACATTGACATCTGCTGGGTCACTCACGGTTCACATATCAAATGTTTGTAAAAAAAAGGTTCATAGATTCTCTTCAAAATGCAATATGTATGATATCAGTACAATGTTTAGTTCTTGTGCCATAAATAACTGAAAGTGTTCCCAGACTTAACATACACCCTGTATATTAAATGATCTAAGTATAATAAAATGAAAGTTAGTGCCAGACAGCATGCTCACATAGCATATTGTTTAGGCTTACAGGTTGTGAAAAGCAGGAAGTGTAGATTTGAGTAGTGGTCTCCAACAAACTCATTTAACGCAACGTATTCATTACACAGTGAGCTTAGCATATATGAAAGGTGTCTACTGATCCCCCTTCATGCCACTGCATCTGTACTTTTATCCCCACTGCCCTACTAATTTAATTTCATTCATTTGATATGTATTGCTTGTGACAGAGTCAGTACTTGGTACTAGAACTAAGAAATTACAGCTGAAACATTAGTTAGCATGAACGTTTGAGTCAGGCCTGAAGGTATACACAGATTTCCTAAGTTAAGCTGACTTCTTGCCAAAAAGCCAAAAATAATGGTTGAGTCTCAATCTACGTACCTCAAATTTTCAGTTAGCACAGCTTATCCAATGAAGAACTTTTTATTTGGATCAGTCTTAAAGACAACCTGTTTACAGTTTTTGGCTCTATTTCTGCCAGTGAAACATCAGTTACTGTACAGAAAAACTGATTCTTGCATAACAACTACAACTAGATGTGCAAAGTGAGACACACTAAAGACCTACAAAATTTTAATTTTCATCAGTTGTTGTGAGAAAGACATCAACAATGCAGTGAAAATCTTTTTAGAATACTTGAACTATGTTTATACATACTATACTGTGACACAGAGGCTCAATCATTTTGTACTGAGTAATGGATGACATATTGTAGATTGCTAGAAGTAGGGGTATTCCGTCAAAACCTAAAGCCAGCAGATGTGCATATAGAGAACAGACGTACAAAATTTGAAGAAAATTTTCAGACTATTTTAAAAAATATACGAAATAATAAAGTTTTGAAAAATATACAGCTGTTGCAAAAATTCAAAACTTTCATATATTTAATGCACAAGTTTTATGTATAAAATAGGAAATAGAAAAGGAAAAAAATATTTAAGAAGTAGGATTATGGCAAATGGAGTTACTCCATCTTGCTGTGTTTCATGATCCTCTATCGAATTATACAATAGATACTGCAAATATAGCAACCTCGATACTGCAACATAAAAAATTACACAAAAACATTCAGCACAGTCAAACCATAATAAAAATTATGACAGATCATTATTTACACACTATTTTTGAAAAAAACAAAAAAAATGTAACACACACACTCCTCCCTCCCTCCTCCCCCCCCCCCTCCCCGCCAAGAAGAATGTAATAATTCCATTCCCAATAAAGCGGGTGCTGCAAGTCACCACACAAAATAACACATGACAACATCTCCACGACAAGTGTATTTCATTATTTCACAAAACAGTAGTTCACAGTGGATACAATATCTAGCATAGCCATGTGGCAAGACAGATACAGTACAGTTATAGTTAGTGTAGTAGACAGCACGATGAGAGAGGGCAGACAAAGCGATCACCAGGTGGCAATTGTGTATATAGACAGTATGTCACAGGTGGTGCTGGGAGGCAAGTGCACAGACACTGTGCATGGGCACTCACCCATGGTGTCTCCCCCTGGTGACCATGCTTCGCATTAGTGGACACGGAGTGACTGTCGCGTCTATGAGCCAGTCACATGATGATTGCCAATGTCGGAGGTGGCAGCCAGTGCCTGACATGTAGGTAGTAGCCCATTGATTTACCCAGATAGGTGTGAATATTGCCAAACTATCAGTTTAATAAGTTGTGGTTGTAAAATACTGTCATGAATTATTTACAGAAGAATGGGAAAACTGTCCTCAAGGAAGATGAGTTTGGATTCTGGAGAAATGTAGGAACAAGCATGGCAACATTGACCCTGTGGCTTATCTTAGAAGACAGGTTAACTTACAGCAAACCTCCATTTATAGCTTTTGTAGATTTGAAGAAAGCTTTTGACAATATTGACTGGAAAGTGCTCTTTGAAATTCAGAAGGTGGCAGGGGTAAAATACAGGGAGTTAAAGGGTATATATAACTTGTACATGAACAAGATGGCAGTTACAAAAGTCAAGAGCCATGAAAGGGAAGAATCATGAATACATATGCATACATAATAATAAAATAAAATAAACTGATTTCAATTAACTACAATACACCTATTAAGCACATCACAAATCAAGTACACAACAGGAAAAATTCTAAGAGCTCTTGTGAATACCTTATGATATAATATAGTAAAGTGTAAACCCTGTGGAATGCCAACTGGCTACATAATTATACAAAACATATCAACATAATTGTTCAAAATGTAAACACAGCACATAAAAGTGCAATAAACTAAGGAAAATTTGTTAAATGCTAATATCCTCCACAGGCATCTCAAAGAATTCTTTAACATTGTAAAATGTGTGATCTGATATCCAGCTGTACCACATAAGTTTAAACATTTTTAGATCCATAGGCCGAACATAGATTGGTCATCTGTTGAAAATTTTGATTGGGTGCACTTTGTGAGAATTTCCAGTTCTTTCCTTCCTGTGCCTTGGTGTATCTAAATTAATGATGACTAACTGACAACCTCAGCTGCTGATAGGTGTTGTTGTTATACCTCGATGTGGACAGCTGAAAATGTGTGCCCCGACCAGGACTCGAACCCGGGATCTCCTGCTTACATGGCAGACGCTCTATCCATCTGAGCCACCGAGGACACAGATGAATAGCGCGACTGCAGGGACTTATCCCTTGCACGCTTCCCGTGAGACTCACATTCCCAACTGTCCACAATTCTACATATGTATTGTACCTTATAGACATTTGCCCACCCACTCACTACTCGCGCATGCGCTGGCGATTCCCGTAAGAGTTAGGGCAACCTGTGCGCATTCGCACAGACAAAGGTCAATGGCTGGGTAGCCTTTAACTATATATACAAAGACAGTAACTTGTTCTCGAAAGAACAGTTATTGTTGATGACCGTGCAGCTTTTCCCTGAAATAAATGATGACTAACTGACAACCTCAGCTGCTGATAGGTGTTGTTGTTATACCTCAATGTGGACAGCTGAAAATGTGTGCCCCGACCGGGACTCGAACCCGGGATCTCCTGCTTACATGGCAGACGCTCTATCCATCTGAGCCACCGAGGACACAGATGAATAGCGCGACTGCAGGGACTTATCCCTTGCATGCTTCCCGTGAGACTCACATTCCCAACTGTCCACAATTCTACATATGTATTGTATTTCTTTTTTAATGACGTCGTTCAACAGCCAGTAGCAGTCTGTACTTTTAGAATTTTAAAATTTGGAAACATCTTTCATAATATCTGCAGATGTGATAGTAGTACACTGAAATACCTGGTCACCTGGCAGTAGAGCTCCAGTCAGGTCCGCTGCTGAGAAATTTGTTTGCTTTAATATTGTTTCCTGTTTCTTTAACTGAGTTTAAAAAGCAATGATTTAATTACTCAGGATCAAGTGAAGTTGCTTGTGTACATTTGGGTGTGTCCCCTTGTTTTATTATTTGACATGCTGCCTTGCATTTATTCGGAGCCCTTTCTATGTACACTGAAGAGCCAAAGAAACTACTGGTACACATGCCTAATGTCATGTAGGGCCCCCACGAGCACACAGAAGTGCCACAACAAAACATGATATGGACTAGACTAATGTCTTAAGCAGTACTTGAAGGAATTGACACCATGAATCCTACAGGACTGTCCATAAATCCGTAAGAGTATGAGGGGGTGGAGATCTCTTCTGAACAGCATGTTGCAAGGCATCCCAGATGTGCTCAATAATGTTCATGTCTGGGGCATTTGGTGGCCAGCAGAAGTGTCTAAATTCAGAAGAGTGCTCCCGGAGTCACTCTGTAGCAATTCTGGACGTGTAGGGTGTTGCACTGTCCTGCTATAATTGTCCAAGTCCGTTGGAATCCACAATACACATGAATGGAGGCAGGTGGTCAGACAGGATGCTTACATACGTATCAACTGTCAGAGTCATATCCAGATGTATTGGCAGTCCTATATCACTCCAGCTGCAGTTCTATTTCTCTTCTATGTTGTAAATATCAGATCCCTGTCAGTTCTATTCGCAGATGATATTTCCATCTTAGGTGAAAATCAGGATTCGGAAAAAAATCCTCAAATCTGTGATCATTACCCTCGTCAGCACCTTAGAAACTTAGTTTCAGGTAAACGGGTTGATCTAAAAATATCTGAAACTCACATGGTGCAATTAAAAACCAGTCAAAATGTGAGCAGATTAAGATTGTTTACAACAATCAAGATATAGAAGAAGTTGACTCAGTCGAATTCTTAGGTTTAAATGTGGATATGGGACCATCATACATCTAGATATGACTGACAGGTGACACATACGAATTCATCCTGTGTGATCACCTGCTCCATTCATGTCCATTGTGCATTCCGACGGGCGGTGCCAGCAGGTCAATGTGTCACCCCACACGTCCATAAATGCTACAGAGCGGCTCCAGGAACACTCTTCTGAGTTTAAAGACTTCCACTGGCCACTAAACTCCCCAGACACAAACATTGAGCATATCTGGGATGCCTTACAATGTGCTGTTCAAAAGAGATCTCTTAGGGATTTATGGACAGTTCCACAGGATTCATGGTGTCAGTTCCCTCCAGCACTACTTCAGACATTAGTTGAGGGCCTGCTATGTCATGTTGTGGCCCTACACGATATTAGGCAGGTGTACCAGTTTCTTGGGCTTTTCAGTGTAGCTTTCTCTTAAGAGGATGTAAATTCATGTGCATGAACTTGCTCCCTTTTAATTTATTATAAATTTTCATTCCCATGTATTGAGACCCCTGGGCATACAGTTTGCAGCAGTAGGTGGAGAGCATGAAATTTTGTTTCTTGTATCATGTGAATGCTTTCCATCAAATAATTCATGTCTGGTGTACAGAAAGATAATCATCTCATATAGGGATGGCAGCGTTAATATCTTGTTTTCTAAATAATGGACAAGTTGGTTCTGTGTGTTTTACAGTGCAAATATGTTGAACGATTTTTTTCCGTGTTTGTAGTATCCGCACAATGTTTGATGTGTTACCCCCCCCCCCCCCCCAAAAAAAAAAAAAAAAAAAAAAAAAAACGAAAACCATACCCCGTAATGGGTCCAAAGTAGCTTGTATATGCTACTTTTTGTGCGTCCATATCAGTTGCAGTTGATAATATTGGCATTGCAAATTTGTTTTAGTACACTAGCCTATGATGTGTTACTGCAGTCTACAATGTCATTGCTGTCTGCAATCAAACAAGAGTGTCAGTGGATAAAACAGTCATGCCATAAGGTGAGAGAAGATGTTATCATTAAATCTTTCAAAAAGTGCGGCGTATGTGACACACTTGATGGCAGTAAAGACAGTCTTATATATCAAGAGGACAGCAATGTTGACAATGAGGAAGAAGGAGAAGGAGCAGAATGTTCAAATGATGATATTCAGGGATTTTACAGATCAGTTCTACTTCATAAAATAATTTTTTAAAGTCTGGCTTTGCAGTCTAATAATAAAAATGGTAAAATGTTATTTTTTTAATAAATAACTGCTTAAAAATTAAGGTGTGTCTTATAGTCTGTAGCATTTTATAGTCCATAAAATACAGTACTCAATTCCAGATTTCCTGCATTTCACAACCTGTAATCCTAATCGTTAGGCTGTATGAGCATGCCTTCTGACACTTTAATTTTAATATATTTAGTTAATATATACTCTTATTTACAGTAGGTGCTCCAAATGATGTCCCTTTATAACAAGAGCTGCCTGAAAACATTTGAACACACAACCAAATGCTCGTTGAATTTTGGTCGCCGAAATTTGTGAAATGATATTACCATTGTAGAAGTATTGGTGGTGTGTTGTCTTGCATTATCCTGCATAGAATAACCATAGGTCTTTTCATTAGGTGTTAGTTCTATAAAAAAGGATGCAGGATATTCTCCACATACTTATAGGAGTTTATAGTTTCAGGGAAAAAGATTAGTCCAATAAGTCGTCTTGCACCAATTGCTTACCACACTCCTGTTATCACATCATGGATTTATAGAAAGTACATCCTGGAAATGGTTATGAGAAACTTTGTAAAGAGATGTGACCACATGCACACATCCTACTGTGACATTAGGAGCAGGCATGGCTGAGCCAGGGACATGTTTTCACAGCTGAAGAGGTGGGTTGACAAAGCCAGGCTGGGCCTGACAATTGACATAGTCCAAAGAAGTTGGTGGTGGAGAGAGGGATCCACATGGCCCAGGTTATGAAGCAGTCATTGAAATTGAGATTTTTGTCATAGCAACATAAAAAGAAACTACACAGATGGAAGATATCCTTACATACATCATCCACTCATATGTATGTGTGTGCATGGGGTGGGGGGAGACTTGTTAAAGAATAACTCCAAAAACTAGCAAGTTTTCTTTCCTTTGTATGGGCTCATTGGCAGTTCAGTGCCCCCTCTTTCCGGTAAGTAGTATCCTTTAATCTAAAAGTATTTACTTTCTTTAGGGTTAATGTGACAGAACTGTTGGTTGGTCTCTGGTCTGCAATGTAGCCAACACTGCAAAAATCCAACCACATGTAGTGGAAGCTCTGTAAACAGTGTTTTTCTGGCTTTACAATTTATTACTCATGATGATGCACCTGGGGGCTCAGTAGCTACTGAATGAATAATTATTTGGTGGAAACAAAAGGTTTTATCTTCTCCATTTGTCATTCATCAATTATTTATCCATCAGCAATTAGGAGAGAGATCATTAGATTCAATATTATTCTATCTGTAGAGTTGAAATAGGCTGTTGATGTAACTGATGAGGACCTTTGGACCTCCAACACTGACTGTCTACAAATTTACATAGCCTGACAAATGCAGCCATGCTTCATCAGAAAGAAAGAGCATTTCAGGACCAATGTCCCAATCATGCACAGAGTGTTGCAGGCAGTTGCAATAATGAAAGTGATCAGCAATATCTGAGTTAGTTGATTGATGCAATACTGTAATTTTGTATGGCTTCAGAGTGAGTTAATGCACAGCTCAATGAGCAGATGCTGCTGACGTGCCAGTTCAAAGTGCTAAATGGCACAATGATTTTCTTGGGTTTTTTCCAAGGCCTCTCCTACATCATCTAATTTATTTTCAGTTAAAACACTGGATTCTGTAGACCTTCATTTGTGTAACGTGGATCAGTCTCTTCAAATTTCTTCAGTAATCTATGTACCGTTGAATCATTAGGAATGTGCACACTGGGAAATTTTGCTATGAATGCAAGCCAACATTCCACATTAGATGCTGTTTTGCATAGTTCAACACAAGAAACACTCTTTGATCCTCTGTGTGTACCACAGTGAATGGAAACTTGACAAACAACTCAAAAGAAAACACCTGTACACTCAGTCTCATAGTATAGGTGGCTCATGCACAGTGTCACTGTCTGAGGATCGGGCCCAGTGACATATGGACAGGGGAAGCCCCAGATTCATTGCGGGCATCGTATGTGAAATGCCCTGTACTTCTCTATTGTTCCTCTCTATCATGAAAACACCTCCAGATAGATATGGTGAAATATTAAAGAATTTTTAGTTTAACTTGTGAATAAGTTATGAGAGAAAGACACTTTTTGGTGGTTCTAAACTCCTTCGTACTCAACACATCAACTGTTTGGGAACTTTAGGTAAATGTAAAATATGATTCTTTCTTTGGTTCCCACTTATCCAATTGTGTGAATGGAAGGAAAGAGGAGCTCTCCTGTTTATTTTACATATTTTGCATAAAAATAATATGTAGTATGATTCTCCAAGTTATTGTAAAGGAAGTACTACTAATTCAGCCCACAATGAATGTTGTATTCATCTACATTTATACTCTGCAAACCTCCCTGAGGTACATGGAAGAGGGTACTTCCCATTGTATCAGTCATTAGGGGTTCTTCCTGTTCCATTCACATATGGAGCATGGTAAGAATAATTGATTGAATGCCTCTGTGTATGCAGTAATTATTCTAATTTTATCCTCACAATCCCTATGTGAGTGATATGTAGGAGCTTGTAGTATACTCTTTGAGTTGTCATTTAAAGCCGGTTCTTGAAACTTTGTTAATAGACTTTCTCGGGATAGTTTACGTCTATCTTCAAGAGTCTTCCAGTTCAGTTCCTTTGGCATTTCTGTGACACTCTAACATGGATCAAACAAACCTGTGACCATTTGTGCTGCCCTTCTCTGTATACATGCAATATCCCCTGTTAGTCCTGTTTTGTATGGGTCCCACACACCTGAGCAATATTGCAGAACTGGTTGCATGAGTGACTTGTAAGCAATCTCCTTTATAGACTGATTGCACTTCCTCAGTAGTCTACCAGTTAACCCAAACTTATCATCTGCTTTACCCACAATTGAGCCTATATGATTATTCCCTTTCACATCCCTGCAAAGTGTTACACTCAGGTATTTATATGAGTTGACAGAATCCAAAACTGATTCATTGATATTATAGTCATAGGGTACTATGTTTTTTTTTTTTTTTCATTTTGTGAAGTGCATAATTTTACATTTCTGAACATCTGAAGTAAACTGCCAATCTTTGCACCACTTTGAAATTAATCAAGATCTGAGTGAATATATATGCAGCTTCTTTCAAACAGTACTTCATCATATATAACTGCATCATCTGCAAAAAGTCTGAGGTTACTATTAGTATTGTCACTGGTATACAACATGAACAACGTGGGTCCTAACACACATCCCTGTGGCACACATAAAGTTATTTCTACATCTGATGATAACTCTGCATCCAAGATAAAGTGCTGTGTCCTCCCTACCAAAAAGTTCTCAATCTAGTCACAAATTTCACTTGATACCCCATCTGACTACACTTTTGACAATAAGTGTAGGTGTGGTACTGAGTCAAATGCTTTTTGGAAATCAAGAAATGCTGCAGCTATCTGACTGCCTTGATCCAAAGCTTTCGCTATGTCATGTGAGAAAACTGCGAGGTTGGTTTCACATGATTGATGTTTTCAGAATCCATACTGGTTGGCATTAAGGAAGTAATTCTGTTCATAGTACTCTATTATGTCTCAGCTCAGAATATGTTCTAACATTCTACAACACATCTGTGTCGAGGATATTGAACAATAGTTTTGTGGATCACTTCTGCTACCTTTGTTTGTGGACAGGAGTGACCTGTGCTTTTTTCCAAGAACTGTCCATGGTTTTTGTTCAAATGATCTATGATAATTTACAGTTAGAAGAGGGACTAACTCAGCTGAAAATTCTGTATAGAATCTGATAGGGATGGCATCAGGCCCAGGAGCTCAGTTCAGTTTTAATGATTTCAGCTGTTTCTCAACACCAGTGACACTACTACGGATTTCCGTCATCTTTTCAGTGGTATGAGAATTACACTGGGGCAATTCTCCTAGGTTTTCCTTCGCAGAGGAACATTTGAAAATGTTCCTTCAGCTTTTGCTTTGCTACCCCAGTTTCAGTTCCTGTCTCTTTCTCTGGGGACTGAACGCTAACTTTGGTGGCACTAACACCCTTTACATATGACCAGAATTTCTTTGGGTTTTGTGAAATATCATTTGACATTATTCTGCTACAGTAGTCATTGAAGTCATCCGGCATAGCTGTCTTGACTTCCAAACACGTTTCATTCACCATCTCTCTATCGATAGCCATACACTTTGTTTTACACCTGTTATGCAGTGAACTGTGTTTCTTTAGAAGTTTCTTTACAGTGACTGTATACCATGGAGGATCCCTTCCATTACTAACTGTTTTACTGGGTACATATCAATCAGTCAATTATTTTTTTTAACATGAGCCATAGTTCCTTTACATGCTCCTTCCTTGTGCTGAAAGTTTCAAGTTCCTCACTGTGGTATGAGACTATTGATTTTTTATCTAGTTTCCTGAACATATACACAGAAGCACCAATTAAACTGGTACAGGCATGCATATTCAACTACAGAGATATGTAAACGGGCAGAATACAGCACTGAGACAACACCTGTATAAGACAACAAGTGTCTGGCACAGTTGTTAGATCAGTTACTGCTGCTGCAATGGCAGGTTATCAAGATTTAAGTGAGTTTGAACGTGGTGTTATAGTTGGTGCACAAGCAATGGGTCACAGCATCTCCAAGGTAGTGGTGAAGTGGGGATTTTCTCATACAACCATTTCATGAGTGTACCGTGAATATCAGGAATCCAATAAAACATCAAATCTCTGACATTGCTGCAGCCACAAAAAGATCTGGAGCTGTTTATCACACTTTCTAAAACTTTACAGTACAATTTATAATATGGTTTTTAAGGGGATCATTTGATACTCTAAATGAGACAGGTAATTCCCTCTCAGTGCTGCAAGAAATTTGAATTCCTTCAATAACCCAAGGGTTACCAGCAGAAACCTCAATATTCTTCCTGGCAGTGCTTTTTGAAAAAGTCATTTCAAATAGAGAGATGAATTAATTTACAAAAATCATAAATTTATTATTTACAGTAGTTACCCTATATACTGGATCCCAATCTGCCTGTGACAAATGGTAATTGAAGGCAGAAAGAGTGTCAGTGTTTATACATCTAAAGGACTGATAGGTGTGGGAAATTTTGCTGCAAAAATTGATGTTGTTGACCATCATGATCATAAAATACATTTATGACTTGGCTTATACCTGTACTGTTGTCTTGTCTATGAAAATATTGTCTGTGAGACTTTGGCAGTTTTCTGTAACTCTAATGAGGTATATTAACCATAGCACCAATTTGTAAGGAGTTCACTAAATGCTGTAGATCAGTCTTACAGTTATTCTCGGTTAAAAAGTTAACCTATAAGTCCACTGTATATATTAAATTTCTAATTTTCAAAAAAAGTTAAGCCAAAAGAGATTCTAGGTTACCACTAAAATAAAAAACTTTCCTGCCAGAGGAACTGTAGCTGTTTTTGTCTTTTGTAGTAATTTCAGTGCCAATGACCTACCATATTGATCTGTACAAAATTTGTTTAGATATAAATGTGTATAAATAATTTTGTTATTAACATAAATTACAGCACCACCTTTCTATCTACTTGTTCTACAATAATGCATAGCTAAATTATACCCATTAAGCTGCAGACCCTCAATTTTAACTGTCGTATGGTGCTCAGTAGTTCATAGAACTTGTGCACAGTTAACAGGGCTCATATCATGTAGATTTACAGATAAAAATATTAATTTATTGTTCAATTATCTGATATTTTAGGGAAAAATAGTAAGATTGATAGAGCCACCTTCACTACTGTGATGTGGGTCCTTTTGTAGATTCACTTACAGCTGATATATCTATATTGTGAGCAATGTCACAGTTGGACACTTGCCCACTTCAGCATGTTGCTGTGGTCATGAGGATACCAGCCATAAATCACTGCTTCTATTTGGGACTCATTTTGCTCTAGTTTTTCACTTGTGCATACCGCAGCAGAAAAACTTTCAAGCTCTTGAGATTGATTGGATGAAACACCATAATTATGTCATTGATGTTTCCTGACTAGATGCTTCCATGCTTCTGCTGTATACCTTGGGCGCCCTGCTGTGTAATTTCTGTTGCTGAGAGCTCCTTGTTTTTTGTCTCTGTGGCTGGTGTTGTTTGGTTATTGCTGTGTTTACCTTTAGCATTGGTGAATGGTCTGTTTGCCCTTCTGTGTACAGTAGGGGCATGTAGTGGGAGCTTGTAGTACACTTTCTTGGTTTTGGAGCCTTTTCAGCAGCTTGAGGTAAGGTGTTTGATCTTTAAACAGCATATTCACTGCTAACCAAATGTACAATTTTTTGACTTAAGAGAGATTTTCCCTTCCATTTAAATGGATGTCATGCCTTGTGTAATGTTCTCTGGCCACATCATCTATTGTGAGGAAGTGCATTCTGGGGAAGGCCTGGCAGATTTTTCTACATAACTTATTTGCTTTCTTTATTTCTACATTTACATATGAAAAGCAAGTGTTGAGTTTTACACTTGCTAACATTTTTTTACACTTACCAGCACATTTACTTCATATTCAATGGATACACAAATAGTGAACCAGAACTAAAGAATCACACAGTCCAAGAGTAGTCTGGTTCTGAGGCAATAGTTGTCATCACACAGTAGCCAGCATAATATGCGGATCATACAGATCCCCAACAAGAACTGCCATTCCTGATGAAGTGCCCACTTATATCTGCCAGTTCAGCCACAGGATGCCATCAGGTGATGCAGCGATCACCTCGAGTCTATGGGTTCTTTCTGAGATTTGTCTTGTGGTGGCCACTCACTGCTTGCAGCACCATTGGTGGTGTGGGTGGCAAATATGCATTGACTTCAGACAGTTGAGATAATTCTAGCTCGCTGTCCAAGTTGGTTACATCAATAAGACAGGTCATATCTTTTAGGAAAGCCGATACCAATTACTTGATGTTTACAAAGACCACACAGTGTCTCATGTTACTTTATTGAGCTAAACACCAAAAAGCTGCTATTGAATAAGGAAAAAAATCTGTTAACATAAACTTTTACTTATCATAAAAGTTATCATCAGTGATAGATAATGTCAGGATTGAAAATGTGCACATACACCAAAGTGTACTCAAAAAATTCAGGGACATGTACACAGACAACATTTTACAGTGAGACAAACATAAAGAGAAGTTATTAAATAGACTGAACAGTTTGTGCTAAGCTTTCAGTATTCTCAGTAAAGTCCCTGACACAGAAACAATAAAATTAACCTACTTTGGGCTTGAACATGTGGTAATCCCATACTAGATCCCATTTTGGCACAGTTCTCACAAAAATATATTTGCTATCGGTGAAGTGAATAATGAAAATAATGTAACAAGTCTGTCTCTTTTCTACTCAATACCTCTTTAAGCCACTCAGTGACTTTCCACTATCATGTATCTATATGTGTGAAACAGTATGACAATTTCAAGAAAATTAGCATATCTTTACAAAACTAAAAATGAACACCATCATCATTAAATCCATAATTCCAGTGATGTTTTCATAGTTGATCAATGGCTGTATAAAGGACACAGCAGTACGAGACACGTCAGGATATTTCTGTACAAACAGTTACCTGCAGTTTTAAAGTCAGTTTAGAAAGGATTCAGGAAAAAAAAAAACAGTCACAGTAACATCAATACTAAAGGGTGATACAATAAGAGCACCAATTTTGATACACCAAAGTAAGAAGTTTATTTTTACAAAAACACAAACAAAATACATAAACATGTACATCTAACCTTTCCATTTCATGTATGAAAATTTGAGGCATATATAAGAATGGCAGGTGGCAGTATCTGGTTGAAACCACAACTCCTCAATGTCCATTCCATCCAAGTGAGGCCAGAAAAACTTCCTTATCATTGTATGGTAGTTGTATCCATTGACTGTCACAGCTTGTCCTGCCTCACCTTCAAAAACATGAGGGACAATGATGCCACCAACTAAAAGCTACACTGAACAGTCACTCGTTGAGTACGTATTTCCCTTTCTTGGATCATGCAAGGATTTTCTGTCCTCCATATATGGCAGTTCTGCTCGTTCACAAAGCCATTTAAGTGGAAGTGTACTTCATCACTGAAGATGATTTTGTTTGTGAAGCTGTCATCTTCTTGTCGTCCTCTCAGAATCCAGTCAACAAACTGTCATCTCTTCTGGTGATCTGTCACTTTCAGCTGCTGTGTCAACTGAATTTTGTAGAGGTGGTAATGGAGATTCTCCACTGTGATGAATTGATTTGATTTGGCTAACAGCCACACTGCCATGAACCACCACAATGTTCTGCTCACTTTAGCCAGAATGACGACACCAAGGATTTTTTAGATTTACTGTTCTACCCATCTCAAAGAACTTTTTCATAAGTCTGCAAACAGTTGATTCATTTGGTGCCTCATTATGCTCTAGAATCACACTAAGTCACCTAACAGTTGCTGCATAATTTTCACCATTCTGATAAAAAGTTTACATGATTAGCACGGGAACTGTCCACTGAGTCGGCACAGGAAAGTTGCAATTTAGTACCCAAGTGATTACAATTTAGAATCAAAACTCAAAGAATTAACCCAAGGGAGCCCCACATTTAATTTCATGGCCTGCTATTTGAACCCTGCTATACAACTAAGTTGAGTGTGACCAGCTTCCTCATATAAAATTCATAAATCTTCTACTTTTTTTTATAACCTTCCCAATTTAATGATTGGTGGGAGCTAAGGAGCAAGTATTCTGAACAGATAAGTGCTGTGAGTACCAGAATAATTATTGAATTTATTCAGTTCATCAGAGACGAATTAATTATATTGCTATCAAAAGTTTTCCCTAAGAAGAGAACAGTTAAAATTTACTCAGTAAACTTGGAAATAGCTTCTGTGATGGCTGGCACTCTCCCTATCTAAATGTACTGCACAAAATTCTACGTGTATCCTATCACAAATCTATCAGAATAAATTAGGTAAGGTGACAATCATGAGAGATGTGAACTGGTAATCAAATGTCACTATCTCTATCACTCTAGCGAGCTGGAGCAAGGCGCTAACCAGAAAAACACAAGGCTGATCAAAGTACTCCAGTGCTGCATATACTGTACCCAGTCTTGTTGTTGACTGCCTGCATTGCTCAAGGAGTTGCTATGCAGCTGAACCATGGGGCTGCAACTGCTAAGATGTGTGGTAAAAACCGTGTTCCTGTCTTGGCTACCAGACAGGTAAAACTACTGTCTATATCCATGGCGGATAAGACAGAGTAATACCACTGCCCACTAAAGCAGTCAGAACTCGAATCTCCTTTTCTCAGATTGAGCATAGTGTCAGTTTCTCCTACTCTGCAGCAGTGGCTGCCCAATCATCTTCCTGCAACAAAATTTCCCCCAATCCCCAGTCTTCCCTCCACACATTGAGTATGCAGGAATCATCCCCCCACATCACAAAATCTCAACCAATGGCTGGCTTTTGGGAGGCATTTTAAGTTGAGATATTCTTTAGGCTTCTCCATCACTAATGGAACATTAGAATGTTTCTGCAGAATCTCATTCCAAGAATCTTTTGTGATAATACGGCACCTTTGTTGCAAAAAACGGAGTCTGCATCACCAATACTTATGCTACCAGCTGTATATTCATTTGGAAAATTTAAATTATTATTAATTATTTTATTTACTGAAATGATTGAAATAGAAAGCGTATGGTTTTATTCATGTATATTGTGTAGAAAGATCACTTTAACACATCTCTAAAATACAGTTACATCAGCACTATTAAATCTATTAATTCATAATTGTCATCCATTATAGTCATTATTAAACCTATAACTTTGTGCTGTATTGGTACAAGTAAAGAACAATTTGTTTAAAAGTAACAGGAGTATCAAACACTACATTTGGCTTAAAAGATGCAATAGCGTTCGTCTGTCTGGGGAAATGCTCTTTACTGTAACAAACATACCATTAGCTAAATCAAACTAACGATGAAAAATGACAAAATAAAGTATAAGATTTTATCCCAATGTGTACGTTCAGTATTAATCATAAACATGTAAAGTTAATCAGAAACGATACATGTTAAATCTAAACATTTACAATAAACATTAAACAGTAATCATTAATGTTGACTGTTAATAATGTATATGTAAAATATTAATTATTAATTTTAAAAATTTATCATAATATTTCCCTAAATAAATGCTATCTAAATACAATCCAGAGACTGCTCAGAACAGTAACGAGAATTAAAAATAAAAAGGAAGAATTCAAACAAGCTTTCTGTACACTAAAGAAATGGAGTCTGGGTCAGCTTTCCATGTAGTGGAGAAATTGCAGCTTTGAGTCTTACGATGCGGGACGAGGGAGCACCTCCTTCCCCAATCTATACAAAGCATGCCGTCTGCTAGGGGTGGCGTGTCCACTGGCTTTCTCTTGGGCCACCCGTTGAGGCTGCTATAAACTGGCCTAACTCGAGAGTTCCCTCATTTCATCACATAGGGCACATTATGGCTCACTTACAGAAATCAAAGCTAACTGAAATATTTTCATTTGCTACAAAATTATCTATCTGCATAAAATGCAACATTTAAGCATCACTTGCCCCATTTGGTTACTCTGGGGTGAATATAACAAGAAATATTCACAATGATTAAGCAAAACCACATGTGAAGTGCATAGTTGTGTATTAAAAATGTAAGGCGGGTGAGTGATGTGAGTCTTGCACTCACTGTGGAGGGGTCACATCGGTTGTCACCCTGCAAGCACACATTTTGCACAAGTGAACTGCTCTATGTGAAAAATTCAACCTGAGTCAACAATCAGAATATTCCTGCAAATGAATCAAAACTATGTCAGTAACTGACAAACAAAAATTTACCAGCCATTTCAAAACTGCCACTGTTTTTGATCCACTATTTAGTATAAAATAATAAAGTTTAATAGTTCTTATACTGGCCTTTTTGCATATTTCCATTTTGTTTTTAATTTTAACTCATTTATTTTTTCATATGTTATCTGTAACTTGTTTTTTCTTATAACTCATTTACTAATGTGATAGTCTAGCGTAATTAGCATTTATGTGTATGACATATGGTACTGTAATTTTTATCTGACATGCCTGGAGGCTTCATGTAATAATAAAAAGACATGGCAACTTACTATTAATAATATGTGAGTTGTATTACTGAATAATTCAAAAAGATATGTATGTTTATAATAACTTTAATGTACACGTCTCTCATGTGGCCCATCACATATGTAAGTGAGAAACACACTACAAGAATAAGTGAAATATGGTTGTGTGTAGAAACTGGTGCAATAAGGTATTAGCATAAGATTTCATCAGTTTCCAGAAGACTTTACAGGACACTGGGCATTACACATTCATCTTCTTCCCCCCTTGCATTTAGGATATTGTTGAAAATTCATTCATTCATTCATCAGCATAATACATAAACCCCTTCAGGGTAATTGAATGATTCAATTTACAAATGGTGTCAATTTTCTGAGCATACTGGAGTTAATTCAAGGGTCATAGCAGCATGTTCTTAGTTTATGAATGAGTGGTGGTGTCTTTGACATGTGCAGGAATGAAGAGCAAAACTATGTTGAATATTATAAGTTATTTGGAGCAAGCTGTGTGTAATAGTAACTAACTGAATGAGGCATGGAATCCAATAAGACACTAACTTCACATTCGCAATGTGGAGTTTACTCTGGTCCAGCTGTCCTGATTTAGGCTTTCCTAAATCATTTCATCCAAATGCTGGGCTGATTCTTTCAACAAGGCCATGGCTGACCATCTATCCTATCCTTGTAAAAGCTCACTTATTCTTCTGTGTGCATGTATATTTTTGAGCTATTTATATTCAATGTATTACAGTGACAAATCCTATATCACTGCATGTAGAACCCTGGAGAGATGAATGAATGAATGAATAAATAAATAAATAAACTGACAGGCAGAAACAACCATTGCTTGCTAATTCTGTAATGTAGACAAAAAACAAAATATGATTAGTGCTAATCTACTCAAACTACATTATTATGGTCATTAGTTCTGCAGTGAAGCACCAAAGAAACTGGTACAGGCATGTGTATTCAAATACGGAGATATGTAAACAGGCAGAACAGGGCATCTTGGTCAGCAACGCCTATGTAAGACAACAAGTGTCTGCTGCATTTGATAGATCAGTTACTGCTGCTACATCGGTAGGTTATGAAAATTTAAGTGAGTTTGAATGTGGTGTTAATAGTTGACGCATGAGTGATGGGACACAGCATCTCCAAGGTAGTGATGAGGTGAGGATTTTCCTGTACACCCATTTCACAAGTGTAACAGTGAATATCAGGAATCCAGTAAAACATCAAATCTCCAACATTGCTCTGGCCAGAAAGAGGTCCTGCAAGAACGGGACCAATGACGACTGAGGAGAATCATTCAACATGACAGAAGTGCAAACCTTCTGCAAATTAGCTGCAGATTTCAGTGCTGGGCCATCAACAAGTTTCAGAGCGTGAACCATTCAATGAAACATCATCAATACAGGCTTTCAGAGCCAAAGGCACACACGTGTACTCTTGATGACTGCATAACACAAAGCACTACATCTCGCTTGGGGCTGTCAACACTGACATTGGACTGTTGATGAGTGGAAACATGTTGCCTGGTCATACGAGTCTCATTTCAAATTGAATCGAGCTCTTGGACGTGTACACATATGGAGACAGCCTCATGAATCCATGGACCCTGCATGTCAGCAGGGACTTTTCAAGCTGGTGGAGGTTCTGTAATGTTGTGGTAATGTGCAGTTGTAGTGATATTGGATCCCTGATACATCTAGATATGACTCTGACAGGTGACACATACGTAAGCATCCTGCCTGATCACCTGCATCCATTCATATCCATTGTGCATTCTGACAGACTTGGGCAGTTCCAGCAAGACAATGTGACACTCCACACATCCAGAATTGCTACAGAGTTGCTCCAGGAACACTCTTCTGAGTTTAAAGACTTCTGCTGGTCATCGAACTCCTCAGACACAAACATTATTGAGCATATCTGGGATGCCTTGGAACGTGCTGTTCAGAAGAGATCTCTACCCCCTTGTACACTTAAGGGTTTATGGAGAACCCTGCACGATTCATGGTGTCAGTTCCCTCCAGCACTACTTCAGACATTAGTCAAGTTCATGCCATGTCATGTTGCAGGACTTCTGTGTGCTTGCGGGGGCTGTACATAATATTAGATAGGTGTACCAGTTTCTCTGGCTTTTCTGTGTAAATTAATGAACATATGTTTGCTATGAGAGCAACAGCTATTTTGAAAAACTGCCATGGGTCCTTAACTTATACTATTCAGCTGCTGTTATTATATAGTACTTCAAATGAATTATTTAAGTAACTTTACACAGACTTTACCAATTGTCTATACAGGCCAACTGTCCAAATCAGGATCTGTCTAATACGAATGTTAGAGTTATGCAGGATTTACATTCTTGAGTCCAGTTATTCTGATGAATTGTAGGAGTGGCTAGTGAGGTATTCTTTTACTTTATTTTTAAATATTTTAAGATGTTCAGTTTCCTATCTGCAGTCCACTGGCAACATGTCATAGACTTTTGCATTGGGATATAAAATGCCATTTGTACCCTAGAGAAGAAGCCATATTGTATATTGGAATTATTTCAAATACTAGTATTGTTGTAGTGGATTTCTGAGTTCATCCAGATTCAGTCTTATTATTAACAACAACCTTAATGGTTTACATGAATTGGCATGTATGTGTAAGAATCCCTAGGTCCCTGAAGATGATTTGCATTATGTTTGGTTATCAGATATACTCATGATGACATTTATTTATTCTTTATCACTATTTAAGCATTAAAAGTGCAATGAATGTGTCTTTTGTTTACATACACATGTACATTAACGATTACACAAATAATATACATGGTGTAAACTGTACTTTATAACATTATTGTCTATCAAGATACAAAGCTGTATATCATACTGCACATGATATTTTCAGTATTTACATATATAAATTTAATCTATGTGAAACTATATTAGTACTTAAGATTTTAGGGCAGATTTTGATCTCTTCTACTCTATAAAATGCTTCTTCTCCAAGCCATCTCTGTGACTCTTCCATGTTAATCTCAAGTCAAGATGAATCCCAAAAGGTTTAGCTGAAGCACAGGCATTGCCATAATCTTCAATAAATAAGCTAAAGAGAGTATTTACAGTTTTCCTGACAAATGCGCAATGAATTAATTTGGAAACGCTTACTGGCTGCTCTGAGATCATCTACATCTACATTTATACTCCGCAAGCCACCCAATGGTGTGTGGTGGAGGGCACTTTACGTGCCATTGTCATTACCTCCCTTTTCTGTTCCAGTCACGTATGGTTCGCGGGAAGAACGACTGTCTGAAAGGCTCCTTGTGCGCTCGAATCTCTCTAATTTTACATTCATGATCTCCTCAGGACGTATAAGTAGGGTAAGGAAAATATATTCGATACCTCATCCAGAAACGCACCCTCTCGAAACCTGGCGAGCAAGCTACACCGCGATGCAGAGCACCTCTCTAGCATAGTCTGCCACTTGAGTTTGCTAAACATCTCCGTAACGCTATCACGGTTACCAAATAACCCAGTGATGAAACGCGCTGCTCTTCTTTGGATCTTCTCTATCTCCTCCGTCAACCCGATCTGGTACGGATCCCACACTGATGAGCATTACTCAAGTATAGGTCGAACGAGTGTTTTGTAAGCCACCTCCTTTGTTGATGGACTACATTTTCTAAGCACTCTCCCAATGAATCTCAACCTGGTACCCACCTTACCAACAATTAATGTTATATGATCATTCCACTTCAAATCGTTCCGCACGCATACTCCCAGATATTTTACAGAAGTAACTGCTACCAGTGTTTGTTCCGCTATCATGTAATCATACAATAAAGGATCCTTCTTTCTATGTATTCGCAATACATTACATTTGTCTATGTTAAGGGACAGTTGCCACTCCCTGCACCAAGTGCCTATCCGCCGCAGATCTTCCTGCATTTCGCTACAATTTTCTAACGCTGCAACTTCTCTGTATACTACAGCATCATCCGCAAAAAGCCGCATGGAACTTCCGACACTATCTACTAGGTCATTTATATATATTGTGAAAAGCAATGGTCCCATAACACTCCCCTGTGGCACGCCAGAGGTTACTTTAACGTCTGTAGACGTCTCTCCATTGATAACAACATGCTGTGTTCTGATTGCTAAAAACTCTTCAATCCAGCCACACAGCTGGTCTGATATTCCATAGGCTCTTACTTTGTTAATCAGGCGACAGTGTGTAACTGTATCGAACGCCTTCCGGAAGTCAAGGAAAATAGCATCTACCTGGGAGCCTGTATCTAATATTTTCTGGGTATCATGAACAAATAAAGCGAGATGGGTCTCACATGATTGCTGTTTCCGGAATCCATGTTGATTCCTACAGAGTAGATTCTGGGTTTCCAAAAACGACATGATACGTGAGTAAAAAACGTGTTCTAAAATTCTACAACAGATCGATGTCAGAGATATAGGTCTATAGTTTTGCGCTTCTTGAAGACTGGGACTACCTGTGCTCTTTTCCAATCATTTGGAACCTTCCGTTCCTCTAGAGACTTGCAGTACACGGAAATTAGAAGGGGGGCAAGTTCTTTCGCATACTCTGTGTAGAATCGAATTGGTATCCCGTCAGGTCCAGTGGACTTTCCTCTGTTGAGTGATTCCAGTTGCTTTTCTATTCCTTGGACACTTATTTCGATGTCAGAAATTTTTTCGTTTTTGCGAGGATTTAGAGAAGGAACTGCAGGGCGGTCATCCTCTGTGAAACAGCTTTGGAAAAAGGTGTTTAATATTTCAGCTTTATGTGTGTCATCCTCTATTACAATGCCATCATCATCCCGGAGTGTCTGGATATGCTGTTTCGCGCCACTTACTCATTTAACGTAAGACCAGAACTTCCTAGGATTTTCTGTCAAGTCGGTACATAGAATTTTACTTTCGAATTCACTGAACGCTTCATGCATAGCCCTCCTTATGCTAACTTTGACATCGTTTAGCTTCTGTTTGTCTGAGAGGTTTTGGCTGCGTTTACACTTGGAGTGAAGCTCTCTTTGCTTTCGCAGTAATGTGTAATGTCAGTTTGTCGAATGGAGTTTCATGTCTTTTGTACTTGGTTGGTCAGTGCAGGGTCAGTTGATGGTGGATGATCCCTGCTTTTCTGCTCCTAAGTCTTTCCCAGCTGTGACAAAAGCAGAATCATCTACGCAGAGTATAGATTTTCAGTTAGGGTGTGTTGGATAACAATGAGAGTGCTCCTGCTGTCACATGAAATCGCACCCCACACCATAACTCACGTGTAGGTCCAATGTGTCTAGCATGCAGACAGGTTGGTTCCAGACCCTCAACTGGCCTCCTCCTAATCAACACACAGCCATCACTGGCACCAAGGCACAACAAGCTTGAATTAGAAAATATGACAGACCACCACCCTGACCTCCAGTGGTCTCTCACTTGACATCATTGAAGTCGGAAACAGCGGAGGTCTGGGATCAGTGGAATGCGTCCTGAGGAGATCATGAATGTAAAATTAGAGAGATTCGAGCGCACAAGGAGCCTTTCAGACAGTCGTTCTTCCCGCGAACCATACGCGACTGGAACAGAAAAGGGAGGTAATGACAATGGCACGTAAAGTGCCCTCCACCACACACCATTGGGTGGCTTGCGGAGTATAAATGTAGATGTAGATGATCTCAGAGCAGCCAGTAAGCGTTTCCAAATTAATTCATTGCGCATTTGTCAGGAAAACTGTAAATACTCTCTTTAGCTTATTTATTGAAGATTATGGCAATGCCTGTGCTTCAGCTAAACCTTTTGGGATTCATCTTGACTTGAGATTAACATGGAAGAGTCACAGAGATGGCTTGGAGAAGAAGCATTTTATAGAGTAGAAGAGATCAAAATCTGCCCTAAAATCTTAAGTACTAATATAGTTTCACATAGATTAAATTTATATATGTAAATACTGAAAATATCATGTGCAGTATGATATACAGCTTTGTATCTTGATAGACAATAATGTTATAAAGTACAGTTTACACCATGTATATTATTTGTGTAATCGTTAATGTACATGTGTATGTAAACAAAAGACACATTCATTGCACTTTTAATGCTTAAATAGTGATAAAGAATAAATAAATGTCATCATGAGTATATCTGATAACCAAACATAATGCAAATCATCTTCAGGGACCTAGGGATTCTTACACATACATGCCAATTCATGTAAACCATTAAGGTTGTTGTTAATAATAAGACTGAATCTGGATGAACTCAGAAATCCACTACAACAATACTAGTATTTGAAATAATTCCAATATACAATATGGCTTCTTCTCTAGGGTACAAATGGCATTTTATATCCCAATGCAAAAGTCTATGACATGTTGCCAGTGGACTGCAGATAGGAAACTGAACATCTTAAAATATTTAAAAATAAAGTAAAAGAATACCTCACTAGCCACTCCTACAATTCATCAGAATAACTGGACTCAAGAATGTAAATCCTGCATAACTCTAACATTCGTATTAGACAGATCCTGATTTGGACAGTTGGCCTGTATAGACAATTGGTAAAGTCTGTGTAAAGTTACTTAAATAATTCATTTGAAGTACTATATAATAACAGCAGCTGAATAGTATAAGTTAAGGACCCATGGCAGTTTTTCAAAATAGCTGTTGCTCTCATAGCAAACATATGTTCATTAATTTACACAGAAAAGCCAGAGAAACTGGTACACCTATCTAATATTATGTACAGCCCCCGCAAGCACACAGAAGTCCTGCAACATGACATGGCATGAACTTGACTAATGTCTGAAGTAGTGCTGGAGGGAACTGACACCATGAATCGTGCAGGGTTCTCCATAAACCCTTAAGTGTACAAGGGGGTAGAGATCTCTTCTGAACAGCACGTTCCAAGGCATCCCAGATATGCTCAATAATGTTTGTGTCTGAGGAGTTCGATGACCAGCAGAAGTCTTTAAACTCAGAAGAGTGTTCCTGGAGCAACTCTGTAGCAATTCTGGATGTGTGGAGTGTCACATTGTCTTGCTGGAACTGCCCAAGTCTGTCAGAATGCACAATGGATATGAATGGATGCAGGTGATCAGGCAGGATGCTTACGTATGTGTCACCTGTCAGAGTCATATCTAGATGTATCAGGGATCCAATATCACTACAACTGCACATTACCACAACATTACAGAACCTCCACCAGCTTGAAAAGTCCCTGCTGACATGCAGGGTCCATGGATTCATGAGGCTGTCTCCATATGTGTACACGTCCAAGAGCTCGATTCAATTTGAAATGAGACTCGTATGACCAGGCAACATGTTTCCACTCATCAACAGTCCAATGTCAGTGTTGACAGCCCCAAGCGAGATGTAGTGCTTTGTGTTATGCAGTCATCAAGAGTACACGTGTGTGCCTTTGGCTCTGAAAGCCTGTATTGATGATGTTTCATTGAATGGTTCACGCTCTGAAACTTGTTGATGGCCCAGCACTGAAATCTGCAGCTAATTTGCAGAAGGTTTGCACTTCTGTCATGTTGAATGATTCTCCTCAGTCGTCATTGGTCCCGTTCTTGCAGGACCTCTTTCTGGCCAGAGCAATGTTGGAGATTTGATGTTTTACTGGATTCCTGATATTCACTGTTACACTTGTGAAATGGGTGTACAGGAAAATCCTCACCTCATCACTACCTTGGAGATGCTGTGTCCCATCACTCATGCGTCAACTATTAACACCACATTCAAACTCACTTAAATTTTCATAACCTACCGATGTAGCAGCAGTAACTGATCTATCAAATGCAGCAGACACTTGTTGTCTTACATAGGCGTTGCTGACCAAGATGCCCTGTTCTGCCTGTTTACATATCTCCGTATTTGAATACACATGCCTGTACCAGTTTCTTTGGTGCTTCACTGCAGAACTAATGACCATAATAATGTAGTTTGAGTAGATTAGCACTAATCATATTTTGTTTTTTGTCTACATTACAGAATTAGCAAGCAATGGTTGTTTCTGCCTGTCAGTTTATTTATTTATTTATTCATTCATTCATTCATCTCTCCAGGGTTCTACATGCAGTGATATAGGATTTGTCACTGTAATACATTGAATATAAATAGCTCAAAAATATACATGCACACAGAAGAATAAGTGAGCTTTTACAAGGATAGGATAGATGGTCAGCCATGGCCTTGTTGAAAGAATCAGCCCAGCATTTGGATGAAATGATTTAGGAAAGCCTAAATCAGGACAGCTGGACCAGAGTAAACTCCACATTGCGAATGTGAAGTTAGTGTCTTATTGGATTCCATGCCTCATTCAGTTAGTTACTATTACACACAGCTTGCTCCAAATAACTTATAATATTCAACATAGTTTTGCTCTTCATTCCTGCACATGTCAAAGACACCACCACTCATTCATAAACTAAGAACATGCTGCTATGACCCTTGAATTAACTCCAGTATGCTCAGAAAATTGACACCATTTGTAAATTGAATCATTCAATTACCCTGAAGGGGTTTATGTATTATGCTGATGAATGAATGAATGAATTTTCAACAATATCCTAAATGCAAGGGGGGAAGAAGATGAATGTGTAATGCCCAGTGTCCTGTAAAGTCTTCTGGAAACTGATGAAATCTTATGCTAATACCTTATTGCACCAGTTTCTACACACAACCATATTTCACTTATTCTTGTAGTGTGTTTCTCACTTACATATGTGATGGGCCACATGAGAGACGTGTACATTAAAGTTATTATAAACATACATATCTTTTTGAATTATTCAGTAATACAACTCACATATTATTAATAGTAAGTTGCCATGTCTTTTTATTATTACATGAAGCCTCCAGGCATGTCAGATAAAAATTACAGTACCATATGTCATACACATAAATGCTAATTACGCTAGACTATCACATTAGTAAATGAGTTATAAGAAAAAACAAGTTACAGATAACATATGAAAAAATAAATGAGTTAAAATTAAAAACAAAATGGAAATATGCAAAAAGGCCAGTATAAGAACTATTAAACTTTATTATTTTATACTAAATAGTGGATCAAAAACAGTGGCAGTTTTGAAATGGCTGGTAAATTTTTGTTTGTCAGTTACTGACATAGTTTTGATTCATTTGCAGGAATATTCTGATTGTTGACTCAGGTTGAATTTTTCACATAGAGCAGTTCACTTGTGCAAAATGTGTGCTTGCAGGGTGACAACCGATGTGACCCCTCCACAGTGAGTGCAAGACTCACATCACTCACCCGCCTTACATTTTTAATACACAACTATGCACTTCACATGTGGTTTTGCTTAATCATTGTGAATATTTCTTGTTATATTCACCCCAGAGTAACCAAATGGGGCAAGTGATGCTTAAATGTTGCATTTTATGCAGATAGATAATTTTGTAGCAAATGAAAATATTTCAGTTAGCTTTGATTTCTGTAAGTGAGCCATAATGTGCCCTATGTGATGAAATGAGGGAACTCTCGAGTTAGGCCAGTTTATAGCAGCCTCAACGGGTGGCCCAAGAGAAAGCCAGTGGACACGCCACCCCTAGCAGACGGCATGCTTTGTATAGATTGGGGAAGGAGGTGCTCCCTCGTCCCGCATCGTAAGACTCAAAGCTGCAATTTCTCCACTACATGGAAAGCTGACCCAGACTCCATTTCTTTAGTGTACAGAAAGCTTGTTTGAATTCTTCCTTTTTATTTTTAATTCTCGTTACTGTTCTGAGCAGTCTCTGGATTGTATTTAGATAGCATTTATTTAGGGAAATATTATGATAAATTTTTAAAATTAATAATTAATATTTTACATATACATTATTAACAGTCAACATTAATGATTACTGTTTAATGTTTATTGTAAATGTTTAGATTTAACATGTATCGTTTCTGATTAACTTTACATGTTTATGATTAATACTGAACGTACACATTGGGATAAAATCTTATACTTTATTTTGTCATTTTTCATCGTTAGTTTGATTTAGCTAATGGTATGTTTGTTACAGTAAAGAGCATTTCCCCAGACAGACGAACGCTATTGCATCTTTTAAGCCAAATGTAGTGTTTGATACTCCTGTTACTTTTAAACAAATTGTTCTTTACTTGTACCAATACAGCACAAAGTTATAGGTTTAATAATGACTATAATGGATGACAATTATGAATTAATAGATTTAATAGTGCTGATGTAACTGTATTTTAGAGATGTGTTAAAGTGATCTTTCTACACAATATACATGAATAAAACCATACGCTTTCTATTTCAATCATTTCAGTAAATAAAATAATTAATAATAATTTAAATTTTCCAAATGAATATACAGCTGGTAGCATAAGTATTGGTGATGCAGACTCCGTTTTTTGCAACAAAGGTGCCGTATTATCACAAAAGATTCTTGGAATGAGATTCTGCAGAAACATTCTAATGTTCCATTAGTGATGGAGAAGCCTAAAGAATATCTCAACTTAAAATGCCTCCCAAAAGCCAGCCATTGGTTGAGATTTTATGATGTGGGGGGATGATTCCTGCATACTCAATGTGTGGAGGGAAGACTGGGGATTGGGGGAAATTTTGTTGCAGGAAGATGATTGGGCAGCCACTGCTGCAGAGTAGGAGAAACTGACACTATGCTCAATCTGAGAAAAGGAGATTCGAGTTCTGACTGCTTTAGTGGGCAGTGGTATTACTCTGTCTTATCCGCCATGGATATAGACAGTAGTTTTACCTGTCTGGTAGCCAAGACAGGAACACGGTTTTTACCACACATCTTAGCAGTTGCAGCCCCATGGTTCAGCTGCATAGCAACTCCTTGAGCAATGCAGGCAGTCAACAACAAGACTGGGTACAGTATATGCAGCACTGGAGTACTTTGATCAGCCTTGTGTTTTTCTGGTTAGCGCCTTGCTCCAGCTCGCTAGAGTGATAGAGATAGTGACATTTGATTACCAGTTCACATCTCTCATGATTGTCACCTTACCTAATTTATTCTGATAGATTTGTGATAGGATACACGTAGAATTTTGTGCAGTACATTTAGATAGGGAGAGCGCCAGCCATCACAGAAGCTATTTCCAAGTTTACTGAGTAAATTTTAACTGTTCTCTTCTTAGGGAAAACTTTTGATAGCAATATAATTAATTCGTCTCTGATGAACTGAATAAATTCAATAATTATTCTGGTACTCACAGCACTTATCTGTTCAGAATACTTGCTCCTTAGCTCCCACCAATCATTAAATTGGGAAGGTTATAAAAAAAAGTAGAAGATTTATGAATTTTATATGAGGAAGCTGGTCACACTCAACTTAGTTGTATAGCAGGGTTCAAATAGCAGGCCATGAAATTAAATGTGGGGCTCCCTTGGGTTAATTCTTTGAGTTTTGATTCTAAATTGTAATCACTTGGGTACTAAATTGCAACTTTCCTGTGCCGACTCAGTGGACAGTTCCCGTGCTAATCATGTAAACTTTTTATCAGAATGGTGAAAATTATGCAGCAACTGTTAGGTGACTTAGTGTGATTCTAGAGCATAATGAGGCACCAAATGAATCAACTGTTTGCAGACTTATGAAAAAGTTCTTTGAGATGGGTAGAACAGTAAATCTAAAAAATCCTTGGTGTCGTCATTCTGGCTAAAGTGAGCAGAACATTGTGGTGGTTCATGGCAGTGTGGCTGTTAGCCAAATCAAATCAATTCATCACAGTGGAGAATCTCCATTACCACCTCTACAAAATTCAGTTGACACAGCAGCTGAAAGTGACAGATCACCAGAAGAGATGACAGTTTGTTGACTGGATTCTGAGAGGACGACAAGAAGATGACAGCTTCACAAACAAAATCATCTTCAGTGATGAAGTACACTTCCACTTAAATGGCTTTGTGAACGAGCAGAACTGCCATATATGGAGGACAGAAAATCCTTGCATGATCCAAGAAAGGGAAATACGTACTCAACGAGTGACTGTTCAGTGTAGCTTTTAGTTGGTGGCATCATTGTCCCTCATGTTTTTGAAGGTGAGGCAGGACAAGCTGTGACAGTCAATGGATACAACTACCATACAATGATAAGGAAGTTTTTCTGGCCTCACTTGGATGGAATGGACATTGAGGAGTTGTGGTTTCAACCAGATACTGCCACCTGCCATTCTTATATATGCCTCAAATTTTCATACATGAAATGGAAAGGTTAGATGTACATGTTTATGTATTTTGTTTGTGTTTTTGTAAAAATAAACTTCTTACTTTGGTGTATCAAAATTGGTGCTCTTATTGTATCACCCTTTAGTATTGATGTTACTGTGACTGTTTTTTTTTTTTTCCTGAATCCTTTCTAAACTGACTTTAAAACTGCAGGTAACTGTTTGCACAGAAATATCCTGACGTGTCTCGTACTGCTGTGTCCTTTATACAGCCATTGATCAACTATGAAAACATCACTGGAATTATGGATTTAATGATGATGGTGTTCATTTTTAGTTTTGTAAAGATATGCTAATTTTCTTGAAATTGTCATACTGTTTCACACATATAGATACATGATAGTGGAAAGTCACTGAGTGGCTTAAAGAGGTATTGAGTAGAAAAGAGACAGACTTGTTACATTATTTTCATTATTCACTTCACCGATAGCAAATATATTTTTGTGAGAACTGTGCCAAAATGGGATCTAGTATGGGATTACCACATGTTCAAGCCCAAAGTAGGTTAATTTTATTGTTTCTGTGTCAGGGACTTTACTGAGAATACTGAAAGCTTAGCACAAACTGTTCAGTCTATTTAATAACTTCTCTTTATGTTTGTCTCACTGTAAAATGTTGTCTGTGTACATGTCCCTGAATTTTTTGAGTACACTTTGGTGTATGTGCACATTTTCAATCCTGACATTATCTATCACTGATGATAACTTTTATGATAAGTAAAAGTTTATGTTAACAGATTTTTTTCCTTATTCAATAGCAGCTTTTTGGTGTTTAGCTCAATAAAGTAACATGAGACACTGTGTGGTCTTTGTAAACATCAAGTAATTGGTATCGGCTTTCCTAAAAGATATGACCTGTCTTATTGATGTAACCAACTTGGACAGCGAGCTAGAATTATCTCAACTGTCTGAAGTCAATGCATATTTGCCACCCACACCACCAATGGTGCTGCAAGCAGTGAGTGGCCACCACAAGACAAATCTCAGAAAGAACCCATAGACTCGAGGTGATCGCTGCATCACCTGATGGCATCCTGTGGCTGAACTGGCAGATATAAGTGGGCACTTCATCAGGAATGGCAGTTCTTGTTGGGGATCTGTATGATCCGCATATTATGCTGGCTACTGTGTGATGACAACTATTGCCTCAGAACCAGACTACTCTTGGACTGTGTGATTCTTTAGTTCTGGTTCACTATTTGTGTATCCATTGAATATGAAGTAAATGTGCTGGTAAGTGTAAAAAAATGTTAGCAAGTGTAAAACTCAACACTTGCTTTTCATATGTAAATGTAGAAATAAAGAAAGCAAATAAGTTATGTAGAAAAATCTGCCAGGCCTTCCCCAGAATGCACTTCCTCACAATAGATGATGTGGCCAGAGAACATTACACAAGGCATGACATCCATTTAAATGGAAGGGAAAATCTCTCTTAAGTCAAAAAATTGTACATTTGGTTAGCAGTGAATATGCTGTTTAAAGATCAAACACCTTACCTCAAGCTGCTGAAAAGGCTCCAAAACCAAGAAAGTGTACTACAAGCTCCCACTACATGCCCCTACTGTACACAGAAGGGCAAACAGACCATTCACCAATGCTAAAGGTAAACACAGCAATAACCAAACAACACCAGCCACAGAGACAAAAAACAAGGAGCTCTCAGCAACAGAAATTACACAGCAGGGCGCCCAAGGTATACAGCAGAAGCATGGAAGCATCTAGTCAGGAAACATCAATGACATAATTATGGTGTTTCATCCAATCAATCTCAAGAGCTTGAAAGTTTTTCTGCTGCGGTATGCACAAGTGAAAAACTAGAGCAAAATGAGTCCCAAATAGAAGCAGTGATTTATGGCTGGTATCCTCATGACCACAGCAACATGCTGAAGTGGGCAAGTGTCCAACTGTGACATTGCTCACAATATAGATATATCAGCTGTAAGTGAATCTACAAAAGGACCCACATCACAGTAGTGAAGGTGGCTCTATCAATCTTACTATTTTTCCCTAAAATATCAGATAATTGAACAATAAATTAATATTTTTATCTGTAAATCTACATGATATGAGCCCTGTTAACTGTGCACAAGTTCTATGAACTACTGAGCACCATACGACAGTTAAAATTGAGGGTCTGCAGCTTAATGGGTATAATTTAGCTATGCATTATTGTAGAACAAGTAGATAGAAAGGTGGTGCTGTAATTTATGTTAATAACAAAATTATTTATACACATTTATATCTAAACAAATTTTGTACAGATCAATATGGTAGGTCATTGGCACTGAAATTACTACAAAAGACAAAAACAGCTACAGTTCCTCTGGCAGGAAAGTTTTTTATTTTAGTGGTAACCTAGAATCTCTTTTGGCTTAACTTTTTTTGAAAATTAGAAATTTAATATATACAGTGGACTTATAGGTTAACTTTTTAACCGAGAATAACTGTAAGACTGATCTACAGCATTTAGTGAACTCCTTACAAATTGGTGCTATGGTTAATATACCTCATTAGAGTTACAGAAAACTGCCAAAGTCTCACAGACAATATTTTCATAGACAAGACAACAGTACAGGTATAAGCCAAGTCATAAATGTATTTTATGATCATGATGGTCAACAACATCAATTTTTGCAGCAAAATTTCCCACACCTATCAGTCCTTTAGATGTATAAACACTGACACTCTTTCTGCCTTCAATTACCATTTGTCACAGGCAGATTGGGATCCAGTATATAGGGTAACTACTGTAAATAATAAATTTATGATTTTTGTAAATTAATTCATCTCTCTATTTGAAATGACTTTTTCAAAAAGCACTGCCAGGAAGAATATTGAGGTTTCTGCTGGTAACCCTTGGGTTATTGAAGGAATTCAAATTTCTTGCAGCACTGAGAGGGAATTACCTGTCTCATTTAGAGTATCAAATGATCCCCTTAAAAACCATATTATAAATTGTACTGTAAAGTTTTAGAAAGTGTGATAAACAGCTCCAGATCTTTTTGTGGCTGCAGCAATGTCAGAGATTTGATGTTTTATTGGATTCCTGATATTCACGGTACACTCATGAAATGGTTGTATGAGAAAATCCCCACTTCACCACTACCTTGGAGATGCTGTGACCCATTGCTTGTGCACCAACTATAACACCACGTTCAAACTCACTTAAATCTTGATAACCTGCCATTGCAGCAGCAGTAACTGATCTAACAACTGTGCCAGACACTTGTTGTCTTATACAGGTGTTGTCTCAGTGCTGTATTCTGCCCGTTTACATATCTCTGTAGTTGAATATGCATGCCTGTACCAGTTTAATTGGTGCTTCTGTGTATATGTTCAGGAAACTAGATAAAAAATCAATAGTCTCATACCACAGTGAGGAACTTGAAACTTTCAGCACAAGGAAGGAGCATGTAAAGGAACTATGGCTCATGTTAAAAAAAATAATTGACTGATTGATATGTACCCAGTAAAACAGTTAGTAATGGAAGGGATCCTCCATGGTATACAGTCACTGTAAAGAAACTTCTAAAGAAACACAGTTCACTGCATAACAGGTGTAAAACAAAGTGTATGGCTATCGATAGAGAGATGGTGAATGAAACGTGTTTGGAAGTCAAGACAGCTATGCCGGATGACTTCAATGACTACTGTAGCAGAATAATGTCAAATGATATTTCACAAAACCCAAAGAAATTCTGGTCATATGTAAAGGGTGTTAGTGCCACCAAAGTTAGCGTTCAGTCCCCAGAGAAAGAGACAGGAACTGAAACTGGGGTAGCAAAGCAAAAGCTGAAGGAACATTTTCAAATGTTCCTCTGCGAAGGAAAACCTAGGAGAATTGCCCCAGTGTAATTCTCATACCACTGAAAAGATGACGGAAATCCGTAGTAGTGTCACTGGTGTTGAGAAACAGCTGAAATCATTAAAACTGAACTGAGCTCCTGGGCCTGATGCCATCCCTATCAGATTCTATACAGAATTTTCAGCTGAGTTAGTCCCTCTTCTAACTGTAAATTATCATAGATCATTTGAACAAAAACCATGGACAGTTCTTGGAAAAAAGCACAGGTCACTCCTGTCCACAAACAAAGGTAGCAGAAGTGATCCACAAAACTATTGTTCAATATCCTCGACACAGATGTGTTGTAGAATGTTAGAACATATTCTGAGCTGAGACATAATAGAGTACTATGAACAGAATTACTTCCTTAATGCCAACCAGTATGGATTCTGAAAACATCAATCATGTGAAACCAACCTCGCAGTTTTCTCACATGACATAGCGAAAGCTTTGGATCAAGGCAGTCAGATAGCTGCAGCATTTCTTGATTTCCAAAAAGCATTTGACTCAGTACCACACCTACACTTATTGTCAAAAGTGTAGTCAGATGGGGTATCAAGTGAAATTTGTGACTAGATTGAGAACTTTTTGGTAGGGAGGACACAGCACTTTATCTTGGATGCAGAGTTATCATCAGATGTAGAAATAACTTTATGTGTGCCACAGGGATGTGTGTTAGGACCCACGTTGTTCATGTTGTATACCAGTGACAATACTAATAGTAACCTCAGACTTTTTGCAGATGATGCAGTTATATATGATGAAGTACTGTTTGAAAGAAGCTGCATATATATTCACTCAGATCTTGATTAATTTCAAAGTGGTGCAAAGATTGGCAGTTTACTTCAGATGTTCAGAAATGTAAAATTATGCACTTCACAAAATGAAAAAAAAAAAAAAAAAAACATAGTACCCTATGACTATAATATCAATGAATCAGTTTTGGATTCTGTCAACTCATATAAATACCTGAGTGTAACACTTTGCAGGGATGTGAAAGGGAATAATCATATAGGCTCAATTGTGGGTAAAGCAGATGATAAGTTTGGGTTAACTGGTAGACTACTGAGGAAGTGCAATCAGTCTATAAAGGAGATTGCTTACAAGTCACTCATGCAACCAGTTCTGCAATATTGCTCAGGTGTGTGGGACCCATACAAAACAGGACTAACAGGGGATATTGCATGTATACAGAGAAGGGCAGCACAAATGGTCACAGGTTTGTTTGATCCATGTTAGAGTGTCACAGAAATGCCAAAGGAACTGAACTGGAAGACTCTTGAAGATAGACGTAAACTATCCCGAGAAAGTCTATTAACAAAGTTTCAAGAACCGGCTTTAAATGACAACTCAAAGAGTATACTACAAGCTCCTACATATCACTCACATAGGGATTGTGAGGATAAAATTAGAATAATTACTGCATACACAGAGGCATTCAATCAATTATTCTTACCATGCTCCATATGTGAATGGAACAGGAAGAACCCCTAATGACTGATACAATGGGAAGTACCCTCTTCCATGTACCTCAGGGAGGTTTGCAGAGTATAAATGTAGATGAATACAACATTCATTGTGGGCTGAATTAGTAGTACTTCCTTTACAATAACTTGGAGAATCATACTACATATTATTTTTATGCAAAATATGTAAAATAAACAGGAGAGCTCCTCTTTCCTTCCATTCACACAATTGGATAAGTGGGAACCAAAGAAAGAATCATATTTTACATTTACCTAAAGTTCCCAAACAGTTGATGTGTTGAGTACGAAGGAGTTTAGAACCACCAAAAAGTGTCTTTCTCTCATAACTTATTCACAAGTTAAACTAAAAATTCTTTAATATTTCACCATATCTATCTGGAGGTGTTTTCATGATAGAGAGGAACAATAGAGAAGTACAGGGCATTTCACATACGATGCCCGCAATGAATCTGGGGCTTCCCCTGTCCATATGTCACTGGGCCCGATCCTCAGACAGTGACACTGTGCATGAGCCACCTATACTATGAGACTGAGTGTACAGGTGTTTTCTTTTGAGTTGTTTGTCAAGTTTCCATTCACTGTGGTACACACAGAGGATCAAAGAGTGTTTCTTGTGTTGAACTATGCAAAACAGCATCTAATGTGGAATGTTGGCTTGCATTCATAGCAAAATTTCCCAGTGTGCACATTCCTAATGATTCAACGGTACATAGATTACTGAAGAAATTTGAAGAGACTGATCCACGTTACACAAATGAAGGTCTACAGAATCCAGTGTTTTAACTGAAAATAAATTAGATGATGTAGGAGAGGCCTTGGAAAAAACCCAAGAAAATCATTGTGCCATTTAGCACTTTGAACTGGCACGTCAGCAGCATCTGCTCATTGAGCTGTGCATTAACTCACTCTGAAGCCATACAAAATTACAGTATTGCATCAATCAACTAACTCAGATATTGCTGATCACTTTCATTATTGCAACTGCCTGCAACACTCTGTGCATGATTGGGACATTGGTCCTGAAATGCTCTTTCTTTCTGATGAAGCATGGCTGCATTTGTCAGGCTATGTAAATTTGTAGACAGTCAGTGTTGGAGGTCCAAAGGTCCTCATCAGTTACATCAACAGCCTATTTCAACTCTACAGATAGAATAATATTGAATCTAATGATCTCTCTCCTAATTGCTGATGGATAAATAATTGATGAATGACAAATGGAGAAGATAAAACCTTTTGTTTCCACCAAATAATTATTCATTCAGTAGCTACTGAGCCCCCAGGTGCATCATCATGAGTAATAAATTGTAAAGCCAGAAAAACACTGTTTACAGAGCTTCCACTACATGTGGTTGGATTTTTGCAGTGTTGGCTACATTGCAGACCAGAGACCAACCAACAGTTCTGTCACATTAACCCTAAAGAAAGTAAATACTTTTAGATTAAAGGATACTACTTACCGGAAAGAGGGGGCACTGAACTGCCAATGAGCCCATACAAAGGAAAGAAAACTTGCTAGTTTTTGGAGTTATTCTTTAACAAGTCTCCCCCCACCCCATGCACACACATACATATGAGTGGATGATGTATGTAAGGATATCTTCCATCTGTGTAGTTTCTTTTTATGTTGCTATGACAAAAATCTCAATTTCAATGACTGCTTCATAACCTGGGCCATGTGGATCCCTCTCTCCACCACCAACTTCTTTGGACTATGTCAATTGTCAGGCCCAGCCTGGCTTTGTCAACCCACCTCTTCAGCTGTGAAAACATGTCCCTGGCTCAGCCATGCCTGCTCCTAATGTCACAGTAGGATGTGTGCATGTGGTCACATCTCTTTACAAAGTTTCTCATAACCATTTCCAGGATGTACTTTCTATAAATCCATGATGTGATAACAGGAGTGTGGTAAGCAATTGGTGCAAGACGACTTATTGGACTAATCTTTTTCCCTGAAACTATAAACTCCTATAAGTATGTGGAGAATATCCTGCATCCTTTTTTATAGAACTAACACCTAATGAAAAGACCTATGGTTATTCTATGCAGGATAATGCAAGACAACACACCACCAATACTTCTACAATGGTAATATCATTTCACAAATTTCGGCGACCAAAATTCAACGAGCATTTGGTTGTGTGTTCAAATGTTCTCAGGCAGCTCTTGTTATAAAGGGACATCATTTGGAGCACCTACTGTAAATAAGAGTATATATTAACTAAATATATTAAAATTAAAGTGTCAGAAGGCATGCTCATACAGCCTAACGATTAGGATTACAGGTTGTGAAATGCAGGAAATCTGGAATTGAGTACTGTATTTTATGGACTATAAAATGCTACAGACTATAAGACACACCTTAATTTTTAAGCAGTTATTTATTAAAAAAAATAACATTTTACCATTTTTATTATTAGACTGCAAAGCCAGACTTTAAAAAATTATTTTATGAAGTAGAACTGATCTGTAAAATCCCTGAATATCATCATTTGAACATTCTGCTCCTTCTCCTTCTTCCTCATTGTCAACATTGCTGTCCTCTTGATATATAAGACTGTCTTTACTGCCATCAAGTGTGTCACATACGCCGCACTTTTTGAAAGATTTAATGATAACATCTTCTCTCACCTTATGGCATGACTGTTTTATCCACTGACACTCTTGTTTGATTGCAGACAGCAATGACATTGTAGACTGCAGTAACACATCATAGGCTAGTGTACTAAAACAAATTTGCAATGCCAATATTATCAACTGCAACTGATATGGACGCACAAAAAGTAGCATATACAAGCTACTTTGGACCCATTACGGGGTATGGTTTTCGTTTGTTTTTTTTTTTTTTTTTTTTTTTTTGGGGGGGGGGGGGGGGTAACACATCAAACATTGTGCGGATACTACAAACACGGAAAAAAATCGTTCAACATATTTGCACTGTAAAACACACAGAACCAACTTGTCCATTATTTAGAAAACAAGATATTAACGCTGCCATCCCTATATGAGATGATTATCTTTCTGTACACCAGACATGAATTATTTGATGGAAAGCATTCACATGATACAAGAAACAAAATTTCATGCTCTCCACCTACTGCTGCAAACTGTATGCCCAGGGGTCTCAATACATGGGAATGAAAATTTATAATAAATTAAAAGGGAGCAAGTTCATGCACATGAATTTACATCCTCTTAAGAGAAAGCTACACTGAAAAGCCCAAGAAACTGGTACACCTGCCTAATATCGTGTAGGGCCACAACATGACATAGCAGGCCCTCAACTAATGTCTGAAGTAGTGCTGGAGGGAACTGACACCATGAATCCTGTGGAACTGTCCATAAATCCCTAAGAGATCTCTTTTGAACAGCACATTGTAAGGCATCCCAGATATGCTCAATGTTTGTGTCTGGGGAGTTTAGTGGCCAGTGGAAGTCTTTAAACTCAGAAGAGTGTTCCTGGAGCCGCTCTGTAGCATTTATGGACGTGTGGGGTGACACATTGACCTGCTGGCACCGCCCGTCGGAATGCACAATGGACATGAATGGAGCAGGTGATCACACAGGATGAATTCGTATGTGTCACCTGTCAGTCATATCTAGATGTATGATGGTCCCATATCCACATTTAAACCTAAGAATTCGACTGAGTCAACTTCTTCTATATCTTGATTGTTGTAAACAATCTTAATCTGCTCACATTTTGACTGGTTTTTAATTGCACCATGTGAGTTTCAGATATTTTTAGATCAACCCGTTTACCTGAAACTAAGTTTCTAAGGTGCTGACGAGGGTAATGATCACAGATTTGAGGATTTTTTTCCGAATCCTGATTTTCACCTAAGATGGAAATATCATCTGCGAATAGAACTGACAGGGATCTGATATTTACAACATAGAAGAGAAATAGAACTGCAGCTGGAGTGATATAGGACTGCCAATACATCTGGATATGACTCTGACAGTTGATACGTATGTAAGCATCCTGTCTGACCACCTGCCTCCATTCATGTGTATTGTGGATTCCAACGGACTTGGACAATTATAGCAGGACAGTGCAACACCCTACACGTCCAGAATTGCTACAGAGTGACTCCGGGAGCACTCTTCTGAATTTAGACACTTCTGCTGGCCACCAAATGCCCCAGACATGAACATTATTGAGCACATCTGGGATGCCTTGCAACATGCTGTTCAGAAGAGATCTCCACCCCCTCATACTCTTACGGATTTATGGACAGTCCTGTAGGATTCATGGTGTCAATTCCTTCAAGTACTGCTTAAGACATTAGTCTAGTCCATATCATGTTTTGTTGTGGCACTTCTGTGTGCTCGTGGGGGCCCTACATGACATTAGGCATGTGTACCAGTAGTTTCTTTGGCTCTTCAGTGTACATAGAAAGGGCTCCGAATAAATGCAAGGCAGCATGTCAAATAATAAAACAAGGGGACACACCCAAATGTACACAAGCAACTTCACTTGATCCTGAGTAATTAAATCATTGCTTTTTAAACTCAGTTAAAGAAACAGGAAACAATATTAAAGCAAACAAATTTCTCAGCAGCGGACCTGACTGGAGCTCTACTGCCAGGTGACCAGGTATTTCAGTGTACTACTATCACATCTGCAGATATTATGAAAGATGTTTCCAAATTTTAAAATTCTAAAAGTACAGACTGCTACTGGCTGTTGAACGACGTCATTAAAAAAGAAATACACTCAATCTCTACACCATACCTCGATGTGGACAGCTGAAAATTGTATAAGGTACAATACATATGTAGAATTGTGGACAGTTGGGAATGTGAGTCTCACGGGAAGCATGCAAGGGATAAGTCCCTGCAGTCGCGCTATTCATCTGTGTCCTCGGTGGCTCAGATGGATAGAGCGTCTGCCATGTAAGCAGGAGATCCCGGGTTCGAGTCCCGGTCGGGGCACACATTTTCAGCTGTCCACATTGAGGTATAACAACAACACCTATCAGCAGCTGAGGTTGTCAGTTAGTCATCATTTATTTCAGGGAAAAGCTGCACGGTCATCAACAATAACTGTTCTTTCGAGAACAAGTTACTGTCTTTGTATATATAGTTAAAGGCTACCCAGCCATTGACCTTTGTCTGTGCGAATGCGCACAGGTTGCCCTAACTCTTACGGGAATCGCCAGCGCATGCGCGAGTAGTGAGTGGGTGGGCAAATGTCTATAAGGTACAATACATATGTAGAATTGTGGACAGTTGGGAATGTGAGTCTCACGGGAAGCGTGCAAGGGATAAGTCCCTGCAGTCGCGCTATTCATCTGTGTCCTCGGTGGCTCAGATGGATAGAGCGTCTGCCATGTAAGCAGGAGATCCCGGGTTCGAGTCCTGGTCGGGGCACACATTTTCAGCTGTCCACATCGAGGTATAACAACAACACCTATCAGCAGCTGAGGTTGTCAGTTAGTCATCATTAATTTAGATACACCAAGGCACAGGAAGGAAAGAACTGGAAATTCTCACAAAGTGCACCCAATCAAAATTTTCAACAGATGACCAATCTATGTTCGGCCTATGGATCTAAAAATGTTTAAACTTATGTGGTACAGCTGGATATCAGATCACACATTTTACAATGTTAAAGAATTCTTTGAGATGCCTGTGGAGGATATGAGCATTTAACAAATTTTCCTTAGTTTATTGCACTTTTATGTGCTGTGTTTACATTTTGAACAATTATGTTGATATGTTTTGTATAATTATGTAGCCAGTTGGCATTCCACAGGGTTTACACTTTACTATATTATATCATAAGGTATTCACAAGAGCTCTTAGAATTTTTCCTGTTGTGTACTTGATTTGTGATGTGCTTAATAGGTGTATTGTAGTTAATTGAAATCAGTTTATTTTATTTTATTATTATGTATGCATATGTATTCATGATTCTTCCCTTTCATGGCTCTTGACTTTTGTAACTGCCATCTTGTTCATGTACAAGTTATATATACCCTTTAACTCCCTGTATTTTACCCCTGCCACCTTCTGAATTTCAAAGAGCACTTTCCAGTCAATATTGTCAAAAGCTTTCTTCAAATCTACAAAAGCTATAAATGGAGGTTTGCTGTAAGTTAACCTGTCTTCTAAGATAAGCCACAGGGTCAATGTTGCCATGCTTGTTCCTACATTTCTCCAGAATCCAAACTCATCTTCCTTGAGGACAGTTTTCCCATTCTTCTGTAAATAATTCATGACAGTATTTTACAACCACAACTTATTAAACTGATAGTTTGGCAATATTCACACCTATCTGGGTAAATCAATGGGCTACTACCTACATGTCAGGCACTGGCTGCCACCTCCGACATTGGCAATCATCATGTGACTGGCTCATAGACGCGACAGTCACTCCGTGTCCACTAATGCGAAGCATGGTCACCAGGGGGAGACACCATGGGTGAGTGCCCATGCACAGTGTCTGTGCACTTGCCTCCCAGCACCACCTGTGACATACTGTCTATATACACAATTGCCACCTGGTGATCGCTTTGTCTGCCCTCTCTCATCGTGCTGTCTACTACACTAACTATAACTGTACTGTATCTGTCTTGCCACATGGCTATGCTAGATATTGTATCCACTGTGAACTACTGTTTTGTGAAATAATGAAATACACTTGTCGTGGAGATGTTGTCATGTGTTATTTTGTGTGGTGACTTGCAGCACCCGCTTTATTGGGAATGGAATTATTACATTCTTCTTGGCGGGGAGGGGGGGGGGGGGAGGAGGGAGGGAGGAGTGTGTGTGTTACATTTTTTTTGTTTTTTTCAAAAATAGTGTGTAAATAATGATCTGTCATAATTTTTATTATGGTTTGACTGTGCTGAATGTTTTTGTGTAATTTTTTATGTTGCAGTATCGAGGTTGCTATATTTGCAGTATCTATTGTATAATTCGATAGAGGATCATGAAACACAGCAAGATGGAGTAACTCCATTTGCCATAATCCTACTTCTTAAATATTTTTTTCCTTTTCTATTTCCTATTTTATACATAAAACTTGTGCATTAAATATATGAAAGTTTTGAATTTTTGCAACAGCTGTATATTTTTCAAAACTTTATTATTTCGTATATTTTTTAAAATAGTCTGAAAATTTTCTTCAAATTTTGTACGTCTGTTCTCTATATGCACATCTGCTGGCTTTAGGTTTTGACGGAATACCCCTACTTCTAGCAATCTACAATATGTCATCCATTACTCAGTACAAAATGATTGAGCCTCTGTGTCACAGTATAGTATGTATAAACATAGTTCAAGTATTCTAAAAAGATTTTCACTGCATTGTTGATGTCTTTCTCACAACAACTGATGAAAATTAAAATTTTGTAGGTCTTTAGTGTGTCTCACTTTGCACATCTAGTTGTAGTTGTTATACAAGAATCAGTTTTTCTGTACAGTAACTGATGTTTCACTGGCAGAAATAGAGCCAAAAACTGTAAACAGGTTGTCTTTAAGACTGATCCAAATAAAAAGTTCTTCATTGGATAAGCTGTGCTAACTGAAAATTTGAGGTACGTAGATTGAGACTCAACCATTATTTTTGGCTTTTTGGCAAGAAGTCAGCTTAACTTAGGAAATCTGTGTATACCTTCAGGCCTGACTCAAACGTTCATGCTAACTAATGTTTCAGCTGTAATTTCTTAGTTCTAGTACCAAGTACTGACCTTGTCACAAGCAATACATATCAAATGAATGAAATTAAATTAGTAGGGCAGTGGGGATAAAAGTACAGATGCAGTGGCATGAAGGGGGATCAGTAGACACCTTTCATATATGCTAAGCTCACTGTGTAATGAATACGTTGCGTTAAATGAAAGTTTGTTGGAGACCACTACTCAAATCTACACTTCCTGCTTTTCACAACCTGTAAGCCTAAACAATATGCTATGTGAGCATGCTGTCTGGCACTAACTTTCATTTTATTATACTTAGATCATTTAATATACAGGGTGTATGTTAAGTCTGGGAACACTTTCAGTTATTTATGGCACAAGAACTAAACATTGTACTGATATCATACATATTGCATTTTGAAGAGAATCTATGAAACTTTTTTTTACAAACATTTGATATGTGAACCGTGAGTGACCCAGCAGATGTCAATGTGGTTATCAAATTCTTACCGCACCTATCCCAGCATGGCATCGTCAGCTGTGGAAGTCACTTCCTGTATTCTCTCCCAGAGCTCTGCTACATCACATGGTAGAGGTGGTACATACACCAGATCTTTAATGTGTCCCCACAGAAAAAATTCACACGGAGTTAGATCTGGTGATGGGGGAGGCCATTTCAAGAAACAGCTGTCCCCTTCTGTAACACGGCTGATCCATCGATGTGGCAGCTTTGTGTTCAGGTACCCACGAACTTTCATAGACACCTTCTGTCGCAGGGCTTTCCACACTGTCATTGAAGCTATTTTAAGTTCACGGGATGCACAATGCAATGATTTCTTTGGACTCCTTATGAATGTGTCTTGTATGCACTCCACATTCACTTCACTCACACTGGGACATCCGCTTCTCTTTGCCAGGCGCAAGCAACCCGTCGTAACGAGCATTTGTTGCGCCAGTGGTAAATAGCCTTCCTTGTTAGTGGCTTCTTACCACACTTGGTTCTCAACATCTGTCGAACAGCTGTAGCACACTTGTTTTTGTTGAACTCCCAACACACAGAAAGCTCACTCCGCACCTGAACTTGCCAAGTTTGTGACTAGTGCTGACTATTGGCAAATTACTAAACTACGCTGTGGCGGTACACATGGAAGAAAAAACTTTCAGGGTTTCTTTTCAAAATGACATATGTATGATATCTGTACAATGTTTGGTTCTTGTGCAATAACTGAAAGTGTTCCCGGACTTTATGTACACTCTGTATATCACTCACGATATGGTATGCTGTGGTCCCATCACCACTGTTGCCCTAGTAGTGCCATTCCCACATACTCTGTGTAAGCACCTATGATATTAAGGTGACTTCAAACAAAAACCAAGAAATCCAGGTTTGAGTAAGAGTTGAGCACAAATTTTCAACTGTCACAACATATTCATTACACTGCAGGTTCAGCATAACTGAACTATTTCCACACATACTGTTCCAGGTCAGCTTGAAGGTGAGAATTAACAGTAGTTAGTTAACATTTCCCGAAGATAAAAAATACACAGATTTAGATCTGGGGAATGAGGATGCCAGACAATTACCAGACGTGTTCTTCGTTTGGTTTCCTAAAGCTGAAGAAGAGAGTGATACAAAACTTGGGCATGGGAAGGTAGTAAGGATCAAACTCGAGCCACTGGCATATCGTACACTGTCATCTATACAATGCGAACTGACAGTAATTTATCTGGCACAGTGGTTGAATTTATGTGTTTAATGGCCTGATTGTGTAATATCAATGCTAGTTAACTCAGAAACAGCACAATGTACAGAATTTTTTTCAACATTTATTTCTCAGAACAGTTTAATCTGCAACACCCTTACAAACTTTTCAGATTCCTTCTGACCACCATTTATATAGTCTCTACAGTGCATTAGAACTTTAAGATGAGGTGTTATCAGTATCTGTTGTATTTTTGTTTTTTTTAAGGCACTTATTATATTTTTACTTTCATTAATAGCAGCTGGAGCTATACAGATTGGGTCATATATGTTGTGGTAACCTCTTTGTAATAAATTCATGGTTGTATTTAAGGAAACCTTACAACTCATGTGCTGCAGTTAACAAGTAATTGTTAAATATGTTAGAAATTGTTACACGGTCATCATTACAGCTTCTCTCTCTCTCTCTCTCTCTGCTTCTGACATTCCATTTTTTTTTTTTTTAATTTTGTTCTTAGTTATCAATTGCAGTAATATATGAGCTTCTGCATTAGTTTACCAAACTTTTTAAAGCTTTACAGTACAATTTACAATAAAATTTTTCAAGAGGATCATTTGATACTCTAAATGAGGCATGTAATACCCTCGTACTACTGCAAGAAATTTCAATTCCTTCAGTAATCCCTGGGTTACTGGCAGAAACCTCAATATTCTTCCTGACAGTTCTTTTTGAAACAGTCACTTCAAACAGAAAGACGAATTCATTTAAGAAAATTTAAAATTTACGTTAGTTATCCTACACAGTGGATCTCAATCTATATGTGAAAAAAGTAATCAAAGGCATTTGTGTTTACACATCTAAAGGACTGATAGGTATAGGAAACTTTGTTGCACAAATTGATGTTGTTGACTTTAAGCAGTTGACCATCATGGTCAAAAAGTACATTCATGACTTGGCTTATACTTGCACTGTTGTCTTCTCAATGAAAATACTGTCAATAAGAATTTTGCAATGTTCTGTAACTCTAATGGGGATATTACCCATAGAACCATGTTGTAAAGAGTTCGCTAAATGTTGTAGATCAGTCTTACAGTTGTTCTCAGTTAACAAGTTAACCTTAGAATCAACTGTAACTATTAAATTTCTAGTTTTCGAAAAAAGTTTAGCCAAAAGAGATTCTAAGTTACTCAATAAAATACAAAACTTTCCTACCAAGGAACTGTAGCTGTCCTTTGCAGTAATTTCAATGGCAATGACTTTACCATATTGATCTGTACAATATTTATTTAAATACAAATCTTATAAACAATTTTGTTATCAATATCAATTACAGCACCACATTTCTCTCTACTTGTTCTACAATAATGAGTAGCTAAATTATACCCATTAAGCTGCAGCTGCTCAAATTAAATTGTCATATGGTGCTTAGTAGGACATAAAACTTGTGTACAATTAACAAGAACTGAATCATGTACATTTACAAATAAAAACACTAATTTATTTTTGAGATGTCTGATATTTTAGTGAAATATACAAGGGTTGGAACTTTAATAATGGCAACTAATTATTTACAGCTTGTACAAAACAGATACGTGTTTCAAAGTTTTACTGACCTTCAAAGTAGTCACCAGCATTGTGTATAACCCATTGCCAGCGATGTGGAAGTTGTAGGATACTCTTCGCAGTGCCAGTTGTGTTGACAATTTGAGCGACGCGGTGTATTGCCCGACGAATCTGTAGCAGTTCTGAAGCGAGTGCCGTGAAGTGTTTCCTTCAGTTTAGAAATCGAGTTGAACTCACGAGGGCTTAAGTAAGGGGAGTGCAGTAGGTGGTATAGCGCTTAGCAGCCTCATCAGTCAAACAAATCGGTAATAGCTTGCACTGTACGTGCTTGAGCATTGTCCTGCAAAATGATGGTGTGGTCTTGCAGATCGTGTCATCTCTTCTGCCTCTAAACTGGTCGTAGGTTGGGTTCCAAAAATGAACAGCATAGAGACAGAAGTGATGACACTTTCTGCAGGACCTTACCATCATTTTGCAGGACAGTGGCCAAGCATGTACAGTGCAAGCTATTACTGATTTGTATGACTGATGAGGCTGCTAAGTGCTATACCTCCTACTGCACTCCCCTCACTTAAGCCCTCATATGTTCAACTCAATTTCTAAACTGAAGGAAACACTTCACGGCATTTGCTTCAGAACTGCTACAAATACATCAGGCAATACACTGTGCTGCTCGAACTGTCAACACAACTGGCAATGCTAAGAGCATCCTAAGACTTCCACATCACTGGCAATGGATTAAACACAATGCTGGTGACTGATTTGAAGGTCAGTAAAAGTTTGAAACATGGATCTATTTTGTACGAGCTGTAAACAAATAGTTGCCACTATTAAAGTTCCAACTCTCGTATTAGGGTTGTTAGAACCACCTTCACTGCCCTGATGTGGGTTCTTTTGTATATTCACACCACTTTTCACTGTTTCACTTAGAGCTTGGATGACTATATTGTGACGTATGTTGCAGTTGAAGGCTTGTCCACTTAAACATGTTGCTGTGGTCTTCAGGGTGCCAGCCATAAGCAATCACTGTTTCTCCCTGGGACTCATCTTGTTCTAGTTGAAACACATGCCATTGTTTCACTTGTGCACACTCCAGGAGAAGTACTTTCAACCTCTTGAAGTTGATTGGAGGAAACATCATAATTATGTCATTGATGGCTCCTGACTGGATGCCTCTGCTGCTGCTGTTACTGTTGCTGTAGGCCTTGGACACCTCCACTGTGGAATTTCTGTTGCCGATCGCTTCTGTATTTTTTAGTCAGTGACTGTCCTCGTTTGGTTGCTGCTGTGTTTACTTTTAGCATTGGTGGATGGTCTGTTTGTTCTTCTATGCAGGGTAATCCACTTTCTTGCATTTTGGAGCTGTTTCAGCACCTTGAGATGATGTCTTGGGACTGGTACACAGAATGATTACTGTTTACTAAATGTACAATTTTTTGACTTAGGAGCAATTTTCCCTTTCCACTGAAATGTGTGCCCCATCTTACGTAATGTTCTCTGGGCATATCAACTGTTGCATAGGAGTGCGTGTTTGGTAAGGCTTGGCAGATTTTTCTATATAACTTATCTGGTTTCTTTATTTCTTCATTTATGTATGAAAAACAACTGTTAAGTTTACACTTACTAACACTTTTTATTCCATATTCAGTGGATAGACAAACAGTGAACCAGAAGTACAGACACACAGTCCAAGAGTAGGCCAGGTCCAAGGCGGTAATTGTTATCACAAGACAACCGATGTACTATGTGGATCTTATGGAGCATGAATGAGAACTGCTATTTCCAGCAGAGTATCCACTTATTCGTAGCTTGCAGCACCATTGGGGGTGTGGGTGGCAAGTATGGATTGATTTTGGACAGTTGTCCACTGTCCAAGTCAGTTAAACCAACAAGAAAGGACATATATTTTAGGTACGCCCATAAAAATTACTTGATGTTTACAAAGACTACATAGTGTCTCATGTAAACAAGGAGTGTCTTTATTGAGTTACTTACAAATAAGGCACTACCGAATAAGAAAAAACTGTTAACATAAATTCTCACTCATCACAAAAAGTATCATCAGTAACAGATAATGTCAGATCGACAATGTGTACATACACTAAGAAGTAACCAGAAAATTCAGGGAAGTGTGGACAGATGATACTTTACAGTGGGACAGACTTAAAGAGAAGTTACTAGACTGAACAGCTTCTGCTAAGCTGTTAGTATTCTCAGTGCAGTCTCTGACACAGAAACAGTAAAATAAACCTACATTGCACTTGAACATTTGGTGGTCTCATACATCATGCCATTTCAGTGCATCTCTCTAGAAAAATATATTCATTGTGTGAAAGTGAATTATGAAAATATTGAAAAAAGTCCCTCTCTTTTCTATTCGATACCTCTTTGAGGAACTCATTGTCTTGCCACTGTCATGTATCTATAGTTGTGAAACAGTATGCTTCATTCAAGAAAATATGCATATGTTTACAAAAAGCAAAGCTGAACACCATCATCATTAAACCAATCATTCGAGTGATGTTTTCGTAGCTGATCAATGTCTGTGTAAAGGACACAGCAATAGGAGAAACATGAGGGTGTTTCTGTACAATCACCTAATAGCAATTTTAAAGTGTGTTTAGAGAAGTCTCAGGGAAAACAAATGTCACAGCAACACCATTTTTATTCTACAGATGAATTTGTGAATGTTAGTATAAAATAATGAAGTTTAACATCTTTCATGGATGCCTATGTGTATATTTCCATTTTGCTTCAACTTTAGCTGATTTATTTGTTACATGTGATATCTGTAACTGTGTTTCTTATAATAACTCATTTACTAATGTGACAATCTAGAGTAATTAGTATTTACATACATAATGTGCGGTACTGTAATTTTTACCTGACCCTCCGGGGGTGGGGTGGGGGGGGGGGGGGGGATGGTTCATGGAAAAAAAAGACCATTGCAAGAGCAATTATTTACTATTAGCAAAGAGAGTCTTCTATTACTGAATCATTCAAAAAGTATGTATGTTTCCACTAACTTTAATGTATACATCTCTCATGTGATTAGTCACATATCCAAGTGTGAAAACACACTATAAGAACGAGTGAAATATGTTGATGTGTAGCAAGTGAAGCAATTAGGTATCAGCATAAGATTTCACCAGTTTCCAGAGGACTTTACAGGGCAATGGACATTAAACATTCATATTCCTACCTTCCCCCCATCCCTTGCTTTCAGGATACTGTTGAAAATTCAATCATTTATTCGACCTTATATTTGAGAGGATGGAGCTTGCTCTGACCAGCCATCCTCATTTAGGTTTTCCTAAATTACTTCAGGCAAATGCTAGGCTGGTTCTTTTATCAAGGCCATGACTGTCCACCTGTCCTGTCCTCATAAAACATACTCATTCTCTGTGTGTATGTAAATTTTGAGTCATTTATATTCATTGTATTACAATGACAAATGGTATATCACTGAATGATTATACCTGGATGAATGAATAAATAAATTTACAGACAGAAACAACCACTCTCACTAATTCTGGAATGTATACCACCAAAAAAATGACTGGTGCTAATCTACTCAAACCTGATAATTATGGTAATTATTAATTCATGTATGATTACTAGAAGAAAAACAGCTATTTTGAAAAACAGCCATAGCTCCTGCTGTTATACTACTCAGCCGCTATTATTACGTAATACTTCAAACAAATCATTTATGTAACTTTCCACAGACCACTATCAATTGTCTATATATGACTACTGGCCCAATCAGGATCTATCTAGTATGCAGAATTTACATTTGTGGTCTAAGTATTTTGACGAATTGTAGGAGTGGCTAATTTGGTATTCTTTCCTCCATTTTTAAATATTTTGGAATATTCATTCTCCTTCCTGCTGTCTACTGGCGCTGTGTTGCAGACTTTTGCATCAGAATACAAAACGCATTTTGAACGCTAGAGATATATCCATAAGCTATAAAGGAATTATTTATAATGAGAGTATTGTATTTGTGAATCACTAACTTCATCATAAATTTGCTCTTGTTATTAACCACAAATCCTGTTAGGGTGTTATATCTATTGCCATGTAGGTGTAAGAATCCCTAGATCCCTGAAGATGATATGCAAGAGTTTTGGTTATCAGATTTACTCATGACAATAAACATTGCTTTATTATCCTTGTTGAAACATTGAAAGTGCAATCAGTGTCATCTTTTGTCTGAATACACACTTAACATATTCAATTACATACCTAATATACATGGTGTAATATTTTAGATCATCATTGTCTATCAAGATATAAAATTGTCTGTCATATTGCACATAATATATTCAGTATTGACACATACAAATTTAATCTACGTGAAACTACATTAGTACTTATGATCATCTTTAAGACACAATTTGATCTCTTCTACTGTATAAAACGCCTTTTCTCTAAGCCATTTCTGTGTGATGTTTTTAAACACACGAAGCACCACATTGTGTACTGGTACTTGCAACATGTTAAATACACTCCTGGAAATGGAAAAAAGAACACATTGACACCGGTGTGTCAGACCCACCATACTTGCTCCGGACACTGCGAGAGGGCTCTACAAGCAATGATCACATGCACGGCACAGCGGACACACCAGGAACCGCAGTGTTGGCCGTCGAATGGCGCTAGCTGCGCAGCATTTGTGCACCGCCGCCGTCAGTGTCAGCCAGTTTGCTGTGGCATACGGAGCTCCATCGCAGTCTTTAACACTGGTAGCATGCCGCGACAGCGTGGACGTGAACCGTATGTGCAGTTGACGGACTTTGAGCGAGGGTGTATAGTGGGCATGCGGGAGGCCGGGTGGACGTACCGCCGAATTGCTCAACACGTGGGGCGTGAGGTCTCCACAGTACATCGATGTTGTCGCCAGTGGTCGGCGGAAGGTGCACGTGCCCGTCGACCTGGGACTGGACCGCAGCCACGCACGGATGCACGCCAAGACCGTAGGATCCTACGCAGTGCTGTAGGGGACCGCACCGCCACTTCCCAGCAAATTAGGGACACTGTTGCTCCTGGGGTATCGGCGAGGACCATTCGCAACCGTCTCCATGAAGCTGGGCTACGGTCCCGCACACCGTTAGGCCGTCTTCCGCTCACGCCCCAACATCGTGCAGCCCGCCTCCAGTGGTGTCGTGACAGGCGTGAATGGAGGGACGAATGGAGACGTGTCGTCTTCAGCGATGAGAGTCGCTTCTGCCTTGGTGCCAATGATGGTTTCATATCAGCGCACACTCCGCTGCAGAGTGAAAATCTCATTCTGCAAACATCCCCCAGGCTGTGGCTAAGCCATGTCTCCGCTATATCCTTTCTTTCAGGAGTGCTAGTTCTGCAAGTTTCCCAGGAGAGCTTCTGTAAAGTTTGGAAGGTAGGAGACGAGATACTGGCAGAAGTAAAGCTGTGAGTACCGGGCGTGAGTCGCGCTTTGGTAGCTCAGTTGGTAGACCACTTGCCCGCGAAAGGCAAAGGTCCCGAGTTCGAGTCTCGGTGGGGCACACAGTTTTAATCTGCCAGGAAGTTTCATATCAGCGAACACTCCGCTGCAGAGTGAAAATCTCATTCTGGAAACATCCCCCAGGCTGTTGCTAAGCCATGTCTCCGCTATATCCTTTCTTTCAGGAGTGCTAGTTCTACAAGTTTCGCAGGAGAGCTTCTGTAAAGTTTGGAAGGTAGGAGACGAGATAGTGGCAGAAGTAAAGCTGTGAGTACCGGGCGTGAGTCGTGCTTTGGTAGCTCAGTTGGTAGAGCACTTGCCCGCGAAAGGCAAAGGTCCCGAGTTCGAGTCTCGGTGGGGCACACAGTTTTAATCTGCCAGGATGTTTCATATCAGCGCACACTCCGCTGCAGAGTGAAAATCTCATTCTGGAAACATCCCCCAGGCTGTGGCTAAGCGATGTCCCCGCTATATCCTTTCTTTCAGGGTTGCTAGTTCTGCAACTTCCGCAGGAGAGCTTCTGTAAAGTTTGGAAGGTAGGAGACGAGATACTGGCAGAAGTAAAGCTGTGAGTACTGGGCGTGAGTCGTGCTTCGGTAGCTTAGTTGGTAGAGCACTTGCCTGCGAAAGGCAAAGGTCCCGAGTTCGAGTCTCGGTGGGGCACACAGTTTTAATCTGCCAGGAAGTTTCATATCAGCACACACTCCGCTGCAGAGTGAAAATCTCATTCTGGAAACATCCCCCAGGCTGTGGCTAAGCCATGTCTCCGCTATATCCTTTCTTTCAGGAGTGCTAGTTCTGCAAGTTTCGCAGGAGAGCTTCTGTAAAGTTTGGAAGGTAGGAGACGAGATACTGGCAGAAGTAAAGCTGTGAGTACTGGGCGTGAGTCGTGCTTCGGTAGCTTAGTTGGTAGAGCACTTGCCTGCGAAAGGCAAAGGTCCCGAGTTCGAGTCTCGGTCGGGCACACAGTTTTAATCTGCCTGGAAGTTTCATCTCTGCATATACTGTTGCCGGTCCCAAGCCCGGAGAAATGAGGAGGGGTGGCTACTGAATGAAGCCGTAATAGAAATCAGAAAACACATAAGAGCCATCCTATACTTGTAGTATTTTAGTTATAATATTCGGTAACTCTCCTTATCTTCAACTTCGTAGCATGATGGAAACGTCTGCAATACAAAAACTGCCCCACACTAAAGTAAAAATTGTAGTTTTCACGGTTATCGGAGAGACCGACACTATGAAGTAGAAATGAGTCGAGCTTCCCAAATCTCTTCAACCGAAACGGAAACGCTTCTGGGCCAAACTGTTACTTTACAAAAACACTTTACGTGTTTTCGGCATTATTTATATAACAATTAAAATGCTATATGCTACTGACATCAGCCCCTGCTATTATTCATCGGTGTAACTGTTATATAGCTGTGGCAGGGAAAGTGGACAAGTTTGTGGTGCACAAAAGATTCCTCTGAACGTATGAAATTAAATTCTTTCCTGCGTTTTAAATTTATAGGACTGTACTGGAATGGAAAAATATATTTTTGTGTGATGTTGAGAATCATAACCAACTACCACAAAGTCCTGAGTGAATGTTTCGAATACGATTTCTAACCTTTTTTTACTGTGTGTGTCTCAATTGCATTTTCAGTCACATGATACAGAAAGAATTCAGAGTATTACTGACAGTAAAATTTGAGATAATTGGAATAAACCCATAGACCATCCTCATCTGAGGAGAAGTTTGTTTCCTAGTGTATGAATGATCTTACTCCCTACTGTTGTTTTGCAAGTCTTATGGCCTACCTTCCCTCTGAAAAGCATTCTTTGCTGGAAAATATCACAGTTCTACACTGAAAATGACAATACTATTACCAATAACAATAGGAAGTTGTAATAATCCTCGTAATTTTCCAAATGCTGTTCCCACTCAGATGCCTGGCTGCCCTCCATATCTCTCTACATTATCATCACCACCACTTAGAAACCACTGCAGAATGGTACCTCTAGGCAGTTTAAAAGTGTTAATTAGGCTGTAATGTAAGCATAGGTCTATATGTTGAAACTGTGTCTTTGATGTCACGTCATTATGTGACCAGAAAGGGATGATAAATAATTTTGTGCCTTTTAGTTACTGGTAATGATGATGGTTGGATATGCATACATGTGTAAAGCTTTTTTACGTGGAAGATGATGTGAATGTGTTGCGGCCGATTACATTTAAGTGAAAAGAGTGGGGAGTACAGATCTTCCTATTAAAGAGTTGACAACATGAATATGGTAGCTTATGTGCAATACCTGACACAAAAAGCTTAGCTGTCCAGGTGGCAGTAGTATTGAAGAAAATATCTTTCTTTGGAAGACACTACTGTAAAACATTCCAATGCAGTTGTCAGGTAAATTAGCAAGCATAAAAGTTTTGAGAGGCTAAATTAACTTGCTGAACTGCTGCAGAGGCAGAGCAAGGTATTCGGTGCGCGTGAAACACTAATCTTGCACTTGTTGCTTCATTCCATTTCACCCCATAGTCATAGCAATTTCAGTGTAGCCTAGTATGCCCACAGCTGTGTTGTCATTGTCAAATCCTGTATACATTCTCTCACCTGTGTGGTACTTTGGTCACAAGTGTCATATTGGAGGATAATTGAACACACTTCCAGCATTATTTGCCCACTAAACTGAGATGCTCAGTGGAAATATTGTATTTATTTATCTTCCTTCTTATCTAACCATTCACATTCTATATAGATAAGTGAATATTTCACCAACTGAATAATTAATTTTCAAGCTACATGTTACACTATGGTAACTACCTGCTGAGAGAACATATCATATGTTAAGGATGCTGTACAGTATGGACATAAGCCATATTACACAAATTTTCACTTTAGCATCCTCATGACTTGCCTTATTCCCAAGTCCAGAATATTCTCCACTGTCGTATAACAGTGTAGGGTATTGCTGAACTACAAATTTATTTTTCAAGATTTTGTGGCTCTGGGCATCATCTTGCACATCAGAAAAACATTCAGAATCACCATCAAATTGTAGTACCACTTCATCTTCATTTTGGTCTAAGGTAATCCCATATTTTGCAAAAATTTGCACAATTTCACACAAATGACAGTTTCACATCTTATTACCTAATACTGACAGAATGCAAAATCACATTCACCATATTAGTAGTTGACTGATGCGACATGTATGGGGGCAATAAACACTGGATAGAAGAATGCATTACTGCACTGAATTTTTATAGAAGTAATACTGTACTAATATGTAAAAATATTTTCATTTATGAGGTAATAAACACTGAATAGAGCAATTATTTTTCAATCCTTGTTTACAATTATCACATTACTGCACTGGCTTTTCAAAGAAGTCATATTATACTAATATTCACATTATTTTATATTATTACTAAAACACACACACACACACACACACACCAGTTGTTTCTCCAAAGAAATTCATCTATGGAGTAGGAATCGGTCACAAATAAATCCTTTAGGCTCCTCTTAAACTAAATTTTATTAGAAGCTAAACTTTTTATGGCTGCTGACAAGTTAATGAAAATGTATGCTCCTGAGTAATGGAAACCTTAATGGACCAAAGTTAGTGAAGATTATTATTATTTCTACTACTGAGCCCATCAACTGAGCTGTTGGTTTGAAAACAAGAGATATATTTTTAATGACAAATTTCATTAAGGAATAAATATTCCAGAATAAAAATTCCGCATCAGGTGGGACTGACGGATGACACTGAAAAAGTACAAAGAAGGGTAGCTCGTTTTGTATTATTGCGAAATAGGGGAGATAGTGTCACAGACATGATACATGAATTGGAGTGGCAATCATTAAAACAAAGGCGTTTTTCATTGCAATGGGATCTTCTCATGAAATTTCAATCACCCGTTTTCTCCTCCGATTGTGAAAACATTATGTTGGCATCCACCCACATAGGGAGAAATGATTATCACGATAAAATAAGAGAAATTGGGGCTTGCCCAGAAAAATTTAAGTTCTCGTTTTTCCCGTGTGCCGTTCGAGAGTGGAACGGTAGAGAGACAGCTTGAAGGTGGTTCATTGAACCCTCTGCCAGGCACTTTATTGTGTGTAGTAGAGTACTCACGTAGACATAGATGTAGAAATATATTAGGAAGCAGTAGTTATTATCTCTAGTTCCCTAAACAGGCCTCTGCAGTATGTTCTTGAGTTCACACAACAAATAATTCTTGTTACACAGTGGGAAACATCTTACAAGTTCTGAATTGCTTGTAGTGTGATTTTTCAAACTTTAGTGACAGTGAATAGGCTGCAGTTAATTTCCCATTTATTGCAATGTTTGTATCACCTGTAAACAAAACAGGCTCGGCATCTGATAATGTTACTGATGAAAGGACATTGATACTTATAAGAGCAAGCAAGGCCCCTAAGATGGTTCCCAGTTGAATAATGCCTGATAGCTTAATTCATGTCTCTTTCCAAGTAACACCATTGGTTTCTTGTCATAGATACGGGAATTGAAACATTTTGCAGCATTTCCTGTTGCATTGTAGTATGCTAATTTACTTAAGAGGATGCTGTGATTTACACAGTCAAATCCTTCACCAAATCACAAAATATACCATTAGCTTGTAATTTATTGTCTTGTGAAAAAGTAAATTTTCACTGTGTGTGTAGATACCCCTCTAACTATCAAGACCCTTAAGAAATCCAAACTGAGACTTGGAGAGTGCATTATTTGTTGCCAGGTGCTTAAGAAACTAACTGTATACTACATTTCCAAAAAAAATTTGAGAATTCTGACAAAATTGAAGCTGAATGGAAATTAGGTGGCTTAACTTCAGTTTATTTCAGGCATTTAGGAAATGTTCTACTGATAAATGGCTGGTTACACAGATAGTTTAATATGTTACTAAACTTAGAAGCACAATCATTAATTAACTTTGTTGATATTTTATCATGATCACAAGAATTTTTGACATTATAGATTTTATGATGGACGTTACTTCTGCTTGGGTAGAGAGGGTCATATTCATGTTTGTGAAGTTGTGTGTTTCTGGTCTGAGGTAGCTCCATGGCAGCATATACTGAACCTGATGACCCCATCTTTCGACTAACAGTTATGAAATATTTGTTAAAAAGTTTTGCAATACTGCACACATCTGTTACCAGTGTGTCATTTACTCTTAATGCTATTTGCCCTCTTCATATCTGGCTCTACCAGTCTCCTCCTTCACTATATCTTACATTGTCTTTATTTTGTTATCTGAAGTGTTTATCTTTTTCTTATAATGCATTTGATTTAATGTCTGTATATTTGGCAGTATGTCTTGTAATGTGCTATAGCATCAACTTCAGAGCTGTTTCTGACTGGCAGATACAGTTTCCTTTATGTTTTACATGTACCTTAATTCCTTGAGTAATCTGTGGTTTCTTTGTAGACTTTGGTCTAACCTGGGTTAATTTTGGGAAAAAACAGTGTTCAAATACGATAATTAATTTATTAATAACAGTCGTAGTTTTCATTCATGCCATTAGTGCTGTATAGGTCATTCCAGTTAATGTCTTTAAGAAGTGTCCTAAAGTAATCAATTTTTAGCTTACTGGCCAACCTTTCGAATTCAGATTTAATAGATTTTTATATCCTGTGCAGTATTAACATTTAACAAAAGGAACTGCATGTCATGGTCTGAGAGGCCATTAAGGCATTATTGACTAACATCAACTAACCATGTTCAGTCTCGAAGGTAACTAATGCTCACGACTGTTAGCGGTGCACTTTAAGCAAAAATGATTTGCATCATCATAGTGGCACTACGTAGATTAAAACTGAAGAAACTGCAAATAGGTGGGAATTTAAGGAGAAGGGACCTGGATAAACTGAAAGAACCAGAGGCTGTACAGAGTTTTAGGCAGAGCATAAGGGAACAATTGACAGGAATGGGGGAAAGAAATACAGTAGAAGAAGAATGGGTAGTTTTGAGGGATAGTGAAGACAGCAGAGAATCAAATAGGTAAAAAGACGAGGGCTAGTAGAAACCCTTGGGTAACAGAAGAAATGTTGAATTTAATTTATGAAAGGAGAAAATATGAAAATACATTAAATGAAGCAGGCAAAAAGGAATACAAACGTCTCAAAAATGATATCGACGGAAAGTGCAAAATGGCTAAGCAGTGATGGCTAGAGGACAAATGTAAGGATGTAGAGACGTATCTCACTAGGGGTAAGATAGATACTGCCTACAGGAAAATTAAAGAGACCTTTGGAGAAAGGTTGAGAGGCCAGACAAACGTGTGGTTCCTGAAGAGGGGCAGCAGCCTTTTGAGTAGTTTCAGGGGCAACAGTCTGGATGATTGAGTGATCTGGCCTTGTAACACTAACCAAAACGGCCTTGCTGTGCTGGTACTGCAAACGGCTGAAAGCAAGGGGAAACTACAGCCATAATTTTTCCCGAGGGCATGCAGCTTTACTGTATGGTTAAATGATGATGGCGTGCTCTTGGGTAAAATATTCCGGAGGTAAATTAGTCCCCCATTCGGATCTCCGGGCGGGGACTACTCAAGAGGACATCGTTATCAGGAGACAGAAAACTGGTGTTCTAAGGACCAGAGCGTGGAATGTCAGATCCCTTAATCGGGCAGGTAGGTTAGAAAATTTAAAAAGGGAAATGGATAGGTTAAAGTTAGATATAGTGGGAATTAGCAAAGTTCGCTGGCAGGAGGAACAAGACTTCTGGTCAGGTGAATACAGGGTTATAAATACAAAATCAAATAGGAGTAATGCAGGAGTAGGTTTAATAATGAATAAAAAATAGGAGTGCAGGTAAGCTACTACAAACAGCATAGTGAACGTATTATAGTGGCCAAGATAGACATGAAGCCCACGTCTACTACAATAGTACAAGTTTATATGCCAAGTAGCTCTGCAGATGACAAAGAAATTGAAGAAATGTATGATGAGATAAAAGAAATTATTCAGGTAGTGAAGGGAGACGAAAATTTAATAGTCATGGGTTACTGGAATTCGAGAGTAGGAAAAGGGAGAGAAGGAAACATAGTAGGTGAATATGAATTGGCAGTAAGAAATGAAAGAGGAAGCCGTCTGATAGAATTCTGCACAGAGCATAACTTAATCTTAGCTAACACTTGGTTCAAGAATCATAAAAGAAGGTTGTATACATGGAAGAATCCTGGAGATATTGAAAGGTATCAGATAGATTATATAGTGGTAAGACAGAGATTTAGGTACCAGGTTTTAAATTGTAAGACATTTCAAGGGGCAGATGTGGACTCTGACCACAATCTATTGGTTATGAACTGTAGATTAAAATTGAAGAAGTTGCAAAAAGGTGGGGAATTAAGGAGATGGGACCTGGATAAACTGACTAAACCAGAGGTTGTACAGAGTTTCAGGGAGAGCATAAGGGAGCAATTGACAGGAATGGGGGAAAGAAATACGGTAGAAGAAGAATGGGTAGCTCTGAGGGATGAAGTAGTGAAAGCAGCAGAGGATCAAGTAGGTAAAAAGATGAGGGCTAGTAGAAATCCTTGGGTAACAGAAGAAAATTAAAGAGACCTTTGGAGAAAAGAGAGCCACTTGTATGAATATCAAGAGCTCAGATGCAAACCCAGTTCTAAGCAACGAAGGGAAAGCAGAAAGGTGGTTCAAAATGGTTCAAATGGCTCTGAGCACTATGGGACTCAACTGCTGAGGTCATTAGTCCCCTAGAACTTAGAACTAGTTAAACCTAACTAACCTAAGGACATCACAAACATCCATGCCCGAGGCAGGATTCGAACCTGCGACCGTAGCGGTCTTGCGGTTCCAGACTGCAGCGCCTTTAACCGCACGGCCGGCTTCAGAAAGGTGGAAGGAGTATATAGAGGATCTATACAAGGGCGATGTACTTGAGGACAATATTATGGAAATGGAAGAGGATGTAGATGAAGATGAAATGGGAGATACAATACTGCGTGAAGAGTTTGACAGAGCACTGAAAGACCTGAGTTGAAACAAGGCCCCGGGAGTAGACAACATTCCATTAGAACTACTGACAGCCTTGGGAGAGCCAGTTACCATCTGCTGAGCAAGATGTATGAGACAGGCGAAATACCCTCAGACTTCAAGAAGAATATAATAATTCCAATCCCAAAGAAAGCAGGTGTTGACAGATGTGAAAATTACTGAACTATCAGGTTAATAAGTCACAACTGCAAAATATTAACGCAAATTATTTACAGACGAGTGGAAAAACTGATAGAAGCCGACCTTGGGGAAGATCAGTTTGGATTCCGTAGAAATGTTGGAACACGTGAGGCAATACTGACCCTACGACTTATCTTAGAAAATAGATTAAGGAAAGGTAAACCTACGTTTCTAGCATTTGTAGACTTAGAGAAAGCTTTTGACAATATTGACTGGAATACTTTCTTTCAAATTCTGAAGGTGGCAGGGGTAAAATACAGGAAGCAAAAGGCTATTTACAATTTGTACAGAAACCAGATGGCAGTTACAAGAGTCGAGGGGCATGAAAGGGAAGCAGTGGTTGGGAAGGGAGTGAGACAGGGTTGTAGCCTCTCCCTGATATTATTCAATCTGTATATTGAGCAAGCAGTAAAGGAAACAAAAGAAAAATTCGGAGTAGGTATTAAAATCCATGGAGAAGAAATAAAAACTTTGAGGTTCGTTGATGACATTGTAATTCTGTCAGAGACAGCAAAGGACTTGGAAGAGCAGTTGAATGGAATGGGCAGTGTCTTGAAAGGAGGATATAAGATGAACATCAACAAAAGCAAAACGAGGATAATGGAATGTAGTCAAATTAAGTCGGGTGATACTGAGGGAACTAGATTAGGAAATGAGACACTTAAAGTAGTAAAGGAGTTTTGCTATTTGGGGAGCAAAATAACTGATGATGGTAGAATTAGAGAGGATATAAAATGTAGACTGACAATGGCAAGGAAAGTTTTTCTGAAGAAGAAAAATTTGTTAACATTGAGTAAAGATTTAAATGTCACGAAGTCGTTTCTGAAAGTATTTGTATGGAGTGTAGCCATGTATGGAAGTGCAACATGGACAATAAATAGTTTAGACAAGAAGAGAATAGAAGCTTTCAAAATGTGGTGCTACAGAAGAATGTTGAAGATTAGGTGGGTAGATCACGTAACTAATGAGGAGGTATTGAATAGGATTGGGGGGAAGAGAAGTTTGTGGCACAACTTGATTAGAAGAAGGGATCGGTTGGTAGGACATGTCCTGAGGCATCGAGGGATCACAAATTTAGCATTGGAGGGCAGCGTGGAGGGTAAGAATCGTAGAGGGTGACCAAGTGATGAATACACTAAGCAGATTCAGAAGGATGTACGTTGCAGTAGGTACTTGGAGATGAAGGAGTTTGCACAGGATAGAGTAGCATGGAGAGCTGCACCAAACCAGTCTCAGGACTGAAGACCACAACAACAACAACAAGTGGCACTACTAGCATCACTCTTATGTGACTGGCATGAAATCTGAATAGACATCGTTTTTAAAATGTAGAAACATGCTTACCAACTTTTGTTTATGTCACACACTTCCTTCTTGGTGTTGCAATGTTTTTTCTGTCAATGAAGAGTAAAGGGCAAAACACAGAACGCTGTGGCACTCCCTGTGTGACATGGAAATTTACCTTCGAGATTGAGTATGATTAGTTGACGTTAGTCAAGAATGCCTTTAAGGTGCCAAAGACACCAGTACCAATACCTCACTGAGTTTTAATGAGGTAATGTAATAGGTCTATGAGGAGCTGGAAGTTTCTTCTGCAGTGCTGCAGAAAAACTTAGCAAGAATTTAGCTACTGTACATGGCTGCTGGCAGTTGCAGTCACAAGAATGTACAGTTGCAAGAAGACAGGACTCTGAATGATCACGTAGCACTAGTGAGAGGGAAAACCAATTGTGTTTGGCTTATGACTATGGCATATCATAAGGCATCTGCAGCAGCAATTTGAGAAACAGTTGGCACCATAGTGAGATAATGATCTGTTACAAATCAGTTACTTCAAGGACAGCTCTGAGACAGATGCCCTGTAGCATGCATTCCACTGATCCCAGACCTCCGCTGTTTCCGACTTCAATGATGTCAAGTGAGAGACCACTGGAGGTCAGGGTGGTGGTCTGTCATATTTTCTAATTCAAGCTTGTTGTGCCTTGGTGCCAGTGATGGCTGTGTGTTGATTAGGAGGAGGCCAGTTGAGGGTCTGGAACCAACCTGTCTGCATGCTAGACACATTGGACCTACACGTGAGTCATGGTGTGGGGTGCGATTTCATGTGACAGCAGGAGCACTCTCATTGTTATCCAACACACCCTAACTGAAAAATTGTTCGTCAGTCTGGTGATTCGACCTGTTGTGCTGCCATTCACGAACAGCATTCCGTATAATGTTTTCCAACAGGATAACACTCACCCACATACCACTAATGTACTCCAAATGCTCTCCAGAGTGTCAACATGTTGTCTTGGCCTGCTCAGTCATCAACTCTGTCTCCAGTCGAGCATATATGGGACATCATCGGATGACAACTCCAGCCTCACCCACACCCACCATCAACTGACCCTGCACTGACCAACCAAATACAACAGACATGAAGCTCCATTCCACAAACTGACATTACACAGCTTACTGTTTCAACATTCTCATGGTTATACCTGTTCTTAATGTTCCAGCATTTCACATTTGCAGTGGCATCTCTCACTAACATTAACCAGTGATCTTGCAGTGTTAATCACTTAACTATGTCATCTAGACAAATGCATTCCTGACATTTCATTACTCTACTTAATTATTTTTTGGTGGTGTGATTTTTTTTCTCTCAGTCTATATGTAACTGACTTTCCCAGTATTATGTTATGTAAATCTATACTCTGCGTAGATGATACTGCTTTTGTCACAGCTGGGAAAGACTTAGGAGTAGAAAAGCAGGGATCATCCACCATCAACTGACCCTGCACTGACCAACCAAGTACAAAAGACATGAAACTCCATTCGACAAACTGACGTTACACATTACTGCAAAAGCAAAGACAGCTTCACTCCAAGTGTAAACGCAGCCAAAACCTCTCAGACAAACAGAAGCTAAACGATGTCAAAGTTAGCATAAGGAGGGCTATGCATGAAGCGTTCAGTGAATTCGAAAGTAAAATTCTATGTACCGACTTTACAGAAAATCCTAGGAAGTTCTGGTCTTACGTTAAATGAGTAAGTGGCGCGAAACAGCATATCCAGACACTCCGGGATGATGATGGCATTGTAACAGAGGATGACACGCATAAAGCTGAAATATTAAACACCTTTTTCCAAAGCTGTTTCACAGAGGAAGACCGCCCTGCAGTTCCTTCTCTAAATCCTTGCAAAAACGAAAAAATGGCTGACATCGAAATAAGTGTCCAAGGAATAGAAAAGCAACTGGAATCACTCAACAGAGGAAAGTCCACTGGACCTGACGGGATACCAATTCGATTCTACACAGAGTATGCGAAAGAACTTGCCCCCCTTCTAATTTCATCTACATGTGGCTGGATTGAAGAGTTTTTAGCAAACAGAACACAGCATGTTGTTATCAATGGAGAGACGTCTACAGACGTTAAAGTAACCTCTGACGTGCCACAGGGGAGTGTTATGGGACCATTGCTTTTCACAATATATATAAATGACCTAGTAGATAGTGTCGGAAGTTCCATGCGGCTTTTCGCGGATGATGCTGTAGTATACAGAGAAGTTGCAGCGTTAGAAAATTGTAGCAAAATGCAGGAAGATCTGCAGCGGATAGGCACTTGGTGCAGGGAGTGGCAACTGTCCCTTAACATAGACAAATGTAATGTATTGCGAATACATAGAAAGAAGGATCCTTTATTGTATGATTATATGATAGCGGAACAAACACTAGTAGCAGTTACTTCTGTAAAATATCTGGGAGTATGCGTGCGGAACGATTTGAAGTGGAATGATCATATAAAATTAATTGTTGGTAAGGCGGGTACCAGGTTGAGATTCATTGGGAGAGTGCTTAGAAAATGTAGTCCATCAACAAAGGAGGTGGCTTACAAAACACTCGTTCGACCTATACTTGAGTATTGCTCATCTGTGTGGGATCCGTACCAGATCAGGTTGACGGATGAGATAGAGAATATCCAAAGAAGAGCGGCGCGTTTCGTCACAGGGTTATTTGGTAACCATGATAGCGTTACGGAGATGTTTAATACACTCAAGTGGCAGACTCTGCAAGAGAGGCGCTCTGCATCGCGGTATAGCTTGCTCGCCAGGTTTCGAGAGGGTGCGTTTCTGGATGAGGTATCGAATATATTGCTTCCCCCTAATTATACCTCCCGAGGAGATCACAAATGTAAAATTAGAGAGATTCGAGCGCGCAAAGAGGCTTTCAGACAGTCGTTCTTCCCGCGAACCATACGCGACTGGAACAGGGAAGGGAGGTAATGACAGTGGCACGTAAAGTGCCCTCCGCCACACACCGTTGGGTGGCTTGCGGAGTATAAATGTAGATGTAGATGTAGATCATCTCAGCGCAGCCAGTAAGTGTTTCCAAATTAGTTCATTGCGAATTTGCCATGAAAAACTGTAAATACTCTCTTTAGCTTATTTATTGAAGATGATGGACAATGCCTGTGCTTCAGCTAAACCTTTTGGGATTCATCTTGACTTGAGATTAACATGGAAGAGTCACAACAGGTCGAATCACCAGACTGACGAACAATTTTTCAGTTAGGGTGTGTTGGATAACAATGAGAGTGCTCCTGCTGTCACATGAAATCGCACCCCACACCATGACTCACGTGTAGGTCCAATGTGTCTAGCATGCAGACAGGTTGGTTCCAGACCCTCAACTGGCCTCCTCCTAATCAACACACAGCCATCACTGGCACCAAGGCACAACAAGCTTGAATTAGAAAATATGACAGACCACCACCCTGACCTCCAGTGGTCTCTCACTTGACATCATTGAAGTCGGAAACAGCGGAGGTCTGGGATCAGTGGAATGCATGCTACAGGGCATCTGTCTCAGAGCTGTCCTTGAAGTAACTGATTTGTAGCAGATCATTATCTCACTATGGTGCCAACTGTTTCTCAAATTGCTGCTGCAGATGCCTTATGATATGCCATAGTCATAAGCCAAACACAATTGGTTTTTCCTCTCACTAGTGCTACGTGATCATTCAGAGTCCTGTCTTCTTGCAACTGTACATTCTTGTGACTGCCACTGCCAGCAGCCATGTACAGTAGCTACATTCTTGCTAAGTTTTTCTGCAGCATTGCAGAAGAAACTTCCAGCTTCTCATAGACATATTACATTACCTCATTAAAACTCAGTGAGGTACTGGTACTGGTGTCTTTGGCACCTTAAAAGGCATTCTTGACTAACATCAACTAATCATACTCAATCTCGAAGGTAAATTTCCATGTCACACAGGGAGTGCCACAGCGTTCTGTGTTTCGACCTTTACTCTTCATTGACAGAAAAAACATTGCAACACGTAGAAGGAACTGTGTGACATAAACAAAAGTTGGTAAGCATGTTTCTACATTTTAAAAACGATGTCTATTCAGATTTCATGCCAGTCACATAAGAGTGATGCTAGTAGTGCCACTTGTTGTTGTTGTTGTGGTCTTCAGTCCTGAGACTGGCTTGATGCAGCTCTCCATGCTTCTCTATCCTGTGCAGGCTTCTTCATCTCCCAGTACCTACTGCAGCCTACATCCTTCTGAATCTGCTTTGTGTATTCATCTCTTGGTCTCCCTCTACGATTTTTACCCTCCACGCTGCCCTCCAATACTAAATTGGTGATCCCCCGATGTCTCAGAACATGTCCTACCAACCGATCCCTTCTTCTAGTCACGTTGTGCTACAAACTTCTCTTTCCCCCAATCCTATTCAATACCTCCTCATTAGTTACGTGATCTACCCACCTAATCTTCAACATTCTTCTGTAGCACCACATTTCGAAAGCTTCTATTCTCTTCTTGTCTAAACTATTTATTGACCATGTTTCACTTCCATACATGGCTACACTCCATACAAATACTTTCAGAAATGACTTCGTGACATTTAAATCTATACTCGATGTTAACAAATTTTTCTTCGTCAGAAATGCTTTCCTTGCCATTGCCAGTCTACATTTTATATCCTGCCTACTTTGGCCATCATCAGTTATTTTGCTCCCCAAGTAGCAAAACTCCTTTACTACTTTTAGTCTCTCATTTCCTAATGTAATTCCCTAAGCATCACCAGACCTAATTCGACTACATTCCATTATCCTTGTTTTGCTTTTGTTGATGTTCATCTTATACCCTCTTTTCAAGACACTGTCCATTCCGTTCAACTGCTCTTCCAAGTCCTTTTCTGTCTCTGACAGAATTACAATGTCATCGGCGAACCTCAAAGTTTTTATTTCTTCTCCATGGATTTTAATACCTACTCCAAATTTTTCTTTTGTTTCCTTTACTGCTTGCTCAATATACAGATTGAATAACATCGGGGAGAGGATACAACCCTGTCTCACTCCCTTCCCAACCACTGCTTCCCTTTCATGCCCCTCGACTCTTGTAACTGCCATCTGGTTTCTGTACAAATTGTAAATAGCCTTTCGCTCCCTGTATTTTACCCCTGCCACCTTCAGAATTTGAAAGAGAGTATTCCAGTCAATATTGTCAAAAGCTTTCTCTAAATCTACAAATTCTAGAAACGTAGGTTTACCTTTACTTAATCTATTTTCTAAGATAAGTCGTAGGGTCAGTATTGCCTCACGTGTTCCATCATTTCTACGGAATCCAAACAGATCTTCCCCGAGGTCGGCTTCTACCAGTTTTTCCATTTGTCTGTAAATAATTCGCGTTAATATTTTGCAGCTGTGACTTATTAAACTGATAGTTCGGTAATTTTCACATCTGTCAACACCTGCTTTCTTTGGGATTGGAATTATTATATTCTTCTTGAAGTCTGAGGGTATTTTGCCTGTCTCATACATCTTGCTCACCAGATGATAGAGTTTTGTCAGGACTGGCTCTCCCAAGGCTGTCAGTAGTTCTAATGTAATGTTGTCTACTCCCGGGGCCTTGTTTCAACTCAGGTCTTTCAGTTCTCTGTCAAACTCTTCACGCAGTATCGTATCTCTCATCTACATCCTCTTCCATTTCCATCATATTGTCCTCAAGTACATCGCCCTTGTATAGACCCTCTATATACTCCTTCCATCTTTCTGCTTTCCCTTTGTTGCTTAGAACTGGGTTTGCATCTGAGCTCTTGATATTCATACAAGTGGCTCTCTTTTCTCCAAAGGTCTCTTTAATTTTCTTCTGTTACCCAAGGATTTCTACTAGCCCTCGTCTTTTTACCTACTTGATCCTCTGCTGCTTTCACAACTTCATCCCTCAGAGCTACCCATTCTTCTTCTACTGTATTTCTTTCCCCCATTCCTGTCAATTGCTCCCTTATGCTCTCCCTGAAACTCTGTACAACCTCTGGTTTAGTCAGTTTATCCAGGTCCCATCTCCTTAAATCCCCACCTTTTTGCAATTTCTTCAGTTTTAATCTACAGTTCATAACCAATAGATTGTGGTCAGAGTCCACATCTGCCCCTGGAAATGTCTCACAATTTAAAATCTGGTACCTAAATCTCTGTCTTACCATTATATAATCTATCTGATACCTTTCAATATCTCCAGGATTCTTCCATGTATACAACCTTCTTTTATGATTCTTGAACCAAGTGTTAGCTAAGATTAAGTTATGCTCTGTGCAGAATTCTATCAGACGGCTTCCTCTTTCATTTCTTACCGCCAATTCATATTCACCTACTATGTTTCCTTCTCTCCCTTTTCCTACTCTCGAATTCCAGTAACCCATGACTATTAAATTTTCGTCTCCCTTCACTACCTGAATAATTTCTTTTATCTCATCATACATTTCTTCAATTTCTTTGTCATCTGCAGAGCTACTTGGCATATAAACTTGTACTATTGTAGTAGACGTGGGCTTCATGTCTATCTTGGCCACTATAATACGTTCACTATGCTGTTTGTAGTAGCTTACCTGCACTCCTATTTTTTATTCATTATTAAACCTACTCCTGCATTACTCCTATTTGATTTTGTATTTATAACCCTGTATTCACCTGACCAGAAGTCTTGTTCCTCCTGCCAGCGAACTTTGCTAATTCCCACTATATCTAACTTTAACCTATCCATTTCCCTTTTTAAATTTTCTAACCTACCTGCCCGATTAAGGGATCTGACATTCCACGCTCTGGTCCTTAGAACACCAGTTTTCTGTCTCCTGATAACGATGTCCTCTTGAGTAGTCCCCGCCCGGAGATCCGAATGGGGGACTAATTTACCTCCGGAATATTTTACCCAAGAGCACGCCATCATCATTTAACCATACAGTAAAGCTGCATGCCCTCGGGAAAAATTATGGCTGTAGTTTCCCCTTGCTTTCAGCCGTTTGCAGTACCAGCACAGCAAGGCCGTTTTGGTTAGTGTTACAAGGCCAGATCACTCAATCATCCAGACTGTTGCCCCTGAAACTACTCAAAAGGCTGCTGCCCCTCTTCAGGAACCACACGTTTGTCTGGCCTCTCAACCTTTCTCCAAAGGTCTCTTTAATTTTCCTGTAGGCAGTATCTATCTTACCCCTAGTGAGATACGTCTCTACATCCTTACATTTGTCCTCTAGCCATCACTGCTTAGCCATTTTGCACTTTCTGTCGATATCATTTTTGAGACGTTTGTATTCCTTTTTGCCTGCTTCATTTAATGTATTTTCATATTTTCTCCTTTCATAAATTAAGTTCAACATTTCTTCTGTTACCCAAGGGTTTCTACTAGCCCTCGTCTTTTTACCTATTTGATTCTCTGCTGCCTTCACTATCCCTCAAAACTACCCATTCTTCTTCTACTGTATTTCTTTCCCCCATTCCTGTCAATTGTTCCCTTATGCTCTGCCTAAAACTCTGTACAGCCTCTGGTTCTTTCAGTTTATCCAGGTCCCTTCTCCTTAAATTCCCACCTATTTGCAGTTTCTTCAGTTTTAATCTACGTAGTGCCACTATGATGATGCAAATCATTTTTGCTTAAAGTGCACCGCTAACAGTCGTGAGCATTAGTTACCTTCGAGACTGAACATGGTTAGTTGATGTTAGTCAATAATGCCTTAATGGCCTCTCAGACCATGACATGCAGTTCCTTTTGTTAAATGTTAATACTGCACAGGATATAAAAATCTATTAAATCTGAATTCGAAAGGTTGGCCAGTAAGCTAAAAATTGATTACTTTAGGACACTTCTTAAAGACATTAACTGGAATGACCTATACAGCACTAATGGCATGAATGAAAACTACGACTGTTATTAATAAATTAATTATCGTATTTGAACACTGTTTTTTCCCAAAATTAACCCAGGTTAGACCAAAGTCTACAAAGAAACCACAGATTACTCAAGGAATTAAGGTACATGTAAAACATAAAGGAAACTGTATCTGCCAGTCAGAAACAGCTCTGAAGTTGATGCTATAGCACATTACAAGACATACTGCCAAATATACAGACATTAAATCAAATGCATTATAAGAAAAAGATAAACACTTCAGATAACAAAATAAAGACAATGTAAGATATAGTGAAGGAGGAGACTGGTAGAGCCAGATATGAAGAGGGCAAATAGCATTAAGAGTAAATGACACACTGGTAACAGATGTGTGCAGTATTGCAAAACTTTTTAACAAATATTTCATAACTGTTAGTCGAAAGATGGGGTCATCAGGTTCAGTATATGCTGCCATGGAGCTACCTCAGACCAGAAACACACAACTTCACAAACATGAATATGACCCTCTCTACCCAAGCAGAAGTAACGTCCATCATAAAATCTATAATGTCAAAAATTCTTGTGATCATGATAAAATATCAACAAAGTTAATTAATGATTGTGCTTCTAAGTTTAGTAACATATTAAACTATCTGTGTAACCAGCCATTTATCAGTAGAACATTTCCTAAATGCCTGAAATAAACTGAAGTTAAGCCACCTAATTTCCATTCAGCTTCAATTTTGTCAGAATTCTCAAATTTTTTTTGGAAATGTAGTATACAGTTAGTTTCTTAAGCACCTGGCAACAAATAATGCACTCTCCAAGTCTCAGTTTGGATTTCTTAAGGGTCTTGATAGTTAGAGGGGTATCTACACACACAGTGAAAATTTACTTTTTCACAAGACAATAAATTACAAGCTAATGGTATATTTTGTGATTTGGTGAAGGATTTGACTGTGTAAATCACAGCATCCTCTTAAGTAAATTAGCATACTACAATGCAACAGGAAATGCTGCAAAATGTTTCAATTCCCGTATCTATGACAAGAAACCAATGGTGTTACTTGGAAAGAGACATGAATTAAGCTATCAGGCATTATTCAACTGGGAACCATCTTAGGGGCCTTGCTTGCTCTTATAAGTATCAATGTCCTTTCATCAGTAACATTATCAGATGCCGAGCCTGTTTTGTTTACAGGTGATACAAACATTGCAATAAATGGGAAATTAACTGCAGCCTATTCACTGTCACTAAAGTTTGAAAAATCACACTACAAGCAATTCAGAACTTGTAAGATGTTTCCCACTGTGTAACAAGAATTATTTGTTGTGTGAACTCAAGAACATACTGCAGAGGCCTGTTTAGGGAACTAGAGATAATAACTACTGCTTCCTAATATATTTCTACATCTATGTCTACGTGAGTACTCTACTACACACAATAAAGTGCCTGGCAGAGGGTTCAATGAACCACCTTCAAGCTGTCTCTCTACCGTTCCACTCTCGAACGGCACACGGGAAAAACGAGAACTTAAATTTTTCTGGGCAAGCCCCAATTTCTCTTATTTTATCGTGATAATCATTTCTCCCTATGTGGGTGGATGCCAACATAATGTTTTCACAATCGGAGGAGAAAACGGGTGATTGAAATTTCATGAGAAGATCCCATTGCAATGAAAAACGCCTTTGTTTTAATGATTGCCACTCCAATTCATGTATCATGTCTGTGACACTATCTCCCCTATTTCGCAATAATACAAAACGAGCTACCCTTCTTTGTACTTTTTCAGTGTCATCCGTCAGTCCCACCTGATGCGGAATTTTTATTCTGGAATATTTATTCCTTAATGAAATTTGTCATTAAAAATATATCTCTTGTTTTCAAACCAACAGCTCAGTTGATGGGCTCAGTAGTAGAAATAATAATAATCTTCACTAACTTTGGTCCATTAAGGTTTCCATTACTCAGGAGCATACATTTTCATTAACTTGTCAGCAGCCATAAAAAGTTTAGCTTCTAATAAAATTTAGTTTAAGAGGAGCCTAAAGGATTTATTTGTGACCGATTCCTACTCCATAGATGAATTTCTTTGGAGAAACAACTGGTGTGTGTGTGTGTGTGTGTGTTTTAGTAATAATATAAAATAATGTGAATATTAGTATAATATGACTTCTTTGAAAAGCCAGTGCAGTAATGTGATAATTGTAAACAAGGATTGAAAAATAATTGCTCTATTCAGTGTTTATTACCTCATAAATGAAAATATTTTTACATATTAGTACAGTATTACTTCTATAAAAATTCAGTGCAGTAATGCATTCTTCTATCCAGTGTTTATTGCCCCCATACATGTCGCATCATTCAACTACTAATATGGTGAATGTGATTTTGCATTCTGTCAGTATTAGGTAATAAGATGTGAAACTGTCATTTGTGTGAAATTGTGCAAATTTTTGCAAAATATGGGATTACCTTAGACCAAAATGAAGATGAAGTGGTACTACAATTTGATGGTGATTCTGAATGTTTTTCTGATGTGCAAGATGATGCCCAGAGCCACAAAATCTTGAAAAATAAATTTGTAGTTCAGCAATACCCTACACTGTTATACGACAGTGGAGAATATTCTGGACTTGGGAATAAGGCAAGTCATGAGGATGCTAAAGTGAAAATTTGTGTAATATGGCTTATGTCCATACTGTACAGCATCCTTAACATATGATATGTTCTCTCAGCAGGTAGTTACCATAGTGTAACATGTAGCTTGAAAATTAATTATTCAGTTGGTGAAATATTCACTTATCTATATAGAATGTGAATGGTTAGATAAGAAGGAAGATAAATAAATACAATATTTCCACTGAGCATCTCAGTTTAGTGGGCAAATAATGCTGGAAGTGTGTTCAATTATCCTCCAATATGACACTTGTGACCAAAGTACCACACAGGTGAGAGAATGTATACAGGATTTGACAATGACAACACAGCTGTGGGCATACTAGGCTACACTGAAATTGCTATGACTATGGGGTGAAATGGAATGAAGCAACAAGTGCAAGATTAGTGTTTCACGCGCACCGAATACCTTGCTCTGCCTCTGCAGCAGTTCAGCAAGTTAATTTGGCCTCTCAAAACTTTTATGCTTGCTAATTTACCTGACAACTGCATTGGAATGTTTTACAGTAGTGTCTTCCAAAGAAAGATATTTTCTTCAATACTACTGCCACCTGGACAGCTAAGCTTTTTGTGTCAGGTATTGCACATAAGCTACCATATTCATGTTGTCAACTCTTTAATAGGAAGATCTGTACTCCCCACTCTTTTCACTTAAATGTAATCGGCCGCAACACATTCACATCATCTTCCACGTAAAAAAGCTTTACACATGTATGCATATCCAACCATCATCATTACCAGTAACTAAAAGGCACAAAATTATTTATCATCCCTTTCTGGTCACATAATGACGTGACATCAAAGACACAGTTTCAACATATAGACCTATGCTTACATTACAGCCTAATTAACACTTTTAAACTGCCTAGAGGTACCATTCTGCAGTGGTTTCTAAGTGGTGGTGATGATAATGTAGAGAGATATGGAGGGCAGCCAGGCATCTGAGTGGGAACAGCATTTGGAAAATTACGAGGATTATTACAACTTCCTATTGTTATTGGTAATAGTATTGTCATTTTCAGTGTAGAACTGCGATATTTTCCAGCAAAGAATGCTTTTCAGAGGGAAGGTAGGCCATAAGACTTGCAAAACAACAGTAGGGAGTAAGATCATTCATACACTAGGAAACAAACTTCTCCTCAGATGAGGATGGTCTATGGGTTTATTCCAATTATCTCAAATTTTACTGTCAGTAATACTCTGAATTCTTTCTGTATCATGTGACTGAAAATGCAATTGAGACACACACAGTAAAAAAAGGTTAGAAATCGTATTCGAAACATTCACTCAGGACTTTGTGGTAGTTGGTTATGATTCTCAACATCACACAAAAATATATTTTTCCATTCCAGTACAGTCCTATAAATTTAAAACGCAGGAAAGAATTTAATTTCATACGTTCAGAGGAATCTTTTGTGCACCACAAACTTGTCCACTTTCCCTGCCACAGCTATATAACAGTTACACCGATGAATAATAGCAGGGGCTGATGTCAGTAGCATATAGGGAAGAAAAGTGTGCATTCGTAAACTGGCAATTTTAATTGTTATATAAATAATGCCGAAAACACGTAAAGTGTTTTTGTAAAGTAACAGTTTGGCCCAGAAGCGTTTCCGTTTCGGTTGAAGAGATTTGGGAAGCTCGACTCATTTCTACTTCATAGTGTCGGTCTCTCCGATAACCGTGAAAACTACAATTTTTACTTTAGTGTGGGGCAGTTTTTGTATTGCAGACGTTTCCATCATGCTACGAAGTTGAAGATAAGGAGAGTTACCGAATATTATAACTAAAATACTACAAGTATAGGATGGCTCTTATGTGTTTTCTGATTTCTATTACGGCTTCATTCAGTAGCCACCCCTCCTCATTTCTCCGGGCTTGGGACCGGCAACAGTATATGCAGAGATGAAACTTCCAGGCAGATTAAAACTGTGTGCCCGACCGAGACTCGAACTCGGGACCTTTGCCTTTCGCAGGCAAGTGCTCTACCAACTAAGCTACCGAAGCACGACTCACGCCCAGTACTCACAGCTTTACTTCTGCCAGTATCTCGTCTCCTACCTTCCAAACTTTACAGAAGCTCTCCTGCGAAACTTGCAGAACTAGCACTCCTGAAAGAAAGGATATAGCGGAGACATGGCTTAGCCACAGCCTGGGGGATGTTTCCAGAATGAGATTTTCACTCTGCAGCGGAGTGTGCGCTGATATGAAACATCCTGGCAGATTAAAACTGTGTGCCCCACCGAGACTCGAACTCGGGACCTTTGCCTTTCGCGGGCAAGTGCTCTACCAACTGAGCTACCAAAGCACGACTCACGCCCGGTACTCACAGCTTTACTTCTGCCACTATCTCGTCTCCTACCTTCCAAACTTTACAGAAGCTCTCCTGCGAAACTTGTAGAACTAGCACTCCTGAAAGAAAGGATATAGCGGAGACATGGCTTAGCCACAGCCTGGGGGATGATTCCAGAATGAGATTTTCACTCTGCAGCGGAGTGTGCGCTGATATGAAACTTCCTGGAAGATTAAAACTGTGTGCCCGACCGAGACTCGAACTCGGGACCTTTGCCTTTCGCAGCGCAAGTGCTCTACCAACTGAGCTACCGAAGCACAACTCACGCCCGGTACTGACAGCTTTACTTCTGCCAGTATCTCGTCTCCTACCTTCCAAACTTTACAGAAGCTCTCCTGCGAAACTTGCAGAACTAGCACTCCTGAAAGAAAGGATATAGCGGAGACATGGCTTCGCCACAGCCTGGGGGATGTTTCCAGAATGAGATTTTCACTCTGCAGCGGAGTGTGCGCTGATATGAAACTTCCTGGCAGATTAAATCTGTGTGCCCGACCGAGGCTCCAAAAGGAGTTTTCTGTGATGTAGGCTGCCACAATACGTTGTTTCATATCCTCTGGGGTTGTAGGCACATCACGGTATACATTCTCCTTTAACGTACCCCACAGATAGAAGTCCAGAGGTGTAAGATCAGGAGAACGGGCTGGCCAATTTATGCGTCCTCCACGTCCTATGAAACACTGTCGAACATCCTGTCAAGAGTCAGCCTAGTATTAATTGCGGAATGAGCAGGTGCACCATCATGCTGATGCCACATACGTCGACGCGATTCCAGTGGGACATTTTCGAGCAACGTTGGCAGATCATTCTGTAGAAACGTGATGTATGTGTGCAGCTGTTCGGGCCCCGGCAATGAAGTGAGGACCAATGAGGTGGTCCCCAATGATTCCGCACCATACATTTACAGTCCACGGTCGCTGTCGCTCTACCTGTCTGAGCCAGCGAGGATTGTCCACGGACCAGTAAAGCATGTTCCTTTGATTCATTGCCCCGTGGTTTGTGAAACCCACTTCATCGGTAAACAGGTAGAACTGCAACGCATTCTCTGTTAATGCCCATTGGCATAATTGCACTCAATGATTAAAGTCATCACCATGTAATTGCTGATGTAGCGACACATGAAACGGGTGAAAGCGGTGACGATGCACTATGCGCATGACACTACTTTGACTCAGTCCACCGGCTCTCGCAATGTCGCGTGTACTCATGTATGGTTCATGGCAACAGCAGCTAACACACCAACTGCACCCGCTTCTCCTGTGACGGGCCTGTTACGGACCCATTTGCGTGCTCCGACCATACCTGTTGCATACAGTTGGCGGTAGATGTTTTGCAATGTGCGGCACGTTGGATGCTCTCTGTCCGGGTACCGTTCTGCATACACCCTGCAGGCTTCAGCTGCATTTCGTCGACACTCGCCATGGATGAGTATCATCTCCGCCTTTTCAGAGTTCGAATACACCATGGTCAGAGTTCCTACAACACTACACTATCACAGCCATCTGGTAACACGGTGTACTACAGTTGGTCTGCGTGCGGAGACGAATGCAGAATAACAATAGCAGCAAGCGCTACATGCGGACTCTGCGACAGCTAGACCAAACCACAACAGTGCACTACAGCCACACTCGTAAACACGGTCGTCATCGTAAACATGTCCCTGCAGATGCTACTCGCCGACCGTGGCCCGTGTTTGTTACAACACGCAACTGAATGTCGGAGGTTTCAAGCGTCAACTTTAGGTTACAATATCTCCGGATGTAATTAACATTTTACAATGCGACAAACGGCACTGATTACGTATTTGTTTACATGTTCAGATGTGCTAACAAAACTAACGTGGTTCCATTTTTAAAAACGTAGGTTTGTGTTAAAAAACATACTTCCGTGCATTTTTGTATGGTTTGTATTAAACAATTACACTAGCCACTCTCCTCACGTTCGGTCTGTGGAGTCGGTTCGTCAGTATTTGATGTGGTTTACGAAATATATCCAGTGGTAACGTTAGGTGACTCACCCTGTATAACGATTAGCAATGTTTGAGTTTTTTCCACATGATGGATTTGATTGGCTACATTATCAAAAATTTGCCTTAGATTTTAGGAAAAATACATGAATGATACAAATGATGATTGAGAAAATGGCTATTTTCTGAAAGTCAGTTTAGAATAACCAAAAGAATTACATGGCCATCAGGAAGATCTTTCACTTGTCCAGAAAATTAAACACTTCTTGGTACAAATGAATCTAAACTGCTAACACCACTGTGTAATTAATTTAAATTTCTAGGACTTTATAGAAACTTAAAACAATATTTAAACTAGAATTAAGATAAACAAAGGTCAACGGATAATAATCAATACAATTGGTTAACAAAATAAAGAAATTTGAATATACAGAGGAAAACAAAGTCTGCAAGTAATACTGGGAACAATTTCTACAAATTGATGAATAATGAAGTATTTGGAAAAGCTATATATGTATAAAGGTCTCATTTTTATACACTTCCTTATTCTATTTTAGATGAGTGCATCAGAGTTAAATATGATGAATTTCTATGTTAATAATATCCATAGTTGAAAGTAGTAGAAACTACAGTTAAATCTAAAACGTTTTTGCAATTGTAGACCAAATGGCCATTTTCTGCCAAAAATATTTGAAAATCCTAGATTATGTTATACCAGTAATATTTTTAAGAGAACTTTTCAGTGTAGAATGGAAAACATTGACAAGAAGGTCACAAAATAATATTAATTCTAGACATTTTGGAAGTATTCATAAAATGGTTGTATCTAAAATTCTTAAAGATTAATTCATAAGTCCACAGCTCGTGGTCTCGCTGTTTCGTGTTCTTGTTTCCCGAGCACGGGGTCCTGGGTTCGATTCCCAGTGTGGTCAGGGATTTTCACCTGCCTTGAAATGACTGGGTGTTTGTGTTGTCCTCATCATTTCATCATCATTCACGAAAGTGGCGAGATTGGACTGATCAAAGGTTGGAATTTGTACAAGTGCTGATAACTGTGCAGTTGAAAGCCCCACAAACCGAACATCATCATCATCAATATTAATTCATAATGGAGTTAGAGGTAACGTCAGTTTACTTTAAAATGTACAGTCTTAGCTTACTTTGCAAATTTAGGTTATCTTATAAAAGTAAACTTCATGTATTTCTCGTTGTGTCCCATAATGACATAAAAACTTATGAAAGAGTAATCAAAAGATCTTATTAGCGTTCCAAAAGAAAAAATAGCACATAAATTAAGAGAATTCCAGAGAAAAGTTTCAAGATGGACTTAAGATAGTGTTACTGGTTTGAAATAACGTATTAGAATATGAGGGTTGTTCAATAAGTAATACCCCTCTTTTTTTCTCATAACATATTTACTGTTAAGAGTTAGACTTTGGTGACAATATACATATACATGTCTTGTCCATATCCAATTTTTATACATCATCTCCATCACATTCTATGGTCACACACCAAATTTGAGGAAGAGCACGTACTCTCTGCTCGTAAAATCTCTTGCCCTGTAGCCATACCCATGTTTTCACTGCATGATTGACACTCTCGTTATCTTCAAAGTGTGTTCCCTGATGTGAATCTTTAAGCGACCCAAAGCGATGGAAGTCCGAGACTCTGGATGTGGCAATGACGTCCAACACTGTTTGGCGATGTGTTTTAGGGTTCTCAGGCATGTGTGTGGGTGTGTATTGTCGTGTTGGAGCAAGATTTCTGCTGAATTATTGTCCAATCGAAACACGTCTGCAATGGTTCTTGAGTTTATTCAGAGTTTTCACATATGCATCTGAATTGATACTTGACCCTCTTGGCGTCACATTTACGAGAATGACGACTTAAAAACCCTAAAGACTGTCACCATGACTTTCCTGGCACAGGAGGTTATCTTTTATGGTGAAAGAGGATGATGCCGATCCATGGCCTGCCTTTTTGTTTCTGGCGCAAAGTGGTGCACCCAGATTTCGTCCCCTGTAACGATCTGTGACCGAATGGCCTCTCCATTGGTCTCAAAACGCTCCAACAATTCAGATTAAATGGCCTTTCTTTGAATCTCGTGGTCCCCTAATTGCATTCGTGGAACCCATCATGAGCATCTCTTTGAATATCCGAGAGTCTCGATCATTGCAGACGCACTTCCAACGCTGAGTGTCAACTGTAGAGATAACTGCCGAATTTGATTCACCTGTCGGCGTGAATAATGGCATCCGCACAATTCAGCATGTCTGGAGCAGTGGATGTGACAGGATGTCCTGAGTGGGGCTGATGATGGAGCTCTGTTTCTGCATTTCCTGAGGCTGTAACTTTCTTTACCCATCGCCCAACTGTACTCCTATCAACTGCAGGATCGCCATACGCTGCACACAAACGTTTATGGATGTTCACCACAGATTCTTTTTCGGCACACTAGAATTCAATAACAGCACGCTGCTTGCAACGTGAGTCGTATATAGACGACATTTTGACGCTGTACTACAGCTCTGCCATCTGCCAGAACGGTACAAAACTTTACTGTCTCACAGAATTAACATCAAATGTGAAGCACCAACAAGGACGTTTGTCTACGTATATTAATGGCTTTTTTTAAAAAAAATGTGGTTTATTACTTAACGAACAACCCTCATATATCTTAAGATTTCCTAAGTGGTTAACTATACATTGAATTACCATATGAAATAAAATAATAGCAAATTCGACTTAATCTAAAGACTAAAGATCAGAAATGTTTTGTTTGGCTAGTGAAACTGCAGCATTTATTAAATAGATAAGGAATGATACTCTAAGAATGAGTGATTAATTTTGAGTTACATTTTGGTGAAAAGTTAAACACATTTAAATATCCAATCAAAATAAATTGTATTCAGGAAACCGAACCAAAAGTTCAGATTTCAATTACCTCATATTTTTTTACTGATCAAAACTGTGTCCACATTCTAAGCATTACATAGAATAAAAGAGATAAACATATCAAGTTGTTGTACTTAAAAACTGTGAAACATCATTTTATTTTTGGATTAAAAGTCACTCAATAGTGTAATCAAAACAATAAAAAAATCATCTGGAAATAGTCTATGACTGTGGCTGTGTTGCCATGCTCAAAAGAAAAATTTAATAAACAAGTTGAAAATTGGCAAAACAATATTCTCGTTAGAACAGAAATACCTAGAGCTGGGAAATCATTGAAGTTTCAAATCTGTTAAACTGAAATGAATATATCATCGGCAGTCATTTCAGATTTTGAAGGTTTATTGAAAATAATAACGAAGAAAAACATATTAGTTGTTTCAAAGTGTAGAAAACATTGACAATTAAATTCCTACAAACTTTTTTAAATCATTTAATCTCCAACAGGCGCCCTATTTCTTATAACACAAATGGGCTTGGTGTACTTTATACACATGTAAAGAATAACTGTCACCAAAGTTAACATGTATGAACAATATCAAAAGTTAATCTCAGTTTAATTAAGTGACAATAGGATATAATTACATTATATGAGGTAAATCACTGTCTGATTAAACAATAATAAAATTATCACTATCCTGCCACACACAAGTGTTACCCCACTCAAAGCATTAAACAGTGCAGTTGCATCGGATCCCAGGCAACAGCATACTCGATTGCTAATTGTCTTGTAGACAACTGCCTCACTGTGCGATTGTGCTGACAGCTTGGAGTCTGGGACATTTCCGTGCATAGCTTGCAAATTTCTTCTGACCTAGTTCATTGTTTACTGTATATTACTGCTGCTCACTTGGGTGTATGGCAGCACAAGTTAGCTGAAGCAATAGTGAAGTAATAGCCGTAAAACAGCAATGTAACAGTACATGACAATGTTATTTGTGGATGGCACACTTTATACATATATGCACCTGTTCATGGGTTAAATTCATAGACAATTTCTAATTTATGGCTACATCTCTAGATAAATTATCATATAGTTCAGAGATAAGTAAAATGGGGAAATGAGAAAATAGATGTAGTTTTTAGAAAAGGCGTTTATTCATATGATTGTATGGATAATTAAAAAAGTTCTTAAGATGATTAGCTACTCCTAAAAAAATTCTGTAGTAAACAAAATGAATGTGGTATGAGTTGCCAAGGTTGTGAACATGTAAAATGGCATGGAAAAAAATGTGATACAAATAATTTTAAGGACTACTTGATTCATTACCAAATGTAATGTTTTATTATTAGCCAATTTATTTCAAAACTTTTAGGGAAACATGTATAAAATCATATGATTTAGATCCCTCCTGATACAATACAGTCTCTAGATTAAGTATGCATTCAATGCTTAAAATAATTAAATAAATGTTAGATATGTTATATGATGGTGATATGGTACTGGGTACTGAGAAGGGAATCGGAGTTGGAATTTTGTAGTATAGTAAATATACATCATAGTGAATAACAAGCTTGTAGAGGGCAGATGAAGAATCAAACACTTCAGTTCATCTTGATGCTACCAATATAGGAAAGGATGAGTAATGTTTGAGTTTTTTCACACATGATAGATTTGAGTGTCTCAATTATCCAAAATTTGATTTAGATTTTGGGAAAAATATATAAATTATATGAATGATGGTCCATAATATGGATATATTTTGCAAGTCAGCTTAGAATTACCAAACGAATTACATAATGGACACAAAGATCTTCCACTTATCCAGAAAATTAAACAGTTCTTGGTGCAAATGAACCAAAACTGCTAACAAGATTGTGCAAATAAAGTAAATTTGCGGTAAACTATAGGAACTTAAAACAATATTTAAATTAGAGTTCATATTAACAAAGGTCCACAAATTTTAATCAATGTGACTGGTCAAAAAGAAATATTGAAATTTGAATACACAGATGAAAACAAAAGCTACACATAATACTGAGAACGATTTCTACAAACTGATGGCTAATGCAATATTTGAAAAAACAGTAGAAAGAATAAGACACGGAGTGGGTATAAAACTAGAGTCTGGTACCAGTAAATGTGAAAAATGTATTGTTATACCTAATTTTAAAAGATTAACAGTCTTTTAGGAAAATCTAGCATCAACACAAATGCAAAAGGCAGAATTAAGTTTTCCCAATATATGTGGCTATGAATAGGCTATATCAAGGATCTAAACTCTACTGCAAAATGAAGACACATCCAAATCTATGTATACACAACAGCAGGTAACGACACAATGAGTCAAAGACGGTTGCTGTAACAGAGCCATAGCACTGGCTGAGGAATCACTTGCTGGATCATGCTATGACTAATTGGTATAACATTCTACAGAGTCTGCAAGAAAAATGTATGCACTCTTTGTCAGGCTCGATCAAGGTATCTATATTGGCGTTCGATTTGAGTTACGAGTGTATTGTCGTATGGTCTTTGGCTCAACAAATGTTAGTAGTTTAATCTCGGTATTGAGAAAACGAGATGGCTGAGCACGCTGTGATATTCGAGCAATGCAAATGTATGGTGAAGTGTTTTTTCATATTTGATATTGCCATTAAAGTGCAACGTAAGTGGAGGTGGGAGTTTGAAAAAGAACCGCCAACCTGCCTAACAATTAACCGTATCATTGATAAGTTTGAATTGCATGGAACGATTTGTGATATTCACCAAGGAAGATCAGAAAGACAGCATCCAAGATCTGCAGGTCAAACACCTATGGACTTTTACTTGTGGGGAAGTGTGAAAGATAACGTCTATCAATGTAAGCCACGCACATTGGAGGAACTTCGCCAAGAGATTACACTGACATGTGCAGCGATTCCACTGTATCACTGACTGATGTAATTGCTGCGACCGCTCGTCGTTCTGTTATGTGTATAGCTGCTAATGGTGAACAGTTTGAACATTTAAAGTAACTATATGCTAAACTAAAGGTTGTACAACATGTGTGATCAATTATTAAATGTAAAATAAACACACAAGTAATACTTTTAGTTTCTTAAAGTGTGCATACATGTTCCTGGCAGACTCTGTACATTACACTTTCTTACCAAACAAACACCTCTTATAATATGCATACATTATTGCCTTCCTTATTATGCACCTCTTTTCACTGGACTTTTTATTTTATTTTTCACCAGCTTAATATGTACACACCTTTGAACTTAAGTATTACAAACTCATTCATAAAACATTTTTATTTCTTTGTGACATGTTGCATACCTCCTAGATACTCACTAGTGTCCAACATCTGTGACATATTTTTCATTCTTTGCAAAAATTTTCATTCTTTATGATGCTGCTGTATCCATCTGTATCTTGATAGCATAACTCAATCATATTTCCATATTTTGGTTTCATGAATTACTTCATGTTCTTCAACTTGCAGCAACAATAGAGGCTTCACACATCCTTAGTGCTGAAACAACTACAAAATTACATGGTGTTTTGTTCATTGTAACAGAGAACAGCGATAACTCTTGCCTTCAGTTACACGTGAAAGTGAAATTGTTTTTCGTAAAATTATGGAGAAAAATTAGCTTTTATTTACTAGAAATAGTATGTAATAAAAATAAGTAGCAATATCTATATCATATGTGTGGCACAATCGATAACGTGGTTTTCCACTTCGAGCGCCGAGCGGGAAGGTTGTTGTTTATTTCACTTGCCGCAGCGTCGCTTGTGTGAAGTTGTCATTGTTAGTGTTATTCTGTCTGCTGAAGGAGTCGTAGCGCCTCTGCTCTGCCTTACTGTTTGTGTTTGTCTACTCGTAGCGGCGTCGGCCACTTCGCTATGGCTACCATGGTTTCCACGTGTGTTCTAAGAAAAGGTACTGTGGGTTTTACTTTCGATTGAACAACGCTACACTTGCAGCTTCTGTCTCTCAAAATCCACGACTGGCTTGTCGATACAATTCATGTGATCTCTGATCAGGTCGTAACCGCTTATTTTTATGCAGACGAGTACATGTTTTAGGTGAAATTTATGGACTCCCTTCACGTTGAAAGATTACTGTCGCGACATGGTTCTCAAACACCGTTCAAGCATTCGATGTTTCCGCTAGTACAGTGTCACTCGCAGTCGCTGAAATCGAATATAATAATGTTAGTGTGTTCAACCTCCCGCCGGAAGTTAACACCTTTCTAAAGGACATATTGACTCCTTATGGTAACGTGAAAAACTTCCGTCGTGAACGATGGTCTACTCAACACAGATTACAGTGTTAAGGTCGCTTCACACTTAACGGAACGTCTCCGTCACGTCCTTCACGTCAAAACATTCTCTCCTGCGTTTCTAAAGGCGCTGTCCACACTCGACGTCGCCGGCCCGGAACGTCTCCGTAACGTCACCGTCACGCATCCTTTTGGAGAATGTTTCCCGTTCATGTCGGCGAGTCGACGTGATGTACATCTCTGGCTCTTAAGAAGGACCGCCTCCATGTTTGCTCGAGCCATGTAAATATTTGGAAAGAGGGGAGAAGTACGAACGATTTGGTTATATAAGTATCAATATTTTATTGCGCAAAGTTTCGCTTTGTTATTTATTCTAATTACATGTATCTTCCTGTGCTTGTTGTTTTATTTTATTTCGTTTCTTGTTTAGACAAAGGACTTCGACGAATATTTAATAGAATTAGTTCGTTCACACTCAGAGCTGTACAACATGAGCGATCGTAGATACAGTGATTCCATTAGGAAAGAATCACTGTGGAAGGAAATTGGATTAGAGATGGGGCGTCCAGGTAAATGAAACACTTTGTAGTAAGGAATTTTGAATGGTACTTATATGTATGTGTGAAAGTTTTCAGTACAACGATAAATATCTACGAGTGGACTACCATATGCACTGTGCCTCGGTATCAGCGTTGTATACGACGTTTTTTTTTTTTTTAAAAAAAAAGCTGTACAAACGCCAGCAGCATAAATACACGGTTTTAATTAACCGAATTTTTGTTGTTTTGACTTGAACTTAGCATTTCAGGACCTGTTAAATTGTACACTGCACGTGGATCCTGTTTAGAACAGCAGATAGTTTCAGATTTTTGTCCTGAATATTTCCAGCATTTTTCTGAGCGTGGTATTCGATAATTTAGCAGAAATTTTTATGCTGCAGAGTGTACAAATCCGAAAATTAAAAGACATGCTTCATAATATGCAACACTGTTCCTGTGATTTCGAAACATTCTACACTGTTATTATTTCTGTAAAGAACACGCTGTATAGAAAAGCTGGCAATTTCCAGTGAAAGAAAATGGACATAGGGCCGCACATATGCACATGTTTTAAATTACAAAAGTGTTATTGCTGTTTTCAACAGAAGGAAGCAAGACTTTTAATGTATAAAAGACAAATTTGTGGAGCATTAAATGTAATTTGAGACAGACATATTTCTGGAAGACTTTATTATTTCCTGTTACTGGATAGTTATCAAAAAACCTTTAAAGGAATCACAGAATATACAGTCACTGTCTGCATTAATTCATTTGTGAAAATGAAGCTATGTGACAACGAAATACATAGGCAATCATTTTGGTAGCTAGCATTTAAAGAATCTCTGTTTGCCCTATCCTAAGATATATCTGGAGCCAGAAATAGGCTACAGGATGCAAATATGTTTATTTGTAGATTTATACATTACTACATTAGGCTTATGAAGTTTCTTCAGCAGTGTATAGCCTACAATTGAAATTTTTGTAGTGTGTGTTTACACATGAAAAATTTTGAACAACAGTATATTTTTATAGACACCTGCCAACTGCATACCTTTGTTAGCAAAAAATTAGCACAGTATAAGACTATGTGCTGCTTAACAGCATAGCAAATGAAAACTACCTCATATTCCTGGATAGCAGTGAAAATAAAAGAAAGCAAACCATAGTTGGTGTTCTCGTTAAAAGTTTGGAGTGTCCCTAAGTCATTTTTAAAAAAGATTTTGACTACTCCATGCACTCCATTAACGGTTGTATATGTTCTCTGATTTCAGGCAGTGAATCAAGGGACGATGGGTGGCACTGAGAGACCAGTTTAGAAGATTTGTTAATAAAAAGACGAAGAGTGGCCAAGATGCCATACCTAAGAAGCCGTGGAAGTATGAGGAGGTTATGGCTTTCTTGCATCCATACATGCAGGAGCAAGAAACATATACTAATGTGACTGCTGACATTTGTTCAGACGAGGAAGAAAACATGGATATGTCTTCATCGCCTATTCTGGGCAGTGAAATTGTCAGTTATTTGAGCCAGAGACAATTAATGTGCAAAAGTGTAGTGCAAGAGGCATAAGGAGAAGAATTGCAGAATATACGTCAGCTCCTCTGATGAATTATATTCTAACAACACAACCAAAACAAAATCATATTGACAGTTTTCTTTGAGGGATAGGTGTCAGTATAAAAACATTGTCCCCAATGCGACAGATAAAAGCTGAAGATGAAATTTCCTGAGGACGACGGTTCAATCCCATGTCCGGCCTACCTGATTTAGGTTTTCTGTGATTTTCCTAAAATCGCTCCAGGCAAATGCCGGGATGGTTCCTTCGAAAGGGCATGGCCGACTTCCTTCCCCATCCTTATTTATCCCAAAATCAAATTTTGGATAATATATAGATGAATAATACAACAATTCATTCGATTAAACACTGGTGCACTTGTATAATATATAATTAGAAAGTGGACAATAATAAGATCTTTACTCATATGCAATGTTTTAAAATTAAGTTTTGTGTTATATGAAATCTATATGTTTGCGCTAAATCCTGAAGCAAATTATTGTAGACAAAAGGGAGGGATTTTTATTTGCAGGGAATTTATTAAACATAAATTATTAGTTTTAAACAGATTTACACAATTTTAAGTTAAAAATTATATTTAAATTGGTATAAATACAAGGACAACGCTGTTTATGTCTTATTTTAATTTTTCTTCTTCTAAATATCAGTGATGTCAAATTGGGCTTAATCCAAACCAACCAAGCTTCAACAGAATTTTGGTAAAAATATAGAAAAAGATAAAATCTGAAGATGATACAAATTTTAAGAAATCAGTTAAAGAAAGATGGGTTTAAAAGTTGTAGTAAATGCAATGGTTCAATGAGCTTAGACGTGTTTTTATTAAAACTATAAAAATAAGATCTCCTTGTAACATAAGTATGAATGTGGAAGCTAAAAAGCCGTATGATCAGTAGGGGGTAGGTATATCATAGATGGCAAATGAAGATGATTTTAAAATTAGCAGTAAATTAAAAAAATTTCGAGGAAATTAGGAACACAACCATCTGCTAGTAAGAGATTTTAGAAAAAAATATGAGTAAATGCCACAAAAGATATATTTAAAATTTGATGTACATATAAAGAAATTAAATATTTAAAGGAATTTAGAAGACTTTTAGGAACACCAATTTATATTTGTATGAAATCTAAAACTAAGAAAGCGAAAAATTAGATACAAACTGTTAAAGAAACATGATGAAGTATATGAAGGAAAGCTTTATTATCCAGTAAATAAGTATGTGGCATTCATCCAAGGAATAAATGAATCTGATGAAGAGATAAATTATCTAGAAAATTGGGTTAATAAAATAGTGGAAAATCGTGGAATAACTAATAAGACAGAAAGTACACATTATAACTGTAATATTTCAACATATTACAACATATAAGAAAATAGCTGTACCAAATACAGGATGAACTATATTTACAAACAGTTGTATGAATTAGAATGTCATCTGATTATGATGCAAATAAGATTAAAAATCCCTTTTTCGTTTTTAAGAATGGCAACTATAAAGATTATATCCTATGCAAATATTTTACAGCTTAAATGACAGGTTTTCTAAATACAAATAGAGGTGTTCATATCAAAGCAGCAACGAGATGTGCTGAAATGAGATATATGTCTTTAGACCTGAGTGCATTAAATGTTTACAAAAAAGGAATATGAAGTTTAGATTACTCAATTTAATGAATTTAGTTATAATAAATATTTTTATAGGACCAAATTTAATCTGAAAGAAGTTTGAAACAACTTTCCAAATTTGATCATCAAACCAGTTTAGCAAATTATTATAGTTACAGTGGGATATTTTAATACCAAAGGTGCTGTAATTCTATTAAATAAATATATATAAATTAAATGGACAAAACATTTAATATAAGATTTTTTTCATATTTAAATCGATACAACAATACACATATTCAAAAAATATTACCTACAACTGAACACAATGTTTTTAATTTCTGATGATGTAACTAACTTTCGGTTCTTAGCTGTCAGATAGCTGCAATTTCAGTACATGTTTATTCTAGAAATGTTAAGCTAGATTATGCAAAAGAAAATTTTTGTAACTGTTTTAAAATTTGAACTGTCCCAAGATACAACTATACAAAAATCACCAACCTCACACTGCATCTATCAGTGCACCTGTATTTATCATCTAGTTCGGAATTCTAAACTGAAGAGTGGTTTCAATCATCATGTTTATGAATTAATGTCAGCATGTATTCATACATATAAAGTGAAGAGCATTTCACAAGACAGATGAACGCCATTGCATCTTTTGAGCCAAATGTAGTTTTTGAAATTCCTGTTACTTTTAAACAAATCTTTCTTTACTTGTACCAATACATCACAAAGTTATAGGTTTAATAATAAGTATAATGGATGACAATTATGAATTAATAGATTTAATAGTGCTGATGTAACTGTATTTTACAGATGCGTTAAGTGACCTTTCTACACAATACACATGAATAATATCATAACCTTAATATTTCAGTCATTTCAGTAAATAAAATAATTAATAACATTCTAAATTTTCCAAATGAATAAACAAATGGTAGCATATGTATTGTTGATGGTTAGTTGTGTCCTAATCATACTCAGTAATGTATGAATTTGATGTTATTCATCAAGATAGGTGAGAATTTATGGTTCATGATGGTAAAGCAATTTGAAAACTTTCTTAGTAAACTTTTTTGACATCTTAACGAACAAAAGGAAACAATTATCTCTTTAAAACTGTACTTCCATTTATTTCTTCAAGAGTTATTCCTTAGTTCCTTCATCTCTTTCTAATAAAATATGTTTAAGAGAAAGTGCCACATGTATTGGTTTGTTTTAAAAATAATGCCCATCGTTATTAACATGTACTTTAAAGAAGAACTAACTATGGACTGATCCTCAAAAGTCTGATATGACAGCACTTTCAACTTACATTTCAGCAGTCACCATACTTCAATAATTATTCAGAAGTAATTGAAGTGCCACAATCAACGCACAAGGCCAAAATATTATGGTAAAGCTAATTTCTCCCATCAAAATGACAATTTTTCTAACTATATTAAATAATGAAAACACTGATACAAATGCACCAAAACTTATGAGATACTTCTGCCCAGAAAAATCCCAATGCAGATATGTAATCTCATCAAAACGAAATCTTTTGACATATATCACATGCTGCATAATTTTGATTTGACATTTGTGTAGTGATTCTCTTTTTAGTATGTTTTTAGTCCTAATACCATGACAGTCATGATCACTCGACATATTATCAAGTTGATTTGCATGAAAACAAAACCATCTCTGTGGGGACCCTGAATACTATTTTGATCTACTGAATCATATGAAACAGAACTGGAAGTTGCAGAAGTGTCCATCTGATTGATAAAACACTTAGTAAACTTCAGGTAGAGCATGTCTGACTCCATTGGAATAATATCAGAAGTTATCGTAATAACACAAGCCATCTCAGTTGATGGTAGGCAGTTGTGGAGTTTTCGAGAGTGATCAGCTTGTAATATAATGAGTTGATTCTTTCCATCTGTCATGATTTTTCTACTCCCATAAAGAATCAATTTAGTTCTGTTAAATGTTATTTTACTTTCAATACATATATCTGCTGGCATGTAAAACTTACATGAAAACCTCAAGATCTTATTTTGACTTAATTACACTTGAATGTATTGTCTAAGGTTATCATTTTTGTTGTTCCGTTTATAATTATGTAATTACTTTTCATTACAGCACACACAATTTGAAAATATAATCAAATTATGTTAGTACCACAGCTTCCTACATGCAAAATCCTATCAGCTAATCAGTATTTAATCAATAGCATCTTACAGCCTGAGATGTTCACTTGATAAATGGCCGGATTTCTTTTCGTTATTTGTCATAGCTACTGTGCTGCACAAAGGTAAGTAAAACTGCACATGAAATTTTAAAAAGTTAGCAAAGACAAAAACACATTACAGAGACTTTGGGTTCATTTTAGGTAATACGTTATAGCATTGAAATTTGGCCAATATATCGAAACTGTATTTAACCCTGCTGTTCTCCTTGGGTCAATATGATGTGACCATAAATTTATCTTTCTATTTCTAATTTAAATGTAGGGCTAATGTCTAGTGGTTGCAAATTTATGTAATTGTTTCTGTTCATTACAGTTTCCCATAAGACCTTGACTTATTGAAAAACATCATTCTGTTTTTTATAGTTGAAATTGTTACACTACTATTCCTTGGACAATAATAGCCTAGTTGTTTTAATACTGATTTTTGCACAGCTTTCATTGAGTTTCGCATCCCACTATATTCAGACCCATGTGCATATCAATACACACATCACTGGAGGCCACTTTTGCTTTTGCAGCAATAGACACTATATTGTTGTAGATATAAATGTTGGAGAGTAAGAAACTGGTTTTGCTCAATTGACTGTTGAAGGAAGATGTTACATTTTTAGCTCTTGCAGTAAATTGTGATGTGTTGTTGTGATGGCAAAATATCGCTTAACTGAAGGTGAAATAGAAGCATAAGGCAATGCATCTGACAGTGGGGGCGATATTTCAGAGGAACAAAACTACACTAGTGAAGACAGCATTTACTCTGTGTCAGAATCAGAAGACTATGCTCCACACAGTGAGGTTAGTAGTGACAATTAGCAAACTGAGGAAGTAGTTAAATCGAAAGATAAGAACACCAGTTGGAGTTTGGTATCGTTTCCACATCGTAGAAGGGCATCCAATGAAAGTTCAAATGGTTCAAATGGCTCTGAGCACTATGGGACTCAACATCGTAGGTCATAAGTCCCCTAGAACTTAGAACTACTTAAACCTAACTAACCTAAGGACGTCACACACACCCATGCCTGAGGCAGGATTCGAACCTGCGACCGTAGCAGTCCCACGGTTCCGGACTGCAGTGCCAGAACCGCACGGCCACTGCGGCCGGCTCCAATGAAAGTGACACCTTGTCTAACCAGATATGCTCCTTCCAGAGTAAATGATATCAAATCTGTTTTACAAGTAGTTAAGAACAAAACACTCTGCTGTATTGTGTTGCAAGTGACTAATATTGAGGGCAGAGAGTGTATAGTGACAAATGGGAAGATTTAGATAAAATTATGTTAGAAGTATATATTAATGTATTATTGCTTACTTGTGTTTATAAACCATATAGTGAATTAACAAGCAGCTTTTGGAATCCAGAATCAGGTAGAGAAATTTATCCAATATTATGTTATTGTATTTTGAACCACACTATAAAGGAAGAATACACTGATATTACTTATGTTTTTACCAAATATTATTTGTGGTTAAAAGAGAGATACCTCTGTTTATTTGCTTGAATTGTGATCAATACCAATATTACATTACACAACAGTAGTGTACCTGGGTCAGGAAAGAATTAAATTATATTAAATGTCATGTACTAATATTGCCTTAATGCATTCTTCTAGAGATTTCCTTGTCAGGTCATTATGACCCAAACTACCAAGAGTGTATAACATTATTTTTAAGAAGAGCAAGTTTAAATCCAGAGCAGAACGATATATCGTTTCGTTCTCTAGATACTGGTTTGTATATCTGGCGGATGGGTCATAAGTGGTGCACCCAATCCTGTCCCTACTAATCGGGTGTGATTGTCCCAATCGTCGTATTTCATAAATGATTGAAGATATCGAAATGTGATTTTTTGCAAATGATAGCACACAGAAAATACCTAGTTTATCATATGGTTAATACTCGAAATTTTTTAATTCGCCTAGGTATGGAAGTAGCTATAGGTACTTTGATGGAACAATGCACTTTTTTAAACAGCTTTTAATACCTCGTCAAAGAAGAATGCAGTGGTGTGTCACATATTAATATTTACGATGTTCTATGTGAGCTGCTGACGTATAATCGAGATCTGTTTTTATGTCACAAGATGTAATCGCTCTGTAGCTACATTTTTTAAATTATTTTAGTTTCCACTGTGACCTTTTGTTTATTTAAAATCTTTAAAATGTGTTATAGCTACATGTAATCACATTACTATTTATTTGTTGTGGTTTTCGGTAAAAAGGGTCATTTGATGCATTTCTCCATGCTAGTCCATCTGGTGTAAGCCTCTTCACCTCTGTAAAACCACTGCACCGTTCATCTATTTTAATCAGCTTATTGTAGTCAAATCTTGGTGTCCCTCTACAATTTTTAACTCCCACACTTTCTCCCTATGACAAGCCAGCAGTTCCTTGACACTTTCTATCTCCTATCAACCAACTCTTTCTTTTAGTCAAGTTGTGCAATAAATTTCTTTTCTCCCTAGTTCGATTCAGTACCTCTTCAATAGTTTTATGATCTACCCACCTACTCATCAATATTCTTCTGTAGCATCACATTTCCAAAGTTTTTATTCGCTTCTGCACTGAACTGTTTTGTATTCATGTTTCATTTCCATACAAGGCTGAACTTCAGACAAAAACCTTCAGACACTACAGACAAATACCTTCAGAAAAGACTTCCTAACACTTAAATTTGTTGGATGCTAAGAAATACCTCATTTCCAGAACTGTTTCTCTTGCTATGACCATTATGGATTTTATATCCTCTCTACTCCTACTTTCTCCATTACTGCTTCCCTTTCAAGTCCTTGAACTTGTAACAAAGTTATTGGATACTTTACCCCTGTTATGCTTTTATTCCCTCGTTTTTTGTAAATATCTTCAAGTGTTATTTTTATGACATGTGCACAGTACCAAAAACCTTGCATATTAACTCAGGGCTTAGTCAAATTAACTTTATTATCCATTAAATGCTTCTGGTTGATTACAACTCATAAGTCTATTAATTTATCTAAAAATCAGTAACACAAAACTTCGTTATAATTGTCTATATATAAATATGGGATTGCAGACTTCCTGATCAAGTACATAAAAAGACCATGTAAAAGACAGAAGCAATTATAGAGCTGATGTTTCAACTTTTATTTTCAAAGTAATTACCATTCATAGCTAAAACATTGTTACTGAAATACAATGACTAGACCGAGTAATAATTAAGTAGAGATTATTGTTGTATCCAAACGTCCACATTTAGAAGAATCTTCCTTTACTATTCATTTGCTCAGAAACTTAAATTTTTGATTGTAACTCATAAAAATACAGCAAGAAACAGGAGACAACTTCTGTTTCAATTACAGTAATCTTATGAAAGATATGGTTATTGGAAGCCATTTTAGGCAGTCTGTGGAAGGTTATGAAATGTGCAAGATCTATGTCGGCCAATAAGAGAAAGTGCACTGTAGATGAGTTAGCACAATTTGCAAGCCATACAATGTGCCAAGTTTTATCTAAATTTCATATCTGAGAGATTATTCTGTAATTCAGTGACTGTTTTTAGTGATTAGCTGTGAACTTATAATTAATTTCAGCAACATTGTTAATCTTTAGTTAAAAGCGTTCTGCAAAATGTGGAAGAATTGGACTGTGAACCGTGTTATTTCCAAACTATAGTTACTGTGCACTTCGTTTTCATATTAATATGCCAGTTATACTTCAAGAACGGCGTAGTTATCAAATGTGTTAATAATTTACTTGCCACACATGAACTTCTATGTCAATTCTATGTTAGGTGAATACAGTCAAACAATCCGTTATAGGACATCAATGGAGTGTAGTATGTGGCTCACCATTTACCTGTGAATAAATTAAAATAAATAAGACTTGATCTGGCCATGGACAGTAGGTTATGCAGAATCTGGACTGCAAACCTGCTATGGGCCTCATCATTTAAGACAGCCTACTTTAGACAAACATTTTTCAGCCAGATTCGACAAGGGTGCAGCTACCAGAGGCAGATTAGCAGGGATGAACATGATTACATTGCAAGCTCTTACAACTGCAGTCCGGCTTTTTGCACAAATTATAGATAATCTTGTGTCCCTGTGTTTTATCCCTTCTGCTTCAGAGTTTGAAAGAGTTTACTCCAGTCAGGGTTATAAAAAGCTCACTCTAAATCTACAAATACTACAAATATAAGTCTATCTTCCTTCAGTCTATATTCTAAGATAAGTCATAGGCTCTGTACTGCCTCATGTCTTCTGACATCTCACATTTCACATTTTGTTCAATTTCGCTTCTACAGCCCTACACCATCCCTTCTACATATTTCTTCCAGGCTTCCCTTCTTCATTTAGTTTTTGCTTGCCATCTGAGCTCTTGGCGGTCTATACAGCTGCTTCTCCAATGGAGATTTTATTTTTAACATCTCTTCCATGCATACTTCTACAGCCTTTCATTTTTCGTCTAGCCATTCTCAATTTGCTTTTTGCACTTTCGGCCAGTCTCACATTTTACGTGCGTGAATCCCCTTTGGATTCTTCATTTTCAACACTTTTATTATTATAATTATCACCGATAAGCACTGGAACTCAACTTATCCAGGTTCCTTCTCCTTAATTTGCTACCTTTTTACTATCTCTTTAGCAGTAATCTGCAGTCTATAACCAATACATTACTGTCAGTCTGCATCTGTACATAGAAATGTTTGACGATCTAATAATTTTTGTAAATCACTTCAGGCAAATACCAGGATGGATCCTTTGAAACGGCACAGCCGACTTCCTTCCGTATCCTTCCCTAATCTGAAGAGACCAATGTCCTCGCTGTTTGGTCCTCTGCCTCGAATCGACCTACCAACCAAAAGTGACTGGCGGTCCAGCTTGTTGGAGGTCTGAGACAAGATCCTCGATGGCTGAAACCAGCGGGTGAGGAGAGCAGCACTTTTCTATAGCCTGAAGATTGCTAAGTGAGTCACTACAGAGTAGGATACTCTTGCCAGTGCAAGAACGAACGTGGCTAAGTGCTAATTTAATGGCCATCAGTTCAGCAGTGAAGGCACTGCAGCCATTTGGCAAAGAGTGGAGTTCACTACACTGTGCATGTGTGTATGCAAAGCCTATTCGTCTGTCGATTGTTGATCCATTGGTGAGTACCACTTCCAGTCCAAATGCTTCTCAAGGACAGCCAAGAACAGGTGGCGAAAAATCGTGGGTTCAACGGAATGTTTTGGACCAACGGAGACTTCAAGGCAGATGCGAGTTCAGGGCACAAGCCATGGGGGTAGATGCGATGTCTCCCTAACCAGGGGTGATAGTGAAGGTAGCTGCAGTTCTAAATAGAGACACTGGAGGCGTTCAGCAATTATAAGCCCAATTGTGGGTCGCCGGTGTCGGAGATGGCTCTGGGTGTGGGTGGACAGTACAACGGTGACAGAAGTGCAACATACGAGTTTTGGCAGCTCAAAACTGAAAGCCATGGGTGACAGCCCATGACTTTGCCTTTCGTATGGCGCCCTGTGGGCAACGCTCACTAACAACCACACTAAAGGAGAAATAACAAAAGCAAAACTCGTCGGCGTATACCAACGGCCCCACTGCTGCTGCTAAACCATTAATGGCCACCAGAAAGAGGACACTTAATACAAAGCCCTGTGGGAGCCTGTTCTCTTGGATATGGCGGGTACTGAGTCAAGCACCCACTTGAACCCAGAATGTACGGTGCGACAGGAAGTTCTTGGCAAAAATTGGGAGTGGACCCCAGAGACCCCACTCGTGTAATGTAGTAAGGATGTGGTGATGCTGTGTCATATCATACACCTTCTGCTGGTCTAAAAAGACAGAAATGAGGTGCTGATGATGTGCAAAGGCCATCCAAATGGTGGACTCCACATGAATCGAATTATCAACAGTGGAGCGGCCTTTGTGAAAACTGCCCTGAGATGCAGCCAAAAGGCCCTGAGACTCAAGGAGCCAACACAGCTGCTTGCTCACCATGTGTTCAAGCAACTTACAGAGAACACCTTTAAGGCTGACAGGGTGATAACTGTCAATCTCGAGAGCCTTCTTGCCTAGTCTCAGTACGAGAACTATCACTTGTTCTCGCCACTGAGATGGGAACTCATACTCATTCCAGATTCAGTTACAGAGGACAAGGGTGTGGCGCTGACAATCCACTTGACAGATGCTTCAGCACTTGTTTGTGGATATGGTCTGGCCCTGGGGCCATATCAGGCCAGTGGGCTAGGGCACTGGAGAGTTCCTATTCACAGAACGGAATGTTATATGCCTCCTGATGGCGGGCAGTAAGAGATGAGTGCATTTGCTCCTCCCGCTGCTTTATGAGCCGAAAGGCAGGTTGTTAGCTCTCAGTCAGAGATGTGCAAGCATAATGCTGAGCAGAACACGTGGCAACAGCATCTGGATCAGTATAAATAGCATAATTTAAGGAAATACTTGGTACACCTGCAGGGGCCTGGAAGCCATAGAGTCATCGGATCTTTCCCCATACCTGGGATGGAGAGGTACATGATCCAGTGGTGGAAATGTGCCGTTACCAGGATTCCTGCTTTCTTTGTTTTATGACGCAACGAATACAGGCACATAACTGTTTAAAAGCAATGAGGTGCCCCAGTGAAGGGTGCCACTATGGTGTTAGATGAGCCCATCTACGATCTCTAATGACTCCAGCGATCTTCGAGGTCCACAAGGGTACCATCTTCCGATGGGGGGTGGGGGGGGGCATCCTGAAGAAGGGAGGATGGCTTGGTTGGCTGCCAAAAGAATGGTTGCTGTTGTATGCTTAAAAGGTGCATCGATAAAATGGAAATGCCGTGCGGCTAGGGCCTCCCATCGGGTAGACCGTTTGCCTGGTGCAATTCTTTCGAGTTGACGCCACGTCGGCGACTTGTGTGTCGATGGTGATGAAATGATGGTGAAAAGGACAACACAACACCCAGTCCCTGAGCAGAGAAAATCTCCAACCCAGCCAGGAATCGAACCCGGGCCATTAGGTATGACATTCCATCACGCTGACCACTCAGCTACCAGGGGCATTGCATCGATACTGCCTTGCAATGGGGAGCCAAGGACGGCAGCAGAGGTGAACACATCCCAGCACCGTTATAGAGAAACCATCTGGGTGGGCGTTCAGGGAGCAATGCTGAGGGAGGGACAGGAAGATCGAGAAGTGGTCACTACCACAAAGATCATCGTGGGCCCTCCAGTGCATAGCTGGTAGAAGACCTGGGAAAGATCAGTTACGTAAGTAAAGTTTCGATGTCTTTACCATGGCCAGCCGTCATTGTTCCACCCCACAAAGGATTATGAGTGTTGATGTCACACAAGACTAGAAATGGTGGAGGGAGCAGAAAGAACAACGCAGACAGTACAACCTGGGATAAAACGTCACTGGGAGGGAGATAAATATTACAGGTGGTAAAATCCTAATGTGCCCTTACCTGAACAGCCATAGCCTGCAATGACACATCAAGAGGCACAAGGTCACTGCGTATAGAGTCCAGCACAAACGTACAAACTCCACCCAATGCCCTCTCATAGGTGGTACAATTCTTAAAATAACCTCAGTACCCACAAAGGGCACAGGTGCATTTCCTGTAAACCATGTCTCCTGTATGGCAATACAGAATGCATGTTATATATGCTTAAAAGCTGTTGTAGCTCAGCAAGGCGGTGGAAAAATCTATAACAATTCCACTGGAGGATAAGACTGTCTGAATACTGTAGGGGCATGAAGTGACCAGGGACGGGGTGGGCAGGTTATGACCCAAGGTCATGTACTGCCATTGGTTGAGATGTCAAGGGATCCTGTGACACTGGTTCTGTGGCATATTGCCTGGTGACATCTGGTGCCTCAGAGGTTACTGGGACGTCCACCTTCCAGTGGCATGGGGCCACCGGAGTTTCCCTCAGCTTAGAGGAATTCTTTTCGTCCCTCTTCTCGTTAGAAGATGAGGACTCAGAAGGTTTCCCTGAACTGGTTTCATGTACAGAGGAGGAATGAGAAGTCCAACAGCCATCAGCTTGTGGTTTCTTCAGCCACTTCATGTACATCTACATGGATACTCTGCAAATCATATTTAAGTGCCTAGCAGAGGGTTCATCGAACCACCTTCACAATTCTCTATTATTCCAATCTAATATGGGATGCAGAAAGAATGAACACATTTATCTTTCCGTACGAGCTCTGATTTCCCTTTTTTATCGTGGTGATCGTTCCTCCCTATGTAGGCCGGTGTCAACAAAATATTTTCGCATTTGGAGGAGCAAGCTGGTGATTAGACTTTCGTGAGAAGATTCCGTCGCAACGAAAAACGCTTTTCCTTTAACGATTTCCAGCCCAAATCCTGTATCATTTCTGTGACACTCTCTCCCATATTTCGCGATTATACAAAATGTGCTGCCTCTCTTTGAACTTTTTCGATGTACTCCGTCAGTCCTATCTGGTAAGGATCCCACACTGTGCAGCTGTATTCTAAAAGAGGATGGACAGAGCATAGTGTAGGCAGTCTCCTTAGTAGGCCTGTTACATTTTCTAAGTGTACTGCCAATAAAACGCAGTCTTTGGTTAGCCTTCCCCACAACGTTTTCTATATGTTCCTTCCAATTTAAGTAGTTTGTAATTGTAATGCCTAGGTATTTAGTTGAATTTACGGCTTTTAGATTGGACTGATTTATCATTTAACCGAAGTTCAACGAGTTTCTTTTAGCGCTCATGTGGATGACCTCACACTTTTCGTTATTCAGGGCCAACTGCCACTTTTCGCATCATTCAGATATTTTTTCTAAATCGTCTTGCAGTTTGTTTTGATCTTCTGATGACTTTATTAGTCGATAAACGACAGAGTCATCTGCAAACAAACGAAGACGGCTGTTCAGATTGTCTCCAAAATCGTTTATATAGACAAGGAACAGCAAAGGGCCTACAACACTACCTTGGGGAACGCCAGAAATCACTTCTGTTTTACTCGATGACTTTCTGTCAGTTACTACGAACCTCTCTGACAGGAAATCACAACTCCAGTCACATATCTGAGATGATATTCCATAAGCACGCAGTTTCAATACGAGCCACTTGTGTGGTACAGTGTCAAAAGCCTTCCGGAAATCCAGAAATACGGAATCGATCTGAAATCCCTTTTCAATAGCACTCAACACTTCATGTGAATAAAGAGCTAGTTGTGTTTCACAGGAACGATGTTTTCAAAATCCATGTTGACTGTGTGTCAATAGACAGTTTTCTTCGAGGTAATTCATAATGTTCGAACACAATATATGTTCTAAAATCTTGCTACATATCGACGTTAACGATATGGGCCTGTAATTTAGTGGATTACTCCTACTACCTTTCTTGAATATTGGTGTGACTGTTGCAACTTTCCGGTCTTTGTGTACGGGTCTTTAGTCGAGCAAACGGTTGTATATGATTGTTAAGTATGGAGCTAATGCCTCAGCATACGGCGAAAGGAACCTAATTGGTACACAGTCTGGACCAAAAGACTTGCTTTTATGAAGTTATTTAAGTTGCTTCACTAATCTGAGGATATTTACTTCTACGTTACTCATGTTGGCAGCTGTTCTTGATTCGAATTCTGGAATACTTACTTCGTCTTCTTTTGTGAAGGCATTTCGGAAGGCTGTGTTTAGTAACTCTGCTTTGGCAGCACTCTCTTCGATAATATCTCCATTGCTATTGCGCAGAGAAGGCATTGATTGTTTCTTGCGGTAACATACTTCACATACGACCAGAATCTCTTTGGATTTTCTGCCAGGTTTCGAGACGACGTTTCGTTGTGGAAACTGTTATAAGCATCTCGCATTGAAGTCCGCGCTAAGTTTCGAGCTTCTGTAAAAGATCACCAATCTTGGGGATTTTGCGTCTGTTTAAATTTGGCATGTTTGTTTCGTTGTTTCTGCAACAATGTTCTAACCAGTTCTGTGTACCAAAGAAGATCAGCTCCGCCATTTGTTAATTTATTTGGTATAAATCTCTCAATTGCTGCCCATACTATTTCTTTGAATTTAAGCCACATCTGGTCTACACTTATATTATTAATTTGTAATGAGTTGGGATTGTCTCTCAGGAAGGCGTCAATTCAATTTTTATCTGCTTTTTTGAATAGGTATATTTTTAGCTTATTTTCGGGTATTTGGAGATTACAATATTCAATCTCGCTACGACAACCCTGTCTTCACTAATCCCTGAATCGGTTTTGATGCTCGTTATTAACTCAGAATTATTTGTTGCTAAAAGGTCAAGTGTGTTTTCACAATCATTTACTATTCGCATGGGCTTATGAAGTAACTGCTCGAAATAATTTTCAGAGAATGCATTTACCACAATTTCGGATGATATTTTATGCGTACCTCCGGAATTAAACATGTATTTCCGCCAACATATCGAGGGTAAATTGAAGTCACCACCAACTATTATCGTATGAGTCGGGTATGTGTTCGAAATCAAACTCAAGTTTTCTTTGAACCTTTCAGCAACGGTATCATCTGAATTGGGAGGTCGGTAAAAGGATTCAGTTATTATTTTATTCCGGTTGCCAGCAATGACCTCTGCCCATACTAACTGACAGGAAGTATCTACTTCAATTTCGAGACAAGTTAAACTACTTCTGATGGCAACAAACACGCCACTGCCAACCGTGTTTAGCCTATCCTTTCGGAACACCGTTAGGTTCTTCACAAATATTTCAGCTGAGCTTATGTCCGGCTTTAGCCAGCTTTCGTTGCCTATAGCGATTTCGGCATCAGTGCTTTCTATTATCGCTTGGAGCTCTGATACTTTCCAAACATAGCTACGACAATGTACGACTGTTATACCAATGGTTCCTTTATCTACGTTCTTCCTATGTTCAGCCTGCTCCCTTTGTGACTGAAGCCCTTTTTGTGTTTTCCTGAGACCCTCTAACCTGAAAAACCGCCCAGTCCACGCCAACAGCCCCTGCTACCGTGTAGCCGCCTCATGTGTATAGTGGACACCTGACCTATTCAGCGGAACCCAAAACCCAACCAAACTTTGCCGCAAGTCTAGGAATCTGCAGCCTACACGGTCGCAGAACCGTCTGAGCCTCTGATTTAGACCCTCCACTCGGCCCTGTACCAAAGGTCCGCAATCGGTCCTGTCGACTATGCTGCAAATGGTCAGCTCTGCTTTCTTCTTGCAAGGTAGACTGGCAGCCTTTACCCCTTCTGTTAGCCGCTCGAAACCAAAGAGAATCTCTTCTGATTCAAAGTGACACACATCATTGGTACTGACATGAGCAACCACCTGCAGTTGACTGCACCCTGTGCTCTTCATGACATCCGGGAGGACCCTTTCCACATCTAGAATAATTCCACCCGGTATGCACATGGAGTGCAAATTGGTTTTCTTACCCTTCTTGTCAGCCAAGTCCCTAAGGGACCCCATAACGCGCTTAACGTTGGAGCTCCCAACTACCAATAATCCCACCCCTATTGACCGCCCTGATCTTGCAGGCTGAGTGGTTTCCTCTGAAACAGAATAGGTGACAGCATCTGGCTCAGCGACAGTGTCAGCCACAGACAGCACCTGGAACCTGTTTGTCAGACAAACCAGGGAGGCCCTACGTGTGGTGGCCTGGGAAGTCTTTCGCCGCCTGCTTCGCCCTGGGGCGACCTCCCACTCGACCACAGGTGAGGGGTCAACCTCAATGCGAGCAGTCACTGGGCTGGCCACCAGTGAGGACCAATCAGGGGACTCTGACACGCTGGACGTCCGTTGGATCCCCACGGCTGGCGCACAACAGTGAGGCCCATACACTGCAGTCTCAAACTGTGTGACTGAAGCCATGACAGCCTGAAGCTGAGAGCAAAGTGTCACCAGCTCAGCTCACATCCACACACAACAATCGCAGTCCCTGTCCATACTAAGACCATGGAAAACTACACTACGCAGATAAACGGACTATCCGCACGTGCTGTGCAACTCTACTGTAGACCCTAACAAAAATGCCTGAACTATGTATAGTAATAAGAAGATATTCAAAAACCTAACTACCGAAGCACCCAGGTGAAACTAAATAATTTGCCCCTGATAAGGAACTTGTAATATGTCACAAAATCGGTTTACTTTCTGACGCAAACGAAAATGCGAGAACTGTGGCTATTAGATTTAAAATTTACATGCAGAAACTCAATAAACTAAACTATTAAAGCACACAGATATAATGAAATTCGCTCCTGGTTAGGAACTCATAAATGTTGCAAAAGCAGATTACTTATCTGTTGCTGCATCTGCCGCGGTCAGTTACTGCTGCCTGACTGCTGTTGTCTGCCGGTGGACCAGCAGGAACCATGGAAGAAAGAGTCCCAAGGGAACTGTTCTTAACTAGAGAAGCCAGAGGAGGAAGAGGTGCCTCTGTCTGGGGTGTGGGGACTGGTGTCTCCAGCAGGTGGAGAGCCAATGCTCCCAAAGTAGGTGCAGTGCAAGCACCAGAAGTGCCCCCAACCGCCTGCAGTAGACCATCACCTTGACATTTTCAGGCGATGTACCGCCCTCAAAAGCCAAGATGAAGGCCCCAGTATCAAATCTGTTTTCCCTTCGACACAATGGATGAAGTGCACACCCCATTACTCTAAGTTGGCCTGCAGCTTGTCATCAAATTGCAAAAGAAAGATGACACCCTGGACCATACTGAGACTCTTGTGTGGAGTGACAGTCACGGGAATGTCACCCAGCTTTTCATAAGAGGACAGTGTCTGTGACTGGGCAGGAGATGGCGTTTTAATAAGGAGGGAACCGCTCTTCATCTTAGAGATGGCTGCAGCTTCCTTGTATTTGTCCTCAATGTTTTCCACAACAAATAAAGGGCCTTTGTGGCCGAAAAGGTGTCCCCATCAGTCCCAGTACAGACTAGGTATTGTGGGAGGGGGGGGGAGGGGTGTTGCATTGTACAAGGCCTTTCAATTTGAAGAGATTGCTAGGGCCATGTGACCACGAGCAGGAAAAATTTTAAGTCGTTTCATGTGTGAACTATCCATCATTGTGCCACCCCTTTGAACTAGGGCTCTCCCCATAGGTGCCACCCAGCCACAGCAACCGCAACCTAGCCAGTAATCTGGTACCGGGAGTCCCTTGCGAGCAACGCGCCACCAATGCCCTCTCAATTGCAAGTACTTGATCACCGCTGCTGGCCGGGCCTTCTCAGTCTCAGTCACTAGCACAGCCTCAGTTTCAGTCTAATTCACTAACTCAGTTGCCCAGTCAATGGCGCAGTAACTCTCACTCGAAGTCAGCATCTATCAATACACTGCACCAGCAGTGAGGCTAACGAGGACTAATACTGAAGAGCTTGCATGACAACACATGGACGCTGTTAAAGTTAAGTAGTAGCTATCTGTTTAAGTAAATAAAGAACCCTGTTAATACATGTGTGCAGTTGTGTTGTTGAAAGAAGATACCAGCCATCAAACAACACCCTCTCCCTCGATTCCTATGGTACAAGACACAACAGTGGCAATGAGGATGCAACACAAACTCTGAAAAGAAACAAACTAATGAATATATTAAAAATGGGACTGTGTTGTTTCAGCACTTGTGTAAAAGACCTGCAATTTACTTCTGTATATTCCTGATGAACAAGAGTGTATTTGACATTCAGAGGTCAACTGTCAACATGTGAATAAAAGATAAGCCTCCTGGAATAATTAAAGTGTATTGATATATGTACAAGGTTACACTTTTTATCAATATTCAGGATTATTGAAGAACACGGATTACTTACAATTGTTCATGGAAGTTCACACTCGGAAATACTTACCGACATATCAAAGTTCTTAAAACTCATTCTGAACAGTAGTTATTTAGCATCAAATGTATGTCTCATTGAATCAGCAATCCAAAATTACAATGTCAAAGCACTGTAGCTCAAGAACGATGTTATAAAATTGCTAACAGTAATGTAAATGACAGTGAAGAGAAAAACATTCAGGTTTTTAGTTTAACTGACTAAAATCTACAACAGGGGTAGTGCTTGATATCCCTGAACATGGGATGTGATTGTAAAATGAGACTTGGAAGGGCAGGCCCACAACTACCATCATTTGGCATTTACAAATTCATATTTATTTTTAATAAACATAATACTTTAACAAAGTGCATGCCAACTGAAACATGTTCTGGAATTCACCACTTACACGAAATGTCCGTCTGATGCACTTGTTTTGCAGTTTTCTTGCAGTGAAATACATTCTCAAGGATGTTTGTATTTTCACAGTCACAAACGTTGCACTGCTTTGTAAACCACTTTCATTCAGTCACAAAAAGAATTTTCAATTTGCACTCCAACACAAATATGTAGTGCACCCATTTGGTCACACGTTTATAATTGTGAATTAGGTATTGTTTATCCTAGGGCAACTCACAGGAAACAAATGTATAATTTGTTTTGATAAAAGCTTGAAAAGACCGTCTGATGAAGAATTGTGAAAAATTCGAGACCGGTAATGGTAATTTTTAAATAAAGTAACCTAAAGCCAATTTATGGCTGTTTGCTGTACACCATCAACAATTTCTTTATATTAAATACTTGACTTGCGAACGGACCATTACGCATCATATTTAACCAAAATTATCTCGTATTAGAAAACTCAGACAGAATTCCGATTTGGAGTAGATAGAAACGCGATGCATTCTTAAGAACTCGTTCGCGTAATGTGTTCAGCTAACTTCAATTTAAAAAAGAAAAGTTTCCCGCACGTCGAAAATTCGGTAACAACGTCCGTAATCATGTTAATACGTGGATTGGAACTGTAATAGTCGTAACTATTTATTTACAGCTCGTACAAAATAGATACGTGTTTCAAAGGTTTACTGACCTTCAAAGTAGTCATCAGCATTGTGTATAACCCATTGCCAGCGATGTGGAAGTCGTAGAATACTCTTAGTAGTGCCAGTTGTGTTGACAGTCGAGCGGCGCGGTCTATTGTCCGAACTCACGAGGAGTGCAGTAGGTATATCACTTAGCAGCCCCATCAGTCAAACAAATCAGTAACAGCTTAACAGCTTGCACTGTATGTGCTTGAGCACTGTCCTGCAAAATGATGGTCAGGTCCTGCAGAAAGTGTCATCACTTCTTTCTCTAAGCTGGTAGTAGGTTGTGTTCCAAAAATGAACAGCATAGAGCAGAAGTGATGACACTTTCTGCAGGACCTGACCATCATTTTGCCTGACAATGGTCAAGCACATACAGTGTAAGCTGTTACTGGTTTGTTTGACTGATGGGGCAGCTAAGTGATATACCACCTACTGCACTCCCCTGCACTCCTCGTGAGTTCGACACGATTTCTAAACTGAAGGAAACACTTTATGGCATTCGCTTCAGAACTGCTACAAATTCGTCGGGCAATAGACCGCGCCGCTCGAACTGTCAACACAACTGGCACTACTAAGAGTATTCTACGACTTCCCCATCGCTGGCAACGGATTATACACAATGCTGGTGACTACTATAGAAGTCAGTAAAACTTTAAAACAAGTACGGTATCTAGTTTGTACAAGCTGTAAATAAATATTTGCCACAATTAAAGTTCCTACCCTCGTAATTTGTTGCCGCACGTAAAAGTAAAATTAAAAAGCAGTGCCACTCTTGCAGAATGCACTGAAGCTAGTTCCACATTTGTACATTGAGTAGTCTACCTGTCTGAATGAAATGTAACTACATACGTGTGTTGTGTGCCGGACGTGGCAGACGACACGAACTGAGAACATTCATAGCCACGGTTATGTCGATATATAATCCTGTTCAACGCAAAATTCTTGTGCACTAAAATCGGCTGTGGCATATGTTAAGGCCCGTCCACACGTTACGATCTGTCTGCGCAAATGTCTGCGCACATCACATCTGCGCAGACAGATCGTTGCGTGTGGACAGAAGATTTGCACCAACCTGAGGTGTGTGCAAACCTGAAAGTTGGAGTTGGAGGTTTGAGCGAAACCTCTCAAATCTGTGGGTTCAAACCACATCTGCGCAGACAAGTTGGAGCGTGTGGACAGGAGATCGCCGCAAATCTGGCGCGAAACAGCTGTTTGCTCAGTCTAGTGTTTGTATTTGTGCACACCGGGCATTAAATTGGCTGATACTCGTCAGTGTTCTCGAGAGTTTGTAAGTGAATTCATTGAAATATGTAGAAACCACCCATGTTTGTGGAAGATTAAAAGTAAAGAATATAGTGACCGAGACAAAAAGACTGCAGCATACAATGCTCTAATTGAGTTATCCAAAGTTCAGAAATCTAGATCTGGTGTAGGAGTAGATCAAGTATACCAGCCAACGTTATGGTATTTTGATCTGCTTGGCTTTCTTAGTGATCAAGAAACACCAAGACCAAGCAGGAGTACAATTGAAGATGAAATTGGAGTGTCAATGTTACCGCCAGCCGTTCATGAGGAGAAATTGCCCTTCCCATACAAGTATTTTTTCTCATAATATGAAGGGTTACAAGCTTTAAGAGATAATTATAAGTTTCGACATCCATCCGCAAATAATTTCGCCAGTCGTTAGGTTCGTCCTGCAACTCTCTCAGTAAATTTACGTGAGAAAACTGCTTTCGCTTTAGCAGCCACTGTCTACACCATTTTGCCCGCTTTCTCTGTTTGCTGCGGTTGGTCTGAATGTTTTTTGCAACACAGACCACAACAGAACTTCCTCCATTTCTATATTTCAAAATAACTGAATTAAATGTTTGACGTTTACGGGGAGCGTAGTCGCTTGCCACTGATATTTCTTTTCTACACCGACAGATGGCGGGCGAGTAGTAGATTGGGGTTTGTGTCGTGTGAACACACCACATTTGCAGCGATCTTTTGCATGTACAGACATCTGCACCGATGTCTGCGCAGACAGATCGTTGCGTGTGGACCGGGCTTTAGGTCGAGGAAATAAATACACGACTCCACGTACAAAGGTCATTTCAATGTTTCCATACTCGATTAATATCGATATTCTTGTACGTATAAATCTTCGACCATAGATATTGGTATCTATTAGTATCTATGGTCGAAGGTATAAATACAAATCTTCCGACTCGTAACGCATGAGTAGATCGAAAGTTAAGTAACAGGCAAAATACTGTGATATGTTGTTAAGGGTTACGTTTTGCTGTTAGTAGCGACAGTATTTTATAGGTGTGAAACCTTTAACTCCGCCTGCAGTTGGTGTAGAGTGAAATGATTTACTCTACATTTGCTGTTGCCGGTCCCAAGCCCGGACAAAGGAGGAGGGTTGGCTTCTGAATGAAGCCATAAAAGAGTTACGGAAATACGTACAGCCAGCCTGTAGTACTGTAGTTGTAATATCGTTTACATTCGATAATCCTTCGTATTTTACATTCGATAATCCTTCGTATCTTCAGCTTTGTAGCATAATGGAAACGTCTGGAAATACAGTAACTGCCCCCGTTTCGGTAAAAATAGTGTAGTAAGTTATTCATCGGAGGTATTGACGAGAAACAAGCAGAAATGAATCGAGATTTAAGATCTGAAACGTAAACGCGTTTGGGCCTAACTATTACTTTGCAGTAACACTTTTCGTGGTTATGGCATTTGTATAACAGTAAAATATCACTTTACGATAGCATGTTCTGCTTCCCTCCAAGTCTGTGACAGCAGCTCCCGCTGACATTCATCAGTGTAACTGTTATAGTTATTATAAACAGGTAGTGGCAGGTATAATTACTGAACTGTGCTAACGACAAACAAGTTCTGTGTTCCTGCTTGTAAAGGGACTTATTTTTAGTGAGTCTATCACACGACTTAACTGTACGGATAAAAGATTGTAATGAGTTTACAAATTGCGAACAAATTACTGAAGAATGGGCACGTCTGGTGTGCAGAGAACATTTCATTCCAGTAAATCAGTCCACTGAAAGTATGAGAAAATTTCTAGTTCCGTAATGGAAAAACTGTTAAAGTGTACTTTTGCGCGCTCTTGGGAATCATGACAAAGTACTCTACGAATTCATGTTAAGAATATGATTTCTAACCTCTTTGTTGCCGTGTGTGTATAGGTGCCTCAATTATACGTTCATCCACGTGATACAGAAAGAATTCGAAGTGTTACTAGAGAAACTTTCAATAAACATTTAGCAATGGTAGTATTTCATAAATGTCTAACTCCACGTGCAGTTAACGTTGAATGCAATAAGTAATTCCGCAGATGCTTTGTTAGTTTGAGTGAGTTACGCGCTACTCGGTGCTGTTGATTTGCAAGTGTTAAGGTCTACCTTCCCCCTCAAAACCTTTCATTACCGGATAAAATCCCAGTTGTACGCGATGCTTGAAACATAAGGAAACTGCCAGGAAATATGGCCTTACATCTGCACATAACCGGTTAACATCGTATCCGCAGAAGCTTAGATCACTGTTAATGATTCCTGCGACAAATGAACGAACACTGAAACAGAAAGAGCAAAATACATAAGGCTAAAGAACAAATGCAAAGCAGAAATCAGATTAGGCTAGAGCAAGGCGAGTGAGGATTACATTAAGAAGTTCAAAACTTAATGTAAAGCAACCTGTACTTTTGAGATTCATCTGGGTAGAAGTAACGGTGTTAGCAAAAATATTTCCTGTGATGCTGGTATCAAACACCAGATGATTTCAACACATTCCTCCGTAAGGTTGGTAAGGTGAATAACACTGCTGTAGCCATAAATATAACATCCATTACTGGAATCGTGGGAATCCCTACCTCCAAAATTTTGCTGTAGTTCCTGTCTTTAAATGGAAAGAGTTAAATGTAATCAATATTACAACTGAAATATGTGATAAGAAGACAGAAGATCCTGTCAGTGAGAACATTCCAAATGCCTTTTTGTAGTATCATCATAGACTTTCACCAACTAACTTATTAAACAAAAAAAATATCACATCTGTTATGGTGGTACCATAAAAAAGTGGGCCAGTGTTCCCCATACTTTGGGCTAATTTTACCCACTCAGCCATCTCTTCCTGAAAAATGGTCACATGGTACTGGGATGCAGTAAACTCAATGAATATCTCTAGAGTAGACATTCAGGAACATGAGGAACAAATAAACACTAAATTTTGAAGGTAAGGACAAGTAATATTGAACTTCATTCAGAAAGTGATATTGTGTAGTAAATATACACATGTTGTATCTTTCATCAGTTGACTAATTAATTCAAAAATGTGCATGATTTTATAGACGTGGTAAACATATTACCTCAACTGAATTTGACACAAATGACTGTTTCTCACCTTATAGCCTAATCCCGACAAAATGCAAAATTACACTCACCATATTCTTAGCTTGACTGATGTGACCACCTACAGGAAGAAGTTTGTGGGGTGCAGTAGCTGCTAACATATTTTATGATCAATATTGAATCCCGTTCTATCAGCACAATATTACTTCATGGAGTAGTCTAGATCATTCTTCAGACACTGTAAATGCATACTGCCTTGTCTCCTCCATGCTAAAGATATAATTTTTGCAGGAAAAAAGTTTAAAACTTTTTCTGACAAGAAGGCCAAAGTTACCTGTAAGGGGCCAGAATAATCCCAGCTTACGGTACTCGGAATCAAAAGACATTTATAGTCCCTCTGGTTTTGTGATCTAAACATTTATTACTATCATAGTACACCTGTTATGTTATCTTGTAAACCGTGTTTTTTTTATGTCTGTTTCCCTTTGTCCATAAAAATGACAGCCATAACCCCTATACACAAAAAAATGTGACATGTCTTGTAATAATAATAATAATAATAACAAGTCCCGTCCAGTCTCTCTTGCATCCGTCCTTGCTAAAATAGTGGAATATTGCATACAGCTCCAAATTAGTCAACATCTGTCTGTAAAAAATGTTCTAAGTGCCTCACAGTATGGCTTCAGGGCCAAACTGTCAACAGTAAAAGCAGTTGAAAATATTGTTTCATTTATACTATCATCATTTGGATTAAGATTATCTCTTAATGCTATGCTTGTGAATCTTAGCAAAGCATTTGACTGTCTAGGCCATAGAATTCTGTCAGAAAAAAACTGTACTGCTTTGGTTTTAGAGGCTCAGAACTATCTCTGATCAAATCCTACCTGAATTGCAGAAAACAAATTGTGCAGTTCAGTAAGAAGAGTTCAAATTTTTTAATGTCATGCAGGGAATGCTGCAGGGTTCTGTCTTTTCATATTTACTCTTCATAATATATGTAACTAACTTGCTCAGTATTATGTTGTGTAAATGTACTTTCTACATAAATAATGTCACTTTTTTAACAGCGGGGAAAGACTTTGGAGCATTAAAGCAGAAAAGTAGCGATTATCTGAGAGCAGCCAGTAAGTGGTTCCAAATCAATTAATTGCATTACCATAAAAAACTGTAACTATTGTCTTTAGCTTATGTAATGAAGATGACGGTGATGTCTGTGCTTCAACTAAACCTCTTGCGATTCATCTTGACTCAAAATTAACATGGAAGAATTGTACCAATTATATATGTACTAAGTTAACACGTGTTACATAATGTTAGACAAACTAAGGTCTTTCAGTCTCTGTTGGTCCATCATGGCCAGGGGACATCGGCTGGTTAAGTAATTGCACCAACAGTTGTTTTATTGTGAATTATTTTTCAAATGAAGCAATTTTATAATAATTCAGTTCATGATATCCAGTGTTTGTGTCGGTATATGACAAGTTCATTTATTTGGATAGATGCATATGGGGCCTGAAGATGGCATAATGAAATGCCGAAACTGGTAGCATTCACAATAAAATATTGACATTGACAAAAACTAAGGTCTTGTGTTAATGATGAGCTATTGTTCAGTGCACGCTATGCATTTTTCCGCACTCACTTGACATAAGCGGTTTTGTTATAGGATATTTCCCATGCAGCAAACAAAGTTCTCATTTGGCGATAAAAGGCAATCATATGCATTTATGTAATCAGAAATAATCACTCTGTATATCATATTTCAAAAAACTAAAAATACCAATAGTGATGGCCCTTTTTATACTAAGTTGTCTAATATATACAAAATAAAAACAACACAGTCACAATTTATGACAACTTGTCTATCAACATACCACACACCTTTAACAGCAGATCACTATCACAGTTGCTAGACTAAGAAAACTGAAAATAATTACATATACATGGGGAAAAAAACTATTTAACATGTTGCAAGTACCAGTACACAATGTGGTGCTTCGTGTGTTTAAAAACATCACACAGAAATGGCTTAGAGAAAAGGCGTTTTATACAGTAGAAGAGATCAAATTGTGTCTTAAAGATGATCATAAGTACTAATGTAGTTTCACGTAGATTAAATTTGTATGTGTCAATACTGAATATATTATGTGCAATATGACAGACAATTTTATATCTTGATAGACAATGATGATCTAAAATATTACACCATGTATATTAGGTATGTAATTGAATATGTTAAGTGTGTATTCAGACAAAAGATGACACTGATTGCACTTTCAATGTTTCAACAAGGATAATAAAGCAATGTTTATTGTCATGAGTAAATCTGATAACCAAAACTCTTGCATATCATCTTCAGGGATCTAGGGATTCTTACACCTACATGGCAATAGATATAACACCCTAACAGTATTTGTGGTTAATAACAAGAGCAAATTTATGATGAAGTTAGTGATTCACAAATACAATACTCTCATTATAAATAATTCCTTTATAGCTTATGGATATATCTCTAGCGTTCAAAATGCGTTTTGTATTCTGATGCAAAAGTCTACAACACAGCGCCAGTAGACAGCAGGAAGGAGAATGAATATTCCAAAATATTTAAAAATGGAGGAAAGAATACCAAATTAGCCACTCCTACAATTCGTCAAAATACTTAGACCACAAATGTAAATTCTGCATACTAGATAGATCCTGATTGGGCCAGTAGTCATATATAGACAATTGATAGTGGTCTGTGGAAAGTTACATAAATGATTTGTTTGAAGTATTACGTAATAATAGCGGCTGAGTAGTATAACAGCAGAAGCTATGGCTGTTTTTCAAAATAGCTGTTTTTCTTCTAGTAATCATACATGAATTAATCTAGAAGTAATTACCATAATTATCAGGTTTGAGTAGATTAGCACCAGTCATTTTTTTGGTGGTATACATTCCAGAATTAGTGAGAGTGGTTGTTTCTGTCTGTAAATTTATTTATTCATTCATCCAGGTATAATCATTCAGTGATATACCATTTGTCATTGTAATACAATGAATATAAATGACTCAAAATTTACATACACACAGAGAATGAGTATGTTTTATGAGGACAGGACAGGTGGACAGTCATGGCCTTGATAAAAGAACCAGCCTAGCATTTGCCTGAAGTAATTTAGGAAAACCTAAATGAGGATGGCTGGTCAGAGCAGGCTCCATCCTCTCAAATATAAGGTCGAATAAATGATTGAATTTTCAACAGTATCCTGAAAGCAAGGGATGGGGGGAAGGTAGGAATATGAATGTTTAATGTCCATTGCCCTGTAAAGTCCTCTGGAAACTGGTGAAATCTTATGCTGATACCTAATTGCTTCACTTGCTACACATCAACATATTTCACTCGTTCTTATAGTGTGTTTTCACACTTGGATATGTGACTAATCACATGAGAGATGTATACATTAAAGTTAGTGGAAACATACATACTTTTTGAATGATTCAGTAATAGAAGACTCTCTTTGCTAATAGTAAATAATTGCTCTTGCAATGGTCTTTTTTTTCCATGAACCATCCCACCCCCACCCCACCCCCGGAGGGTCAGGTAAAAATTACAGTACCGCACATTATGTATGTAAATACTAATTACTCTAGATTGTCACATTAGTAAATGAGTTATTATAAGAAACACAGTTACAGATATCACATGTAACAAATGGTGCTGCAAGCTACGAATAAGTGGATACTCTGCTGGAAATAGCAGTTCTCATTCATGCTCCATAAGATCCACATAGTACATCGGTTGTCTTGTGATAACAATTACCGCCTTGGACCTGGCCTACTCTTGGACTGTGTGTCTGTACTTCTGGTTCACTGTTTGTCTATCCACTGAATATGGAATAAAAAGTGTTAGTAAGTGTAAACTTAACAGTTGTTTTTCATACGTAAATGAAGAAATAAAGAAACCAGATAAGTTATATAGAAAAATCTGCCAAGCCTTACCCAACACGCACTCCTTTGCAACAGATGATATGCCCAGAGAACATTACGTAAGATGGGGCACACATTTCAGTGGAAAGGGAAAATTGCTCCTAAGTCAAAAAATTGTACATTTAGTAAACAGTAATCATTCTGTGTACCAGTCCCAAGACATCATCTCAAGCTACTGAAACAGCTCCAAAATGCAAGAAAGTGGATTACCCTGCATAGAAGAACAAACAGACCATCCACCAATGCTAAAAGTAAACACAGCAGCAACCAAACGAGGACAGTCACTGACTAAAAAATACAGAAGCGATCGGCAACAGAAATTCCACAGTGGAGGTGTCCAAGGCCTACAGCAACAGTAACAGAAGCAGCAGAAGCATCCAGACAGGAGACATCAATGACATAATTATGATGTTTCCTCCAATCAACTTCAAGAGGTTGAAAGTACTTCTCCTGGAGTGTGCACAAGTGAAAAAATGGCATGTGTTTCAACTAGAACAAGATGAGTCCCAGAGAGAAACAGTGATTGCTTATGGCTGGCACCCTGAAGACCACAGCAACATGTTTAAGTGGACAAGCGTTCCACTGCAATATACGTCACAATATAGTCATCCAAGCTCTAAGTGAAACAGTGAAAAGTGGTGTGAATATACAAAAGAACCCTCATCAGGGCAGTGAAGGTGGTTCTAACAACCCTAATACAAGAGTTGGAACTTTAATAGTGGCAACTATTTGTTTACAGCTCGTACAAAATAGATCCATGTTTCAAACTTTTACTGACCTTCAAATCAGTCACCAGCATTGTGTTTAATCCGTTGCCAGTTTTATGTCCTACTGAGCACCATATGACAATTTAATTTGAGCAGCTGCAGCTTAATGGGTATAATTTAGCTACTCATTATTGTAGAACAAGTAGAGAGAAATGTGGTGCTGTAATTGATATTGATAACAAAATTGTTTATAAGATTTGTATTTAAATAAATATTGTACAGATCAATATGGTAAAGTCATTGCCATTGAAATTACTGCAAAGGACAGCTACAGTTCCTTGGTAGGAAAGTTTTGTATTTTATTGAGTAACTTAGAATCTCTTTTGGCTAAACTTTTTTCGAAAACTAGAAATTTAATAGTTACAGTTGATTCTAAGGTTAACTTGTTATCTGAGAACAACTGTAAGACTGATCTACAACATTTAGCGAACTCTTTACAACATGGTACTATGGTTAATATCACCATTAGAGTTACAGAACATTGCAAAATTCTTATTGACAGTATTTTCATTGAGAAGACAACAGTGCAAGTATAAGCCAAGTCATGAATGTACTTTCTGACCATGATGGTCAACTGCTTAAAGTAAACAACATCAATTTGTGCAACAAAGTTCCCTATACCTATCAGTCAAATGTTTCAAATGGCTCTGAGCACTATGCGACTCAACTGCTGTGGTCATCAATCCCCTAGAACTTAGAACTACTTAAACCTAACTAACCTAAGGACATCACACACATCCATGCCCAAGGCAGGATTCGAACCTGCGACCGTAGCAGTCACACGGTTCCGGACTGCGCGCCTAGAACCGCGAGACCACCGCGGCCGGCACCTATCAGTCCTTTAGATGTGTAAACACAAACTCTTTCTGCCTTTGATTACCATTTGTCACATATAGATTGAGATCCACTGTGTAGGATAACTAACGTAAATTTTAAATTTTCTTAAATGAATTCGTCTTTCTGTTTGAAGTGACTGTTTCAAAAAGAACTGTCAGGAAGAATATTGAGGTTCCTGCCAGTAACCCAGGGATTACTGAAGGAATTGACATTTCTTGCAGTAGTACGAGGGTATTACATGCCTCATTTATAGTATCAAATGATCCTCTTGAAAAATTTTATTGTAAATTGTACTGTAAAGCCTTAAAAAGTTTGGTAAACTAATGCAGAAGCTCATATATTACTGCAATTGATAACTAAGAACAAAATTTAAAAAAAATGGAATGTCAGAAGCAGAGAGAGAGAGAAGCTGTAATGATGACCGTGCAACAATTTCTAACATATTTAACAATTACTTGTTAACTGCAGCACATGAGTTGTAAGGTTTCCTTAAATACAACCATGAATTTATTACAAAGAAGTTACCACAACATATATGACCCAATTTGTATAGCTCCAGCTGCTATTAATGAAAGTAAAAATATAATAAGTGCCTTAAAAAAACAAAAATACAACAGATACCGATAACACCTCATCTTAAAGTTCTAATGCACTGTAGAGACTATATAAATGGTGGTCAGAAGGAATCTGAAAAGTTTGTAAGGGTGTTGCAGATTAAACTGTTCTGAGAAATAAATGTTGAAAAAAATTCTGTACATTCTGCTGTTTCTGAGTTAACTAGCATTGATATTACACAATCAGGCCATTAAACACATAAATTCAACCAGAGTGCCAGATAAATTACTGTCAGTTCGCATTGTATAGATGACAGTGTACGATATGCCAGTGGCTCGAGTTTGATCCTTACTACCTTCCCATGCCCAAGTTTTGTATCACTCTCTTCTTCAGCTTTAGGAAACCAAACGAAGAACACGTCTGGTGACACTGTCTATGGTGGGCTGCTGGAATTTGTACACCGAAAGTCCAGATTGGCTAACTTCAGTGCTAATTGACTCAGAAACAGTGCAACATATCCATTTTTGTCTCATCAGTTATTTCTTAGCACAATCTACCATACAGCACCTTTACAAGTTTTTCACACTCTTTCTGACCGCCCTGTAAGTCAAGTCCTGTGTCACATTTTCAATCAATCTTTGCAGCAAGGTGGTGTCCTAGAGAGAGTAAAGTTTTCTATTGTGAAACCACTTTCTCACATATAAAATTCTGTGAAAAGCCTTTCACTGTGTAGACTACAACATTTTCTTAATGTGGACTGATTTTATGGCTCAAATGGTAGCATTGGGAAGTGGACTGAATCATATCTACACAATAGAAAGCAAAATCTGATTCTTTTTGGTATTGATGACTGTCCTGTTTCATCTGACTAAGGCTCAGTAAACTGTGGACTCCCACAAGGTTCCATTTTGGAGACTTTACTGTTTCATATCTTCATGAATTATCTCCCACTTTGTGCAAACACTGAGATCAAATTAACTCTTTTTGCTGATGATACTACTATTCTGCATGAAAGCTGAGCAATCAGTGAACTAGAAAAGAAATGAAATGATGCAACTGTAGACATTTTATAATGGTTTCAGTCCAATGGATTAACTCAAAATATTGGAAAAACTCAGTCTATGGAATTTCATGCATCTCACCAAGAAAATGAAGTAATCCACTTGAACTGTGATAACCAAAATTTGTTACATTCAAAGTTCTTGGGCAATGTAATTGATGGCAAACTAAATTGATCTGCGCATATTCTAGACCATCACCTTATGCCTTGCTGTTGGTGACATAAATTCTATCAAAGCTGCTTATTTTGGCTATTTTCACTCTATCCTGTCATATTCTACAGTTTTTTGGGGGGTTATCAATGTTTAACCAAAAAACATCTTTATTGTACAAAAGAGAGCAGTCAGAGTCATGAGCGGTGTTTGTCCAAGACATTCTTGCAGAATCCTGTTCCTTAAGTTCCAAATATTAGATGCCACAACTCAGTACTTATTTTCTTTGATGATTTTTGTCTCTAATAACAATTCTTTTTTTAGGTGTAATAGTGCATACCATGATCACAATGCAAGTTCTAAAACTGATTTACAAGGGGATATAAAAAATGAAGTGTTTTGCAACAAGGTGTTCATTATTCTGCCACAAAAATTTTCAATTCTCTTCCATCAGATTTGAAAGGCCACATTAAATCTTGCCTAGTTCTAAATCTGAATTATGAAAATACTCTACTGATAAATCCATCTAATCTCTTGATGATTACCTGCTGATAAATCAATGATTGTTTCTGTAAATGTGGATTTTCTTTTGTGTTTATATTCCGAGACTTTCTGTTTATAATGTGTTAGCCATATCTTGTCTTTCCTGCTTCAGATGTTAAGCATATTAATATTCTTTTCCTGTACCTTAAGTTATTTTCAGTATTTTATGTCAAAGTTACTTGAACTATACCTTGTTAATTTTACTTCAACCATACACTTATTCACCAGTTTGCTATAGTTTTGTTATTGTAATATATTTATTGTACCTTTGTAAATATGTATTCAACACCATGTGGATTCATACAATCTGTAGCAAAATAAATAACCAGTTTACCTGCATGCAGTTTGTATCAGCAATCACAGTTTTCAGATGATGGAAACAGTGCTTTGAAAATAATATGTTAGTATCATCAACAGACATTACTGGCAGACCTCTTTGAACATTTAGGAGCAGATTATTGCCAAATATAGTAAAAATAATTGGACCAAGTGGGAAAATTGAGGAATGTCTTGCCTTACAAATTACTCTTTAAATGCTTTCACCACATTTGAAGGCAATTACAACTTTCTAGACTTCATGCAAAAGACATTATCTGAACCAATAATTTTATTTTCCCCTAATTACATACTGCTATAGTTTCTCAAAAAGTAATCACACTTGACAAAATCGAACACCTTTATGAGATAAAGGAATACATTTGTTGTATACAGGGTGATTCAAAAAGAATACCACAACTTTAGGAATTTAAAACTCTGCAACGACAAAAGGCAGAGCTAAGCACTATCTGTCAGCGAATTAAGGGAGCTATAAAGTTTCATTTAGTTGTACATTTGTTCGTTTGAGGCGCTGTTGACTAGGCGTCAGTGTCAGTTGATGCTAAGATGGCGACTGCTCAACAGAAAGCTTTTTGTGTTATTGAGTACGGCAGAAGTGAATCGACGACAGTTGTTCAGCGTGCATTTCGAATGAAGTATGGTGTTAAACCTCCTGATAGGTGGTGTATTAAACGTTGGTATAAACAGTTTACAGAGAATGGGTGTTTGTGCAAAGGGAAAAGTTCTGGACGGCCGAGAACGAGTGATTAAAATGTAGCATGCATCCAGCAAGCATTTGTTCGCAGCCCAGGAAAATCGACTTGCAGAGCTAGCAGAGAGCTGCAAATTCCACAATCAACTGTATGGAGAGTCCTACGAAAAAGGTTAGTTATGAAACCTTATCGTCTGAAATTGGTTCAAGCACTGTCTGCAGCTGATAAGATTAAAAGAATCGATTTCTGTGATTTTATCCTTGCTCAAATGGAAACAGATGAATCTTTCGTTTCAAAGATTGTGTTTAGTGATGAAGCAACTTTCCACACTAACGGGAAAGTCAACCGTCACAATGTCTGTATATGGGGCACTGAGAATCCGCAGGAAACAACTCAGTATGAACGTGACTCGCCTAAGGTGACCGTTTTCTGTGCCATTTCAGCCAATAAAGTTTTTGGTCCCTTTTTCTTCGAAGGTGCTACTGTAACTGGACTACAGTATCTGGAGATGTTAGAGAATTGGCTGTTCCCTCAGCTCGAACAAGAAGCACAACAATTCATATTTCAGCAGGATGGAGCGCCACCACATTGGCACTTATCTGTCCGTAACTACCTGAACGTCAACTACCCGAGGCGATGGATCGGCCGCCAGGCAGCCCGTGACAGATCACTTCATCACTGGCCTCCAAGAAGCCCTGATCTTACCCCCTGCGTTTTTTTCTTATGGGGGTAAGTTAAGGATATGGTGTTTCGGCCACCTCTCCCAGCCACCACTGATGATTTGAAACGAGAAATAACAGCAGCTATCCAAACTGTTACGCCTGATATGCTACAGAGAGTGTGGAACGAGTTGGAGTATCGGGTTGATATTGCTCGAGAGTCTGGAGGGGGCCATATTGAACATCTCTGAACTTGTTTTTGAGTGAAAAAAAAACCTTTTTAAATACTCTTTGTAATGATGTATAACAGAAGGTTATATTATGTTTCTTTCATTAAATACACATTTTTAAAGTTGTGGTATTCTTTTTGAATCACCCTGTATTTTCATTTATTGAGTGTACGTACTATATACTAAACTTAAAATAAATCCAAAACCCCATTTATCAATATATTTTCCCAAACGTCAAACTGATAAAGGCTCAATAACCAATAAGCCAATAACTTTCCAGTAAACTCTTCAAGCCAGTGGTTGCTCTGCTGGCTTATAGACTACTGGCAGTAGTTTATGCAGCTGGCTTGTATTGGAACATAGCTCTCATTGAAACTGCTCTAGTGCAGAAATTATTTGTCAAAAATCAACACTTTTAGGAAATTGCCAACAACAGTCCCATATATGCATGAAACACAGATAGTCTTGTAAAATGAACTTCCTATTGTAGTATATTTTAAAGCAATCAGTGAAACACAGTATCTTCCTGTGAATTTCCAATACTTCTATTATAAGAGACAGCTTGAATTTTTATGTGTGTGTCTTTTCAGTGGCTTCACAAACAATAAATGCATTGTGCACTGAAATATTTAGTAGTCGTCTAAATATTTTCACATACCCTTTTCACATTTTTCATTTCTATGGGAACAGCATGTAGTTCCTGATTTCCTCCAAGTCTCTCACTTCATGTTAAAGAGCTTAATGGGATTTAGCACAAATATCACTACACTTAGCTGGCAAAGTAATAAAGAAATGGCAGAGCAATACATTTTTACCTGCAACATCGCAGCTGATGGGTATATGGTCAAGTTATTGCTAGTGCAGATGCTCAGGTTCCTTTTTGAAAGGCTATGGCATGGTCACATCTGCTTCCTTGGTGACTTTAATATACTTGGTTGGATGGAGATAGACCTGTAGTTATTAAAATCACTACTCTCAAATATTTTAAAGCATTTTTGCAGCTTTGAAAATTTTAAGGAAATGATCTGTTAATCGAGAGTAGATTCTTATCTCTGACATGTTCAGCCACATGATGTCAGACTTGTTTTAGAAGGTAATCAGCAATATTATCCCAATCACATGATTATTTGCTTTGTTTCTGTGTTATAAAACTGCAAATTTCACTAGGTGTGAGTGGATGAAAAAATGTTATTGTGGGAACAGCACCATGTCTGGGCAATGACTGGGTATGGAAGTACTGATAGAAGAAGAAAGTTTATCACCAATGTTTATTTAGTGATTGCTGAATATTCCATATAATTGCTTATGATCAGAACTAACACCACCTTCATAGAAAATAAACATTACTGAGTTCAAAGAGAATGTGCAAATGATGATGGCAACAGTTTATAGAAATTTGTGTGTCTGTAAAGAGATCTCTACACAAAGCTTACAACTACCACCATCATACCTTAGCAATAGATCTTGCAAAGAACCCAAGAAAATTCTGGTCCTATGTAAAATCGCAGAGTGGGTCTACAGCTTCTATCCAGTCACTCATTGACCAGTCTGTTGTGGCAGTAAAAGATAGCAAATGTAAAGCCAAATTTTTAAATTCTGCATTTAAGAATTCATTCACCCAAGATAATTGTACAAACATAGCATTGTTTGACCGCTGCACAGACTCCCATGTGGAGGAGGTAGTAATAAGCATTGCTGGTGCAGAGAAGCAATTGAAAGAATTGGAAGCAATTACTGTCCAGGTCATGATGGAATCCCAGTTCAGTTTTATAAGGATTACTTTACAGCTGTGGACCCTTACTGAGCTTGAATTTATAATGAATTTATGGCCCTGCGCAAAGTCACAAGTGGCTGGAAAAAAGGTGCAGGTAACTCCTGTGTATAAGAAGGGCAGAAGAATGGACTTGCAAAATTACAGGTCAATGTCTTTAACATCAGTTTTCTGCAGAATCCTTTAAAATAGTCTCACTTCAAATATAACAAATTTCTGTCCACAAATCAGCATGGTTTAAGAGAACACTGCCCATGTGAAATTCAGTTTGCCCTTTCTTCACGTGAGATCCTGCAAACAGTGAATGAAGGGCAACAGGTTGATTCCATAGTCCTAGATTTCTGTAAAGCATTTGATATGGTGCCACATTGCCAACTTAATGAAGGTACAAGCATACAGAATAGGTTCCCAGGTGAGTGAGTGGTTCAAATACTTCTTAAGTAACCGAGCCAACTATGTTGTCCTCGATAGCAAGTGTACAAAGGTATCGTTAGGAGTGCCCCAGGGAAGTGTGATAGGACCACTGATTTTCTATATACATAAATTATCAGGGTAATAGCAGTCTGTGGCTGTTTACTGATGATGCTGTGGCATATGGGAAGGTGTCATTGTTGAGCGACTGTATGAGGATACAAGATGACATATACAAAATTTCTAGTTGGTGTTAACAATGACAGCTAGCTCTAAATGCATAAAAATAAAAGCTGATCCAGACAAGTAGGAAAAACAAACCCATAATATTCAAATACAGAATCAGCAGTGTGCTGCTTGACATGGTCACATCAATTCAATATTGAGTTGTAATGTTGCAAAGTAATATGAAATGGGATGAGCATGTAATTATTGTAGAAGGGAAGGCAAATGGTCGATTTTGGTTTATTGGGAAAATTTTAGGAAAGTGTGGTTCATCTGTAAAGGAGACCACATATAGAACATTAGTGCAACCTATTGTTGAGTACTGTTCGAGTTTTTGGGATCTGCACCAGGTCTGATTAAAGGAAGGCATTAAAGCAATTCAGTGGCAGGCTGCTAGATTTGTTACCAGTATATCTAAACAACATATAAGTATAACATTCTTTTTGTGGAACACAGAAAATTTACAGAACTGGCATTTCAAGCTGACTGCAGAACAGTTTTCTGCCACCAGTTTACATTTTACAGAAGGACAATTGAGGTGAACTAAGGGGGATGTAGATGTAACTCTTGTCTTTCTCACCAGCTGTCTCATTAATGATTTTTTGCTTGAGTTAATTATAAACTGCCAATTGCACATATTCTTGGCTTCACAATGAACTTTTTCAAAATTTTTTTTAGATAGTTGGAAATAGTTACTGAGTAACTTTGTGTCAATATGTAAGACAACTGTAAGTGTATATTAGTCTTCCATTTCCACAAGAGGTGAATATTCCTCATGTCAGCCATTTGTCACTACAAATTTTGCATGTGTTTGGTTTACATCTAAATTAGATTGTAAATGCTACACCATAAGATTTCTACATAATACTCAAATTCATCTAGCTCACTGTCAACATCACTAGCAAAACAGACACTGAGCCAGCATTATGGAGCATGCGAGTGAAAGTGGCTAAATTGTTTTTGTTGCTTAGCAATCTTTCGTATATGAGTAAATATTGGAAAGTATCTGTGTGCTTGGTTATACCTATTCTAGTTGTGCTCAATATCAAACAATTATGATATGATGTACCATTATAAATGTTTTTTATTCTGTATTGACACACACTACACTACACTATTCACATACTGTCATTGAAAAAGTAGACCATCAGTTACAGAAGTGCTAGTTGTTCTTGAATGTTTGTTGTTCATTTTTCCATTTTACATCATTTTAACCTACTATATTCATTATTTATTGCTGAACAGCAGATTTCTTTAAAATCTATGTTACAGCCTTGGGGTTTTTGGACTGTAGAGTTGTACCAATGTGTCAATTTTTTTCTTTTTTTAAGTATTGTAATGCAACCAATAGGATGACACCGAGAAAAAAGAAAAACTTGCACCAGCCCAAAGGCAGATTGCTCCAAAGCAACTTTTGTCATATCTGCTTAAAAAGATAAAACTTTTCCAGTAAATGTTGCACCAGAGTGATGAAAGCAAGAAAATCTTTTTCAGCTTTGCTATCTGACATTCCAACATACCTAATTAACACACTCAATGAATGCAGCATACAGTGTGGGCCGAATCAGCAGTGAGAGAAAATTTTTTGATTTCCTGTAATTCCTTTAGAATACCTCGCAGAATCTTACTGTGTATTATTTCTATAGAAGACAAGTAGGAGAGTGTCTCTTTCCTTCCATTACCACAATTGGCTAAATGAGAACCCAAGAAAGAATCATCTTTTGTGTTTACATAAAATTCCCAGGTAGTTGGTATGTTGAGTGTGAAAGAGTTTAGCAGCACAAAAAATTCCCCTTCTCTTATAATTTATTCACCAATAATCCAAACATTCTTTAATATTTCACCATATCTATCTGCAGGTGTTTACATGATGCAGAGAGAGAATGGAGAAGTACAGGGGGTTTCACGTACAACACATGGGGAAGCCCACAGCTTGCATGGCAGATTTTCCAGCTGTTGTTCCCTGCATTTGCTCAAGATTGTTGTCCATGCTTCCCCAGAGTGTTTCACATACCTTGCATGCACTGAGTCTGGGGCTTCCCATGCCCATGTCACTGGGCCCATCCCTCAGACAGTAACACTGTGCGTGAGCGTCTTATACTCTGAGATTGCGTGTATTTTTTTGTCAAGTTTCCATTCGCTATGGTATACAGGAAGGATCAGCACATGTTTCTTTGTTGAATTATGAAAAAACAGCATCTTATGTGGATTGTTGTCTTGCATTCATAGGAAAATTTCCCTGATCCTAATGATAGAACAATACATACATTAGTGAAGAAATTTCAAGAGATTGGATCCACGTTAGACAAACCAAAGTCTACAGAACCCAGTGTTGTAACTGAAAATGAATTACATGAGGTTGGAGAGGCCTTGGAAGGAAGTTCAAGATAATCATTGTGCCATTTAGTGCTTCAGACTGTTGGGTCTGCTTACAGAGCTGTACACAAACTCAAACTGAAAACATACAAAATAACAGTAGTGCATCGACTGACTAACTCAGATACTGCTGTTTGAAGTCATTATTGCAACTGGCTGCTACAGTCTGTGTTTGATAGGGAGGTTGATCCTTAAATGCTATTTTTTTCTGATGAAGTATGGCTGCATTTGCCAGGGTATGTAAATTTGTAGAACAGTTGATGTCAGAGTTCCAAAAATCCTCATCAGTTACATTAACAGCCTCTTGCAACTATACAGACACAATAATATTGAATCTGATGTTCTCTCTGCTGATCATCAGTGCATTAATAATTGATGAATGGTAAATGGAGAAGATGAAACTTGTTTCTTCCACCAAAGAATTGTTCATTCAGCAGTTCATGAGCCCCCACCTGCATCAGCACTAATAATAAACTCTAAAACCAGAAAAATGTTCTTTATAGGGTCTCCGCAATGAGTGGTTGGATTTCTTTAGCATGGAAACATTGCAGTCGAGAGGCCATCCAGAATTTCTGTCACATTAACCCTAATGGAAGTAAATACTTTAGGATTAAAGAAGACCACTCACTGAAAAGAGGAACTGTTGAGTTGTTGTTAGGCAAACACAAACTAAAGAAAACTTGCTAGGTTTGGAGTTATAGGTATGTGTGACAGGCATGTAATTCATAATTGTTGGAATCAGTGAGGAGCAGCACACACTGAAGGAAATATACGGATGTGAATTGGGAGGGGCTTACAGGATGAAGGAAGGGGAAACTTTTGGATGGACGTTGAGGTGACAGTGGGTTACCTGAGACTGACACCATTACATTATGGGAGTGGAGGATTTGTTGTAAGCAACTCCCATCCATGTAGTTACTTTTTATGTCAGTATGACTACCAACCAGCTGTCCACCAGGATGAATGGCCACTGCCAAACTGTTTCCAAGAACAAATTGGACACCCCCCCCCCCCTTAGTAGGACAACATGCAGCTGAGCGCAATGTGCTCAATTTCAATAGCTGCTTCACATCTGAGCCATCTGAATCTTTCCCTCTAAGATATCCAAACTATTTCTATGATCTATGGGCTACTGGGCCACGCATAGCTCTGCCAGTCCACCTCTTCAGCTATCAAAACATGTGCCCAGCTCAGTCCTGCCTCCTCATAATGTCACAACAGGATGCACACACATGGTCGCATCTATTTTTAAAGTTTCTTGTAATCATTTCTAGGATGTACCGTGTCACTCTGTATGATGTGGAAACAGGAATGTGGTGTGCAGTCAGTGCAAGCCAAATTACTGAACCAATCATTTTCAATGGAACTATAACTTCTGATAGGTATGTGAACAATATATTGCATCCTTTCTTAGAGAACTGACACCTAATGAAAAGACCTACAGTTATTTCATGCAGGACAGTGCAAGACTACACACCAAAAATGCTTGTATGACAGTAATATGATGTGGTGTTGTTAATAGGGTAATTGTCTGGCATCCTCATTCCCCAGATCTAAATCTGTGTATTTTTTATCTTTGGGAAATGTTAAAAGGTAAGGTACATGTGAACAATACCCGTACACTTGAACAGTTAGAAGAGAAAATTTGTCAAACATTTGGTAATGTGTTCAGATGTTGCCAGGTTGCTCTTGTCATAGAGGGACATCATTTTGAGCATCTGCTATAAATAAAGGTAAGATTAATTTAGTGAGATTGCATCATTGTTTACACTCAACTTAGGGGAAGTTTGTGCAGCCATCTTTTTGCAGATGCAGGGAGCAACAGCCACTAAATCTGCCATGTGAGCTGCAGGTTCCCCCAGGGTCATACTTGAGAAACCTGTATGTTTCACACTAAACATCTTGTAAAATGTAGTGCTTTCAGTGATGTAATTTCTGACTGCAGAGAACACCAGTACAGAACTAACTACTGTTAATTCTCACCTTCAAGCTGACCTGGAACAGTATGTGTGGAAATAGTTCAGTTATGCTGAACCTGCAGTGTAATGAATATGTTGTGACAGTTGAAAATTTGTGCTCAACTCTTACTCAAACCTGGATTTCTTGCTTTTTGTTTGAAGTCACCTTAATATCACAGGTGATTACACAGAGTATGTGGGAATGGCACTACTAGGGCAACAGTGGTGACGGGACCACAGCATACCATGTCGTGAGTGATATACAGGGTGTACATAAAGTCCGGGAACACTTTCAGTTATTTATTGCACAAGAACCAAACATTGTACAGATATCATACATATGTCATTTTGAAAAGAAACCCTGAAAGTTTTTTCTTCCATGTGTACCGCCACAGTGTAGTTTAGTAATTTGCCAATAGTCAGCACTAGTCACAAACTTGGCAAGTTCAGGTGCGGAGTGAGCTTTCTGTGTGTTGGGAGTTCAACAAAAACAAGTGTGCTACAGCTGTTCGACAGATGTTTAGAACCAAGTATGGTAAGAAGCCACTAACAAGGAAGGCTATTTACCACTGGCACAACAAATTCTCGTTACAACGGGTTGCTTGCACCTGGCAAAGAGAAGCGGATGTCCCAGTGTGAATGAAGTGAATATGGAGTGCATACAAGACACATTCATAAGGAGTCCAAAGAAATCATTGCATTGTGCATCCCGTGAACTTAAAATAGCTTCAATGACAGTGTGGAAAGCCCTGCGACAGAAGGTGTCTATGAAAGTTCGTGGGTACCTGAACACGAAGCTGCCACATCGATGGATCGGCCATGCTACAGAAGGGGACAGCTGTTTCTTGAAATGGCCTCCCCCATCACCAGATCTAACTCCGTGTGAATTTTTTCTGTGGGAACACATTAAAGATCTGGTGTATGTACCACCTCTACCATGTGATGTAGCAGAGCTCTGGGAGAGAATACAGGAAGTGACTTCCACAGCTGACGATGCCATGCTGGGATAGGTACGGTAAGAATTTGATAACCACATTGACATCTGCTGGGTCACTCACGGTTCATATCAAATGTTTGTAAAAAAAAGTTTCATAGATTCTCTTCAAAATGCAATGTGTATGATATCAGTACAATGTTTACTTCTTGTGCCATAAATAACTGAAAGTGTTCCCAGACTTTACATACACCCTGTATATTAAATGATCTAAATATAATAAAATGAAAGTTAGTGCCAGACAGCATGCTCATAAAGCATAATGTTTAGGCTTACAGGTTGTGAAAAGCAGGAAGTGTAGATTTGAGTAGTGGTCTCCAACAAACTTCCATTTAACACAACGTATTCATTACACAGTGAGCTTAGCATATACGAAAGGTGTCTACTGATCCCCCTTCATGCCACTGCATCTGTACTTTTATCCCCACTGCCCTACTAATTTCATTTCATTCATTTGATATGTATTCTTGTGACAGAGTCAGTACTTGGTACTAGAACTAAGAAATTACAGCTGAAACATTAGTTAGCATGAACGTTTGAGTCAGGCCTGAAGGTATACACAGATTTCCTAAGTTAAGCTGACTTCTTGCCAAAAAGCCAAAAATAATGGTTGAGTCTCAATCTATGTACCTCAAATTTTCAGTTAGCACAGCTTATCCAATGAAGAACTTTTTATTTGGATCAGTCGTAAAGACAACCTGTTTACAGTTTTTGGCTCTATTTCTGCCAGTGAAACATCAGTTACTGTACAGAAAAACTGATTCTTGTATAACAACTACAACTAGATGTGAAAAGTGGGACACACTAAAGACCTACAAAATTTTAATTTTCATCGGTTGTTGTGAGAAAGACATCAACAATGCAGTGAAAATCTTTTTAGAATACTTGAACTATGTTTGTACATACTATACTGTGACACAGAGGCTCAACCATTTTGTACTGAGTAATGGATGACATATTGTAGATTGCTAGAAGTAGGGGTATTCCATCAAAACCTAAATCCAGCAGATGTGCATATAGACAACAGACTTATAAAATTTCAAGAAAATTTTCAGACTATTGTAAAAAATATACGAAATAATAAAGTTTTGAAAAATATACAGCTGTTGCAAAAATTCATAACTTTCATATATTTAATGCACAAGTTTTATGTATAAAATAGGAAATAGAAAAGGAAAAAAATATTTAAGAAGTAGGATTATGGCAAATGGAGTTACTCCATCTTGCTGTGTTTCATGATCCTCTATCGAATTATACAATAGATACTGCAAATATTGCAATCTTCTACATCTACATCTACATTCATACTCCGCAAGCCACCCAACGGTGTGTGGCGGAGGGCACCTTATGTGCCACTGTCATTACCTCCCTTTCCTGTTCCAGTCACGTATGGTTCGCGGGAAGAACGACTGTCTGAAAGCCTCCGTGCGCGCTCAGATCTCTCTAATTTTACATTCGTGATCTCCTCAGGAGGTATAAGTAGGGGGAAGCAATATACTCGATACCTCATCCAGAAACGCACCCTCTCGAAACCTGGCGAGCAACCTAGACCGCGATGCAGAGCGCCTCTCTTGCAGAGTCTGCCACTTGAGTTTATTAAATATCTCCGTAACGCTATCACGGTTGCCAAATAACCCTGTGACGAAACGCGCCGCTCTTCTTTGGATCTTCTCTATCTCCTCCGTCAACCCGATCTGGTACGGATCCCACACTGACGAGCAATACTCAAGTATAGGTCGAACGAGTGTTTTGTGAGCCACCTCCTTTGTTGCTGGACTACATTTTCTAAGCACTCTCCCAATGAATCTCAACCTGGTACCCGCCTTACCAACAATTAATTTTATATGATCATTCCACTTCAAATCGTTCCACACGCTTACTCCCAGATATTTTACAGAAGTAACTGCTACCAGTGTTTGTTCCGCTATCATATAATCATACAATAAAGGATCCTTCTTTCTATGTATTCGCAATACATTACATTTGTCTATGTTAAGGGACAGTTGCCACTCCCTGCACCAAGTGCCTATCCGCTGCAGATCTTCCTGCATTTTGCTACAATTTTCTAATGCTGCAACTTCTCTGTATACTACAGCATCATCCACGAAAAGCCGCATGGAACTTCCGACACTATCTACTAGGTCTTTTATATATATTGTGAAAAGCAATGGTCCCATAACACTCCCCTGTGGCACGCCAGAGGTTACCTTAACGTCTGTAGACGTCTCTCCATTGATAACAACATGCTGTGTTCTGTTTGCTAAAAACTCTTCAATCCAGCCACACAGCTGGTCTGATATTCCGTAGGCTCTTACTTTGTTTATCATGCGACAGTGCGGAACTGTATCGAATGCCTTCTGGAAGTCAAGAAAAATAGCATCTACTTGGGAGCCTGTATCTAATATTTTCTGGGTCTCATGAACAAATAACGCGAGTTGGGTCTCACACGATCGCTGTTTCCGGAATCCATGTTGATTCCTACATAGTAGATTCTGGGTTTCCAAAAATGACATGATACTCGAGCAAAAAACATGTTCTAAAATTCTACAACAGATCGACGTCAGAGTTATAGGTCTATAGTTTTGCGCATCTGCTCGACGACCCTTCTTGAAGACTGGGACTACCTGTGCTCTTTTCCAATCATTTGGAACCCTCCGTTCCTCTAGAGACTTGCGGTACACGGCTGTTAGAAGGGGGGCAAGTTCTTTCGCGTACTCTGTGTAGAATCGAATTGGTATCCCATCAGGTCCAGTGGACTTTCCTCTGTTGAGTGATTCCAGTTGCTTTTCTATTCCTTGGACACTTATTTCGATGTCAGCCATTTTTTCGTTTGTGCGAGGATTTAGAGAAGGAACTGCAGTGCGGTCTTCCTCTGTGAAACAGCTTTGGAAAAAGGTGTTTAGTATTTCAGCTTTACGCGTGTCATCCTCTGTTTCAATGCCATCATCATCCCGGAGTGTCTGGATATGCTGTTTCGAGCCACTTACTGATTTAACATAAGACCAGAACTTCCTAGGATTTTCTGTCAAGTCTGTACATAGAATTTTACTTTCGAATTCACTGAACGCTTCTCGCATAGCCCTCCTTACGCTAACTTTGACATCGCTTAGCTTCTGTTTGTCTGAGAGGTTTTGGCTGCGTTTAAACTTGGAGTGAAGCTCTCTTTGCTTTCGCAGTAGTTTCCTAACTTTGTTGTTGTACCACAGTGGGTTTTTCCCGTCCCTCAACGTTTTACTCGGCACGTACCTGTCTAAAACGCATTTTACGATTGCCTTGAACTTTTTCCATAAACACTCAACATTGTCAGTGTCAGAACAGAAATTTTCGTTTTGATCTGTTAGGTCGTCTGAAATCTGCCTTCTATTACTCTTGCTAAACAGATAAACCTTCCTCCCTTTTTTTTATATTCCTATTAACTTCCATATTCAGGGATGCTACAATGGCCTTATGATCACTGATTCCCTGTTCTGCACTTACAGAGTCGAAAAGTTCGGGTCTGTTTGTTATCAGTAGGTCCAAGATGTTATCTCCACGAGTCGGTTCTCTGTTTAATTGCTCGAGGTAATTTTCGGATAGTGCACTCAGTATAATGTCACTCGATGCTCTGTCCCTACCACCCGTCCTAAACATCTGAGTGTCCCAGTCTATATCTGGTAAATTGAAATCTCCACCTAAGACTATAACATGCTGAGGAAATTTATGTGAAATGTATTCCAAATTTTCTCTCAGTTGTTCTGCCACTAACGCTGCTGAGTCGGGAGGTCGGTAAAAGGAGCCAATTATTAACCCAGCTTGGTTGTTGAGTGTAACCTCCACCCATAATAATTCACAGGAACTATCCACTTCTACTTCACTACAGGATAAACTACTACTAACAGCGACGAACACTCCACCACCGGTTGCATGCAATCTATCCTTCCTAAACACCGTCTGTACCTTTGTAAAAATTTCGGCAGAATTTATCTCTGGCTTAAGCCAGCTCTCTGTACCTATAACCTATACTGAAACATAAAAAATTACACAAAGACATTCAGCACAGTCAAACCATAATAAAAATTATGACAGATCATTATTCACACACTATTTTTGAAAAAAAAAATGTAACACACACACACACACACACACACACACACACACACACACACTCCTCCCTCCCTCCTCCCCCCCCCCCTCCCCACCAAGAAGAATGTAATAATTCCATTCCCAATAAAGCGGGTGCTGCAAGTCACCACACAAAATAACACATGACAACATCTCCACGACAAGTGTATTTCATTATTTCACAAAACAGTAGTTCACAGTGGATACAATATCTAGCATAGCCATGTGGCAAGACAGATACAGTACAGTTATAGTTAGTGTAGTAGACAGCACGATGAGAGAGGGCAGACAAAGCGATCACCAGGTGGCAATTGCGTATATAGACAGCATGTCACAGGTGGTGCTGGGAGGCAAGTGCACAGACACTGTGCATGGGCACTCACCCATGGTGTCTCCCCCTGGTGACCATGCTTCGCATTAGTGGACACGGAGTGACTGTCGCGTCTATGAGCCAGTCACATGATGATTGCCAATGTCGGAGGTGTCAGCCAGTGCCTGACATCTAGGTAGTAGCCCAGTGATTTACCCAGATAGGTGTGAATATTGCCAAACTATCAGTTTAATAAGTTATGGTTGTAAAATACTATCATGAATTATTTACAGAAGAATGGGAAAACTGTCCTCAAGGAAGATGAGTTTGGATTCTGGAGAAATGTAGGAACAAGCATAGCAACATTGACCCTGTGGCTTATCTTAGAAGACAGGTTAAGTTACAGCAAACCTCCATTTATAGCTTTTGTAGATTTGAAGAAAGCTTTTGATAATATTGACTGGAAAGTGCTCTTTGAAATTCAGAAGGTGGCAGGGGTAAAATACAGGGAGTTAAAGGGTATATATAACTTGTACATGAACAAGATGGCAGTTAAAAAAGTCAAGAGCCATGAAAGGGAAGAATCATGAATACATATGCATACATAATAATAAAATAAAATAACTGATTTTAATTAACTACAATACACCTATTAAGCACATCAGATATCAAGTACACAACAGGAAAAATTCTAAGAGCTCTTGTCAATACCTGATGATATAATATAGTAAAGTGTAAACCCTGTGGAATGCCAACTGGATACATAATTATGCAAAACATATCAACATAATTGTACAAAATGTAAACACAGCACACAAAAGTGCAATAAACTAAGGAAAATTTGTTAAATGCTAATATCCTCCACAGGCATCTCAAAGAATTCTTTAACATGGTAAAATGTGTGATCTGATATCCAGCTGTACCACATAAGTTTAAACATTTTTAGATCCATAGGCCGAATATAGATTGGTCATCTGTTGAAAATTTTGATTGGGTGCACTTTGTGAGAATTTCCAGTTCTTTCCTTCCTGTGCCTTGGTGTTTCTAAATTAGCCTTAGCTCTGGTGTTGTGTGTGTTCTGAGCCTGGAAAAGAGAGGACAACAGAGTTCCATATGACCTGTTTTATACATTATGCACAGGATTTATTTGTATTTTTAAAATATTCTTGATGTTAGGGGTTGTTCTCATACAACCAGACCATATGACATATCTGACTGGAATAGTCCGAAGTACGTCACCCTAAGTAATCCGAGCTCTCTAAATCCTTAAGTTTCAAAATGAAGTACGACACTCAAGATATTGTTTCGCATGTATGATTGATATGTTTCTTCTGGCAGAGTTTGGAAGTAGTGTTAATATCTTAAAGTCTTACTGACTTATTTTCTACTTCATTTGACTTTCCCATTAGGAGTTACGGGATTTTGTTGGGGTTACAGAGGGGTTTATTAGCTGCAAACCAGTCCAAGGCCATATCAAGAGTTTCTTTTGTTACCTTATTCAAATCTGAAATTCTCTGATGTGTGGTAAGTAGTGTTCCATTGTCAGCAAAAAATTTGACAGAGTAAGCTATGTTATTAGGCAAATCATTGATTGCTGTAAAGAAGAAGAACAGTGCGAGAATAGATCTTTGTGGAACACACGTGTTGATTTCCATTTAGGAGGAATTTACATTCCTGACTGAGGCAACTTTTTTTCTGTTACTTAAATAAGAATGCATCACAGCTAATGTGCTCCCACACACATCATAAAACTCCAGCTTCTTTGGTGGTATGTCAACATGAATGCAATTGAATGCTTTGCTTGGATCACATAATAGGAGTGATACCATGTTTTTGTCTTCAAGAGCTGTTAAAGTTTGAACCACATTTTCCAAAAGGACCACTGTTGTGTTCCTTCCCTTGCAACAACCAAACTGGTTGTTACAGAGGAGACTGTGTTTTTTTAAGTTGCTGCTTATTTGCATGTGTAGCAGTGCCTCAAATACTTCTGAAAATACTGGCACAATTGAGACTGCCCTGTAGCTTTGGGGAAGTTATTTATCCCCTTTTTAAAAACTAGGCTAACTTTTGCTACCTTGAGTGATTCTGGAAGTACACCAAATTCTAAACATTTATTAAAAATCAAAGCAAATGGTGTAGAGACTGAGTGTATTTCTTTTTTAATGACGTCATTCAGCAGCCAGTAGCAGTCTGTACTTTTAGAATTTTAAAATTTGGAAACATCTTTTATAATATCTGCAGATGTGATAGTAGTACACTGAAATACCTGGTCACCTGGCAGTAGAGCTCCAGTCAGGTCCGCTGCTGAGAAATTTGTTTGCTTTAATATTGTTTCCTGTTTCTTTAACTGAGTTTAAAAAGCAATGATTTAATTACTCAGGATCAAGTGAAGTTGCTTGTGTACATTTGGGTGTGTCCCCTTGTTTTATTATTTGACATGCTGCCTTGCATTTATTCGGAGCCCTTTCTATATACACTGAAGAGCCAAAGAAACTGGTACACATGCCTAATGTCATGTAGGGCCCCCACGAGCACACAGAAGTGCCACAACAAAACATGATATGGACTAGACTAATGTCTTAAGCAGTACTTGAAGGAATTGACACCATGAATCCTACAGGACTGTCCATAAATCTGTAAGAGTATGACGGGGTGGAGATCTCTTCTGAACAGCATGTTGCAAGGCATCCCAGATGTGCTCAATAATGTTCATGTCTGGGGCATTTGGTGGCCAGCAGAAGTGTCTAAATTCAGAAGAGTGCTCCTGGAGTCACTCTGTAGCAATTCTGGAAGTGTAGGGTGTTGCACTGTCCTGCTATAATTGTCCAAGTCCGTTGGAATCCACAATACACATGAATGGAGGCAGGTGGTCGGACAGGATGCTTACATACGTATCACCTGTCAGAGTCATATCCAGATGTATTGGCAGTCCTATATCACTCCAGCTGCAGTTCTATTTCTCTTCTATGTTGTAAATATCAGATCCCTGTCAGTTCTATTCACAGATGATATTTCCATCTTAGGTGAAAATCAGGATTCGGAAAAAAATTCTCAAATCTGTGATCATTACCCTCGTCAGCACCTTAGAAACTTAGTTTCATGTAAACGGGTTGATCTAAAAATATCTGAAACTCACATGGCGCAATTAAAAACCAGTCAAAATGTGAGCAGTTTAAGATTGTTTACAACAATCAAGATATAGAAGAAGTTGACTCAGTCAAATTCTTAGGTTTAAATGTGGATAAAAATTTGAGCTGACAGGCACACACAGAGTACCTGGAAAACAAATTTGCAATGAAAATATTATCAACTGCAACTGATATGGATGCACAAAAAGCAGCATATACAAGCTACTTTGGATCCATTACGGGGGTATGTTTTTTTTTTTTTTTTTTTTTTTTTTTTTTTTGGGGGGGGGGGGGCGGTAACACATCAAACATTGTGCGGATACTACAAATACAGAAAATAATCGTTCGACATATTTGCACTGTAAAACACACAGAACCAACTTGTCCATTATTTTGAAAACAAGATATTAACGCTGCCATCCCTATATGAGATGATTATCTTTCTGTACACCAGACATGAATTATTTGATGGAAAGCATTCACATGATACAAGAAACAAAATTTCATGCTCTCCACCTACTGCTGCAAACTGTATGCCCAGGGGTCTCAATACATGGGAATGAAAATTTATAATAAATGCACATGTATTTACGTCCTCTTAAGAGAAAGCTACACTGAAGAGCCCAAGAAACTGGTACACCTGCCTAATATCGTGTAGGGCCACAACATGACATAGCAGGCCCTCAACTAATGTCTGAAGTAGTGCTGGAGGGAACTGACACCATGAATCCTGTGGAACTGTCCATAAATCCCTAAGAGTTCTCTTTTGAACAGCACATTGTAAGGCATCCCAGATATGCTCAATAATGTTTGTGTCTGGGGAGTTTAGTGGCCAGTGGAAGTCTTTAAACTCTGAAGAGTGTTCCTGGAGCCACTCTGTAGCATTTATGGACGTGTGGGGTGACACATTGTCCTGCTGGAACCACCCAAGTCCGTCGGAATGCACAATGGACATGAATGGAGCAGGTGATCACACAGGATGAATTCGTATGTGTCACCTGTCAGTCGTATCTAGATGTATGAGAATTACACTGGGGCAATTCTCCTAGGTTTTCCTTCATAAAGGAACATTTGAAAATGTTCCTTCAGCTTTTGCTTTGCTACCCCAGTTTCAGTTCCTGTCTCTTTCTCTGGGGACTGAACACTAACTTTGGTGGCACTAACACCCTTTACATATGACCTGAATTTCTTTGGGTTTTGTGAAATATCATTTGACATTATTCTGCTACAGTAGTCATTGAAGGCATCCTGCGTAGCTCTCTTGACTTCCAAACACGTTTCATTCACCCTCTCTCTATCAATAGCCATACACTTTGTTTTACACCTGTTATGCAGTGAACTGTGTTTCTTTAGAAGTTTCTTTACAGTGACTGTATACCATGTAGGATCCCTTCCATTACTAACTGCTGTACTGGGTACATATCAATCAGTCAATTATTCTTTTTAACATGAGCCATAGTTCCTTTACATGCTCCTTCCTTGTGCTGAAAGTTTCACGTTCCTCACTGAGGTATGATACTATTGATTTTTTATCTAGTTTCCTGAACATATACACAGAAGCACCAATTAAACTGGTACAGGCATGCATATTCAACTACAGAGATATGTAAACGGGCAGAATACAGCACTGAGGCAACACCTGTATAAGACAACAAGTGTCTGGCACAGTTGTTAGATCAGGTACTGCTGCTGCAATGGCAGATTACCAAAATTTAAGTGAGTTTGAACGTGGTGTTATAGTTGGTGCACAAGCAATGGGTCACAGCATCTCCAAGGTAGTGGTGAAGTGGGGATTTTCTCATACAACCATTTCACGAGGGTACCGTGAATATCAGGAATCTAATAAAACATCAAATCTCTGACATTGCTGCAGCCGGAAAAAGATCTGGAGCTGTTTATCACACTTTCTAAAACTTTACAGTACAATTTATAATATGGTCTTTTAAGGGGATCATTTGATACTCTAAATGAGACAGGCAATTCCTTCTCAATGCTGCAAGAAATTTGAATTCCTTCAATAACCCAAGGGTTACCAGCAGAAACCTCAATATTCTTCCTGGCAGTGCTATTTGAAAAAGTCATTTCAAATAGAGAGATGAATTAATTTACAAATATTATAAATTTATAATCTACAGTAGTTACCCTATATACTGGATCCCAATCTGCCTGTGACAAATGGTAATTGAAGGCAGAAAGAGTGTCAGTGTTTATACATCTAAAGGACTGATAGATGTGGGAAATTTTGTTGCAAAAATTGATGTTGTTGACCATCATGATCATAAAATACATTTATGACTTGGCTTATACCTGTACTGTTGTCTTGTCAATGAAAATATTGTCTGTAAGACTTTGGCAGTTTTCTGTAACTCTAATGAGGTATATTAACCATAGCACCACTTTGTAAGGAGTTCACTAAATGCTGTAGATCAGTCTTACAGTTATTCTCAGTTAAAAAGTTAACCTATAAGTCCACTGTATATATTAAATTTCTAATTTTCAAAAAAAGTTAAGCCAAAAGAGATTCTAGGTTACCACTAAAATAAAAAAACTTTCCTGCCAGAGGAACTGTAGCTGTTTTTGTCTTTTGTAGTAATTTCAGTGCCAATGACCTACCATATTGATCTGTACAAAATTTGTTTGGATATAAATGTGTATAAATAATTTTGTTATTAATATAAATTACAGCACCACCTTTCTATCTACTTGTTCTACAATAATGAATAGCTAAATTATACCCATTAAGCTGCAGCCCCTCAATTTTAACTGTCATATGGTGCTCAGTAGTTCATAGAACTTGTGCACAGTTAACAGGGCTCATATCATATAGATTTACAGATAAAAATATTAATTTATTGTTCAATTATCTGATATTTTAGGGAAAAATAGTAAGATTGATAGAGCCACCTTCACTACTGTGATGTGGATCCTTTTGTAGATTCACTTACAGCTGATATATCTATATTGTGAGCAATGTCACAGTTGGACACTTGCCCACTTCAGCATGTTGCTGTGGTCATGAGGATACCAGCCATAAATCACTGTTTCTATTTGGGACTCATTTTGCTCTAGTTTTTCACTTGTGCATACCGCAGCAGAAAAACTTTCAAGCTCTTGAGATTGATTGGATGAAACACCATAATTATGTCATTGATGTTTCCTGACTAGATGCTTCCATGCTTCTGCTGTATACCTTGGGCGCCCTGCTGTGTAATTTCTGTTGCTGAGAGCTCCTTGTTTTTCGTCTCTGTAGCTGGTGTTGTTTGGTTATTGCTGTGTTTACCTTTAGCATTGGTGAATGGTCTGTTTGCCCTTCTGTGTACAGTAGGGGCATGTAGTGGGAGCTTGTAGTACACTTTCTTGGTTTTGGAGCCTTTTCAGCAGCTTGAGGTAAGGTGTTTGATCTTTAAACAGCATATTCACTGCTAACCAAATGTACAATTTTTTGACTTAAGAGAGATTTTCCCTTCCATTTAAATGGATGTCATGCCTTGTGTAATGTTCTCTGGCCACATCATCTATTGTGAGGAAGTGCATTCTGGGGAAGGCCTGGTAGATTTTTCTACATAACTTATTTTCTTTCTTTATTTCTACATTTACATATGTAAAGCAAGTGTTGAGTTTTACACTTGCTAACATTTTTTTACACTTACTAGCACATTTACTTCATATTCAATGGATACACAAATAGTGAACCAGAACTAAAGAATAATGCAGTCCAAGAGTAGTCTGGTTCTGAGGCAATAGTTGTCATCACACAGCAGCCAGCGTAATATGCGGATCATACATATCCCCAACAAGAACTGCCATTCCTGGTGGAGTGCCCACTTATATCTGCCAGTTCAGCCACAGGATGTCATCAGGTGATGCAGCGATCACCTCGAGGCTATAGGTTCTTTCTGAGATTTGTCTTCTGGTGGCCACTCACTGCTTGCAGCACCATTGGTGGTGTGGGTGGCAAATATGCATTGACTTCAGACAGTTGAGATAATTCTAGCTCGCTGTCCAAGTTGGTTACATCAATAAGACAGGTCATATCTTTTAGGAAAGCCGATACCAATTACTTGATGTTTACAAAGACCACACAGTGTCCCATGTTACTTTATTGAGCTAAACACCAAAAAGCTGCTATTGAATAAGGAAAAAAAATCTGTTAACATAAACTTTTACTTATCATAAAAGTTATCATCAGTAATAGATAATTCAGGATTGAAAATGTGCACATACACCAAAGTGTACTCAAAAAATTCAGGGACATGTACACAGACAACATTTTACAGTGAGACAAACATAAAGAGAAGTTATTAAATAGACTGAACAGTTTGTGCTAAGCTTTCAGTATTCTCAGTAAAGTCCCTGACACAGAAACAATAAAATTAACCTACTTTGGGGTTGAACATGTGGTAATCCCATACTAGATCCCATTTTGGCACAGTTCTCTAAAAATATATTTGCTATCGGTGAAGTGAATAATGAAAATAATGTAACAAGTCTGTCTCTTTTCTACTCAATACCTCTTTAAGCAACTCAGTGATTTTCCACTGTCATGTGTGAAACAGTATGACAATTTCAAGAAAATTAGCATATCTTTACAAAACTAAAAATGAACACCATCATCATTAAATCCATAATTCCAGTGATGTTTTCATAGTTGATCAATGGCTGTATAAAGGACACAGCAGTACGAGACACGTCAGGATATTTCTGTACAAACAGTTACCTGCAGTTTTAAAGTCAGTTTAGAAAGGATTCAGGAAAAAAAACAGTCACAGGAACATCAATACTAAAGAGTGATACAAAAAGAGCACCAATTTTGATACACCAAAGTAAAAAGTTTATTTTTACAAAAACACAAACAAAATACATAAACATGTTCATCTAACCTTTCCATTTCATGTATGAAAATTTGAGGCATATATAACAATGGCAGGTGGCACTATCTGGTTGAAACCACAACTCCTCGATGTCCATTCCATCCAAGTGAGGCCAGAAAAACTTCCTTATCATTGTATGGTAGTTGTATCCATTGACTGTCACAGCTTGTCCTGCCTCACCTTCAAAAACATGAGGGACAATGATGCCACCAACTAAAAGCTGCACTGAACAGTCACTCGTTGAGTACGTATTTCCCTTTCTTGGATCATGCAAGGATTTTCTGTCCTCCAGATATGGCGGTTCTGCTCGTTCACAAAGCCATTTAAGTGGAAGTGTACTTCATCACTGAAGATGATTTTGTTTGTGAAGCTGTCATCCTCTTGTTGTCCTCTCAGAATCCAGTCAACAAACTGTCGTCTCTTCTGGTGATCTGTCACTTTCAGCTGCTGTGTCAACTGAATTTTGTAGAGGTGGTAATGGAGATTCTTCACTGTGATGAATTGATTTGATTTGGCTAACAGCCACACTGTCATGAACCACCACAATGTTCTGCTCACTTTAGCCAGAATGACGACACCAAGGATTTTTAAGATTTACTGTTCTACCCACCTCAAAAACTTTTTCATAAGCCTGCAAACAGTTGATTCATTTGGTGCCTCATTATGCCCTAGAATCACACTAAGTCACCTAACAGATGCTGCATATTTTTCACCATTCTGATAAAAAGTTTACATGATTATCACGGGAACTGTCCCCTGAGTCGTCACAGGAAAGTTGCAATTTAGTACCCAAGTGATTACAATTTAGAATCAAAACTCAAAGAATTAACCCAAGGGAGCCCCACATTTAATTTCATGGCCTGCTATGTGGACCCTGCTATACAACTAAGTTGAGTGTGACCAGCTTCCTCATATAAAAGTCATAAATCTTCTACTTTTTTTATAACCTTCCAAATTTAATGATTGGTGGGAGCTAAGGAGCAAGTATTCTGAACAGATAAGTGCTGTGAGTACCAGAATCATTATTGAATTTATTCAGTTCATCAGAGACGAATTAATTATATTGCTATCAAAAGTTTTCCCTAAGAAGAGAACAGTTAAAATTTACTCAGTAAACTCGGAAATAGCTTCTGTGATGGCTGGCACTCTCCCTATCCAAATGTACTGCACAAAATTCTATGTGTATCCTATCACAAGTCTATCAGAATAAATTAGGTAAAGTGGCAATCATGAGAGATGTGGACTGGTAATCAAATGTCACTATCTCTATCACTCTAGCGAGCTGGAGCAAGGCGCTAACCAGAAAAACACAAGGCTGATCAAAGTACTCCAGTGCTGCATATACTGTACCCAGTCTTGCTGTTGACTGCCTGCATTGCTCAAGGAGTTGCTATGTAGCTGAACCATGGGGCTGCAACTGCTAAGATGTGTGGTAAAAACCGTGTTCCTGTCTTGGCTACCAGACAGGTAAAACTACTGTCTATATCCATGGCAGATAATACAGAGTAATACCACTGCTCATTAAAGCAGTCTGAACTCGAATCTCCTTTTCTCAGATTGAGCATAGTGTCAGTTTCTCCTACTCTGCAGCAGTGGCTGCCCAATCATCTTCCTGCAACACAATTTCCCCCAATCCCCTGTCTTCCCTCCACACATTGAGTACGCAGGAATCATCCCCCCACATCACAAAATCTCAACCAATGGCTGGCTTTTGGGAGGCATTTTAAGTTGAGATATTCTTTAGGCTTCTCCATCGCTAATGGAACCATTAGAATGTTTCTGCAGAATCTCATTCGAAGAGCAGGTGTATGAGGAGCTTTTAAGGAGCGTGCACCTTGCCAACGTGGCCTGTAGGGGCATCAAACCTGTCTTTTGTGTTAATACGGCACCTTTGTTGCAAAAAAACATAGTCTGCGCTACCAGCTGTATATTCATTTGGAAAATTTAAATTATTATTAATTATTTTATTTACTGAAATGTTTGAAATAGAAAGCTTATGATTTTATTCATGTATATTGTGTAGAAAGATCACTTTAACACATCTCTAAAATACAGTTACATCAGCACTATTAAATCTATTAATTCATAATTGTCATCCATTATAGTCATTATTAAACCTATAACTTTGTGCTGTATTGGTACAAGTAAGGAATGATTTGTTTAAAAGTAACTGGAGTATCAAACACTACATTTGGCTTAAAAAATGCAATAGCGTTCGTCTGTCTGGGGAAATGCTCTTTACTGTAACAAACATACCATCAGCTAAATCAAACTAACGATGAAAAATGACAAAATAAAGTATAAGATTTTATCCCAATGTGTATGTTCAGTATTAATCATAAACATGTAAAGTTAATCAGAAACGATACATGTTAAATCTAAAAATTTACAATAAACATTAAACAGTAATCATTAATGTTGACTGTTAATAATGTATATGTAAAATAGTAATTATTAATTTTAAAAATTTATCATAATATTTCCCTAAATAAATGCTATCTAAATACAATCCAGAGACTGCTTAGAACAGTAACGAGAATAAAAAATAAAAAAGAAGAATTCAAACAAGCTTTCTGTACACTAAAGAAATGGAGTCTGGGTCAGCTTTCCATGTAGTGGAGAAATTGCAGCTTTGAGTCTTACGATGCGGGACGAGCGAGCGCCTCCTTCCCCAATCTATGCAAAGCATGCCGTCTGCTGGGGGTGGCGTGTCCGCTGGCTTTCTCTTGGGCCACCCGTTGAGGCCGTTATAAACCGTCCTAACTCGAGAGTTCCCTCATTTCATCACACAGGGCACATTATGGCTCACTTACAGAAATCAAAGCTAACTGAATTATTTTCATTTGCTACAAAAATGCAAAATTTAATCACCACTTGCCCCATTTGGTTACTCCGGGGTGAAGATAACAAGAAATATTCACAATGATTCAGCAAAACCACATGTGAAGTGCATAGTTGTGTATCAAAAATGTAAGGCGGGTGAGTGATGTGAGTCTTGCACTCACTGTGGAGGGGTCACATCGGTTGTCACCCTGCAAGCACACATTTTGCACAAGTGAACTGCTCTATGTGAAAAATTCAACCTGAGTCAACAATCAGAATATTCCTGCAAGTGAATCAAAACTATGTCAGTAACTGACAAACAAAAATTTACCAGCCATTTCAAAACTGCCACTGTTTTTGAACCACATTTTAGTATAAAATAATGAAGTTTAATAGTTCTTATACTGGCCTTTGTGCATATTTCCATTTTGTTTTTAATTTTAACTCATTTATTTTTTCACATCTCGCTTGGGCCTGTCAACACTGACATTGGACTGTTGATGAGTGGAAACATCTTGCCTGGTCATACGAGTCTCATTTCAAATTGAATCGAGCTGTTGGACGTGTACGCATATGGAGACAGCTTCATGAATCCATGGACCCTGCATGTCAGCAGGGACTGTTCAAGCTGGTGGAAGTTCTGTAATGTTGTGGGAATGTGCAGTTGTAGTGATATGGGATCCCTGATACATCTAGATATGACTCTGACAGGTGACACAAACGTAAGCATCCTGTCTGATCACCTGCATCCATTCATATCCATTGTGCATTCTGACAGACTTGGGCAGTTCCAGCAAGACAATGTGACACTCCACACATCCAGAATTGCTACAGAGTTGCTCCAGGAACACTCTTCTGAGTTTAAAGACTTCTGCTGGTCATCGAACTCCTCAGACACAAACATTATTGAGCATATCTGGGATGTCTTGGAACGTGCTGTTCAGAAGAGATCTCTACCCCCTTGTACACTTAAGGGTTTATGGAGAACCCTGCAGGATTCATGGTGTCAGTTCCGTCCAGCACTACTTCAGACATTAGTCAAGTTCATGCCATGTCATGTTGCAGGACTTCTGTGTGCTTGCGGGGGCTGTACATAATATTAGATAGGTGTACCAGTTTCTCTGGCTTTTCTGTGTAAATTAATGAATATATATTTACTACGAGAGCAACAGCTATTTTGAAAAACTGCCATGGGTCCTTACCTTATACTATTCAGCTGCTGTTATTATATAGTACTTCAAATGAATTATTTAAGTAACTTTACACAGACTTTACCAATTGTCTATACAGGCCAACTGTCCAAATCAGGATCCGTCTAATACGAATGTTAGAGTTATGCAGGATTTACATTCTTGAGTCCAGTTATTCTGGTGAATTGTAGGAGTGGCTAGTGAGGTATTCTTTTACTTTATTTTTAAATATTTTAAGATGTTCAGTTTCCTATCTGCAGTCCACTGGAAACATGTTGTAGACCTTTGCATTGGGATATAAAATGCCATTTGTACCCTAGAGAAGAAGCCATATTGTACATGGGAATTATTTCAAATACTAGTATTGTTGTTGTGGATTTCTGAGTTCATCCACAACCTTAATGGTTTACATCAATTGGCATGTAGGTGAAAGAATGCCTAGGTCCCTGAAGATGATTTGCATTATGTTTGGTTATCAGATATACTCATGATGACATTTATTTATTCATTATCACTATTTAAGCATTAAAAGTGCAATGAATGTGTCTTTTGTTTACATACACATTTTCATTAACAATTACACAAATAACATACATGGTGTAAACTATATTTTATATCATTATTGTCTATCAAGATACAAAGCTGTATATCATACTGCACATGATATTTTCAGTATTTACACATACAAATTTAATCTATGTGAAACTATATTAATACTTAAGATTTTAGGGCAGATTTTGATCTCTTCTACTCTATAAAATGCTTTTTCTCCAAGCCATCTCTGTGACTCTTCCATGTTAATCTCAAGTCAAGATGAATCCCAAAAGGTTTAGCTGAAGCACAGGCATTGCCATCATCTTCAATAAATAAGCTAAAGAGAGTATTTACAGTTTTTCATGACAAATTCGCAATGAACTAAATTGGAAACACTTACTGGCTGCGCTGAGATGATCTACATCCACATCTACATTTATACTCTGCAAGCCACCCAATGGTGTGTGGCAGAGGGCACTTTACGTGCCATTGTCATTACCTCCCTTTACTGTTCCAGTCGTGTATGGTTCGCGGGAAGAATGACTGTCTGAAAGCCTCCTTGCCTGCTCGAATCTCTCTAATTTTACATTCATTATCTCCTCGGGACATATAAGTAGGGGGAAGCAATATATTCGATACCTCATCCAGAAACGCACCCTCTCGAAACCCGGCGAGCAAGCTACACCGCGATGCAGAGCACCTCTCTTGCATAGTCTGCCACTTGAGTTTGCTAAACATCTCCGTAACGCTATCACGGTTACCAAATAACCCAGTGATGAAACACGCTGCTCTTCTTTGGATCTTCTCTATCTCCTCCGTCAACACGATCTGATACGGATCCCACACTGATGAGCAATACTAAAGTATAGGTCCAACAAGTGTTTTGTAAGACACCTCCTTTGTTGATGGACTACATTTTCTAAGGACACTCCCAACGAATCTCAACCTGGTACCCACCTTACCAACAATTAATTTTATATGATCATTCCACTTCAAATCGTTCCGCACGCATACTCCCAGATATTTTACAGAAGTAATTGCTTCCAGTGTTTGTTCTGCTATCATATAATCATACAATAAAGGATCCTTCTTTCTATTTATTTGCAATACATTACATTTGTCTATGTTAAGGGTCAGTTGCCACTCCCTGCACCAAGTGCCTATCCTTTGCAGATCTTCCTGCATTTTGCTACAATTTTCTAATGCTACAACTTCTCTGTACACTACAGCATCATCCGCGAAAAGCCGCATGGAACTTCCGACACTATCTACTAAGTCATTTATATATATTGTGAAAAGCAATGGTCCCATAACACTCCCCTGTGACACGCCAGATGTTACTTTAATGTCTGTAGACGTCTCTCCATTGATAACAACATGCTGTGTTCTGATTGCTAAAAACTCTTCAATCCAGCCACACAGCTGGTCTGATATTCCGTAGGCTCTTACTTTGTTAATCAAGCGACAGTGCGTAACTGTATCGAACGCCTTCCGGAAGTCAAGGAAAATAGCATCTACCTGGGAGCCTGTATCTAATATTTTCTGGGTCTCATGAACAAATAAAGCGAGTTGGGTCTCACGTGATTGCTGTTTCCGGAATCCATGTTGATTCCTACAGAGTAGATTCTCAATTTCCAAAAACGACATGATACTCGAGCAAAAAACATGTTCTAAAATTCTACAACAGATTGATGTCAGAGATATAGGTCAATAGTTTAGCGCTTCTTGAAGACTGGGACTACCTGTGCTCTTTTCCAATCATTTGGAACCTTCCATTCCTCTAGAGACTTGCAGTACACGGAAATTAGAAGGGGGCAAGTTCTTTCGCATACTCTGTGTAGAATCGAATTGGTATCCCGTCAGGTCCAGTGGACTTTCCTCTGTTCAGTGTTTCCAGTTGCTTTTCTATTCCTTGGACACTTATTTCGACATCAGAAATTTTTTCGTTTTTGCGAGGATTTAGAGAAGGAACTGCAGGGCGGTCTTCCTCTGTGAAACAGCTTTGGAAAAAGGTGTTTAATATTTCAGCTTTATGCGTGTCATCCTCTATTACAATGCCATCATCATCCCGGAGTGTCTGGATATGCTGTTTCGTGCCACTTACTCATTTAACGTAAGACCAGAACTTCCTAGGATTTTCTGTAAAGTCGGTACATAGAATTTTACTTTCGAATTCACTGAACGCTTCATGCATAGCCCTCCTTATGCTAACTTTGACATCGTTTAGCTTCTGTTTGTCTGAGAGGTTTTGGCTGCGTTTACACTTGGAGTGAAGCTCTCTTTGCTTTCGCAGTAATGTGTAATGTCAGTTTGTCGAATGGAGCTTCATGTCTTTTGTACTTGGTTGGTCAGTGCAGGGTCAGTTGATGGTGGATGATCCCTGCTTTTCTACTCCTAAGTCTTTCCCAGCTGTGACAAAAGCAGTATCATCTACGCAGAGTATAGATTTACATAACATAATACTGGGAAAGTCAGTTACATATAGACTGAGAGAAAAAAAATCACACCACCAAAAAATAATTAAGTAGAGTAATGAAATGTCAGGAATGCATTTGTCTAGATGACTTAGTTAAAGTGATTAACACTGCAAGATCACTGGTTAATGTTAGTGAGAGATGCCACTGCAAATGTGAAATGCTGGAACATTAAGAACAGGTATAACCACGAGAATGTTGAAACAGTAAGCTGTGTAATGTCAGTTTGTGGAATGGAGCTTCATGTCTGTTGTACTTGGTTGGTCAGTGCAGGGTCAGTTGATGGTGGATGTGGGTGAGGCTGGAGTTGTCGTCCGATGATGTCCCATATATGCTCGACTGGAGACAGAGTTGGTGACTGAGCAGGCCAAGACAACATGATGACACTCTGGAGAGCATTTGGAGTACATTAGTGGTATGTGGGTGAGTGTTATCCTGTTGGAAAACATTATACGGAATGCTGTTCATGAATGGCAGCACAACAGGTCGAATCACCAGACTGACGAACAATTTTTCAGTTAGGGTGTGTTGGATAACAATGAGAGTGCTCCTGCTGTCACATGAAATCGCACCCCACACCATAACTCACGTGTAGGTCCAATGTGTCTAGCATGCAGACAGGTTGGTTCCAGACCCTCAACTGGCCTCCTCCTAATCAACACACAGCCATCACTGGCACCAAGGCACAACAAGCTTGAATTAGAAAATATGACAGACCACCACCCTGACCTCCAGTGGTCTCTCACTTGACATCATTGAAGTCGGAAACAGCGGAGATCTGGGATCAGTGGAATGCATGCTACAGGGCATCTGTCTCAGAGCTGTCCTTGAAGTAACTGATTTGTAACAGATCATTATCTCACTATGGTGCCAACTGTTTCTCAAATTGCTGCTGCAGATGCCTTATGATATGCCATAGTCATAAGCCAAACACAATTGGTTTTCCCTCTCACTAGTGCTACGTGGTCATTCAGAGTCCTGTCTTCTTGCAATTGTACATTCTTGTGACTGCCACTGCCAGCAGCCATGTACAGTAGCTACATTCTTGCTAAGTTTTTCTGCAGCATTGCAGAAGAAACTTCCAGCTTCTCATACACCTATTACATTACCTCATTAAAACTCAGTGAGGTACTGGTACTGGTGTCTTTGGCACCTTAAAGGCATTCTTGACTAACATCAACTAATCATACTCAATCTCGAAGGTAAATTTCCATGTCACACAGGGAGTGCCACAGCGTTCTGTGTTTCGACCTTTACTCTTCATTGACAGAAAAAAACATTGCAGCACCTAGAAGGAAGTGTGTGACATAAACAAAAGTTGGTAAGCATGTTTCTACATTTTAAAAACGATGTCTATTCAGATTTCATGCCAGTCACATAAGAGTGATGCTAGTAGTGCCACTTGTTGTTGTTGTTGTGGTCTTCAGTCCTGAGACTGGCTTGATGCAGCTCTCCATGCTTCTCTATCCTGTGCAGGCTTCTTCATCTCCCAGTACCTACTGCAGCCTACATCCTTCTGAATCTGCTTAGTGTATTTATCTCTTGGTCACCCTCTACGATTTTTACCCTCCATGCTGCCCTCCAATACCAAATTGGTGATCCCTCGATGTCTCAGAACATGTCCTACCAACCGATCCCTTCTTATAGTCAAGTTTTGCCACAAGCTCTTCTTCACCCCAATTCTATTCAATACCTCCTCATTAGTTATGTGATCTACCCATCTAATCTTCACATTTTGAAAGCTTCTATTCTCTTCTTGTCTAAACTGTTGGTCCACGCTTCACTTCCATACATGGCTACACTCCATACAAATACTTTCAGAAACGACTTCGTGACATTCAAATCTATACTCGATGTTAACAAATTTTTCTTCTTGAGAAATGCTTTCCTTGCCATTGCCAGTCTACATTTTATATCCTCTCTACTTCGACCATCATTGGTTATTTTGCTCCCCAAGTAGCAAAACTCCTTTACTACTTTTAGTCTCTCATTTCCTAATCAAATTCCCTCAGCATCACCAGATCTAATTCAACTACATTCCATTATCCTTGTTTTGCTTTTGATGATGTTCATCTTATACCCTCCTTTCAAGACACTGTCCATTCCGTTCAACTGCTCTTCCAAGTCCTTTGCTGTCTCCGACAGAATTACAATGTCATCGGCGAACCTCAAAGTTTTTATTTCTTCTCCATGGATTTTAATACCTACTCCGAATTTTTCTTTTGTTTCCTTTACTGCTTGCTCAATATACAGATTCAATAATATCGGGGAGAGGCTACAACCCTGTCTCACTCCCTTCCCAACCACTGCTTCCCTTTCATGCCCCTCGACTCTTGTAACTGCCATCTGGTTTCTGTACAAATTGTAAATAGCCTATCGCTCCCTGTATTTTACCCCTGCCACCTTCAGAATTTGAAAGAGAGTATTCCAACCAACATTGTAAAAAGCTTTCTCTAAGTCTACAAATGCTAGAAATGTAGGTTTACCTTTCCTTAATCTTTCTTCTAAGATAAGTCGTAAGGTCAGTATTGCCTCACGTGTTCCAACATTTCTATGGAATCCAAACTGATCTTCCCCAAGGTCGGCTTCTATCAGTTTTTCCACTCGTCTATAAATAATTCGCGTTAATATTTTGCAGCTGTGACTTATTAAACTGATAGTTCGGTAATTTTCACATCTGTCAACACCCGCTTTCTTTGGGATTGGAATTATTATATTCTTCTTGAAGTCTGAGGCTATTTCGCCTGTCTCATACATCTTGCTCAGCAGATGGTAACTGGCTCTCCCAAGGCTGTCAGTAGTTCTAATGGAATGTTGTCTACTCCCGGGGCCTTGTTTCAACTCAGGTCTTTCAGTGCTCTGTCAAACTCTTCACGCAGTATCGTATCTCCCATTTCATCTTCATCTACATCCTCTTCCATTTCCATAATATTGTCCTCAAGTACATCGCCCTTGTATAGAACCTATATATAATCCTTCCACCTTCCTGCTTTCCCTTCATTGCTTAGAACTGGGTTTGCATCTGAGCTCTTGATATTCATACAAGTGGCTCTCTTTTCTCCAAAGGTCTCTTTAATTTTCTTCTGTTACCCAAGGATTTCTACTAGCCCTCGTCTTTTTACCTACTTGATCCTCTGCTGCTTTCACTACTTCACCCTCAGAGCTACCCATTCTTCTTCTACTGCATTTCTTTCCCCCATTCCTGTCAATTGCTCCCTTATGCTCTCCCTGAAACTCTGTACAACCTCTGGTTTAGTCAGTTTATCCAGGTCCCATCTCCTTAAATCCCCACCTTTTTGCAATTTCTTCAGTTTTAATCTACAGTTCATAACCAATATATTGTGGTCAGAGTCCACATCTGCCCCTGGAAATGTCTTACAATTTAAAACCTGGTACCTAAATCTCTGTCTTACCATTATATAATCTATCTGATACCTTTCAATATCTCCAGGATTCTTCCATGTATACAACCTTCTTTTATGATTCTTGAACCTAGTGTTAGCTATGATTAAGTTATGCTCTGTGCAGAATTCTACCAGACGGCTTCCTCTTTCATTTCTTACCCCCAATTCATATTCACCTACTATGTTTCCTTCTCTCCCTTTTCCTACTCTCGAATTCCAGTAACCCATGACTATTAAATTTTCGTCTCCCTTCACTACCTGAATAATTTCTTTTATCTCATCATACATTTCTTCAATTTCTTTGTCATCTGCAGAGCTACTTGGCATATAAACTTGTACTACTGTAGTAGACGTGGGCTTCATGTCTATCTTGGCCACTATAATACGTTCACTATGCTGTTTGTAGTAGCTTACCCGCACTCCTATTTTTTATTCATTATTAAACCTACTCCTGCATTACCCCTATTTGATTTTGTATTTATAACCCTGTATTCACCTGACCAGAAGTCTTGTTCCTCCTGCCACCGAACTTCACTAATTCCCACTATATCTAACTTTAACCTATCCATTTCCCTTTTTAAATTTTCTAACCTACCTGCCCGATTAAGGGATCTGACATTCCACGCTCCGATCCTTAGAACGCCAGTTTTCTTTCTCCTGATAACGATGCCTCTTGAGTAGTTCCCGCCCGGAGATCCAAATGGGGGACTATTTTACCTCCGGAATATTTTACCCAAGAGTACGCCATAATCATTTAACCATACAGTAAAGCTGCATGCCCTCGGGAAAAATTACGGCAGTAGTTTCCCCTTGCTTTCAGCTGTTCGCAGTACCAGCACAGCAAGGCCGGTTTGGTTAGTGTTACAAGGCCACATCAGTCAATCATCCAGACTGTTGCCCCTGCAACTACTCAAAAGGCTGCTGCCCCTCTTCCGGAACCACACGTTTGTCTGGCCTCTCAACCTTTCTCCAAAGGTCTATCTAATTTTCCTGTAGGCAGTATCTACACTCCTGGAAATTGAAATAAGAACACCGTGAATTCATTGTCCCAGGAAGGGGAAACTTTATTGACACATTCCTTGGGTCAGATACATCACATGATCACACTGACAGAACCACATGCACATAGACACAGGCAACAGAGCATGCACAATGTCGGCACTAGTACAGTGTATATCCACCTTTCGCAGCAATGCAGGCTGCTATTCTCCCATGGAGACGATCGTAGAGATGCTGGATGTAGTCCTGTGGAACGGCTTGCCATGCCATTTCCACCTGGCGCCTCAGTTGGACCAGCGTTCGTGCTGGACGTGCAGACCGCGTGAGACGACGCTTCAGCCAGTCCCAAACATGCTCAATGGGGGACAGATCCGGAGATCTTGCTGGCCAGGGTAGTTGACTTACACCTTCTAGAGCACGTTGGGTGGCACGGGATACATGCGGACGTGCATTGTCCTGTTGGAACAGCAAGTTCCCTTGCCGGTCTAGGAATGGTAGAACGATGGGTTCGATGATGGTTTGGATGTACCGTGCACTATTCAGTGTCCCCTCGACGATCACCAGTGGTGTACGGCCAGTGTAGGAGATCGCTCCCCACACCATGATGCCGGGTGTTGGCCCTGTGTGCCTCGGTCGTATGCAGTCCTGATTGTGGCGCTCACCTGCACGGTGCCAAACACGCATACTACCATCATTGGCACCAAGGCAGAAGCGACTCTCATCGCTGAAGACGACACGTCTCCATTCGTCCCTCCATTCACGCGTGTCACGACACCACTGGAGGCGGGCTGCACGATGTTGGGGCATGAGCGGAAGAAGGGCTAACGGTGTGCGGGACCGTAGCCCAGCTTCATGGAGACGGTTGCGAATGGTCCTCGCCGATACCCCAGGAGCAACAGTGTCCCTAATTTGCTGGGAAGTGGCGGTGCGGTCCCCTACGGCACTGCGTAGGATCCTACGGTCTTGGCGTGCATCCGTGCGTCGCTGTGGTCCGGTCCCAGGTCGACGGGCACGTGCACCTTCCGCCAACCACTGGCGACGACATCGATGTACTGTGGAGACCTCACGCCCCACGTGTTGAGCAATTCGGCGGTACGTCCACCCGGCCTCCCGCATGCCCACTATACGCCCTCGCTCAAAGTCCGTCAACTGCACATACGGTTCACGTCCACGCTGTCACGGCATGCTACCAGTGTTAAAGACTGCGATGGAGCTCCGTATGCCACGGCAAACTGGCTGACACTGACGGCGGCAGTGCACAAATGCTGCGCAGCTTGCACCATTCGACGGCCAACACCACGGTTCCTGGTGTGTCCGCTGTGCCGTGCGTGTGATCTTTGCTTGTACAGCCCTCTCGCAGTGTCTGGAGCAAGTATGGTGGGTCTGACACACTGGTGTCAATGTGTTCTTTTTTCCATTTCCAGGAGTGTATCTTACCCCTAGTGAGATAAGCCTCTACACGTTTGTATGGCCTCTCAACCTTTCTCCAAAGGTCTCTTTAATTTTCCTGTAGGCAGTATCTATCTTACCCCTAGTGAGATAAGCCTCTACAAAGTGCACTGCTAACAGTCGTGAGCATTAGTTACCTTTGAGACTGAACATGGTTAGTTGATGTTAGTCAATAATGCCTTAATGGCCTCTCAGACCATGACATGCAGTTCCTTTTGTTAAATGTTAATACTGAACAGGATATAAAAATCTATTAAATCTGAATTCGAAAGGTTGGCCAGTAAGCTAAAAATTGATTAGTTTAGGACACTTCTTAAAGGCATTAACTGGAATGATCTATACAGCACTAATGGCATGAATGAAAACTACCACTGTTATTAATAAATTAATTATCTTACTTGAACACTGTTTTTTCCCAAAATTAACCCAGGTTAGACCAAAGTCTACAAAGAAACCTCAGATTACTCAAGGAATAAAGGTAGATGTAAAACATAGAGGAAACTGTATCTGCCAGTCAGAAACAGCGCTGATGTTGATGCTATAGCACATTACAAGACATACTGCCAAATATACAGACATTAAATCAAATGCATTATAAGAAAAAGATAAACACTTCAGATAACAAAATAAAGACAATGTAAGATATAGTGAAGGAGGAGACTGGTAGAGCCAGATATGAAGAGGGCAAATAGCATTAAGTGTAAATGATACACTGGTAACAGATGTGTGCAGTATTGCAAAACTTTTTAACAAATATTTCATAACTGTTAGTCGAAAGATGGGGTTGTCAGGTTCAGTATATGCTGCCATGGAGCTACCTCAGACCAGAAACACACAACTTCACAAATATGGATATGACCCTCTCTACCCAAGCAGAAGTAATGTCCATCATAAAATCTATAAAGTCAAAAATTCTTGTAGTCATGATAAAATATCAACAAAGTTAATTAATGATTGTGTTTCTAAGTTTAGTAACATATTAAACTATCTGTGTAACCAGCAATTTTTCAGTGGAACATTTCCTGAATGCCTGAAATAAACTGAAGTTAAGCCACCTAATTTCCATTCAGCTTCAATTTTGTCAGAATTCTCAAAATTTTTTGAAAATGTAGTATACAGTTAGTTTCTTAAGCACCTGGCAACAAATAATGCACTCTCCAAGTCTCAGTTTGGATTTCTAAAGGGTCTTGATAGTTAGAAGGGTATCTACACACACAGTGAAAATTTACTTTTTCACAAGACAATAAATTACAAGCTAATGGTATATTTTGCGATTTGGCGAAGGATTTGACTGTGTAAATCACAGCATCCTCTTAGGTAAATTAGAATACTACAATGCAACAGGAAATGCTGCAAAATGTTTCAATTCCTGTATCTATGACAAGAAACCAATGGTGTTACTTGGAAAGAGACATGAATTAAGCTATCAGGCATTATCCAACTGGGAACCATCTTCGGGGCCTTGCTTTTTCTTATAAGTATCAATGTCCTTTCATCAGTAACATTATCAGATGCCGAGCCTGTTTTGTTTACAGGTGATACAAACATTGCAATAAATGGGAAATTAACTGCAGTCTTATAAAGATCAGTTAGTGAGATTTTCATGGACACCAATGCATGACTCTTAGCCTATTCACTGTCACTAAAGTTTGAAAAATCACACTACAAGCGATTCAGAACTTGTAAGATGTATCTCACCGTGTAACAAGAATTATTTGTTGTGTGAACTCAAGAACATCCTGCAGAGGCCAGTTTAGGGAACTAGAGATAATAACTACTGCTTCCTAATATATTTCTACATCTATGTCTACATGAGTACTCAACTACTCACAATAAAGTGCCTGGCAGAGGGTTCAATGAACCACCTTCAAGCTGTCTCTCTACCGTTCCACTCTCGAACGGCACACGGGAAAAACGAGAACTTAAATTTTTCTGGGCAAGCCCCAATTTCTCTTATTTTATCGTGATAATCATTTCTCCCTATGTAGGTGGGTGCCAACATAATGTTTTCACAATCAGAGGAGAAAACGGGTGATTGAAATTTCATGAGAAGATCCTGTTGCAACGAAAAACGCCTTTGTTTTAATGATTGCCACTCCAATTCACGTAATGATGTCTGTGACACTATCTCCCCTATTTCGCAATAATACAAAACGAGTTACCCTTCTTTGTACTTTTTCAGTGTCATCCATCAGTCCAAACACATGCGGAATTTTTATTCCGGAATATTTTCTCCTTAATGAAATTTGTCATTAAAAATATATCTCTTTTTTTGCAAACCAACAGCTCAGTTGATGGGCTCAGTAGTAGAAATAATAATAATTTTCACTAACTTCGGTCCATGAAGGTTTCCATTACTCAGGAGCATACATTTTCATTAACTTGTCAGCAGCCATAAAAAGTTTAGCTTCTAATAAAATTTAGTTTAAGAGGAGCCTAAAGGATTTATTTGTGACCGATTCCTACTCCATAGATGAATTTCTTTGGAGAAACAACTGGTGTGTGTGTGTTTTAGTAATAATATAAAATAATGTGAATATTAGTATAATATGACTTCTTTGAAAAGCCAGTGCAGTAATGTGATAATTGTAAACAAGGATTGAAAAATAATTGCTCTATTCAGTGTTTAGTACCTCATAAATGAAAATATTTTTACATATTAGTACAGTATTACTTCTATAAAAATTCAGTGCAGTAATGCATTCTTCTATTCAGTGTTTATTGCCTCCATACATGTCACATCAGTCAACTACTAATATGGTGAATGTGATTTTGCATTCTGTCAGTATTAGGTAATAAGATGTGAAACTGTCATTTGTGTGAAATTGTGCAAATTTTTGCAAAATATGGGATTACCTTAGACCAAAATGAAGATGAAGTGGTACTACAATTTGATGGTGATTCTGAATGTTTTTCTGATGTGCAAGATGATGCCCAGAGCCACAAAATCTTGAAAAATAAATTTGTAGTTCAGCAATACCCTACACTGTTATATGACAGTGGAGAATATTCTGGACTTGGGAATAAGGCAAGTCATGAGGATGCTAAAGTGAAAATTTGTGTAATATGGCTTATGTCCATACTGTACAGCATCCTTAACATATGATATGTTCTCTCGGCAGGTAGTTACCATAGTGTAACATGTAGCTTGAAAATTAATTATTCAGTTGGTGAAATATTCACTTATCTATATAGAATGTGAATGGTTAGATAAGAAGGAAGAGAAATAAATACAATATTTCCACTGAGCATCTCAGTTTAGTGGGCAAATAATGCTGGAAGTGTGTTCAATTATCCTCCAATATGACACTTGTGACCAAAGTACAACACAGGTGAGAGAATGTATACAGGATTTGACAATGACAACACAGCTGTGGGCATACTAGGCTACACTGAAATTGCTATGACTATGGGGTGAAATGGAATGAAGCAACAAGTGCAAGATTAGTGTTTCACGCGCACTGAATACCTTGCTCTGCCTCTGCAGCAGTTCAGCAAGTTAATTTGGCCTCTCAAAACTTTTATGCTTGCTAATTTTCCTGACAACTGCATTGGAATGTTTTACAGTAGTGTTTTCCGAAGAAAGATATTTTCTTCAATACTACTGCCACCTGGACAGCTAAGCTTTTTGTGTCAGGTATTGCACATAAGCTACCGTATTCATGTTGTCAACTTTTTAATAGGAAGATCTGTACTCCCCACTCTTTTCACTTAAATGTAATCGGCCGCAACACATTCACATCATCTTCCATGTAAAAAAGCTTTACACATGTATGCATATCCAACCATCATCATTACCAGTAACTAAAAGGCACAAAATTATTTATCATCCCTTTCTGGTCACAGAATGACGTGACTTCAAAGACACAGTTTCAACATATAGACCTATGCTTGCATTACAGCCTAATTAGCACTTTAAAACTGCCTAGAGGTACCATTCTGCAGTGGTTTCTAAGTGGTGGTGATGATAATGTAGAGAGATATGGAGGGCAGCCAGGCATCTGAGTGGGAACAGCATTTGGAAGATTACGAGGATTATTATAACTTCATATTGTTATTGTTAATAGTATTGTTATTTTCAGTGTAGAACTGCGATATTTTCCAACAAAGAATGATTTTGAGAGGGAAGGTAGGCCATAAGACTTGCAAAACAACAGTAGGGAGTAAGATCATTCATACACTAGGAAACAAACTTCTCCTCAGATGAGGATGGTCTATGGGTTTATTCCAATTATCTCAAATTTTACTGTCAGTAATACTCTGAATTCTTTCTGTATCATGTGACTGAAAATGCAATTGAGACACACACAGTAAAAAAAGGTTAGAAATCGTATTCGAAACATTCACTCAGGATTTTGTGGTAGTTGGTTATGATTCTCAACATCACACAAAAATATATTTTTCCATTCCAGTACAGTACTATAAATTTAAAACGCAGGAAAGAATTTTATTCCATACGTTCAGAGGAATCTCTTGTGCACCACAAACTTGTCCACTTTCCCTGCCATAGCTATATAACAGTTACACCGATGAATAATAGCAGGAGCTGTTGTCAGTAGCATATAGGGAAGAAAAGTGTGCATTCGTAAACTGGCAATTTTAATTGTTATATAAATAATGCCGAAAACACGTAAAGTGTTATTGTAAAGTAACAGTTTGGCCCAGAAGCGTTTACGTTTCGGTTGAAGAGATTTGGGAAGCTCGACTCATTTCTACTTCATAATGTCGGTCCCTCCGATAACCGTGATAACTACAATTTTTACTTTACTGTGGGGCAGTTTTTGTATTGCAGACGTTTCCATCATGCTACGAAGTTGAAGATAAGGAGAGTTACTGAATATTATAACTGAAATACCACAGGTACAGGATGGGTCTTATGTATTTTCCGATTTCTTTTACGGCTTCATTCAGTAGCCAACCCTCCTCCTTTCTCCGGGCTTGGGACCGGCAACAGTATATGCAGAGCTACTCATTTCACTCTACATTAACTGCAGGCGGAGTTAAAGGCTGCATACCTATAAAATACTGCCATTACTAACATCGAAACCTAACCCTACATTGTACCTATGACTTAACTTTCGGCTATTCAATATTCATACGTTGCAGACCAGAGGGTTCCGTATTTATAGGTACAATTGTATCGATATTAATCGAGTTTGGAACCATTGCAGTGAACTTCGTTGGCCTTGCATTTCCTCGGGCCTAGTATATTTATTTATTTTATCCATCTTTCAGCATTAACATGCAATAGATGTCATCAGAAAAATTGCAGCTACTTGTACACTATGTTTTACATAGCAAAATATTACATGGTAAAATATAGCAGTGTTATACCCTATTGGCTTATAACTAACTGCCTCTACACCCATATCTATACATAACAGTAAGCCTTAATTTATCAGCATTAACACACAATCGATGTCGTCAGAAGAATTATAGTTATTTGTACATTTTGTTTCATAAAACAAAATATTGCATGCTAAAAAATATGGCAGTATTATACCCTACCAGCTTATACCTGCTTCTACACCCATATCTACACATAACAGTAAGCCTTAATTTATAAATAAATTAGGTCATCTTTACAACTATTCTGCAATGCTTCTATACTATAGAAAGTATTTTCTTTCATTCACACTTTGGTTTTAGTTTTGAAAATATCCAGTGAAACCTATTGAGCCCATATGGGAAAAGTGTTGAATAATTTTATGCTTATGTATTCATAGCTACAATGGGTTTTCTTAAGCCTGGTTGTGGGTATATCAATCATATTGTCGAGTATTGTGCTGATGAACAGATTTCCTTTTGGTGTAGAGGTTTAAGTTATCTTTTATGTTTAATAGAGCTACTCCGAAAGTCATTTACAAATAATATAATATAAATAGCAGAGGGACAAGTACTGAGCCCTGAGGAACACGTCGTTGTATACTTAGAGTCTGTGACTTTTGGCCATTATGCTTCACAATTTGTTTTCTATTGCTGATGTATGATTCAATCAGTGAGAGTTCCAAGTGTTTGATTCCATAGCAACACAGTTTATGTAATAATAATTTGTGGTTAACTGAGTCAAAAGCGATATTCAAGTCAATCTGAATGGCATCAGCAGATAATTCTGACTCGACTTAGTACAAAAGAGATAAGGTTTTCAACTGCTTTGTCTGTTGATAAGTTTGACCTAAAACCATACTGAGAATCATTTAATATATTATTGTCTGATAGGTGTATGCAAATTTGCTGCACTATGCAATATGCTATTATTTTTTAGAGAATAGGCACAAGTGAAATTGGTCTTTAATTATTGATACAGAACTTGTCACCCTTTTTGTAAAACGGTATGACAACTGTCTTTTTGACGCATTGTGGATAGTGTCCACTAGAGAGCATCCAGTGTATCAGTATGCAAAGAGGATATGGTATGAGATCTACAATTTTTTGATTACAAAGTTTGACAGGCCATAAACATCTTCAGATCTGGAGTATCCTAATTTATAGGTTGCTTTAATTATATCAATTACTTGTACTTCTCTCCATTTACAAGGTGACATTATCTTTGTAATGTTTTGTTGAAAATTTCTGCCAGATGTGGGGTGAGAAACAGGTGTATATGTAGAATTGGAATTGTGGTTGCCCTGAGTTGAGAGGCTAGGTTTGGCAGCGTTGACAAAAAAGTGATTGAAATCATCAGCAGTGATGTTAGGAGCATTTGTGTTGTCTTTATAGTTTATATCCATAACTAGCTCTGCTTTTATTACTTTCCATGCAGCCTTACATTTATTATGTGATTTTTTAATGAAATCACCATTTGTCTTACACTTGGCTATTTTAATTTCAGATCTGTTTTTTTTTAGGTTTTTGTCAGTTTCTTTATCTACTATTCCCTTTTTGACCTTATCATGACAAGTAATTACCAATAATCTTAGTTGTTGTAACTGAAGTGAAAGCCACTTTGTAAAGTTGAGTGCCCTAGGTTTCTTTATTTTTTTTAAACCAGTGGACAGCATGTATGGAAGATTTCAGAAATGATTTTGAGGACTGTACTGAAGGCTTCATCAACATTTCTGGAGGAGAGTATAACAGGATTCCAAACTATAGACTTAAGTTCTTCTCTATACTTGCTAATATTTCTATCTGTGAATAGTGTCACACACTGAGTTTGTTCCTGGTCTATCTTTGGTTTTTCAGTAATAAGTTTCACCCATATACCTCTATGGTTCGACAGGTAATCGACATTAAATAAGTCTAACTCAAAATCACATTTGTATACATTTGTTATTAGATTGTCAAGACAGGAGAAATGCCTTATAGGAGTTTCATTAGCAAAAAAAGATTATAGGATCTTAATATATTTACTAAATTAACATTTCTGGCTTCCTTATATCTCGGATTAGGCAATTTACACGTTTTCTCAACATTCAAGTACTGTATGTGAATGGTTTATTAAACAGGTATCAACATAGAATTGAGATGATGATGGCCTAATTCAACAGAATGGTAACCCTTTAGCTACTATTTCTCTGTTTCTACATGAGATTGCAGAACTTACGTTCCAACTGTCAATTCTTGACCATAAGTTCATTAGAAATCGCCGACAAAAAATTTCCTAATACAGCATTTACAGGATAAATAAACTACATATTTAAGTGAATGAAAAAAGTACTAACTAAACAGATAAATGACAATAACAACAACAGTAAATGCAGACAATGTTCGGAAAATAACAATAGAAATGACAAAATCTGCGATGAAAAATCGTAGTAGTCTGAAACTTTGATTTTCATTAATTTCAGGTTATTCAAAGTACTTAACAAGAAAATGAGACTGCCAGATTTTCTGCTGGTGTGGGTCATCTTTCCCAATTATACTGATTAGCTGATAGGATTTTGCATGCAGCAAGCTGTGGTACTAACATAATTTGATTATATTTTAAAATTGTGTGTGCTGTAATGAAAAGTAATTACATCATTATAAACAGAACAACAAAAATGATAATTAAGTCTAAATAAGATCTTGAGGTTTTCATGTAAGTTTTACATGCCAGCAGATATATGTATTGAAAGTAAAATAACATTTAACAAAACTAAATTGATTCATTATGGGAGTAGAAAAAACATGACAGATGGAAAGAATCAACTCATTATATTACAACCTGATCACTCTCGAAAACTGTCCACAACTGCCTACCATCAACTGAGATGGCTTGTGTTATTACGATAGCTTCTGAAAATTAGTCCTGTGGAGTCAAACATGCTCTGCCTGAAGTTTACTAAGTGTTTTATCAATCAGATGGACACTTCTACAACTTCTAGTTCTGTTTCATATGATTCGGTAGATCAAAATAGTATTCAGGGTCCCCACAGACGGATGGTTTTATTTTCATGCAAATCAACTTGATAATATGTCGAGTGATAATGACTGACTTGGTATTAGGACTAAAACATACTAAAAAGAGAATCACTACACAAATGTCAAATTAAAATTATGCAGCATGTGATATATGTCAAAAGATTTCGTTTTGATGAGATTACATATCTGCATTGGGATTTTTCTGGGCAGAAGTATCTCATAAGTGTTGGTGCATTTGTATCAATCTTTTCATTATTTAATATAGTTAGAAAAATTGTCATTTCGATGGGAGAAATTAGCTTTACCATAATATTTTCACCTTGTATGTTGACTGTGACACTTCAATTACTTCTGAATAATTATTGAAGTATGGTGACTGCTGAAATGTAAGTTGCAAGTGCTCTCATATCAGACTTTGGAGGATCAGTCCATAGATGCTATGTCCCACAAAACTACAATGTCACAGCCAATAAGAGTTAGTTCTTCTTTAAAGTACATGTTAATAACGATGGGCATTATTTTTAAAACAAACCAATACACTTTGGAGACAACTAAAATGAGGAAAAGATAAAATAGATGCAGTTATTAGAAAAGGCGTTTATCCTTATAATTGTATGGATAATTAAGAAAGGTCTGAAGAAGATCAACTACCTCTGAAAAATTTCTATAGAAAACTAAATGGATGTGATATAAGTGATAATGGATATGAACATAAAAAACTGGAATGAGAAAAAGGTACTATAAATAATTTTATGGAATATCTGGTTCATATCTAAAAGTAAGGTTTTGTTATCAGTTGGTTTATTTCAAACCTTTAGAAAAATATGAATAAAATCATATGGCTAAAATCCAACTTCATATGATTCTCCCGCTGGATTAAGTTTTGACGCAATGTTTATAGTGATGAAAGAAATATTAGATATATTACATGATTGTGGTATGGTTCTGGATACTTAAAAGGGGAATTAGAGACGAAATTTCATAACACACTAAGATACACATAAAATCGAATAACGAGTCTGTGGAGAACTGTGATAAAGATAAAGAATCAAACACTTTAATTCATTGGGCTGCTAACAATATATAACGATTAGCAATGTTTGAGTTTTTTCCACATGATGGATTTGATTGGCTACATTATCAAAAATTTGCCTTAGATTTTAGGAAAAATACAGGAATGATACAAATGATGATTAAGAAAATGGCTATATTCTGAAAGTCAGTTTAGAATAACCAAAAGAATTACATGGCCAACAGGAAGATCTTTCACTTGTCCAGAAAATTAAACACTTCTTGGTACAAATGAATCTAAACTGCTAACACCATTGTGCAATTAATTTAAATTTCTAGGACTTTATAGAAACTTAAAACAATATTTAAACTAGAATTAAGATAAACAAAGGTCAACGGATAATAATCAATACAATTGGTTAACAAAATAAAGAAATTTGAATATACAGAGGAAAACAAAGTCTGCAAGTAATACTGGGAACAATTTCTACAAATTGATGAATAATGAAGTATTTGGAAAAGCTATATATGTGTAAAGGTCTCATTTTTATACACTTCCTTATTCTATTTTAGATGAGTGCATCAGAGTTAAATATGATGAATTTCTATGTTAATAATATCCATAGTTGAAAGGAGTAGAAACTACATTTAAAGCTAAAATGTTTTTGCACTTGTAGACCAAATGGCCATTTTCTGCCAAAAATATTTGAAAATCCTAGATTATGTTATACCAGTAATATTTTTAAGAGAAATTATCAGTGTAGAATTGAAAACATTGACAAGAAGGTCACAAAATAATATTAATTCTAGACATTTTGGAAGTATTCAAAAAATGGTTGTATCTAAAATTCTTAAAGATTAATTCATAAGTCCACAGCTCGTGGTCTCGCTGTTTCGTGTTCTTGTTTCCCGAGCGCGGGGTCCTGGGTTCGATTCCCAGTGTGGTCAGGGATTTTCACCTGCCTTGAAATGACTGGGTGTTTGTGTTGTCCTCATCATTTCATCATCATTCACGAAAGTGGCGAGATTGGACTGATCAAAGGTTGGGAATTTGTACAAGTGCTGATAACTGTGCAGTTGAAAGCCCCACAAACCGAACATCATCATCATCAATATTAATTCATAATGGAGTTAGAGGTAACGTCCGTTTATGTTAAAATCTGCAGTCTTAGCTTACTTTGCAAATTTAGGTTATCTTATAAAAGTAAACTTCATGTATTTCTCATTGTGTCCCATAATGACATAAAATTTATGAAAGAGTAATCAAAAGATCTTATTAGCGTTCCAAAAGAAAACAATAGTACATAAATTAACAGAATTCCAGAGAAAAGTTTCAAGATGAACTTAAGATAGTGTTACTGGTTTGAAATAACGTATTACAATATGAGGGTTGTTCAATAAGTAATACCCCTCTTTTTTTCTCATAACATATTTACTGTTAAGAGTTAGACTTTGGTGACAATATACATATACATGTCTTGTCCATATCCAATTTTTCGACATCATCTCCATCACATTCTATGGTCACACATCAAATTTAAGGAGGAGCACGTACTCTCTGCTCGTAAAATCTCTTGTCCTGTAGCCATACCCATGTTTTCACTGCATGATTGACACTCTCGTTATCTTCAAAGTGTGTTCCCCGAAGTGAATCTCTAATCGACCCAAAGTGATGGAAGTCAGAGACACTGGATGTGGCAATGATGTCCAACATTCTTTGGCGATGTGTTTTCGGGTTCTCCGGCATGTGTGTGGGTATGTATGATCGTGTTGGAGCAAGATTTCTGCTCAATTATTGTCCAATCGAAACGCGTCTGCAATGGTTCTTGTGTTTATTCAGAGTTTTCACATATGCATCTGAATTGATACTTGACCCTCTTGGCATCACGTTTACGAGAATGACGACTTAAAAACCCTAAAGACTGTCACCATGACTTTCCTGGCACAGGAGGTTATTTTGCATTTCTTCTTTTATGGTGAAAGAAGATGATTTCAATCCATGGCCTGCCTTTTTGTTTCTGGCGCAAAGTGGTGCACCCAGATTTCGTCCCCTGTAACGATCTGTGACCGAATGGCCTCTCCATTGGTCTCAAAACGCTCCAACAATTCAGATTAAATGGCCTTTCTTTGAATCTCGTGGTCCCCTAATTGCATTCGTGGAACCCATCATGAGCATCTCTTTGAATATCCGAGAGTCTCGATCATTGCAGACGCACTTCCAATGCTGAGTGTCAACTGTAGAGCTAACTGCCGAGTTTGATTCACCTGTCGGCATGAATAATGGCATCCGCACGATTCAGCATGTCTGGAGCAGTGGATGTGACAAGATGTCCTGAGTGGGGCTGATCATGGAGCTCTGTTTCTGCATTTCCTGAGGCTGTAACTTTTTTTACCCATCGCCCAACTGTACTCCTAACAACTGCAGGATCGCCATACACTGCACACAAAATTTTATGGATGTTCACCACAGTTTCTTTTTCTGCACACTAGAATTCAATAACAGCACGCTGCTTGCAACGTGAGTCGTATATAGACGCCATTTTGACGCTGTACTACAGCTCTGTCTCACAGAACAAACATCAAATGTGAAGCACCAACAAGGACGTTTGTCTACGTATATTTATGGCTTTTTTTTAAATGTGGTTTATTACTTAACGAACAACCCTCATATATCTTAAGATTTCCTAAGTGGTTAACTATACATTGTATTACCATATGAAATAAAAGAATAGCAAGTTCGATTTAAGCTAAAGACTAAAGATCAGAAATGTTTGAGTTTTTTCCACATGATGGATTTGATTGGCTACATTATCAAAAATTTGCCTCAGATTTTAGGAAAAATACAGGAATGATACAAATGATGATTAAGAAAATGGCTATATTCTGAAAGTCAGTTTAGAATAACCAAAAGAATTACATGGCCAACAGCAAGATCTTTCACTTGTCCAGAAAATTAAACACATTTGGGCTAGTAAAATTGCAGTATTTATTAAATAGATAAGGAATGATACTCTAAGACTGAGTGATTAATTTTGAGTTACATTTTGGTGAAAAGTTAAACACATTTAAATATCCAATCAAAATAAATTGTATTCAGGAAACCGAACCAAAAGTTCAGATTTCAATTACCTCATATTTTTTACTGATCAAAACTATGTCCACATTCTAAGCATTACATAGAATAAAAGAGATAAACATATCAAGTTGTTGTACTTAAAAACTGTGAAACATCATTTTATTTTTGGATTAAAAGTCACTCAATAGTGTAATCAAAACAATAAAAAAATCATCTGGAAATAGTCTATGCCTGTGGATGTGTTGCCATGCTCAAAAGAAAAATTTAATAAACAAGTTGAAAATTGGCAAAACAATATTCTCGTTAGGACAGAAATACCTAGAGCTGGGAAATCATTGAAGTTTCAAATCTGTTAAACTGAAATGAATATATCATCGGCAGTCATTTCAGATTTTGAAGGTTTATTGAAAATAATAACGAAGAAAAACGTATTAGTTGTTTCAAAGTGTAGAAAACATTGACAATTAAATTCCTACAAACTTTTTTAAATCATTTAATCTCCAACAGGCGCCCTATTTCTTATAACACAAATGGGCTTGGTGTACTTTATACACATGTAAAGAATAACTGTCACCAAAGTTAACATGTATGAACAATATCAAAAGTTAATCTCAGTTTAATTAAGTGACAATAGGATATAATTACATTATATGAGCTAAATCACTGTCTGATTAAACAATAATAAAATTATCACTCTCCTGCCACACACAAGTGTTACCCCACTCAAAGCATTAAACAGTGCAGTTGCATCGGATCCCTGGCAACAGCGTATTCGATTGCTAATTGTCTTGTAGACAACTGCCTCACTGTACGATTGTGCTGACAGCTTGGAGTCTGGGACATTTCCGTGCATAGCTCGCAAATTTCTTCTGACCTAGTTCATTGTTTACTGTATATTACTGCTGCTCACTTGGGTGTATGGCAGCACAAGTTAGCTGAAGCAATAGTGAAGTAATAGCCGTAAAACAGCAATGTAACAGTACATGACAATGTTATTTGTGGATGGCACACTTTATACATATATGCACCTGTTCATGGGTTAAATTCATAGACGATTTCTAATTTATGGCTACATCTCTAGATAAATTATCATAGAGTTTAAAGATAAGTAAAATGAGAAAATAGATGTAGTTTTTAGAAAAGGCGTTTATTCATATGATTGTATGGATAGTTGAAAAAGTTCTTAAGATGATTAGCTACTCCTAAATAATTATGTAGTAAACAAAATGAATGTGGTTTAAGTGGTCAAGGTTGTGAACATGTAAAATGGCGTGGGAAAAAATGTAATACAAATAATTTTAAGGACTACTTGATTCATTACCAAATGTAATGTTTTATTATTAGCCAATTTATTTCAAAACTTTTATGGAAACATGCATAAAATCATATGATTTAGATCCCTCCTGATACAATACAGTCTCTAGATTAAGTATGCATTCAATGCTTAAAATGATTAAATAAATGTTAGATATATTATATGATGGTGATATGGTACTGGGTACTGAGAAGGGAATCAGAGATGGAATTTTGTAGTATAGTAAATATACATCAAAGTGAATAACAAGCTTGTAGAGGGCAGATGAAGAATCAAACACTTCAGTTCATCTTGATGCTACCAATATAGAAAAGGATGAGTAATGTTTGAGTTTTTTCTCACATGATAGATTTGAGTGTCTCCATTATCCAAAATTTGATTTAGATTTTGGGAAAAATACATTAATTATACGAATGATGGTCCATAATATGGATATATTTTGCAAGTCAGCTTAGAATTACCAAACGAATTACACAATGGACACAAAGATCTTCCACTTGTCCAGAAAATTAAATAGTTCCTGGTGCAAATGAACCAAAACTGCTAACAAACTTGTGTAAATAAAGTAAATTTGCGGTAAACTATAGGAACTTAAAACAATATTTAAATTAGTGTTCATATTAACAAAGGTCCACAAATTTTAATCAATGTGACTGGTCAAAAAGAAATATTGAAATTTTATATACAGATGAAAACAAAGGCTACACATCATACTGAGAACGATTTCTACAAACTGATGGCTAATGCAATATTTGAAAAAACAGTAGAAAGAATAAGAAACGGAGTGGGTATAAAATTAGTGTCTGGTACCAGTAAATGTGAAAAATGTATTGTTATACCTAATTTTAAAAGATTAACAGTCTTTAAGGAAAATCTAGCATCAACATAAATGCAAAAGGCAGAATTAAGTTTTCCCAATATATGTGGCTATGAATAGGCTATATCAAAGATATAAACTCTACTGCAAAATGAAGACACATCCAAATCTATGTATACACAACAGCAGGTAACGACACACTGAGTCAAAGACGGTTGCTGTAACAGAGCCATAGCACTGGCTGAGGAATCACTTGCTGGATCATGCTATGACTGTTTGGTATAACGTTCTACAGAGTCTGCAAGAAAAATATATGCACTCTTTGTCAGGCTCGATCAAGGTATCTATATTGGCGTTCGATTTGAGTTACGAGTGTATTGTCGTATGGTCTTTGGCTCAACAAATGTTAGTAGTTTCATCTCGGTATTGAGGAAACGAGATGGCTGAGCACGCTTTGATATTTGAGCAATGCAAATGTATGGTGAAGTGTTTTTTCAATTTTGATAATGCCATTGAAGTGCAACGTCAGTGGAGGCGGGAGTTTGAAAAAGAACCGCCAACCTGCCTAACAATTAACCGCATCATTGATAAGTTTGAATTGCATGGAACGATTTGTGATATTCACCAAGGAATATCAGAAAGACAGCATCCAAGGTCGCCAGGTCAAACACCTATGGACTTTTACTTGTGGGGAAGTGTGAAAGATAACGTCTATCAATGTAAGCCACGCACAATGGAGGAACTTCGCCAAGAGATTACACTGACATGTGCAGCGATTCCACTGTAACACTGACTGATGTAATTGCTGCGACCGCTCGTCGTTCTGTTATGTGTATAGCCGCTAACGGTGAACAGTTTGAACATTTAAAGTAACGATATGCTAAACTAAAGGTTGTACAACATGTGTGAGCAATTATTAAATGTAAAATAAACGCCGCCCGCGGTGGTCTAGCGGTTCTGGCGCTGCAGTCCGGAACCGCGGGACTGCTGCGGTCGTAGGTTCGAATCCTGCCTTGGGCATGGGTGTGTGATGTCCTTAGGTTAGTTAGGTTTAAGTAGTTCTAAGTTCTAGGGGACTTATGACCTAAGATGTTGAGTCCCATAGTGCTCAGAGCCACTTGAACCATTTTTTTTTTTTTGTAAAATAAACACACAAGTAATACTTTTAGTTTCTTAAAGTGTGCATACATTTTTCTGGCGGACTCTGTACATTACACTTTCTTACCAAACAAACACCTCTTATAATATGCATACATTATTGCCTTCCTTATTATGAACCTCTTTTCACTGGACTTTTTATTTTATTTTTCACCAGCTTAATATGTACACACCTTTGAACTTAAGTATTACAAACTCATTCATAAAACATTTTTATTTCTTTGTGACATGTTGCATACCTCCTAGATACTCACTAGTGTCCAACATCTGTGACATATTTTTCATTCTTTGCAAAAATTTTCATACTTTATGATGCTGCTGTATCCATCTGTATCTTGATAGCATAACTCAATCATATTTCCATATTTTGGTTTCATGAATTACTTCATGTTCTTCAACTTGCAGCAACAATAGAGGCTTCACACATCCTTAGTGCTGAAACAACTACAAAATTACATGGTGTTTTGTTCATTGTAACAGAGAACAGTGATAACTCTTGCCTTCAGTTACACGTGAAAGTGAAATTGTTTTTCGTAAAATTATGGAGAAAAATTAGCTTTTATTTACTAGAAATAGTATGTAATAAAAATAAGTAGCAATATCTATATCATATGTGTGGCACAATCGATAGCGTGGTTTTCCACTTCGAGCACCGAGCGGGAAGGTTGTTGTTTATTTCACTTGCCGAAGCGTCGCTTGTGTGAAGTTTTCGTTGTTAGTGTTATTCTGTCTGCTGAAGGAGTCGTAGCGCCTCTGCTCTGCCTTACTGTTTGTGTTTGTCTTCTCGTAGCGGCGTCGGCCGCTTCACTATGGCTACCATGGTTTCCACGTGTTTTCTAAGAAAAGGTACTGTGGGTTTTCCTTTCGATTGAACAACGCGACACTTGCAGCTCCTGTCTCTCAAAATCCACGACTGGCTTGTCGATACAATTCATGTGATCTCTGATCAGGTCGTAACCGCTTATTTTTATGCAGACGAGTACATGTTTTAGGTGAAATTTATGGACTCCCTTCACGTTGAAAGATTACTGTCGCGAAATGGTTCTCAAACACCGTTCAAGCATTCGATGATTCCGCTAGTACAGTGTCACTCGCAGTCGCTGAAATCGAATATAATAATGTTAGTGTGTTCAACCTCCCGCCGGAAGTTACACCTTTCTAAAGGACATATTGACTCCTTATGGTAACGTGAAAAACTTCCGTCGTGAACGATGGTCTACTCAACACAGATTACAGTGTTAAGGTCGCTTCACACTTAACGGAACGTCTCCGTCACGTCCTTCACGTCAAAAAATTCTCCCCTGCGTTTCTAAAGGCGCTGTCCACACTCGACGTCGCCGGCCCGGAACGTCTCCGTAACGTCACCGTCACGCATCCTTTTGGAGAATGTTTCCCGTTCATGTCGGCGAGTCGACGTGATGTACATCTCTGGCTCTTAAGAAGGACCGCCTCCATGTTTGCTCGAGCCATATAAATATTTGGAAAGAGGGGAGAAGTACGAACGATTTGGTTATGTAAGTATCAATATTTTATTGCGCAAAGTTTCGCTTTGTTATTTATTCTAATTACATGTATCTTCCTGTGCTTGTTGTTTTATTTTATTTCGTTTCTTGTTTAGACAATGGACTTCGACGAATATTTAATAGAATTAGTTCGTTCACACTCAGAGCTGTACAACATGAGCGATCGTAGATACAGTGATTCCATTAGGAAAGAATCACTGTGGAAGGAAATTGGATTAGAGATGGGGCGTCCAGGTAAATGAAACACTTTGTAGTAAGGAATTTTGAATGGTACTTATATGTATGTGTGAAAGTTTTCAGTACAACGATAAATATCTACGAGTGGACTACCATATGCATTGTGCCTCGGTATCAGCGTTGTACACGACGTTTGTTTTTTTTTTTTAAAAAAAAAAAGCTGTACAAACGCCAGCAGCATAAATACACGGTTTTAATTAACCGAATTTTTGTTGTTTTGACTTGAACTTAGCATTTCAGGACCTGTTAAATTCTACACCGCACGTGGATCCTGTTTAGAACAGCAGATAGTTTCAGATTTTTTGTCCTGAATATTTCCAGCATTTTTCTGAGCGTAGTATTCGATAATTTAGCAGAAATTTTTATGCTGTAGAGTGTACAAATCCGAAAATTAAAAGACATGCTTCATAATATGCAACACTGTTCCTGTGATTTCGAAACATTCTACACTGTTATTATTTCTGTAAAGAACACGCTGTATAGAAAAGCTGGCAATTTCCAGTGAAAGAAAATGGACATAGGGCCGCACATATGCACATGTTTTAAATTACAAAAGTGTTATTGCTGTTTTCAACAGAAGGAAGCAAGACTTTTAATGTATAAAAGACAAATTTGTGGAGCATTAAATGTAATTTGAGACAGACATATTTCTGGTAGTCTTTATTATTTCCTGTTACTGGATAGTTATCAAAAAACCTTTAAAGGGATCACAGAATATACAGTCACTGTCTGCATTAATTCATTTGTGAAAATGAAGCTATGTGACAACGAAATACATAGGAAATCATTATGGTAGCTAGCATTTAAAGAATCCTGTTTGCCCTATCCTAAGATATATTTGGAGCCAGAAATAGGCTACAGGATGCAAATATGTTTATTTGTAGATTTATACATTACTACATTAGGCTTATGAAGTTGCTTCAGCAGTGTATAGGCTACAACTGAAATTTTTGTAGTGTGTGTTTACACATGAAAAATTTTGAACGACAATATATTTTTGTAGACACCTGCCAACTGCATACCTTTGTTAGCAACAATACTATAAAAGTTATGTTATGGTGTTGTTAGGAAATAACTCATTGCATTTGCAAAAGTACTGAAGAAAATTAGCGGAGTATAAGACTATGTGCTGCTTAACAGCACAGCAAATGAAAACTACCTCATATTCCTGGATAGCAGTGAAAATAAAAGAAAGCAAACCATAGTTGGTGTTCTCGTTAAAAGTTTGGAGTGTCCCTAAGTCATTTTTAAAAAAGATTTTGACTACTCCATGCACTCCATTAACGGTTGTATATGTTCTCTGATTTCAGGCGGTGAATCAAGGGACGATGGGTGGCACTGAGAGACCAGTTTAGAAAATTTGTTAATAAAAAGACGAAGAGTGGCCAAGATGCCATACCTAAGAAGCCGTGGAAGTATGAGGAGGTTATGGCTTTCTTGCATCCATACATGCAGGAGCAAGAAACATATACTAATGTGACTGCTGACATTTGTTCAGACGAGGAAGAAAACATGGATATGTCTTCATCGCCTACTCTGGGCAGTGAAATTGACAGTGATTTGAGCCAGAGACAATTAATGTGCAAAAGTGTAGTGCAAGAGTCATAAGGAGGAGAATTGCAGAATATGCGTCAGCTTCTCTGATGAATTATATTCTAACACAACCAAAACAAAATCTTTGAGGGATAAGTGTCAGTATAAAAACATTGTCCCCAATGCAACAGATAAAAGCTGAAGATGAAATTTCCTTACGACGACGGTTCAATCCCATGTCCGGCCATCCTGATTTAGGTTTTCCGTGATTTCCCGAAAATCGCTCCAGGCAAATGCTGGGATGGTTCCTTCGAAAGGGCATGGCCGACTTCCTTCCCCATCCTTATTTATCCCAAAATCAAATTTTGGATAATATATAGATTAATAATACAACAATTCATTCGATTAAACACTTGTGCACATGTATAATATATAATTAGAAAGTGGACAATAATAAGATCTTTACTAATATGCAATGTTTTAAACATAAGTTTTGTTTTATATGAAATCTATCTGTTTGAGCTAAATCATGAAGCAAATTATTGTAGACAAAAGGGGGGGATTTTTATTTGCAGGGAATTTATTAAACATATATTATTAGTTTTAAACAGATTTAAACAAATTTAAGTTAAAAATTATATTTAAATTGGTGTAAATACAAGGACAAGGCTGTTTATGTCTTATTTTAATTTTTCTTCTTCTAAATATCAGTGATGTCAAATTGGGCTTAATCCAAACCAACCAAGGTTCAACAGAAATTTGGTAAAAATGTAGAAAAAGATAAAAAGATATAATCTGAAAATGATACAAAATTTATAAGATCAGTTAAAGAAAGATGGGTTTGAAAGATGTAGTAAATGCAATGGTTCAAAGAGCTTAGACGTGTTTTGATTAAAACTATGAAAATAAGATCTCCTTGTAACATAAGTATGAATGTGGAAGCTAAAAAGCCATATGATCAGTAGGGGGCAGGTATATCATAGATGGCAAATGAAGATGATTTTGAAATTAGTAGTAAATGTAAAAAATTTGGAGGAAATTGGGAACACAAACATTTGCTAGTAAGATTTGTATAAATTCAGATTTTAGAAAAAAATATGAGTAAATGTCACAGAAGATATATTTAAAATTTGATGTACATATAAAGAAATTAAATATTTAAAGGAATTTAGAAGTCTTTTAGGAACACCAATTTACATTTGTATGATATCTAAAACTAAGAAAGCGAAAAATTAGATACAAACTGTTAAAGAAACATGATGAAGTATATGAAGGAAAGCTTGATTATCCAGCAAATAAATATGTGACATTCATCCAAGGAATAAATGAATCTGATGAAGAGATAAATTATCTAGAAAATTGTGTTAATAAAATAGTGGAAAATCGTGGTATAACTAATAAGACAGAAAGTACACATTATAATTGTAATATTTCAACATATTACAACATATAAGAAAATAGCTGTACCAAATGCAGGATGAACTATATTTATAAACAGTTGGATGAATTAGAATGTCATCTGATTATGATGCAAATAAGATTAAAAATCCCTTTTTCGTTTTTAAGAATGGTAACTATAAAGATTATATCCTATGCAAATATTTTACAGCTTAAATGACAGGTTTTCTAAATACAAATAGGGGTGTTCATATCAAAGCAGCAACGAGATGTGCTGAAATGAGATATATGTCTTTAGACCTGAGTGCATTAAATGTTTACAAAAGAGGAATATGAGGTTCAGATTACTGAAATTAATGAATTTAGTTATAATAAATATTTTTATAGGACCCAATTTAATCTGAAAGAAGTTTGAAACAACTTTCCAAATTTGATCATCAAACCAGTTTAGCAAATTATTATAGTTACAGTGTGATATTTTAATACCAAAGGTGCTGTAATTCTATTAAATAAATATACATAAATTAAATGGACAAAACATTTAATATAAGATTTTTTTCATATTTAAATCGATACAACAATACACATATTAAAAAATCTTACCTACAACTGAACACAATGTTTTTAATTGCTGATGATGTAACTAACTTTCGGTTCTTAGCTGTCAGATAGCTGCAATTTCAGTATATGTTTATTCTAGAAATGATAAGCTAGATTATGCAAAAGAAAAATTTTGTAAGTGTTTTAAATTTTGAACTGTCCCAAGATACAACTATACAAAAATCGCCAACCTCACACTGCATCTATCAGTGCACCTGTATTTATCATCTAGTTTGGAATTCTAAAATGATCAGTGGTTTCAATCATCATGTTTATGAATTAATGTCAGCATGTATTCATACATATAATGACTTTAAACCAGAAAGTAAAAATAATTTTTGATACACTATTAATAAAATACAAAATATGAAAATAGAACATTTGAACCATTAACTAAAATAATACATTTACAAAATTATAGATGGAATTGAAAAATTGGAGGAAAAATACAGTTCATAATATTCAAGGAAAAAATTAACTTATTTGAGAATATTAGCAATTATTCTATTGAACAAACTGTTCCACTTAGATATTTGTTTGGCCTTTCAAGATTTTCTGATGAAGAATCTGTATGTGATTACTAGATTAGACCGCAAAGAAAGTATCTTCCAAAGCGATTTTATATATCTTTAGATACACAACAAAACTTGCTTCTGCAATGGAATTCAAATTATGTTGAACCATTCATTCAATTTCTTCTTTAACTTTTTCTATTACATCATTTACAGGCAGATCTTTGTTCTTACACTTCTCAAACTCTGTTATACATTGTTTCTAGCAGATCTGCATTGTATTTAGATAGCATTAATTTGGGGAAAAATTATGATAAATTTTTAAAATTAATAGTTACTAATTCACATACACGATTAATATTTATTAACACTCAACATTAATAATTACTGTTTAATGTTTACAATAAATGTTTAGGTTTAACATGCATCGTTTCTGATTAAGTTTACATGCTTGTGATCAACACTGAATGTTTGCATTGGGATAAAATCTTCTGCTTTTTTTGTCATTGTTCATTGTTAGTTTGATTTAGCTGATGGTATGTTTCTTAAGGTGAAGAGCATTTCACAAGACAAATAAACGCCATTGCATCTTTTAAGCCAAATGTAGTTATTGACATTCCTGTTACTTTTAAACAAATCTTTCTTTACTTGTACCAATACATCACAAAGTTATAGGTTTACTAATAAATATAATGGATGACAATTATGAATTAATAGATTTAATAGTGATGATGTAACTGTATTTTAGAGATGCGTTAAGTGACCTTTCTACACAATACACATGAATAATATCATAAGCTTACTATTTCAGTCATTTCAGTAAATAAAATAATTAATAACACTCTAAATTTTCCAAGTGAATAAACAAATGGTAGCATATGTATTGGTGATGGTTACTTGTGTCCTAATCATGCTCCGTAATGTATGAATTTGATGTTATTCATGAAGATAGATGAGAATTTATGGTTCATGATGGTAAAGCAATTTGAAAACTTTCCTAGTAAACTTTTTTGACATCTTAACGAACAAAAGGAAACAATTATCTCTTTAAAACAGTCGTCCATTTAATTCTTCAAGAGTTATTCTTTACTTACCTTCGTCTCTTACTCATAAAATATGTTTAACGGGTAGTGCCACATGTATTGGTTTGTTTTAAAAATAACGCCCGTCGTTATAAACATGTACTTTAAAGATGAACTAACTATGGACTAATCCTCAAAAGTCTGATATGAGAGCACTTTCAACTTACATTTCAGCAGTCACCATACTTCAATAACTATTCAGAAGTAATTGAAGTGTCACAGTCAACGCACAAGGCCAAAATATTATGGTAAAGCTAATTTCTCCCATCGAGATGACAATTTTTCTAACTATATTAAATAATGAAAAGATTGATACAAATGCACCAACACTTATGAGATACTTCTGCCCAGAAAAATCCCAATGCAGATATGTAATCTCATCAAAACGAAATCTTTTGACATATATCACATGCTGCATAATTTTAATTTGACATTTGTGTAGTGATTCTCTTTTTAGTATGTTTTAGTCCTAATACCAAGTCAGTCATTATCACTCGACATATTATCAAGTTGATTTGCATGAAAATAAAACCATCCGTCTGTGGGGACCCTGAATACTATTTTGATCTACCGAATCATATGAAACAGAACTAGAAGTTGTAGAAGTGTCCATCTGATTGATAAAACACTTAGTAAACTTCAGGCAGAGCATGTTTGACTCCACAGGACTAATATCAGAAGCTATCGTAATAACACAAGCCATCTCAGTTGATGGTAGGCAGTTGTGGACAGTTTTCGAGAGTGATCAGGTTGTAATATAATGAGTTGATTCTTTCCATCTGTCATGTTTTTTCTACTCCCATAATGAATCAATTTAGTTTTGTTAAATGTTATTTTACTTTCAATACATATATCTGCTGGCATGTAAAACTTACATGAAAACCTCAAGATCTTATTTAGACTTAATTATCATTTTTGTTGTTCTGTTTATAATGATGTAATTACTTTTCATTACAGCACACACAATTTTAAAATATAATCAAATTATGTTAGTACCACAGCTTGCTGCATGCAAAATCCTATCAGCTAATCAGTATAATTGGGAAAGATGACCCACACCAGCAGAAAATCTGGCAGTCTCATTTTCTTGTTAAGTACTTTGAATAACCTGAAATTAATGAAAATCAAAGTTTCAGACTACTACGATTTTTCATCGCAGATTTTGTCATTTCTATTGTTATTTTCCGAACTTTGTCTGCATTTACTGTTGTTGTTATTGTCATTTATCTGTTTAGTTAGTACTTTTTTCATTCACTTAAATATGTAGTTTATTTATCCTGTAAATGCTGTATTAGGAAATTTTTTGTCGGCGATTTCTAATGAACTTATGGTCAAGAATTGACAGTTGGAACGTAAGTTCTGCAATCTCATGTAGAAACAGAGAAATAGTAGCTAAAGGGTTACCATTCTGTTGAATTAGGCCATCATCATCTCAATTCTATGTTGATACCTGTTTAATAAACCATTCACATACAGTACTTGAATGTTGAGAAAACGTGTAAATTGCCTAATCCGAGATATAAGGAAGCCAGAAATGTTAATTTAGTAAATATATTAAGATCCTATAATCTTTTTTTGCTAATGAAACTCCTATAAGGCATTTCTCCTGTCTTGACAATCTAATAACAAATGTATACAAATGTGATTTTGAGTTAGACTTATTTAATGTCGATTACCTGTCGAACCATAGAGGTATATGGGTGAAACTTATTACTGAAAAACCAAAGATAGACCAGGAACAAACTCAGTGTGTGACACTATTCACAGATAGAAATATTAGCAAGTATAGAGAAGAACTTAAGTCTATAGTTTGGAATCCTGTTATACTCTCCTCCAGAAATGTTGATGAAGCCTTCAGTACATTCCTCAAAATCATTTCTGAAATCTTCCATACATGCTGTCCACTGGTTTAAAAAAAATCAAGAAACCTAGGGCACTCAACTTTACAAAGTGGTTTTCACTTCAGTTACAACAACTAAGATTATTGGTAATTACTTGTCATGATAAGGTCAAAAAGGGAATAGTGGATAAAGAAACTGACAAAAACCTAAAAAAAACAGATCTGAAATTAAAATAGCCAAGTGTAAGACAAATGGTGATTTCATTAAAAAAATCACATAATAAATGTAAGGCTGCATGGAAAGTAATAAAAGCAGAGCTAGTTATGGATATAAACTATAAAGACAACACAAATGCTCCTAACATCACTGCTGATGATTTCAATCACTTTTTTGTCAACGCTGCCAAACTTAGCCTCTCAACTCAGGGCAACCACAATTCCAATTCTACATATACACCTGTTTCTCACCCCACATCTGGCAGAAATTTTCAACAAAACATTACAAAGATAATGTCACCTTGTAAATGGAGAGAAGTACAAGTAATTGATATAATTAAAGCAACCTATAAATTAGGATACTCCAGATCTGAAGATGTTTATGGCCTGTCAAACTTTGTAATCAAAAAATTGTAGATCTCATACCATATCCTCTTTGCATACTGATACACTGGATGCTCTCTAGTGGACACTATCCACAATGTGTCAAAAAGACAGTTGTCATACCGTTTTACAAAAAGGGTGACAAGTTCTGTATCAATAATTAAAGACCAATTTCACTTGTGCCTATTCTCTAAAAAATAATAGCATATTGCATAGTGCAGCAAATTTGCATACACCTATCAGACAATAATATATTAAATGATTCTCAGTATGGTTTTAGGTCAAACTTATCAACAGACAAAGCAGTTGAAAACCTTATCTCTTTTGTACTAAGTCGAGTCAGAATTATCTGCTGATGCCATTCAGATTGACTTGAATATCGCTTTTGACTCAGTTAACCACAAATTATTATTACATAAACTGTGTTGCTATGGAATCAAACACTTGGAACTCTCACTGATTGAATCATACATCAGCAATAGAAAACAAATTGTGAAGCATAATGGCCAAAAGTCACAGACTCTAAGTATACAACGACGTGTTCCTCAGGGCTCAGTACTTGTCCCTCTGCTATTTATATTATATTATTTGTAAATGACTTTCGGAGTAGCTCTATTAAACATAAAAGATAACTTAAACCTCTACACCAAAAGGAAATCTGTTCATCAGCACAATACTCGACAATATGATTGATATACCCACAACCAGGCTTAAGAAAACCCATTGTAGCTATGAATACATAAGCATAAAATTATTCAACACTTTTCCCATATGGGCTCAATAGGTTTCACTGGATATTTTCAAAACTAAAACCAAAGTGTGAATGAAAGAAAATACTTTCTATAGTATAGAAGCATTGCAGAATAGTTGTAAAGATGACCTAATTTATTTATAAATTAAGGCTTACTGTTATGTGTAGATATGGGTGTAGAAGCAGGTATAAGCTGGTAGGGTATAATACTGCTATATTTTTTAGCATGCCATATTTTGTTTTATGAAACAAAATGTACAAATAACTATAATTCTTCTGACGACATCGATTGCGTGTTAATGCTGATAAATTAAGGCTTACTGTTATGTATAGATATGGGTGTAGAGGCAGTTAGTTATAAGCCAATAGGGTATAACACTGCTATATTTTACCATGTAATATTTTGCTATGTAAAACATAGTGTACAAGTAGCTGCAATTTTTCTGATGACATCTATTGCATGTTAATGCTGAAAGATGGATAAAATAAATAAATATACTAGGCCCGAGGAAATGCAAGGCCAACGAAGTTCACTGCAATGGTTCCAAACTCGATTAATATCGATACAATTGTACCTATAAATACGGAACCCTCTGGTCTGCAACGTATGAATATTGAATAGCCGAAAGTTAAGTCATAGGTACAATGTAGGGTTAGGTTTCGATGTTAGTAATGGCAGTATTTTATAGGTATGCAGCCTTTAACTCCGCCTGCAGTTAATGTAGAGTGAAATGAGTAGCTCTGCATATACTGTTGCCGGTCCCAAGCCCGGAGAAAGGAGGAGGGTTGGCTACTGAATGAAGCCGTAAAAGAAATCGGAAAATACATAAGACCCATCCTGTACCTGTGGTATTTCAGTTATAATATTCAGTAACTCTCCTTATCTTCAACTTCGTAGCATGATGGAAACGTCTGCAATACAAAAACTGCCCCACAGTAAAGTAAAAATTGTAGTTATCACGGTTATCGGAGGGACCGACATTATGAAGTAGAAATGAGTCGAGCTTCCCAAATCTCTTCAACCGAAACGTAAACGCTTCTGGGCCAAACTGTTACTTTACAATAACACTTTACGTGTTTTCGGCATTATTTATATAACAATTAAAATTGCCAGTTTACGAATGCACACTTTTCTTCCCTATATGCTACTGACAACAGCTCCTGCTATTATTCATCGGTGTAACTGTTATATAGCTATGGCAGGGAAAGTGGACAAGTTTGTGGTGCACAAGAGATTCCTCTGAACGTATGGAATAAAATTCTTTCCTGCGTTTTAAATTTATAGTACTGTACTGGAATGGAAAAATATATTTTTGTGTGATGTTGAGAATCATAACCAACTACCACAAAATCCTGAGTGAATGTTTCGAATACGATTTCTAACCTTTTTTTACTGTGTGTGTCTCAATTGCATTTTCAGTCACATGATACAGAAAGAATTCAGAGTATTACTGACAGTAAAATTTGAGATAATTGGAATAAACCCATAGACCATCCTCATCTGAGGAGAAGTTTGTTTCCTAGTGTATGAATGATCTTACTCCCTACTGTTGTTTTGCAAGTCTTATGGCCTACCTTCCCTCTCAAAATCATTCTTTGTTGGAAAATATCGCAGTTCTACACTGAAAATAACAATACTATTAACAATAACAATATGAAGTTATAATAATCCTCGTAATCTTCCAAATGCTGTTCCCACTCAGATGCCTGGCTGCCCTCCATATCTCTCTACATTATCATCACCACCACTTAGAAACCACTGCAGAATGGTACCTCTAGGCAGTTTTAAAGTGCTAATTAGGCTGTAATGCAAGCATAGGTCTATATGTTGAAACTGTGTCTTTGAAGTCACGTCATTCTGTGACCAGAAAGGGATGATAAATAATTTTGTGCCTTTTAGTTACTGGTAATGATGATGGTTGGATATGCATACATGTGTAAAGCTTTTTTACATGGAAGATGATGTGAATGTGTTGCGGCCGATTACATTTAAGTGAAAAGAGTGGGGAGTACAGATCTTCCTATTAAAAAGTTGACAACATGAATACGGTAGCTTATGTGCAATACCTGACACAAAAAGCTTAGCTGTCCAGGTGGCAGTAGTATTGAAGAAAATATCTTTCTTCGGAAAACACTACTGTAAAACATTCCAATGCAGTTGTCAGGAAAATTAGCAAGCATAAAAGTTTTGAGAGGCCAAATTAACTTGCTGAACTGCTGCAGAGGCAGAGCAAGGTATTCAGTGCGCGTGAAACACTAATCTTGCACTTGTTGCTTCATTCCATTTCACCCCATAGTCATAGCAATTTCAGTGTAGCCTAGTATGCCCACAGCTGTGTTGTCATTGTCAAATCCTGTATACATTCTCTCACCTGTGTTGTACTTTGGTCACAAGTGTCATATTGGAGGATAATTGAACACACTTCCAGCATTATTTGCCCACTAAACTGAGATGCTCAGTGGAAATATTGTATTTATTTCTCTTCCTTCTTATCTAACCATTCACATTCTATATAGATAAGTGAATATTTCACCAACTGAATAATTAATTTTCAAGCTACATGTTACACTATGGTAACTACCTGCCGAGAGAACATATCATATGTTAAGGATGCTGTACAGTATGGACATAAGCCATATTACACAAATTTTCACTTTAGCATCCTCATGACTTGCCTTATTCCCAAGTCCAGAATATTCTCCACTGTCATATAACAGTGTAGGGTATTGCTGAACTACAAATTTATAGAAGTAATACTGTACTAATATGTAAAAATATTTTCATTTATGAGGTAATAAACACTGAATAGAGCAATTATTTTTCAATCCTTGTTTACAATTATCACATTACTGCACTGGCTTTTCAAAGAAGTCGTATTATACTAATATTCACATTATTTTATATTATTACTAAAACACACACACACACACCAGTTGTTTCTCCAAAGAAATTCATCTATGGAGTAGGAATCGGTCACAAATAAATCCTTTAGGCTCCTCTTAAACTAAATTTTATTAGAAGCTAAACTTTTTATGGCTGCTGACAAGTTAATGAAAATGTATGCTCCTGAGTAATGGAAACCTTCATGGACCGAAGTTAGTGAAAATTATTATTATTTCTACTACTGAGCCCATCAACTGAGCTGTTGGTTTGCAAAAAAAGAGATATATTTTTAATGACAAATTTCATTAAGGAGAAAATATTCCGGAATAAAAATTCCGCATGTGGTTGGACTGATGGATGACACTGAAAAAGTACAAAGAAGGGTAACTCGTTTTGTATTATTGCGAAATAGGGGAGATAGTGTCACAGACATCATTACGTGAATTGGAGTGGCAATCATTAAAACAAAGGCGTTTTTCGTTGCAATGGGATCTTCTCATGAAATTTCAAGCACCCGTTTTCTCTTCTGATTGTGAAAATATTATGTTGGCACCCACCTACATAGGGAGAAATGATTATCACGATAAAATAAGAGAAATTGGGGCTTGCCCAGAAAAATTTAAGTTCTCGTTTTTCCCGTGTGCCGTTCGAGAGTGGAACGGTAGAGAGACAGCTTGAAGGTGGTTCATTGAACCCTCTGACAGGCACTTTATTGTGAGTAGTAGAGTACTCACGTAGACATAGATGTAGAAATATATTAGGAAGCAGTAGTTATTATCTCTAGTTCCCTAAACTGGCCTCTGCAGGATGTTCTTGAGTTCACACAACAAATAATTATTGTTACACGGTGGGAAACATCTTACAAGTTCTGAATTGCTTGTAGTGTGATTTTTCAAACTTTAGTGACAGTGAATAGGCTAAGAGTCATGTATTGGTGTCCATGAAAATCTCACTAACTGATCTTTATAAGACTGCAGTTAATTTCCCATTTATTGCAATGTTTGTATCACCTGTAAACAAAACAGGCTCGGCATCTGATGTTACTGATGAAAGGACATTGATACTTATAAGAAAAAGCAAGGCCCCTAAGATGGTTCCCAGTTGGATGATGCCTGATAGCTTAATTCATGTCTCTTTCCAAGTAACACCATTGGTTTCTTGTCATAGATACAGGAATTGAAACATTTTGCAGCATTTCCTGTTGCATTGTAGTATTCTAATTTACCTAAGAGGATGCTGTGATTTACACAGTCAAATCATTCGCCAAATCACAAAATATACCATTAGCTTGTAATTTATTGTCTTGTGAAAAAGTAAATTTTCACTGTGTGTGTAGATACCCTTCTAACTATCAAGACCCTTTAGAAATCCAAACTGAGACTTGGAGAGTGCATTATTTGTTGCCAGGTGCTTAAGAAACTAACTGTATACTACATTTTCAAAAAATTTTGAGAATTCTGACAAAATTGAAGCTGAATGGAAATTAGGTGGCTTAACTTCAGTTTATTTCAGGCATTCAGGAAATGTTCCACTGAAAAATTGCTGGTTACACAGATAGTTTAATATGTTACTAAACTTAGAAACACAATCATTAATTAACTTTGTTGATATTTTATCATGACTACAAGAATTTTTGACTTTATAGATTTTATGATGGACATTACTTCTGCTTGGGTAGAGAGGGTCATATCCATATTTGTGAAGTTGTGTGTTTCTGGTCTGAGGTAGGTCCATGGCAGCATATCCTGAACCTGACAACCCCATCTTTCAACTAACAGTTATGAAATATTTGTTAAAAAGTTTTGCAATACTGCACACATCTGTTACCAGTGTATCATTTACACTTAATGCTATTTGCCCTCTTCATATCTGGCTCTACCAGTCTCCTCCTTCACTATATCTTACATTGTCTTTATTTTGTTATCTGAAGTGTTTATCTTTTTCTTATAATGCATTTGATTTAATGTCTGTATATTTGGCAGTATGTCTTGTAATGTGCTATAGCATCAACATCAGCGCTGTTTCTGACTGGCAGATACAGTTTCCTCTATGTTTTACATCTACCTTTATTCCTTGAGTAATCTGAGGTTTCTTTGTAGACTTTGGTCTAACCTGGGTTAATTTTGGGAAAAAACAGTGTTCAAATAGGATAATTAATTTATTAATAACAGTGGTAGTTTTCATTCATACCATTAGTGCTGTATAGATCATTCCAGTTAATGCCTTTAAGAAGTGTCCTAAAATAATCAATTTTTAGCTTACTGGCCAACCTTTTGAATTCAGATTTAATAGATTTTTATATCCTGTTCAGTATTAACATTTAACAAAAGGAACTGCATGTCATGGTCTGAGAGGTCATTAAGGCATTATTGACTAACATCAACTAACCATGTTCAGTCTCGAAGGTAACTAATGCTCACGACTTTTAGCAGTGCACTTTGTAGAGGCTTATCTCACTAGGGGTAAGATAGATACTGCCTACAGGAAAATTAAAGAGACCTTTGGAGAAAGGTTGAGAGACCAGACAAACGTGTAGAGGCTTATCTCACTAGGGGTAAGATAGATACTGCCTACAGGAAAATTAAAGAGACCTTTGGAGAAAGGTTGAGAGGCCAGACAAACGTGTGGTTCTGGAAGAGGGGCAGCAGCCTTTTGAGTAGTTGCAGGGGCAACAGTCCGGATGATTGACTGATGTGGCCTTGTAACACTAACCAAAACGGCCTTGCTGTGCTGGTACTGCGAACAGCTGAAAGCAAGGGGAAACTACAGCCGTAATTTTTCCCGAGGGCATGCAGCTTTACTGTATGGTTAAATGATGATGGCGTACTCTTGGGTAAAATATTCCGGAGGTAAAATAGTCCCCCATTTGGATCTCCGGGCGGGAACTACTCAAGAGGCATCGTTATCAGGAGAAAGAAAACTGGCGTTCTAAGGATCGGAGCGTGGAATGTTAGATCCCTTAATCGGGCAGGTAGGTTAGAAAATTTAAAAAGGGAAATGGATAGGTTAAAGTTAGATATAGTGGGAATTAGTGAAGTTCGGTGGCAGGAGGAACAAGACTTCTGGTCAGGTGAATACAGGGTTATAAATACAAAATCAAATAGGGGTAATGCAGGAGTAGGTTTAATAATGAATAAAAAATAGGAGTGCGGGTAAGCTACTACAAACAGCATAGTGAACGTATTATAGTGGCCAAGATAGACATGAAGCCCACGTCTACTACAGTAGTACAAGTTTATATGCCAAGTAGCTCTGCAGATGACAAAGAAATTGAAGAAATGTATGATGAGATAAAAGAAATTATTCAGGTAGTGAAGGGAGATGAAAATTTAATAGTCATGGGTTACTGGAATTCGAGAGTAGGAAAAGGGAGAGAAGGAAACATAGTAGGTGAATATGAATTGGGGGTAAGAAATGAAAGAGGAAGCCGTCTGGTAGAATTCTGCACAGAGCATAACTTAATCATAGCTAACATTTGGTTCAAGAATCATAAAAGAAGGTTGTATACATGGAAGAATCCTGGAGATATTGAAAGGTATCAGATAGATTATATAGTGGTAAGACAGAGATTTAGGTACCAGGTTTTAAATTGTAAGACATTTCAAGGGGCAGATGTGGACTCAAACCACAATCTATTGGTTATGAACTGTAGATTAAAATTGAAGAAGTTGCAAAAAGGTGGGGAATTAAGGAGATGGGACCTGGATAAACTGACTAAACCAGAGGTTGTACAGAGTTTCAGGGAGAGCATAAGGGAGCAATTGACAGGAATGGGGGAAAGAAATACGGTAGAAGAAGAATGGGTAGCTCTGAGGGATGAAGTAGTGAAAGCAGCAGAGGATCAAGTAGGTAAAAAGATGAGGGCTAGTAGAAATCCTTGGGTAACAGAAGAAAATTAAAGAGACCTTTGGAGAAAAGAGAGCCACTTGTATGAATATCAAGAGCTCAGATGCAAACCCAGTTCTAAGCAACGAAGGGAAAGCAGAAAGGTGGTTCAAAATGGTTCAAATGGCTCTGAGCACTATGGGACTCAACTGCTGAGGTCATTAGTCCCCTAGAACTTAGAACTAGTTAAACCTAACTAACCTAAGGACATCACAAACATCCATGCCCGAGGCAGGATTCGAACCTGCGACCGTAGCGGTCTTGCGGTTCCAGACTGCAGCGCCTTTAACCGCACGGCCGGCTTCAGAAAGGTGGAAGGAGTATATAGAGGATCTATACAAGGGCGATGTACTTGAGGACAATATTATGGAAATGGAAGAGGATGTAGATGAAGATGAAATGGGAGATACAATACTGCGTGAAGAGTTTGACAGAGCACTGAAAGACCTGAGTTGAAACAAGGCCCCGGGAGTAGACAACATTCCATTAGAACTACTGACAGCCTTGGGAGAGCCAGTTACCATCTGCTGAGCAAGATGTATGAGACAGGCGAAATACCCTCAGACTTCAAGAAGAATATAATAATTCCAATCCCAAAGAAAGCAGGTGTTGACAGATGTGAAAATTACTGAACTATCAGGTTAATAAGTCACAACTGCAAAATATTAACGCAAATTATTTACAGACGAGTGGAAAAACTGATAGAAGCCGACCTTGGGGAAGATCAGTTTGGATTCCGTAGAAATGTTGGAACACGTGAGGCAATACTGACCCTACGACTTATCTTAGAAAATAGATTAAGGAAAGGTAAACCTACGTTTCTAGCATTTGTAGACTTAGAGAAAGCTTTTGACAATATTGACTGGAATACTCTCTTTCAAATTCTGAAGGTGGCAGGGGTAAAATACAGGAAGCAAAAGGCTATTTACAATTTGTACAGAAACCAGATGGCAGTTACAAGAGTCGAGGGGCATGAAAGGGAAGCAGTGGTTGGGAAGGGAGTGAGACAGGGTTGTAGCCTCTCCCTGATATTATTCAATCTGTATATTGAGCAAGCAGTAAAGGAAACAAAAGAAAAATTCGGAGTAGGTATTAAAATCCATGGAGAAGAAATAAAAACTTTGAGGTTCGTTGATGACATTGTAATTCTGTCAGAGACAGCAAAGGACTTGGAAGAGCAGTTGAATGGAATGGGCAGTGTCTTGAAAGGAGGATATAAGATGAACATCAACAAAAGCAAAACGAGGATAATGGAATGTAGTCAAATTAAGTCGGGTGATACTGAGGGAACTAGATTAGGAAATGAGACACTTAAAGTAGTAAAGGAGTTTTGCTATTTGGGGAGCAAAATAACTGATGATGGTAGAATTAGAGAGGATATAAAATGTAGACTGACAATGGCAAGGAAAGTTTTTCTGAAGAAGAAAAATTTGTTAACATTGAGTAAAGATTTAAATGTCACGAAGTCGTTTCTGAAAGTATTTGTATGGAGTGTAGCCATGTATGGAAGTGCAACATGGACAATAAATAGTTTAGACAAGAAGAGAATAGAAGCTTTCAAAATGTGGTGCTACAGAAGAATGTTGAAGATTAGGTGGGTAGATCACGTAACTAATGAGGAGGTATTGAATAGGATTGGGGGGAAGAGAAGTTTGTGGCACAACTTGATTAGAAGAAGGGATCGGTTGGTAGGACATGTCCTGAGGCATCGAGGGATCACAAATTTAGCATTGGAGGGCAGCGTGGAGGGTAAGAATCGTAGAGGGTGACCAAGAGATGAATACACTAAGCAGATTCAGAAGGATGTACGTTGCAGTAGGTACTTGGAGATGAAGGAGTTTGCACAGGATAGAGTAGCATGGAGAGCTGCACCAAACCAGTCTCAGGACTGAAGACCACAACAACAACAACAAGTGGCACTACTAGCATCACTCTTATGTGACTGGCATGAAATCTGAATAGACATCGTTTTTAAAATGTAGAAACATGCTTACCAACTTTTGTTTATGTCACACACTTCCTTCTTGGTGTTGCAATGTTTTTTCTGTCAATGAAGAGTAAAGGGCAAAACACAGAACGCTGTGGCACTCCCTGTGTGACATGGAAATTTACCTTCGAGATTGAGTATGATTAGTTGATGTTAGTCAAGAATGCCTTTAAGGTGCCAAAGACACCAGTACCAATACCTCACTGAGTTTTAATGAGGTAATGTAATAGGTCTATGAGGAGCTGGAAGTTTCTTCTGCAGTGCTGCAGAAAAACTTAGCAAGAATTTAGCTACTGTACATGGCTGCTGGCAGTTGCAGTCACAAGAATGTACAGTTGCAAGAAGACAGGACTCTGAATGATCACGTAGCACTAGTGAGAGGGAAAACCAATTGTGTTTGGCTTATGACTATGGCATATCATAAGGCATCTGCAGCAGCAATTTGAGAAACAGTTGGCACCATAGTGAGATAATGATCTGTTACAAATCAGTTACTTCAAGGACAGCTCTGAGACAGATGCCCTGTAGCATGCATTCCACTGATCCCAGACCTCCGCTGTTTCCGACTTCAATGATGTCAAGTGAGAGACCACTGGAGGTCAGGGTGGTGGTCTGTCATATTTTCTAATTCAAGCTTGTTGTGCCTTGGTGCCAGTGATGGCTGTGTGTTGATTAGGAGGAGGCCAGTTGAGGGTCTGGAACCAACCTGTCTGCATGCTAGACACATTGGACCTACACGTGAGTCATGGTGTGGGGTGCGATTTCATGTGACAGCAGGAGCACTCTCATTGTTATCCAACACACCCTAACTGAAAAATTGTTCGTCAGTCTGGTGATTCGACCTGTTGTGCTGCCATTCACGAACAGCATTCCGTATAATGTTTTCCAACAGGATAACACTCACCCACATACCACTAATGTACTCCAAATGCTCTCCAGAGTGTCAACATGTTGTCTTGGCCTGCTCAGTCACCAACTCTGTCTCCAGTCGAGCATATATGGGACATCATCGGACGACAACTCCAGCCTCACCCACACCCACCATCAACTGACCCTGCACTGACCAACCAAGTACAACAGACATGAAGCTCCATTCCACAAACTGACATTACACAGCTTACTGTTTCAACATTCTCATGGTTATACCTGTTCTTAATGTTCCAGCATTTCACATTTGCAGTGGCATCTCTCACTAACATTAACCAGTGATCTTGCAGTGTTAATCACTTAACTATGTCATCTAGACAAATGCATTCCTGACATTTCATTACTCTACTTAATTATTTTTTGGTGGTGTGATTTTTTTTCTCTCAGTCTATATGTAACTGACTTTCCCAGTATTATGTTATGTAAATCTATACTCTGCGTAGATGATACTGCTTTTGTCACAGCTGGGAAAGACTTAGGAGTAGAAAAGCAGGGATCATCCACCATCAACTGACCCTGCACTGACCAACCAAGTACAAAAGACATGAAACTCCATTCAACAAACTGACGTTACACATTACTGCAAAAGCAAAGACAGCTTCACTCCAAGTGTAAACGCAGCCAAAACCTCTCAGACAAACAGAAGCTAAACGATGTCAAAGTTAGCATAAGGAGGGCTATGCATGAAGCGTTCAGTGAATTCGAAAGTAAAATTCTATGTACCGACTTTACAGAAAATCCTAGGAAGTTCTGGTCTTACGTTAAATGAGTAAGTGGCGCGAAACAGCATATCCAGACACTCCGGGATGATGATGGCATTGTAACAGAGGATGACACGCATAAAGCTGAAATATTAAACACCTTTTTCCAAAGCTGTTTCACAGAGGAAGACCGCCCTGCAGTTCCTTCTCTAAATCCTCGCAAAAACGAAAAAATGGCTGACATCGAAATAAGTGTCCAAGGAATAGAAAAGCAACTGGAATCACTCAACAGAGGAAAGTCCACTGGACCTGACGGGATACCAATTCGATTCTACACAGAGTATGCGAAAGAACTTGCCCCCCTTCTAATTTCATCTACATGTGGCTGGATTGAAGAGTTTTTAGCAAACAGAACACAGCATGTTGTTATCAATGGAGAGACGTCTACAGACGTTAAAGTAACCTCTGACGTGCCACAGGGGAGTGTTATGGGACCATTGCTTTTCACAATATATATAAATGACCTAGTAGATAGTGTCGGAAGTTCCATGCGGCTTTTCGCGGATGATGCTGTAGTATACAGAGAAGTTGCAGCGTTAGAAAATTGTAGCAAAATGCAGGAAGATCTGCAGCGGATAGGCACTTGGTGCAGGGAGTGGCAACTGTCCCTTAACATAGACAAATGTAATGTATTGCGAATACATAGAAAGAAGGATCCTTTATTGTATGATTATATGATAGCGGAACAAACACTAGTAGCAGTTACTTCTGTAAAATATCTGGGAGTATGCGTGCGGAACGATTTGAAGTGGAATGATCATATAAAATTAATTGTTGGTAAGGCGGGTACCAGGTTGAGATTCATTGGGAGAGTGCTTAGAAAATGTAGTCCATCAACAAAGGAGGTGGCTTACAAAACACTCGTTCGACCTATACTTGAGTATTGCTCATCTGTGTGGGATCCGTACCAGATCAGGTTGACGGATGAGATAGAGAATATCCAAAGAAGAGCGGCACGTTTCGTCACAGGGTTATTTGGTAACCATGATAGCGTTACGGAGATGTTTAATACACTCAAGTGGCAGACTCTGCAAGAGAGGCGCTCTGCATCGCGGTATAGCTTGCTCGCCAGGTTTCGAGAGGGTGCGTTTCTGGATGAGGTATCGAATATATTGCTTCCCCCTAATTATACCTCCCGAGGAGATCACAAATGTAAAATTAGAGAGATTCGAGCGCGCAAAGAGGCTTTCAGACAGTCGTTCTTCCCGCGAACCATACGCGACTGGAACAGGGAAGGGAGGTAATGACAGTGGCACGTAAAGTGCCCTCCGCCACACACCGTTGGGTGGCTTGCGGAGTATAAATGTAGATGTAGATGTAGATCATCTCAGCGCAGCCAGTAAGTGTTTCCAAATTAGTTCATTGCGAATTTGCCATGAAAAACTGTAAATACTCTCTTTAGCTTATTTATTGAAGATGATGGACAATGCCTGTGCTTCAGCTAAACCTTTTGGGATTCATCTTGACTTGAGATTAACATGGAAGAGTCACAGAGATGGCTTGGAGAAAAAGCATTTTATAGAGTAGAAGAGATCAAAATCTGCCCTAAAATCTTAATTATTAATATAGTTTCACATAGATTAAATTTGTATGTGTAAATACTGAAAATATCATGTGCAGTATGATATACAGATTTGTATCTTGATAGACAATAATGATATAAAATATAGTTTACACCATGTATGTTATTTGTGTAATTGTTAATGAAAATGTGTATGTAAACAAAAGACACATTCATTGCACTTTTAATGCTTAAATAGTGATAATGAATAAATAAATGTCATCATGAGTATATCTGATAACCAAACATAATGCAAATCATCTTCAGGGACCTAGGGATTCTTACACCAACATGCCAATTCATGTAAACCATTAAGGTTGTGGTTAATAATAAGACTGAATCTGGATGAACTCAGAAATCCACAACAACAATACTAGTATTTGAAATAATTCCCATATACAATATGGCTTCTTCTCTAGGGTACAAATGGCATTTTACATCCCAATGCAAAGGTCTACAACATGTTGCCAGTTGACTGCAGATAGGAAACTGAACATCTTAAAATATTTAAAAATAAAGTAAAAGAATACCTCACTAGCCACTCCTACAATTCACCAGAATAACTGGACTCAAGAATGTAAATCCTGCATAACTCTAACATTCGTATTAGACAGATCCTGATTTGGACAGTTGGCCTGTATAGACAATTGGTAAAGTCTGTGTAAAGTTACTTAAATAATTCATTTGAAGTACTATATAATAACAGCAGCTGAATAGTATAAGGTAAGGACCCATGGCAGTTTTTCAAAATAGCTGTTGCTCTCGTAGTAAATATATATTCATTAATTTACACAGAAAAGCCTGAGAAACTGGTACACCTATCTAATATTATGTACAGCCCCCGCAAGCACACAGAAGTCCTGCAACATGACATGGCATGAACTTGACTAATGTCTGAAGTAGTGCTGGAGGGAACTGACACCATGAATCCTGCAGGGTTCTCCATAAACCCTTAAGTGTACAAGGGGGTAGAGATCTCTTCTGAACAGCACGTTCCAAGACATCCCAGATATGCTCAATAATGTTTGTGTCTGAGGAGTTTGATGACCAGCAGAAGTCTTTAAACTCAGAAGAGTGTTCCTGGAGCAACTCTGTAGCAATTCTGGATGTGTGGAGTGTCACATTGTCTTGCTGGAACTCCCCAAGTCTGTCAGAATGCACAATGGATATGAATGGATGCAGGTGATCAGACAGGATGCTTACGTTTGTGTCACCTGTCAGAGTCATATCTAGATGTATCAGGGATCCCATATCACTACAACTGCACATTACCACAACATTACAGAACCTCCACCAGCTTGAACAGTCCCTGCTGACATGCAGGGTCCATGGATTCATGAGGCTGTCTCCATATGCGTACACGTCCAAGAGCTCGATTCAATTTGAAATGAGACTCGTATGACCAGGCAACATGTTTCCACTCATCAACAGTCCAATGTCAGTGTTGACAGCCCCAAGCAAGATGTAGTGCTTTGTGTTATGCAGTCATCAAGAGTACACGTGTGTGCCTTTGGCTCTGAAAGCCTGTATTGATGATGTTTCGTTGAATGGTTCACGCACTGAAACTTGTTGATGGCCCAGCACTGAAATCTGCAGCTAATTTGCAGAAGGGTTGCACTTCTGTCACGTTGAATGATTCTCCTCGGTCGTCATTGGTCCCGTTCTTGCAGGACCTCTTTCTGGCCAGAGCCATGTTGGAGATTTGATGTTTTACTGGATTCCTGATATTCACTGTTACACTTGTGAAATGGGTGTACAGGAAAATCCTCACCTCATCACTACCTTGGAGATGCTGTGTCCCATCACTCATGTGCCAACTATTAACACCACATTCAAACTCACTTAAATTTTCATAACCTACTGATGTAGCAGCAGTAACTGATCTATCAACTGCAGCAGACACTTGTTGTCTTACATAGGCATTGCTGACCAAGATGCCCTGTTCTGCCTGTTTACATATCTCTGTATTTGAATACACATGCCTGTACCAGTTTCTTTGGTGCTTCACTGCAGAAGTAATGACCATAATAATGTAGTTTGAGTAGATTAGCACTAATCATATTTTGTTTTTTGTCTACATTACAGAATTAGCAAGCAATGGTTGTTTCTGCCTGTCAGTTTATTTATTTATTTATTTATTCTTTCATTCATTCATCCCTCCAGGGTTCTACATACAGTGATATAGGATTTGTCACTGTAATACAATGAATATAAATAGCTCAAAAATATACATGCACACAGAAGAATAAGTGAGCTTTTACAAGGATAGGATAGATGGTCAGCCATGGCCTTGTTGAAAGAATCAGCCCAGCATTTGAATGAAATGGTTTAGGAAAGCCTAAATCAGGACAGCTGGACCAGAGTAAACTCCACATTGCGAATGTGAAGTTAGTGTCTTATTGGATTCCATGCCTCATTCAGTTAGTTACTATTACACACAGCTTGCTCCAAATAACTTATAATATTCAACATAGTTTTGCTCTTCATTCCTGCACATGTCAAAGACACCACCACTCATTCATAAACTAAGAACATGCTGCTATGACCCTTGAATTAACTCCAGTATGCTCAGAAAATTGACACCATTTGTAAATTGAATCATTCAATTACCCTGAAGGGGTTTATGTATTATGCTGATGAATGAATGAATGAATTTTCAACAATATCCTAAATGCAAGGGGGGAAGAAGATGAATGTGTAATGCCCAGTGTCCTGTAAAGTCTTCTGGAAACTGATGAAATCTTATGCTAATACCTTATTGCACCAGTCTACACACAACCATATTTCACTTATTCTTGTAGTGTGTTTCTCACTTACATATGTGATGGGCCACATGAGAGATGTGTACATTAAAGTTATTATAAACATACATATCTTTTTGAATTATTTAGTAATACAAGTCACATATTATTAATAGTAAGTTGCCACGTCTTTTTATTATTACATGAAGCCTCCAGGCATGTCAGATAAAAATTACAGTACCATATATCATACACATAAATGCTAATTAAGCTAGACTATCACATTAGTAAATGAGTTATAAGAAAAAACAAGTTACAGATAACATATGAAAAAATAAATGAGTTAAAATTAAAAACAAAATGGAAATATGCACAAAGGCCAGTATAAGAACTATTAAACTTCATTATTTTATACTAAAGTGTGGTTCAAAAACAGTGGCAGTTTTGAAATGGCTGGTAAATTTTTGTTTGTCAGTTACTGACATAGTTTTGATTCATTTGCAGGAATATTCTGATTGTTGACTCAGGTTGAATTTTTCACATAGAGCAGTTCACTTGTGCAAAATGTGTGCTTGCAGGGTGACAACCGATGTGACCCCTCCACAGTGAGTGCAAGACTCACATCACTCACCCGCCTTACATTTTTGATACACAACTATGCACTTCACATGTGGTTTTGCTGAATCATTGTGAATATTTCTTGTTATCTTCACCCCGGAGTAACCAAATGAGGCAAGTGGTGATTAAATTTTGCATTTTTGTAGCAAATGAAAATAATTCAGTTAGCTTTGATTTCTGTAAGTGAGCCATAATGTGCCCTGTGTGATGAAATGAGGGAACTCTCGAGTTAGGACGGTTTATAACGGCCTCAACGGGTGGCCCAAGAGAAAGCCAGCGGACACGCCACCCCCAGCAGACGGCATGCTTTGCATAGATTGGGGAAGGAGGCGCTCCCTCGTCCCGCATCGTAAGACTCAAAGCTGCAATTTCTCCACTACATGGAAAGCTGACCCAGACTCCATTTCTTTAGTGTACAGAAAGCTTGTTTGAATTCTTCCTTTCTATTTTTAATTCTCGTTACTGTTCTGAGCAGTCTCTGGATTGTATTTAGATAGCATTTATTTAGGGAAATATTATGATAAATTTTTAAAATTAATAATTACTATTTTACATATACATTATTAACAGTCAACATTAATGATTACTGTTTAATGTTTATTGTAAATTTTTAGATTTAACATGTATCGTTTCTGATTAACTTTACATGTTTATGATTAATACTGAACATACACATTGGGATAAAATCTTATACTTCATTTTGTCATTTTTCATCGTTAGTTTGATTTAGCTGATGGTATGTTTGTTACAGTAAAGAGCATTTCCCCAGACAGACGAACGCTATTGCATCTTTTAAGCCAAATGTAGTGTTTGATACTCCTGTTACTTTTAAACAAATCATTCTTTACTTGTACCAATACAGCACAAAGTTATAGGTTTAATAATGACTATAATGGATGACAATTATGAATTAATAGATTTAATAGTGCTGATGTAACTGTATTTTAGAGATGTGTTGAAGTGATCTTTCTACACAATATACATGAATAAAATCATAAGCTTTCTATTTCAAACAGTTCAGTAAATAAAATAATTAATAATAATTTAAATTTTCCAAATGAATATACAGCTGGTAGCATAGGTATTGGTGACGCAGACTATGTTTTTTGCAACAAAGGTGCCGTATTAACACAAAAGACAGGTTTGATGCCCCTACAGGCCATGTTGGCGAGGTGCACGCTCCTTAAAAGGCCCTCATACACCTGCTCTTTGAATGAGATTCTGCAGAAACATTCTAATGGTTCCATTAGCGATGGAGAAGCCTAAAGAATATCTCAACTTAAAATGCCTCCCAAAAGCCAGCCATTGGTTGAGATTTTGTGATGTGGGGGGATGATTCCTGCATACTCAATGTGTGGAGGGAAGACAGGGGATTGGGGGAAATTGTGTTGCAGGAAGATGATTGGGCAGCCACTGCTGCAGAGTAGGAGAAACTGACACTATGCTCAATCTGAGAAAAGGAGATTCGAGTCCTGACTGCTTTAGTGGGCAGTGGTATTACTCTGTCTTATCCGCCATGGATATAGACAGTAGTTTTACCTGTCTGGTAGCCAAGACAGGAACACGGTTTTTACCACACATCTTAGCAGTTGCAGCCCCATGGTTCAGCTACATAGCAACTCCTTGAGCAATGCAGGCAGTCAACAGCAAGACTGGGTACAGTATATGCAGCACTGGAGTACTTTGATCAGCCTTGTGTTTTTCTGGTTAGCGCCTTGCTCCAGCTCGCTAGAGTGATAGAGATAGTGACATTTGATTACCAGTTCACATCTCTCATGATTGCCACTTTACCTAATTTATTCTGATAGACTTGTGATAGGATACACATAGAATTTTGTGCAGTACATTTGGATAGGGAGAGTGCCAGCCATCACAGAAGCTATTTCCAAGTTTACTGAGTAAATTTTAACTGTTCGCTTCTTAGGGAAAACTTTTGATAGCAATATAATTAATTCGTCTCTGATGAACTGAATAAATTCAATAATGATTCTGGTACTCACAGCACTTATCTGTTCAGAATACTCGTTCCTTAGCTCCCACCAATCATTAAATTGGGAAGGTTATAAAAAAAGTAGAAGATTTATGACTTTTATATGAGGAAGCTGGTCACACTCAACTTAGTTGTATAGCAGGGTCCACATAGCAGGCCATGAAATTAAATGTGGGGCTCCCTTGGGTTAATTCTTTGAGTTTTGATTCTAAATTGTAATCACTTGGGTACTAAATTGCAACTTTCCTGTGACGACTCAGGGGACAGTTCCCGTGATAATCATGTAAACTTTTTATCAGAATGGTGAAAATTATGCAGCATCTGTTAGGTGACTTAGTGTGATTCTAGGGCATAATGAGGCACCAAATGAATCAACTGTTTGCAGGCTTATGAAAAAGTTTTTGAGATGGGTAGAACAGTAAATCTTAAAAATCCTTGGTGTCGTCATTCTGGCTAAAGTGAGCAGAACATTGTGGTGGTTCATGACAGTGTGGCTGTTAGCCAAATCAAATCAATTCATCACAGTGAAGAATCTCCATTACCACCTCTACAAAATTCAGTTGACACAGCAGCTGAAAGTGACAGATCACCAGAAGAGACGACAGTTTGTTGACTGGATTCTGAGAGGACAACAAGAGGATGACAGCTTCACAAACAAAATCATCTTCAGTGATGAAGTACACTTCCACTTAAATGGCTTTGTGAACGAGCAGAACCGCCATATCTGGAGGACAGAAAATCCTTGCATGATCCAAGAAAGGGAAATACGTACTCGAGTGACTGTTCAGTGCAGCTTTTAGTTGGTGGCATCATTGTCCCTCATGTTTTTGAAGGTGAGGCAGGACAAGCTGTGACAGTCAATGGATACAACTACCATACAATGATAAGGAAGTTTTTCTGGCCTCACTTGGATGGAATGGACATCGAGGAGTTGTGGTTTCAACCAGATAGTGCCACCTGCCATTCTTATATATGCCTCAAATTTTCATACATGAAATGGAAAGGTTAGATGAACATGTTTATGTATTTTGTTTGTGTTTTTGTAAAAATAAACTTTTTACTTTGGTGTATCAAAATTGGTGCTCTTTTTGTATCACTCTTTAGTATTGATGTTCCTGTGACTGTTTTTTTTCCTGAATCCTTTCTAAACTGACTTTAAAACTGCAGGTAACTGTTTGTACAGAAATATCCTGACGTGTCTCGTACTGCTGTGTCCTTTATACAGCCATTGATCAACTATGAAAACATCACTGGAATTATGGATTTAATGATAATGGTGTTCATTTTTAGTTTTGTAAAAATATGCTAATTTTCTTGAAATTGTCATACTGTTTCACACATGACAGTGGAAAATCACTGAGTTGCTTAAAGAGGTATTGAGTAGAAAAGAGACAGACTTGTTACATTATTTTCATTATTCACTTCACCGATAGCAAATATATTTTTGTGAGAACTGTGCCAAAATGGGATCTAGTATGGGATTACCACATGTTCAAGCCCAAAGTAGGTTAATTTTATTGTTTCTGTGTCAGGGACTTTACTAAGAATACTGAAAGCTTAGCACAAACTGTTCAGCTCCCACTACATGCCCCTACTGTACACAGAAGGACAAACAGACCATTCACCAATACTAAAGGTAAACACAGCAATAACCAAACAACACCAGCCACAGAGACAAAAAACAAGGAGCTCTCAGCAACAGAAATTACACAGCAGGGTGCCCAAGGTATACAGCAGAAGCATGGAAGCATCTATTCAGGAAACATCAATGACATAATTATAGTGTTTCATCCAATTAATCTCAAGAGCTTGAAAGTTTTTCTGCTGCGGTATGCACAAGTGAAAAACTAGAGCAAAATGAGTCCCAAATAGAAGCAGTGATTTATGGCTGGTATCCTCATGACCACAGCAACATGCTGAAGTGGGCAAGTGTCCAACTGTGTCATTGCTCACAATATAGATATATCAGCTGTAAGTGAATCTACAAAAGGACCCACATCACAGTAGTGAAGGTGGCTCTATCAATCTTACTATTTTTCCCTAAAATATCAGATAATTGAACAATAAATTAATATTTTTATCTGTAAATCTATATGATATGAGCCCTGTTAACTGTGCACAAGTTCTATGAACTACTGAGCACCATATGACAGTTAAAATTGAGGGGCTGCAGCTTAATGGGTATAATTTAGCTATTCATTATTGTAGAACAAGTAGATAGAAAGGTGGTGCTGTAATTTATATTAATAACAAAATTATTTATACACATTTATATCTAAACAAATTTTGTACAGATCAATATGGTAGGTCATTGGCACTGAAATTACTACAAAAGACAAAAACAGCTACAGTTCCTCTGGCAGGAAAGTTTTTTATTTTAGTGGTAACCTAGAATCTCTTTTGGCTTAACTTTTTTTGAAAATTAGAAATTTAATATATACAGTGGACTTATAGGTTAACTTTTTAACTGAGAATAACTGTAAGACTGATCTACAGCATTTAGTGAACTCCTTACAAATTGGTGCTATGGTTAATATACCTCATTAGAGTTACAGAAAACTGCCAAAGTCTTACAGACAATATTTTCATTGACAAGACAACAGTACAGGTATAAGCCAAGTCATAAATGTATTTTATGATCATGATGGTCAACAATATCAATTTTTGCAACAAAGTTTCCCACACCTATCAGTCCTTTAGATGTATAAACACTGACACTCTTTCTGCCTTCAATTACCATTTGTCACAGGCAGATTGGGATCCAGTATATAGGGTAACTACTGTAAATGATAAATTTATGATTTTTGTAAATTAATTCATCTCTCTATTTGAAATGACTTTTTCAAAAAGCACTGCCAGGAAGAATATTGAGGTTTCTGCTGGTAACCCTTGGGTTATTGAAGGAACTCAAATTTCTTGCAGCACTGAGAGGGAATTACCTGCCTCATTTAGAGTATCAAATGATCCCCTTAAAAGACCATATTATAAATTGTACTGTAAAGTTTTAGAAAGTGTGATAAACAGATCCAGATCTTTTTCTGGCTGCTGCAATGTCAGAGATTTGATGTTTTATTGGATTCCTGATATTCACGGTACACTCTTGAAATGGTTGTATGAGAAAATCTGCACTTCACCACTACCTTGGAGATGCTGTGACCCATTGCTTGTGCACCAACTATAACACCACGTTCTAACTCACTTAAATCTTGATAACCTGCCATTGCAGCAGCAGTAACTGATATAAGAACTGTGACAGACACTTGTTGTCTTATACAGGTGTTGCCTCAGTGCCGTATTCTGCCTGTTTACATATCTCTGTAGTTGAATATGCATGCCTGTACCAGTTTAATTGGTGCTTCTGTGTATATGTTCAGGAAACTAGATAAAAAATCAATAGTCTCATACCTCAGTGAGGAACGTGAAACTTTCAGCACAAGGAAGGAGCATGTAAAGGAACTATGGCTCATGTTAAAAAGAATAATTGACTGATTGATATGTACCCAGTAAAACAGTTAGTAATGGAAGGGATCCTCCATGGTATACAGTCACTGTAAAGAAACTTCTAAAGAAACACAGTTCACTGCATAACAGGTGTAAAACAAAGTGTATGGCTATTGATAGAGAGATGGTGAATGAAACGTGTTTGGAAGTTAAGAGAGCTACACAGGATGCCTTCAATGACTACTGTAGCAGAATAATGTCAAATGATATTTCACAAAACCCAAAGAAATTCTGGTCATATGTAAAGGGTGTTAGTGCCACCAGAGAAAGAGACAGGAACTGAAACTGGGGTAGCAAAGCAAAAGCTGAAGGAACATTTTCAAATGTTCCTTTACGAAGGAAAACTTAGGAGAATTATTGCCCCAGTGTAATTCTCATACCACTGAAAAGATGACTGAAATCAGTAGTAGTGTCACTGGTGTTGAGAAACAGCTGAAATCATTAAAACTGAACCGAGCTCCTGGGCCTGATGCCATCCCTATCAGATTCTATACGGAATTTTCAGCTGAGTTAGTCTCTCTTCTAACTATAAATTATCATAGATCATTTGAACAAAAACCATAGACAGTTCTTGGAAAAAAGCACAGGTCACTCCTGTCCACAAACAAAGGTAGCAGAAGTGATCCACAAAACTATTGTTCAATATCCTTGACACAGATGTGTTGTAGAATGTTAGAACATATTCTGAGCTCAGACATAATAGGGTACTTTGAACAGAATTACCTCCTTAATGCCAACCAGTATGGATTCCGAAAACATCAATCATGTGAAACCAACCTCGCACTTTTCTCACATGACATACCAAAAGCTTTGAATCAAGGCAGTCAGATAGCTGCAGGATTTTTTGATTTCCAAAAAGCATTTGACTCAGTACCACACCTACACTTATTGTCAAAAGTGCAGTCAGATGGGGTATCAAGTGAAATTTGAAACTAGATTGAGAACTTTTTGGTAGGGAGGACACAGCACTTTATCTTGTATGCAGAGTTATCATCAGATGTAGAAATAACTTTGTGTGTGCCACAGGGAAGTGTGTTAGGACCCACGCTGTTCATGTTGTATACCAGTGACAATACTAATAGTAACCTCAGACTTTTTGCAGATGATGCAGTTATCTATGATGAAGTACTGTTTGAAAGAAGCTGCATATATACTCACTCAGATCTTCATTAATTTCAAAGTGGTGCAAAGATTGGCAGTTTACTTCAGATGTTCATAAATGTAAAATTATGCACTTCTCAAAATGAAAAAAAAAAAAAAACATTGTACCCTATGACTATAATATCAATGAATCAGTTTTGGATTCTGTCAACTCATATAAATACCTGGGTGCAACAGTTTGCAGGGATATGAAAGGGAATAATCATATAGGTTCAGTTGTGGGTAAAGCAGATGATAAGTTTGGGTTAATTGGTAGACTACTGAGGAAGTGCAATCAGTCTGTAAAGGAGATTGCTTACAAGTCACTCGTGCAACCAGTTCTGCAATATTGCTCAGGTGTGTGGGACCCATACAAAACAGAACTAACAGGGGATATTGCATGTATACAGAGAAGGGCAGTGCGAATGGTCACAGGTTTGTTTGATCCATGTTAGAGTGTCACAGAAATACCAAAGGAACTGAACTGGAAGACTCTTGAAGATAGACGTAAACTATCCCGAGAAAATCTATTAACAAAGTTTCAAGAAACGGCTTTAAATGACAACTCAAAGAGTATACTACAAGCCCCTACATATCACTCACATAGGGATTGTGAGGATAAAATTAGAATAATTACTGCATACACAGAGGCATTCAATCAATTATTCTTACCATGCTCCATATGTGAATGGAACAGGAAGAACCCCTAATGACTGATACAATGGGAAGTACCCTCTGCCGTGTACCTCAGGGAGGTTTGCAGAGTATCAATGTAGATGAATACAACATTCATTGTGGGCTGAATTAGTAGTACTTCCTTTACAATAACTTGGAGAATCATACTACATATTATTTTCATGCAAAATATGTAAAATAAACAGGAGAGCTTCTCTTTCCTTCCATTCACACAATTGGATAAGTGGGAACCCAAGAAAGAATCATATTTTGCATTTACCTAAAATTCCCAAACAGTTGATATGTTGAGTACGAAGGAGTTTTGTACCACCAAAAAGTGTCTTTCTCTCATAACTTATTCACAAGTTAAACTAAAAATTCTTTAATATTTCACCATATCTATCTGGAGGTGTTTTCATGATAGAGAGGGACAATAGAGAAGTACAGGGTGTTTCACATACGATGCCCACAATGAATCTGGGGCTTCCCCTGTCCATATGTCACTGGGCCCGATCCTCAGACAGTGGCACTGTGCATGAGCCACCTATACTATGAGACTGAGTGTACAGGTGTTTTCTTTTGAGTTGTTTGTCAAGTTTCCATTCACTGTGGTACACACAGAGGATCAAAGAGTGTTTCTTGTGTTGAACTATGCAAAAACAGCATCTAATGTGGAATGTTGGCTTGCATTCAAAGCAAAATTTCCCAGTGTGCACATTCCTAATGATTCAACGACACATAGATTACTGAAAAAATTTGAAGAGACTGATCCACGTTACACAAATGAAGGTCTACAGAATCCAGTGTTTTAACTGAAAATAAATTAGATGATGTAGGAGAGGCCTTGGAAAGAAGTCCAAGAAAATCATTGTGCCATTTAGCACTTCGAACTGGCATGTCAGCAGCATCTGCTCATTGAGCTGTGCATTAACTCACTCTGAAGCCATACAAAATTACAGTATTGCGTCAGTCAACTAACTCAGACATTGCTGCTCACTTTCATTATTGCAACTGCCTGCTACACTCTGTGCATGATTGGGACACTGGTCCTGAAATGCTCTTTCTTTCTGATGAAGTATGGCTGCATTTTTCAGGCTGTGTAAATTTGTAGACAGTCGATGTTGGAGGTCCAAAGGTCCTCATCAGTTACATCAACAGCCTATTGCAAGTATACAGATAGAATAATATTGAATCTAATGATCTCTCTCCTAATTGCTGATGGATAAATAATTGATGAATGACAAATGGAGAAGATAAAACCTTTTGTTTTCACCAAATAATTATTCATTCAGTAGCTACTGAGCCCCCAGGTGCATCAGCATGAGTAATAAATTGTAAAGCCAGAAAAACACTGTTTACAGAGCTTCCACTACATGTGGTTGGATTTTTGCAGTGTTGGCTACATTGCAGACCAGAGACCAACCAACAGTTCTGTCACATTAACCCTAAAGAAAGTAAATACTTTTAGATTAAAGGATACTACTTACCGGAAAGAGGGGGCACTGAACTGCCAATGAGCCCACACAAAGGAAAGAAAACTTGCTAGTTTTTGGAGTTATTCTTTAACAAGTCTCCTCCACCCCATGCACACACATACATACGAGTGGAGGATGTATGTGAGTATATCTTCCATTTGTGTAGTTTCTTTTTATGTTGCTGTGACAAAAATCTCAATTTCAATGACTGCTTCATAACCTGGGCCATTTGGATCCCTCCCTCCACCACCAACTTCTCTGGACTATGTCAATTGTCAGGCCCTGCCTGGCTTTGTCAACCCACCTCTTCAGATGTGAAAACATGTGCCTGGCTTAGCCATGCCTGCTCCTAATGTCACAGTAGGATGTGTGCATGTGGTCACATCTCTTTCTAAAGTTTCTCATAACCATTTCCAGGATGTACTTTCTATAAATCCATGATGTGATAACAGGAGTGTGGTATGCAATTAGTGCAAGATGACTTATTGGACTAATCTTTTTTCCCGAAACTATAAACTCCTATAAGTATGTGAAGAATATCCTGCGTCCTTTTTAGAGAACTAACACCTAATGAAAAGACCTATGGTTATTCTATGCAGGATAATGCAAGACAACACACCACCAATACTTCTACAATGATAATATCATTTCACAAATTTCGGCGACCAAAATTCAACGAGCATTTGGTTGTGTGTCCAAATGTTCTCAGGCAGCTCTTGCTATAAAGGGACATCATTTGGAGCACCTACTGTAAATAAGAGTATATATTAACTAAATATATTAAAATTAAAGTGTCAGAAGGCATGCTCATACAGCCTAACAATTAGGATTACAGGTTGTGAAATGCAGGAAATCTGGAATTGAGTACTGTATTTTACGGACTATAAAATGCTACAGACTATAAGACACACCTTAATTTTTAAGCAGTTATTTATAAAAAAATAACATTTTTTAGCATTTTTATTATTAGATTGCAGAGCCAGATCAAAAAAAATTATTTTATGAAGTCAAACTGATCTGTAAAATCCCTGAAAATCATCATTTGAACATTCTGCTCCTCCTTCTTCCTCATTGTCAACATCGCTGTCCTCTTGATATGTAAGACTGTCTTTACTGCCATCAAGTGTGTCACATATGCCACACTTTTTGAAAGATTTAATGATAATGTCTTCTCTCACCTTATGGCATGACTGTTTTATCCACTGACACTCTTGTTTGATTGCAGACAGCAATGACATTGTAGACTGCAGTAACACATCATGGGCTAGTGTTCTGTGTTTAATATGGCTGGGTGGGAGGGAGCTTTTTAATCCCCGCATTGGTACACTGCTCCTGCCAGTTGAATCCAGTGTTTCCAGATTGAGATAGGTTTCCTGTGGCATTAAATATATGGCCATTTTTAAGACTGGCAGGAGTTTTAAGTCAAACGCTGGACGTTTTTATTTTAATTGAGCATATAATACACACATGAATTTTGGAGGTAATTTTTCAAAGAAAAAATTGCATCCTGTAGTCTGTCTCCCAAAATGTTTCATTTACCTCAACACTTTCATTACACAGTGGTTTTAGCATATCTGACGGGTTTCCACTGATATCATTTCATATCACTGCATCTGTACTGCTTTTATTGTCTCCAACCTATTCATTTCATTTCATTCAGTTGTAATTCATTTCTTATGACAGAGTGTGTCTTTGGTACCAGTGCTCAGAAATCATGGGCAAAATGTTAGTGAGAATAAAAGTTTGAGTCAGGCATGAAAGTGTACACAGATTTTCTAAGTTAAGCTGACTTCTTACCAAAAACCCAAAAATCATGGATGAGTATAGATCTAGCTCAAATTTTCAATTGCCACTGAAACATTAGTTACCGTACAGAAGAAATGACTTTTTTATAGCAACTACAATCATATGTACAAAGTGAGATACACTAAAGTCTATGGAATTTTAAGTTTCATCAGTTGCTGCAAGAAAGACATTCAAAATGCAGTGAAAATCTTTTCTCACATACTTAAATTATGGTTATAATTATTATACTGACATAGGGGATCAACCACTTTGTACTGACTAATAGGTGACATACTGCAAATTGCTAGAATGGTAAAGAGTAATTCCAGTGAAATCTAAAGCCTGTGGATATGCATACAAAAAACTGAGACTTTCAAAATTTCAAGGAAAGTTTTCACTCTGTGGCATCCGGTTTTCAATCTGTATACTCTGAATAATTTTTTTTCTCATATCACTTGTTCCCTGGTAGGATTAATAGCTGGTTTGAATATGTCAGCATTCCCTTAAAATTTTGTTCTGGATTGTCAATCCTTGTAACGTGTCTTGCCATATAGGGGTAATGCTTCCCACATCTGTGTTATTCTCAATAAAGCCACACGTTGCCCCTAAGTCATTCTAAATAGCAAACACCTATGGGAGTTCAGTCTTCATTAAATTTGGTATTGATTTGATGAGCTCATGTTTCCTGAGCTGAGGACTGAAAAGCAGTGCCAATCCTCCGTAACTGAAAGCTCTGGACTTGCATCAATGTTGAGTGACTAGTGCTTTAGAAAAATAGTGTGTGTCATAGTGTATAAGTCTCATAGGTTGTCCGCTACTGCTATCATGTAGATGATGGCTTTAAACAACTGTTGAAGATAGCAAAATGAAAGACAAAATTTTAAATTGTTCACACAGGAGAATTGTATAAACATATGATCATTTGACCATCCGACAGAATCCCATATAGACGACATAGTAACAAGCATCCCTTGCATAGGGAAACAACTGAAATATTTGGAAGCAAATAAATCACCAGGTCCAGATGGAATACCAATTCAGAGTACTCTATGGCATTAGCCCCTTACCTAGCCTACATCTATCATGAATCTCTTGCCCAGCACAAAGTCCCAAGCGACTGGAAAAAAGCGCAGGTGACTCCAGCATATAAGAAGGGTAAAAGAACGGACCTGCATAATTACATACCAATATCCCTAACTACAATTTGCTGAAGAATCCTTGAACATATTCTCAGTTCGAATATAACAAACTTTCTTCAGACTGACAAGCTTATGTCTATGAATTAACATGGTTTTAGAAAGCATTGCTCTTGCAAAACTTTGGCTTGCCCTTTTCTCATATGATATACAGGGAACTATGTATGAAGGGCAACAGGCAGAGGCCATATTTCTAGATTTCTGGGAGGCATTTGATACTGTGCCCAACTACAGGCTGTTAACACAGTTATGAGCACATGAGATAAGTTCACAGATATGTGAGTGGCTTGAAGCCTTATTAAGTGATAGAACCCAGTATGATGTCATCGATGGCGAGTGTTCATCAGAGACAAGGGTATTGTCAGGAGTGCCACAGAGATGTACAATAGGACCACTGTTGTCTCTATATACACTATGTGATCAAAAGTATCTGGACACCTGACTGAAAATGACGTACAAGTTCATGGACCCTACATCGGTAATACTGGAATTCAATATGGTGTTGACCCATGCTTAGCCTTCATGACAGCTTCCACTCTCACAGGCAAACATTCAATCAGGTGCTGGAAGTTTTCTTGGGAAATGGCAGCCCATTCTTCATGGAATGCTGCGCTGAGGAGAGGTATTGATGTTGGTCAGTGAGGCCTGGCACAAAGTTGGCATTCCAAAACATCCCAAAGATGTTCTATTGGATTCAAGTCAGTACTCTGTGCAGGCCAATCCATTACAGGGGTGTTATTATCATGTAACCACTCTGCCTCAGGCTGTGCATTATGTACAGATGCTGGATCATGTTGAAAGATACAATTGCCATCCCCATATTGTCTTCCACAGTGGGAGCAAGAAGGTGCTTAAAACATCAATGTAGGCCTGTGCTGTGATAGTGCCACCCAAAACAACAAGGGGTGCAAGCCCCCTCCATAAAAAACACGACCACACCATAATTCCACCGCCTCCGAATGTTACTGTTGGCACTACACACGCTGGCAGATGACGTTCACCGGGCATTCACCATACCCACACCCTGCCATCGGTTCGCCACATTGTGTACCATGATACGTCACTCCACACAACGTTTTTCCACTGTTCAATCATCAAATGTTAATGCTGCTTACACCAAGCGAGATGTCGTTTGGCATTTACCAGTGTGATGTGTGGCTTATGAGCAGCCGCTCAACCATGAAATCAAAGTTTTCTCTCCTCCTGCGTAACTGTCATAGTACTTGCAGTGGATCCTGATGCAATTCAGAATTCCTGTGTGATGGTCTGGATACATGTCTGCCTATTACACATTGCGACCTTGTTGAATTGTCAGCGGTCTCTGTCAGTCAACATACAAGTTTGGCCTGTATGCTTTTGTGCTGTACATATCCCTTCATGTTTCCACTTCACTATCATATCAGAAACAGTGGTCCTAGAGATGTTTAGGAGTGTGGGAATCTCGCGTACAGACATATGACACAAGTGACACCAATCACCAGACCACATTCGAAGTCCGTGAGCTCCACGGAGTGCCCCATTCTGCTCTCTCACAATGTCTAATGACTACTGAGGTCACTGATATGGAGTACCTGGCAGTAGATGGCAGCACGATGCACCTAATATGAAAAATGTATGTTTTTGGGGGTGTTCGGATACTTTTGATCACATAGTGTACATAAATGGTTTTGTGGACAGGGTGGGCAGCAATCTGCATTTGTTTGCTGATGATAATATGGTATATGGTATGGTGTAAAACGAGTGACTTTAGGAAGATACAAGATGACTTAGACGAAGTTTCTAGTTGGTGTGATGAATGGCAGCTAGCTCAAATGTGGAAAAATGTTAGTTGATGTGAATGAGGAGGAAGAGCAAACTCGTAATGTTTGGATACAGTATTATTAGTGTCCTGCTCGACACAGTCAAGTCATTTAAATATCTGGGCATAATGTTGCAAAGCAATAGAAAATGGAATGAACATGTGAGGACTATGGTAGGGAAAACAAATTTTGATTTTGGTTTATTGCGAGAATTTTAGGAAAGAGTGGTTCACCTGTAAAGAAGACCGCATGCAGGCATGCAGGACACTGGTGTGTCTTATTCTTGAGTACTGCTTGAATGTTTAGGATCCATACCAGCTCAGATTGAAGGAAGACATCACAGCAATTCAGAGGAGGGTTGCTAGATTTGTTATCCATATTTTTGAAAAACACATAAATGTTATGGAAATGCTTCAGAAACTCAAATGAGAATCCCTGGATAGAAGGTGATGTTCTTTTTGAGCAACAGTATTGAGAAAATTGGTGATGTTCTTTTTGAGCAACGGTATTGAGAAAATTTAGAGAACTGGCATTTGAAGCTGACTGCTGAACAGTTCTGCTACTGACAACATATATTGTGTGGAAGGACCACGAAGATGACACAAGAAGATAGGGTTCATATGGAGGCATATAGATAGTAGATTTTCCCTCATTCTATTTGTGAGTGGAACAGAAAAGGAAATGCCTAATAGTGTTACAGGGTACCCTCTGCCACACACTGTACAGTGGCGTGCGGAGTATCTATGTAGCTGTAGATGTAGATGCAGAAATGATTCATCATGACACAGTCAAGTTTACTTATTTCATTCAAAATTACTGTTTTAAACAAATAATAATCAGCTTGCAGAACGAGATTTTCACTCTGCACTGGAGTGTGCGCTGATATGAAACTTCCTGGCAGATTAAAACTGTGTGCCAGACCGAGGCGCGAACTCGGGACCTTTGCCTTTTGCAGGAGAACTTCTGTGAAGTTTGGAAAGTATGAGATGAGGTACTGGCAGAAGTAAGTCTGCGAGGATGGGGAGTGAGTTGTGCTTGGGTAGCTCAGATGGTAGAGCACTTACCTGCGAAAGGCAAAGGTCCCTAGTTCGAGTCTCGGTCCGGCACACAGTTTTAATCTGCCAGGAAGTTTCAATCATCAGTTTGCATGTAATGGTTCAATGGCTCTGAGCACTATGGGACTTAACTTCTGAGGTCATAAGTCCCCTAGAACTTAGAACTACTTAAACCTAACTAACCTAAGTACATCACACACATCCATGCCCGAGGTAGGATTCAAACCTGCGACCGTAGCAGTTGCGCGGTTCCGGACTGAGCGCCTAGAACCGCTAGACCACCGCGGCCGGCTGCATGTAATGTTTTATATATATTTAACAACATGGAAAAGTAACCTATATACGCTATGATCATTAGCCCAAAAAAATATACAAATGACCTTTCATAATTATGCAGATGACTGATTAATAAGCAAGTGCACAATGGCATAACTTGATGTAAAAATAACTTAATTACTTAGTGATTAACATAGCAACTTCACCTATTAATGGCTCAATCACACCTCACTCTGGCTTTGTACAGGATACCTATATGAAGCTGCGCATAGGGCTGATGACAAAAAATGTTGAAATACAAACCGATTACATTTTATGTATTAACTAAAAGACAGAAAAAGTATAATATAGGCTACATAAATGCTTTTGCAGGAACACTGTTTATTTTAACTATTGTGTGGACGTCCTTCAATTATTACAAATAATGGTTCTACTTTATGGGGGCAGAAGCTTTGGCATGTGCCTTGATCTACAAAATCCTGCCATGAATCTTCTGAAATCTCTAATTTCATAAACTAATATATTATGTTAGCAGAAGTATATATTTTGGGGATCAGAAAATTTAAGGCTAGGGGACAATAATGTTGAAATTTTGAAAGGATTGTATTTTAAGATTCAAACAATAAAAAATCAATGAATTTGAATGGTAATAATTTTTGAAATGCAGTACTAAGTTTTAGAAAAGTAAAATGTTTATTTGAAAGAGGAGGATAAGGACTTTTAAATAATTTGTGTCAATACTAAAACAAATAATTATTAGCAGGCTTTAATGTTGAAATGTACATGGTTTTAGTGAATCCTAAATTTAGAATATTTCTCCATAAACAGTGTCTACCTAAACCGTATAGACTATTGTTATCAGCAGAATGTAAATTATATACCAAATAGTGAAGTTTTGAAAAATATACAGCTTGTGTAAGGATCTGGAGAGTTCATATATTTAAGGTACATGTTCTATACATTTAAAGTAGAAGATATGAAAGAAAAATATCTTGCTATCTTTTATCATCCTCTGTTGGATTAAACAACAGATACTGTAAACAGCAGCCTGGATAATCCAACATTAAAAATTACTGAAAGACAGTCAGGACATAATAGCAACTACAACAGATCATTAAATACATCACACTTTTTGAAAAGGAAACATATAAGAAGTTAATAAAATATGTATGTTATATTTTTGTAAATTATATGTAAAATACTGTCACACTAATCCTCATCATCACAAGTTATGCCTGTGAAAATATGACATAACTTTTTCAGTAATCAATGACAATTAAACATTTATAAATTAAATCACACAAAGCTGATGTTTGCAATAACAACTTAACAAAATTTTCATAACACCAATTGGAAGTGAAATAAATGTATGGCATATTTTGGCTGGGAGTCTCCTTTTTGGAAGTTTGGCTGCCTTGTGCAAGTCTTTTTTATTTGATGCCACTTTGGAAACTTATATGTTGATGATGATGAAATGATGATGAGGGCAACACAACACCCAGTCCCAGACAGTTTTACATTATTCAACTTCATCCCAGTTTATTTTTTCTATATGATAGCTACCAACACACACTCCAAGAAGAATCTAATAATTCTATTTACAAAGAAAGCAGGTGCTGTTAGTGTTCACGACATGAAATAGCACATGACAACAACATGACAACAGCTCCAAACTAAGTATATTTAATGATCTCACAAGACAATAGTACACAATGTATACAGTGTATGGCACAGCTGTGTGGAAAGACAGGTACATTACAGTTCTAGTGAGTTTAATAAATAGCATGATGAGCTTGAGCAGACTGAAGGCAAACACAGGGAAATACATGTGAGGGTGAGTCAAATGAAAACCTTAAATTTGTAATAACAAATTGAAATTTCGCGCCGTTATTCTGTAAGTTGGTAAGCGTGCTACAAACAGTGTGCAGAGTGGCCTGTAGGTGGCAGCATAGTGCAGATGCACACATACCATCACAGTATCAATATAAAGATGGCCATCCCACTTGTGACTTGCACCAGGAAAGAACAGTGTTCTGTTATTCGGGTTTTGCGTAGTGAAGGTGTGAAACCTATTGAAATACATGTATGAATGAAGGTTCACTATGGTGATGTGTGTTTGTCACAGCAGCAAGTCTACAAATGGAGTAGGAAGTTTGCAAATGGTGTGACTTCAGTGGAAGATGCTCCTCGTCCAGGTCAGACACAACGAGTTGTGACTCCACAGAACATTGCAGCAGTTGAATCCATAGTGAAGTAAAACTGCCAAGTGACACTGAATGACATTGCAGCATGTTTACAGATTAGCCATGGGTCAGCACACCACACTGTACATGATGTGCTCCAGTTTCACAAAGTGTCTGCAAGATGGGTGCCATGGCAGATGACTCCTGAAATAAGAGAACGAGTTTATGCTTGTGAAGAACTTCTTCGGCGCTTTGAATGAGAAAGTGATGGCTTCCTTGCAAGAATCGTTACTGGGGATGAAACCTGGGCTCACTTCCACCAACCGGAAATGAAGAGAGCAAGCAAGGAATGGTGCAATTTCTCATCACCAAAACCAAAGAAGTTTCAAACAGAACCATCAGCAGGGAAGGTTACACTGACTCTCTTTTGGGATGAAAAAGGCATCATTTTGGAACATTACATGCCTAGAGGGACCACTGTCATCAGTGCATTGTACACAGATCTCCTAAAAAATCATCTGCGGCCTGCAATCAAATCAAAGTGACGTGGATTGCTGTCAGTAGCTGTCCTTTTGCAGCATGAGAATGTAAGGACCCAGACTGCCTGTACAGTTGCAACAATCACAGACCAGCATTTTGAGTGTCTTCCTCATCCACATACTCACCAGACCTTGCCCCAAGTGATTTCCATATGTTTGGACCACTCACAGACGAGTAGAGGAAAAGGGGGTATTTTATTTTTAGGAAATATGGTGCGAAATTGTGATTTAGTGTGTTGCAGTGCGCGATGCGCCAGCCTCATGGCAGATGGCGGACGAAGGCTGGCCAGCACATTATGCAGTTGACACAGTTTTGCAGCAAACATCGGTATGTGTGTACATGCGCGGCAACCATCAACAGCCAGAATGCAGCATTAGCAGAATTACGCAGGCGCGGGCTGCATGTGGCGTGGTTGCATTAGCCAACTCATCGAGAACATTTTAATAAACACCGTGCCATGTAACAGGCGGATTCAACAGCGATGTGCACTACTTGAGGGCATCAGAGGTTGGCGTCGGCATCGGTTCGACCGATTGGGCGTTCGGTCGCTGTTACGTCGTCGTCATCAGTGACGCTGTCCCCGAGGACCAGCCAGCAGAGGGTGCTGCCCACTGCTGCACTGGCAACTCCTGGCATTGTCACGAGCCGCAGCGTCTGCAGGAGGCGAGCCAGGCTGGGCCTCATGCTGATAACCTCCTACGACCTGCGCAGCTGCTGACCGAGCATGGCGTCACGTTCCTCGGGCTGCGCGCATCAGCACGTCTCCACCACGACACAAGCGGTGGGGCTGAGCTACCGGAAAATGTATTGGAAGACCCAACAATAAAGAGGAAGATTGCTAAAAACAGCCACCTTCTTCTACCCAGCCACGCCCTACAACACCGACAATGTCACCCGCTCCGGTCATCCTATTACAAGTGGTGTCAGTCGGGCAACCTGCGCATCACACACTCCTGTTACAATTGGTGACAGTAGTGGTCTTCTCCCTGGATTTGGAGGAAATTGTGGCTGGTAATCGGCGAGGATATGTGGCACCTGAGAAGAGCAACAATGGATCAACAACTCCTGCAACATGACAAATAAGTGCCAATTTTTCGTTTGGTGGTTTGTCTGAACCTGTAGCATAGTCCATCTTCCCTTCCTGGGCTTACTGTAGTCTTGATTCGATAGCTGGAAGTGATGGAGCAGTCTGTGTCAGTTGAGGTAGCTATTCAGCAGCTACTTGTGCGAGTGTCAGAATTAGAGATAGAGCTTGCTCGGTCTAAAGAAGCGAGCAAGGAATGGTTTCCTGTTAATGCAGTAATTCTTGACACTAACGCTGCGTCTTTGGTCACCTCTTTCTTGGCAAAAGCTGGGGAGGATGTTATGATTTTTTTTGAGAACCTTAGCAGGCCGCTAAATTGGGAAATTGAGGTGCAGAAACACTTTTGCATGTGGCTAAATTGAAAGTAACTAGGGATGCCAAAGCATACGTTACATGCCATGAAGAATTAAGGGATGCTCGGACATTTGAAGTATTCAGAAAAGGGTTGCTGGAAAGGTATTGGAGGAAAAATATGTCTAGATATTATTGGGAACAATTGAATAGAATGTATCAAAGGAATGGGGCATCAATAGAAGCTTTTGTAGATCGAATTCGAAAAATTAATGTTAATACCTATGAGCTAATGGATTCTGATAGGGTTAATGAAGCCATTCTGCAGGAAGCTGAGCAGAGGGCACTAGACGCATTTTTGCGGGGAATACAACCCGAAACCTCCCACAAGATTAGGATGGAATTCCCTAAGACTCTCAATGAGGCAGTCGGAATCGCTGTGGCGTTAGAGGAAGTTGAAGCAGTAACAAAGATGTGGGACAGGAAAGCAGTATTTAATGCAGAAATAAAATGTTTCAGATGTGGTCGGATGGGACACATTAGACACGATTGCAAGTAGGGGCATTGCAGGAAATGCAGACGTGGTGGTCATCAGGAGCATAATTGCAATGGGTCCTGGCAGAAACATGATAGGAAACTGCAAGGCGGGCCTCACCCCTCTCAGTTAAATGGGGCAGGGGGTGGTGTGTCCAGTGTGCAACACCCCCGGTAAGGACTAATGCTAGTGCAGAATCAGTGGCAGACTTTCTTCTGACCGGCTTGGTGAGGGGCAGACTGTGCAAATTTTTATTGGATACCGGGTCTCAGGTATCCGTGGCGAGTAGAAATGTACTTGGTAAAGTAGAATTAAAACCACCATGCTGGGCGTTAAATGGCATGGGTGGGGGACAAGTGAAGTCACTCGGATCAGTGATGTTAAACTTCCGATTGTAAATGAGGAACTTCCAGGTGAAGGTAGAAGTTCTTCCAGTTGTTGGCTGCAGCTATGATGTCATACTCGGATTGGATTTCCTGGTTGCGCATCACGCAAAAGTTAACCTGGAACGGCGTACAGTAGAACTGGATGGAATGTAATTTTGCCTAGGTTCTGCGGCCGAAAAACCATTACTGTCGCAAGGAACCGCCCAGACGTCAGGAGGGCCACCTAAACTGTGTACAAGGTCCCTTAGGATTAACTCATGGGATACTATACTGAAGGGTACAGGGAAAATAATCTGGGCAGATGTTGGAACTAGCGTGCCGATAAATTTGTTGTGTGTCGTTGAACCTTTGCCTGAGAATGAGCCGCTGGATAAAATGAAGTGTTTTACGCGCCGTAGTGTGTCCTACGTGCGGGAGATAGAAGGAAAAAAGGTTGTGCCTGTCAGTATTGATAATTTTGGCCCTGAAAAGGTGCAGTTAGCAAGGGGTACCGTAATAGCGAATCTGGAGATAATAGAGGAAGATGAACTGGATAAGGATTTCGTAGCAGATTACACAAAACCGGGAGAGTCTGTCAGCTGGTCTGCACTGAGGGGTGTAGCACATTTAGAAGGGCAAGACAGAGAAGTCATGGAGAACCTTTTGACAGAATATAAAGAGTTATGTAATTCTCATGGTCCACTGCCCACACACCATTAGTTCAGCATTACATCCCCACTGGGAATGAAGCACTGGTGTATAAACGTCCATATCGTGTTCCAAAAAGCCTGTCATGGAAGAATTTATTAATCAACAGCTTAGGGATGGGATAATAGAAACCAGTAGTAGTCCCTGGTCCACTCTTGTCATAATAGTGGGTAAAATATCACCTGATGGGGGCAAGGCATATCGTTTTTCTTGTGATTATTGTTTCCTGAATCAAAAAACTGTTTCGTATGCATACCCAATGCCTAATATCACTGAAACTCTGGATAATTTGGGTCAGTGTCAGTACTTCACGACCTTGGATCTTCGAAGTGGGTACCACCAGTTGGAGGTCGCCCCAGAAGACCGACCGAAGACAGCTTTTTCAACACCTACAGGTCATTTTCAGTATTGGCGAATGCCTTTTGGTCTCAAAAATGCTCTGGCAGCCTTCCAGCGGTTACTAGATAGTGTGTTACGAGGGCTGAAACCTAATCAGTGTATGGTATATTTGGACGACATAATTGTTTTCTCAAAGGACGTGCAAGAACATGTGTGCCGTTTGCGCGAAGTTTTTGATCGTCTGAAAGCAGCGCGGTTAACTTTTCATATGGAAAAATGTCATTTTTTGTTGCAAGAAGACCATTATTTAGGCCATATTATAGGACAGGAGGGTGTCTGCATGGATCCAAAACTTGTAGAGGCAGTAATGAATTTTCTGACACCTACAAAAGTAAAAGAGTTGCAGTCTTATTTAGGTCTCGCCAAGTTTTACAGGAGGTATATTCCAAAATTTGCGGAAATTGCAAGGCCCCTCACACAGTTGTTGAAGAAGCGAGCAAAATTTCACTGGTCAGCAGAATGCGAAGAGTTAAAAAATTTGTTAACATCTAGTCCGGTTCTGGCTTTTCCAGATTTTAGTAAACAGTTTATATTATCTTGTGACTCTAGCAATTTTGCTTCGGGTATTGTATTATCTCAGGAAATAGATGGGCAGGAACACCTGATGGCATATGCTTCCAGACAGCTAAACAATGCAGAAAAAAATTACTCAACAACCGAGAAGGAGTTATTGGCATTAATTTTTGGAATAACCTATTTCCGGTATTATTTGTATGGATGATGGTTCAAGGTGATTACTGACCATGCAGCACTTAAGTGGTTGTTAGGGCTTAAAGATCCAACGAGTAGATTAACTACGTGGGCTTTGTGTCTTAGTGAGTACGACTTTGAAGTGATTCATCGACCGGGTAAATTGCACGGAAACATGGATGGTCTGAGTCGTAAAGTATGCGCCATGGAATGCACAGGAATAAATGAGAACGAATGGGAGGAGGCACAAACTGCCGACAAAGATTGTCAACGATTTACCTCACAGCGACAGTTTGTCATGGAAGACAGGATATTGTACCGTAAAACTAGGAACAGTCCACGGATAGTCGCACCAGAAAAATTGCGAAGCAAAATTTTAAGGCAAGCACATGATTCAATGTTTTCTGGTCATTCAGGTCAAAGAGCAATGGAAAGGAGGGTAGCACAGAGTTATTGGTGGTCAACGCATAGGCAAGATGTCGATCAGTATGTAAAGAATTGCATTCCATGTGCTCAACGGGCGGAATTGAGTCATCAGAAAATTGTGTTGCAATGACTACCGGAAGTGGATAGACCTTTTTAATTACTTGGCTTAGACGTCTTAGGACCGTTTGTGCAAACACCAGCGGGTAATCGCTATGTTTTGACAATAATAGATCATTTTTCACACTGTGTGTCTATGACAGCTATTCCGGACCAGCGAGCCAAAACAGTGGCTCACGCCATGATACATCAATGGATATTGAAATTCAGAACACCTGAAACTATCATTACAGATCGAGGGACAAACTTTATGTCCAATTTGATGAAACAGTTATGCAAGTTGTTGCATGTAAGGAAATTGAAAACGAGTGCGTTACACCCGCAGGCTAATGGTCGGTCTGAGAGAGTTCATCATACAATAGCTAAGATGTTAAGTTATTATGTAAATTCACAACACAACAATTGGGATACCCTATTGGCATTTGTAACCACGGCATATAACTCAAAAGTGCATGAAAGTACAGGATTGTCCCCGTATGAAGTACTTTTTGGTCGGAAGATGCCATCTCCATTTGAATTACTCAAGATCCCACCAGGAACCGATATTTCGGCTGTTAAGGATTTATCCACAAAGTTGAAAACAATCTGGTGGCAGGTGAAAAAAATGAACACTAAATTGTTAGAGACACAGGACAAAGTTCACAATAGAAAGGTGGCTTTACCCAAACATCATGTAGGACAATGGGTGATGATGACTAATCCGTATGTGCCAAAAGGCAAAACGAAAAAATTTGTATCCCGTTATCAGGGTCCTTTCCAGGTGATCGAGATGACATTGCCGGTGAATGTAAAATTACAGCTTCCAACTCGCCCTACTGCGTTGTCAAACAGGTCCAGTTACCATCTGCCCCGCGAAATTGTTACACACTGTTCCCAAATCTTGTGAGTATTCTCTATTCTGCTCTCAAGAACCAGTCGCGGAGTGCCCTAAGGAAATTATAGCAGGCACGGTGCAGTTCTTTCAGCAAGTGGGTCCACATTGGGTATTTTCAGTAATGGAAAACACAGTTGATATCTGCATTTGTTACAAGCAGGGTAAGCAAGATAGTACGCAAAGAATAGAATTGCAGGGGCAGGGACTGTTATTAACGACACACAGTGTGACATTTCAGGGCCAACTTTCCATTTACCAGCCGTGATTACTGGAGCTACAATCATGAACATAACACGCACATTGATCTATGTACCCGACCAACCAGTGCAATTCGTCACGACAGAACATCTCACTCTTTTGAATAGCACATTCGACCCGACTTTGCTTGCCTCTTTGGACCGGATGCTAGCAGCTCAGGATGGACATATAACTATGGAACATCTTTTTCAATGAGTGCATGAGAACTGTGATGAGCATGAGCAACGCTTACTAGTTCTACATCTACATCTACATTTATACTCCGCAAGCCACCCAGCGGTGTGTGGCGGAGGGCACTTTACGTGCCACTGTCATTACCTCCCTTTCCTGTTCTACTCATGTATGGTTAGCGGGAAGAACGACTGCTGGAAAGCCTCCATGCGTGCTCGAATCTCTCTAATTTTACATTCGTGATCTCCTCGGGAGTTCACAATAGAAAGGTGGCTTTACCCAAACATCATGTAGGACAATGGGTGATGATGACTAATCCGTATGTGCCAAAAGGCAAAACGAAAAAATTTGTATCCCGTTATCAGGGTCCTTTCCAGGTGATCGAGATGACATTGCCGGTGAATGTAAAATTACAGCTTCCAACTCGCCCTACTCGATACCTCATCCAGAAACGCACCCTCTCGAAACCTGGACAGCAAGCTACACCGTGATGCAGAGTGCCTCTCTTGCAGAGTCTGCCACTTGAGTTTGCTAAACATCTCCCTAATGCTATCACGCTTACCAAATAACCCTGTGATGAAATGCGCCACCCTTCTTTGGATCTTCTCTATCTCCTCTGTCAACCCGACCAGGTACGGATCCCACACTGATGAGCAATACTCAAGTATAGGCCGAACGAGTGTTTTGTAAGCCACCTCCTTTGTTGATGGACTACATTTTCTAAGGACTCTCCCAAATGAATCTCAGCATTACCAAAAATTAATTTTATATGATCATTCCACTTCAAATCGTTCCGCACGCATACTCCCAGATATTTTACAGAAGTAACTGCTACCAGTGTTTGTTCCGCTATCATATAATCATCCAATAAGGGATCCTTCTTTCTACGTATTCACAATACATTACATTTGTCTATGTTAAGGGTCAGTTTCCACTCCGTACACCAAGTGCCTATCCGCCTGATATGATACGCGAGCAAAAAACATGGTCTAAAATTCTACAACAGATCGACATCAGAGATATAAGCCTATAGTTTTGCGCATCTGCTCGATGACCCTTCTTGAAGACTGGAACTACCTGTACTCTTTTCCAATCATTTGGAACCTTCCGTTCCTCTAGAGACTTGCGGTACATGGCTGTTAGAAGGGGGGCAAGTTCTTTCGAGTACTCTGTGTAGAATCGAATTGGTATCCCGGCAGGTCCAGTGGACTTTCCTCTGTTGAGTGATTTCAGTTGCTTTTCTATTCCTTAGACACTTATTTCGATGTCAGCCATTTTTTCGTTCGTGTGAGAATTTAGAGAAGGAACTGCAGTGCGGTCTTCCTCTGTGAAACAGCTTTGGAAAAAGGTGTTTAGTATTTCAGCTTTACATGTGTCATCCTCTGTTTCAATGCCATCATCATCCCGGAGTGTCTGGATATGCTGTTTTGATCCACTTACTGATTTAACGTAAGACCACCGTCACCTGTATTTTTATCTTTGTCGTAGGATTAGTGTATGTACTATCGGCTCAAGAGGAAGGTAGCGCAAATGCCGCCCCTTCGAACCTTTAACCTAAGGGTCCACACAAAATCACTGAACAGTTGTGAGGCACTACAGCAGAACACTGAGTAATGTTTATGAACAAAGATTAGACTGAGGATAGAAGTGAATGAACACAGTGTAAACAGTAAATCAATCACATTTTGTGTTGTTTGAGAAGTGAACTGTAGTTGTTTTGACTTTTTGGTTGAATTCAGGGACAAATTCTTTTCGTACGAGGGAGGGATTGTAGAGGACAAGGGGTTATTTTTAGGAAATATGGTGCAAAATTGTGATTTAGTGTGTTTCAGTGCGCGATGCGCCAGCCTCACGGCAGACGGCAGACGAAGGCTGGCCAGCGCATTATGCAGGTGACACATATTTGCAACAAGCGTCGGTATGTGTTTACATGCACGGCAGCCATCAACAGCCAGAACACAACATTAGCAGAATTATGCAGGCACGGGCCGCGTGTGGCGCAGTTCCATTAGCCAACTCATCGAGAACATTCTAATAAACACCACGCCGCGTAACCAGCAGATTCAGCAGCGGTCTGCACTATTTCAGGGCATCAGAAGCGGGCATCGGCATCAGTTCGACCGATTGGGCATTCGGTCGCTGTTACGTTGTCGTCAACAGTGACACTGTCCATGAGGACCGGCCAGCGGAGGGCATTGTGCGCTGCTGCACTGGCGACTCCCAGCATCGTCACGAGCCACAGTGTCTGCAGGAGGTGAGCCAGGCTGTGCCTTGTGCTGCTAACCTCCTACCGCCTGCGAAGCCACTGACCGAGCACGGCGTCACGTTCCCTGGGCTGCGCGCATCAGCGCATCTCCACCATGACACGAGCGGTGGGGCTGAGCTACCGGAAAATGTACTGGAAGAACTAAAAATAAAGAGGAAGATTGCTAAAAACAGCCACCTTCTTCTACCCAGCCACACCCTACAACCCCGACCACATCACCTGCTCTGGTCACCCTATTACAGACGCAATAGGAGGAAAGAAGTTGCGTTCTGATGAAGAGGTATTCCACGCGGTGCATGAGTGGTTGTGCGGACTACCAAAAGAATTTTTTTCTAAAGGAATTTGTGCACTTTGTAAGCACTGGAGGACTTGCATTGAGCGTAGGGGAGATTATGTTGAAAAGTGATACAGCTTTGTACCACTTCTGCACAATAAATAATATTTAAGGTTTTCATTTGACTCATCCTCATATATAGCATCTCACAGGCAGTACTGGGGAGTGCCTGCACAGCCACTGTGCGTGGTCTCTTGCCCATGGTGTCTTCCACTGGTGACCACATTTCACAATAATGGACAAGGAGTGACTGTCACACCTGGGTGGAAATTGTGCGATGACTGCCGATATTGTAGATGTCTGATGGTGTCCAACATCTGTGTGGTAGCCAAGTGAGTTAACACAGATAGGTATGATATTACCAAACTATCAGTTTAATAAGTGAAATTTGCAAAATACTGACATGAATTACATACAGAAGAATGGCAAAACTGGTAGACAATGACCTCACGGAAGATCAATTTGGATTCTGGGAAAATGTAGAAACAAGCCAAGGCAACACTGATCCTATGGCTACCTTAGAAGATAGGTTACGGAAAGGCAAAGGAGAAAGCTTTTGAGAATGTTGAAAAAACTCATTGAAATTCTGAAGGTAGCAGGGGTAAAATACGGGGAGTGAAAGGTTATATACAACTTGTACAGAAACCAGATAGCACTTACAGAAACTGTGAGGCATGAAAGGGAAGCAGTGGTTGAGAAATGAGTTGAGACAGAGTTGTAACCTGTTCCTGATATTATTCAGTCCATCCATTGAGCAAGCAGTAAAGGAAACTAATGAAAAATTTGAAGAAGGAATTAATATTCAGGAAGAAGAAATAAAATCTTTGAGGTTTGCTGATGATGACATTGTAATTCTGTCAGAGACACCAAATAACTTGTAAGGGCAGTTGAGCAGCATGGACAGTGTCTTGAAAGGAGGATATCAGACGAACATCAACAAAAACAAAACAAGAGCAATGGAATGTAGCTGAAATAAATCAGATAATTCTGAGGGAATTAGATTAGGAAATGAATACTTAAAGTATTAGATGAGTTCCGCTATTTGGGCATAAAAATAACTAATGATTGCCAAAGTGGAGGGAATATAAAATGTAGACTGAAAATGGGAAAGGAAAGAGTTTTTGAAGAACAGAAATCTTTTACAATCAATATTATTTTTTTCCTTGGCGAATCTCATGTTGTTATGATACATAATAATAGTTACTAAAAATTTCAAAATTCTTTTTCAAGTAAGCCTTTCCAAAATTTAATTATTCTCTGTGTAATCTCTCTGTTACTGGTGGCAATAGTATAGTAAGTTCACGTGAAAATAATTAATTTAAAGAAATATTCATGATTTAGTATATACGCAAACCATCAGGAGGTAAAATTGTTGATGAGGAAAAAGTTTGTTTCTAAATTAGTATAGCTCATTAGAAAGCCCTCATTTACCTCTTTCCAACAAACGCTTCATGTTTTCTGAAAACTTTTATATGTCCAAAGCTGTTTGTAGTCAGTATTTTATTATTCAACAATGTTCCAGTCTTAAAATGTAATTATTTCGAAAGTGAAGTACTACAAATTTACAGTCTTGATCTTTTTGGCATCAAAAGTGCAAATTTTTATTAAAAATACTTGTTAGTTATAAATTACAAAATTTCACTTGATAGAAACTTTTTGACAATCTTTGGGAATCCCCATTTACATTTAAATCATACTCATAACATAGTACCAACAATTTTGCAATTTTCTAGTTATACTGCTTTTAATTAAACTAGTACCAACAATTCTGCAATTTTCTAGTTATACTGTGTTCAGTTAAACATACTTACATCATTTCCTTTTGTTTCTTAGTTCCTTTTAATTTATTAATTTTTGTATTGATATCTGAATGTAATAGTTCTGTATTTTAATAAATTACAATGTTCTGTATTCCACATGTCAGTTGCAGTGCACAGTTCTTGTGGTTATCTAACATAATATAAAGTTACTAGTCTGTGTGTGGCAATTGAAGTGATAACTACTCAGTTCATTAGAGCTGAACTATTAACATGTGAAGCCACTGTGTCTACCAAAGTCCTGTAAACTAGTATGATTGTCTGCCTCTAGTGAATTATGTGATATTTTGGTAATTGGAATAGCTTACTGATCTGTATCAAATACTGAAGCTGCTGCACATTATAAAAGCTGATCACAAAAAAGGGAAAATTGAGTGTAAATAAATATGAAGATGTCAAAAGTCAATAGCAGCACTGTTGTGTACTTTATTTAACAACTGTTCATCAAGTCCGTTATACTGGGAAGGTGACCAAAGAAGACCTCTTATGAGATACCAGAGGCACAGCTCCAAGTCAGTAAAGATACATTTGTGGTTCCAACAGACGAAATTTTGCAGTTGGGGGCACAATGAAAAGAAATTGTGAATATTAAAGTGACAGAGTGGCAGTGAACTGCATAGAAACAAGTGTTTAAAATACACTCCCTGACAAAGAAAGTGAAGCATGCAGAAGACATGGTGAGATGTCAATGTAATTTCATACCATACACACCATTGGTGGGTTGCAATTTCAAATCTCTGTAACAGGAAGAACAGCCACCAGAGTGCCTAACTGTTGTTCATGTATAGTGTTGTTATCGGGTCTGATGGGGAATATAAGGGGTGTCAACACATTCAGATGATGAGTGATCACTGTGAAGGACATGGAGCTGCTGTATACTCAGTCTCCATTTGCTCAACTAGTGGGATCATGCCACAACCAGATTTGTGGGGCATTCAGCTGTGAGTGTGACCTGATGATGTAATGCAGGAGAACATGGTGGAAGGAATACTCATCATGAAGGTTCAGGCTGACAACATATGATCCACACAACAGATGATCACAAAATTGTGCACCAAGCACATAGTAACTCTGTGTGTGCCATTCAAGGACAAGTATGGACTACCTGGAACATTTGGCATCTCAGACCATTGGTCAGAGTCTAGGAGCAGTCCATCTAGCAAATTACTGTCATTAACAAGACAACATAAGCAACTGCATTTTGAGTCATGTTACATTGTATTCAGCTCTGCACTAGCCCAAATAACCATTGTTGGCAAGATTGCTGGTGACCTGGGACAGGTCTCATTCTTACAATGTTTTGGAGAGGCACAAAGATGTTACTCCTGGCATTGTGGTGTGGAGAGTGATTGGGAATGACTTCAAGTCACAGCTGGTAGTGACTGACAGAACTCTGGCAACACAGTAGTATTTCACATACATCCTGCATGCTCCACATAGAATAATGGAGACCACAAATACCATTGATCTACACATTTTTGCAAGATGGTGACACATCCACACAAACACGTACACAACAGTAGCTAGCAATGAACTAAGTTAAGAGATTGTCACTGTGTGTAGATCTGTAGCACTGACCAGAGAGTTTTCTGAATGGATTGCATGATTGCTGATAGGTTGCCATAGAGGCCCTCCCCAAATAGGTGCATGGTGGACAATGTTAATGCTCAACTGTGTGCAGCCACCCGAGCTGTGGCTGGCTGTTTACGCAGATGCACGTGATGTTTTTTACATACCTCTGGAAAAAAATCTCACACTGTGGAATGCTTTTTGTCATTTGTAGTTAGGCATATGGGACATCTTTTACTTGGCAGTGGTGGCTGGTTCGGTTCTTCACACCCTCGCTTGCTTTCATCGGTTCCCTTCCCTGCTAAATAAAGCTTTATTTTTTTTCTCTTAGATTTGGATATATGCAATGACAGTTCATTCTTTGAACATTGTCAGTTAGCAAATCCTTAGCTACATTTTTCAGAAATTCCATACTTGTAGGTTTATTACCAGCACTCATTTTGTAAAGGATATATGAACTCAGGACACATCTTGTTCTGTCAATGCTGCAAATACATAACTGACCACAACTATCTACTCCATCTTCTGCATGGTTGGAAAAGTTATAACTTTTGTCTTTTTCTGAGAGCCTGTATCTTTATCAATCTTTCCATCACTATGCACCATGGAAAGAATCAAAGCAACTGGTTAAAAAAGTGATATTGACAAAAATACTCTAAAGCTGATGCACTGGAAGGCAATGATAGTGATTACAAATGAGTGTCCATGTTGAATCACTTCACCAAAATGCTGAACACCACATGTGGTCACATCAGGTCACTTTGCTGAAATAAGGAAAGCTTATCATATTGGGCCAAAACACCCAGTACATGGAAAAGAAGGGGCCAACAATTATTCTATCACAGTGACTGCCACAAGGCCGCCAACATGAACAGAAGTTCATGCACAACATCGTGTACCTGCTGGTGGCCAAATGTTATACTCTGTTTATAACCCATTTCAAGTAGAACAGCACTTTCGCACATAGAGGCGTGGAAGGGGTGGGGTTTGTGCATGCGTGGCGGCAGAGAGCGGGCAGACGAAGTTCATGTTGCCAAACTGTGTTGCTGTGGACAACAATCAGCTTCATTTGCCTTTGGTACATGATATTATACATTCAAATCTATGACGGAATAAGATATTTTAAAACTGATTTTTATCATTCATCAACATGAGAGAAGTCTTACTTGTGGAAGGGGTGGGGTTTGTGCATGTGTGGCGGCAGAGAGCGGGCAGACGAAGTTCATGTTGCCAAACTGTGTTGCTGTGGACAACAATCAGCTTCATTTGCCTTTGGTACATGATATTATACATTCAAATCTATGACGGAATAAGATATTTTAAAACTGATTTTTATCATTCATCAACATGAGAGAAGTCTTACTTGTGACTCTTGAGGTTGTGTCCACTGCTCCATAGCAATTGTCTGTGTGAAGTCGGAAGGTGAGAACAGCTGATTCACCTTTGTGAAGATGTTACATACAATTTTTCTCAAAACGACAATTGTCTAATGACAAGATGATTGAAAATAGTTCCAATAATTGCCATGTATTGCAATTTGGACTACATTATAAGTAAAAATGTAATACATATCAAAGTAAACTTCAAACGAAAACTGAAATCATTAAATTTCTTTGACAACTGACTCTACTCCACATAATTTTTTTAATGTGTAAAATGCGTATGTGTAGGTGCATTTTACTGCAGTTCAATGTCAATCAATATGTGCAAAAAAAAATTACTGGTAGCAAACACTAGTGCACAAGACTATCATAAAAACTGTCAGCATTTGTTATATTTTTCGGTGTCAACAGGCATTGAGGAAGCTAACAATTAACCATCTTCTGTGAATAACTAGACAGAATGTTGACCGGTTACATTGGTAACCAATGACATCTCGACAGGTAACCCTCCCTTTCATTTCAAGGCATTTTCGAATACTGGAGTTCTTGACAAATTTATCCAGCCACATTCTCGCAAGTACTACAACAGGCTGGGAAAAGATAAACTTCTCCTTGGGCAATGTGTTGAACATTATAGTCTCAATATCTCTCATGCTACATATTCCTACTCAATAAAAGCTAGGAATTTCACATGTGTAGAGTATGCAATTGATATGTTGACAAAAACGTTTTTAAAGCATGGGTTTTTAAAACGAAGAAAGATCGTTACTTCTGTTTCAAAGTCTTCATCATAATACCATCTGCTACCTGAGTCCATGTCTGAACCATCTGATTGTAAATTTAGAATGATTCGTTCAAGGCTTTTATCAATCTTCACCTCACTGTGAAAGTATTATTTCTGAAGCTTTTCAGCATGACACAGTGTGCCCACACTGAAGAGGAATGCTGTCTACTGCTTCATGCACAAGCCTTTCAGTATCTGTTATCTTGAAGGTTTTCTTTTTTTTTCCCCACATAGCTTGTAACCTATGTGCAAATTAATTCTATCGGATTATACTGACAGTAATATGTGTGTAAGCACAAAGCTGTGTGATCACAGTCTACAAGCAAGAAAGTCAAATTTGTACTTTCTGTCACTTGACTTTAACTAATTAATGAGCTGCAGGAGTTCATCACAAGTCTGGATTATATTGTTCGGAGTATTTTTATTTTTCAGCCAGAGCACAATATCCCCTTTCCTGGTGCTCATACTTGGTCATTTCTCCATAACAGCTAAATGATAACTGGCACTGCAATTACAATGACTGACTTAGGAGTTAGGTATGGCAACAATGTTTCAGTAAATCACTTCTTGAAAGTGACAGCATTCATGTCTGAATGGTACTTGCTACTGTTTTTCTTGCACTTAAATACAAGCTTACTCTCAGGAACCAAATCAGAAGCATGCAGAATTAGTATCCGAGAAACTTTTCCTAAGTGAAGTTTAAAACTGCCAGTACCGTCACTCATTTTCCAGCAGATATTCATGGAATGATTCTGATTCACCCATGTTTCATCACTGTAATATACCTTAGAACTACCTCCTCCTCTTCTATCGTGCATCTTTATAACGGATGTGGTTCATGCTGCTTCTGTCACTTCTTTCAATTAACAACTCTTCTTAACATATTTGAAACCAAGTATTTTAAAATTCTTTGCATTGACAAAGTGCTACCTTTGAAGCCAATTTGCTGTTGTTGGGTATTCCCTTCTTATATGCATTTCAAACACTTTAAAACATCGTTGTCAAAACCATCTATTTGTGTTACAGGTTTCTTGTGATTTTTGGGGCAACACAAAAACAAATTTTCCTGAGGTTTCTACAGCTCCAACACCTTTGTTTACTATTCTCTATATAGTTCTCTAGCTGACATGTGCTTCTGCGGTTCGTTCTCAAGTCTTCAAAATGTCAAAAATAGAAGTATGTTTCTGATTTACATTTGGAGTTATAAATGTGGGACATAAACCTCCTCAACTTCTTGTGAAGCATCTACATCTACAGGTACCTGATTACAATTCACAATTAAATGCCTGGCAGAGCCTTTATAGAACAACCTCTAACATTCCCATCTCTAACAGCGTGGAAGAAACACAAACACTTTAATCTTTCCGTGTGATTTCTAATTACTCTTATTTTATTATGATGATCATTCCTCTCTCTGTAGATGGGTGCCAACAAAGTATTTTCACACTCTGAAGAGAAAGTTGGCAACAAATTTCATGAGAAAATCCTGCCACAAGAAAAACCGCCTTTTTTTTAATGATTGCCACCCCAATTCACGTATCATATCCATGGCAGCCTCTCCCCTATTTCGCGTAAATACAAAATGAGCTGCCCTTCTTTGAACTTTTTCAATCAATCCTATCTGCCGTGGATTCCACACCTGACAGCAATACACCAGAAGACGGCTGAAAAGTGTGGTGTAAGTAGTCTATTTAGTAGACCAGTAGCATTTTCTAAGTGTTCTACCAATAAATCACAGTCTTTGTTTTGCTTTCCGCTAAACATTATCCACATGACAGCTGTATTTTAAGTTATTCATAATTGTAATCCCTAAGTATTAGTTGAATTTACAGCATTTAGAATTCTGTGCTTTATCCAGTAAACCGAGTTCAGTGGATTCCTTCCAGTACTCATGTGGATGACTTCAGACTTTTCATTATTTAGAGTCAATTGCCACTTTCCTCATCATACATATATTTTGTCTATGTCATGTTCTAACTTGTTTTAATCTCAGATGACTTTATAAGACGGTATATAACAGCACCAGCTGCAAACAGTCTAAAGGGCTGCTCAGATTGTCTCCTAATTCATTTATTAGATCAGGAACAGAGGAACACCTATAACACTTCCTTGTAAACGCCAGATATCACTTCTGTTTTACTCGATGATTTTCCGTTTATTACTACATACAGTGATATTTCTGACAGAAAGTCACGAATCCAGTCACAACTAAGACAACACTCCATACGCACACAATTTAATTAAAGTTGCTTGTGAGGAACTTCACATTTATTGCCATTACATGACATCTTCATTTCGAAATCACACTAAAACATTTATGGATACACATTTACAGCTATACTGCTACAAGAAAGTAACATCGACATATGAATGAATAATTTGGTTGCTCTGTGAATGAAACTGCATTGTCGCAAAATATAGCAACAGTGCAGCATGTGAGAGAGAGATTCTTGCAGTCTAGTTTGTAACTTGGGTTAGCAGCTCGGAATGAGATTGAATCTTATTGGCTGCTAGCAGTTAATGGCGGAGAATGCGCACAATGGCTAAAAATAGCGCCGCATTCAAACATTACGCAGACTATAGTACAGTGGATCTTTTGATGAGTGTAAAGTTCCAAAAAATTAAGTTCAAAGCATCGAACAAGATATTGCACCCAATTTCCTGTACACTGGCATCAACTCAATCGAGAAATACAAATAAATGCCACATGTCAGGTGTAAACCTCTGCTGTGTTCATGGGTTGTTTAGTGGTAGTCCATATGTTAAGACGAGCTACAGGTCTCGTGAGACTAGCATTATGCGTGCCTGTCATGCCGTGCCACACAACCTCTCAGTCTTGCCTTGCTACATACTTTGTGGCTGAATTTATAACAAAATATACGTGAACGGCAAGAAACAGCTATACATTATAGCAGACGATTCTCAGCAAAGAGCGAAGTGGTAATAACACAAGACAAAGATAGACTTGATGCTAAAGTTTATGTGAAGAAGGGAAGCTGCAAAGGTAGAATATTTAAAGTACTTAAGTAGTTTGACTGAGGAATGTGGGAGAAAAATAATAAAGGTAAATGAAAGGGGTAGAAATGTGGGAGAAGTGTCAAAAGCATAAGGATCATTATGAAACAAGAAGTGTCTCAAAAGTGTGAAACTCCCATATCCAAGACCTACTTTGTATTCAGTTAATCATTTCATGAGCAGTAATGGAAATATGTGAAAAAAGAATACAGGCGTGTAAAATGGAAGTTCTCGAGAAGTAGATGGAGAAATGAAAGACCTCTTAGAGGAGGACCTCCTGCAAAACAAAATATAAACATCAAGGTTGTAGTGAAACATCATGTTTCAAGGAAAGAGAAAGATGAAGACTGAGGTACAGATAACAAAGCTGTCCAAGACAGAGTCGATGGGCAGGAAAGGAACTAGAATGTCATGGGGAAAAATGAAAAAATGGGAGTCTTGTGTTTCCAGCATACCTGGCCCAAGGTTGGAAACCATGGTTATGATTAAATATGGAACCTGAAGATACAGGAAGATTTCAATTATATTACATCAGAGTCCGGCAGAGATTCTAAAATCAGATATTGGATTGTAAGGTGTATCCAGGGGCAGAGAGACTCAGATCACATTTTGTTAATGATGAAGAGTAGGCTGAGGTGTAAGACTAGTCAGGAATAATCAACATGAAAAGAAGTAGGATACGGAATTATCACGGAAAAAAAGAGATACGCTTGAAGTTCTGTGAGGCTATAGATACTGTGATAATGAATAGCTCAGGTCAGTTTGAGAGGAATGGACATCTCTAAAAAAGGGGCAATCACAGAAGTTGGAGAGAAAAACGTAGGTACAATGAAGGTAACTGCGAAGAAACCACAGGCAATAGAAGAAATGCTTCAGCCAATCGACAAAAGAAAATAAAAAACTGGTCAGGGAAATTCAGGAATGCAGAAATAAATAGGAAGTGCCAGGAAGCTAAGATGAAATGGCTACATGAAGAAATATGAAGAGACTGAAAAGTAGTTGTCTGAAGCACTGACTCAGCATATAGAAAAGTCAAAACAACCTCAGTGAAATTAAAAGCAAGGGTGGTAACATTAAGAGTGCAATGGGAATTCCACTGTTAAATGCAGAGGAGAGAGCTGATGGGTGGAAAAAGTACAATTGCAGCCTCTATGAGGGGGGAGAACTTATCTGATGATGTGATAGAAGAAGAAACAGGAGTCAAAGGGGAAGAGATAAGGGATCCAGTATTAGAATAAGAATTTAGAAGAGCTTTGGAAGACTTAAAATCAAATAAGGCAGAAGAGATAGAAAACATTCCATCAGAAATTCGAAAATCATTGGGGTAAGTAACAACAAATGATTCATGTTGTTGTGCATAATTTATGAGACTGGCAGTATACCATCAGACTTTCAGAAAAATGTCTTCCGCATAACACTGAAAATAGCAAGAGTAGACAAGTGCGAGAATCATCATACAAGTCATAGAATCAACTTAACAGCCCAAGCATCAATGTTACTGAGACAAGAATAATATATAGAAGAATGAAAAAGGAAATTGAGGATCTGTTAGATGATGATCGGTTTGGCCTTAGTAAAGATAAAGGCAGCAGACAGGCAGTGCGGAAGTTTTATTGGATACTCAAAGCAAGACTGAAAAAAATCAAGACACGTTCATAGAATTTGTTGACCTGAAAAAAGTGTTTGACAATGTAAAATGGAGCAAGATGTTCAAAATTCTGAGATACATCCAGCAAATAATTGAGGCAAGTGCTAATCTGACATAGTAAAGGTTGACACAGTAGAGGAATTCATGGTGGGTCATATCAAACCAGTCAGAAGACTGATTACTAAAAAACAGGACCCTAATAAGTTTTTCTGCATAGTATAAAATACAACACTATATGTACTTGTGTCAAAACACACAAAAATAAGCATTAAAGTAGTACGTGTAGAACCTTACTTCATATATGTTATTTCACTTCATTAATGAAATGCAGAATACTGATATATTGAAATTGGTATGAACAGATCTAAATAATTCCAGTGAAATCAATCACTTGAATGGCAACACACTTGTACATACTGCAGTTAAAATTTTTTTATCACAATATTATATCAGAAAAACAGAAATTAATATACTATTAATGACAACAATGCATTGAAGACCAAGAGTTCCACTCCACTATTGTAAGCTACAGAAAGAGCATGAGGAAGTGGATAAAAAATTTACATTACAACTAAAATATGTCTTTCAGTACTTTTTAATTTCTGTCAAGGAATGTCCAGTACATTGCACAAGAAATTTAGTTACTTTTTCAGGAGGGTTCAAGAGATACAACAATACAATATTGCACACATAACATCACGAATTAACACTAGATTATGAAATAATTACAGAAATAAATATGAAAGTAACTCCAAGTGAATTTATATCCAATGAATTTTCAGAAATTTTCAATACAACTTGTGGTAGCCTCAAATTAAGACAAATAACTGAAAATATTAATTCACTTCAGCTGGAAAGTTCAATTATGAATTATCTTCATAAATATGCACTGCTTTGAGTTATTACTGTAATAACAATGAGTAACACTAGTAATCACAACCACATGTATCATTAAAGTAAGAAGTACACACACACACACACACACACACACACACACACACACACACACACACACACAGCACAAAGAGAGAGAGAGAGAGAGAGAGAGAGAGAGAGAGAGAGAGAGAGAGAGATGAGGGGGGGAGATTTCTATAAACACATGTATCATGTTGAAAACAGTATATCACCACTTATCAAGAATCATAACCAAGCCTGGCATCATTATGTGTGCCAGGAATGATTAAAAGGTACCTGAAGCGTCACTTAAAATGTAAGAAGCAGACATAGAACATCCAGTGCCAGGAACTGACATATGGTATTGGTCCCTGCTAACTTTTGATGAACAATGTTTATGGGTAACTGGTTGAAGAACGGTGAGTTTCATTAAGAACTGCCAAGGACAACAATACAAGTTTTCATTTCCACAGTTTTTTGCCAAAACTCTATGAAGGGCATTGCTCCACAGAACACCAGAAACACTTTACTACTACAAAAAACCACAAAAAATTATAAAATCACTCTTTCCAAATATTTTATTACAATTATACACATTTCCATGTTATAAATGATTTTCAGAGTGTCTGTTCAATATTATTATAATACACAGTACATAAATTTTGTCTCAATTTAATAAGAGACCTATAATGACAAATACTTTTAAAATCACTAATAACTAGATGGAATGAATGTTGATCACATTGCAGGTCAATTAATAGCATGTATTTCAATCGTTCTTATTCTGCAAGAAAAGGAGAAACAGGAAAGAAAGGGATAAGCACCAAAAGTTCCAGTTAATTGTCTAAAACATTTAACAGGTAGAATCACCTGTTATATCGCAAACCAACACAGTCACCAAAAGTATCCAAATTTCTGAGCCTATTTTTTCTACATAACAACACACAAATACAATGCAATAAAAAGGAGGAAACACTTTATTAACTCAAACAAGAATGTTTTTAAACAAATTTTGTAACACTAAAAATTTCTTTCCTCGAAACCTTTGGTAAGGCAGTTGGGTAGAAAACTGCTAGTTTTACAAAGAATGATAAAATACACGTGTCTTTTACAGAACTAAAAATTCACAATATTTACTTGGCATAATCTTAATGCAACACTAATTGCTACAGCAGAGCAACTTCCACAACATGTAACAAATATGAACAGTGAAGAGTTACAAGGAAGGAACTATAAAAGCAAGCCACACTGCCAACAGCAACAATGACAATTAAATGCCTATGTAATAGATGGATCAATAGTTCGGTGTAATATTTAAGGATTTTACAGAAATTGTGGTGGGTGAATACATAATAATAATAATAATAATAATAAATATGGCAGTAACTACAGTGAAATCGAGGGAGAGAATACAATGGTTACCAATAAAATGAAGTACAAAAACAATTATGGTTGCTGAAATAAGTACAAAATATAAGGAAATATTTGATGAAAAATGCTTTCCCCAAAATCAGCGTACACTGTATATGTCATTGCACAAATTCTGAAACAATACACAAAAAGAAACAGTGAGACTTACTCCATAATACAGGGCAGGTACTATGTAACTCGGCTTATGTCATGTAATGAAGTAATATAGTGTACAGAATAACTCCATGACTACTGGCAATAGACTGATAAAAACAGAAAAGTAAAAACACTAACTGAAAGATAACTATAAGTAATCAAATTTTTCTTGCCAAATATACACCACTGACACCTCATTATCTATGTTCATTTGGAACAAATTCAATAATGCTAACGTCCACTAAATTAAATTTATTGCTTCGGTTGTGATGTATCATCTGATACTTATAACTGCATGCAACTCTTCGCATACCAAGACTAGTAGTGACTGCTTTCCAAACAAGTGCAGCTGAGAACTTTTATTACATCAATAATGTTCAATATTTATGATGTAGTAGTTCACGTTTTCTGCACCCTATGCACTCTGATGGCCTTTGCACATTCTCAGGTTTTTATTTCTCATAGAGATGAATTTAAACACAAAGACACCTTTATATAAAGTTTGAGAGAGAAGTTTCGGCCACAAAAAGTGTAGCATTACAACAGTCAAGAAAACCTCAGAATTTTTAACAGACCACAGTTGAACTACTTCTATTAATGTGAGAATACTTCACACATACTGTCCTCTCAACCACACTAGGATCTATCAAAGAAATTGGTCCCAAAACTGTGTAATTCAGTATCACTTACAAATTCTCACAGAGATATCACATATAATTCTCAAATATCATTGGTTTAAAAATCACTGGTCACTGCCCGATACTACCTAACCTTAAAGTACCTATATATACCCACAAAGAAAACTCTTAAAACAAAATGAGATCACGAACACAGCCAGGTGACTAGGCAGTATACATTTAATGCCTAGAGTGGCAACACACTTAACATCTATAACTGCACTGAAGGAGCATACCACATAGTACATTTCTTCCTTTTTTTCTTACGATGTATCAAATATGTTTGGCAATAATATCTGAAAGTAGAAACATATTAAATTTTCTAGTTCTAAACAGCTGCTGTTGTACATTTCAACCATACAATACAGAACTGGTGAAATCAAATACAGTTCAGTCTTTCTTCAATTGAAGATGTCACATTTACCACATAAGTCTTTGAACTTCAGCAATGTCGTCCCAACGAATCTCACGAGTCAGAAATAAATAAAATGTTGACAAGTTGATAATGGCATACATAAAAAACTCTAACCACAACTGCCACCGATACTTTGGATAAACATTCAAGCGAAATATTAAGAATGGTAAAATAAAATAACGAAATTCTAGAAGCTTTTGTGGTACCAAAATTAAGAATACACAAATTAAGTATGACAGCTTATATGCAAATGAATGTGTATCAAGAAAGTATGTTATACAATATCCTCCATACAAATAAATTGGAATTAAAAAATACTTTATCATTGGATTGCGTTCATACAATAACTTCCAAATGTAGAAAACATAATGTCTATTATCAGCCAGGAGGTAAGGATGCACAAATGTGTAATAGCGTACCACTACTGCACACAGAACTAAAAATATTGCTGCAATTATATAATGTTGTCTCAGCCAGCTCTTGAATGAGGCGCCCAAAATTATAAAATAAGGCATACAAAAAGATGATGCAAACAGAATAAAGTACAGCATCTGGGATAAATGTAAGACCGGAACATGGGCCAATTTGTCACCGACAACTATACCTCCATTAATCACGACAAATATCATAAAAATGACACACACTATCAAATAATGGCGCATTTTTACAACATAGTTTGAAATTAACGTGATAAAAGCTTGCCGCCTCTTCCACCAGGAGTAAAGTGGATGGTAGATCAATGCCTGAAACAGAAAATATAATAAGTTAGTGACCTTTAATGAAACACTGAGGAAAACATTGTGACACAGCATGACAATACAAGAATCATGATCAAACTTACTGAAACCAAGAGGACATGGGGCAGCAGAAACAAGTGATCAAAAGGTAAAACTGGAAAAGGAAAGCAACAGAAAAGACTGAAGTCCAAAGACACAAAGCAAAATGTAAACGTTTTCAAGAAGGCTAACAAGATATCAGTATCTTAATGGTAACAAGGCTTTGGAGGAATCTATCTCATTGGATGTTATTAGCCTGCAATGTGTCGTCAGTCATCAGAACTGCTCAATAGCTTCACTGACAAACAGGTTTTACATTAGACAATTAGACACAAATATGGATAAAATGAGTAAATTAGTTGTCTCACAGTGGGGAGGAAACCTATTAAAAAAAACACTCAGTCATTCACACCCATCTCACTCATGTTGACTCCCACACTTACTCTATCTCACAAGCCTTAAGACAATGCAGAAAGGGCGAAAGGTGCTAGAAATGTGATTAAAACATAAGTAAAATGAAAGGGGAGCTAAAATAATGGTACAGGAAATGCGACTGGCTGAGCACTTAGAGAAAACATGGGTGATCCAGTCACCCTGGTAACACATGAAGAATATGTCCTAAAAGTTGGACAAATCACAAAACAATAAAACTCTCACCACATTCGTATGAATGTTACTTAAAATAGATGGCAGATCTGTTTACAAATCTGCCGCTGCCCTCTAGTCTGAAAATACAACACAGTCCAATAAACAGTGGAGGGTCCTCTCACCATGGGAAGTAGCCATGTGTTATAGGGCTGTGGCCTATGCGAAGACAAGTAGGGAGAACTCTGTGCTGTATACCTGGCTGGAAGGAGGTACACCATACCATGGCTGTGTTGTGGGCTTTACTAGATGGAGCTTATTGTCTGTCACTTCCAGACACTTATCTTCACATCAGTGCACAATTCTGTACCTCAAAAGCATAATGATAGCATGCAGAGTGAGGACACACTGAACTAACTGAGAGTCATGGCTCATGACACCTCCTTGGCTGCTGCATCCTTCCTTCCATTCCCAGCAATAAATATGTGCTCTGGCACCCAGCCGAAGCACACCTCCTTCCCTAGCCTTTGTAAGTGGAGAAGGTAGTTCTGGATCTCCTGGAGTATTTTTTCAGCTGGATACATATGTTGCAGAGGCTGAACGGCACTCAGGGAATCTGAACAGATGAGGAATTAAGTGGGCATGGCACACGTTACACAGACCAAATAACAACCCACTCAGCAAAGAAAACTATGAAAAAGAATTACAAACAGTACAATTCATAGCTACAAACAATAGCACCCACATAGTACAAAAACTCAATCAAAAAATTAAAACACAACTAAAGAAAAATCAAAACAAGCAGAGAGCACAGAACCCCACAGACACTACAGCACACACAAAACAGTAACACTCATGACATAAATAACAGCAAAAAATGGTACAGTCCTACATACAAATAAAGCAACATACAAGATAGCAAATATACTAAAGTAACAGGGAATACAAATAGCTTACAGAACAAGAAACACATTCCAATCACATCTACAAACGACAGAAAAACGAGATAAATACCAAGGAGCGGGTATATACCAGCTAGAGTGCCAAGAATGTAAATCAGTATATCTGGGGATGACAAGCAGGAAGTTTAAAACTAGATATAAAGAACATATAAGAAGTTGGAAATATGAAAATAGCAATTCTACCTTCGCCGAACACCTGATAAAACATGGACATGAACCATCCAACATGGAATGTGACATGACAGTCATCACAGTGAATAATCACAACAAGAAGCTCCTGACATTGCAAGAAAACTTTCACGTACAAAGAGCCTTTGCGATGGAAAAGAAGGTACTCAACGACCAAATCCATATAAACAGTAACACTCTGATCATGCTAGACACGAAAATAACAACAAACCGAAATGTAACCAGGATAAATAAAAAATAAAATAAAAATAACAAAAAAAAATAAACAAACACACACACACACACACACACACACACACACACACACACACACAACAGTTGGCAACCACTACACACCAAAACCACACACATGTTGATCACCAATTGGAAAGTGAAAGTGAACCATGAGATGTGACAAATGTGGATGGAAGAATGCCAGATATTGGCTAGCTGGAGTATGAGGACTAACAAATACATCTCCAGGACCAGACACGTGTTAACAGTGCTGGAAATCTTAATTAACACTGAACGTTACATTCACAATATAGCAGCATACTATGTCTATCACATAATATGTTTATTGTATGTATAAAAAGTAACATGTATTTCAGGCCACTGAGGATGCTTCTAAAATAAAAGAAGCGAAACACGTATGGCAATAAACAAACTGTCTTCATTTAGGTGCATAGACAGTACATACCTCCATAAATTTAGAGCACCTAAGGGAAAGACAGAAAACAGATAAAAATGATGACAGTGAACTTTGGAGGCACCTATGGAATCCCCCCTGTTTAGACCCATCTGTGACTATTGCTATGGCTATTGTGCTTATTTAAAATGTCAGAAAACATTTTCCATCACCTTGGGTCCGAGAGTTCTGGAACATGTACTGAAATTGGAATAGAGATCAACATAAAAATCATTTCCACCTTTTATTGCTCATGAAAACCACACATTGCATGTTGTACCGCAATACAGCGAGACCTTCAGAGGTGGTGGTCCAGACTGCTGTACACACCAGTACCTCTAATACCCAGTAGCACGTCCGCTTGCATTGATGCATGCCTGTATTCGTCGTGGCATGCTACCACAAGTTCATCAAGGCACTGTTGGTCCAGATTGTCCCAATCCTCAACGGCGATTCGGCACAGATCCCTCAGAGTGGGTGATGGGTCACCCCACCCATAAACAGCCTTTTTCAATCTATTCCAAGCATGTTCGATAGGGTTCATGTCTGGAGAACATGCTGGCCACTCTAGTCGAGCGATGTCGTTACCCCGAAGGAAGTCATTCATAAGATGTGCACGACGGGGACACGAATTGTCGTCCATGAAGACGAATGCCTCGCCAATATGGATGCACTTTTGGTCAGAGGATGGCATTCACGTATCGTACAGCCATTACGGCGTCTTTCATGACCACGGCGGTGTACGTCGTCCCCCATTATGCTACCCCAAAACAGCAGGGAACCTCCACCTTGCTGCACTCACTGGACAGTGTGTCTGAGGCGTTCAGCCTGACAGGGTTGCCTCCAAACATGTCTCCATAGACCTCGCCATGGATGTCTCGAGCGAAGCTGCGCATCATGCAGCCTATTATGCACAGTCTGAGTCTTAATACGACGTCCTGTGGCTGCACGAAAAGCATTATTCGACATGGTGGCATTGCTGTTAGGGTTCCTCCTAGCCATAGTCCGTAGGTACCGGTCATCCACTGCAGTAGTAGCCCTTGGACAGTCTGAGCGAGGTATGTCATCGACAGTTCCTGTCCCTCTATATCCCATCCATGTCCGAACAACATCACTTTAGTTCACTCCGAGACGCCTGGACACTGCCCTTGTTGAGAGCCCTTGCTGGCACGAAGTAACAATGTGGACACGATCGAACCGCAGTACTGACCGTCTAGGCATGGTTGAACTACAGACAACACGATCTGTTTACCTCCTTCCTGGTGGAATGACGAACTGATTGGCTGTCAGACCCCCTCCGTCAAATAGGCGCTGCTCGTGCATGCTTGTTTACGTCTTCGGGCAGGTTTAGTGACGTCTCTGAAGAGTCAAAGGGACTGTTTCTGTGATAACAATATTCACAGTCAACTCTATCTTCAAGAGTTCTGGGAACCGGAGTGATGCAAAACTTTTTTTGATGTGTGTATAATGCAGATGAAACTGTATGACTCAAGATTGGCCCATCTTGGGTGAGCTGCCCACCTGAGTCTCAGTCAGCCCATCACGGGCCCAGCCAGCCCATAGCACTTAAGCTGCAGCCGGGACCCGGCCACTAACTCGTGCCATCAGCTGCAGTTGCAACACTCATCTCACCAAGATCTTGATGGATCAAAGTTTCATGTAACCCACTTAAGCGTGTAAGATACATTAAACCTGCATGAGCCATTTCGCTAAGTGTGTAGGATAAACTAAAGCTGCAAGAGCCATTTCGCTACAGCATAAGCAGTTGCATATTTAAGTTTACATTACCATACAGGAGATTTAACGAAATATAATTAATACGCACACACATTACATAGCTACCATGAACTCTCTTCTAGCCAACAGTCTCAAGGAGCAAGAAGAAGAAAATTTTTCATTTCTTTTAAGCTCTCTTCATTATATTCACCTTGAAAATAAAAAGAAATAAAAGTAAAAAAAAAATATTCATTCTGTAGTTGCATGAAAAAAATACCACAAAATTTTATGTGAACAATTCTGATACGAACCTTACTAACTGATAACTATGAAATGCAGATTGTCATACAATTTTGGGCACTTAATTGAACTCTTTCTTTGAAATGACAGGTCTTTCACAACAGATGAGGCACTACATGTAAGTCTACATCACTAATACGCGAGTCACATGTGAGTGGTTGGTTCGGGGCTTTGGACCAAACAGCGAGGATGTCGGTCCCATCGGATTAGAAAAGGATGGGCGAGGAAGGCGGCCGTGCCCTTTCAATGGAACCACCTCAGCATTTGCCTGAAACGATTTAGGGAAATCATGGAAAACCTAAATCAGGAGAGCTGTACGCGGGTTTGAACTGTTGACCTCCTGAATGCGAGTCCTGTGTGTTAAACACTGCGCCACCTCACTCGGTCACATGTGAGTGTTTGGCACAGGATTCACAGACACACATTCAGATTATTTCTCCACCATTCCACACTAACAGCAAATGGGAGCACGGCCACACATATCTTTCCATGAGAGCTCCAATTTCTCTTACTTTATTATCATACTCAAATCTCCAACCACATAAGGATGCTCATTGTGCAGCAATACTCCAGAAGATGTTGGACAAATGTAATGTAGGCAGTCTCCTTCACAGATTTCTTGCGTCTTCTAAGTGTTATGCCAACAAAATGCAGGCTTTGATTTGCCTTCCTCACAACATTTTCTATGTGATAGCTCCAGTCTAAGGTGTTTGTAACTGTAATGTCTTGGTCCTTAGTTCAATCTACAATCTGTCATTTACCACGAACTGTGAATTGTGATAGGAAGTCATGAATCCCATCAGACAGTTGAGACAATGACTTACAGACATGCAATTTGATTAGAAGCCGCTTGTGAGGAACAGTGTCAAAAGCTTTCTGGAAATGTAGAAATATGGAATCAATTTTAGGTCCCCAGTCAATAGGACCATTACTTCATGTGAGCAAAGGGCCAGTTTTCACAAGAATGACATTTCCTGAATATGTGCTGGTTGTATGTCGACACACTGGTTTTCCTCAGTGTGTTTCATTATCCTGGAACAATACGGGTTCCAAAATCTTGCTACAAATCAAATCAATGATATGGGCCTGTAATTCATCAGATTACTTCTATTTCCTTTCTTGTGTACTGGTTTGATCTATGCAACTTTCCAGTTCTTAGGTATCGATTTTCCATTGAGCAAGTGGCTGTATATGATTGTTAAAAATAGAATTATTTCATCAGCATACTACAAAAAGAACCTTACTAGCATATACACTGTGGTGACAAAAGTAATGAAATAGCGACATGCACATAGTTTGGCATACAAAAGGTATAAAAGGGCAGTGCACTCGGGGAACTGTAATTTGTACTCGGATGATTCATGTGAGAAGGTTTAAGACGTGATTATGGCTGTATCTTGGGAATTAAACTTTCAACGCAGAATAACAGTTGGAGCTACACAAATGGAACATTTCGGAATTTTTTAGGGAATTCAATATTCCAACATCCACAGCGTCAAAAGCGTGCCAAGAGTACCAAATTTCAGGCATTACCTCTCACCATGGACAACACAGTGGCCAAGAGTGTCACAATGACAGAGAGCAGTGAAATTTGGTTAGATTTTTCAAGGATAACAGACAAGCTATGCTGTGTGAACTGCAGAAATAAATGTGGGATGTATGATGAACAGATCCATTGGAACAGTGTGGTGAAATTTGGCATTAACGGGCTATAGCAGCAGATGACTGATGTGAGTGACTTTGCCAACAGCACAACACTGCCTGCAGTGCCTCTCCTGGGCTCTTGACCATATCAGGTGGACTGCAGATGAAACCCATGCCCTGGTCAGATGAGTCCTGATTTCAGTTGGTAAGAGCTGATGGTAGGATTCGAGTGTGGCACAGATCCCATGAAACCATGGGCATCAGTTGTCCACAAGGCACTGTGCAAACTGATAGTGGCTCCATAATGATGTGGGCTATGTTTACATGGAATGGACAGGATCCTCTGGTCCAACTGAACCAATCATTGACTAGAAATGGCTATATTCAGCTACTTGGAGACCATTTGCAGCCATTCATGGTCCCAAACAACGATGGACTTTATATGGATGACAATGTGACATGTCAATGGGCTGTAATTATTGTCGACTGGTTTGAAGAACATTCTGGACAATTTAAGCGAATGATTAGGCCGCCCATCAAATCAGTTCCTGCACAAAATCCTGCACCAGCAACACTTTCGTATTTATGAACAGCTTTAGAGGCAGCATGACAAAATTTCTGCAAGGGACTTCCAACGACTTCTCGACTCCATGCCACATCGAGTTGCTGCACTACACCAGGCAAAAGGAGGTGCAACATCATATTAGGATGTATTCCATAACTTTTGTCACCTCAGTGTAATCTGGACCAAACAACTTGCTTTCATTAAATGACCTATGTTGCTTTGCTACACCAAAAGTATATACTTACAAATCAGTCTCATTAGCAGATATTCTTAATTCGAATTTTGGGTACTTAGTGCATATTCTTTTATCAAGAAATTTTGGAAAACTATTTAGTAACTCCACTTTATTTGCACTGTCATCGGTAACAATGCCACTGCTATCATGCAATGAAGGTACTTCATGTGTCTCAATGCTGAGATATTTCATATAAGTTTAAAATCTCTCGGGATTTTCTTTCGGATTTGAAGGCAGCTTTGCTCTGGAAACTATTAAAAACTTCTCGCATTGAAGTCCAGGTCAAGTTTCAAGCCAAACTTGAAGATTTCAACTTCTTTTACACTGGGTTATAGTTTTTTTTTTCTTTTTTTCCCAATAGTGTCCTGATTGTTGTTTTTCATGGAGGAGTTGCCCTGTCTTTTATTACTGTGCTTCGTATCAAATGCCAATACTATTTCCTTGAATTGAAGCCACAACCGGTCAACACACAATTAATATGAGAGGAATGGACACTGTCTCTTAAGGAGTCAAGAGAATTTTTGTCTGCTTTTTTGAATAGACATGTCTTGCATTTATTTTTGGCCAGTTTGGATGGTGCAGTGTTTAGTCTTGCTACAACCACCTAATAGTCACTAATTCCTGTATTCCATGATATTTGCTCAGCATAGTTTGTCACTAAGGGGGCTAATATGTTATCACAATAATTTATACTTTGGGTGGGCTAATGAACTAATTTCTCAAAATAAACTGCCAGAAGGAATAGCTAAATCTTGTGTGCCACCCTACAAATGTTTGGGGCAATTTCCAGCAGTCATCTCATTTTCAAAAGACATACGAACATTCTCAAGTGTGTCATTCTCATAAGCTCATTCTCTATATCTGCTATTCTTGTATGACAGGCTTTTATTCTCTGACATACTTTAATTTTTTAAATTTAAAAATAGAACCAGGTAACTATATTTACAATAAATCACTATCACATAACTTCTGTAAAAACTGAACGTCAAAGTTTCAGATTTTATTTTGACACCAAAAGTTGACCAAGAATATTAATCAAAATGAACCTCTCCCTCCTGATCTAACTCTGAATACTTTCTCCCCCCTACAATCTACGAGTTCACATACTGACTCATTAAGATTGACACAGTAGGTCTCCATTATTTTATTTGGGACAGAAGGGTGTTCACAGCATTCACACATTATCACTTAGCAATTGCACTAGCTCTCATTAGATTTCATCAACATTAAACAATATCAATTAAAAGAACACAATGAATGTTGATTCCCTTCATTCAATGATATTACATAGGCAACTGTAATAGTAGCTCTCCTTTTGCTTATCAAACAGCTTCATCATCATCTGAGATGGACAAAAACTTTGTGCACATGCTGTTCAGTTGCTCACAGCATACCATTTCCAACTTCCTGGGCTGATCATTGGAGGACTTTGTCACCATGCTGGACCATGTAGCAGTTTCATCTCACAGGTTCAAGTTGTTCTCCTTGTTTCTGCTACTCAAAAATCATACCGTTTCATGCCAAGCAAAACTTGTGGCAAACAGTTATTAGTTTCTTCTTCAAACAGTTAATTTGGACAACCTTAACAATTATATTTGCCAGACAATCACGTACTTATCTACATGCAATTGTTTCACTTAGAGATGAGAAATAAAACAAATTACTCATTCGATCATCACAACTTCTTTCTGATAAGCAACTGCTGAAGAGTGTGTGACAACAGTTCACCATAAAAAAAATTTTCAGCTGTCAATAATTTGTATTTCTTCTTAATTCCATGGAACTCCGTGACACTATCAGTCAGTGTACACACCCCATCTCGAGTGTCAAGCGGTTATAGAGTCACTCTGTGAGTTCAGCTTGTGCCACAGTGTGTGTGCTGTTGACACTGCAATGGGCCCGCCACTTGCACTACACGAGCCAGTCCAGTTGTGACAGGCTAGCAGCACACGATGCATGCCTCTTAGTAGCATCCAGTACTTGTCCCTGTGGGGCTCTGTCCTCCTGGACATATTCGGTGGCAAGGGTCATGTCACCTCGTACCTGAAGCTGTCTGTGTGATGAGAAATTCCATATAAAAATTGTCAGACAACCCTGGGAATCCCACATGGGTAATGGAAGTATGTTACACTGCATTCTTATATCATATTCTTTTTGTCAATCAGGTCAGTAGTAGACACAGATTATTTGAATCCACAGTCACGATTATTGTGCACAACAGAATAACAAAGCTTCACAAAGTGATGATGTGGTCCACTCCATGGCAAAACACAAAATGAATGTAATGACTATGGGTGCAACCACAGCTAGTATATCCAGTACCAGACCAAAGAAAGTCCCATGGCTTGTCATCATTACGACTGAAGCAAATTCATGATTTAATTTTCTTTCCCCACAAAGATACAGACCAACAATTATGGAACACAGTCCCTTATGGTCATACACTGAGACGCGCGACATCATAAAAACATGAAATACAAAATAAGACAAGGTTGAACAAAGTATATGTATCTCTTATTAGCTGGATCCAAAGCATACACTGACAACTGAAGAAGTAAAAGGAAATTACAACTGTGAAATATTGTTAGTGCTTAGTCTAATGCCAACAGACAAATGAAAATATGCCAAGTCACATTATATGAGCAGATATTTTCAAATTCAGAAACAATATTGTCAGTTAAATGACACATTAAAATCTACCGTGGATACGGAAAATCTAAAACACAAACAAAACAAGGGAAAAACTTTTCAAATGTCTCATTAACTGGAGCCACTATGAAAACTAACAAACCCCTCTACAGTTGAAGTCCTTAGGTGATGGAGGTCCAAACATGTACAAAAAGATGCATAAAAAAGTATAAAACAATTGTATCTCTGTTATACAACCAATTAGTATGAATTAACAATTATATACCTATTATACAATCGATTTGTATGACTTTCTAGAATATATGAGTGAATAGTGGAGCAACAACAGGGTTAAACACTCAAGAATGCGTTGGAGTGATAAGATACATGAAGAGTACGATAAACACATGAGATAGAATAGGAGATAGAAGATGGCTGGCTCTCCCAAGGCTCTCAATAATTCTGAGGGATTGTCGTCTACTCCAGCAGTCTGTTTTTGACTTGCATCTTTCAGTGCTGTAAAATTTTTCTCACAGTACCATACCTACTAGCACATCTTCATTAACTTTGTCTTCCCTTCTGTATCTTCAAAACCACTTCCCTTGTAATCCTATATATGCCATCCACCTCTCTGCTTTCCCTTCTTTACTTAGTACTGGCTGGCCATCTGAGATCATACAGGTGCTTCTCTTTTCTCCAAAGGCCCTATTTTCCTATTGACAGTACCTATCTTTTGAAACGTCACACATGCTTCTACAGTATTGCATTTGTTGTCTAGCTATACCTGCTTAGCTATTTTGCACTTTTTGCTTATCTCATTTTTTAGAGATCTGTATTCCCCTTTTGCTGTTTCATTTGCTGTACAATTGTATTTTCACACCCCATTTGTTTTCTATTGTATTTCCTTCCCCTGTTTCAGATAATCTTTGCCTAATGCTCCTTTTGATACTCCCGACGACCTCTGGGTCTTTCAAATTTATCCACATCCCACTTCCTTAATTTCCTACCTTTCTGCAACTTCTTCTGTTTTAATCTGCAGTACATAACCAATAAATTATTGTCTGAATCCACATTTCCCCCTGCAAATTTCTTACAGTTTAAAAACTGCTTTTGGAAAGGCCTTACGTTAACAAGATCTATCTGAAACCGTACAGTTCTCCATGCCTCTTCCTCATATACAACCTTGTTTCATGATTCTTAAACAAAGAGCATGCAATGACTAAATTATGCTCTGTACAAAATTCTTATATTCCTTTCCCCAGTTCTGGTTATACTATTTGCTGCTCCTCTTCCCATAAAATTCCAGTCCTGCATAACAAATTTTAGTTCCTTTAACTATCCGAATAATTCCTTAAGCCTATATCTTATCACACATTGTTTCAGTCTCTTTATCTGCAGACTTAGTAGGTATATAAACATTTACTGTTATGGTTTCTTGGCTTCAAGTATCTTAGCTATTATAATGTGTTAACTATGCTGTTCACAGTAGTTTATCTGCATTCCTATTTTATTATTCATTATTACACCTACTCCTGTATTACCACTATTTGATTTTGCATTCACATCCCTGTGCTCACCTGACAAACAATAGTCACTATATGTAATTTTATCCCTTTTTAAATTGTTGAGCTTACCTACCATATTAAGGTGTCTCACGCTCTGACCTATGTAATGCTAGTTTTGTTTTCCCTCGTAACAAAATCCTCATCAGTGGCCCCACTCAAAGAGCCAAATAGAGGACTATTGGGTCAATCCAAATGAAGTGGTCCAATAAAAATTAAGTTGGTTGCTTGACCATTTTTAATATTTTAATTTTTTTATATGTGATTGCCCTATATTTGAGAAGCTCAAAACAGTTTTTTAAAATAATTTATCTTGCACCTTTACTGGATGGCAGTCATTTTTATTTGTAGGTGCGCGCCGATTTTTCAGTCTGGAGACATTAGCGAAAATTTGAATATCTCTGCACTGGGTTAAGTTACAACATTGCAATTGACATGATTGCTTTTAGAAAAATGTCCTCTACAACAGTGTCTATTATACAAAATACCCTAAATTCAAAAATAACCAGTCAAAATGACCTCCAAAGTTTGGTATCCAAATTTTCAGAAATCCACTTCTTTGAAAATTAATGTATTTTTGGATTTAATAAAGGTCATCCTCTAGGTTTTAAAATTGTATCCTTTGGTTTAACAAAGTACAGTACACTATATCCCCTATGTTTTCAAAATAAATAAAAAACAAAATAAAAGAATAAAATAAATTTCAGACACTCAATAATCTGCCACTTCCACTAATCCGGCACCCATATGTGACAGGAATGGCCAGATTAGCAAGAGTCTCGTGTATCTTAGTGCTGGCCAGATACCGTGTAGGTTGAAAAATTTAATAAAACAGGCCTGGGTTATGATTTTCAGAAACACACAAGTGCAATGGAGGAATATGAACATCAGAATCATATGGGATGTTTCCAGGTATCGTTGAGAATTTTCGAGAGAGAGAGAGAGAGAGAGAGAGAGAGAGAGAGAGATTGGGGAGGGGCAAACGATTTTCAGAATAATGACAGCAATACAAGGGAGAAAACGACATTAAAGTACACAATAATTGGGAGATGCAAAAATTCTTAGAGCACACCTTTTAAGCTAAGGAGTACATTGATAACAACACCTTCACCTTTGTCAACTTCAAAAAAATTGCAAGAGTGGCAACTAATTCGTCATGAAGTAATAGACAACGATTATGGAGGAAAACACACACACACACACAAATAAATAAATAAATAAATAAATCTGTGACACAGACAGCAAACAATGCAAAGCTTTCAATGGAAATATTTCACAAGTGGTATGGAATAAACTGTATTTAGTGTTGTTCAAAAAATGACCCATACACTATGAAAAGGACCATCAATGGTAATTTCTATGACCAGGAGTTATTGAGAGACCATTTTAAAAGGTAACAACACTAGTAGATATTCAGACACGATGTTAGATGAAAAACCAATCTTTGAGATTATGTGAAGTTGGTAAAGGTACTACACTGCACACACAAAAGAGTCTTGCTACAACTTACTTGGGCTTATTGTGTGACACTTGGAAACACCATTATAGTGATATTAGGGTATGGATCACAGACTGTATCTTAAGATATGGAACAGCTGTGAACTGGTTTTGGATACTGCACAGAGAGAAAGTCTGTGACACTGCAAGCGATAATAATGACAGAAAATGAAAAATAAAGAAATATGTTACTGTGAGTAGTAGAAAGAATGGGATAACAGTGACATTAAGTTGTATTAAAGAAATACAGGGGTTGAACAAAAATATGGAAACACTGAGAAAGGCATACTTGAAAATAAAGGAAAATGCTAGCCAAGCCTGCAGGCATCGCTGTTGTATTTGAGCAGGAACGGCACCTGTGCAACATCCTCAATACTTTGCAAATGTCAAACATGGTAAGAACAGTGTTCTGTGTAGTTGCGAGTGCATTGTGTCAGAGCTAAGTGAATGTGAATGTATGCAAATTGTTGGCTGTTCATACTGTGGGTGCTTCCATAACCAAGGGAGCTGAAGTGCTTGGTGTTTCAAGAGGGACCACATTTAAGATTTGTACCACATACAGGGAAAATAGAAAATAATCATCCAGTAAGTCACAACATGGACAAAAATGTATGATGAGTAACTGTTACAGACTATCATTGAATAGGATTGTGACAAACAATGAGGATCACAGCTGCTAATGGCACTGCATAATTGAATGTTGCATTCACAAACCCTGTCTAGCAGCAAAAGATGAAGGCAGCTCAATAAGCAGGGAACTGGAGGGTAAGCTAGAATTCCTGTTCATTCAATAGTGATGCAAATGCCAGTACCAGGAAAATGTAGTGCAGAAGCTACAAAACCTAGACTATAGTCTAATGGGAAAAAATCATTTGGTCGAGTGAACATTTTTTTCTTCTTCACACTTTTTCCCCACTTCTGGCTGACTTTACATCCCAAGAGTGAGACATGTTGGGCATTTGGAGATCTGGGCAGCCATATCAGGGTCATGGGCCCCATGGTTACTATGAAAAGTTACATTACTGCCAAGGATTATGTCGCCGTTTTGGTTGATTGGGTCTATCCCATGGGTTACTGTTGGTTTCTATTGGTGATACTGTGTTCCAAGTCAGGGCTCCTGTTCACACAACTCTCATCATCAGGACTGGTTTTGTGAGAAAGAGAATTGATTGTTGCATCTAACCTGGCCACCACAGTAATCTGATCTCAATATTGTGAGCCTTTGTGGACTACTTTGGAGAGAAGAACAGCTACCACTATGCACCTTCATTACTGTTAATTCAGCTTTCCACTATTCTGCAAGAAAAGCAAGACACATTGAAAACTATACAGGGTCTGTATTTATCTATTCAGAGACAACTGAAAGCAATTTTGAATGCCTGCAGGTTTCCTTCACTGCATTAGGCATGATAATGTGTTGTATCTTGGGTGTTCCCAATTTTTTCAAGCCCCTGTATTTTCCAACTACAAGGAAAGATCCTTTACGGGGATCACCTATCCATTTTGGGGACTGATCGAACTTTTATCTGGTCTAGGACCATGTCCCGCATATTTAGAAATGATTGACAGTGAAACAGTGATGTAACTGACAATGGACAAGTTTCCTCGCCAGACTATATAATCTCGGAGTGAGCAAAGCATAGATACATGCTACAGAAGGACTGGAGCATGTCGAAGGATTAGACTAAACATGATACAGTTGGGGGACAGAATATTGCACAATATGCTGAACAGTGTCATCACATGCGGAACTATCCCAGAGGGAGAGACAGCAGTACAAGATGAGGAAATCAGAGGATATTGTATGGAAAACAATAAGGGAACAGGAACCGTTACATAGGTAACACGTACTATTAAGTAGGTAACAGGAACAGAACAGGGAATGAGAACCGTAAGGATGTTCTAAAAAGTAGTTATAGATAAGTAAATTAAACACAGCAAACAAAACTGACCAAAAGCTTAAGAAATAGTTTTTATTAAACAATTTCCATGTTTAATAGCAATCTGCTGATATGTCAAGGATGTGGATGAACAGAGTTTCTCTGTCCTCCCTCTCCTTGCAGACATCAAAAAGATAACTGATTTAACAATTTACTGTCCACGACTGTTAAAACTGTTTGGAAAGATAATTTTAGGTACTGATGTACCAAAGTTGAGGAAGTTTCACATAAGAGATGCGGAGAATGGACTGTTCCTTTAGGGGTTGCAGATATCAGGATACATTGAAGGAAGAAATTCCAATTTCTTACATATTGTAACTGAAAATTAGATGTAGACTTAATATTTTTTTTTTAACTGAAAGTGTGTTAGCATCTTTAAGTGTATTGGCAAAGCATTAAGCAAGAATTCAAGTAACAATAAAGACTGTAAAAGAAAATTATAGTATACTTAGTACAGTTAGGCTTAACCACTCCACAGTAAACCTCACACATCAAATTCATAACTGAATTTACCAACAGACTAAGAGCTCGCAAATTCAACAGTTCACACTTGCAACTCTCCCCCAACTGCTACTGTCCCCAACTACCAAATATGCTGACGAAGTACATGTTCTCCTCAATGTGCATTTTATTAAATAAGAAATTTTAACAATAAACTGATGTAATTTTGTGTCACACTATCTTCACTGGTAGACCACTTGTTTATGAAGGATTCTCAGGACTACACCCTGTTCAAAATTACTTTAAGATTCACAGATAGGAAGGAGCACATGAAGCCTTGAAGAAGAGTTGTCACTTCCCTCACGGAAGACACACGCAATCTTACATTTCTTTCAATACACTCAGACAAAATATACAGTGTACATATATGGATGTTGGATCAATGTGTTCTGGGAGAGCAGCATTATGTTTTCATTTTAGTTCTACTAACAGCAACAAATTTTTACACCAATACACAAATGCATTTTCTTGCGACACAGTAGTCCACTATCAATTACATCACTGTTTCACTACTTATGTTACTGCTTTTTTTGTTATTGAAGTTGGTCAGCACATTATACAAACAAAATAATACGAATACATCACATTTTTATCTATTCCTGAATTCTATCAGAGATGTCTTAATAGAAGATAATTTCAACTAAATGTGATGGAAAATGGACAACTTTTGTACGTAGTACTAAGTGGTATCCCACAGGTTTCATTATGAGCCACACTACTTTGTCAATATTCTTGACACAGTTCTGTCTTACACATCTGCATCAACATGCAGCTATAGCCTCCCTCTCCAGCAACAGCTTACCGTATTTACTCAAATCTAAGCCGCACTTGAATCTAAGCCGCACTTGAAATTTGAGACTCTAAATTCAAGGGGAGAGAAAAGTTTTAGGCTGCACCTCCAAATCGAAACAAAGTTGGTTCATTGTAACATGAGACACAATTGGGGTCGAATGGATGAAGATACAGCTACAGTAGTTTGGCGCGAGTTGTAAGCTTAACAGTTAAGCTTTACCAAGTAGCCATTGTTGTGTGTCAGGTGCTCTGTCCGTATTTTTACGGGTACCCTTCCTTTTTCACGTGCTTCGTCTGGTTTGAATTGATTGCTTATTTTGCTTTGATCTGATAAGTGCCGTTATCTTTGTTCTTTTACGTCGCTCTAAGCTGAAAATGCTTTATTGTACTGTGTATTGCATTGTTTGTTGCATTCTGATAATGAGTGTTTACGACCTGTCGTTGCTCGCGGCATGGCTTACTTTTGTGCGCGCTCCGCGGCTTTTTTTTTTAAAAAAGATAGAGGAATTGTCTCATAAGCGAAACAATGGCAAGAAAGGAGACAATAACAAGAGAAAGGAAGAACCAAAAGAATGACAAAAGGACAACTAACACTACTATGGACAAAAACAGGAAAATAAAACCATAGAGAGAAGCAAGAAACAGGTAGAAGGGGTAAAAACAAGAGAGCAGATAACTGTGGCTGGCCGACCACGAGAATAAAAAGGAAAAGCTAGCCACTCTGCGACACATTAATACATCTACCCTAAAAACATTAGAGTGGAGAACACAAAGGGACAAAGGACATGCACTGAAACTTATGTAGAATGGTAAAACCCATCATCATGTATAAAACGTAAAACTAAATTAGCCGATGACGCGTTGTTAGCTAAAATTAATGGCAACAAGTCCGGTAACTGAAGAGTCCGTCAGAGGGCAGCCAAAGAAGGACAGCTCACCAAGATATGGGGCACTGTCAGCCAGGCACCGCACAGACACTGAGGTGGGCCATCAGGACGCAGGAGGTAGCTATGTGTCACCCAAGCGTGGCCAATGCAGAGCCGGCAGAGAACCACAGAGTCCCTGTGAGAGGCCCACATGGAGGACTGCCACACATTCGTAGTCTCCTTAAAGGCACGCAGTCAGTTGTGCATGCTGAGGTTATGTCATTTCATCTCCCAAAGCTGTAAAACCTTGCGGCGCAGTACTGAACGCTGGTCAGTCGCAGAGAATCCAATCTCCATAAGCGGTTTCCATGTAGCCTGTTTGGCCAGCCTGTCAGCAAGTTCGTTGCCTGGGATTCCGACATGACCTGGGGTCCAGACAAACAACACTGAATAACTGGACCATTCCAGGGCATAGATAGACTCCTGGATGGTTGCTATCGAAGGATAATGAAAGTAGCCCTTGACAAGATCTCGTAGGCTGCTCAAAGAGTCACTACACAGAAGAAATGCCTCCCCAGGTTCATGAACAGATGTGCTAAAGAGTACGAGATATAGCCACCAGCTCGGCAGTGAGAACACTGCAGACATTGGGCAAGGAATGCTCTTCAATATGTCCTCCATGGACATACGCGATGCTGACATGAGCATCAGCCAACGAGCCATCGGTATAAACCACTTTGCGGCCTCGGTACTTGTCAAGAATCGAGAGGAAATGGCAGCAGAGAGCCGCGGGGGGTTAATGGAGTCCTTAGGGCCATGTGAAAGGTCCAGACGAAGCTGCGGCCTAGGCGTACGCCATGGAGGTGTATGTGAATGGACCTCAATTATAGGTGGTAAAGGCAAGGACTCCAGTTCAGAAAGAAGGGATTGGACACAAACTGCAATTGGAAGCCCTGACCTGGGTCACTGATGCAGGAGATGAACTGCCGTGGGTGGGAAAAGGAGATGGTGATATGGAGATTCGGATGCGCAGGAGAGCTACGAACGTGTGCTACGTAACTGGCCAGCACTTGTGCACGCCTAACCTGCAATGGAGGCACTCCAGCTTTGACAAGGATGCTGGTCAGCCGACTCATTCTAAAAGCTCCTGTCACTAGGTGAACGACACAGCGGTGCACTGGGTCAAGTACACGCAACACTGATGGTGCCGCTGAAACACAAACCAGACTCCCATAGTCAAGGCAGCATTGAACAAGGGCTCTGTAGAGCTGCAGCAGTGTAGAGCGATCTGCACCCCAGTTGGTGTTGCTCAGGTAGCGGAGGGTATTGAGGTGCTGCCAGCACTTGCGCTTAAGCTGACAATGGTGAGGAAGCCAAGTCAATCGGGCGTCGAAAACCATTCCTAAGAATTGATATGTCTCCACTACAGTGAAAGGATCGTCACTAACGTAAATTTCTGGTTCTGGATAAACGGTATAACGTCGACAGAAGAGCATAGCACACGACTTTGCAGCCGAAAACTGGAAACCGTGGGCTAGAGCCCATGACTGCGCCTTGTGGATGGCTTCCTGTAGGCGTAGCTCACCAACACCAGTACTGGCGGAGCAGTATGAAATGCAGAAGCCATCTGCATACAAAGAAGGTGAGACGGACGGCTGTATAGCTGCTGCTAGACCATTAATGGCCATTAAAAATAGACACACACTCAATACAGAGCCCTGCAGGACCCCATTCTCCTGGACATGGGCCGAACTATGCGTTGCACCAACTTGGGCACGGAAAGTACAAAGTGACAGGAAATTCTGGATAAAAATCGGGAGTCGGCCTCTGAGACCCCACTCGTATAATGTGGCAAGAATATGATGTCGCCAGGTCGTGTCATACGCTTTTCGTAAATCAACAAAGACAGCAACAAGGAGTTGGAGTCTGGAAAAGGCTGTTCGAAAGGCAGACTCTAGGGACACACGATTACCAGTGGTAGAAAGACCCTAGCGGAAGCTGCCCTGACATGGAGCCAGTAGGCCACGTGACTCCAGGACCCATCTCAACCGCCGACACAATATACGTTCCAGCAGCTTACAAAGAACGTTGGTGAGGCTGACGATGACAAGGAGATGTCACTTGTAGTCAGATGAGAGATGTTCAGTCATCTGACTGTGGATCTGATCTGGTCCAGGAGCTGTGTCGGGGCAGTGTGCAAGGGCACTGAGGAGCTCCCACTCTGTAAATGGGGCATTATAGGATTCACTGTGGTGTGTAGTAAACGAGAGGACTTTCCCTTCCAGCTACTGTTTGAGAGTGTGAAAGGCTGGGGGGTAATTCTCCAACACAGAGGCTCGACTATAGTGCTCAGCAAAGTGCTCGGCAATCGCATTTGCCTCGGTAAATAACACGTCATTTATGTCAACACCGGGACCACCTGTAGGGGTTTGGTACCCGAAAACACGTTTGATCTTTGCCCAGACTTGGGAAGGTGATGTATGGCACCCAATGGTCGAGACACATCTCTCCCAACACTCCTGCTTCCTTCGTTTGGTAAGTTGGCGAACACGAGCACGGAGCCATTTAAAGGCTATGAGGTGCTCCAGGGAAGGGTGGCGCTCATGCCGCTGTAGAGCTCGCCGACACTCCTCAATTGCTTTGGCAACTTCCAGGGACCACCAAGGCACTGTCTTTCACCAGGGGCACCCTAAAGAGCGAGGGATCGTGTTTTCTGCAACAGAAGCTATTGTTGTAGTCACCTACTCAACAATCACATCGATGTTCTCGTGTGGGGGAGATTCAGTGGTGACAGCAGAGGTTAAAGTTTCCCAGTCCGCCTTGTTTAAAGCCCATCTCTCCAGGCGTCCATGTGCTTGGCACTGGGGCAGTGGCAGGAAGATGGGGAAGTGGTCACTACCACACAGTCGTAATGTGCTCTCCAGTGGATACATGGGGAAGCCCTGGGCTGGAAACTGATAAATCAATGGCCGAGTAACTACCTTGAGCTCCACTGAAATGTGTGGCAGCTCCAGTATTTAAGAGGCAGAGGTCGAACGGAGACAGTAACGTTTCAACATTTCTGCCTTGGCCAGTAAGTACGATGCCACCCCACAAGGTGTTAAGGGCATTAAAATCTGCCAAAAGTAGGAGAGGTTTAGGGAGTTGATCAATCAGCGCAGTTAATACATTCATCTACATCTACATCTACATGACTACTCTGCAATTCACATTTAAGTGCTTGGCAGAGGGTTTGTCGAACCAAAATCATACCACCTCTCTACCATTCCACTCCCAAACTGCGTGCGGGACAAACGAACACCTAAACCTTTCTGTTCGAGCTCTGGTTTCTCTTATTTTATTTTGATGATCATTCCTACCTATGTATGCTACCTATGTATGCTCAACAAAATATTTTCGCATTTGGAAGAGAAAGTTGGTGACTGAAATTTCGTAAATAGATCTCGCCACGACGAAAGACGTCTTTGCTGTAATGACTTCCATCCCAATTCGCGTATCATATCTGCCACACTCTTTCCCCTACTACGTGATAATACAAAACGAGCTGCCCTTTCTTGCACCCTTTCGATGTCCTCCATCAATCCCACCTGGTGAGGATCCCACACCGCGCAGCAATATTCTAACATAGGACAAACGAGTGTAGTGTAAGCTGTCTCTTTAGTGGACTTGGTGCATCTTCTAAGTGTCCTGCCAATGAAACGCAACCTTTGGCTCGCCTTCCCTACAATATTATCTATGTGGTCTTTCCGACTGAAGTTGTTCGTAATTTTAACACCCAGGTACTTAGTTGAATTGACAGCCTTGAGAATTGTACTATTTATCGAGTAATCGAATTCCAACGGATTTCTTTTGGAACTCATGTGGATCACCTCACACTTTTCGTTATTTAGCGTCAACTGCCACCTGCCACACCATACAGCAATCTTTTCTAAATCGCTTTGCAACTCATACTGGTCTTCGGATGACCTTACTATATGGTAAATTACAGCATCATTTGCGAACAACCTAAGAGAACTGCTCAGATTCTCACCCAGGTCATTTATATAAATCAGGAACAGCAGAGGTCCCAGGACGCTTCCCTGGGGAACACCTGATATCGCTTCAGTTTTACTCGATGATTTGCCGTCTATTACTACGAACTGCGACCTTCCTAACAGGAAATCACGAATCCAGTCGCACAACTGAGACGATACCCCATAGGCCCGCAGCTTGATTAGAAGTCGTTTGTGAGGAACGGTGTCAAAAGCTTTCCAGAAATCTAAAAATATGGAATCAACTTGAGATCCCCTGTCGATAGCGGCCATTACTTCGTGCGAATAAAGAGCTAGCTGCGTTGCACAAGAACGATGTTTTCTGAAACCATGCTGATTACGTATCAATAGATCGTTCCCTTCAAGGTGATTCATAATGTTTGAATACAGTATATGCTCCAAAACCCTACTGCAAACCGACGTCAATGATATAGGTCTGCAGTTCGATGGATTACTCCTAGTACCCTTCTTAAACACTGGTGCGACCTGCGCAATTTTCCAATCTGTAGGTACAGATCTATCGGTGAGCGAGCAGTTGTAAATCTGAAAGGAACCTAATCGGTATACAATCTGGACCTGAAGACTTGCCCGTATCAAGCGATTTGAGTTGCTTCGCAACCCCTAAGGTATCTACTTCTAAGAAACTCAGGCTAGCAGCTGTTCGTGTTTCAAATTCTGGAATATTCCATTCATCTTCCCTGGTGAAGGAATTTCGGAAAACTGCGTTCAATAACTCCGCTTTAGCGGCACAGTCGTCGGTAACAGTACCATCGGCACTGCGCAGCGAAGGTATTGACTGCGTCTTGCCGCTTGTGTACTTTACATACGACCAGAATTTCTTCGGATTTTCTACCAAGTTTCGGGACAATGTTTCATTGTGGAACCTATTAAAGACATCTCGCATTGAAGTCCGTGCCAAACTTCGCGCGTCTGTAAATTTTAGCCAATCTTCAGGATTTCGCGTTCTTCTGAACTTCACATGCTTGTTCCGTTGCCTCTGCAACCGGACCTGTTTTGTGTACCATGGGGGATCAGTTCCATCTCTTAACAATTTATGAGGTATGAATATCTCAATTGCTGTTGCTACTATATCTTTGAATTTGAGCAACATTTCGTCTACATTTGCATAGTCAGTTCGGAATGAATGGAGATTGTCTCTTAGGAAGGCTTCTAGTGACACTTCATCCGCTTTTTTAAATAAAATTATTTTGCGTTTGTTTCTGGTGGATTTGGAAGAAACGGTATTGAGCCTAGCTACAACGACCTTGTGATCACTAATCCCTGTATCAGTCATGATGCTCTCTATCAGCTCTGGATTGTTTGTGGCTAAGAGGTCAAGTGTGTTTTCGCAACCATTTACAATTCGCGTGGGTTCGTGGACTAACTGCTCGAAATAATTTTCGGAGAAAGCATTTAGGACAATCTCGGAAGATGTTTTCTGCCTACCACCGGTTTTGAACAAGTATTTTTGCCAACATATCGAGGGAAGGTTGAGGTCCCCACCAACTATAACCGTATGAGTGGGGTATTTATTTGTTACGAGACTCAAATTTTCTCTGAACTGTTCCACAACTATATCATCGGAGTCTGGGGGTCGGTAGAAGGAGCCAATTATTAACTTAGTTCAGGGGTATTGCACCATCTGGAGGAAGATATACATTGCAGAGAGTTATTTCCTGCGTCGTCCTTATTTGAAGGGACACAAGTTCACTACAGACTGAGTTTAGGACATTAACGCGAACTCCACCTGACACTCGATTACAGTCACTACGGTTCCTGTAGTATCCCTCAGAGCCGAGGAGGGCACGGGTTCGCACTGCCGGGAACCATGTTTCCTGGAGAGCAATGCAGAAAGCAGGTGTAAAGCTTAACAGTTGTCGTAGCTCAGCCAGGCAGTGGAAAAAACCGCTGCAAATCCACTGGAGAATGACATTGTGAGACTGGGAAGGCATGGAACACTCAGTGAGGCAGTTTACATCTCAGGGTCACCTGCTGCCACCGACTTTTGCCTGAGCAGTCTATATCCATTTTGTCTGAGGGTCCGATGAGATCTAGGTCCACAGCGGACACCAGAATCTCCACCTCATCAGCAGACACAGAGCTTGGAGGTAGCAGTGGTGTGGGTGCCACCGCAATTCCCTTTGGCTTTGGGACCTTCTTTTTGGATTTCTCTCTGTTCCTTGGGTTTCCCTGGCCGGGAGGACTTCACTCATTCAGTCTCAGGGACTGACAATGAGCGTTAAGCGCTGTGACCAGCTGCTTTTGGGCTGTTCACCCACTGGCGGGTGTCGTCTTCCCACTAGCAGAAACCTAGGTAGGGAGTGATCCAAGGGACCCCTTCCTAGCGAGAGCAGCCAAAGAAGTTGTATGCTACTCCAGCTTAGAAGTGGGGACGGACGTCCCTGGTGGTTGGGGGGTGGGGGTGTTGCTCCTGAAATATGTGGTGCAGGAGCAACAGGGAGGGAAGTGCTCGCCCACCATCAAGGGGGCAGATGTAGTCTTCTGGCTCTGAGAGGTGACTGGGGTTGGCGGAGTTGATGGGATTAGAACCGTTGTAGCGGCGGTGTAAGACTGTCATGCATACAGGATGTAGGCATTCAAATTTCCTCTTAGCCTCAGTGTAGGTCAGTCAGTCAGTCAGTCCAGGGCCTTGTATCCGTGGTTTTCCTTTCTGGAAAATCCTGCAGTCTAGCAAGCAAGACGAATGGTGCTCTCCACAGTTAACACAAATGGGAGGCGGGTCACATGGAGTATTGGGATGTGATGGACCGAACTTCCAACATTTAAAGCACTCCATTGGGGAGGGATATAGCACTTTACATCACAGCAGTAGACGATCACCTTGACCTTCTCGGGTAACGTATCACCCAAGAGGGCCAAGACGGAGGCAATGGTGGCAACCTGATTGCCCCTCAGACCCTGGTTGACACGCCAAACGAAATGTACACCTCACCGCTCTAAATTGGCACGCACCTCATCATCGGACTGCAAAAGAAGATCCCTATGAAATGTTATACCCTGAACCATATTTAAGCTCTTACGGGGCGTGATGGTTACAGAAACATCCCCCAGCTTGTCACAAGTGAGTAACGCCCGTGACTGGGCAGAGGATGCTGTTTTGATGAAGACTGACCCAGATCTCATTTTGGACAAGCCCTCCATCTCCCCAAACCTGTGCTCTAAATGCTCAACAAGAAACTGAGGCTTCATCATCATGAAAGATTCCCCAACAGCTCTCTAACACACAAGGTACTGGGACGAAGAAGAGCCACTGCCATCCTTAGCCTGACGTTCCTCACATGGTGTGGCCATGGAGGGGAACTTCTGTGCATTGAATTGAGGCCGTGAACACTTAGAGACGGTGGCCCCACCACAACGGACTGGCTATCATGCTGGATATCAGGTGCAAAAAAGTCCATTATCATCGTCAGCGTAGAAAACAATACTGCACAGTTGATGGAAAAATACGCACCCAGGAGGGTGACCTCGCCCAACAGTTGGAGAATGAGCAGAAGTGCAGTTCCACGTCGACGAAGGATGCGATAGGTCTCAGTGCACGATGGACATGATGCACCATGTAAGGCGCCCTTCCCCAATTGGCTCGCTCTTTGGGAAAATTTTGAAAAATGGAGGTCAAACCCTACAGGGGACCATCACAAAGGCCGAAACTGTGAGACTCCTTTTAGTGGCCTCTTATGACAGGCAGGAATACCTGGGGCCTATTGTAACCCCCGGACCCATAGGGGAGGAAATACCATAGGTTTAAATCCCAGACAGAGAAGATAATATTTTAAGTGTCTTTAACCTAGCCTTTGGCTCTCATGTATTGTTTGGATTCCACATTAAACTGCACGATTACTGGGATTGGTTACATACATGCAAGCTGCCAAAGTGTCATCCACCAGATGGCTGAGTCACATGGAATACTATTTTCATGCTCTGTGAACAGGTCTTCGTTGTGTAACTTTCTGCAGTTTATCAGTTCTTTCTTTAGGCTGTGGTATTTACATACATTAACTAGCTTATCTAGTAACCGAGTTCTCTTCTATTCTTGCCCTCTAATCGCATCCACATGTCCTTGTGACACAGTTTTGTAAATTGCACCAAGCTTTTTTCTCCATTTTATTATACCCAGTAATTGCTTTCCTTCTCCCACTCTATTTATCAACTTCTAGTTTGTCACTGTCTACCCATCCTACTTTCTTTCCATTCTCCACGCTCTCCACATTTCAAAAGCCTTCAACATCTTCCTGTGTTCATTCCACATGAAACGAGTTTTGGCATCATAAGGTAGGGCAGGGGTGAGCAAATAGCGGCCAGCAGGCCACATGCGGTCCACTATGGGTTTTTGCATTGCCTGACAAAAAAAATATAATAATAATAATAATAATAATAATAATAATAATAATAATAATAATCCACCGTGAACCAAGATTTCCTTCCTGTACATGACTGAAAATTTCCATTAGGATGCCCACATGAAGACGCATGCATGCTGCAGATACTATTTGTGCAAACCAAATTGACACTCAATGTAGTGACCCATGGGAATGACTATAAAGGTATTGACCATTAATAGTCCTTCCCAAAAGCCACCACACCAAGTGTCAACTTGGTTTGCTCTGAAAATATGTAAAACCAGTGCATTATGTTGTGTGTTTAATGAATAATGGAAAAACACATATTTCTTTGTTAATAATACACTACAAATAATTCAATACCTTCTCTTGCTGACAGTATGGGTAATGTAACTGATGATGATAAACAGAAGGCCGAAATTCTAAACCTAGCTTTCAAAAACTCATTTACGGTAGAGGACTGCAGCACCATTCCCCCTTTCAATTATCGAACAAACGAAAGGGTGGCTGACATAGTGTTTAGTGTATCTGAGATTGTAAAACAGTTAAGATCCTTAGAAGCCAGAAAGGCATCCGGCCCAGACGGTATCCCCGTAAGATTAAAATATAGCTCCATTCTTATCCATCATCTATCACAGATCATTGGAACGGCAGAAAGTTCCATGGGACTGTAAGAAGGCCCAAGTCATAGCACTCTATAAAAAGGGTAGAACATTGGATGCACATAATTACTGACCAATTGCACTGACATCGATTTGTTGTAGAATCATGGAACATATTTTTTGTTCAGACATAATGACCTTTCTAGACTCTGAGAAGCTCATCTGCAGAAACCAACACGGTTTTAGGAAACAGCGGTCATGCAACACTCAGCTGGCCCTCTTTGTGCATGATATACAACAGGCTCTAGATACTGACTCCCAGGTTGATGCCATATTTCTCGACTTTCGAAAGGCGTTCAACTCAGTTCTGCACTGTCGCTTGCTGCAAAAAGTGTGCGCTTACGGTCTATCCAATGACATATGTGGTCGGATAGAAAGTTTTCTAACAGACAGGGAGCAGTATGTCGTCCTGAATGGGGTAACTTCAACAGAAACAAGAGTAACTTCAGGTGTGCCCCAGGGCAGCGTAATAGGTCCTCTGCTTTTTACGATTAACATAAACGATCTGGTTGATGGTATTGACAGCAGCCTTAGACTGTTTGCCGATGATGCTATAGGAAAGTAGTATCACATGAAAGTTGTGAACAAATCAATGAGGATTTGCAGAAAATAAATGCGTGGTGTAATGACTGGCAGTTATCTCTCAATATTAGTAAGCGTAACCTACTGCGTATAACAAGGCAAAAATCCCCATTAATGTATGAGTACAAAATAAATGATCAGTCTTTGGAAGCGGTAATATCCGTCAAGTATCTGGGTGTGACTATTCAAAATGATCTCAAATGGAATGATCAGATTACACGAATAACGGGTAAGGCAAACTCTAGATTGCGGTTTATTGGTAGAATCCTGAAGTGATGCAGTCCTTCAATAAAGGAAATAGCTTACAATACGTTAGTTCATCAACCAGTCTTAGAGTATTGTTCATCTGTATGGGACCCTTACCAGTTGGGTCTGATTCAAGAGATTGAGAAGGTGGTTCAAAGAAGAGCGGCAAGATTCGTGACTGGTACATTTAGCCATCGCGTGAGCATTACAAATCTCATAGAAAGTTTGAAGTGCGACACACTTGCAGATAGACGACGCGCTAAACAGAAGGGGCTGCTCACTAAATTCCGAAATCCAATCTTCACCGAGGATGTAGAGCATATATTATCACCACCAACTTACAAATCGCGTAATGATCATCATTCAAAGATAAGGGAAATACAGGGCTATTACAAATCATTGAAGCGATTTCATAACTTCACTGTAGCTCCATTCATTGACATATGGTCACGACACACTACAGATACGTAGAAAAACTCATAAAGTTTTGTTCGGCTGAAGCCGCACTTCAGGTTTCTGCTGCCAGAGCACTCGAGAGTGCAGTGAGACAAAATGGCGACAGGAGCCGAGAAAGCGTATGTCGTGCTTGAAATGCACTCACATCAGTCAGTCATAACAGTGCAACGACACTTCAGGACGAAGTTCAACAAAGATCCACCAACTGCTAACTCCATTCAGCGATGGTATGCGCAGTTTAAAGCTTCTGGATGCCTCTGTAAGGGTAAATCAACGGGTCGGCCTGCAGTGAGCGAAGAAACGGTTGAACGCGTGCTGGCAAGTTTCACGCGTAGCCTGCGGAAGTCGACGAATAAAGCAAGCAGGGAGCTAAACATACCACAGCCGACGGTTTGGAAAATCTTACGGAAAAGGCTAAAGCAGAAGCCTTACCGGTTACAATTGCTACAAGCCCTGACACCCGATGACAAAGTCAAACGCTTTGAATTTTCGGCACGGTTGCAACAGCTCATGGAAGAGGATGCGTTCAGTGCGAAACTTGTTTTCAGTGATGAAGCAACGTTTTTTCTTAATGGTGAAGTGTTTAAACCTCCTCTACCAAGAAAAGTGCCAGAACTGCGAGCTCGCATCAACGATGCTTTCGAACTCATTGATGCTGCGCCGAGTGTGGGAAGAACTTGATTATCGGCTTGATGTCTGCTGAATCACTAAAGGGGCACATATCAAACATTTGTGAATGCCTAAAAAACTTTTGAGTTTTTGTATGTGTGTGCAAAGCATTGTGAAAATATCTCAAATAATAAAGTTGTTGTAGAGCTGTGAAATCGCTTCAATCATTTGTAATAACCCTGTAAGAGCTCGTACTGAGGTGTTCAGACAGTCGTTTTTCCCTCGCGCGATCCGAGAGTGAAACGGGGAGGGGGAGGGGGAGGGGGAGGAGGAATATGACTTAGGCGCGAATTGTGCCCTCTGCTACACACACCTCTTGGTGGCTAGCTGAGTATATATGTAGATGTAGATATAGATAATTGGAACGGTATCAAGTGACAGTTGTATGTAAGGAGTACAATCAAACACTGCAAAAAACCAACCGTGAATTCAGCTGTAAACTTTCCAAGAAATACCACAAAATAAAATCTGCAGAGGGTGTGAAAAGGCTGAAGAAGCAACAAACATTATTCACAATGAAATTGACACTTCAAAACAGCACCACAGATGCAATTTTCATGATAGCCTATAACCTTGACTAAACGCAACAAGCCCTTTTTCGACTGGTGAGTTTATTAAGAAGTGTATGGCAGAATGTGCAAGTGTATTGTGTACTGATGTTAGAAGTCAATTTTAAAGCATTTCATTGTCATGGACAATGACAAACTCACAGAACAGCTGAAGACGGTGAGTAAAGATTTTGTCTGGTTTTCTTTGTCAAAGGATGACAGCACAGATAACCTAAACCCTGTAGAATTACTTAGCTTTATCTGTGGAATTATGGAAAATTCTGTAATCGCAGAGAAATTACTTGGACTATAATCAATGAAATTCAGAAATACACCTCAGGAATTGCTGGAGTGTACTGTGAATTGTGTGGAGAAAAGTGGCTTGTCCAGGAACAAAATGGTAAGCATTACAATTGATGTGGGGAAAATAAGTTACAAGCACAAGACATAGTGATATGTTTTCTTTTCCCTGCATTTTGCATTAGGAGATCCTTTGTAAAGCATGTGGTAGATCCTATTGCTGGTGTCATGAACATAATCACAGCAAGGGCATCCCACCATCAGCAGTTCAAATATATATATTTTTGATGATGAGGAGGCACAGTGAAGAAGTAATTTATGACAGTGTGAGGTGTCTGAGCCTGAGCAAAGTGTTAAAAACAATCTGGACATTCCAGAGTGAAATCCTCTTCTTTCTGGACAAAAAGGAGATATATCTGATTTTGTTACAAAAATGGCGTATGAGAAGTGGAGATATGAGATACAGCTTGCAGCTGATATATTTGAGAAACTGCATGAATAGACTGTGACTCTGCCAGGAGAGGAGTTGTTTGCAAATGAAATGTGGAAGCATGTAAAATCATCCAAAACAAAACTAGGTCTATCCACAATGCAAGCAAGCAAGGGCAATATTTGATGTTTCTATTTCCAGAAAAACAATGTGCCTGAAGTGTTTCTGTTAAGATTAAGGATCATCTGCAGAGAGACCATGGTCACAAGATTTCAGGACTTTAAGAAAATTGAGCCTCAATTCTGTTTGCTCTCTTACATTTGCATCACTGCTGATACTGGCACAGCACCTGAAAAGCTGCAGCTTGAACTTACTTGACATTCACTCAGGACACTCAGTGAAAGAAATGTTTAATGCTTTGACATTAAATGACTTTTAAAAATGTTTGTCTGCTGAAAAATTTGAATGATGCAGAAACTTGCACCCCCCACTGAAACACACACACACACACACACACACACACACACACACACACACACACACACACAGTTATACATGGATCAGTTATACGGGTTTTCACATATACGTAATTTTAGTTTTAAATCTAGTGCTGCTATCTGTAAACAGTATGCAGAAGCAGTAACGCCTGAGCACATTTCTACACCCATCTTCTGTCACCTTTCTCGAAACTTGAACTGCCAATTCAGGTCAGCAGAGCTGTGAAGTTGTATTTGACAGGGTCTCTACTAAAATGTCGGATAAAATGAAAGAAAATGTGCTCATCGATGGAAAAAAGTATGGAGAGAAGAAAAAACGCTAAGCCACTGGATTCAGCACCACAACCAACAGCAAATGCCTCTCTCTGCAGCTGCTACCGAAGCTACAGTTCAAGACCTTGTATGAAGATTTAACAAACAATGAGTACGATTCAGTGCCTTTCCCAGCCAGCTGAAGTTGGTCTGATCACTTCAAGCATCATTTTGGCTATCACAACATTAAAAATGACAGGAGAGGCAGCTGTGGCCGATGAAGTTAGAGCTGAGGAATTTAAAGATACATTTGGAGAAGTTGTGACAGAAAAAAAGACTATACTGCATAGCAGGTTTTCAACATTGATGAAACGATCTAATTTTTGAAATAAATGCCTAGCCACACGCTGACTTCTATTGAAGAAAAAACAGTACCAGGATTTAAAGCTGACAAGAACTGATGCACACTTCTTTTCAATGTTAGTATTGCAGGGGATTGCAAATTAAAGCCCCTTATATCTTCTACTCTCAAAATCCTAGAGCACTATAAAAAGGGTTGCGACAAGAGCAGGCTGGGAGTTCATTGGAGATGGAATAAAAATGATGACTTCTGATGTTTTCAACAACTATTTTTTAATGAACTAAACAGAACTGAAAGCCTTTTGTGAGAAAGAAAAAATTGGAGCAGGTAGTTATTTCTACAATCAAGGCATGCTATCTGCATAAAATTTTCTTTAATCGCTTAAAAGAATGTGATTTGAGTGACAAACTTAACCACCAATTTTTTCTGGTGGCAGCTACTGATGTTAGAAACTGCAGACCTTGCATGTCAGATTGGATTCACTGATACCTATGCCGAATGTGCCCTCCCAAACTCCCATTTCAAGAAACTGAGCAAAGAAGGTTTGACAGTTTCAATCAGAATAGTAATAATTAATACAGAAGAAACAGAAATCTAGGAGATTCAGCCTCTTAGAAAACTGGCAATGAATACATTGGCAGAGTTCTTCAGAGAAATTGCCACCGCAATGACGATTTTTGAAGAACATGATCCTTCAGGAGCAAGGAGTGCAAAATTGAAGAGAGAAGATGAATGTTGTCTTAAATGTTACACAGAGTTGTATAATCAACAGGCAATGAAGACTGCAAAGCAAACAATTAAACATTTTTTTTTTGCAAAATAGTGTGGCACTGCAAACAAATGTCAAGCGCCTAGCAAGAACACTTCAGCCACAAAGGATTTCCATTTGAGTAAATCTGTCATGGAAACTAAACTGATTGTAGCACCAGCAAATTCTTGCAATGTAGATTATCCGGAAGCTATTTACGATGTAGACCTGATGAAAAATACTTTGGTGCATTATTATGTGTTTCAGTGTTAAAAATTTAAGTGTATAAATTGTGCATTAAAATGCATTTCAGAAAGATGATGATGATTATTATTTTTGGTAAAAATACTCAAATTCTTATTTTAAGCTTAATATGTGAATAAATGAGAACCTGACCTCATTTTTACATATATAATTACTATCAATTAATGGAAATTTGGTATGAGAGACAATTCTGCAAAATTTACTATCCCGTATAATGAGATTTACCTGCAAGTAGACAAGGGTGATAGGATATATTTGTTTCACTGAATTGATTCTAACATTAGATGTGCTTGGAGCTACCAATGATATGAAATTAGCATGATAAATTGAATAAAACTGTCAGTATTTTATTTATTGATTTTTGTGGTACAATTTATACCTTTACTGACATGCAAAATTAACTAATGAATTCAATCATTTTAAAAGGTGTGGTCCTCCACTAATCCCAAGCCAGAACAATTGCTCATCCCTGCAATAGGGCACTCCCAACAAAACATTTCATAAACTTTTCCCCTAATCCAGTTTACATTCTGTTACAGAAAATCTTCCTGTTACTATAGTATGCAAATTTAGCCACTGCTATTTTTCATTTAATGCCAGTGTCTCACCTCCAATTCTTTCTACTCCTTTTTAGGCACTGAAAATTTTCCACATATTCTAGTTTGTTTCTGTTCGGCATTATTTTTAAATTTTGCATCCTCCTCCTGTCTTTTTCATTTACTTTATGTTTATTTTCATTCCATAATCTTTTCTCGTAGCTTTGATCACTTCTGTCCTTGGAGTTCTTTTCCATATCTGGCTAAAAGAAGCACACTGATCACAAATTTCCAAACTCAGTTTCACACACCAGTTTTGACCTCCCATCCACTAATAAAAAATGAGCAATCATATCTTTCAAATATCTGCTGAAGAGTTTAGGTGATAACCTTGTCTTACACCTTTCCCAAATTTTATTCCATTGGTATTCTTTCCCTTCAGTATTGTTGAAACCTTCTGATCAAATATAGTGATTTTATAAGCAATATCTCCAGTCAACTTAATTTTATCTATTCACAACCTTTTTCCAGTTTTGTAAGCCAAATAGCTCCCTTGAAGTCTTTAAAATCACACACACACACAGGCAACCACCCACCCACCCAAAACCTGTAACCTTCTGGCTATTCCCCAATGTGATATATTTTGTAGTCAGGTCTCTCAATTTCCCTCATTGCTCCTCCATTCTCAAATTAAATTACTTCCACAGGGATCATATTAGTTACTAATGCACTTCTGTTCTCTCCCAACTTCTGCTTATATCAATGTACCTGTACTTTGTTGTATTTTTCAAATAACTGTTTTCGGTTAGAATTGGTTTAGCTCACTGTCAAAGAAAAGTATCCTCCACGAGAAAAACACATCTTCGAAGAAAAAGAAAGTGCAGTTTACATTAACAACATGTACATCACCTTTATTTCAGAAAGATATGTAATATGACCTTACCGTCACCATTTGAAAGAACTCTTCATCTTTTAACACATTCACGTACTGTCCAACAGCTACCATATCACGCTGGAGTAAACTGAAGAGTTTAATCAGGAGTATGAATCCTATCCATATCACATTGGTCTGACGCACAAAGATGGATATAACACCTAGGCCAAGAAACAACAATCACAAACAAATCACGTATTACGTAGCCTTCTACATAATAATAAAATTTATATATCGTTTATAACACAAACAAAAAATTACTTATCATTTGATATATAAATGAATCTGTTAAAATCATGAAAGGCATAGTAGTTAATACCAATGTTTGTTGTACTAAGGAACATATTTCTCATTACCAGTGAACTCTAAATACTTAAATAATCCAAGTAATATTCAAAAACTTACTGCTTAACTTATTCTACTGGGACTTAACTTCCTAACAGGAACAACTCTTAAATATCTTACAATTTTCTGCAACTGAGCCAAACACTGTCCAAGTCTGTCTACCCACCAGTGATGTATTTACAAGACAATGCAGAAATGAGTTCAAAAAATTTCCATAAAACCAGCATATCAACAATAAATTATTCAAATACAGGGATAAGGAAAGTTACAGACTTTAGGTACTCTGCTATTATGAAAATGAAATCTTGGAACAGCTTTATGGAACACAGAACACTTACTTTGGTTATTTGTTACATAGATCATTTGAAAAATTCTTTTATCAAAATGATGTGGAACGAATCTGTTTACAGGATATGTATACATGATTAGCGTTAACATTAATGAACAAATGAACACATTATCGTTTTATTCCTACTTGTGCAACTACACTTAACAACAAGATTTTGTCCCCTTCTTTCTTCATCTCATCAAACCTGATGAGACATACTACTATATATTTAGAGGGTCTGATCAAAGCTTCTTTGGGCTGCAATAGTCTGGATAGTTTTCTAGTGCAATACAGTTTTATGGTTTCAAATATAATTCTTCGTGTACCTATAGTACCGCCATGAGCACACAAAAAACTACAGTTGTTTGTGATTTAGCTAGTCTCTTGTATATCTGCTAATCTGAACTGTAGCCAATACACTTCACTCTGCTATGCTCACATATCTGTGCATCCGTCGAAAAGCTGTTTCACACTACAACAGAGGGTCATTCCAAGTCAACTCGCCTAGGCCTCCCAGCTTGACCATCACGGATTTCATTGAAATTTTATGTGAACATTCGACATGTAACCAATGAACATTGGTAGCCTTTAACATTCTGTGAAGCAATACTGGCCAAGATATTGTCACTTGTTTGACTCCTTGAGCGACTGCACAGAGCAAGCATGAATTTCTGACAACTTTGAACTTTTACATCTTTAGCAATACTTTCTCAAAAGAAATGAAATTTGGCCATCTTGTTTAACTTTATGCTTTATCTTAACAGAAATAATAAAAAACTTTTTATAAGCCATATCCAGCCAGAAAATTTTAGGCAAAATTGACCAAAAAAACTGGCTCCAGAAGTTGGCTTTAATATCTCACGGACTAAAACTACGACAAACATAAAACTTGGCATGTAGTAACCTAAAAACACAAGGTCCTCAAATATGGCATTTCACTTATATACCACTTCCCAGTACTGAATAAATTTGAAGATTTTGCAAAAAGATAAAAAATGTTCCTTCAACCTGATTTTGCAAGAAACTATGTTCTATAAAACATTGCAGACTGGGTTCATCAGAAAGACAATGGTTTTAACTGCAAAAGTGGTGTATTTGATTATGCAACATGGACTAACAATGCTACGTAATTTGAATCAAAGTTGTGAGTAAAAATTGCAGCACAAAAAAGATGTAAACTTCCGATTCTTATAGCTTGTAGAGTAAAAGCATGCTGAACATGAACCTACATAAGCAACAGTTCGGTAACATAAGAATGGGCAATACAATATTTCCTTATTTGCCAATAACCTATAAATTTGTCAAAAAGATGTTGATTTTTGTGGAAATGTGAAAGTAGGGTATACTCTACTACACTTATTTTACAACAATTATTTTCTACTTAAGCTTCAAAATCAACATCATTCGAAACAACCCCCCCCCCAAAAAAAAAAAAAAAAAAAAAAAAAACCATTGGGCTTAATTTTCAATGAGCTAATGATACTACACAAATTGAGGCTAAGTAGCCGGAAAAATTGTGCAGTGCTGCAAACAAAGTTTTAAATGGCTTCTAATATCTTGTTGATTAGAGGCATGATACACTGAACTTTGGACATAATTCCACAACATATAGTTTTCCAATATAAAATATCATTCACGTACTGCTCTCTAATTTTCTACAAAATCAGTTCAAACTTTATTTTTGTAAAAATTACATAAATATATCACATTCAACTTGCTTTTAGAAAAGTTGTTTTCCATAACTGATTTCAAACCAATCGCAATTGGAAAGAGCACATTTTCCAACATTCAGTAACTTTCGTTCGATTTCCCAATGTGCGCCAACAATACCTGAAAAAGATGGAAAAATTTGAGAGCCTGTACCACGGCAGCAAGCTACACTCCAGCAACCTGTTGTCAATGTTCCGTTGCATTTATTTTTAATTTTTATATTGACAAGTAAGACATCACATAGGTCCATGGTGACACTGACATTACCAGCTCAAGATCATCAATCAGTGGCCCCATCACTACAGGGGCCACACCTGACAGCTGGACAATACCAGCTATCGCTGAGTGTCTTCACTCAGGTTCCCAAGCCTGTGATTTGGTTTCTTAATTTACATTTCAAAACCTTGCAGACTTGTGTAATGGAATGGAGGTGCACACCTGCAAGCCAGTCAGTTCAGCTGAGTGTAGCTTGGACAAACGAAAAGTCAGCGTACGGCAGCAGGCAGGAGTGGCTGCAGGAGCTCAGTTCTGCAGTTGGGTCTATGTTCATTGCTGGAAGATTCCATAGTAGGTGGGATGCAATATATGGTGATGACAAACTGTAAACAATGTCAGTGTGGACCAAGGTAAAATACTAAGGTATTACTTCGTCATAATACAAATAAAAAAATACGTGTAACAAAACAGTCAACAGATTCTTGAAATGTAGCCTGTTGCTGCGGTACATTTCCTCAAATTTGTCCATCATTTTCAAGTATTGCTAGTGCACATCAAACATGATTTTCTGTATGCCTCAAAACGGTCTTTCCAACTGTGATTCGTTTGAAATCAACTTTGGAAAAGAGATTTTCTAAAAGCAAATTGAATGTGATCTATTTTTGTAATCTTTAAAAAAAAAATCAAGTTTGAACTGATTTTGTAAAAATCTGGAAATCAGGATGTGAATGACATTTTATTTTGAAAAAACTTATGTTGCTAAGTAGTTGTGGCCAAAGTTTCATGTTTATAATGCTTTTAATAAATGAGATATAAGAAGCCATAGTCAAAATTTATATGCAGCACAATTCTTCTAGCTGCTCTACCTCCACTTATGTAGCATTGTTAGCCTATATTGAAAATTAAACCCACTGTTCTAGGGGGCTTTAAACACATTGTTTTGAATGAAACTGGTTTTGAAGCTTTGAGAGACAACAGTATTTGTAAAAAGACTCTAATACACCCCACTTTCACATTTTTCATAAAACTGTCATTTTATCAACACATTTGTATACTGCTGGAAAAGGGAAGGTGAAGGAAATTGTGTGTTCCATATCACTAAGCTACCAAGCTATTGCATATTATGTTTCATATTCAGCATGCACTTACTCTAGGAGATATAAGAACCCAAAGTTTTAATTTTTTTCATACTGTGATTTTCATGCCCATCTTCCACTCATATTATCTAGCATTGTTAGCCCCCCATTAGATAATCACATACACTTTTTTTGCTGTTTTACCAATTTTTTGGGCGATTTTGTGTAAAATTTTCTGGCTGAATAAGGCATGTAATTTTTTTTTCATTATTACTCAACAATATTATGAAAAGGGTAGATGCTACTCACCATACAATGGAGATGCTGAGTCGCACACAGGTACAACAAAAAGATTGCCACAAAGTGAGCTTTCGGCCAACAAGGTGTGCGCTGATAATACACACACACATTCAAAAGCAGCTCACACCCACAGTCCACAGGACCTCAGTCTCCGGCAGCTGAAGCCTTTGTGTGTGTGTGTGTGTGTGTGTGTGTGTGTGTGTGTGTGTGTGTGTGTAGTCTATTTTTGACAAAACCCTTGTTGGACACTAGCTCACTTTCTGACAGTTTTTTGCTGTGCCTTTCTACGTCTCAGCATCTCCGCTATATGACGAGTAGCAAGTATCATTTCCATAATACCATTACATTCTCCATCCTGGATTTCCCATTGTTTGACTTCATTAATATTCTTAATGTTGTACAAGATGGCCAAATTTCGTTTGTGTCAACAAAATATTGTCCGAGTTATAAGAGTTCAAAGTCACTATAAATTCACACTTGCTCTGCATCGAAGTCAAGCAAGGAGTCAAACAACTAACTATATCTCAGTCAGTATTGCTTTGATGAACATTAAACTTTACGAGTATTATAAAGTTCTTTATTTCCGTCTCTGATCACAAAACCATTAGGTCCTTGACTATCTGTTTCAGTCAGCAATTACCATCTTCATATCTGTAGCAAACATGGGAAAAAATACAAATACAACTAGTGGGTTGTCTACATCTTGAAATAATAAAACAGACCAAAGTATTACTAACATACATGTGGAAAACATACACATTAAATAGGTGGAGATATACTTGTTTTAAATATGGCCTAATTTTATGGAGCCATAGAGGTATTGTCAAAAGGAACACAAAATCAGCTTAGCATCGTACACATATTTAAAATATGGTATATAATGGGTCATAGTGTTGGTGGAGTCATCTTGTTAACAGCACTGCTGTCCATAAAAAACTGCTGTGCAGTAGCCTCAAAATGTTTGTGTCATAAGCTCATTAGGTGTCACTGCTGTAGATGTACACACACCCATCAATTATATAATTGTACGATATGGAATAAAAAGAATAACTCAACAGGTAAAGTCTATAGCAGGCTTACCAGGTGTATAATTTATTACAGTAACAAAATGCAATAAATTAAGAATATGAAAAAAGTTAAATTGTTAAGAAGGAAATAATTAAGTGAAAATAATCCTGATATGCTCTTGTAGAAAATTTTAGGTAAAAATAGAATGACGTGTGTAAGAATGAAGCTTATGGAACTAACAGAATAAACAGCAGGCAAATGGACACTCACCCATAAAATAGAACCAATAAGAAAAGAATGAAAACCATTCCAAGTAAATTTCACGGCAAAATGTCCCAGCAAATAGGGAAATGTTTCAGAAAATTTAATATTAGATGTGCCTTTCCAGTTTACACCACCCTAAAATTGCTTGTAAAACATAAACCGAAAAGCGCATATGACAAATTTGCTGGCTCTAGAGTATACAGGATTGACTGTAACAACTGGGATACATATTATATCGACCAAACCAGCTGCTCTTTTGCCGTAAGGTTTAGGGACTATTCCCAGCCATGTAACAACACTGCTTTGGGATTGTATTCATCAAACTGGTCATACTTCAGGGAGCACTGAGAATAAGGTATGTCTGTTCCACACGGTGCAAAAATGGCATCCTCTCAACTTGTTATAAAAACGAGAGCCAGCAAAAGTGCTCGATGGGCAGAGCAATTTTGTACCCAATGTCTAATTAGCTTTGTTTGACAGTGTCCTACTTTAACCATTGAACACCTCTCATACATATCTTGCTTTTGTCTTTACCTAGGGTCCAGTGCTTTATATGTTTGTTTCATTCTTACATTGAGTGTATTACCCATGGTTTCTTGTCCCTTCTTTGTTTATATATTTCATTACTAGATAATCTTATTAATTGACTGGTACGTTGTTTTATCATTCTTGCAATGATACGTTTCAGGGTAAGATTCCCTGGCAGTTAAGTTCCTCTGACCACTTCTCGTGCATGTGTTACTCTGGCAGCCACGACAACAGAGTGTTCTGGTTACTTACTACAGTCTCTCATTTCATTCCCTTTGGTTTCTTTATATATCTATTTTATCATTTTATATTATTCTGTTAGTTCCATAAACTTGTTCTTATGGATTACATTATATTTTTATCTAAAATTAGATACAAGGGAATATCAGAATTACTGTCACTTAACTATTTCCTTTTTAACAATCTAACTTTAGTTGTGTTCCTAATGTATTTCATTTTACTACTGTAAAAACATACATCTGATAAGCCCACGGCAGGCTTTACCTATTTAATTACTCTTTTTATTCCATATCATACAATTATATAATTTATGAATATGTGTACACCTGCAGTAGCAACATCTAATGAGCTTACAACATGAATGTTTTGTGGCTAGTACACAGAAGTTTGTTATGAAAAGTAGCACCGTTAATGAGATTATTCTGCCAACACTGTGGCCTAGTATTGAGGTAGTGTATGGGTGAAAAATGCTGTCACCATGTGATTTAGTGAAGCTACAGAAAGTCTCAGGACTGAAGACCACAACAACAACAACAACAACAACAACAACAGAAAGGAAGGAACAGTGAATCTGTACGTCAATTCGCGAGAACAATTCGGGATGTCCGGAAACGGGTACAAAAGGCAAATACGAAGGCTTTGGAAAGGCAGGAAGACACACTGAAGCGGAAAGGAAGTTTACCACAGTATAGAGTAGGACAACGGGTAATGCTATCCAGCCCCTATATGCTGTTAGTAGTAGTTTAACCTGTAGTGAAGTAGAAGTGGATAGTTCCTGTGAATTATTATGGGTGGAGGTTACAGCCAACAACCGAGCTAGGTTAATAATTGGCTCCTTTTACTGACCTCCCAACTCAGCAGCATTAGTGACAAAAACTGAGAGAAAATCTGGAATACATTTCACATAAATTTCTTCAGCATATTATGGTCTTAGGTGGAGATTTCAATTTACCAGATATAGACTGGGACACTCAGATGTTTAGGCCGGATGGTGGGGACAGAGCATCGAGTGACATTATACTGAGTGCACTATCCGAAAATTACCTCGAGCAATTAAACAGAGAACTGACTCGTGGAGATAAACATCTTGGACATACTGGTAACAAACAGACCCGAACTTTCCAACTCTGTAAGCGCAGAACAGGGAATCAGTGATCATAAGGCCGTTGCAGCATCCTTGAATATGGAAGTAAATAGGAATATAAAAAAAGGGAGGAAGGTTTATCTATTTAGCAAGAGTAATAGAAGGCAGATTTCAGACTATCTAACAGATCAAAACGAAAATTTCTGTTCCGACACTGACAATGTTTAGTGTTTATGGAAAAAGTTCAAGGCAATCGTAAAATGCGTTTTAGAGAGGTATGTGCCGAGTAAAACTGTGAGGGACAGGAAAAAACCACCGTGGTTCAACAACAATGTAAGCAAACTACCGCGAAAGCAAAGAGAGCTTCACTCCAAGTTTAAACGCAGCCAAAACCTCTCAGACAAACAGAAGCTAAACAATGTCAAAGTTAGCGTAAGGAGGGCTATGCGTGAAGCGTTCAGTGAATTCAAAAGTAAAATTATATGTACCGACTTGACAGAACATCCTAAGAAGTTCTGGTCTTACGTTAAATCAGTAAGTGGCTCAAAACAGCATATCCAGACACTCTGGGATGATGATGGCATTGAAACAGAGGATGACACGCGTAAAGCTGAAATACTAAACACTTTTCTCCAAAGCTGTTTCACAGAGGAAGACCGCACTGCAGTTCCTTCTCTAAATCCTCGCACAAACGAAAAATGGCTGACATCGAAATAAGTGTCCAAGGAATAGAAAAGCAACTGGAATCACTCAACAGAGGAAAGTCCACTGGACCTGACGGGATACCAGTTAGTTTCTACACAGAGTACGCGAAAGAACTTGCCCCCCTTCTAACAGCCGTGTACCGCAAGTCTCTAGAGGAACAGAAGGTTCCAAATGATTGGAAAAGAGCACAGGTAGTCCCAGTTTTCAAGAAGGGTCGTCCAGCAGATGCGCAAAACTATAGACCTATATCTCTGACATCGATCTGTTGTAGAATTTTAGAAAATGTTTTTTGCTCGCATATCATGTCATTTCTGGAAACACAGAATCTACTCTGTAGGAATCAACATGGATTCCGAAAACAGCGATCGTGTGAGACCCAACTTGCTTTATTTGTTCATGAGACCCAGAAAATATTAGATACAGGCTCCCAGGTAGATGCTATTTTCCTTGACTTCCGGAAGGCGTTCGATACAGTTCCGCACTGTCACCCGATAAACAAAGTAAGACCCTACGGAATATCAGACCAGCTGTGTGGCTGGATTGAAGAGTTTTTAGCAAACAGAACACAACATGTTGTTCTCAATGGAGAGACATCTACATACGATAAAGTAACCTCTGGCGTGCCACAGGGGAGTGTTATGGGACCATTGTTTTTACAATATATATAAATGACCTAGTAGATAGTGTCAGAAGTTCCATGCGGCTTTTCGCAGATGATGCTGTAGTATACAGAGAAGTTGCAGCATTAGAAAATTGCAGCGAAATGCAAGAAGATATGCAACGGATAGGCACTTGGTGCAGGGAGTGGCAACTGACCCTTAACATAGACAAATGTAAGGTATTGCGAATATATAGAAAGAAGGATCCCTTATTGTACGATTATATGATAGCGGAACAAACACTGGTAGCAGGTACTTCTGTAAAATATCTGGGAGTATGCGTGCGGAATGATTTGAAGTGGAATGATCATATAAAATTAATTGTTGGTATGGCAGGTAACAGGTTGAGATTCATTGGGAGAGTCCTTAGAAAATGTAGTCCATCAACAAAGGAGGTGGCTTATAAAACACTCGTTCGACCTACACTTGAGTATTGCTCATCAGTGTTGGATCCGTACCAGGTCGGGTTGACAGAGGAGATAGAGAAGCTCCAAAGAAGAGCGGCGCGTTTCGTCACAGGGTTATTTGGTAAGCGTGATAGCGTTAGGGAGATGTTTAGCAAACTCAAGTGGGGTGGCTTGCGGAGTGTAAATGTAGATGTAAATGTAGAAAGGGAAAACAAAGAAGTTTGTCACGAGGTATCAAGGGCCATACCAAGTAGTTGAAACTACATACCCCATTAATGTTAAGCTTCAGCTGCCACCTAGAGCAACGATAGTACACATTGGGCAGTTACGGCTATTTAAGGGTTGTCACTATATGATTCCAGGCATATTACAGGAAGGGAAGAGGAAGAAAGAGAGTGAAGAGAGGTGTTCAGGGCAGAGAAAACGAGGAAGATAGAGTACAGCATGACGTACCGTATGCTTTGCGATCCAGAAAGCAGTGGAGTATTTGTATTTTTTTTGTTTTCTTGTTTTGTATCATTAGGTTTGCATAGATTAATTAAGCATTGTATTTTCATATGTTGTATGTGTTTTTGAGTACTGTGAGCCTGCTGGGGACAGCAGTCATTTTGATGGTGATCACTGAAAAGGTGAGCGTTGACCAAGCTGATCTCGGCAGTTAACAGCCAGTACGCCAGGATGACAAGGGAGGAATTACAGAGCTGCCATAGAGGGAAGGTAACGGTATGTCCAGCCAGGGTGATAAGCACCAATCCGGACATGGGCACAGTGCAGTTATTTTTAGCCAGGAGGAAAGAAATAGGCTATCAAAGGGACATCGTGGAGCCAAAATTGAGCTTGCAACAGGTCGGGATGCAATGGATCTTCTCCACCTACGAAATTTGATAGTAGTAGCAAGTTGTTTTGAGCAGGGAGTATTTGCAGAAGCGAAACGTATAGAGCTCGAGGGGAGCAGAATTTTAATCAATGGAACTGCGTGTAACGTAATAGGACCAACCTTCCATCTGCCAGTGTCAATTTCGGGAGCACGCAACTGAATGTTACACAGCCACAGCTGTACTGGCCAGAAGCAACTTTAAGAGTTTTTGCCAAGGCAGAACCTGACCTTGTCAAATCAAACACTGGAGTCAGGTCTGTTGAGATCCGTAAACCAGTTCATTTCAGATCAAAAGGGGCGCATATCAGCTGAACAACTTGTGCAGCATATCGCTCAATATAGGGAAAGGCAACAACAAGTAATGATCATCTTGAGCACCTGTGTGCCAAGTGCCATCTCAGCCTTAACTTTGTTGCATGTTGATTGAGCATTAAGTGGAGTGGTCATCCAGTAAGGAATTTTTACTTTTTGTCCCGTGTCATATGTTTTAAGAGGACTAGACCACATCTAAGTTTTCTAATAGTAGTAGTAAATATGTCATAAGTATGTGCCGACCCAAACAAGTTTAAGAGCAGTTAGAGGTCCACCCGGGGACCGGGTCTTTCTGAAGGGAGGAATAATGTAGCGGCGCCACCGTTTAAGATGGGAAAAGCTTAGCTTCAGTGCAATATTTTGGGGCACGCAAATTACAGCCAGGCGCGGGCCTGTTGACAGTAAGTTATGTTACCAGGCGTTTGCGAAGTAGAATAGAGGCCACAGGGCCGTAGACCTGCTGAAAAGAGTAAATGCAGCGGTTTGGATGGCACAAGTTAGAGGCAGAAGGGGCCCACTGGTCCAACCCAGGTGTTATGCGTACATGACTCGTCAGAGTGGCGCGTTAGGAAAACAGAGGCGCACAGTCGCATATAAATGGGGTTCACTAACAAGGTATTCAAGTGTGACAACTCTCCTGGGTTGTGGGGCGTGTCACACCACCAGCTACACGCAGCAGCAGATGGGGCGCTAGTGTTCCAGTCCTCGGCAGGTCGCTGGTTCGGCCCTCCGAGGCCAACGCAGGGTCCGCAGTCAGCCAGCGGGGGGCCACGCCACAGTTCGCTACTGCAGGCAGTCTTGTTGGCCCCAAATACACGCCGCAGGCATCCAGATGCGAGGGGCGCAGATTCAGACGCCAGATCGCAGGCACTTGTTGTTGCCGCGATCTTAGCCACACTGGCGAGGAAGCACGCCACGGGTTGCCTTGCAGCTCCCAGTGGGCGGCGCTGAGGCAGCAGGGGCGAAGACTGACTGGCGGCGCATCCTGACGTCGTCACAACTCCGCAGCCGTGCAAGGCCGACACACAGCAGTGCGCTGCATGGGTCGCTGAGGCAGCCATTCCGTGCCAAGCTGTTTTGCAGACAGCGAAGTGGAGTCCTCAGCATTGCGGGACCCAGGGATGCAGACCGAGTGGAATGGGGGCACTGTAGCTGGAAATAATAAATAACTTGGGAAACTCTGACGAGTTTTAATAGGGTGCATCCTGACAGCCCATCCTGGTCAAACATTCCTCTACAGTATATAGCGTATTGTAAATATGTCTGATCAAGGAAATTTATGGTATAGTAAAATTACTTTAGAATTGACACTTCACTTCAAAAGGAACACATGGAGGTGCTAAGCAGAGTTGCCACGACTTGCACACAACACACAGTAAATCTTATATCTGGTTGATGAACGAATATGGAACTAACATCAGTGACTTCTGGAACTGCTGCACAATTTTTTCATCAGTTATATCTGCAGCAACAAAATTTTAAGTTGACATACAGAAAACTGAAAATATTAAACTTCCTGGCAGATTAAAACTACGCACTGGACTGAGACTCAAACTCTGGACCTTTTCCTTCCGTGGGTAATTGCTCTACCAACTGAATTACTCAAGCACAACTCACAACCCATCCTCACAGCTTTACTTCTGTCAGTACCTCAACTCCTACCTTCCAAACGTCACAGAAGTTCTCTTGTGAAAGGCAAAGGTCCCGAGTCTCAGTCTGGCACATAGTTTTAATCTGCAGAAAGTTTCGTATCAGCACACACTCCACTTTAGGAATTCTGGAATTTAAAAAATGATTTCCTTATGACATTACTGAATTTTTGACATGCAGGAAACTTTTTTCTTACAGAATTTAGATGAACACATAACGCAAAAGAAACTAAGATAACACGAGATTTTCATATGCTCCAAATCTGAACTCTTTCAGAGATATTCAACACAAGGTAATTTGAGTTTACTGTGACACATGATGCTACAGCTGCATGTACAACACTTAGCTGTTGCCGTTTTTGTTTCACTGCGAGAAAAGAAGCACTAGATTTGTAATTAACCTGTTGATACATTTTGTGAACAAACTGTTTATTTGTAACATAACAAAAAAGAATATGCCTGTTAATCGACATGAGGAAACATCGGTTTGGAATAAAGGACAATATTGTAGAACAGTATTGCAACTGCTATATTACAGAAAGTGAGGGGGATTACTTTTGGTCAATAAAACTCACTTCCTGAGATGAACTTCATTCAGACTCAGTTTCTGGTAATAGCCATCTTATTAACAGTCAAAACTTCTAAAAATATAATTTTTCTATGGAAATATTTAAACTGCACATGCCAATCCTTCATCTAAATCTGCCTATGCATCTTTTTTGTGACGACAATGAAAAATCTCTATTGACATTATTCTCATTGCTATCACAAATGCTGGAAGTGACACTGTCAGCGCTGTTATTTAATGCAGAGATCATTTCTGAAACTTTTTTAAAATAGCTTCCTTTTGCTATGCTTATTCCATGATGACAAACTTGTTTCAAACATTGTTCAGCATCACACAATGAATAGATAACCGCCGCAAGATGCCTGAAGCTAAAGCATAGTGAACAAGTGTTGCGGTGCGGGTAAAGGTAAGGCAACTAGGATAGCAGTTGTCACTACATGTCTCATGGAATTGACTAGCTTTGTGCTATGCCTTCCTCCTGGGCCTCATCTCTCACTACTTCCTTTGTAGCTGTCAATTCTAAGGTAATTTTAAATAGACTGCAACTGGCTAAGTGGCTTTCCCCTTGGCAACAGTCTGTGTAGTTGAACCATAAGTAAACCCATCTATGTTTTATTTCTTTTCAGTCACCCATTTCTCGTGATTCAGGAACACGGCTTAGTGACAACACAACATTCAAGTTTTTAAGGTTTACATAGATGGAAGGGTTTCATATGTCCACTGTACTAAATTAGCAGCCATAACCACTAAGTTGGGAAAGGTATTGTCAATACTAGGATTGGATTGTTTTGGGGGAAGAGACCAAACAGCGAGGTCATCGGTCTCATTGGATTAGGGAACGATGGGGAAGGACGTTGGCCGTGCCCTTTCAAAGGAACCATCCTGGCATTTGCCTGTAGCGATTTAAGGAAATGACGGAAAACCTGTGAATACCAGGGATTTCAGTAAAAAATAAAACAGATAAATAAATAAAAACACAAACGTTAGCAGCATCAAGCCCTGAGCACAGTAACAGTGGACTCGCTTAGTCAAAAGAGATGTGTCACGGTTCTTAAACGACACCCAGTAGCAAGAAGATAGAACAATCCCTGAAATTTTGATTTTGATTCTGGAACGCCCTATACTTGCAATGTTAAAATAACGCTTATGAATTACATCTTTCCTCACAAAGTATTTGAGGTAGGAAGTTGAACTTTTTACAGATTATTTATTGGAATATGGGCTCCAACTTAACATAGGGATTTTACAAAATTTTAGTTCAGTTATTAAAGATGATTTTTTTTCTATTGTAATGAAAATTCACAACATTTTTTTGCAATTTTTTATTTATATATTCAAAAATATACAGTTTTTTGGAAAAAGGCTGTGTTAAATTATGCAGAAGGTACTGTGTAACATTTACTGAAAGTTAGAAACAAATATGTTTGGAAGATCCTTAGAAAACATGTAATTAGTATGAGAAAATAAAAGTTTTGGGAATCGAGCGACAAAGATTGGATTAATTTTTTAGTGCATTCCAGGTCCATAGGATGGATTATCTTCATCCTCTGCAAACTCCTCCTCCAGCTTCCTCTTGTTCCTCCTCCTGTTTACTCTTCCTTGTATTTCTAGACTCTTTACAGCCCTGTCTGCAGCCCGAAGGCGTTCCTTGTCTAAAGCAAGCATCGCTCGTACCATGTTAGAACCTATCTTCATTCCCATATTTCTAAATACCTTTGGTTTTCCAACATTTCTCCTTTTCTTAAAAGCCTTCAAAGGATTTCTAATAACTTTACTTTTACTCATTATTATACTTCAACAAAACAGAGACTCAAGAAACAGAATTAATTACGAATATTTTCGAGATAACGACAGAGTAAATAAACATGAAACAATCGACAATCACACCAGCAATACATATTGAACCATCACAGGTTAGCCACAACACATACTTTATCTCACATCACTAAAATGTACCTGATGAACACGGACGTTAATAATAACACCATTTGACAGCAGTTTAACAGCGCCACAGTGGGTCACGCCCATGTAGAACACATTTCAAAAAAAATTTAAAAATAGTTGTAGTCTTCGGAATTGAATAAATTATATATCTATTAAAAGGTAATAGTCTGCAGATTCAGAAAACGCAAAAAAGTAAAAATTGAACTTTTCATGATTTTGAGCCTTTCCGGAGCCCCTTAAATGAGCATCAGTACAGTGGATTTAAATCATGTTATTTCTAATAGAACATTAAACACAACTTTCTGTCATTCTCACAAAGAGAAGTATTGCTGTTTCAGACTTTCCTGAGATAATAACTGTTTCAGTGGTTCACAGGTGTCGCATCGGATAATAATGTGGGAGATTCACAGTATTTCAATGAGACAGCAGCTCGTCATTTTCAGGTGCTTACTAAGGTGTTGCTGAACTGGCTCGCCAATATATATGCCAACTCACTAGGAAAAGTGCAGGTGCCAAGGGGTGGGGTTATAACATCACTGTAGACGAAACACAGAGCACAGTGACATCCAGAGCCCCCTGCCGGAGAAACGAGCCACCGTCTTCACATGTACAACAAGGGAAAGCGCAAATCACGGCTGAGCATGCACGCAGGCAGTGTTGGCACCCAGTTTAAGCGTTTGGACTCCGGTTCCCCATCTGAGATGACTCCGATTCATTCGTCTGTGGCCGACGATGCCGTAATACCGTCCATTCTGGTTGCAATGCATTGCTGAGTTGAAATACTGAGTCTCAACTGATCAGGTCATTACTTATATATATTTCTACTGCTTCTGTAATGATGGAGTCCCAGTACATGGAAGCAAACGAAAGGCTGTTTCTCTCTCCGTAGGTCACCTGTAACCCCATGTAAAGACAGTGTTCAGCCACAGCAGCATTTTCTGGCTGACTTAATCTGGTGTGGCGTCTATGATCAGTACTTCTATCCTTAGCAGAGCGACACACATGGTCAATGTACGTTTTCCCACACGGCATGGGATTTTATATATATTCCTGGTCTCCTTAGACCTAGGTTGTCTTTAACAGAACCCAAGATAGTTTGCACTCATGCTGGATGGAGGAAGACGATGTTTTTTGAACGTCCTGCCAATTTAAAGGACATGCCACCAACATAGTTTATAAAAACCATCCTTGTGGAGTTTACGTTTCTTCTGAATGTTTGTGTGTGCAAGTTGAAATGCATTATGGTTCCATTTATCAGAGAGCACCTGTTTCATACACATACAGAGAGAAGATCACTAAGCTCTGCCGATAAGCTCCCTGCATCTGAGAAACCTAGCTCTACGATTGCGAGTCTTTACTATGCCACACCGAGTGAGGTGGAGCAGTGGTTAGCACACTGGACTCGCATTTGGATGGACAACAATTGAAACCCATGTCTGGCCATTCTGCTTTAGGTTTTCAGTGATTTCTCTAAATCGCTTCACGCAAATCCCAGGATGATTCCTTTGAAAAGGCACGAGCGATTTCCTTACCCATCCTGCCCTCACCTGACGGAGCCAATGACCTTGCTGTTTGGTCCCCGCCACCATATTAATCACCCAACCAACCAACTATGCTACAGCGTATAGATGGGTGATGGCAGCTCATAGCTCGTAGATATAGGTCAGTAAGTTGGTTTACCCAACACACAGCAACTCAAGGAACTATCATCTCTTCTGTGGACCAAAACACCTAAACATGGGAAATCTCCATTTTTGTCCACTTCCACGATGAAGCAAATGCTCAGATGGGAGTAAGTTAAGGTGTTCCAGAAATGCAGGAAATGTTGCTGCTCCATGTGGCCAAACTACAAAGGTGTTGTCCACATATCTCCACAAATATTTAGGTTTCAACACCACTGACTGAAGTGCTTTTTCCTCAAAGTCTTCCACACAAAGGATAGCTATTATGATAGACAAAGGGCTACCCATAACACTGCCAGTTTGCTCCAAATGTTATGGATTAAATAAAAAGTCAAGGTAAGCACGTTTTTGAATAGATGTAAGATGTCCTCCTACAACTTAATTTCTTTAAGTTGTAATGACTCCATCAGAGGTACTCGTATGAACAAAGTGACATTGAAATTCACTAAAACAGCAGCTGATTCAAGACAATGTGCTCAGTTGCTGTATAAAATCCTCGAAATTTCAAATGTGATGTTCACATTTTCCTACCTAAGGGCTCAGAAGTGAAGCCAGATTTTTTGCTAGGTAATATGTTGGGGCTCCTATATTGCTCACAATGGGGTGAAGTGGAACCTCTTCCTTACAGATCTAGGCAACCCATGAAGTTGTGGTGAGACTGGCACTTGTGCTATTATGCTTTTTTCAAGATGTTCAGGAAACTGTCTAGCTTTGAGCTGAGCAGACATCTTCCACTGCAGTGCGTCAGTTGGATCCTTCTGGAGACGATAAGCAGTCCTGCAGTAAATCCATCATTTTGCAAAGTAAGATGTTGCAGGCAAAAGATCAGTAGAATATCAGCAAGTAAAATCTCCATTTCTGTGTCTTCTCTTAAGGAAGATGCCCGTACCAAAGCAGAGCATCAACAATGAAGAAAGGAAAGCTCTCCATCCCATAATAGCTAACCTTTCTTATGAAAGACGTCAGGGAAAAAGCACTTCAGTCAGCAGTGTTGAAACGTAAATGTTTCTGGAGATATGTGGACAACACCTTTGTAGTAGTAGTCGAATGGAGCAACACTTCCTACATTTCTGGAACACCATAACAAACTCCACCCGAGCATTTGCTTCATCATGAAAGTGGAGAAAAATGGAGGTCTCCCATTCTTAGATGTCTTGGTAAACAGAAAAGACAACGGTTTCTTGGATCATAGTGTGTTCCATAACGCAACACACACTGACCTGTGTGTATAAGCTATGAGCTGCCATCATCCATCTCAATGCTGTGGCATATTACGGGCTCTCTATCATAGAGCTAGAGCTCTCAGGTGCAGAGAGCTTATCAGCAGAGCTTAGCCATTTTTGCTCTGATGGTTTTCCTACCCTATGTTGGTGACATGTCTTTCAAGATTGGCACATGGACCAGCAAGATTGGAAAATAAGGACTGGCAAATAAAATTTGTGACGAGTGCAATATATGCTGGGTTCTGACAAAGACAATCGAGGTCTAAGGAGACTGGGGATATATAAAATACTGTGCCAGTGTGGGAAAACTTAAATTGCCCATACATGTCACATTGTTGAGGATAGATGCATTGAACAAAACTGTCACACCAGATTGGGTCAGCCACGAAAGTCTGCTGTGGCTGAACACTGTCTTGACATGGGACACAAATGAATTACGGAGAGACAAAGAGCCTTTTGACCACTTCCCCATACTGGGACTCCATGATTAAAAAGCAGTCAAAATACATATAGGTAATGACCTGATTAATAGAGACAAGGGATTTCAACTGTGTGCCCTGTTTCTCCAGCTGGGGTCACTGGATGTCGTAGTTCTCTATATTCGTCTACGATGACTTTATACCCTCACTCCTTGGTGCCTGCATTTTTCGAGCAAGTCAGCATTTATGCTGGCGAGCCAGTGCAGCAACCCTTAGTAAGCACCTGAAGATGATGAGCAGCTGTCTCATTAAAATATTGCGCAGCTTCCATAACATTATCTGATGCAACACCTGTGAACCACTGAATCTGGAAAAGTTTTGTTCTGAGTTTTCAACTGTAGGTTCTTTAAGCAGCACACTGGACACCCCACAGAAATCTCTTCAAACATTCCACTTTTGTGGCTATTTTTGCTTCTATAGATGTTTAATCTCTTTTTTGGCCTCCTCCACGATAATCTTTGCTGCAATATGTATTGGTTGATTCGCCACGACTGTCAGACTCTCCCTGCAGTGCTTACTATGCAGCAATCGATAGTTTCCCACCAATTTAGACATATCAGCACACAGCTGTCCACATACCATTTCCTCATTTAGAAGAGCTACTAAATTACTCACCCCCTAACTACATTACAAGCCTAGTATGAACCAGCCTTTACAGTACAATCCTCTGGAACATGCAGCATTTTTCAGTGACCATTTCTGAGCCGAGTACAACAAGTCAAAAGACATAATCAATAAATATTACTTTTCTGATTTCAACTATTATACTGCATTACATTTTTCAAGGTTAATTACAAAACCATGCACATGCATCCACACACACATGCCTATAAATGCCTACACCCCAAATGGTGCCAGCTGGACAAGTACTGCCAGTGCTGCATTTTGGCATGTAGACTAGGTTGTAGTGGGGATAGTGCTGCGTGGGGTGGGTAGAGGGTTACGAAGGTGAAAAGCCTAGCCCATGTAACTGACACCCTTTACTCCCAAATTCCCAGCTGCCTCCCTCTGAACTGCCACCCACCCACACCAATCCCAACCCCTGCATCCAGTCCCTTTCTCCCTACCTCTACCCACCCCTCTCGACATCTCCTCCATCAACAGCTAACTCAATGGCTGAAATGCGGCAGTGGCACTGATCGTCCAGCAAGTACCCTGTAGGGGGCAGGTGCATGTGCCTGTGGTTTACTCCAGCTTGAAGAAGAATATGACTCTGAATGACAACAAGTTTTCTTTGTTTTGTGTGTGCCTGTTGACAATGCTTCTGCTTTTCAGTAAGTGGCCCCCTTTAATCCAAAAGTATTTACATTCCACCAGAACTTTCCTATAGCATTTATACTGTACTACAATCTGGAAATTCTGGCTCTGCAATCGCAGGACACAAGAAGCCTGCACTCACAATGTTTACAACAATACCACTGGTTCTTTTTACTTTTTTTCATGCTGTAAGTCGGATATCTTCTCACAGAGGGACTTTGCTTTCAAGAGGATTCAAAAATGCTTGTGAATCTCTTACCCTCAAGTGGTTCTCTCTTCCAACTACCAGCCTATTTATCTTGTACTTGCTTGACAAAGCTTCTCTAGAATTACACAAATAAGGCATATGGAACTCTGACACAATCTTCCATTGATATAAATCAAAAATAGTTTCCTGATGTGGTAATTCAATAAGGCTTCTTTACTGAGAATAGTAGGTACAGTGAAAATTTAGCTCTGTTGTTAAACATTGTCACTATACGTAACTGAAAATTTGTTTAACAATTTACTGCTGCTTTAAAAGTATGAAAGAATTTATAAAATGCTAAAATTTTAAGATAGAACTGTACAGATGGGTTAAATACTGACACACAGATAAATCCACTCTAAACACACAAGACTGAAATTCCCTTATCTTCTCTTCACTCTCATTATGCAAAACACATTGGTGGCAGTAGAATCATTCTGCTGTCAGCTGCAAATGCCTATTCTCCAAATTTTCTCAATAGTGTTTCACAATAAAATCGTTGTCATCCCTCCAAGGATTCCCGTTTGCGCTCCCAGACTATTTCCATAATACTTGTGTGCTGATTGAACCTACCAGTATCAAATTTAGCAGCATGCCTGTGAATTTCCTTGATGTCTTGCTATAACTTGGCCTGGTAGGGACCTCAGACACCTGAGAAGTACTCCAGAATGGGTTTCAATAGTGTTTGATAAGCAGTCTCCTTTACAGATGAGGTACATTTCCTACCCAATAAGCTGAAGTCGACAATTTGTCTTCTACAACCGACTCAACGTACTCATTTTGTTTCATATCAATTTGCAATGTTATACCTAAATATTTAATCACCGGTGACCGTGTCAAGCAGCACCCAAATATTACGAGGTATGATCAACAATTAACAAAAAGTTTTTAATTTCATGAGCTTTATAGATCTGATTTTCAAAATTCTTTTTCTCTTCTTGGCAAACATGTTCATGATGTATGTTTGCATTTCCAGCTGTATCGGATATTTAAATAGAATAAAGTGCAGCACTGCTTTTGAAATGTTTACTGTGGCTTTTGTCGTTTCTACTATGAGTAAGGCTAGAGTTTACCAGTGATATGAACTTTCCAAAGAGGGTTGAGAAGATCAAGACGACGACTGCCTTGGATGCCCTACCACATCAATTACCGACGACAATGAGCATGAAGTAAAGAAAATTGTTCTGGAAAAACACTGATCATCATCAGAGACGTTGCTGATGATGTTAGCATATTGTTTGGCTCATGCTAAACTTTTTTTTCTATGTTTTAGGAATGAAACACGTAGCAGCAATGTCTTCCAAAACTGTTGAATTTCAACCAAAAACGATGTCTTGCAGACCAGTGGCAGACTAAGTGGGAGCAGCCTGTCCCAGGCCTCTGGTCCTGGAAGGCCTCCAAAATCTCATGGACCTTGAAATTTGGAGGCCCCGAGAACCAGACAATTTTCAATCAAATCCCAAACAAGGTTGTAACATGTTCAGTAAATAAGAGGCAATTTGAAGTCCCAGGACCCATACATATGGAAAATAAATGGGAAACACTGCAGAGGATAAGTCAAATAATATTCAACAGTAGTTAGAAAACAATAGGCTGGACATTACGTTGTGCAGGCCTCAAGGTTATGACAATGCCGCATCAATGTAAGTTATACATGGAGGAGTACAAGGAAAAATCAAGAAGTCAGTCCAAAACCTCTGTTCAGTCCCTGAGCTAATCATTCCTTAAATCTTTGTGGAGTTGAATAATTGTGTTCCCTCTAGCGTCATCAGTTTTGGAACTGTAGAGAAGTTACATTTATTCATTTTTGTCGTCTTCCTAAAGATGGGAATTACTTTTAGAAAAAAGGAGGAAAAATCTGAAACATTTGTCTGATACTCACTAGAATGCTGATTACAATTCTGTTAAAAAAAGTCTACAAGAAAACATGAAAACATTATGGGCACTTTGAAAGATATGCAAGATCCATCAAAGGCAAACCTTGATGCTGTATCTGCAGCTAGCTTGCACCTTCCAGTTGCATGCGATTTTTACCTCTTCAGCCTACATCAACTTTTGACACGATACTGAAGGAAGTAAATTTAGTACAGTCCAACAGTATCTACAGTCTCTAAAAATGACTTTGGATAAAGAACTCACCAAATCAAAAACACTGAATGAGGTTTCAGAGCTGGAAAGAACAATAGTTCTATACATTGTTGTTACTTTCGGCACTAAAAAAATGTGATACGGACATTAACATTGAGCAACAAGGAAGAAGGAGGCTAAATAAAACACCACCGGGTGAATTAGCTCATGATGCTGGTTTATTGATTCAAGAAGTAGTTCATTAATAAATGTTTGAATTCGCAGATCAAAGTATACAAGAATCATCATGGTACACAGCCATGAGTAAAAATCACCAAAATTTTCCAAATTGTTGAAACAAAATTTATGCTCAAAGCTTCTGATGGTGCTCTGTTAGTAGCACTGGAGAATCTGGTAGAATTTTACAATCAATTTGAAAAGGAGCTGGTGCTGCAAGAAATGAAATGGTATCACAGGCATCCGTGTGCAACCACTATGAGTGTGGATGTTGTTGCTAGATGGACATGCTAAGAAATTCTTCAATTTATAATTAAATGGGACTTCAGTGAGACATCATCCTATACATCACTCACAACCTAATACTTCTTGACCAATTGTATCCCAATCAAATCATGCAAGAGAAGTTTTTCTAACCTGAAACTAATAAAAATAATCTTCACTTTTACAATGAATCAGGAAGAAAAAGCCAATCAGTCTATTTTATCAACTGAAAGAAAAATTCCTAATGACACAGATTTCAACAATATTATTAAAAATTTCAGTGCAATAAAGGTAAAATGTATTTTTCTTAGTCTATTCTATATTAATTCTTTGCACTCTACCTGATGGTTGCTATGCTCAACGCTGGTTCCTATTCCGAGTTCTTCACCTATATACTTAAGTATGCAAACCCTGTCCCAAAAAAATGCAACACCCACAAGTTCACTTTATTGACACGCGAGGTGACACGTAGCTCATCAATATGATGATGAATTCAGGCCAAATGAAACATGTCACAGCAAAGGGTGCCCAGACAGTAGCATCAATATTCTGGTATTCTCCTGTGGCAGCAACACAAGTGTGTATTCACACATGTAAACAATGTTAAAGATGCCAAACGGCAACCTGCAATACGTTGTCCCATGCATCCTGTGCCTTTTGGTGCAATTTGGCAATGGTTCTTGCACGCTCTGGAAAGTGATCAAGTTCCTGCTTCATCATGTCCCATACATATTCAATTGGTGGAGCAGTCATGATCTTGCCGGCCAGGGCAGTTGTTTACAACACAAAGAGCACACTGTATCACAGCAGCATTGTCCTGCTTCAAAAGCACATCACCTCCTGTCTCAGAACTGGCAGGGGCACCACGATAACAGCCTGTGCAATGTAGTGGGCATTGGTTACTTTACTCTGCAGAAACACTAAATGTGATCACAAGTTGTAACTGAGGGCTTCCCACATCATGCAACCAGTAATGGGACACGTGTCTCTTGAGCGCATGCACTCTGGAATAGGTAGCTCACCACGTCTACACCACATATGTGCACATCCATCATTTGCACACAGGCAGAACCTACTCATCACTGAAGACAACACAGCACCATTCCACTCTCCTGTCAACTATTTTACAACACCAGAGTAGCCATGCTTGGCTGTGCCATGGTGTCATTGGTAGCCTGCCTAGAGGCACACCTGACCTTAATCCTGCTTCAAGCAGACAGTTTCCAATGGTCCCTGATGACACAACTGGTGCAACATATTTCCTGTTTGATGATGGACCATGATCGGTCAGTCACCATTGCTAGCACAGTGCATCAATCTTGACATGCATCTGTACTGTGCCAATGTTCAAAACCTTGTCTACAGTTATGGGAAGGTTCCACAGAACAATGTTGACAGCACTGGCACACCACCAATACATTGTGCCCAATATGTAGCGCAGTCTGTTGATAGGTTCATCCAGCTTCCCGCAGGTCCCACAATGCAATCCCCTTCAAATAGCTGAAACTGTTCAGAATGAGTAAATAGCCATTGGTGAGGCATTGTAGCAGCCTAGAATGAATGATGCAAAAACTGTTCACCTCTAAACTCAGCATACTTACCACCTGCAGAGCAAAAGCAGAGGATGCAGAGAGAGGCCACATGCACACCATCTGATTTCTGATGACTGACAAATGGATCACTAACATTACAATCGCGCAGCATGCACGTATTACACCCTGATTCAACTGAACAGCACTTGAGGGTGTAGCATTTTTTCCAGTAGTTGTGTTACAATTACTACAGTGTAGAGTACACACATTATAAATACTTGACAGTTTTGTCAGCTGTTACATCTATGCTATTTAATTTTTACAAAATGTAAATACAAATACACCACTTGACAACTGCTGAAGAACAACTGACACTTGCTTAAAAACATGCCAATAGCTACAGAAAAGCTGCCAACTGCTATGGAACACCTGATCAATGATAATAAAAGGAAATGTAGAGGACAGGATGTGTTAACTGCAGCAAAACCTGTGCACAATGCATTCGACAGTTCATGCAGTATGGCGTTTTACAAAGTATCATCTTGCATTTAAAGAAGGCCATTGAACATGGAAATGCTACGAGAAAGCATGTCTGTGGATGTGGATGGACTACCACACAGCAAGAGAATTGATACATAGTCCTAGTGGCAAAAAGGAACAGACATCTCACTCCTCAGCAGATTGCTGCACACCTTGCAACCACTACCTGTACATGTCTCTGCCAAAACTATTTCGTGGCAATTAAATCAGGCTGGTTTGTAAGCTCAGAAGCCAGTTAAATGCAGCCCACTTAAACCAAGCCATCATCAAGAAAGAGTTTGTTGGTGTAGGGAGCATGCTGGTTGGGGGTCAGCAACAGTGGTCTGCCGAATCCCACTTCACTGTGGCAAGTGATTCTGACCAGCAGTTGTGTGGAGAGAGGGGAACACATTACTCACCATAGAATCTTCTTAAACATCATCGGTATGGTCTAGCCATTATGGTGTGGGCAGGCATTCTGCAGAATGTCTGAATACTGCTGCATATCTATGGGTAAGTTACTGTTAAAGCACAGTGGTGCTGCAACAAGATTATTCTGGATCATGTCCATCTGTTTAGGGATAAAGCAGGTCCTGACTTTCTGTTTATGAGTGACAATGCCCATCCATAAAGGACCACTGAGATGCTGGAAAGTGAAGATACTGAACTTATGGAACAGCCTGCATGTTGGTTGGTTGTTTTGGGGGAAGAGACCAAACTGCGAGGTCATCAGTCTCATCGGTTTAGAGAAGGACGGGGAAGATTGGGAAAGAAAGTCGGCCGTGCCCTTTCAAAGGAACCATCCCGGCATTTGCCTGGAGCAATTTAGGGAAATCACGGAAAACCTAAATCAGGATGGCCGGACGCGGGATTGAACAGTCGTCCTCCCGAATCAGCCTGCATGTTCCCCGGACCTAAACCCTATAGGATATGCCTGAGATGCTCTTGGCAGGTGTGTTTGTCAACAAACACTCCATCCCTGAATCATGCAACTGAAACCCACCTTCAGAGAGGTGTCTGGCAATATCCACTAAGGACTCCTCGACAATATGGTAGCCAGCATGAATAACAAGTGCACAATGTTCATTACTGTGTGAGGAGGGCATATTCCTTACTGAGAGTCCGATATCAACCTTTATGTTGGGATTCTGATCTGTGTCAAACATGAACATTATTTATGTCTGTTAACCTGCTTTCTTACGTGGCGAAATCTGTATCATTTTTCATTATAAATATATCACTCCACCTCTATTACGTATGCACTGTGTTTCAAGTCATTTACTACTTCCTGGGATTATTTCTGTCCCACAATGCCTCTGTTCCTTTGCAACTGTCAAGCAGTGTATATCAGTTTCCAAGAAGACTGAGGGCTTCATTTAGTTTCACCACCTCAGGCCACTGATTGGCTTACTCTGCCACTATTGTAGACATCACTCAGCAATTGCTAAATGAAGTAGATAGTGATCCAGAACTTCTAAAGATTATAACAGGTGATGAAACACGTATATACGGGCATGATGTCTCAACACGCTGCAATTGTTGCTATGGAAACTGCCTGCAGAGACATGAAAAAAGTTTGATCTTATGTGAAGGTTCTTCTCGTTTTCTTCAATACAATGGCATAGTGAATCATGAGTTCCTGCCTTTTGCTCATACGGTCATTAAGGAATACTATCTGGAAGTTATGCACCATTTGAGTGAAGCAATCCGAAGAAAACGACCAGCACTATGGAAAAACCACTCATGGAAATTGCATCACGATAATGCTCCCGCTCACATATCAATGCTTCTTTTTTTATTTTTTGGCAATAAACAGAACCATTATGTTGTCTCAGCCACTGTATTCACCGGGCATGGCCCCCTGGACTTCTCTGTTCCGAGTGTTGAAGAGAACCATAAAGGATGATGTTTTGCCACTACTGAACAGAATCACTGAAGGGGCTAAACACCATAATGAAAAGCGAGTTCCAGAAGAGCTTTCAAGATTGGAAAAAGCACTGGCATAAGTATACTATAAATAAGAGGAATTACTTTGAAGGGGACAATGTTTTTGTTGATGAACAAATTAAGATACTTTGAGAAAGAAAAATTCCTGTAACTTTTTGACCATACCTCGTACTGCATTTGAACATTAGAGGATTGTTTTTCCTACTTATCGACATTAACTTACATCTTTCTACATTTAGGGAAAGCTGTCATTCATCAAACCGAGCAGAAATTCCATCCTGTATCCTCCTATAGTCACTCAATGATGACACTTCCCTCTACACTACAGCAACATCAGCAAACCGTTACCAACCGCCACTCAACCTACCTGTTAGATCATTTATTTACACAAAAAGAAACAGTGGTCCTATGGGGCACTCCCGATGATATCCTTCTGTGATGACCACTCACCCTTCAGGACAACATACTGGGTTCTATTACTTAAGAAGTCTTCGAGCCACTCACGTATCTGGGAATCAATTCCATACACTTGGACCTTCGTTAACAGTCTGCAGTGGATCACTGTAACAAATGATTTCCAGAAATCTAGAAATATGGTGTCTGCCTGTTCCCCTTCATCCATGGTTCACAGGATATTGTGTGAGGAAAGGGCAAGTGGAGATTCGCACAAACAATGCTTTCTAATTCTTGCTGCTCTGTCAAAGAAATTTATTATATTCAAACCTAGAACTTATTCAAGACTTCTGATGTAAACCAGTGTTAAGGATACTGTTCTGTAGTTTAATGGGCCATTTCTTTTACCTTTCTTATATATGAGAGTTACTAGTGTTTTTTTTTTTTCTTATTTGCTTGGGACATTGCACTGGGCAAGTGATCTATATATAAAGAAGGGTGCCTGTTTGTTTGCTAGTAATTCATACAAATCTACAATTCCACTCCAATCCTGATGAAATATTGCACACTTTACCTTCAAGACAAGAGGAAGATCACTATCTACATAAGATTTTGTTATCTAACTTGAAACAAAGTGGAAAGGTTGTTAGGAAAAAAATCTATGAAAGTTCTTGGCCAATTTACCTCAAATTTCTATGTGATCCCATAATGAACATTTGGGAAGAAACAGTGTCACGAACCATTTTGACAAGCACGTTATGCATGACAGATATACCACTATAATTTGCAATTTAAAAAGAAATCAAAGCATAATTTGTGATGTAATTATTATTACAAAACTTTTGGTTTGAAACTGATGAATATTTGCAGAAGTCAGAACCGGAAGCCTAGAACCTGATTTTTATTAATGTGCAGGTGAAGATGTATTCATTCATTGCATTCGATTGACACCCAGTGATTCAATTATGACTGCTGACAATGCAATTGCAGGTACCCATGTGGCTTGCATTCGCTATATCAACAAGGCACAGGGCCAATCACTTTGCGTTGTAGATATTAAACATCCCAGGAAATGCCACACACTACAGCTAGTTCAGGATAAAGACAAGTAGGGGGCCAATGCCACAGAAATCTATGTAAAACCGAATTGGGATTCTATCTGGACATGGCAACTTATTTGCTTTTAACTCATTTACTTGCTTCTCAATGCCAGGGACGCCTATTTCCTTGTCCTCTATACAGGAGTCTGTGTGACAGTCGACTAATAGTATCTCTTTACAATTCTCCTGCGTGAGTTTATAAATGTGAAACTTCAGCTCTCTTTTTGCTGCCTTCTATTGCCACACCAGATTGGTTGGTTGGTTGGTTTTGGGGTTTGATGGGGGCTAAACAACGAGGTCATCAGTTCCCTGTTCCTAACATACATACTTGTAAAAGGCCTATAAAGTAAAAGCGTAACCTCTGCACTCAGAGGGAGGGAACACCAAGGGGTACAGAGCTACAATGAACATCTACATCTGCATACATACTCTGCAATCCACCATACGGTGTGTGGCAGAGGATACCTCGTACCACAACTAGCATCTTCTCTCCCTGTTCCACTCCCAAACAGAACGAGGGAAAAATGACTGCCTATATGCCTCTGTACAAGCCCTAATCTCTCTTATCACACACAACACAACACAAAATAGAGGACACTTAAAAGGAGCAGAGCAAATAGTTCACTAGAGTAAAACAGACTACAGTGGTTGATGGATCAGGTAAAAGGTCAACCACTCAACTACAAACGAAGAACCTCCAGCTGGAAAGCATTGATAGAGGTATCAACACAACTTGTTACCATAAAAGACACTATTTTGGTATCCACAACACAATTAAGTCTCTGGAGTGGGTGTAGCCTGAGAAATCATGCGAGAGCGCCCACACTAGAGCGAGTGATAAAACCCAGCTGCACAGATAAAACGTAAAACTGAGTCAGCTATAGAGGCATCGTCATCGTCACCTAAAATTAAAGGAAGTGCAGCTGGTAAATTAAAGGACTGCCGCAAGGGGGCTAAAAGGGGGCAGTCCATCAGAAGATGGACCACTGTCAGCCCTGCATCACAGCGACACTTGAGCGGGTTCTCACCACGAAGGAGATAGCTGTGGGTGAACCGCGTATGTCCGATTCGGAGACGGCAGAGAACAACTGAGTCCCTTCACATGCCCCTCAAGGATGAGTTCCATATGGCCATGGACGACTTGACCTTGTGGAGCTTATTTGGCGCGTTCAAGACAGACCATTCAGAGCTACAGACATCGTGGACCTTGCGATGTAGGGCTGACTGGAGGTCTCTTTCCACGAGACCAAGCTCCAGGTGTGGCGAAGTGGTGGCCTGCTTGGCCAACAGATCGACACATTCGTTTCCTGGAATGCCGATGTGGTCCAGGGTCCACACAAACGTCGCTGAACGACCACACTCGGCGAGAGCAGAAACAGCATCTCGAATACCGCGCACCAAAGATTCCCGAGAAAAACACTGGTTGAATGCTTGCAATCCACTCAGGGAGTCACTGCATACCATGCCAGATTGGCTGATGACTGACTGAACAGAAGCCTTTGACCAGCTTCATGATTTTATGTAGGACCATTATTTTCTCAGGTTCTCTGCAAGACCATTCTATCTACTAACTTTTACCTGTCAACACGTCTGTTCTCTCTCCTCTCTCTCCCTCTCACCCCCCCCCCCCTCCCCCTGCCGCCCAAGGGTGCAACCATCTCCGCATCCTTAGCATTTACCGCATTTTGTTATTCAACCACAGTGGAACTTTTTCTGTCCTTAACCCACATACTTGGTACATACTTTTCCACAGCACAATTTACAGTTGGTTAAACTTTGCCCATAAATGTTCTATGTTCATTATATTTGAACTAAATGATGTCCGTTCATTGTCTAAGTAGGATCCAACAACTGCTTACCTAACCTTTTTCCACTAAAAATACTCTCCTAGCATTCTTGATGGATTTTTTAAACTTTAGTAACCACTGTCACTACAATGACATCACAAATACTGGTCTCTGACACTGTCAAGAAGGTCAAGCTTGTTTGCAGCTAAAAGGTGTACAATATGTTTATTGTGTTTGGCTTGTCAAACTAGCCACTTACGACAATTTTGGGAAAATGGGTTCAGAACTACTTCGCAAGACTGTAGCATCTGCCATGAATCCATAGGTGACCCAGTCTCTACTCTGTAGGTTAATGACAGCTCCAACTAATACTGCACGATCTGGGTATTTTTGTGCTACTGAGTATTAACTTTCTTTGAATGACTCTACAAATACTATGGTGGCATTGGGGGAGGGTGGGGGGAGAGGGCTTTAAAGCATCCGATGATTAACTGGAGCTCACATAGGCTGCTTACTTTCTTCCAGATAACTTCACAGTCAGACTCAATTTTGACTTTATAGAGATTTCCAACTCATCCAAACATTTCAGAAAATAAATTTTGCATAAATTTTTCTCCCTTGGCAATGTTGTATTAGAGCTATACAATAAATAGCCATTTTAGCTTTGTCAAGTGCAAGTTGTGTACACTATTTATATGGTTTTTCCAGCAGAATGGGCTTGATTCAACAACAATTTTATTACGAATGCTAGTGCTGGCCTTACAGCACCATCATCTACAACAATAACGTGAGAAGGCCAGGTGTCAGAGCATCTCCTGACTCTTTGGCCTTAACTGACGTGAGTTAATATGCAGGTGTTTCTATTTGTTTGTGAGATGATCCCATTCATTGATTTGGGAACCGTGTATGATTCAGCCCACAATGGAAGATCATGTGAAAGGTAGGTAGCTCGCTATGTCAAAGTGGACTGCATCAAAACAGATGGCCTCTTTTTTTCTTCTTCTTCACATTATGCGCCACTGAAATGTAAGCAGTATGCTGGAGAACCACAAATGCCAGTATCTAGGTAATGAGTGCAGTGTTGCTGAACAAATGCACCAACAGCACTGCTAGAAAATAAAGACTTTAAGGGAACCTGATCAATCTAGAAGGAACTTTCCCAATACCAGAAGGATGTAGCACGTACAAATGGAAATTTTTGAAGGCAGAACATTTCTGGTGGAATTTATTGCCTTAAGTTCTAAGTTGGCAATGAAAATGGCCAAGTAAGTTCCTTGACAGTATTAATATTTTATTGCATGATACCACAAATTTCCATATTACTTTCCTAAAATTTCCTCTTTCAGTATTCTATGCACAATGCAGTAAGACTCAATTAGCTTGTAGTAAATGCCTGGCATCCAGATTGTAGTGTTAATTGAACCCCTTAAGAATTCACTAATCCTGCTAAGATGAATCATCCTAAAAATTGAAGCCCCAATGCGTATTTAATTAAACTGGTAAACATTTACCTCCATGGAAACATGCCAAAAAGTGTGTCATCCTTTTAGCAGCAATTGCAGACATTACAAACTTTTTTTTTGCCTAATTTTCTTTCTTTCTGAAAAAAAAATGCAAATTTCTACTCCACATCATCACATTTATGACTGAACAGTTGAAACAGCTTTTCAGGGCTAAACACTGTACCGATTTCTTGAGCATGTGCATTTGCAAATGTTACCTTTCCTTGAAACATCATGGTCAGATTTCAAAACGTCCATAATTTGCCACTTAACTGTGTTTGGAACCCAAGGGTATGTTTTGTAATGAAAACTTATCTTCACTTCAAGAACTCTGATGACACTTGATTTTAAGTGAAGGTGAAGTACTACCATGTATTTCTCAATACACTATTTACAGAAAGATTTTCTGATATATACTGACATTACTAGCAGGTAGGTGACAACAACAATCAACATTGGTAAGGTATTTGACAGACATGTACGAAAAGCCATTATTCAGAAATAAAACTTACCCATTATGGCAGATTCTTTGGTATATTCAGTAAGTGACAATGAATACGTCAGTAACACAGTAAAAGTTGATAACTGTTCAGTGTAGTAAAAGAATGCAAAGTAGTAGAGAACAGGAAACAGGGACATATTCAAAGCTGTGGCAAGATCCCTCCATTTGCACTCATCTGCCAAACATTTCCTGCCATCACACCACCTCCCCTGAAAAAGATTAACAAATAAACAACCACAAGCATTTATCGCAAGCATACTATTCACGTTAGATTAGGAGGGCCACCTGAGATGTGATATTAAGCCTTAGATGTACATTTTATTTAGGTGCAAAACAATGAAATAACTACATTACAAAAGATTACATAGGTCCACAATAATATTTTTCATTATTCTTTTTGTTAGGCCACTGAATACATATCTGACCTTGCGTGCTATTACAACAAGTTTATTCCTAGTGTGACTAAAAATAAACTAGAGAACTGAAAAACATGTAACTATAACAAAAAGTGCTTTCATTTTTCAATATTAACACATTTTATGGAAGACTAAAAACAAAAACCTCTGTACCGCAAAGCAATTTTAAAAAAAAAAAAAAAAAAAAAAAACTCACGAGATAGATAACGATGATTCGCAACATTAAACTGAAAAATAAAAGAAATAAATAACCATCGAAAAGTAAACCAGAGGGAATCCCAGAGTGCAACAGAGAGGTTCCCAGAGTCCACCAGGGACCATCACACTGTCACCCAGAGAGCATCCCAGAGTGCCCCAATGAGCTAAAACACTAAGAAGAATCGCTTCTCGGCTTTTGGCAAGATCAATGTGTAGAAGTACATACGAAATAATAAACTAATAAAACCCACCTCCCCAGGAGTCGGAACAATCTCCTTCCCTATCTCTCATATCCTAAAAGCACATAAAACAGAGTTTTCTGTAGTGAATTGCCAGTTTTACATCTCATAATGTGAACAACAGTACTCAACCATCATACTGGCATGCCAGTAGCCCTGATATTGTCCTTCCATCACCTTGATATCTTGATGGAAGTGCTCAGCTTGTCTGTCACAGATCTGACCCAAATTTTCACGGAGATGATCAGCATGAAAGTGAATCTTGAGGCTCATAAAACAGACCTATATCTTCATTTCCAACATGTTGACATTAATAGTAATATAATGTGGGTCCTTTCTGTTCCCTAAGAAATTTGTGACAATCTCCTTGAATGATATCCAAGCTCTATCACACAGTAATTTTTGAATCAAAGTTTGCATTGATCATCATTTATTAAATATCAGGTTCAAACATACTTTTTTTCAATTTCAGTTCCAATAAATGAGTAAAAGTCTTGGAGAGGTAGTTGAAACACACTCCATCTATGGGCAAGGCTTCCTCAAACCGTTATTTTTTTATCCAGCTTTATATGTAGAGGTAATAATAGAGCAATATACTAGCATTAGATGTAGCCAGGCCTTAGCAAGTAGAGACAGTAGCCATGTGAGCGAGATTTGTTGAATGAATGTGTGAGATTTCTACTTCAGAGAAAGGACTTCGAAAGCTTTTATATTTCTAGCACCCCTTCCATTGGGCTTGCCTGCAAGTCAATGCCTCCTCTATGTGGTGAGTAGCAGTGTATCTTTTCCATATTATTGTTTTTCCACATTTGAACAGACGATTGTGCCATTAGCTGCTTCTATATAACATCAATTTTTTTTTAACTTATAATTTTCAAAAAGACCATGGTTATTAGTTACATGTAGCTTATTAATAGGCATGAGATGACAGAAGAGAGAATTCACATTTATAATTATAAATATAAATCATAGTTTTGAAAGCAGTCATGCATCTGGATGGAGGAGGGTTAAACTTGTGTATTATTGTTTTACTCTCCATGTATCATAAAACAACAATTAAGTCGTTCAGTTGGCTTCAACTACAACAGCCAAACCGAAGCTTAGATGCTTAATAACTGTTCAGTGCAGTTAAAAAAATGCAAAGTGGTGTAGAACAGGAAACAATGAGATACTCAAAGCTGTGGCAAGATCCATTCTCATTTGCACTCATCTGCCAAACATTTCCTGCTATCACGCCATCTCCCCTCAAAAACAGTTAACAAACAAACAAGTGTTTAACCCAAGCATACTATTCAATTTAGATCAAGAGGATCAGCTGGGATGTGATAGCAAGCCAAACATTTGCATTTCATTTAAAAGTGCAAAAGAATAAAATGATTACATTACAAAAGATTACATAGGTCCACAAAAATACCTTTCATTCCTTTTTTTTACTGAAATCTAAAAACAAAAACACCTCCGTATTACACAGCAATTAAGTGCCCATTGACTTTTATTTCCTCTCGTATCTCTTTAAAGCACACAGTGCATCACAATATCAAAGTGATGGGAGGACAGTCGCAGGGTTGCTGGGATACCAACCATTGTTCATATGCAGACACACGAAGCAGGCAATTCAGCAGTCACTTTTTGGAAGCCATAACTTCAGTTCCAGTGGTGTAAAACAGGTTGCTTCTTACAAGGGAACCTCCCCATCCCACCCCCCTCAGATTTAGTTATAAGTTGGCACAGTGGATAGGCCTTGAAAAACTGAACACAGATCAATCGGGAAAACAGGAAGAAGTTGTGTGGGGGGGGAAAAAAAATATATATATATATATATATATAAAAACAAAGATGATGTGACTTAACAAACGAAAGCGCTGGAATGTCGATAGACACACAAACAAACACAAACATACACACAAAATTCAAGCTTTCGCAACAAACTGTTGCCTCCTCAGGAAAGAGGGAAGGAGAGGGAAAGACGAAAGGATGTGGGTTTTAAGGGAGAGGGTAAGGAGTCATTCCAATCCCGGGAGCGGAAAGACTTACCTTAGGGGGAAAAAAGGACGGGTATACACTCGCACACACACACACATATCCATCCACACATATACAGACACAAACAGACATATTTAAAGACAGTCGCACAGTTTTCCCTGTGCTCTGTCAAAACATAGGTTTTTAATGCTTTCAAATTCTTCCGTGTGTAGACCGTCAAATCCTGCATACATCCAAGCAAATCTGAACATGTCCTGGAATTTTGGAGAGGGAAGTCGATTATGTGTGGGTGCCTGAACTTTGATAACTGACACACGATCACGTAAACAATACTGCTCTGTGTACCTGTGCAGCTTCGCAAAATCATAGAATCTTTTCACAAAGTATCTTACTTGCCAAAAACCAAACACATCTAACAGTTGCACAAGAGTTGTACAGCCTGGAGGAATGGTAATCACGTCTATTCCCACACTAAAATTGTACAAATCCTGATCCTTCTGCCCTGTATAGCTGTCAAGGAGTAAGGCAAAATCTTTGTCCGTGTAAGGAGCAATCACATGTTCATTAAAGTCTTTCACTAGTCTTTTCTCCACTTTTCCTGATGCACTGCAATTCACAATAACATTTGGCATTTGCGCAAGTACCCTATTCACCTGTTGCTGAACTTGCGGTCCAAATACACCATTTTTTCCTGCAAACATAAATAAAATGTAGGTAAAAGAAAGTCTGCTTTGCTCAGAGCATACTGTATGGTATAACTATGTGAAGTGGCATGCAGCTGGTCTACAGTACATTCCGTGTCGCCTTCTCCAACTAACAATAATGTGCCGGTTGATTTCATTTCATAGTTAAAACCGGACTGATCTGTGTTGATAATATATGCGTCTTCATACTGTTGGAATCTGACTTTAGTTTCTGTAACAAGTGTCTTGGAACACACTAAAAGTTCTTTCAGTTTATTCATGTAGTTCTTGCTTACATATTTCGTAATCTTCCAGCTCGTAATTTTGTATTTTCTTTTGAACGTGACAAGCCAATGAGATGAAGCCTTGAAGTCCAGGCCGATTTGTTTAGCGTAATGCAATCCCCAAATCTGTAGGTCTGTATCATGCACTGCACTTAATTCATTTCTGGCTTTAATAAATTGTCAGTATACATGGTTTTCTAGTTCACTGAAATTCTGTCTTCAGGTTCCACCTTGTTCCACGACTTCTTTGCAATATTTAATTGTGCTTTTTTCCTCCATCTCTTTAAATTTCTTAAATTTGTTACTTCACTCCATAATGTATATTTGCGTCTTTTAATTGGTTTGGACAGTAACCTGGATTGGAGCATTTCCTTCATGTAACCCAAAGAAATACCATCAGATTGAAGTCTCAGTATTTCCTCTTCGTGTTCTTCGTACGGATCATCAACAATCCCATCATCTGGTACATACAGCCACACAGCAATCAGCAAGGTATCGTCGTCATCACCACACATACTGTTTATCAACAAATGTAGGAAATAATCATACAAATGTTCGACAATCATTCGATCCCTTAAGGAACTTTCCGATTCCTTACAGTTCGGAAAATATTCATTGACCTCGTTATTGAAGTCGCGAGCTATATTTGCTGGATTCATATTGCCCAAGGAATACATCTCACGTATTTAATGCACTCTCATCCAAAGTAGCTAACAGTCAACTAACAGCCAGGGAGCCTCGTTAGCAGGAATACCCTCTCTTCCGTGCCCTGTAGTCAACTGACATCATGTGTTTCGATGTTTGTTTAGGTGTAGCGTCCCCATACTATGGCGCAGTTACCTCGCATCGGACGGACAGATAATAATTGTCTGAAAATAAAAAATTCAACTTTTCACTTGAGGGAAGACTTGAACCAAAGACCTCTCGTTCCGCAGCTGCTCACGCTAACTACGGGACCACGGCGCTCCTGAGCTCAAACTATCCTTGATGTTGCCCATCTTGCGCATGGACTACTCAGTTTGTATATTTTGCTTATTTTTTTCATAGTTCCACACAACTTCTTCCTGTTTTCTCGATTGACCTGCGTTCAGTTTTTCAAGGCCTATCCACTGTGCCAACTTATAACTAAATCTGAGGGGGGATGAGATGGGGAGGTTCCCTTGTTAGAAGCTCAAACAGCAACAATGAAGTTACATAGCTTATATAAAAAAATATTATCATTTACACATTTCTTTGTAACTGACACTTTGGTAACTAATCACATTTATATATTGAAGATTTTAATTTTTTCTGACAGTCACTTGTGATTTGTAAAAAAATGATTCTCCCTATGAGTGACTAGTTTCTGTATGTGGACATGTAACTGGAACAAGCAGTTACACCTTACAGAACTTTCAGTTAACAGTAATTAAACATTTCCCACAAATCATTAACATAAATACATTTGACGATAAACTTTGCTGTCATGTAGCTTACCAAGGTGCTTATCTGTCGTTGTAGTTTGTAAATCAGGATAAAATTAGCAAGACAGAGGAAAACATTAAAGACACGAAGACCATGTACGTCACAAAAATCTTGCCCCATAAACAATCCAGCAATCTTGAGGTAAATGACAGAAAACACGTACAGTCCAGGGAGTGTTGTTATTTTAGGATCCCACTGAAAAGGAAGGACATAATCAATTGTCATTTCTCTTGTATAAAACAATCCAAGAGTAAAAATTTTAATGTAATTTAAACAAAAGTAGATAACACAACAAAATAATTAACACATATTAGTGTCGGTGGAAACTGCAGAAACCGAATCTTCAAATCATAACACACATATGGATGATGATACCTCCAAATTATTAAACTTCACGAACACCTGTGATGGTACAAAGTGCAAGCTGCTTGCGAATATCAACAGTAGTTTAAGTTGGTAGAAAACTAATCACACGTGACATTATCTTGTAGTAGGTTAGTGAATACACTCACTACGGTACGTGGCAGAATCATACAGTGCGGCTTGGAGGGAGGGGGGGAAAGGGTCTCGGCACAGCAAGCAAGGAAAGAACCTGAGAGTGTGAGAGTCATAGGCACCCTGTGAAGTGGACATACGGCCAATTTGGGGTCCATCTTGACTAAAACAGGGGTAAAACAAAAGTCCCAATTTAAGTAACTAAGAAAGAACAATATCAAGACAGACTTTCAAGACAGTTGTTGGAATGCCTAAACAATCTTTGAAATGACAACCGAACAATGAAAACATTGGAAGCCAAAGCTAGTTTGAAATGGGTAAACCACAACCATAATCTTGTGGTATTATTGAACAATAGTAGTCCAAGTAGGGTTGAAACCACGATCATGAGAGACCCAAAGCAAGTACCTAAATTAAAAAAGGTTAAACTTTTTCAAAATATGTTTTATTTTTAATACTTGAGTAAACCGAATCATTTTAATGATATTTATTCTGATATTTCAACACCTGAAACAATTTTTGTTCCTACAACATTTCGCATAAGAAATACTACACATCAAACAAAAGTAACAGTGATGCACCACTGAGTAAGAAACAGGACTTTTATTCGGGCCAACTTGGCTCAGCACTCTAGATTGAATTTTCCATAGTTTCACTAAATAATTTAAGGCAAATATCAGTAAGGTTCCTTTGTTGAGGATTTCCTTCTGTATTCTTACCTCACCTGACTTCCTGCTGACCCTTAATGTCCTCATTGCCTATAGGTCATTAAACGTCAACTTTCCTTATTACCTGAAGAAAATTTAAATAAAATTTAAAAATGCCGTTTATGAAAAACCTGCACACACATCAAAGGCAAATGACGAAAATAATCATTTTATTAATACAATGCTACAAAAAGGCAGCATCATATTACAAGTGAAGATAGTGATGTTTTATTGTTCTGTGAACAAAACAGTCTTGATCACAGTTAAATAAAAGGTTATAACCAGTTTCAGTTGAATTGGGCAGTCTTTCAGGTTTAAAACAGTTTTAGTTTTAAATCCGATGACTGCCTAATTCAGACAAAATGACTTAGTTAATTAAAATATGGTCCACACACTTTTGTTCATAAAATAAAGCAATACTGTAAGACAAAAAGAAAATAAACATCAATATGAAAGAAGTATGTGTCAATGAATATCCATGTCAAAATAAATACTGGTAATTGAACTTATGTTGTCAGTAACCTAAAGTTTTGTCTTGCTTAAATAATTTTGCTCTATTTTTCTTCTGAAAGTGGAACATTATTTTAGAAAAATAAATGATCGAAATTGAGAAACATTGTAGTAAATTTAGGTGCTTCATTTTTAAGATCTTTGATACAGACAACAGACATGGACAAAGGTTGCATTTCTCTGTACACATTTATAGCTATCTTTAGTCTTTTAAACTACTGATTTAGTAGCAGATAAATAGTGTGTCAGTCATTGGATAAAAAATTATTTAAATTTCATTATTGGCTCCATTAGCCATTTATGTCTCAGTGAACTGCTTCTTTATTGCCTTTCTTCTTTTGTTACCAAGTTTACAGGTGACACCCAATCCTTCAAAGATGTTGAGAGCTTCATCAAGCAGTTTGTCGAGTGATCGTTTGGTGCTAACTACTTGTGACGTCATTTCTAAGACATCACGAGCAACTGCAACATCCATACTCTTAGATTGCAACATTTGAGATCCCATACTGATCTTTTATGGTACTTTGCACTAAATTACTAAGTGAGTAACAAAGTTCCCATTCTCTTTTTTGAGAACTATTGGTAGCCTATGCTCATTATATGTATTATTTGTAAAAATTGTGTTTGTCAGACTTTTCTGAAAAATCAACATATTTCTTAAACTCCATATATGGCATTGTACCTCCGAGCCTAACACACAAGGTTAAGTGGTTTTAGTTTTGCATTGGAAGTATCCACCACGTAAGTTTTTAAATCCTGCCCCCGTGGCTTTCTATGGGCAAACATTTTTTAGATCTTCTGAAATTTGTCGAGAAACATGTCACATTTTTAATTAGGCTCTGCAACACCATTATGGGCTACATTTAAATTGCGACATGCACAATGGATGGACGTACAAGAAGTGCTATTTTTGTTTTGTCTACACACTACTGTCTTTGTGACTCATGATGGACACTCAGTCATTACCTGGGGCACAACATTTGCTTAAGTCTAGTCCCTTCCAATCTATAGATTCAATTAGCTGACGTTTGAGTTCTATTGCAAGCTGACTACTTTAACACAGCACAAGCCTTCATTTAAATTGCAGATGATAATAATAATGTCTTGTGTTATCACATATTACATGAAAAAATCTCTTTACTCTGAATGTATTAAATTATTTTGTTATAAGTCTGAAGTGTGTCACAGAGACATATGGTTTCTGTAGGGTTCAAATTGATGTAGGTTGCGGTAGTTGTACAGAGATCAATAAATTTCCATAGAATACACTAGCACAGATAGTTCCATCGCACTAGTCTTAACTGAAGACCACCACAACAACAATGGTTTTTGTAGTAATTCCGTTGTTGTTGGTGATGGTGCTGGTGGTACTAAGTATATTAAAACTCAAATACATTTGAACTAGCTCAGTCAAGCCTTTGTCTCCCTCTACAATTTGTACTCCTCGCACTCCCCTCCATTACCAAACTTAGGATTCCTTGATACCTCAAGATGTATACTGTAAGTTGATACCAGTCAAGTTGTGCATTAATTTCAATTCACTGCCGCTTCATTAGTTACCTAACATTATCAGATAACAGGCTCATAAAAATCAAAACCTAGCCTTATGTAACATAATTTTAGTTTTGAAAGATGAATAAGAGACTCATTTTTCAAGCATTTTAAATGGTTCCAAAATATATGTGAATGGTCCAAATACTTAAGGGTTTCTATTTATACAACTTCTGTGCACTCTATTTTGTGCTGAAATTGGCCAGTCAATGAACTAAAAATGTATTCCACTTCTTCAGTAGGGCCTATCTTCCTTTGATATAGAGTGATGCCTTCCTGTTCAACCAATAGGATCTGGAGCACTTACAATCTTCAAAACATTGTGAACAGGAAGTGAGCACTGACTGTGTTGTTGCCGTCCTTCAGCTGGAAACCTATATCCAGCAGCTAGTCCATGTGGTAGCAGAAAGTTCACTACAATTTCATTTAACTCATAACTGATGTCTATAATCTCTGCAATCCACCAGTCACACCATACACACGTCACAAACATCCCACTTCTCAAGTTGTGAATCTGAATATTATCCTGCTGTTTCTGAGGTGTCGGCCGACGAAACGAAAGTTCATCTTCCTTGCTCTTTAAGGTGTGTGCAATATGAGTTTGCCCATCACTTTGAGTCCAAAAATGTGTCTTCTGAATTCCTTTGATAGGAGTGGTTTGTTTGGACCATTCATTTTTCTGCTCACAGAAGTCTTCGATTTTCTCTTTGGACAAAACAGTGAGAGCTGTGGATGTGTAAGATTTCACACTCTAGTAAAATCCTCAGCATTCTGAATTGCAGCTGTATTTGGTCTGGAATAATTATGTTTTGTAGCATGGTGCTTCAGCAGGCCTGCTACACCATCACAAGGCTCCTTCCTGTCACCAGTAGCACTGTATACCCAGTCAGTTGGCACAAGCAACTTAATTCAAACAGCTGATAACTATTTTTAAAATGACTAGGAGCACCATCAGAAATAATTATGATCTTCTCTGCCCCTGTTTGCACTTTAAGAATTTTGCGCATTGCTAGCAAGGAGTGTGCCGAGTCATGTCCTGTGTCGTCACTTATAACTGCAACACTTGTGGTCTTCTTTTGAAAATATATCACAATTGAAATCTGGTCATTACTCCAATGATACCCTTGTACTTCTTGTGGGAGAATTACAGACCAGTTCTCAGCAAAATCACAGTTCAGCACTAAACATAGTTCTTCAGCCTGTAAACACCCTTTCACTTCTGCAATGTGTTGCAGCAATTTCTTCTGATGCTCTTGTGTTACTGCTTTCAATGACCATTTACCAAGTTCATCTATGAAACTGTCAAAGGCAACAGTTTTCTCGATTAGTTTATTTTCCTCCCATGTAGCATACGTAATTTCTGCAGAGTTATCTGCTACATCTTCAAGGCCAAGTGTCTGAAGACAGTCATCCCTTTCCAGGGCAGTCTTCACATTCTTGTAACAAACAAGTGTCTCACTTTACGTCATAGACTACTAATGACTTCAAATGCCCAACCAAGGTGTCATATGCTCCAGTAAGTTTCTCAAAGTTACCACACAAAGTTCAAAATTCGCACAGTACACACATAAAGAGAGATCTCTAAATGGGTGTGGAACTACCCACTTAGGTCGTAGAGCGTAAAATTTTGATCTTCCAATATGTGAAGTTGTATAGTTGCTCTTATAAATTGCAAAAATGTCTTTAATACTAGAAGTCGTGTACCTCTTCACTTTCACAACTTTTTGACCTTCAACTGTTACAGTTATAGTGTCTTTGTTGCACCCTGTCGAGAACAGTACCATTTATCTTCCAGACACAATGACTGCACTATTTGAATTTGAGCTGCTTCCACAGGATGGCCATAATAGGGATCTGGCCTTCCAAAGACTCCTTTTACAGACCTCACGTTTCTTGATTTGTCTGCTATGTACTTTGATACTGATGGAATGTGGTTCAAAATAGTTTTTTGAAAATGAAATTGTCACTGGAATAATAGTTAAAACTTGCACCTTTTCACTGTAGGATGTACAATATTCAACAGCTGAACTGATATTTGTGAAAAATCCCTGACAAGAGGTGCAAGAGTGCTTTGGTTCATTCTCTTTGGAAGATGGAGTTTCTACTTTGAAGAGTATGGTCAGTTTTGCTGTAGTATATTCATCCACGGCTTTAGTAATTTCTCTGCGCTTTCTTGATGCATAGAGCTTATGACTTGACTTCACTGACCATGGTTTCTCAACAGGTGTAACAACTACCACCTTAGGTGACTGATTCAGGGTATTTAATTCTTCCTCTACTGATGCCAAATCTCATCATGTGCACCATGGGAGGCTTCACCTTGTTCAGATACTATCATTGTTGTTAATACGTCAAAACATTTAGAACACAAAAAGTCGTCACTGCAAACATCTTTACTTTGAAACAGAGTCTTCAAATGAGAACACTTATTCCCAATCTGAACTAAGTCTGTTTTTATGTTTGTCTTATATACCACTCTTATGGATATGCAAAGTGTCAGCACACTTCACTCTCCTGTGTCCCAAGTCAGAAGACATTTCAAACAGTCCTTTTCACAAAACACACTGCAACTGTGTCAACTGGCAAATTCCACACGAAAACACAGAACTCACTGGATGGTCTCAGATTTCATAGAAGCCTCTTCAGTAAAGAAATTAGCACTGAACAACTACAATACAGAAACCTGCAATGAACAACCACGACAAAGAAACTGACAAGAAACTACAACAAAGTTTAAGAAATAACTGCATCAAAGTCAACAGAAATAAATCTTGTAACAAAGAAATTAGTAAGAAACAATTTCAGTGAAGAGACACATTACCCTTGAAAGTTAGAAAAATGATTTTTTAAAAATAAAACCTGTCCAACTTAAAAGTGGAAGCTCTCCTTTACAAAGAATATAGTACTACGAGGTACTTATCAACAGAAAAAAATCTAACTTTTCTGGTTTGGCATTTTTGAAATTTTTTTCTCTAAATTATAAAAAAAAAAAAATTCAAAAGGCGACAGTAAAAGAACTTTGACAGATACGTCCATATGGAGGATTTCTTTGTAATCATGAGGCAATTATCTTTCAAATTAAAAAAATTACCAAAATATCTGTAACTGTTACACAGATACAGCATTTTAAAATGTGTTCAAATATTCGTGTCTTCAAAATAGTGTTCACAGTGTCATCTTTGGAGGCCTGTATCTCGAGACAGGAACTGTGTTGGAGGAAAAAAAAAAGTTTCTTTCTTACTCCTGAATTGTAACATATGCTAAATTCAATAACATTCAAGACTATGATCACCGTGGTTGCGTTGATACTGATTATGCCTTTTATACCGAATTTTCAATGTATTGATGTTCTCGAAATTTGGCTATGTGAGAAAATCTATAGAAAATAGTACTTATCTCCAGAAATACTCGTGACTCTGGTCTTCATTAAGCTTTTGATTTGCAACATTTTTTTCAGATGTTAAGAGAGCCATATAGCTAACAGAAATGCATTAAAGCATCAAAGATAAAAAGAAAATTACAAAAATCTTAATATACATCACTTTCCAATCTCTGGAAAAATTACAATGGCATTTAAAAATGCATTTAACAGTTTTGGTCTTAAATAATTCCCAACACTGTAGGCTTTATAATAAAATAAAAATATTAATGAGTTTTCTGTGAATGGACATACAAATCTAAAGTAAAAATATTTTTTGCTATGATGAAAAAAGCAAAATTCCAAGTAAATTCATTCATGCCTGACAGCAATTGCCTCACATATGGGGATATCAAAGTAGCATATTTAAATGTAAATTATTCTAGACAAAATAAGTGTGAAAATTTATATTATGTTATTAACTCAGAAATTTTTGATAGTCTACAATGTATCTTAGTATCTGTGCAACTAATCACCTGCTCACAGTGGTAGGAAAGTGTTCTGTGTTTATGCAATAGCATGCTTTGAACCTCCACAGTCATGAAAAATGCAACACTCAATGACATCCAATATTCAGTGCCATCAATATTCAGAGCCACTGATATGCAACAATCAGCCCATTTGGCCTCGGTTTCTCTTTGTGTTTCTGTGAGACAGGTCATATTTGTTTGCTGTGCAGTCATTGACCATTCTATTTGTAATAACCTGGTTTTTAAATGAAATAGTTCCCAGTTAAATAAAATGGAAAGTATGAATTTATGTATTGTGAGAAAATCATTTAGCATACAATGGAGAGAGAGAGAGAGAGAGAGAGAGAGAGAGAGAGAGAGAGAGAGAGAGAGAGAGAGAGAAGACATGCTCTGCAACCTAAGGGAACTAGATTCTTGTTTTAAATGGGAGAACCCAAACATTAACATTGGTTCTCTAAAATATTGTTCACTAACACCAAAGTGGTGTATTTTAGCTGGCACTGTAGGCACTCATTTGGTGTGGGTCTGCAATAACCATCAAAATGTAAAACTGCTTTTGGATGCAGAACACTCTAAAGAACTTATAAAATTTCTTCTATGTGGTTCAGAAGTCTGACTTCATGGTTGATGAGTGTCATAACTGTCCTGATGATGACCAATTGTCAGAATTATTGAAAGAAAAATTAGCTTACAAAGATGCTGATGAAGAAACTGAGTACAGCCAGTGGATTAACAGAGATCACTGGACAGAAATGGTAAAGCAGTCTGCAACTGTTGACAAATACACTGACTTATTGGTAACAAAATTACAGGCACTTAAACTGCACTATTTATATCTAACAGTCAGCCAAGCTTCCTGGAGAATATGAAAGAAAATCTAAACCCAGGAAAGAAATTCTGTTAATGGGCTTAGCTGAAAATACATTTTTGTAGTCGGAATGAGATCTAGAGTTAGCAATGGACAAGCAGCAGCTGTGCAATCCATCTTATTTGTGTTTATGTGAAAATGAAAATAAATTGAGTGTAGTAAACTGCTGCTTTATAAGTGCTGGTATGGAGTATGATGTAGGATTTGTAAATGCTGCTCAGAAAGAAATGGTAAAGCTGCTGGCTGATCACTAACCACAAATCATGAAACTGCATTATTTCACTGATGGATGAAGTGCTCAATATAAAAAGAGAATAAGCTTGAAAAACTTGAGAACACAAAAATGGTTTTTCCATTGACACTAAACATTCCTTTTTCATCTACATCTACATTCATACCCCGCAAGCCACCCAACGGTGTGTGGCGGAGGGCACTTTACGTGCCACTGTCATTACCTCCCTTTCCTGTTCCAGTCGCGTATGGTTCGCGGGAAGAACGACTGTCTGACAGCCTCCGTGCGCGCTCTAATCTCTCTAATTTTACATTCGTGATCTCCTCGGGAGGTATAAGTAGGGGGAAGCAATATACTCAATACCTCATCCAGAAACGCACCCTCTCGAAACCTGGCGAGCAAGCTACACCGCGATGCAGAGCGCCTCTCTTGCAGAGTCTGCCACTTGAGTTTATTAAACATCTCCGTAACGCTATCACGGTTACCAAATAACCCTGTGACGAAACGCGCCGCTCTTCTTTGGATCTTCTCTATCTCCTCCGTCAACCCGATCTGGTACGGATCCCACACTGATGAGCAATACTCAAGTATAGGTCGAACGAGTGTTTTGTAAGCCACCTCCTTTGTTGCTGGACTACATTTTCTAAGCACTCTCCCAATGAATCTCAACCTGGTACCCGCCTTACCAACAATTAATTTTATATGATCATTCCACTTCAAATCGTTCCGCACGCATACTCCCAGATATTTTACAGAAGTAACTGCTACCAGTGTTTGTTCCGCTATCATATAATCATGCAATAAAGGATCCTTCTTTCTATGTATTCGCAATACATTACATTTGTCTATGTTAAGGGACAGTTGCCACTCCCTGCACCAAGTGCCTATCCGCTGCAGATCTTCCTGCATTTCGCTACAATTTTCTAATGCTGCAACTTCTCTGTATACTACAGCATTATCCGCGAAAAGCCGCATGGAACTTCCGACACTATCTACTAGGTCATTCATATATATTGTGAAAAGCAATGGTCCCATAACACTCCCCTGTGGCACGCCAGAGGTTACCTTAACGTCTGTAGACGTCTCCATTGATAACAACATGCTGTGTTCTGTTTGATAAAAAATCTTCAATCCAGCCACACAGCTGGTCTGATATTCCGTAGGCTCTTACTTTGTTTATCAGGCGACAGTGCGGAACTGTATCGAAGGCCTTCCGGAAGTCAAGAAAAATAGCATCTACCTGGGAGCCTGTATCTAATATTTTCTGGGTCTCATGAACAAATAACGCGAGTTGGGTCTCACACGATCGCTGTTTCCGGAATCCATGTTGATTCCTACATAGTAGATTCTGGGTTTCCAAAAACGACATGATACTCGAGCAAAAAACATGTTCTAAAATTCTACAACAGATCGACGTCAGAGATATAGGTCTATAGTTTTGCGCATCTGCTCGACGACCCTTCTTGAAGACTGGGACTACCTGTGCTCTTTTCCAATCATTTGGAACCCTCCGTTCCTCTAGAGACTTGCGGTACACGGCTGTTAGAAGGGGGGCAAGTTCTTTTGCGTACTCTGTGTAGAAACGAATTGGTATCCCGTCAGGTCCAGTGGACTTTCCTCTGTTGAGTGATTCCAGTTGCTTTTCTATTCCTTGGACACTTATTTCGATGTCAGCCATTTTTTCGTTTGTGCGAGGATTTAGAGAAGGAACTGCAGTGCGGTCTTCCTCTGTGAAACAGCTTTGGAAAAAGGTGTTTAGTATTTCAGCTTTACGCGTGTCATCCTCTGTTTCAATGCCATCATCATCCCAGAGTGTCTGGATATGCTGTTTCGAGCCACTTACTGATTTAACGTAAGACCAAAACTTCCTAGGATTTTCTGTCAAGTCGGTACATAGAATTTTACTTTCGAATTCACTGAACGCTTCACGCATAGCCCTCCTTACGCTAACTTTGACATCATATAGCTTCTGTTTGTCTGAGAGGTTTTGGCTGCTTTTAAACTTGGAGTGAAGCTCTCTTTGCTTTCACAGTAGTTTCCTAACTTTGTTGTTGTACCACGGTGGGTTTTTCCCGTCCCTCACAGTTTTACTCGGCACGTACCTGTCTAAAACGCATTTTACGATTGCCTTGAACTTTTTCCATAAACACTCAACATTGTCAGTGTCGGAACAGAAATTTTCGTTTTGATCTGTTAGGTGGTCTGAAATCTGCCCTCTATTACTCTTGCTAAACAGATAAACCTTCCTCCATTTTTTTATATTCCTATTAACTTCCATATTCAGGGATGCTACAACGGCCTTATGATCACTGATTCCCTGTTCTGTACTTACAGAGTCGAGAAGTTCGGGTCTGTTTGTTATCAGTAGGTCCAAGATGTTATCTCCACGAGTCGGTTCTCTGTTTAATTGCTCGAGGTAATTTTCGGATAGTGCACTCAGTATAATGTCACTCGATGCTCTGTCCCTACCACCCGTCCTAAACATCTGAGTGTCCCAGTCTATATCTGGTAAATTGAAATCTCCACCTAAGACTATAACAAGCTGAGGAAATTTATGCGAAATGTATTCCAAATTTTCTCTCAGTTGTTCTGCCACTAACGCTGCTGAGTCGGGAGGTCGGTAAAATGAGCCAATTATTAACCCAGCTCGGTTGTTGAGTGTAACCTCCACCCATAATAATTCACAGGAACTATCCACTTCTACTTCACTACAGGATAAACTACTACTAACAGCGACAAACACTCCACCACCGGTTGCATGCAATCTATCCTTCCTAAACACCGTCTGTACCTCTGTAAAAATTTCGGCAGAATTTATCTCTGGCTTAAGCCAGCTCTCTGTACCTATAACGATTTCAGCTTCGGTGCTTTCTATCAGCGCTTGAATTTCCGGTACTTTACCAACACAGCTTCGACAGTTTACAATTACAATACCGATTGCTGCTTGGTCCCCGCATGTCCTGACTTTGCTCCGCACCCTTTGAGGCTGTTGCCCTTTCTGTACTTGCCCGAGGCCATCTAACCTAAAAAACCGCCCAGTCCACGCCACACAACCCCTGCTACCCGTGTAGCCGCTTGCTGCGTGTAGTGGACTCCTGACCTATCCAGCGGAACCCGAAACCCCACCACCCTATGGCGCAAGTCGAGGAATCTGCAGCCCACATGGTCGCAGAACCGTCTCAGCCTCTGATTCAGACCCTCCACTCGGCTCTGTACCAAAGGTCCGCAGTCAGTCCTGTCGACGATGCTGCAGATGGTGAGCTCTGCTTTCATCCCGCTAGCGAGACTGGCAGTCTTCACCAAATCAGATAGCCGTCGGAAGCCAGAGAGGATTTCCTCCGATCCATAGCGACACACATCATTGGTGCCGACATGAGCGACCACCTGCAGATGGGTGCACCCTGTACCCTTCATGGCATCCGGAAGGACCCTTTCCACATCTGGAATGACTCCCCCCGGTATGCACACGGAGTGCACATTGGTTTTTCTTCCCCTCTCTTGCTGCCATTTCTCTAAGGGGCCCCATTACGCGCCTGACGTTGGAGCTCCCAACTACCAGTAAGCCCACCCTCTGCGACCGTCCGGATCTTGCAGACTGAGGGGCAACCTCTGGAACAGGACAAGCAGCCATGTCAGGCCGAAGATCAGTATCAGCCTGAGACAGAACCTGAAACCGGTTCGTCAGACAAACTGGAGAGGCCTTCCGTTCAGCCCTCCGGAATGTCTTTCGCCCCCTGCCACACCTTGAGACTACCTCCCACTCTACCACAGGTGAGGGATCAGCCTCAATGCGGGCAGTATCCCGGGCAACCACAGTCTTCGTCCGATCGGGGGATGCGAGGGACGAGCTGGCCGTCCCCGACAAACCCCCATCCGGACCCCCACAGTGATGCCCATTGGCAACAGGCTCAAGCTGTGTGACCGAAGCCAACACTGCCTGAAGCTGGGAGCGAAGGGATGCCAACTCAGCCTGCATCCGAATACAGCAGTTGCAGTCCCTATCCGTGCTAAAAACTGTTTTGCAAAGAACGTCTGAACTAATCTACAGAGAGCGCAAACAAATCGACAAAATTTAAACGGTTATTAAAATACAAGATTGCCTAGTAAATGCAGTAATGCTGCTACTAACGCACTGCTGACACACTGCTCGGCAGCGGAAGGAGACTACGCGATTTTACACTATTCAGGTACTAAAACGCGATGCTACAACTCGCAAATACTATAATACGCCCCAAATTTATGTATCAAACAATGCAAGTACCAGAAACACTCAAAGAAATTAAGAATTAAACTATGTAAGAAATGAGTGAGCTAGGAGTATACGACTTGCTGCTGCAGCTGCTTATCCAACGGCGGCAGGGAGCTACTACCAAAGTAAATCTGTGACAGATTGGAAGTAATGGTAAAACATTTATTGAGAAAAGCTGGTCTTCAACTAGAGCATGGTGTACAAATAACTGCATTTGATGTTTACAATTTCTGCAAGGCTAATACTGACAATTTTTCCCCCTTCACTTCTTAGACGAAAGTGAAGGATTTCCTATGCGAGAACCTCTGGAAGAGATTTCTGACAACCTGCAAAATACCTGGTACCAGGTATTACAAACCACAGTTACAAATCACTTCCCTGTGATGCATCAGAAATTAGAACAGGTAAGTTGTTTTGAAAAGTTTTCTTGATTTTCTCATTCAATTGAAAATTCCCTGCAATGGACACATACCCATCCTTGACAAAAATCTTTCTGTGGCAGTTGTAGATTATCAAGGTGCTACTTTGCCTTCCTGAAGAATGTATGTGATGAAGCCGTGTATTCCACCCACCTAACCAGCAGTGTCATTCCTTTGGTATGGGAGAGAAGACACTCATTTTGTGCCTTTGGAAAACATTATGTACTGGTGATGTACCTGAATCAAACACATTAGCAAGCACGTATTACTCTCATAAAAATTATATGAAGTTACCAGAATCTAATATGTTACAGTGACTTAAAAACAGTCACTATGAAAAACTTTCATTGGGAACTGCATGAATCTTCACTGCTGAACATACACATTTTAAATTTAAAACATTTGTCTGCCTAGCATAATTGTTTTTAAATAATTTATATTCTTCTGGGTATGCTGTGTACAATATGTCTTAAGGGCATTGTGTAATTATAATTCCAAGTATGTTGCTACATTTGATTGCATTTATTTTTAGAGTAGGCCTATATCGACTGAATTGCCACCATCTGGTTACATCTGGTGGTCTTGACATCCGTGTGACATCAGTGGTTCTGTCACTGTATCTGCTTGTTAATTACATTTCTTTGGTGTTATTGGAGTATAAGAGAAAATCCCATGCCTGTCAAAATCAATGCTGTTTTTTGTTTTCAATCATATCTGAGTATCTGAAAAATGAGTGGTGTGATGATAACTGAAAGCATTTCACATATTTAAGAAATCATTGCTTGGGTCATAACAACTCAAGCTGGTTTTCTATACTCTCAAGTCAAGCAGAGTTATTAAATACCTTTTTCCCATGAACTCCCTACAGTACTGCATTCAAGTGCAAGCTCCAGCCAAGGCATTTATGTATGCTTTTGGAAACTTTACCATTTTCTCCCAAAAACTATTAAAAACATGTGGAAGAAATTTTACACTTGTTTTTACCATGGCAAAAGTAACAAGCACAGAAAGTTTCATGAAAATCTGAGTCAGTAGGTGTCAGGCTGGATGAACTGACTTGGAATGACTTCTTATTAGAGACAAATTTTTTTTATTTCAGATTTAACTGTATGTCCAGTTGTAGAAAACCCATTAATATTTTTATTTTCTTACAAAGCCTACAATCATGGGACATATTTAATACTAAAACCAGATTTCCAGCATGTTGGAAAATGTGTTACTAGCATTTCCAATGCCCTTGTAATTTTTCCAGAAACTGGAATGTGAAATTCATTAACATTATTTTGTAATTTTCTTTGTAAATTTACTGCTTAAATGGCTGCATTTGTTTACTATATGCCTCTTAACTCCTGAGAAAAAAAAAAAAAAAAAAAAAATCCAAACCTAAAGCTTCATAAAGACCAGTTATGAGTATTTCTGTAGATACGCACCTCTTTGCATCGACACACCCCCATAGCCAAATTGTCTGGACACCACTACATTGAAAATGTATTTAGCTTGAGGGGGGGGGGGGGGGGAAATCGCTAAATTTCTTATGTTGTAAGTCCAACCGGGTCGACAGAAGCGTCCGACCCCACGCGTCGGCTTTGACCCGTGACCTAAGGGTGTTGTCGTTGTGACGTCATGACGGCGCGGAGTTTGGTTTGAGTGTAGCAGTCTCCAGTTCTGTTTTATCTTATTTTATTTACTTTTCTGATCTGTTTGTTCTATCTTGCGAGATTTTTTTTTAAATTTAAAAACACTTATTACTTATTTTAATTATCTGTTTCCTCCAATTTCTGTGTTAGTTTATTATATTTATCTTTCTGATCTGTTCGTTCTACCCCGTGAGATTTTTTTTTAAAGACAAAAAACACTAATCAGCTACTGAAGCATCTTTATCTTCTATGGGTTGCAGGGATTACGACCCCTGGGGAGGTGGGTGGGTATTCATGCATGGCTGTCTTCACTTACACGTTGTAGCTACCTAAGGCATCTAAATTTGTTTATATTTAGTTTGCCCCCCACCCAAAACACCCCATTTCCCGCGCTTGTCCCGTTAGTGTCATTAGGCTTCTTGTGGAAAGTGTGTGTGTTTGTTTTTGTTTCCGCCATATTTGTGACGTCATGGGTCAAAGCTGACGGGCGGGATCGGACGCTTCCGTATTTCCGTCAACCAAATGTATAAAATTTCATTAAAATCTGAAATGGCTGATGACATGACCTGGGTGATTTGACACAGAATGACCCCTCAGCAACTACAATTTTTTACCCAAGTTTTTCACCAGTCCTATTCAGTTAATTGAAAAAGTATACATCGATTTACAATAATACTCAAAAGACATATACAAATACTTTACAATGATAAAGAAAAGAATTACACATATTTTATAACAATGAACAAATCACTTCCTGGAAGAGAAACATTTATGTTATTATATTTCACACTTTCTACCATGGTTACAATTTCTTTTCTGGAGGAATGGGTACTCACTTTATTTACAAATAACTTTACAATGATTAACGTTTCATAGAATAATTACAAGTTCATTTTTAGTGTTTGACCATTCTTACCAAACTTCGTGGTGGTGTTCTGTCCTTATCTCTCCATCACTTTGAACATGTCTAGCAGGAACTTAAGAATCAACAAAACTTATTTCCTCATTGTCTATAGATGTCCTTCAAGTAGGATGACACCTGACTACATACCTGTCTGGGCACTGATTTACAACACTATTCCTAACAATTTTCTGCAGTAATCTCCACCCATTGTTTTGAGCACAAATGTGAAGAAGTCTCTGCAACATTTACTGTATTTACATAGACAACACACACTGTCCAGTCGCATTAATGTGAGCATTGCTTACATTCGATGTCAACGTACAATAGCCATTCACAGGTGGCAGCACTAGCAATTGGGGGGGGGGGGGGGGGTGTATATAAAGCATGTCTGGAGGAGGAGGAGGGGAAACACTGCAGTTGTCATTGTAATGTACAAACGAAGCAACTTATCTGATGTTCAAAAGGGCATGATGATTGGCTTTAGAAGAAACAAGACAGTAAAAAAATTATAAACCTCCCAGTCAGCATTCAGAAATGATTTGAGAACGCAGTCACTCACAGACCAACTTGTGCGACACATACCCATCCAAATACATTTGTGAAGTAGTCCGCAACACATAGGCTACCCTCTTAACATCTCTCGTAATAGCAGACCAATAACCATCTATAGTATTTGTGCATGCCCAAGTTTTAAAAATTCTTAAACTCTGCTCAATGATTAATTTAAACTCTCCAACCACCCGGAAGTGGCCTACCCATCAGAATTAATACTACTCCCATCCGATTTGACCTTACCGAACAGAGGTTTCCACTACACTACTGTAACACAGTCCTCTGAATTCTGCCTCCATTACTAATTAAACCTACAGAACTACAAACCTCCCAAACAGAAAAAAAAAACAAGTGACCACAGACTTCATTACATGCAAACTGTACACTCACCCTAAACAAAATAATTAAAAAATATAAAATAATTAAATTCCAACATCTCAAACCACGTACTCCTAATCCTACATCTACACGCGTACTTCGCAAGCCACAATACAGTGCATGATAGAGGGTGTCTTGTACTATTGCTAGATGTTCCATTTCACGTTCCACTAACAGGTAGAGAGGTTCAAATGGCTCTGAGCACTATGGGACTCAACTGCTGTGGTCATAAGTCCCCTAGAACTTAGAACTACTTAAACCTAACTAACCTAAGGACAGCACACAACACCCAGCCATCAGGGTAGAGAGGGAAAACTGCCCAGATGCTTCCATACAAGCCTTGATTTCTATGCTGTCTTCACAGTCCTAAGGCAAGATGCATGTTGGAGGCAGTGGGTTCATTATGCAGTGTGCCACAAATGCAGTTCTCTAAACATACTCAGAACTGTTCTGTGAATATAACATGTTTCCATTCCAAGATTTCCCATGTGAGTTCACATACAGCATTTCCTTAATACTCAAATGTTAATCAAACCTACTGGTAGCAGATCTAGTAGCATGCCTCTTAAGTTTGCTAGCCAACTTTATGAGTCCTTCACATCTCTATCTCGCACATCACATACTTACATAAATCGAGTCCTATAATACTCTAGAATTTGTGTATCTCCCAATAATCATTACAATGACGCAAGCTTAAAACTCTTGCTGTAACTTATTTTTGACTGAGTTTGAGGCTATTGCTACCATTAATAAGAGTAATTTTGGGGCCTAGCCTGAATGTTAATCCATTCACCACAACCATATTTACAGTTTCACTCCTGACTAGAAAGGGTGTGTATTCCTCTGCAATTAATATAGTAGTGCTACACATGTCTCTGCCAAGTAATAGATGTAAGAACAGCACTTGTGCACCCCGGCTCCAAGAAAGACGCAATAAGTTATGGAAATAATTTCACAAACCACTATCTGTGTAACCTACTCTATATAGACATTTGATGGAAGGAATCAGAGAAAATCTCCAAACTAAATCCCCGACTAACATACATCTACACATTCAGTAATTCCCTGCAGAACCACCTCCACACGTTTCACACCAGCCAGCTTCTGTGTTGCTTTTGAATATCCTTCACACTTACCTCATCTGTTGCATGTCCTCCACTTACAATCAACTATGCATTTAATAATAAACAAAACTACAACCACACATATTACAGAGCAAGACTGGATTAACAGAACATTCAATTCTGGTTAGACAACTCACACCAAAGCTGTCACCTTCCAACCAATCTCAGGTTACACTGCAGATCAGTCCTTGACAATAACCTAACTTATAGCCCAAAAACTGATACAAACACAAAAAATATTGTTAGGGTTCTATTCTCTCTTTACACATCTACAATGGCACATGCTACATTATCATTGTGTTACGAGGCAAAGGTGACATAAGTAGGTTCAGTTGACCCTAACAACACATTCCACAACTAAGACTTAGGCTACAAAAATAAAATAATGCGATAATTAAAATTCTAAGCCAACATAAATGAAGAAGCACAGGAGTCCACTTAATGAGAATATGAACACACTACAAAAATGTCAAATGTAATATTTGGAATATAACTGAACAACAAGTATGTGAAGTAATACCGCCATTTGTCAAAGACCTTCACACAATGAACAACTTGCCTCTAAAGGAGACTACTTAAAATACGAAATTAGGAAGTTCCTTAAAAATGCTAAACACATTTAATCATTTCTAAGCAACAAGTAACAATAACCATCAAATTTACCCTCACCACAAAGTAATGGTGTTGTGCAGTCTATGGACAACGATTTTGGAAACTGGCAATCAGGTAATAGGCAATATGATGATCTGTGTCACTGATCTGTACTCTCACACTACAATATAGGTCCATGAGGACATGAATTCCCCCCCCCCCCCCAACGCTCTTCATGGGACTAATGTATGTGTTTGGACCTGTCTTGTGCAGCCTGTTATATATGTGCTCTAACACATACAGGGAAACTATGTAATCGCAGTCCTTACACTTGTAGAAGTTATCCTTCAAAATTCCATTAATCGTGATATTGGAAGGTTAGGTATAATGCCTTGTGTGCTACAAGGTTAGATTACACTAGCAGAGAATAGGAAGTTGACCAGCTTACCAAATTATGCCAACTGGCATCCAAACACTTTTTGACGCCACACCAAAAGTAAAATATGACCAGTCTCAAGGAGGTATACTTATGTAATGCCAATTATTAACACAAGATACCGACAAATGGATATGTAGGTTTAGAGTCTTACGACACACATTCGCTGATGTCCTATCAAAGAAGTGGATTCTGATTAAAAATATTGCATGTCATATTCCTTTCCCACATTCGTGGAGGAAATTAAAAAACAAAGACATATGAAGACCATGATCTTCGAAGATTTTGATAAGGTTTATAAATCACCGGAACCTAAATATGAAAGTCATCTGAAGAAAGTTTACACTACAATTTGGTCTTGTGAATGTACCTATGATCTACAGTGGACTGTTTATTAGCAGTAAAGCGAAATGTATTTGATTCGTGGAGCCGATAGTAACCGGCAACATCAAGTATGAGCGTTCAACTATAGCCACACTTAAATAAAATACATTATGTCAAGAACAATTATTAGAAAATATATGATAAAATTGTCTAATACCTGCAGGAAATTGCCATCACAGTAATTCCGAGCTTGGGGTATGTGAAACACCTCATCAACAAGTGGGATAGGATGCACTTTGTGCAGTCTCTCAAATATTAACAATGTGTACACGCTAAACACAAACCACACAGAATACACATTCCACATGCGATTTATTATACTCTTCCACAAACCCATTTTTCCGTATTTCTGTAACGTCACCAACCGCCAACAATCACACGTTCAAACACCACACTTTTCAAACCCATACAAAGATCATACCTACAAAGATATTATTTTGTCTTGCCTCCATATGAATTAGGAACTTGCACATGTAAAGCCACGTTCCACGCGCAAGAAAATTAGCGCCACTTGGTCGCCTTTCGAGTGGCGTCACCGACGCTACTTGTGGAAACAGCGTAATTCGTGTGGTGGCACTGGAGTGACGCTACTTTTAACAAAGCCCCAGAAATTAAAGTAGTTTCAACTTTGTTACACAACTTTTCTTTCCCCACAGCCGATTAACGTCAATCGACTGCCATGTCGTTACTGAATTTGGAAGAACAATCATGGCATATTGGTTTTCGTGTTTCTATTTCGCCCAGTGTGTCTCTCGCAGTACCAAAAACAACAATAGTATACTTTATCGAACCATATGAGGAATAATTTCGTTTGTATAGGTACAAAAAAGAGTACTACCAAGGCAGAAATTTCAAAATATTTGAAGCCTTGCTTGAATTTGTGTACGGTATGGGGGAAATTGTTCCTGATGGTGCTTAACATATTCAAAAGCTAAAAAAGACGCATTCGCCATGCGCACGAAAAAAAAACACAACAAACTGTTAACATCTTATAAGAAGATGCATATCCATGTCCATCTGACAGCCAAAAAACTGATTTCTCGAAGTTATGTACCAGCTATATATATATATGTATATATCAGCCATCTACTGTCACACATTACACGGCTGTGAAAGTAAAAACTGAGACAGGTGATAACAGAAGCTTACAGGATTACTGAAATTGAAACTGACAGTTTCATGTTGAATGATAATGCTTGTCACTATGTCACGAAACACTGGCACTGCACCTACATTCATATATCAGTTTTTTCCAAGCAGCGTTAATAGTCCCATCTACTGGCCCCTTGTATCAATGGTCAACTGCTAAATATCAGTTCTCACACACGAGTAGAAAATAAGAAGAACCAGTAGCAAAACTTAATGTGGCAATAAGAATGATGATTAACATTTTGAACATTAATTAACATATGTTCCTTTGACAACACCATCATGTCTCCAATAATCTTCTTCTAGGTAGTGAACCTCCCTGCAGTACTGTTCTCAGTCATCAGCAGTTGCTAACAGTAGGGATTCGCTGGCAATCTTAAAGAGACTGTCATTGCATATGTCCCCTGAAAAGCTACATTCAGTAAAGAATCTTTTCATTTTTTCCCATGCCTGCTCCACCTCACTTAAATCTTAACTAAAGGACAGCAGGCAAACAAACGTGTTGCATTTCTCTTTAGCCATTTCGTTGACCATGGATGATTTTTTAGCAGGTCTATGTTCTTGAATGAAAGGAATATTGCTTGCTTCCTCATGCTCTCATTACAGGTCACACACCTCTTTTGCAGCCACTGTAACACCCTCTCTTTGGTAAAATATAGTGTGATTGCTTTCTCCACCTATCTGTTTTGGCATGGAATGTTGTAGATCACAATTACTGTTTTTTGAGGACTATCTGAGAGAATCATATTCACAAACCAATTTTCTTTAATGTGTCTAACCGTATTAGTCACCTTTTGTAGATTCAGCCCAGTATTTCAACTGGGCCTCCTTGACAAGCCCCTACCTTCATTCAACACTACCGATAACATGTGTAGAGAAGTTTCACTATTCCATAACACTGACAACATCCTCCTTCCATCAACATTTCCCAAAAGTCATATTACTATCTATTCAAGTTTCAGAGAAATAGAATATTTCAGTAGCTGATCCCCTAAGGTTTCATTCCTATAGTGAAAGCGACTACCTTTCAATACTGTCTCCACACTCTAACAACAAAGACCTCTTGTTCTGCACATTTTGCCATGTGAATCCAGTGGACTACAAAATATTATTCAGAGATTTAATAGCCCAAGTCTCCTTGATATTTTTCTCTACTATTGGGAGAAAAATTTGCAGACTACTAGCAATCTTCTGCACTTCTATTGGTAGTTTCACGGCGTCCCTTCGAAGTTATCCAACTGGATTGTCCTAGTAGATCTTGGCCTACGTGAAAGATAATTGAAAAAAGGCACAAAGTAGATTACATTCTATGTAGACTGTATAGTTACAACTAACAAAAGGTGGTCCTCAGGCATGGGATCGGCTTTCAGAAACATCCCACAAACTTATATGGGTTATGGTACCAGGTATCACACCACAAAATCACCATTAATTTAACAAAAATGATGATGACTGTCATTTGTATAAATATGTGTAAAATTGATATGTGATGCTATTCATACACCTGAACAGTGGTTTAAATCTACATCTGGCAAACTAAATTTAAAACGTCTGTGATTTCCCTAAATCACTTGAGATCTGTGAATGTGGCAGAAAGGCAGAAACATTCCTGCAAAGTGATAGGAGTCTGGGTAGGAACAAAGATATCCCATAAGAAGCTAAGGAAGTAATATCTATAAGTTACTACAGCCCATACTGACCCATGCATCTGAAACAAAGGGAATGAAGAAATGTGATGTAAACAGACATGTGAAATAAAGTTCCTCAGAAATAGAATAGGATGAACAAGGAGAGATAGGATGAAAAATTAAACGGTAAGGGGAACAATGAAACAGGAAACCATGCAGAGTAGAATATAAACATCAACACTAAGGTGGTATGGACACTTAGAGAGAATGAAAAACAAGAGATTCCCAAGAGGATACATGAAATGGAGATGTGAACAGAATGAACAAGAGGAAGACCAAGATTAGATAGTCGAAATGTGTGGAGGAGTGTGTTGAAAAAAAGAGGTCAGGACTAGATCAAAATGAACACAGAAAGATGGCAGGAAAACAGGACTGCATGGTGAGGCTTAAGCTCCAAACAAACCCAGCTTGGAGATGCAAACTGTCCAAGATCATGAGATGTTGCTTTGAAGGATGTGATATTATACCTGGGATCCTAGCCTAGGTGGCTTTCGGGGCCTTTCCTTGTAGTGGAGACAGTACCAGATCTTGCTGAAATAAATAATAGAAGTTTTACAAAAAATTGACTATTTTAAAGTATTCAGATAAAGTGGAAGTCAGTTTCAAAGCACGCTTACACTGAAAATTTTGAACAGAAATGACCCCTTGCCCTTCCCTGAGGTACACTATGTGATCAAAAGCATCCAGACACCCCCAAAAACATACGTTTTTCGTATTAGGTGCATTGTGCGGCCACCTACTGCCAGGTACTCCATATCAGCGACCTCAATACACATCGTGAGGGAGCAGGATGAGGCCCTCCCAAGAACACACGGACTTCGAACGTGGTCAGGTGATTGGGTGTCACTTGTGTCATACGTCTGTGCGCGAAATTTCCACATTCCTAAACATCCCTAGGTCCACGTTTCCGATGTGATAGTGAATGGCTTGGTTCAAATGGCTCTGAGCACTATGCGACTTACCTTCTGAGGTCATCAGTCGCCTAGACCTTAGAACTAATTAAACCTAACTAACCTAAGGACAGCACACACATCCATGCCCGAGGCAGGATTCGAACCTGCGACCGTAGCGGTCGCTCGGTTCCAGACTGTAGCGCCTAGAACTGCACGGCCACTCCGGCCGGATGTGATAGTTAAGTGGAAACGTGAAGGGACACATACAGCACAAAAGCGTATAGGCTCACCTCATGTGTTGACTGATAGAGACTGCCGACAATTGAAGAGGATCGTAATGTGTAATAGGCAGACATTTATTATGAGCGGATGCTCATAAGCTATACATCATGCCGGAAAATGCCAAACGACGCCTTGCTTGGTGTAAGGTGCATAAACATAGGACTACTGAACAGTGGAAAAACGTTGTGTGGGATGACGAATCACGGTACACAATGCGGCGATTCGATGGGAGGGTGTGGGTATGGCGAATGCCTGGCGAACGTCATCTGCCAGCGTGTGTAGTGCCAACAGTAAATTTCGGAGGCGGTGAGGTTCTGGTGTGGTCGTGTTTTTCATGGAGGAGGCTTGCACCCGTTGATGTTTTGCGTGGCACTACCACAGCACGCGTCTACATTGATGTTTTAAGCACCTTCCTGCTTCCTACTGTTGAAGGGCAATTTGGGGATGACGATTGCATCTTTCAACACGATCGAGCTCCTGTTCATAATGCAAGGCCTGTAGCAGAGTGGGTAGACAATAACATCCCTGTAATGGACGGGCCTGCACAGAGTTCTGACCTGAATCCTATAGAACACCTTTGGGATGTTTTGGAACGCCGACTTCGTGCCAGGCACCACCGATACCTTTCCACAGTGCAGCACTCAATGAAGAATGGGCTGCCATTCCCTGAGAAACCTTCCAGCACTTGACTGAACGTATGCGTGCGAGAGTGGAGGCTGTCATCAAGGCTAAGGGTGGACCAACTCTGTATTGAATTCCAGCATTACCGATGGAGGGCACCACGAACTTCTAAGTTATTTTCAGCCCGGTGTCCGGATACTTTTGATCAGATAGTGTATATAGAGACAACAGTGGTCGTATCGTACTTCCCTGCAGCACTACTGACACTACTCTTGTCTCTGATGAACCTCACTGTGTTGGCCCAGAAACCACTTCATCACTCTTCAGACGATTTGTTAACTTGCGACACAACATGACTTGGTACAACAGTCACTTCACAGTGGCTACATATACAGTGTTATGAAATAGATATCATGACGTTTGGCTTCAGCTGAACACAAAAATGAGCAATCCGAAGTCCATCAATTGTAAGGTGAGTATAATTTCGCACCTTACAAACACTCATCTACATACTTTGGCGTGATCTACAAACACAATTAGGTATCACGTAATCGGTTGTACATCATATACATAAATGTATAAAGGAGACTGTCATTGTCACGTACGCCTTGTAAATAATTGTTAACGCTCATTGCATGAAAGGTGATAGAGTGTCTTTATTATGAGAATGGCGTAATGAATGCTTGCCTATACTAGTAGAGGTTGGAATGCCAGTGGAGATGAAACGGCAGCAGGACTCAGCAGATGCAGTACATACGGTGATATCGCAAATTGCTTCTGCTTATTAGGGCTATAAAGCTAAACAGCTGTGATAGCGTTAGATTATTTCCACTTAGGTTCCACACCACCATAGATCATCTTTGAAAGTAGCGTCTTCTAGTGTTTGGTACATAGATAATGTCAGTCATTTCGGGCTATTGATATTAGATCGCGCAGTTCTAGTAAAGGGCAGAAATGGGCAATTGATTAATAATTTTAGTTTGGAAATATAGACAATTGTACTTAAAGGGTTGATTTTAATCTATAATAAATATATATTGAACAACAACGTTTATCATTTAGTAGTATTAGTTGCATTCATCATACATTTATGTTTAGATTGTAATATATAAATAAAAAGAGAATAAAGAGATCCTAAGATCAACTTCAGGGGGTAGTCAGACAGGGGCAAATCATAATTTTAGCGTTTATCATTTGCCATTGCGCATATTCATTTTACACCCACCTGGAGTAGCATCTTAGACAATTTCTATCGACATCTGCTAGTCCAAAACTAGGAAGCGATCTTTTATCTATTTATGAAGAGACTATATTGGAACTGGTTCATAAAGAAAGGTTATAAGTCACATTTTTTTAGAATTTGAGTTAACATTGAACTGCACATTTTGAATGTTCACCATATCGTTTTATAAAGAAAGGAGACCAGACCAACCTCTCCTTCATTGAGGTATTGTGACTGGAACGTTAGCATTTTGTAAAGGAAGGACATCAGTCCAGACTGAAGTCCCACTTTTATGAAACACACATAGGGGCACTACAAGTTTCTCGATCATCAGTGCACTACACTCTTGTTGAGAGTGACTGACTGCGTAACTGCATAGTTATTGTATACTTAAGTATTTTATTATTTTTCGTTACACAGAACCTATAAAAATGTGTTTTATTATGTCTGACATCTACAATGTGACAGTAACGAATGTCGATTATGCTGAACTCTATGAATCAAAAGGAAGACGAAAGGCTGATCCGTCACTCTGTAGGCAAAATGTGAGAAGACAACGTCGGACCAATGGGACGATTATACCGAAAAAACCTGTTGAGACTGCAGGTACACTTTACTAAAACGTAATTTACCCAGTCTAGATACTGTATATCCATCTCAGCTTGGTAGTAAGGTTAGGGAGCGACATTAAGTTATTTGCTATATGTAGTTATTCTGTTTCTGCTCCCTCCTAGATGCAAGAATAAATGTATGCAGAAACCGCCTTCTGGTGGAATATTATCAATTTATTGGCGGGTTTCTAACACAGACAGCAAGGATCAACAAGATGCATTCTTACAAAGTCTCATTGATAGTCATCCTGTTGCCCAGGACATTCAAATACCATGTTATGGTGGGTGAAAAATGAATAGAGATATGCTTGAAAGCGTTCTGTTTATTGTATGGTGTAGGTCTGAAATTAGTGAGAAGACTTTGGAGACTTCTACTACTTGGTCGAATTCCAAAAGACTTACAAGGAAAGAACCCCAAACAGTTTGCTTTACCTCCAGAAAGATTACTGCTTGTTAAAGAAAATGTTGAGAGTTTCCCAGCGCACGAAATCCATTATTCTGGGTCTGTTATTAAATAGTTTGATGAAAGGCGTAACGTTAAAGAATTACATAGTATGTTTAAACTTAAAGACCCAGATGTTAAAATAGGCTTCACATCTCACTGTCAGTACTTCAAAATATAAGAGGCATTCAAAAAGAAACGAGCAAGAGTCGTAATCACAGAAACCACCTGTATGTTAGAAGTATTGAGCCTGGCTGTTGAGACACTTGGCCCACTGTGACACAAGGCATGAATAGCTGTCTCATAAAATTCCTGGGGTTGCAATGTTAACCAGTTCCGTATATACAGTCGTCGTCGGAGGTGAATCGTTTGCCCCTCAGAACCTTTGTAAGAGGACCAAAAATGGTGTAATCACAGGGAGAGAGGTCCAGACCGTATGGAGTGTGGCTGAGAACCTCCCATTTGAACTTCTCCAGGAGTACGAGGCTTTGCATTGTCGTGGAGCAGAATGACCCCACGGGTGAGATTGTTTGGTCGTTATGACTTGATCGCGAGGCACAGCATGGTCAAGGTTTGCGAATAGCGGTGTTCATTCACTGTTGTCCCATGCTGCAGAAAGTTAATCAGGAGGAGGCCATCTTGGTCAAAGAAGAACGCCATGTCTGAGGGGCAAACGATTCACCTCGGATGATGACGTCCAGCTATACATGCTGAACTGGTTAACATTGCAGTCCCGGGAATTTTATGAGATAGTCATTCACGGCCTTGTGTCACAGTGGGACAAGTGTCTCAACAGCCAGGGTCAATACTTCCAACATGCAGGTACACTGTAATTATTCCTCCAGCTTGTTTCTTTTTGAACGCCCCTTATAGAATCCAACCTGAAATTCTGTCAGCCATTACTTGATTGCTGCTGTACATGAGAGGCTCTGAAAATCAAAGTAAAGAGCTCGCATTTGAGGGATGCAGCGAAAATAACTGCTTCTGGCAAGATGATAGTACACCAGCGGAGAGCAAAGAAATATTATAACAAATTAAAGCAGGAGTCTCAAAGGAATGAAAATGAAAACAAGATTTATGCCATTTGCCTAGGTTATTTGCAAAATTTAACTGTAGCAGTAATTCCCTCTCAGTTAACAAACAAATGTCAAATTAATTTCAATGATTTTGCCATACATAACATCAAATGGATTACTGCCAAATATATCTGTATCATCAACAGGATGCAAAAACGGGTCCCAATGAAGTATGTTCATTTCTCATGGATTATGTGAACATTGACGTCCCCACAACTGCGAAAGAGTTGTGTGTTTATTCCGATAATTGCAGGGGATAAAATAAGAATCATGCCCTCTCCAAATATCTTTGTGCACTGACAGGTACAGAAAGATGTTTTTAAAAATGAACACTTTTCCCTAAGAGAGGGCACAGCTCCATGCCATATGATCAAGATTTCAGTATCATTAAGAGGTCACTGAAAAGAGTACTTCATTTGTACCCAATGAGAGCTATATCCCAGAGAATTATTCACAGCTCAAATAAATTCATCAAGTTGATTGTGAAGTGTTTTGAAAATCCTAACACACCAGATTTCAAAAGCTGGTGGCCTGGTTTTATTCCAAGATTGCAGTTTGAAAGGAGACTAGAGGTAGAATGTTCCAGAAGAAAGGCAAAATTCATTTTAACTTTCAGTCGTTTTCACATTCATCTTATAATTCAGAGTTTAAGGGTATTTTCATTGCTAGGACATTCATTGATGGCTTGACCATAAACGTTTTCAGACTAGGTAGCCCTAGTCAAGTATCATCATGTTTGCCAATAAACCCTGCGTACCTAGCAGGGAAAGTACCTATTAAGAAGAGGAAAATTGATTACTTGAAGAAATTGGTTGAGTATATACCTGATGAGTATTACTAGTGCTTCATGGAGCTGACTTCTTGGCCTACTGTGACAGGAGGAGGTCAGAATGACGATGATTATTAGAGGAGGAAACGGAAGAGTTCATCTCATTTCAGTAGCTACTCATCACCCTGTGACTATCAGGTTTGTTATATTACAATATTCTAACAAATAAAGGCTGTATAGAAACTTTGTGTGGGTAGATCATTACAGCTATGCAGTTGTTAACTCATTCACAAAGGAAGTTCATCAGGCTACTAAATTTAAACAATCTGTATAATTCAACTACTGACCATAAATTCATGAAAGATGTTTGGAGGAATCCTAATGTACATTCTCTATTTGATGGTAACAATTTTTAAATTTCTGTTGTGATAGTAAAAAGTGCAGATAGTTTTTCTATATTTCTCAACAGGTAGCTAAAATGGACTGAAGTCCTTTCTTTATGAACCAGTTTATTTGAAACATTTATTATTTTATTTTATGCATATCAGAAAAGTTATGTATCTTATTTTAAATATATGTGTGATGGTTGTACAAGTTTGACAAAAATAATGCTATTTCTGTACTCACTGGTAAGATTGCTGATGGAGGTTTTGCCATAGCAGCTATGGGCACATAATGGTTAATTTATTTGGTGAGAGCATATTTATGTTTCTATTATATGATATGTGGATAATATTTGTATTTGAGTAAACAAATATTATTGAATAATTAGTGTAATATGATTTGTAGTTTCACAGAAGTTCACTTAATTCAACAAATGGTGAAAATTAGTGCAGTACTGGCAGTGTGATAAAGTCTGGTACTGGCAATTTCAAAGCCGTTAACACTTGCCCTGTGGAGTTGAGAAAGTAAGTAACAACGTTTATGGTGGCAGTACAGTTTCAGCTTGAGAGTAACTTGTAATAAAGGAAATCAACAACTAATTCACAGTGTCTTTTAGTGCACCTGCAAGAAGCATAACCCCAAAATTCGTTTAATGTAACTGATGTGAGATGCAAGAGTAAACATATGAGTTTTAAGTGAGTCTTTAGGGCATTGTAAATGTCACCAAATACATGGGGAGATGGCAGACAATTGTCAGCTGTAAAATACTGAAGTACAGTTTCTAGTTTCACCTGATCCAGTACTGCATCTCTAATGTGAGTATCGGATTTTTTAATAAAACTCATGTCACAGCTCTACAAGTACTCGAAACTGGCTTTTGTTATTCAAAAGTGGTTCACAAATGGATCTTAGTTTACAAGTACTACATACATTATAAGTTTGTTTGATGTCACTGCGTTATTTCTGCATAAAATCCAATTCCAAATCGAACATTAATGCTTACTATTCTTCACATTGGATTCTTGGCTCAGTTCTGATGCCATAATCTGAATTACAACACCAATGTCCATATGAATAATCCCAGCCGATACCATATTAAACATAGTGGAACTGAACTATTACAGAAGTGTGTGGAAACAGCAGCACACGATATCACACCCATATCAGCTGTCATGCCAGTTGCTGTGGCGTCACTTTTGCTGTATGTGAAAACCCACCAAATCTTTATCAGTGTACATCATGTGCAATGATGCACTCAGCTGTATTGATGTTTCAATCAACTCATGACTCTCATTGCTTTTATTCAAGACAAGTTGGCATTACAGACTTGTTAAAAGCCATTCAACTTCCTTGTATCAATTATATCAAAGTACCATCATATGGAAGACTTTAACTATCGACAAAACAGCATTCATTCTTTTCTTTAACCCATAGAAGCTTTGGTAGCATTAGTTCTATCCTCACCAGGATTTTTAATTACTTTACTACGTGCAAATTTCGTTAAAGAATAGGAACTTCAGTAGTTGTTCAACCTGATTATGCTCAAAACCCTTTCTAGAAAGGTAACAATTATCGTAGCTCCAAAACTATCAAATTACTATCACAATAAAATTAATTGCCACCCTACTTCAACTAATAAGGAATGACAGTCAAAATACAATTGCTAATGACGTTATATGCATGTCAGTCCATCTACACAATATATACTTCACTCGAGAAGGGAAATTAGTCGAAACAGACCTGTAATGAAAGGCAAAGAAATAGAAATTACTATCACACAGTACCAAGTCTGGTCACTGATTATAAACAATGATGAAGTTATGTCACAGCATGCTGAGAGATTCATTTAGAGATAATCTTAGGAAATCTTTTAATCAAAAGATAATAGCACATTTAACATTACCTTAACTACAACTACAGTGCTGTGCCAAAAGAACATCAGCAGAGTCAATTTTATAGCTTTTATTTTGGTCACTAAGCAGCTTAAGATATATACTGATGGGCTAATAAATTATGACCACTGCCCATTGCAAGATAATTTCCTCTTGGTGGCGTATTTGGCATATGACATGGTAAGGAAAGTGTGTAAGCAGAGTAGAGATGGATGTCTAATCGTGTAACGACGAAATGGATCGAAAATGGGGGGGGCGGGGGGGGGGGAGGTGTAGCATCCACTGACACAAATGACTTTGACAAAGGTCAAATTGTTATGCCCTCATGCCATCAAATGAGCATCTTCGCAGTAAGTTGTCGAAGTATGATGAAGGCATGAGTAGGCAACAAGCTTTCGGATGTTCACACCTTATCACAGAACTAGTCTCCTCCGTAACATAGGTAGTCTCCAGTACAATACTAGAAGGGAACAAGATCTATATTAGCATTAATGGATCTAACTTTGGCACAGAAAGGGGTGAAATAAAGAGCTGTGAAACTCTTGAAATATACATACACTCCTGGAAATTGAAATAAGAACACCGTGAATTCATTGTCCCAGGAAGGGGAAACTTTATTGACACATTCCTGGGGTCAGATACATCACATGATCACACTGACAGAACCACAGGCACATAGACACAGGCAACAGAGCATGCACAATGTCGGCACTAGTACAGTGTATATCCACCTTTCGCAGCAATGCAGGCTGCTATTCTCCCATGGAGACGATCGTAGAGATGCTGGATGTAGTCCTGTGGAACGGCTTGCCATGCCATTTCCACCTGGCGCCTCAGTTGGACCAGCGTTCGTGCTGGACGTGCAGACCGCGTGAGACGACGCTTCATCCAGTCCCAAACATGCTCAATGGGGGACAGATCCGGAGATCTTGCTGGCCAGGGTAGTTGACTTACACCTTCTAGAGCACGTTGGGTGGCACGGGATACATGCGGACGTGCATTGTCCTGTTGGAACAGCAAGTTCCCTTGCCGGTCTAGGAATGGTAGAACGATGGGTTCGATGACGGTTTGGATGTACCGTGCACTATTCAATGTCCCCTCGACGATCACCAGTGGTGTACGGCCAGTGTAGGAGATCGCTCCCCACACCATGATGCCGGGTGTTGGCCCTGTGTGCCTCGGTCGTATGCAGTCCTGATTGTGGCGCTCACCTGCACGGCGCCAAACACGCATACGACCATGATTGGCACCAAGGCAGAAGCGACTCTCATCGCTGAAGACGACACGTCTCCATTCGTCCCTCCATTCACGCCTGTCGCGACACCACTGGAGGCAGGCTGCACGATGTTGGGGCGTGAGCGGAAGACGGCCTAACGGTGTGCGGGACCGTAGCCCAGCTTCATGGAGACGGTTGCGAATGGTCCTCGCCGATACCCCAGGAGCAACAGTGTCCCTAATTTGCTGGGAAGTGGCGGTGCGGTCCCCTACGGCACTGCGTAGGATCCTACGGTCTTGGCGTGCATCCGTGCGTCGCTGCGGTCCGGTCCCAGGTCGACGGGCACGTGCACCTTCCGCCGACCACTGGCGACAACATCGATGTACTGTGGAGACCTCACGCCCCACGTGTTGAGCAATTCGGCGGTACGTCCACCCGGCCTCCCGCATGCCCACTATACGCCCTCGCTCAAAGTCCGTCAACTGCACATACGGTTCACGTCCACGCTGTCGCGGCATGCTACCAGTGTTAAAGACTGCGATGGAGCTCCGTATGCCACGGCAAACTGGCTGACACTGACGGCGGCGGTGCACAAATGCTGCGCAGCTAGCGCCATTCGACGGCCAACACCGCGGTTCCTGGTGTGTCCGCTGTGCCGTGCGTGTGATCATTGCTTGTACAGCCCTCTCGCAGTGTCCGGAGCAAGTATGGTGGGTCTGACACACCGGTGTCAATGTGTTCTTTTTTCCATTTCCAGGAGTGTATATTGACTCTGGTCGCCATATATATAAGAGTTCCTATTGTCTGTGACAAGTAGAATGACTGGGTGAGGTGTCACACTGGTTAGTACAGTGGACTCGCATTCCGGAGGACAATGGTTCAAACCTGTGCCTGGCCATCCTGATTTAGGTTTCCCATGATTTCCTTAAATGGCATCAGGCGAGTGCCAGGATGGTTCCTTTGAAAGGGTATGGCCAGCTTCCATCCCTATCCTTCCATAATCCGGTGGGACTAATGACCTCACTTTTTGGTCTCCTTCCCCAAAGTGACCAACAAACCAACAAGTAGAATGACCACCAGAGTAAATTCATTAGTTTTGCTCACTTTAGTGTTGCTACTAGGCCTTTTAGGTATATAGGAGATGTGAACAGTGTCAGATGTTGCATGACCACTATGAAGGGCATGGACATTCTGCATACTCGTCTCAGACAACATTATCAGCACCTGACAGTTTTTGAAGGGAAGTCATTGTGACACTCCTTTTGGCCAGCTGGTTGGATCATCCAATAGTCAGATTTGTGGAGTATCCAGATCTGATAGTGGCTTGGTTATGAACTACTTGGGTAGATGAGGGAAGGTATACTTATCATGGAGGTTCCAGTCGATCATATCTGAGAAGGATAGCTGTAGTGTACACCAAGCACATTGTAACTCTCTCACATCTGTAGCTTACATTCAAGAACAAGTAATGCACAACGTTCTGTGTCATCCCACACAGCTGGTTGGGGACTAGCAGCAACAAGACTGGGGAATTCCTGACCTATGTAAAGGCTACTGTTAACACCACAGCACAAATGGCTGCATATGGAGTGGTGCTACAACTAGGATACAAGGACTGTTGACTAATGGCATCACATCGTGCTCAGAAATGAATCACAGTTTTACCAACCCTTGATGACCATCGCCAGCGAATATGGCGACGACATGAGGAGAGGTCTCATTCTTCCAAAGTTCTGAAGAGGCACAATGGTGTTCCTCCTAGTGTCATGGTGTGGGGAATCATTGGGTGTGATTTCAGATCACAGTTGATAATCTCTCATGCTATGGTATTGTGCTACCATTTTTCAGCAGAACAACACTCGTGCACACATGGCACCTGTCTCTATGAACTGTCAGTGTAATGTTGAGTTACTCCTGTGGCCACCAAGATCTTCAGGTGTGTCCCTGATAGACTATGTAGGACTTGCTTGGATGTTAACTCCATCCCAGTGCCAGTATACAGGATATGAAGAACCATTTAAAACAGTTAGGGGAAAGCTTACCTCAAGAGAAGAAACGCAGATTTATGACATTTTTCGCAACCGAATCAGTGCATGTATTGAAACCAGAGGGATGCAACGTCAAATTGATAAATGGGCTCATGCTGCCCAGTTCTTTGTGAATTAGATACGATTTTACACGATTTTCTTAACTTAATTTCTGAAATAACATCACAATCTTCTCAGCCTATAACATTTTTTTTTTTTTGCCTTTTCCCCATTTGGTTCGTCCCATTGTCCCTCCTAAGAGTCATCAGGCGCATTTTATCTGGTGTTCCAGTAGGTATCTGCAATTTCGCTTTTGCAATGTGTAGCTGGAGTCAGCCCTACCAAATACTGCATGTCTTTCAAGAGACACCCAGTGACGACAGAGAGCATCGATTTGTTTCCCATTACAAACGAACTTATTTTTCCAGCCGAATTTCATGTCCAAAACAAAATGTTCAGACACTCTATGACCAAAATGGTACTGAAACAGAGGATGACAGGCTAAAGTCCGTCCGCAGCTCGTGGTCGTGCAGTAGCGTTCTCGCTTCCCGCGCCCAGGTTCCCGGGTTCGATTCCCATGTGGGGTCAGGGATTTTCTCTGCATCGTGATGACTGAGTGTTGTGTGATGACCTTAGGTTAGTTAGGTTTAAGTAGTTCTAAGTTATAGGGGACTGATGACCATAGATGTTAGGTCCCATAGTGCTCAGAGCCAACTAAAGGCCGAAATACTAAATGTCTTTTTCCAAAGCTGTTTCACAGAGGAGGACTGCACTGTAGTTCCTTCTCTAGGTTCTCGCACAGATGACAAAATGGTAGATATCGAAATAGACGACAGAGGGATAGAGGAACAATTAAAATCACTCAAAAGAGGAAAGGCCGCTGGACGTGATGGGACACCAGTTCGATTCTACACAGAGTACGCGAAGGAACTTGCCCGCCTTCTTGCAGCGGTGTACCATAGGTCTCTAGAAGAGTGTAGCGTTGCAAAGATTGGAAAAGGGCACAGAGCGTCCCCGTTCTCAAGAAGGGACGTCGAACAGATGTGCAGAACTATAGACCTATATCTCTAACGTCGATCAGTTGTAGAATTTCGTATTATGTCTGAGTATAATGACTTTTCTGGAGACTAGAAATCTACTCTGTAGGAATCAGCATGGGTTTCGAAAAAGACGATCGTGTGAAACCCAGCTTGCGCTATTCGTCGACGAGACTCAGAGGGCCATAGACACGGGTTGCCAGGTAGATGCCTTGTTTCTTGACTTCTGCAAGGGGTTCGATACAGTTCCCCAGAATCGTTTAATGAACAGAGTAACAGCACATGGACTATCAGAGCAATTGTGTGATTGGATTGAGGAGTTCCTAGATAACAGAATGCAGCATGTCATTCTCAATGGAGAGAAGTCTTCTGAAGTAAGAGTGAATTCAGGTGTGCCGTAGGGGAGTGTTGTAGGACCGTTGCTATTCACAATATATGTAAATGACCTTTTGGATAACATCGAAAGTTCACTTAGGCTTTTTGCAGATGTTGCTGTGGTATATCGAGAGGTTGTAACAATGGAAAATTATACTGAAATGCAGGAGGATCTGCAACAAATTGATGCATCGAGCAGGGAATGGAAATTGAATCTCAATGTAGACAAGTGTAATGTGGTGCGAATACGTAGAAAGAAAGATCCTTTAACATTTAGCTACAATATAGCAGGTCAGCATCTGGAAGCAGTTAATTCCATAAATTATCTGGGAGTAGGCATTAGGAGTGATTTAAAATGGAATGATCATATAAAGTTGATTGTTGGTAAAGCTGATGCCAGACTGAGATTCATTGAAAGAATCCTAGGGAAATGCAATACGAAAACAAAGGAAGTAGGTTATAGTACGCTTGTTCGTCCACTGCTTAAATACTGCTCACCAGTGTGGGATCCGTACCAGATAGAATTGATAGAAGAGATAAAGAATATCCAACAGAGACCAGTGCGCTTTGTTACAGGATCATTTAGTAATTGCGAAAGCGTTACATAGATGGTAGATAAACTCAAGTGGTAGACTCTGCAAGAGAGATGCTCAGTAGCTTGGCACGGGTTTTGCTGAAGTTTCGAGAACATACCTTCACTGAGGAGTCAAGCAGTATATTGCTCCCTCCTACGTATATCTCGTGAAGAGACCACGAGGATAAAATCAGAGAGATTAGAGTCCGCACAGAGGCATAGCGACAAACTTTCTTTCTACGAACAATACGAGACTGGAATAGAAGGGAGGACTGATAGAGGTACTCAAGGTACCCTCCGCCACACAGCGTCAGGTGGCTTGCGGAGTGTGGATGTAGATGTAGAAATATTACTTTTTAAAATCATGATTTTGGAAAGGGATACCAGATTAATTTTTAATTAACTAAATGTCCTCTGGATCGCTTCTTCAGTGTTTTGTTTTTCTTTCCCTTCTCAGCTATTTGCAGCAATTTTCCCATCTATCTTTAAGAAGTACTTGTTGGAAGCATCTGATACACATAAACTTTCTCTTACAACGCTCTTACTTTCTATAACAGAAGTAATATCATCTTCTATGGTCCCTTTCATTGTCTCTCTTTAACAATATTCCATACTGATATACGTTAGTTTTCTGATCTGTCAACTTCAGACAAGATGAGCATACTCTTGGATTTTTACAACTTTTGTTATAATAATAGTTTACTCTACAATACGAAAATATTTCTGGATCATTACTTGTCTTGTTTATTCCTCCCAAGTCGCTTATTTCATCCTGAAGAGAATCTGTTATAATATACATCATGTTTTATTCTGTGAGAATGACTTAGCCCCAAGACCATTCTGTAATCCAGGACAGAAGGAAGGTCAGCATCAGTTGCAATATCATCTGTCTTTTTTACTCCATTGTAGATCTAGATTTCGACTGACAATGCAGCTGTCATTAATGTGTTATAAGTATTCATGCAGATTTACCATAATTATAACAAAGCACATACCACTCTAGCTCAGGCATGTACGTGTAATACTACATGCCTAGCTAGGGCTCGTGCCACTTATTATAAACACAAGGTTGGATTAATATGGGCGCATGTCTGAATTGGAGTGCAATGTATGTCCTTATAATTGCGTTCAGTTTACATGACTACTTATATCAAAGTGATGATAACTGCACTCACAGTTTAAGTCTAGATTTCCGATACAAAACAAAAAGACAGATGATATTACGATCAATGCTGACCCTCTTTTGATTCTGATATATGCATTGATACAAGGTTTGTTTAAAGGCTTCCCATTATTACGTTTAATTACATTTTTAGGAAAATTCTTTCACAAACAGATACAAACTCGTTAAGAAAAATATTGAATTTAGTGCTGGCATCAAGCTCACTGTAAACACCATCCAAGTCATTATTTTTTAAGCTTTATTTAAAATATTCAGCAGTTTTGTCATTAATCAGCCTAACCGTTTTCTTAAAGTGTTTCTGTACTGTACATGGAGACAAGTATGGGGATCCAAATAACTATGCTGTGTGATCTGTCAAACCGTTTACCACAGGATAGGAATGTGTCTAGCTTCCACCTGGTGTATGAATAATATATTGTTAAGAGTATCCTGTCTTGGACGACGCTGTTAGAGAAATTTATAATGTTAATATCTGTAATGTTAATAAATGATAAGTGTTGCACCATACGGAAACACACTCATCAGTGCAATGGAGGATTCTAAACTTGCTCCAGGAGGAGACCAATTGGATACTATAACACACAAAATATTTGTGCACTTTATTACACTGTAGATAAAAGGAATTACTTAATTTTGTACAGTTCATTTCCACTGGAATGTCATGACTATTTGCAAATGTCTCTGAACATTAACTGACTATTTGTAAATGAACATTAACCTATCATTTGATGCAGACAAAATGCCAGTCTCTCACTCTAAGTACATTAAACAATAACTGTCACATAGAGTTCTGCCTAATACATTGATCACACAGCTGGCCTGCTAGAATATGATGCTATCGACTTAGCTGACGATTGCGGACAGTGCTAAGCAGTACTGTACTCAGCCATAAGTAGAAGAGCAGTTGTGGTAGCGAAGTGAAACGTTGCTGGGCGTAACTACATTAGGGTCGCTCATTCGTTGATGCACCTTGCAGCGACTTTCTTCTGTTGAAGTTGCTTTCGAAGGTATCAACCTTGCTTTGGAACCACCCTGACACCACACTAAGTGGCTAACAGCACCTTTAGATCAGTTTTCCTGAGACATTCCTTCAAAAAATATTATATATTAAATATATTAAAACATTACAAATCAATCATCCCTTTCTTCTGTCTGACAGGCTACTCAGTAATCCCTCAGAATTTTTCATGAAATTTTCCCAGTTACCTAGTGGAGATCTGTATGCTGTAAAATCACATTTCTCAACATACTCTGAGACAACCACTTTATTCATATTTGATCTACGTGAATATGCAACTTACTTGTAACCACTTACATTAAGATTTTCTATCCCACTTGTTATATGGTGTTCAGACAGAAATAGGACATAATTTTCATTCACTGCTAAGATCTTGCAAATTAATAGCTCATTTACTTTATTTTTTACCCTCCTAATATTCTAATGAAGCAACTTTGTCCTCTATTATTGTGAAATGAACTGGAAGCCGCTGTCATTTTAATTTCTTTTGATGCTGTCTGTCTGAATTATGAATTTGCCCTAATTTAAGTGTCTCAGCTGACACCACTTACCACAGGGATTTACCTTTTGTACTGGTGGCCTCCTTTGTGTTTTCTGCCAATAGATATACTAACGCTTGCTTACCACTACTATTTGGGGGGGGGGGATGAGATGTATACCCTCATCTTCCTATAACTACTACTGTAACAATACCAATATGAGGTTTTGCACCCATCTGCAAGAGCCTTTTCAGCTCATATGGTTACTCGCTTTAGAGCAGAGTAACGCAGTGTGGGTTATAATGCAAACAAAACTCTACAAATCTCACATTCAGTAGCTGCTCCTATTTCGTCCAGGTCACCCATAATACTGTATTTTTCGTTTTTAGCCAGGCTGTTTCCAGCTACCCCACTATCAACACTGGATCTTTGTTAAAATACTTACACATTTGTCATAAGTTTTCTTTTACCTGGCTAAGACCAGTATTTCGTTTAACAAAACTTGTGACCTGCTAATCTGCACCTAATTTTTCTTGTCATCGTTGACCTACGCTCTTCCCATGACTGCAATCTTGCACCAGAACTCTTCTTTTCCTGTTCTGTTTCCCACTTGCCTTATCTGTACGTTTTGGAAATACTGGTTAGCTGAGGATGAGTAGAATAATGTACTGAAACTTTGGCCACGAATTCCACAGTTAATTGTCACTATTGTAGACCAGTCAAATACAGATCAGATTGCTACGAAAAAAAATAGCTCAAGAAAAGACTAGAAACTGCCAATCAAAGATCATAACCTCAGGTTGCACATAAAAACATGTTCGTGGCTGCTACAGATCATATTGTGGGCGGAGTAGAACCTGATGATCTATGCTCCATCTCCCTATTGTACAGTGAAAATAGCGAAACAGTCTCCCAAAATAGGCCCGAAATATTCTGCCGGTTATTGACCTAAATAAATTTCAAACATGTAACAACTTAGCAGGATCGACTCTCTCAGATTCAAAGAGTTTATTGGGTTTTTGTAGTTCGGTCAGAATATTCTGAATATAGCATAGGTACATTTTTTTGGCTAGGTCCTTGTGCATATTATATAAAAGTTCTGCTGTATTACAATGTACCTTGTGGCGGGCTAAGCCAAAATGTCATGTTAGTTTAGCATAATGTTCCAAAATCCAGCTGGTTCATTGGAAATCCAGCGAATAAAGCAAATATTCTGAAACATCTTGTGGATCACATTCACCTTCTCCACCCTTAATTGTGTTGTATATGTGCCTCTATCCTAAGCGACACAGAAAGGAGCACGAAAACCATTTATTGGGTTTGCAAATAGGAAATTCATTATTTTTGAGTAGAATTTCCTTTGCAGCATGAGAAAGTGCGAGCTGTAGCGATGACCGATGCAACACAAGAGAACAACAGAATTGCTTTCAATTTTTTTTTCTATCTGTACATATACCCTGTTGTTGTTATCACCACACATCAAGCTGACGTTGTCTGTTTCTAGCCCCTGCTCTTTTTTAGGATCAAGTTTCACATTCAGCAAAATATGTTTTATTCCGAAAAATATAGATGCAGCATCACGTTTTATATCTCAACAATAACGAAAATTGTGGACAGTATTTTGTTCATTTGGGTAGTGTAAGATTGCTCTGCAGTTTCTAATAATCTGGATACTGAAATGTCAATCAATTCATTTATAATAAGACTGGATTTCTGCTTGCCTACATCTCTCAGTAATAGATGAATTAAGTGTGTGGCAGGTATATTCACTATTGTTCCCTTACATTTTGTCCTAAACAAGCGAAGATAGACTGTTTTACTGCCACTCAAACAAAATGTGTTATTACATAACTGTGAGAGACGACTAGTGCTAATTATTGTGGAATGTGTTGCAATCTACAACGCTAATCTACCTTTAACCTTTCTGCTACTTGCGATTTCATCAACTTTTTAAAATGTTATTTTAGTTTGATGTTTGCTACTGAGTGGCACAGATGCTGAAATATGTTTTTAGAAGATAAATGATGTTCCAAAACATATATATTTTTGCCATTATTTCTGCTTTACAAATCCTACAGAATGTTTTAGATATGTCTGTTACAGCTGGATGTATCTACTTCTTACTGTCCAACTCTCCTCTTTGGAAGTTTGTATATACTGCGTTTTTGGCATGATATTATAATCAAATGTCACAATTAGAAATTACACTATACTCTTTCCATACTTACTACTTAAACTTCACACAACCCACATTTTCAAAAAAGTGCCTCTATCCTAAGCGGCACAGAAAAGAGCACGAAAACCATTTATTGGGTTTGCAAGTAGGAAATTCATTATCTTTTAGTAGAATTTCCTTTGCAGCATAGTCATCTAGTTAAATGTCACATGATACAGGAGATAAGACGGTGTATAATATGATGTCTCTGCATGGGTATGTGCATGTAGGGATGTCTATCATTACCAAACGATACATGTCTGTTATCTGTCGTATCAAGGAGGGAAAGGAGGTTAACAATGCAGGAGGAATGTAATGTGTTAGGATAACACCATCACATTACTACACGAGAATCACCATAACTTTCAGCATACTCAGGCTCTGATGCACTTTCGACTTTCGTGGGGACCCATAATGACGTCATTCGTTGGATTGGCGTTTCAGTTTTGGCTTCGTGGCATTCACTTCAGAACTGTTCCAGAGATTAGACAGGCAGTAGACCGTTCCATTCGCACCATCAACAGAACAGACCTTGCTAACATTAAACTGCGCCTTCGTTGGCAATGGGTTCTACACAACGCTGGTGACTACTTTGAAGGACAGTAACAAATGCAAACATGTAACTTTTTTGTAGCGGTGGTGAATAAATAGTTGCCACTATTTAAGTTCCAACCCTTGTGTGTTCTGTGTAAGTTCTTTGGTGAATAGTCCTTTGTCCACGCAATAGAGTAAAAATATCTACAGAGTGAGCATTCGAATGTGGAGAACGAGAGTTCTATCTGTAATATCTACTGCAGCTCGAGTCACGTGAGTTTGGGACATAGCATTTTAGCCCATATACTGCTTAGCGTATTTCTTACTTCGCTGCTACACACAGATCACATTCAGAAGTGCAGTGAAACTTTGTGTACACATTTTACAAACATTTTAACAATTTTGTACATTTGCTGATGTTGGCTTAAAAATGTGAAGAGCAATGGTACTGTGCATTTTCACCACAGTATCATAACTCAGATTCATCTTCACTTACATTTTTCGGTAATGGGATAAGAAGTGACAACCAACAATGTTTTTTTACTGCACTTCTTCATATTGTCGAATCTGTGTTCTAATTAACTCCATTACAATTACAATATAGAAAGTGTCACAAAAAACAACACATTTGGAACTGTGAAACTGTTACAGTAAACACAGTAAGCGATTAGCACCACCTGCTTGTCCCTTATTATTTTCAGTTTTCCTTTATTTACCCTTCTGTTTTTTATAAACAAGTAAAATAACTATAACAATTTTCCCGATCTTATCGGAAAAGTAAAAATACCTAATATGCATAAAAAATAAAAAGTGAGAGTAATAAAAGGAGTGACAGCCAACAATATTTTTTTACATTTTCTATTGCACTCATTCATATTGTCGAATCTGTTACAAAAATAATTATGTTACAATGACATTGTATAAGAAACTATCTCATGCAGAAATTCTTAAATGCCCACAAGAGTTTGAGAACCTGCATCAGATTAATCAGATTATCATTTATAAATTTTATCTACATATTAACATAGCAGCAATATGTATACACTGACTGGCAGTTTACCCAAACACACTTGCAAATTTATCTAGCATTGATCTCGTAAATACATAACCATAAAATTGCAGAAACTGTCTCTACAATACTAGACATTCTGTACCATGTCTGATATTTTTCAACATATAAAGTGCCTCATCAATATGAAATTTACAGCTACACAGTCGTTGTACATATGTATGAAAACTACTTGGTCTTCCTTTCACATACTTCTCTTTACATCCATGGCAACGACAGTACGGCTCTACAGCTTTTCCTAAAACTCAAACATGCACAAATGCATACAAAACAATGTGAATAGATGTATTATTCAAGTTTTGCTATTACCACAACTTATAGACAAGCAGTGTTATCCCAAAATCTTGTGACTACCCCAGTTTGATGCAGACAACATCCACAGCATGCTATGCTTACTCCATAGATATAAATTCTCTGTGCTCCTCACTGTATATACTAGTTTATAGTGCATGTGTAATGTGCTTTACCTCATTTACATGTTTGTAATAGTGGTGTTTTGCAGTTAGAAATAAAAATGAGTGATTTTTAATGTGAAGTTTAATAATCACAAGATTCCAGATCAGTGTATAATATTTCTAAAGTCCACCCATAGCACTTGAACAAAATCATATCTACTGTTAGAAATCGTGCATCCAAATGTGAAATACTTTCAAAGTGAATATATCAGATCTCTAACTACAAACGATAGATCTAGGTTAGTTTGGAAGGTGATGACTTAGTTGTGAGTTGATGAATGTGAATGGAAAATAAAGAGTGTGGTAATAGATTCATTTGTTGCAAAGTCTGATATCCACTGTCACGTAATGTTTAGAGCACATATCAGTATAAAAACACACTGGAAAGTAAATTCAGAAAAACATACAATGGATGATTGAGAAGATCTAGCTGAGTATTTTGATGTATATTGTGTAAATATATCGTTGTATACTACGAAAAAGGCAAGAGAGGGTTTCACTACATAACTTTTACCAAACTGATAATACTAAAAGTCTCATGGTGATATGAGAAAACTTTCACAGTGAAAATTCCTCATTTTTATTTGTAATCAGCTGATATACTCATTTAATAATTTAACATAGGACTATTCACAAAACCTGTTAAAGTGAGTTTAAATTGTAAGAATTATTAAAAATGCAGGCGAAGCAAAACCGAACAATTTTTTGCCTGAGAGGGGGAACCTTGCATTAGCGAGATAAAGAGATAAGTGTCTTACTATGTTTGTTGACCCCACAGTAAAATGCCATTCGATTATCAAGTTGATCACCTCCAGACTTTTCATAGTCATCTAGTGTGATCTTGGTGGACGTCCTTGCAACGTTCTGTTAGATATCATTTTTTTTATACATCCTGTAGTCATCAGTCATGGACATCTATAAATCAGCTACATTTCTAAAATTCTGAAGTAAATAGTTTTTTGTGATGCATTGTGTTATGTACTGTTGTGATTTGTGTCTTTTCGGGGTGATGTACTACTTTATTGTGGTCATGACAGAACATAGTTCAACTTGAAAAACAGCTCAAACTTTCAGAATGAGATTTTCACTCTGCAGCGGAGTGTGCGCTGATATGAAAGTTCCTGGCAGATTAAAACTGTGTGCCAGATGGAGACTGGAACTCGGGACCTTTGCCTTTCGTGGGCAAGTGCTCTACCATCTGAGCTCCCGAAGCACGACTCACGCCCAGTAGTCACAGCTTTACTTCTGCCAGCATCTCGTCTCCTACCTTCCAAACTTTACAGAAGCTCTTCTGGTTCGCAGGAGAGCTTCTGTAAAGTAAGGAAGCAAAAAAAGACAATATCGATCACAATTTTATTTCAATTTTATTCTTTGTTTTCTGCTGATGCTGATGTTTTCAGTTCACATTTTCACTTCAGATATTTTTATTTATATGGAATATTATTAGGCAACAAAACTATTTTTTGACAGAAGTATTTATAAAACGAAAATCATGCTCAATATTTTTGTATTTCTCGTTGTCATGAACGATGTATCTGTGATGCTAACAATTTTGCTATAACTTCCACTTGAGTGGAACTTACAGCAGACAACAGGCAGCGCTTAACACATGCATAGGTGTGGAGGAAGTGAACAAGTATGATTTTTTTTAGGCCGAAAGCTGTCGCTAAAACTATATATAGCGATTAGTTGTGGCGGTTTAGTCTCACACATAGACTCATAGAAATGATGGGGGGAGGGGTCTGTCATAGCAGGAGCAAGAAGGGTCGAGGTTGGCGATGTCTGAGGCGTGCCTATGCATCTCTGCTCCTAATGTCGAAACTCTAGTATGGGCCTGAAGGCTCACGTCGGAATGGAAGAGGGTGGGCGAGGCTGTGACAAGAGGGGAGGGGGGGAGGTTGACGTTTTTCTGCACTGTTCGCACCCAAGCAGGTTTGAACTCTGAACAGATACTGTTGTAGGCTTGTCTATAAGTAGAATCGAAAACGTTATTCCCTCTGTCAGAGTAGATTCTAGGGACCAGTACAAGTTTGATAAAGTGCAGTGTGGACTGTGCCTTCATGCGAGATTACTTGGGAGCAATTGCTTAACCTCTTGTGGACGAAAATTGGCTGTAAATCGTGAGCATGAGGCAGGTTCAAATGGTTCAAATGGTTCTGAGCACTATGGGCTTAACATCTTAGGTCATCAGTCCCCTAGAACTTAGAACTAATTAAACCTAACTAACCCAAGGACATCACACACATCCATGCCCGAGGCAGGATTGGAACCTGCGACCGTAGCAGTCGCGCAGTTCCGGACTGAGCGCCTAGAACCGCGAGACCACCGCGGCCGGCAGCATGAGGCAGGGATGTGTGAGCATTGCTAATGCTGTTGGACATTCTGTAGCAACGAAGGTAGTTCTGCAGGCACTAGTGTTAGGGAATATAAAAGAAAGTGTGCTGGGAGTGGGACGCATTCACCTTACAACACTTCCACTAGTGATGATTTCAGATTGTCTTTATATGCCAAGTGGGTAACTAGCAAGGTCGAGGATAGAATGTCTGTCCATTGGGTGTCATGGCACATTAAAGCTGCCTTCAACGTTCAGTATTGGCCTTCCACTAACCCATTGGTCAGTGGGTGGGAGGCCATTGTGTGAAATAGTTGCACTCCACATAGTTTGCACGACTAGGCAAAGAGGGGGGATTTGAACTGTTGACGCTGGTTTGTGAAAGCCCATGCAATGTATTCAGCTCTAATGTCTTGTAAAGAGATTGCTTCTACCCAAGAAGTTGTGTGTCGATGGCCGAAAGAATGTATTTGCACCTTTGGGCTTAGGTAAACGAGTGACTAAGCCCACGTGTACATGCTGGAAACATCATTTCAGAACATTGACAGTGCCTTGTGGGGGCAATGTGTGCTATCGGGCCTTCTACACTAGCAAGGAACACAGGACAACGCCCATTTCCTGCAGTTTGTTTTAACTCCCAGTCAAACAAAATATTCTCTAATGAGCCCCATGGTGGAGTCGGTGTCATTCAGTAGTCATCTGCCATTTCAGCATGCAGCATGGCTGCCTGCAGTATGTAGTGCTGCTGGCTTCTGGATAGTGAGGGCAGCCACTGTGCAAAATGTATAAACGGTCTGCCAACTGTAATTTACGTTCCAGTGCAAGTTACCCATTGAATATTAGCACAGCTAGGATGTTGTGTGTCAATTTGGTCAATGCTCTATAAACGTTGCCATGACTACAATGGCAGTCGTCTGTTTGAGTGTTTTGTGTGAATGGCTTGAAATGTTTGGTGTTCAGGGGTCTTGCATAGGAACAAGGATGATTTGTATGCATTAGGCTTGCTGATTTTAGGTGGAGGTGGTATGATGTTTTTGACTGTGGTAGTATATGAGCCTAAATATTGTAACATAATAATGCTAAGTACCTCGATATGTAGAAAAATGTGTTGTGAACAGTAAATATTGATTTGACAAATAGACCAGGTATGGGGTTGTTCTGCTAAGAAGGGAAGCAGTTATGGAGATGTACATGGCACTGTCAAAGTGTCATAGGGAACGTGTCCATAGGCAGAAGGTTAACACTTTTTAACATGTTTCGAAATAACATAGAAAGAGGATTAAAAATTTTCCATTACATCCCTTATGGATTTAAGATATCCAAAAAGTCCTGCATTTCGTCTTCAACATAAATTAAAAATATCAAAACAAAATTTTGATAATTTTTATGGATATGGAAAATTATAAAAATGACACTCATACTTGCTACTTTCTCAAAATTTTATTGGAAGCTAAATACAATATAAAAACTGCTCTATAACTGAATCTAGTTTTCTATTTCCTGAAATTATCTGAATCTACATCTATAGACACCCTCTGCAATCATTGCAAGATGTATGGTGGAGGGTACCATGAGTCATTACTAGTCATTCCGTATCCTACTCCACTCGCAAATAGAGCAAGAGAGAAATGATTGTCTATATGCCTCTGCATGAGCACTACTTTCTCTTATCTTTTAATTGGGGTCCATGTGTCAAATGCACATTGTTGGCAGTAGAATTTTTCTGGAGTAGACTTCAAATACCTCTTCTCTAAATTTTCTCTGTTATTATTTCGCAAAGATAACATTGTCTTTGCTCGAGGATTTCCCACTTGACTACTCATCCAGTAACAAATGTAGCAGCATTCCTGTAAATTGCTTCGTGTCTTCCTTTAATCTGACCTAAGATACTCAAGAATCGGTCACACATGAGTTCTACATGTGGTATTTTTTGCAGCTGAACTACACTTTCCCAAAACACTTCCAATAAACAGGTGTCGACCGTTTACCTTCCCTTCTAACATCCTTACTTGCCCATTAATTTCCACATTGCTTTATTCATTATGCTTAGCTATTTAATCAGTGTGACTATGTCATCAGCATTCTATTAATACTTCATTCCAACATTAAAGGGTTGTTTTTCCTACTGATCTGCATTAACTTACATTTTTCTACATTTAGTACATGCTGCCATTCATTATATCAAATAGAAATTCTAAGTCTCCTGTATCCTTCTAAAGTCACTCAAAGACTGTACTTTCTCATATACTACAGCGTCATCAGCAAACAGTTTCAAATTACTGCTCATCCTATCTGTAAAGTCATTTATGTGCACAGAGAACAAGTACAATCCTGTTACAGTTTCCTGGGACACTCCTGGCGATATCCCTCTCTGTTGAACACTCGCCATTGAGGACAAGGTACTGGTTTGTGTTATTGAAGAAGTCTTTGAGTCAATCAGATACCTGATAACATATTCCATATGCACAGACCTTTATTAACAGTGCAGTGGGGTACCATGTCAAACGCCTTCTGGAAATGTAGGAATATGGAATTTGCCTGCTTCCTTTCATCCATGGTGTGCAGGATACGTGCAAGAAAAGGGCAAACCGAATTTCACACAAGTGATGCTTTCTAAATTCGTGGTGATTTGTGGGGGTAGGCTTTTCTGTCTGGAGGAAGTTTATTATATGCGGACTTAGAATATATTCAAGAATTCTTCAGCATACCGATGACACGATATGGGCCTGTCATTTAGCAGATCTGTCCTTTTACCTTCCTTAGACGCACACAGAAGTCATCCACTCTTTTTTCCTGTTGCTTAGGACGTTTTGCTGGGGAACAGATTCATGATAAATAAGGAGTCAAGTTAAATAAGGAGTCAATGCTGTAGAATATCTCCTTAAATCAGAATTGGGATTCCATGTAGACCTGATGCCTTAATTCATTTCAACTCTTTTAGTTGCTTCTCATCGGCAGAGATGCCTATTTCTATGTCTTCCATATGGTAGTCTATGAGATGGTCAAACAAAGATACGTCTGTGAGATCCTCCTGCATGAATAAGTTTTTAAACATGGAATTGAGAATTTCAGGTTTCGTTTCGCTTCCTTATATTGCAATTACAGGCTAGTCGTTGAAAGCCTTTGATCTGCTTAGTGATTTTCTGTATTCCCAGAGCTTTCTCGTGTTTTCGGCAAGATCCTTCGCTATGGTATGATGCTGGAAGTTTTTGTATGCTTTATGCATGTCTTTTTATAGACAAGTATCTGCTAACTTTTAGCTGTCGCAATTTCCACTTGTGTTTGACCAGAATGTGCAACAATTTCTGTTTCCTCAACATTTTCCGAATTTTGTTTATTAAACCATGGAGAGTCTATTCCATCCTTAATTCACTTACTTGGCACATACATCTCTCGGGCGTGATTTACAGTCAGTTTAAAATTAGCCCACAATTGCTCTATGTCCATTTTATTGGATCCAAATGGTGTCCATTTGGGTTGTAGCTTTCTTGGAACTGACTTGTGGTAGCATCGAACTCCTTCCAAATTGATGAATTCTCCATGTGATGGTGGAGATTGATTGGTGATTGGTCTTTTTTAAAAAACTGCTTGTATTTCAGCAGGTTTGCTTAAGGCAAATGCGCTCTTTTTGAGAAACATAATTGCTTTTTTGATCTCATCGACAGTTTCCTGTATTGACTTTTGTATTGCTTGTTGCACAATGAGATTTAAAGAAAGTGGAGCATGTGGAGGGTTGAGAAGCATAGCAGCAGATTCCATGCTTGAAGCAATGTCGATTATATTGGTAGTGATCTTAAACTTGATATTATAATTTGTGATAACAGTCTTTATCCAATTTGAAAACTTTTGAAGCGCTCTCGAAAGCAAAACTTCAGTTTAGTTTTCTCATCTATAAAATGTGCTGTAGATACATCGAAACTAACATTATTCATAGTGGTCCACTAGTCTTTGCAGCAATAAAGCCATTCTTAATTCTGTGGAGTAACTTGAATTAGAGAGTTTGATAACGTTTTCGAATTTCTACATTATAATTTGTGCAAAGCACATTTTTCATTTTTGTAAACATTGTGTATCTCGCGCTATAAATTTATTTAATATGATTGGCTCCTAAGAGTGACAGATTTAATTATGTGTTTTTACAAATGAAATCAGTTTAGGATGAGGGTGTCAAAAAAGAAAATAAATCAAAATTGGTTGGTAACCAAATGATAAGGGCGAGCTGGATACAGATTGAGGCTCTCTTTGATTTACTCCAAGGAAAACTTCATCTGAAGTGGAAGCAGACATCAGTGGGGGCAATTCACAAGAATCAATATGCTGAAACAGGATGACAGGTTGATTGTGATCTTGGTCAGTTTCCTAAGTCACACAGTTCTACAGATACTGTTGGATGCTTTGACTTTAGGAGTTCATCAGGTTTGAGGGGGAGCCAGAAAAGCAAGAAATTATTTGCTGAGACTAATGACATTTTCATATTTTTAATCTAGTTTAGTGAAATTATACATATATTGGTTGAAGTTTTGCTAGGAAAATATAATTTAGTTGACTTGTGTCCTGCCACACTGAAACATATATTTAATGAAAAAATTCAAATAGTTACTACTAATATGCATTTATTAAAGAGTAAAACCTTAAAATGAAAAGAATGTATTTACAGCGAATTTTGTAATCTATACATGCACTAATGCAAATCTAAAATTTAATAATGTAATATACAATATATTTTCCCGAGGGCATGCAGCTTTACTGTATGGTTAAATGATGATGGCGTCCTCTTGGGTAAAATATTCCGGAGGTAAAATAGTCCCCCATTCGGATCTCCGGGCGGGGACTACTCAAGAGGACGTCGTTATCAGGAGAAAGAGAACTGGCGTTCTACGGATCGGAGCGTGGAATGTCAGATGCCATAATTGGGCAGGTAGGTTAGAAAATTTAAAAAGGGAAATGGATAGGTTAAAGTTAGATATAGTGGGAATTAATGAAGTTCGGTGGCAGGAGGAACAAGACTTTTGGTCAGGTGATTACAGGGTTATAAGTACAAAATCAAATAGGGGTAATGCAGGAGTAGGTTTAATAATGAATAAAAAAATAGGAGTGCGGGTTAGCTACTGCAAACAGCATAGTGAACGCATTATTGTGGCCAAGATAGACACAAAGCCCATGCCTACTACAGTAGTACAAGTTTATATGCCAACTAGCTCTGCAGATGATGAAGAAATAGATGAAATGTATGATGAGATAAAAGAAATTATTCAGGTAGTGAAGGGAGACGAAAATTTAATAGTCATGGGTGACTGGAATTCGTCAGTAGGAAAAGGGAGAGAAGGAAACATAGTAGGTGAATATGGATTGGGGGAAAGAAATGAAAGAGGAAGCCGCCTTGTAGAATTTTGCACAGAGCATAACTTAATCATAGCTAACACTTGGTTCAAGAATCATAAAAGAGGGCTGTATACCTGGAAGAATCCTGGAGATACTAAAAGGTATCAGATAGATAATATAATGGTAAGACATAGATTTAGGAACCAGGTTTTAAATTGTAAGACATTTCCAGGGGCAGATGTGGATTCTGACCACAATTTATTGGTTATGAACTGCAGATTGAAACTGAAGAAACTGCAAAAAGGTGGGAATTTAAGGAGATGGGACCTGGATAAACTGAAAGAACCAGAGGTTGTAGAGAGTTTCAGGGAGAGCATAAGGGAACAATTGACAGGAATGGGGGAAAGAAATACAGTAGAAGAAGAATGGGCAGCTCTGAGGGATGAAATAGTGAAGGCAGCAGACGATCAAGTAGGTAAAAAGACGAGGGCTAATAGAAATCCCTGGGTAACAGAATAAATATTGAATTTAATTGATGAAAGGAGAAAATATAAAAATTCAGTAAATGAGGCAGGCAAAAAGGAATACAAACGTCTCAAAAATGATATCGACAGGAAGTGCAAAATGGCTAAGCAGGGATGGCTAGAGGACAAATGTAAGGATGTAGAGGCTTGTCTCACTAGGGGTAAGATAGATACTGCCTACAGGAAAATTAAAGAGACCTTTGGAGAGAAGAGAACCACTTGTATGAATATCAAGAGCTCAGATGGCAACCCAGTTCTAAGCAAAGAAGGGAAGGCAGAAAGGTGGAAGGAGTATATAGAGGGTTTATACAAGGGCGATGTACTTGAGGACAATATTATGGAAATGGAAGAGGATGTAGATGAAGACAAAATGGGAGATAAGATACTGCGTGAAGAGTTTGACAGAGCACTGAAAGACCTAAGTCGAAACAAGGCCCCGGGAGTAGACAATATTCCATTAGAACTACTGATGGCCTTGGGAGAGCCATTCATGACAAAACTCTACCATCTGGTGAGGAAGATGTATGAGACAGGCGAAATACCCTCAGACTTCAAGAAGAATATAATAATTCCAATTCCAAAGAAAGCAGGTGTTGACAGATGTGAAAATTACCGAACTATCAGTTTAATAAGTCACAGCTGCAAAATACTAACGCGAATTCTTTACAGACGAATGGAAAAACTGGTAGAAGCGGACCTCGGGGAAGATCAGTTTGGATTCCGTAGAAATGTTGGAACATGTGAGGCAATACTAACCTTACGACTTATCTTAGAAGAAAGATTAAGAAAAGGCAAACCTACGTTTCTAGCATTTGTAGACTTAGAGAAAGCTTTTGACAATGTTAACTGGAATACTCTCTTTCAAATTCTGAAGGTGGCAGGGGTAAAATACAGGGAGCGAAAGGCTATTTACAATTTGTACAGAAACCAGATGGCAGTTATAAGAGTCGAGGGGCATGAAAGGGAAGCAGTGGTTGGGAAAGGAGTGAGACAGGGTTGTAGCCTCTCCCCGATGTTATTCAATCTGTATATTGAGCACGCAGTAAAGGAAACAAAAGAAAAATTCGGAGTAGGTATTAAAATTCATGGAGAAGAAGTAAAAACTTTGAGGTTCGCCGATGACATTGTAATTCTGTCAGAGACAGCAAAGGACTTGAAAGAGCAGTTGAACGGAATGGACAGTGTCTTGAAAGGAGGATATAAGATGAACATCAACAAAAGCAAAACGAGGATAATGGAATGTAGTCAAATAAAATCGGGTGATGCTGAGGGAATTAGATTAGGAAATGAGACACTTAAAGTAGTAAAGGAGTTTTGCTATTTAGGGAGTAAAATAACTGATGATGGTCGAAGTAGAGAGGATATAAAATGTAGACTGGCAATGGGAAGAAAAGCGTTTCTGAAGAAGAGAAATTTGTTAACATCGAGTATAGATTCAAGCGTCAGGAAGTCGTTTCTGAAAGCATTTGTATGGAGTGTAGCCATGTATGGAAGTGAAACATGGACGATAAATAGTTTGGACAAGAAGAGAATAGAAGCTTTTGAAATGTGGTGCTACAGAAGAATGCTGAAGATTAGATGGGTAGATCACATAACTAATGAGGAAGTATTGAATAGGATTGGGGAGAAGAGAAGTTTGTGGCACAACTTGACTAGAAGAAGGGATCGGTTGGCAGGACATGTTCTGAGGCATCAAGGGATCACAAATTTAGCATTGGAGGGCACCGTGGAGGGTAAAAATCGTAGAGGGAGACCAAGAGATGAATACACTAAGCAGATTCAGAAGGATGTAGGTTGCAGTAGGTACTGGGAGATGAAGGAGCTTGCACAGGATAGAGTAGCATGGAGAGCTGCATCAAACCATTCTCAGGACTGAAGACAACAACATCAACAATATGCAAACTGTTAGTATCATAATGAATAATATCTGTGGCAAGGCAAATTCAAATGTAGAGCACCAAGTCAAGAGAGAATCAAGGGAAACTCTAAGCTGAGTCAAGGAATGAACCAAGGGCACTGTGAGCTAAATCAGTGAGCCAAGAACGCAAAGAAAGGATTGCACAGCCAGCAGTGAACAATGAGCAGCAGGGGTGGTAATGGGGGCAGTGCATTGAGGGGAGCAGGGTGTTGTGGGGGAGAAGGGGGGGGGGGTGGATGGTTTCTGCAACAAGTGGCTGGCAGGAAGTGAATCAGTGTGTGAAGCAAGACTGCCAAGAGTGGGATGACTCCTTAGTCAGCAGCATTGAGTCAGTTCCTTCCAGCTCCCTCCTTCCCAAGTGAGCTGCAGAATACTTCTACTCCACAGGGCGTTGTCTCTTGTGGTGAAGCATCAGTTGGGCCCACACAGAAGTTCCTTACAAGATATCTGTTCAAACCAAGAGGGAAAATAAAAAGTGAGAAAGAGTTTTCCACATTCATCCAACATTCTACAGAACTGAACCTTTCTCTACGTTCAATTCTTTTTATTGCTGAAAAAAGCTGCTCACAACAGTAAGGAATATAAACACATATATACATATCTCTATAGTATGTTTTGCCGTAGCATGTCCAATGCCATAATAACTAATTCATGATGTTGCGTGGGGAAACTGTTACAGCACCCTGCCCTAGAATCTTTGTTCCACTCACTCAAGTCGCTCGACAGACATTGAGGATCTGAAGAGCTACCGCTTATTTTCTCTGAGTACCTGGTCACTCTCTCTGCAGATGAATCTATTTATTTATTTATTTATTTTATTTATGCATTTATTTTACCTGGCAAGATTAGGGCCTTCAGACCCTCTCTTACACCTAACCAGGCATACTCAGATTCAACAAATTTCAGTTTCTACAGAACATTAAGGACATATTACATGTTATACAGTATTAATGTTAAGAAAAAAATAGAGATTATAAACGTAGTACAATGATAATTATAACAATCAAAAATTAATTATAACAATCAAGAATAATAATAATAGTAATAATAATAATAATAATGACTATGTATATGAAAGTAAACATATTTTTCTTTATGAATGTCAGTCCTATTGCTAGTTGGGAATTTTCTCGTTATATTCTTGCAGCTTGTGAGTTATTCTCATCAAGCAGAGACATAAGACGATAGAATGGGGTGAAAGAGATATAGAAGAGGTAGATAGGTTAGAGGAAGAGAAATAGAATGGTAAAATTCGAAGCTATGATGGAGAGGAGAAAGAAAGAGATGAGAGGGGCCCAACAATGGTGGCTATACCGTCCCTAATATGTAAGTCTTGAGTTCACTCTTGAATGTTGAGTGGTTCCGGATAAGACGCAGATCACAGGGGAGCGCGTTCCATAGTCGTATGGCTGAGATGGAGAATGACATGGAGAAAGATTTTGTGTTATGTAAAGGTACAGCCAAGATGCTAGACGTATCCGATCTGGTATTGCGGTTGTGGAATGATGATAGGTGTTTAATGTGAGAAGATAAGTATTGGGGGCACCAGTGGCTAAGAAATCGATGAAGTAAGCACATCGTGTGGAGATCGCGTGCCTTATGTGGTCGTATCCAACCTAGCTGGGAGTATGAAGGACTGATATGATCATACAACCGTATATTGCATACGTATCTAACGCAAGCGTTCATCACTAGCTCGAGGCGTCTCGAATTTTCACTATTTGTGCCGTGTTGAACTACATCACAGTAGTAAAGATTAGGCAAGACTAGTGTTTGGACTAATTTTTGTTTAACATGGGTTGGAAATATTTTTCTAAATTTCTGAATTGCATGTAGGGAGGAGAGCGATTTCCGGCAAGCTGTAACTGTTTGTTCTTCCCAGTTTAGGTGTTCATCCAAGATTATTCCAAGGTCTTTTACTGTTTTTTGGTATGGTAGTTGGGTGCCATTGAGGTGTATTTGAGGGACTGTTTCGTGAAAGTACCGACTGATTAACTTTGGATGAGATATAAGTATGACCTGGGATTTCTTGGGGTTTAGTTTCAGACCTAGGTTCTGTGCCCATCGAGAAACAGAGCAAAGATCTGCGTTCATACTCGCTACTGCGTCAGCAATGTTCTTGGGGCTTGCACTTATGTACAGTTGGATGTCGTCGGCATATAGATGGTAGTTGCAGGAGTGAATCACTGAAGAAATATCATTAATGTACAGTGAGAAGAGTAATGGACCAAGGACGGAGCCTTGGGGAACTCCAGAGCGCACGTTTTTCCATGATGACTTTTCCGACCCACAAATGACTTGCTGACTTCTGTTTTTGAGGTAGCTGTCGAACCAGTGTATTGCGCTGTTTGAGAAATTCAGCTGCTTCATTTTAATTAGTAATATATCAAAGTCAACTGTATCAAAAGCCTTGCTAAAGTCAAGCAGTGTTAGGATGGTAGCTTCACGTCTGTCCATAGCATGTTTAATGTCATCAGTTACTTTGATTAATGCAGTTGCTGTACTATGGTGCTTTCGAAAGCCTGACTGATATTTGTCATGGATGTTATGAGTTTTGAGGTAATCCGTCAACTGTTCATGGACGATGTATTCTAGGGCTTTAGATATTGCAGGTAGTATGCTGATCGGCCTGTAGTCACCTGGCGACTTAGGGTTGTCAGTCTTGGGTATAGGTTGAATTAAACTTTGCTTCCACTCAGTAGGATATGTACTACTGACAAGAGACAGGTTGAAGATGTCTGTGATAACTGGAGTAATAGTGTCTACGACGTTCTTGATCATGCCAATGCTCACTCCATCATTTCCTACTGCCTCGGAAGAGATTCTCGTAATTGCCTTGTGTACTGTGCCGGTAGTGACATGTTTTAGGAAAAACTTGTCTCTCGAGAGATTGATATCTTGGGGCTGGTAATTTGTCGCTGCGTGGCAGTTTACAGCTGTTGAGAAGAAATCGTTTAATTCTTCTGCAGACGCTTGATAAACAGCGTCAGATCTTCGCTTCCCTATACCGAAACTGCGCAGCTTTTTCCACAGTGCAGCAGATTTTGATATGCCGCATACGACAGAGCGGGCATGTCTGATTTTGGCATTCCTCACGCTCTGCTTGGTTCTATTTCGGAGTTTCCTATAAGCTTCGTACGCCTCGGGAGTTGGGTTACGCTTGAAGGCCCTATGTGCAGCATCACGTTTATTCATTAACTTGCGTAATGCAGTGGTGAGCCACGGAGCGGGAGCTCTCTTTACCTTGACAGTGCGTTGAGGAGCATGTTTATCATACAGTGCAATGATTTTGCGACATAATTCCCGAATTTTTCCGTCTAAAGTCGGTTCATTGCTTATATCATACCAAGGGATGTCTGAGCAATCCTTTTGAAGAGCGTCATGGTTAACATTTTTTAGGTTTCTGTAGGTTACCAGGTGAGATTTTTCTTTGGTAGTATGCACTGAGTAATTTAAGAATATCACGTCATGAGCAGAGAGCCTGGAGCGGATGTCTGATTGGCGCGAATTATATTATCTGGTCGCTTTGTTGCCATTATATCTATGAGTGTATGGCTGTGTGGCGTGTGATGAGTTGGGTCCAGCGGTGTTAAACTCATATCATTGGAGTGGAACAGTCTCCTTAGTTTTTCTGCAGAGGGAGATTTTAACTGTAAGTCGATGTTTGTGTCGCCCATAATGATTATGTGTTCATACAGTGTCACGAGCGAGGACAGGGCAGACTGAAAGGAGGACATAGCACCGACGTTTGGAGGTTTATAGATTACTCCAATTAGCAGTTTCTGATTTGATGTATTTATTTCGAAAAACAAGAACTCTGCTTCTCCTTCGCACTTTGCATCCGATGTGCATAGTATAGTAGGTCTCAGATCAGAGTGAACATAGGCACCCACACCACCCCCGCGTCGTGTTTCACGATCTGCCCTTAGGAGAGTGTAACCAGTGATTCGGATAGCGTCGGAAGAGATGTTTGGTTTCAACCAAGTTTCAGAGACGAGGATAATATGGAACAGCGATTGGCAGAACAGGTTACAGAACTCGTCGAAGTGAGCCGTTAGCGACTGAGCGTTCGCGTGGGCCACAAAGAGCCCGCCGCCGGAACCGGTCTGTCCCATTGTGGCCGCCTGTAGGACCGAGCGCGCTCCGTTTACCTGCTGGCCGGAAGAGGGACAAAAGCTGGATTTCGCGGGGGAAGACATATTTACAGGTGTGTCCAAGGTCGTGACTGACTCAAGCGTCTGTGGGCTAAAGGTGAAAGACAAGCTGGAGGTATCGGAGAAGGGAGCGAAAAGAAAGATGGAAAGTGGCAGTGGTGCTTACGAAAAAGATAATAGTAGTAGTAGTGGTAGTGACGAGGATGAAAATAGCAGATATAGAAAGGCGGTTTTAAGGAGATTCTTGTTAATGGTGAATGTTAATTCCCGTTTGACTGACAATATGAATATACATGAGCACTTATGATACACAAATAAAGAAGCAATATCTATGTGAAACAATTGACTGATTTTAAATAGAGTACTTATGGTACTTATAGAATTAACGAAGCAATATTTACGTAAAAAAATGTAAAGAAAGAATACTAATTAACTTATATTAGACAGAGTACAATATGAGACTTTGTGTCTCGCGAGATTTTGCTCAGTCTTTCAGTTCGGACATGTTCGTCACCGTTCTCCTCCCTCCTTCCATCTTGACTACGATCCTGCCATCCTGGGTCCATACATTTTGAAGGCCGAACTGTGTGATCGCAGTGTTCAAAATTTTTAGTCTTTCGCGCGTCAGATCTTCCCTCAGGGTAACCCCACTCTTGGCGAGTTTTCTTTTCTGAGCAAACACTTCAGCTCTTTTCCGATATGACACAAATTTAATTATTATGGGCCTGGGTTTCATGGCACCTGGTATCGTGCGCCCAACACGGTGGCTTCTGTCAATATCGGTCATGTCGATTTGCACGCCAAGTTTTTCACGCACGAGGCTAATGACCAGGTCGTCCGTGTTTTCGCGATCGTTTTCAGCTACCCCGAACAAGCGCAAGCTGTTCCTTCGCTGATACTGCTCGATTTCATCGGTGGCCGCAGACAGTTTAGCTTCTAGGTCGGCGGCTTTTTTCTCTTGTGCGGCCAGGGACTTTTTAAGAGACTGGATTTCGGTGCTGTTGCGCCCGACAGACTCTTGCAGTTTGTCCATGACCGCGGCCGTCACAGAATCCGTGATGCATTGCACGATTACGTCTAGCGTGTCTTTACTGCGCAGCGCCGCACTCACCTGGGACCGGACGAGCTCCCCGATGTCGGGAAGCGAGGCCTCACCTGCCGCCGGAGACCGGGCGCCCGCGCCGCCTGCGCCCCTGTAGCCTCGCCTGCTGCCGCTTACTCGTGCTCTTCCCATTTTTCACTCACTTATCACTTACCACTTGTGGTAATCAACGGAGAACAACACATCACGGCAAGTAACTCTTGTTTAGTCGGATGCACACGTTGTGGACTGCCGCACTTCTCTGTAACACCTTCAATGAGCGGAAAAACTCGCGAGCCAAAGAAACGCGCGTCACTCAGTGGCCGCCATCTTACCTCCTTGGATCAGTTCAGCAGCAGATCTCTCATCTCTATAGTTGACTTCTGACCAATCTGATGTTATTTATGATCGATCAGGAAATATGAATACCCAGTGGAGACACAATTTAGGATGAAATTGGAGAGGCAGTGTGAGAGGAAATTGAATGTCAGGAGTCATGGGCATCAAGAGATGGTTACAAGTTTTTAAGTATAATTGGTTTTGCATTTCCCGCAAATATACAGCCATAAATGTTCAGAAATCGGTCTTTTTGGGTGCCAGATGGACCTGCAGGTGCACCACTCTTATAAGACTTAAACACTTTATATTGATCAATGATACAGGTATTACGAATGTTTATTATTTTAGCTTCTGGGATACATAAATCACAACCAGAGACTTACCCTGCATACCATCTACAATCTCAAGCAATCCTTCTTCTTTTAAGGAAATGCACTTGCAGAACTCGTTTTTGTATTTCCACAAACGAGGTTGCTCGAAGTAAAGTTCAAAAAACTGTACAGCTGTTGCTACTGACAATGTTTATATATCTTCTGGTACTATGAAACATACACACAGTAAAATTACAAACACAAGAACCAAAGTACAGCAATGGTGCTTCGAAATTCAGTCAAAAACTGGCAGTCAAATAAGTGGCACCACTTAAGTGACATCACATAAACCTGAGTATTCACACATACAGCTGCTATACCACTGCAGTATACCACTAGCTGTGGCAAAGGGAATGACAGCTCAATACTTGATGTGGAGTGATGGAACTGGAATGGGTGGCCATCCAGATAAAAACAAAATCGATGGAATGAAACCCCACAGATTCTGACAACGTGTACCTTTATCTTTAAAATGCATCCTTCATCCAAGGTGTTTAACTACGCGACAATCTGTAAAAAGAAAACATTCAGTCTCTGTTCTAATTTAACAGAAATTTAAAAGCCTCTGTGCTTGATCATTGCCATTATTTTCAGCTGGTATTTGTATTTTTGTGCTATATGTCTTCAAATAAATACGAAATGAAATACAGAAATAATTTTTGTAAACGGAATAAGCACTAACGTACATAAATATTTTGTCCTTATGCAATCTGCATCTGTGTCATTCAACTATTTAACTTCTATAAAGTTGTAACTATGACAGTTATGTAATTAACTTGGTTTATGAGTGTGTGTGTGTGTGTGTGTGTGTGTGTGTGTGTGTGTGTGTGTGGTGTGTGGAATTACAATAACACTAATAAATATTGCTAAACATGCTTATTTAAATTATGTAAGCTTTCTTGTTTTGTAAGTCTTCATCAAACCACCTCAAGGTATCAACCATCTCATTCTATTGCTTGGTTTCCACAGACATGAATTTCTTACACTTGCATCCACCACTATCTCTCATGTAAGCCAACTTACATGTGGAATTACCCAACTTGCACATTATCATGCCAACCTATCCATAAGTTATGAAAGTTAAAAGGTCTTCTATTTTCTTGCATGATGTCATGTCCTCCACCATAGCCCATGTGATTCAGCAGCTGCCAATAATTCGGTCTACTCTCATTCTGCTCTGATTCGTTTGACAGCACAGATATACACTTGTTCGTTTATGTACGTGAAATGTTAGTACCAAGCTAAAATAAGGTGCTTAGCTTCCAAATAAGAAAATAAATACTTTCTAAAATGGCAAAATATTCTTAAACTGTGCATTTGGAATATCATTCTAGCATTCAGCAACTCCTTATTTCATTCTACTTTTCTCCATATTTTTTTCTATGCTTTCTAGTCTGCTGTGATGTCGTGTCTTATCTTTATAGTGAATATGCAAGTAACTAAATTATGTTCAGCTCATGTTTTACTATTAATCACATTGCAAAATTTTTATGTATGACTTCTATTCTTTTATGAAACTTGGTAATTTAAAAATGTTGAGTTCCATATGTAACTGTTAAACATATGGAGAAATCTTTATGTATCACTTATGTTGTTTTATCATATACATTCTTTTATTACCTGTAGGCCTACTTTAATTATGTGTAGTACCATAGTTTATGTAAGTGTGTTTCTTAACATTTCAATCATACTTTATAAAACCTCTTGTACATTACTCAGGACGCAATCTATTGCATGCAAATGGTTGAAGATGGATGAATAAATAAAGAAATAAATTATAATCACTTATGTGTAATAAAGAAGCACATCATCGTTTGAAGTGACGAAATGGATTAAAAAGTATTGTAACTGAGGGCCTGAACATGCTGATGTTCATATTATTTCAGAAAACTGAGTACTGTAATCGTATTTTTTATTGCAGTATGATAATCATAATTTTTTCCTTTACTCATTGAGTGTAAACATCATGGTGAAGTGGAAATTTATTTGTGAATTTAGAGATTTGAAGCTACACTTGACTCTCATTAAAATCCTACATAAATACAGCAGTATCCGAATTCGCATTATCGTCCGGTAATGACTGTACTGTGCAGTAGTAGGAAGTTTGATTACAAAATTAAGCACCAGTAATCAAACATATAATTACAGCACCTGTAATCTATTGAGAACCATGACTAACTCTTAAAAAAAAAAAAAAAAGAACACTGAACTGTTGAGAGAGAAATCTTACTTTCTGATATACCTTCAATGTATTGTAGATTCCATAAAAATTTGGAAATAGTGCTGTTCGGAATGCAATACTTGTACTGGAGTGACTCCAGTTGTCAGATAGTTCAATGTTACTTGTAATTTAATGCCAGCTGGCTCAGCATCTCACATATGTGTATTAGACTTTTGTATAGAGTCAGAAATATGGCTCAAAAAGATTTCAAAATGGAATTTACTTATTCGAAAATGAGTGCTGAACGAAATTTCGACCTTGGCAGATAAATCAATTATTAGAATATTCCAAACGATTTCTACGAGACCCCTGTTTTCATACCCAGCATTTGTGCATCCGTTTTTCGTCATTGCCGTCACTATAAGCTCTTTGGTTAAGCAACTCCACTTTGAATAGTTTCAGTTGCTGCCATCTTGTATGTTGCTTAAGTAGCACTTCCAACTTAGTCGTGTGGAAACGCTAACATGCATGTAAAGATGGGAGTGGGGGCGGGGGGGGGGGAGGGTCATTTACGTGGAAACACTTCATGCCTGTGGAAACCTGGCGTATGACTTGTCCGATGTCACAAGGTACCATTTTAACAGGACAGTGCTCGTGCATTCTACAATAATCGAACGATGAGCTAATGGCCGTTCCTGAGAGATGAGTGAATCGTTTCTTTGGATCCATTGTGAACGAACCACCGCTGCTTTTCCGACTGTCATAGGACCGACTGTATAAACATCGTTGACTGGAGATCAAATTTGACATTAGGTAACACACTGAACTATGTTCAGGACTCAACTCTATTGTATAAAACTAAATTTAGATCTACCGAAGCAAGTTCAGATTTGATCTTAGGTGGAAGGTAACATGTTTGGCAATACGGCTAAAATCAGGTATCGAGACGATTATCGCAGTTCTTCGACGACATATATTTATTGTCCATCGTAGATCCGCAGTATTTATTGTCGTAGGTGTGCTATAACTGCAAGGAGGCAATTAAACTGAAAAAGAAGCGATCGTCAAACTTCTTTCAATAACAGAAAGATATGCAGCTGGAAATTGCGCAGTGCCAGTATAAATATATAACTGAGTGCAAGAAACAAAGTCATTGTCGCCAACAAGGTGAATGCTTGGAGAGAAGTTGCTGTTGACCGATGCGTATGGACAGCTCTACAAGCTGTTGCTGTGTCTGCTTTAAACAGATCACCAACCACAATTTGAAAGGTTCCTGTGAAGTAAAATCTTAAGGTGAACAGTAACATGCACATTGCAGTCAGTGGTTTCTTGTAGTTGGTATCGTCAGCTACTCTCTGAGTGTTAGTTGCAACTACTCTACAGCACTTGTCTCCAAACGAAACTTCAGCTTAAATGATTTGTTATTTAACTCCAAGTCTGGGTTCACCCTTTCACAGAACATGCGGGAAGCGCGTTGGGTCTCGTCATCGTCGTCCTCTGTGGACACATATGAATGCTCAGATGTTTGTGAAGTAAACAAAAGGATACAATGTAATCCACGTCGCATGGTGATATTGCTCACAGAATTTTGCCCAACAGTGGCCCAGAATGCTTGCAAAACGGAGAGTGTGGCATGGTTTCAATGATATGGAATAACATGGTAGTGTTGTTATAATGATCTTTACGATTAATAAAGAAGAGAAAGTTGTAACAAATAGAAAAAGATTCAAGAATTGACATGGGTTCCAGTATGTGATCTTCTGTACTGCAGTCCACAACGCAACCTCTGAGACCCCGAAATTAACTAAATATATTTATGTGGTTAGTTTATATCAAAATACGTGCTAATGCTCTGTTTATCAGCACATATGGAATTGCCATTGCAGTTTAAGGACGTGTTCGTTAATTAAAAATTTAATACGAATTGAATAGTTATTTCTATTGGAGATGCAAAGGAACATATATAAGTGATGGTGAATCGCAAATATTTCGAATTTTCGTTTCTTACTCTGCTGGTAGGTGCCCATAAAAGGCCTTTGAACAAATCACGTAAATTACGAGTTGTCTCCAAAGAGCTGTTACGAGATTCATGGTACAGATCTTAGTCGGTAAGTTCCTTAACGTAAACTTCCTGATAGGGGGAAAAAAAAACAGGTATTTGAGCATCAGGGGTGGGGGAATGACGTAGTCACATATTTACTTGTCACTTTTTGTGTTAGTAACAATTTTTTTTATTATTTCGAATGGTATCTGCTAAAAACAAAAGCGATGAATCGTAGTGCCACTACTCTATAAACTGACGAGTTTAGCTGAACCTGAATTTGTTCCGCGAATTTTCGCCAGTCAAATACGATACTACTTCATAGCGACGTGATCTAGGATTAACGTTTATGCAACGCAGATTTCCAGGTTAAGCTTAATCTAGAGTCATTTTCTGTCGTAATCTAAGATTAAATGATTTATACAATCGGCCCATAGTGGCTCATCATCTGACTTGACAGTTGTAGGCAAGTAGACTGGCAAGGGCAGTGGTGGTGTTGTCCCTGCGCAAGTTTTCCATGTGTGTGGAAACGCATTGTAAACAGATGTCAGTTTATAAGTTTCGCCGAGATAGTGTGTGACTGTGTATGATGGGGCGACTGACGCTTAACTCCGCAGAGTGTTAATACTTGTGACAGGTGAATGGCATTGTACGCTAGATGCTTGTGCCTACTGTGCGGAATGAAAGTTTTAATTGCATGTGGTACTTTAGGGCAAACGTGGTTGCCGTTAAGTGACAAATGAAATACAGACGAAGTATCTGATGTGATATGCCAGACTTTCCTTTATTACCTTTTTTCCCCACCACCAAATAATCTTATATAACAATTAGGCCTCATCATCCTATGTGTATGAAGATAGAAACAATACAGCAATTGAAGAAGGCAAAGTTTTTGATTATTGCATGTTTTTTTTTATCCATCCAATTACTTAAAAGAAATTAATTGTCCCCCAACACTTATTGAAGTTCTGTAAAACTGCCGACCACATCCTGAATCGTAACGCATCACACCTGAAAAATAAGTAATTTCAAGTTAATGTATGGTTAGTATCATGTGGAACTAATAACAACTAGATTTAACTTTCAGCATACCCTAAGAGTTCAGTACTGTCCTGATTTCATTCTCAAAAACCGTTAGGTACTTTCTTAAGTATTTACCAAATCATATGGTATTAAGGAAGGCTTTGTGCATAAGTTGTTTCCAGTAATAATGCACTGAAAATCAAAAACACTGCATATATTTCAACTATGGTTCATTGGTCTGTTACAATTAATTGGCCAGAAATCAAAGCCACTGCGAAATGTTTCTGAAACAAATGTGTAAAAAGGGCTGGGGGGAGGGAAGGAAGTTGACTTCAGCATTGCACTCAACAGCCTCATACTTTCATTAACTCTCCAAATGAATTAACCTCCTTTCATATTACTTTAGGCACAGTTCAGTAGATCATGTTGAACACAGGAATCCAAAAATTGAGAGTGTAGTTCTTTAATGTAATCTAGATTAACAACAGCTAAGAATGTTGGCAGTTGGTTCATTGATGTCAGAGTTTTAAGGGTGATCATTGTTTTGCACCATACTCGTCTGTGATTTACAAATTTTGTGTGATAAGAGTTCTACCAATCATTAACACATTTTATTTTGAAATTATTACACATTTTTATGATTTGACCACAAATTCTGCAGCTATGCAATTCAAATATTGTTACAATGTTATATTTATTTATTCATCCAAGGATCATCTGATAATGATATGGAATTTTAGGGGGGTACAATGGAAATCAATGGCTCAAAATTTACATACGCTTACTATATATGAGGCATAGTCCATATCAATTCAGGTAGGCTGGGAAAAAAATCTTACCAGATACAGCCTCCATAGATGACACTGCACATAACATTCTGAAGATGTGAATTTTGGGAAAAAATTTAAAATGCTGTATCTCTCAAACACTTAAAGATATTTCACTGTTTTTTTTTATTTGAGAGATAATTGTGTCTTGATTACAAAGAAATCCTCCATATTGACTTATCTGTCAAAGTTATTTTACTATAGCATTCTGAACTTTTTTATAATTTATGGGAAAAATTATCAAAAATACCAATCCATAAAATTTTTATTTTTTTTCTGTTGATTGGTACCACACAGTTCTACATTCCCTGAAAAGGAGAGCTCTCATTTTGAGGTTGAACAGCTTCGATAAAAAATTAAAATTTTTGCCTTACATAAAACCTGTTTTATTACCACATTATCAGATAACAGGCTCATAAAAATCCTAACCTAGCCTTATTTAACATAATTTTAGTTTTGAAAGATGAGTAAGAGACTCATTTTTCAAGTATTTTAAATGGTTCAAAAACGTATGTGAATGGTCCGAAGACCTAAGGGTTTCAATTTATACAACTTCTGGGCAGTCTGTTTTGTACTGAAATTAGCCAGTCAATGTGTTTCACTGCTTCAGTATCTTTGAAAGAGTGGTTTTAGTTTTGCCTTGGAAGTATTCACCAAGTAAGTTTTTAATTCCTGCCCCCGTGGCTTTCTATGGCCAAACATTTTTTAGTACTTCTGAAATTTGTCGAGAAACGTGTCACATTTTTAATTAGGCTTTGCAACACCATTATGGGCTACATTTAAATTGCGACATGCACAATGGATGGACGTACAAGAAGTGCTAGTTTTGTTTTGTATGCACACTACTGTCTTTGTGACTCATGATGGACACTCAGTCATTACCTGGGGCACAACATTTGCTTAAGTCTAGTCCCTTTCAATCTATAGATTCGATTAGCTGATGTTTGAGTTCTATTGCAAGCTGACTACTTTAACACAGCCCAAGCCTTAATTTAAATTGCACATAATAATAATAATATCTTGTGTTATCACATATTACATGAAAAAATCTCTTTACTCTGAATGTATTAAATTATTTTGTTATGAGATAAGTCTGAAGTGCGTCACAGAGCCATAAAGTTTCTGTGGGGTTCAAATTGATGTTGGTTGCGGTACTTAGATCAACAAACTTCCATAGAATACACTAGCACAGATAGTTCCATCGCGCTAGTCTTTTAACTGAAGACCACCACAACAACAATGGTTTTTGTAGTAATTCCGTTGTTGTTGGTGATGGTGCTGGTGGTACTAAGTATATTAAAACTCAAATACATTTGAACTAGCTCAGTCAAGCCTTTGTCTCCCTCTACAATTTGTACTCCTCGCACTCCCCTCCATTACCGAACTTATGATTCCTTGATACCTAAAGGTGTATCCTGTAAGTTGATACCAGTCGATTTGTGCATTAATTTCAGTTCACTGCCGCTTCATTAGTTACCTAACATACCAGTCTAACCTTCAGCATTCTTCAGTTGCATCCAGTTTCAAAAGCTACCATTTACTTCTTGTCTCACATGTTTATTGTCCACATTTCATTTCACTATAAGATACCAGAAAAATGCTTTCAGAAAAAGCTTCCTAACACATTTTTATGCTAACAAATTATTCTTTTCCAGAAAAGTTTTTAGTGATACTGCCAATCTGCATTTTATATCCTCTGTACTTAGGCCATAGCCATTTATCTCACTGACAAAATGGCAAAACTCATCTACTACTATTAGTGTCATTTTCCAATCTAATTCCCTCAGCATCACCTAATTTAATTTGACTAAATAACCATGCTTTACTTATAGTGAAACTCATAGCCTCTGTTCAAGAGTATCCATTCCATTGAACTGATCTTGCAAGTTATTTGCCCTCTGACAGAATAACAATGTCATTGACAAACCTCTAATTTTTCCCTTTCTTCTCCCTGAACATTCCCCTTTCTAAATTTGTCCATGGTGTCCTTAATAGCTTTCTCAATGCACAAAATGAATTACAAACATCTGGGATAAGCTACAATGTCGTCCCACTCCCTTCTCAAGTACTGCTATACTTTAATGTAGTTTGACTGTTTTAACTTGAGTCTCTTTCCTCAGAAAGTTGTAAACAACATTCATTTCCATCAATTTCAGAAACTTTCTCTAAATCTACAAATGCTATGAAAGTAAGTTTCCCATTGCTTTGGTCTATATTCTCAGATAAGTCATGTGGTCAGTGTTGTCTAGGATGTTACTAAATTTCTCCAGCGCCCAAATCTTTGTCCCCAAGGTCAGCTTCCATCAATTTTTTCATTCTTATTTCAGTAATATTCACACCTGTTAACACTGCCTTCCTCAGAATTGGAATTATTGCATTATTCTTGAGGTCCAAGTGTATTACATCTGTCTCTTTATCTGTTGTACAAAGTGGAATAATGTTGCCATGGTTGGTTCTTAGAAAGGTCTTAATAACTGAGGGGATGCTGTCTACTTTAAGAGCTCTATTTTCAGTGCTGTGTCAACTTCTTCTCATGGTACTGTATCCGCCATTACATAATCTACTTCCTGCTTCCTACCTTTAGAGTTGTTTTCATGTTTGTTTCTTTTGTATGGTCCTTCTACACATTCCTTACATCTTTAGGCCTTCTCTTCTTAGCTTAGCACAGGCTTGCTAATCAAACAACAAGATTACAAGCTGGAGACTGGTAATCTAACCGGACAGTTTAATGCTGCACTGTATGATTAGAAGAGGTTTCCCAGCCTTTGCACAGAGATTGGACATAGCACTTATCTTAAAGGCCTGACACCAACCAAATGGTTTCTGGACGAAAGCAGTTCAAGGTCTTTAGATAGGATGGTCATCAGAACCAAATACAATACAAACTCTCGCATCCAGTGAGGCTACACGCTTAATAAAAGATACTGAGGAAGGTCCATTCAATTAGCTAATGTGGTGATTAACTGAATTTTTTGAAGGAATTATGGAACGTGGTCAGGAAATAAGTGAAAAAAGGCAAGACCTTAACAAAAACAATATTTACTGCTCAATGAGTGAATGGAAGTACACTATTCCCACTACAGTTCCTCTGGAGAAAGGTACGTGGATAGTCTGAATACAGGCAGATCCATATTGAATATTAGGAAGTCCAAGCCGCCAGCCTGACCTACACAGAGGATGACTGGCTGAACAGTAACTCTTGTTGGGCACTGCTGCCTCCACCTTTATACTATGCACTAGGGCACATCACTCCTTCCACATTGTTGTTTCTGACAACCAAGCTGCGAGGTCTCGTGACTGTATATGGTCACCGCTGACACCCTGCCCCACCTAGTGGTTTCTTCACATTCTACCAAAATCACAAATTCTGGCTTCTGTTCTTTGCCTTCTTAGGCCTTAGGCATTGCATCATCCCTATGTACAAATGCCCCCTTCTCCCCTGCAGAAAAATTGTCATCAGGGTCATTGCATGTCAAATCAAATTCTAGGATTTGCTTACTCTTGTAAGAACATCTGCAATTTTTTTCCTTCCTCAGACTAAAAATTACTTTTGGCATATGTTAAAATGAAGGACTAAGTAAGGAACACACATTTTTTTGTTTTCTCAAAAAAGTTTCTGCTCCGAGATACAGCCCTCCAAAGATAACACTACGCATACCATTTTGAAGATGCAAACTTTTGAAAAACTTTTAAAACACTATACCTCTCAAACACTTCTAGATATTTTTTTTTTGTTTTTTATTTGAAAGACAACTGCTTCATGATTACAAAGAAATCCTTCATATGGACTTATCTGTCAAAGTTATTTTACTATAGCATTCTGAACTTTTTTTATAATTTATGGAAAAAAAAATTTCAAAAAGCCAATCCATAAAATTTTGATTTTTTTCTGTTGATTGGTACCATATAGTTTTACTTTCGCTGAAAAGGAGAGCTTCCACTTTTAGGTTGAACAGGTTTGATAAACAACTGAAATTTTTGCCATACATAAAACCTGTTTTATTACCACATTATCAGATAACAGGCTCATAAAAATCAAAACATAGCCTTATGTAACATGATTTTAGTTTTGAAAGATGAGTAAGAGACCCATTTTCAAGCATTTTAAATGGTTCCAAAATATATGTGAATGGTCCAAATACTTAAGGGTTTCTATTTATACAACTTCTGTGCACTCTATTTTGTGCTGAAATTGGCCAGTCAATGAACTAAAAATGTATTCCACTTCTTCAGTAGGGCCTATCTTCCTTTGATATAGAGTGATGCCTTCCTGTTCAACCAATAGGATCTGGAGCACTTACAATCTTCAAAACATTGTGAACAAAAGTAAGCACTGATAGTGTTGTTGCTGTCCTTCAGCTGGAAACCTATATCCAGCAGCTAGTCCATGTGGCAGCAGAAAGTTCGCTACAGTTTCATTTAACTCATAACTGGTGTCTATAATGTCTGCAATCCACCAGTCACAACACACACACACACACACACACACACACACACACACACACACACACACACACACACACACACCACTTCTCAAGTTGTGAATCTGAATATTATCCTGCTGTTTCTGAGGTGTTGGCCGAACAAACGAAATTTCATCTATCTTGCTCTTTAAAGTGTGTGGGATATGAGTTTGCCCATCACTTTGAGTCCAAAAATGTGTCTTTTGAATTCCTTTCATAGGAGTGGTTTGTATGGACCATTCTTTTTTCTGTTCATGGAATTCTTAGATTTCCTCTTTGGACAAAAGAATGAGGGCTGTGGATGTGTAAGATTTTACAGCTCTTGTAAAATCCTCAGCATTCTGAATCACGGCTGTATTTGGTTTGGAAAGATTGTGTTTTGTAGCATGGTGTTTCAGCAAGCCACGTACACCATCACAAGACCCCTCCCCGTGACCAGTAGCACTGTATACCCAGTCAGTTGGCATAAGCGACTTGCTCAATTCAAACAGCTGATAACGATTTTTAAAATGACTAGGAGCACCATCAGAAATAATGATGATCTTCTCTGTCCGTATTTGCAGTTGAAGAATTTTGCGCATTGCTAGCAAAGTGTGTGCCGAGTCATGTCCTATGTCGTCACCTATAACTGCAACAATTGAGGTCTTCTTTTAAAATATGTCACCATATAAAAATTGAAGCCTGGTCATTACTTCAATGATACCCTTGTACTTCTTGTGGAAGAATTACAGACCAGTTCTCAGCAAAATCACAGTTCAGCACTAAACATAGTTCTTCAGCCTGTACACACCATTTCACTTCTGCAGAGTGTTGTTGTTGTTGTTGTTGCAATTTCTTCTGATGCTGGTATGTTACTGCTTTCAATGACCATTTACCAAGTTCATCTATGAAACTGTCAAAGGCAACCGTTTTCTTAATTAGTTTATTTTCCTCCCATGTCACATATATAATTTCTGCAGATTTATCTACTATGTCTTCCAGGTCCTCCCTTTCCAGGGCAGTATTCACATTCCTGAAACAAACAAGTCTCTCGCTTTATGTCACAGACTACTAATGACTTCACACACTCAACCAAGGTGTCATACGTCATTTGCTCCAGTATGTTCTTCAAAGTTACCACACAAAGTTCAAAATTCACGCAGTACACATAGATAGAACTACCCACTTAGGTCGTAGTGCATAAAATTTTGATCTTCCCATATGTGAAGTTGTATAGTTGCTCTTATAAATTGCAAAAAATTTCTTGAATACTATGAGTCGTGTACCTCTTCACTTTCACAACTTTTTGACCTTCAACTGTTACAGTTATAGTGTCTTTGTTGCACTCTGTCGAGAACAGTACCACTTATCTTCCAGACACAATGACTGCACTATTTGAACTTGAGCTGCTTCCACAGGATGGCCATAATAGGGATCTGGTCTTCCAAAGACTCCTTTTACAGACCTCACATTTCTTGATTTGTCTGCTATGTACTTCGATACTGATGGAATGTGGTTAAAAAAAATTTTTTTTTTTAAAATGTCTCTGGAATAATAGTTAAAACTTGCACCTTTTCACTGTAGGATGTACAATATTCAGCAGCTGAATTGATATTTGTGAAAAGTCCCTGGCAAGAGTTGCAAGAGTGCTTTGGTTCATTCTCTTCGGTAGATGAAATTTCTACTTTGAAGAGTATGGTCAGGTTTGCTGTAGTGTATTCATCAATGGCTTTAGTAATTTCTCTGTGCTTTCTTGATGCATAGAGCTTATGACTTGACTTCACTGACCATGGTTTCTCAACAGGAGTAACAACTACCTCCTTAGGTGACTGATTCAGGGTATTTAATTCTTCCTCTACTGATGCCAAATCGCATCATGTGCACCATGGGAGGCTTCACTTTGTTCAGATACTATCATTGTTGTTAATATGTCAAAACATTTAGAACACAAAAAGTTGTCACTGCAAACATCTTTACTTTGAAACAGAGTCTTCAAATGAGAACACTTATTCCCAATCTGAACTAAGTCTGTTTTTTTGTTTGTCTTATATACCACTCTTTTATGGATATGCAAATAGTCAGCACACTTCACTCTCCTGTGGCCCCAGTCACTGCAACAATGAAAGTTAAAAGAAATAACCATAACAAAGAAAGTGATAAGAAATAACTGCAACAAAGAGAATAGAAATAAATATTGTAACAAAGAAATTAGTAAGAAACAATTTCAGTGAAGAGACACATTACCCTTGAATGTTAGAAAAATGGTTTTTTAAAATAAAACCTGTCCAACTTAAAAGTGGAAGCTCTCCTTTACAAAGAATATAGTACTACGAGGTACTAATCAACAGAAAAAAATCTAACTTTTCTGGTTTGGCATTTTTGAATTTTTTTTTCTGTAAATTATAAAAAAAAAATTCAAAAGGCGACAGTAAAAGAACTTTGACAGATATGTCCAAACAGAGGATACCATTGTAGTCATAAAGCAGTTATCTTTCAAATAAGAAAAAACTCTAACAAAGTATCTAGACCTGTTATAGAGATCCAGCATTTTAAAAAAATTTCTGAAATTCACATCTTCAGAATGGTGTTTGCAGTGTCATCTTTGGAAGCCTGTATCTTTGGCCAGGGATTTTTTTGGAGAAAACAAAAAAAAATATTTCTTACTTACTCCTGAATTTTAACATATGCTAAATTCAATAACATCCGATACTATGAAGGACATCCCCCTGCCTGAAGTGATACGAATTATGCCATAAGTTTGCTTTATGAGGACAGGACGAGGTGGTCAGCCAATCCTTGATGAAGGAACAGTCCCAGAATTTGCCTGAAATGTTTTATGAAAGCCACAGATAACTGAAACGAGGGTGGCTGGACAGGGCAAACTGTTTCCTACAGAATATGAGATCTGTGCTTTAACATCTGTACTGCCTTATTTGATTGATCCCTATTGTATAATGTTCTTTGATATCAAATATGACATAAAACAAAGTTTCGTTCTTCACCACGGCACACTTTGAGGACACCTGCTGGTGACTCCTGGACTGCGAATATGCCCCTATGCCTCTGATAAAAAGTGAGGGCTGGTATCACGCGGCTTTGAATGGGGAATGTCACTGTGCAACCATTTGAGTGCTCAAAGAAGCAAGTAAATCTTATTGTCCAAAACCTGAACCAAAGCTACCAGGAGACACCATCAATCAGAGCCAACATTTGGTAGCTGTTAGTGAACAGAAGACAACAAGGGTAAACAGTAATGTACAAAATAAACTTTTTCTATTTTCAGTTACATAAACACCTACATTTATCGCTGATGACTGTTATTGTGTATAACTATACTTAGATATGATTCTTGAGTTTCTCCCGGCCTATTAGATAATCAAAATATCCACGGGTGTGCTGCCGGTCTATAGTGTCTAACGGGCACAATATTTCGGCGATCATACATGTCGCCATCATCAGGTGAACTGACGGACTGAGCTCCTGTGAACATGCCGGCACGGAGATCCGTACGCTATGGCTGCTCAGAGGGAACTGGGTTCGGTCGCGGCGGCGGCCGATTTAAATACCCTCCGCCCGCGGCGCGCTCCCTCCGCCGTCCGCGCCCCGCGCCACTGTCGCGCGGTGGAACAGATTGCGACGGCGTCTGAGATGACGTGGGTGTGATGGCCCTGTCCGCCGTGGTCGTCACAACTATACGTTTGCTCGATTTACTCTTGATTAACCCAATCGCTGGTTCCCAAGCCTTGCTAAGGTTATTCACGGTTTACCGTGACTGTGCTATAATCTTAGCAAGGCTTGGGAACCAGGGTATTTAAATCGGCCGCCGCCGCGACAGAACCCCAGTTCCCTCTGAGAAGCCATAGCGTGCGGATCTCCGTGCCGGCACGTTCACAGGAGCTCAGTCCGTCAGTTCACCTGATGATGGCGACATGTATGATCGCCGAAATATTGTGCCCGTTGGACACTATAGACCGGCAGCACACCCATGGATATTTTGATTATATTTAGATAATACAGCTGTTCCTCTCTCCTACTCATTTGTGTTAGTTTTTAAAATTACTTTTAGATATGGAATTAGTAACAGTAATTCACTTTGGACAGATGCTTATTACCAACAGTCAGTGTTGACAGGGAGTTAAATACCGGGTGATTGAAAAGTCAGTATAAATTTGAAAACTTTATAAACCACGGAATAATGTAGATAGAGAGGTAAAAATTGACACACATGCTTCGAATGACATGGGATTTTATTAGAACAAAAAAACAAACAAAGTTCACAAAATGTCCGACAGATTGCGCTGGACAGCAAAACATCAGTGACTGCGCATAACAGTCATGTATAAAAGGAGCTGTAATGAGAGAGAGAACCAGATGCGCCAGCAGTCCCAGCATATTGACCTTACCTGAAAAGGCGCTTTTAGTGAAGCTGTATTATCAGAATGGGGAATGTGCTAGTTTAGCGTTATGATCCTATCGCCATAGGAAGGGGATTCGAATGGGTAAAGGTCCGTTGACAAATGCAGCTGTGGCGAGAATGATTTCGAAGTTTGAAGCCACAGGTTGTTCAGACGATAGACCCCGTAGTGGCCGACCAAGCACAAGGCGTAATGCTGCTGAGACATTTCAGGAAGAAATGGAGACTGTAGCGGGTTCGTCTATGCACGGGGAAGTCAGCACTCGTGCAGTTGCATGTCACACCGGCATTCCATACACTACTGTTTGGTTGGCACTGAGGGGTACCCTCCGATGCTATCCGTACAAAATCCATTGGCATCATGAACTGTTACCTGGCGATTTAGTGAAGCGAAGGGCATTTGCGGTGTGGGCGTTTCAAAAGATGGCGGAAGATGACGATTGGTTGAGTAATGTGTTGTGGACCGACGAAGCTCATTCCACCCTCCGAGGATCTGTCAACGCCCACAACTGCAGAATTTGGGCTACCAAAAATCCTAGAACTGTTGTGGAAACTCCATTGCATGACGAGAAAGTCACGGTATGGGTTGGATTTACCATATCTACCATAATCGGGCCTTTTTTCTTCGAGGAAATGCGTGATTCTGGTTTTTTAACTGCTACCGTGACGGGTGAGAGGTACGCCGATATGTTACAGAATCACATCATCCCCAGCCTGCCTGATAAACACCTGCTGGAACGTAAGATGTTTATGCAGGATGGCGCTCCACCCCATATTGCTAGATGCGTGAAAGATCTCTTGTGTGTGTCGTTTGGTGATGATTGTGTGCTCAGCTGCCACTTTCGTCATGCTTGACCTCCCAGGTCCCCAGACCTCAGTTCGTGTGATTATTGGCTTTGGGAGGACGATGGTTCAATCCCGCGTCCGGCCATCCTGATTTAGATTTTCCGTGATTTCCCTAAATCACTCCAGGCAAATGCCGGGATGGTTCCTCTGAAAGGGCACGGCCGACTTCCTTCCCCATCCTTCCCTAATCCGATGAGACCGATGACCACGCTGTCTGGTCTCCTTCCCCAAAACCAACCAACCATTGGCTTTGGGGTTACCTGAAGTCACAAGTGTATCGTGATCGACCGACATCTCTATGGATGCTGAAAGACAGCATCTGATTCCAATGCCTCACCATAACTCCGGACATGCTTTACAGTGCTGTTGACAACATTATTCCTCGACTACAGCTATTGTTGAGGAATGATGGTGGACATATTGAGCATTTCCTGTAAAGAACATCATCTTTGCTTTGTCTTACTTTGTTATGTTAATTATTGCTATACTGATCAGATGAAGTGTCATCTGTTGGACATTTTTTGAACTTTTGTATTTTTTTGGTTCTAATAAAATCCCATGTTATTCCAAGCATGTGTGTTAATTTGTACCTCTCTATCTACATTATTCCGTGATTTATTCAGTTTTCAAATTTATACTGACTTTTTGATCACCCGGTATGTTGTGGTTGCTGTAAAATATTTCTTGGTTTATGAAATAAAAAAAAAAAATCTGCATGATGTCCTTGAAGTAAAACAACGTAAGGACTCTGATGGCATATTTTGTGACGTGTGTGGCCTTTCCCGAAATGTGCTTCACTTCACATTAGTTCAAATTCAATGATTGAACACTGCACAAATCACACCTGCATAACCATTACTCTGTGAAATATGAAATTTGTACAAGGTGTCTAGGAACTCACACATATCAAGGTCTTAAAACAAGATAACAGTGTATTTGTAGATCTATTCTCAGTTGCCTCAAATGAACCATTTATGTAACTATCAGCTGTCTATATACTAGCAAAGTTGAGATCTTTTTTGATGCAAATCTTACAGTAAAGCAGAATTTACATTCTACAGTTCAAATATTATGGTAAATTATAGGAATAGCTAACAACATATTCTTTTACTTCATTTTTGGGTATCTGTGAAGTTTCAGTTTCCTGTCTGATGTCTACTAACAACACATTATAGACTTTTGCAATAGAATATAAAACACGATTCTGAATGCGGGATAGGGATTATAGACTGTTTGGAAATCATTTTTTGCTTCTAGAATTGTGACTGAATTACGCAAGAGACTTCTGCAAGTAGTTTGGTTATCAATTCCACACTATATTTTTACTGCATGATTATGTAGAATAATTACATTTTTGTTCTAAGCTGCATTGATCAGGAAGATATGACAGTACTGAGTGAATGTATGTATATATGTATGTAATCCCTTCAGCAGGGAGAATTGAGTTTTTTGATTAGCTGATATATATTCTGGTGCCACCTCAGTTTTTTTTATCCATCTGGATGCTTAAGAACATCACGCATGGAGAATTATCCAGTGTGTTGCCATGTATTTCTGCTTAGGATACCTGTAAGTTGTTTTATTTGTTTGGAATGGAACTGCATAATGCGAGTGTTTATGTTTTTGGTACACACACAGTAAAAATTGACTAGGTAATTTCTGTTTCTACACAGTAGCAATGGTCTTCATTTTTTCTGAAATAAGCACATTGTTACCAGAAATAGCCTACTTTTAATGAATTAATACACTGTCTGACAAAGGAACATGACACACCCAGGAGATGTGGTTGGTTGTCGGTGTAACTTGGTACACACATCCACCATTGATGAGTATGTAAATGATTAGAGTAACAGTTCTGTCTGACAGGTAGAGTGGCCATCAGATTGCTTTAGCATTATTGCTATTGTTGTTTGCTGGTGTTACCAGGCATGGTAGGATATAAATGATATGTGACAGCATCAGATGTTGAGTGATCACAGTGAACGACATGGGGAAACCACATGCATATGTGAGCCAGGATTATCAATACATGATAGAGTTTGAAAGGGGCCTCATTGTGGGTCTCCAATTTGGCTGGCGGGTTGAATCGTGCAATGTCCAGATTTGTGGGTCATTGGGATGTGACAGTGGGCTGATGTTGCATTGCATGGGAATATGAGACCAAGTATACTTCTTGTCAAGATTCTGGTTGACCACAAAGGGGGCAGTATTGTGTACCTGGCACATTGTACCCCCGTCAGATCTGCTCCTCCCTTCTGAGAACAAGAAATGGACTCCCTGTAACATTCTGTACTACCTGACACCATTGGTCAGAGGCTAGCAGCAGCCAGACCAGGGATTTACTGTTGTATGCGTAGGCTGCTGTTAACAGCACAAAATAAGTGGCTGCGTTTTGAGTGGTGCATTGACCGGGAAGCATGGACTGTGGATGAATGTTGTTACATTGTGTTCAGCGATGAATCATGGTTCTGCACTGCCCTGAATGATCATTGCCGTTGAATATGGCAGGGACCTAGCGCAGTGGATGGGCCTAGTGGTGTTATTAGTGGTGCCATGGTGTAGGAGCCGTCGGTTATGATTTCAGATCACAACTGGTAGTGAGTGAGGCAGCTGTGACATCTCAATGGTTCATCATGAACATCCTGCGTCCTCATGTTTATTTCTCATGCTCTGGTATTGTGATTACTCCATTGGCCCCAAGATCCCCAGACCTGGCCCTGATAGAGCATTTGTGGGACTGACTTGGATGTCAATGCCTTCCCAGTGCCAGTATCGAGCATATCAAAGAACAGTTACAAAAGTTGTGGACCAGCGTACCTCGGTAGAGGATACAATGGCTCTGTGACATCCTTCCCAACAGAAGCAGTGCATGCATCCAAACTTGATGGGGTGTAATGTCATACTAATAAGTGGACTCATACTGCCAAGTTCTTTGTAAATTTGACTGGATTTTGTGATCACTGAAATAATACTGTGTAACCCTCTCAACCTGAGGAGTTTCATTTCATTTCCCTCTCCCCTTCGGGGTGCATCACATTTTTTTTCTTTTTTTTCTCCAGGCAGAGAGAGAGAGATCAACTCTAAATGTTCCACACACACACACACACACACACACACACACACACACACACACACACACACACGTGCGCGCTATACACACACACACACACACACACACACACACACACACACGTGTGCGCGCTACAGGCTGATTCAGCAGAATGGTGCTGTTGGCTGGAGCATAATGTGGTACACTGCTCCTTGCCACTGCACATCACCCAACCATTGTAATACAAGGTGTTTCATGTATGACACAAACACTGTCTCCTCTGTTGCATAGAAACCAATACTGATCTGATCTGATCTGGCTGTAGTCACTACTTGATGCTGTGGCCTGTTGCTTGGGCAGTGTTGTAGGTGATGAGTTGATTTTAGCTGTGAATTAACTGGATTAGTTTGGAGTGGCCTGGAATAGAAGTGTGGGAAAATTCTTACATGAGTTAGTACTTCAGTCAGTTGTGCCATTAGTGCCTGCTCACAGAACTAAGCACAAATTTAAAATGAAACCTTACAAAGCAATGATATGGCACCAAATGACCAATTCATATACTGTTGTGTGATGTAAGTACTGCAGTTGTGCACATTGGGGGAGGTTCATCCTGAATTGTTACTATTATTTTTATTTTGGATGAAGCACAGTTGCATTTATCAAGACACATGATGTCCCAGAACAATTGACAAGTAGTTCTGAAATTCCTTGTTAGTTATATCAGGAACTTCTGCATGATGTGTAGATAGGAGTATGGTACACAGTTAGCGCATTATGAATTATTGGATTGACCTTTTTCACCAATTTATAATTTCTGCTAGGTATGTGAACAACATACTGCATCCTGTTTTCAGAAAACTGACTACTAATGAAAAGACCTATCGTTATTTTACAAAGGTCAGTGTAAGAGCAAATGCCACCAGTGAGTCTATGATAGTATTATGAGTTGTTTTTGATGACAGGATTGTGTACAACTATGTGAGCAGACAACACTGGCACACCAGTCTGAAGTGGTAAATAGCACATTATTATCTCAGACTCCTTTCCGAGGTCACTCTAAACATCTGTAGTTTTTTCTTGGCTGACACAAATATTCCAGCTTCCACATTGTCCAATCAATGGAACAGGGCGTCGTGTTGTGACTGAGGCCAGCCTATGGGATATTGGTTTCTGTGCAGTGCCTGAGACAGTGCTTGCATGTATGTGGAATAACCTGTAGTTAGTAGCATATCATCGATATTGAAAAATGGTATTCACCACTCATTAGTGGAAAGCTTCGATAGGTTACACCAGTTTTAGTACTATGACTTGTCAATTCCAACTTCTCCTTAAAAGGCATTTAGGTTAGATATAATAAATTGGTTATCAGATTTCAATATAGAAAATTAAATGTGACAGGTTAAATTGGTCCTTTCACATTTTAAATTTAAAGATACAGCATCCAAGAGTTGCCACATTGACACTTAGTCTTAGACTGAGAATTCCAAAAGCATGAAGCTTACTAAAAGTTTGAATATAGCAAAGGAGGGTAAGCACTGCAGGTAAATAACAAGTACTTTGTTTCTATATAAGCTGTGTAGACTCTCACAATGCTTGGGAAGTTTCGTAATTTAATAATTTCATATTACCATTTAGTATAAAAAAATGCTACATGGGAAGATGACAACTCACCGATTAGTGGAGACACTGTGCAAGAAACATACAAATCAGTGGAGAGTATTGTAAATCAGCTCTGAAACCAAAGCTCAATGTCAGGAAACGCTGTATCTCTTACCCTCTCTCTTCCTCCCCCATTTTTTGTCCATCACTCTTTCCCCTAAATGTCACTTGTGTAGTCGCCCTATAGGCATTATTAATTGAAGTGCACATTTTTGTAGTATTTCCACATGTGGTACTTAACCTGACATAAAGAATGTGAAATTTGTAGTAATGAAGGGAGATACAAGACTCAGATTTGTTGGGAGAGTTGGGGGGAAAGTCTAAAGCCTCTGTGGAGACAGCTTTCCAGATGATAGTGTGACCAATTATAGAATACTGTTCAAGCATTTAGACTGCTTTTCAGTTGGGTATAAAAACAGACATTGAAAAAAATTCAGATACACACTGCAGGGATCATTGCAGTGGACTGATAAGGCAGCCAGTCCACAGTGAAGTAGCCAAAAGGGCACGCGTCAACTCACACCGTCTGGCGTTAAGTCTGGAACAGGATACGTGATGAATGTGATAAAGAAAAGAACGTAGCTACTAGAACACTTAACTTTTATATTGTCCTTTGGTATACAGCATTCTGGATGATACAAGTGAGACACTATCTTGAGGTACATGCAACGTTACAAATGGTTAATGGCGCCTTGCTAGGTCGTAGCCATTAACTTAGCTGAAGGCTATTCTAACTGTCTCTCGGCAAATGAGAGAAAGGCTTCGTCAGTGTAGTCGCTAGCAACGTCGTCGTACAACTGGGTCGAGTGCTAGTACGTCTCTCGAGACCTGCCTTGTGGTGGCGCTCGGTCTGCGATCCTGACAGTGGCGACACGCGGGTCCGACATGTACTAATGGACCGCGGCCGATTTAAGCTACCACCTAGCAAGTGTGGTGTCTGGCGGTGACACCACAATCATAACATGCAATTACAAAACTTATTAGGGTGTTTATATATATACGCTGAATACTTGAAGGAGATTCTTGGAAAGAATCTTGTCAGGTAAAGATCTAGCTTGCGAAGAAGAGTATGCAACACTTTTGCTGCATCCATTGTATAATGCATGAAGGGACCATGAGAATAAGATAAGAGAGATTACAACATGTCTTGAAGCATATTGAGAATGGAACTGGACAGAAAGGCACTAATGTTGGTGAGAAGTTCCCTCCACAGTGCACTGTATGTACAGTGTTTTTCAGAGTATGCAGAGTATTTCACAATTTCTGTTATAGGCTTCCAGTGGTTGCAGAGGGGACTTGGTAGATAAAGTTTTGATAAGGAATCCATGCCCGGGAGTGTACCATTTGGATGTAAAATAAGTTTAGACATTGGATCACTTTCAAATCGCCCATTTCACATTAGACACACAGTGGAGACAATGAGCTCTGACCTGCTCTTCAGGAGTCCACTGCATGGGTATATCGAGTAGTCATTGTCGAGTTTTGTTCATGTGGCAAAGGATGCCCTTTTCAAAATTGAGAATGCAGCACATCCATGGAGCACCACAGCCAGCCTTTCTAGTAGCGAATGTACCAATTTCTCTCACAACCATTTTTGTAGTCACATGAAAATGATGTATGATGTCATAATTACATCAGGGACTGATGACAGCACCCTCTTCTCAGTTTATGTGTGTGCTGTGAAGTAGGAGATTTGAAAGTGGTCTGACGTTCAAATTTATTTTATGAACTGCATGTTTCAGGACATGAGGTCCTTCTAAGCCCCCTCTACAACCCCTAGACGCCTCTAATAGAAACTGTTAAACAGCCTATATATGTGGATGTAGGTGTAAGCAACAGTGTACTGTATAAAAATACAGCATCTTCATTTAAATAAAAAGTTCCTAAATTTTCCAACCCACAGGGCCTTGGGCTCTTCCACTTCAAATGGTCACTATATTTTGGTTCTCTTTGTGTTTACTAATGACCTGTTGTCTACATTGAATTCCTGTCACTATCACAATTTTATGAGTCCTTCACACATCTTAGATGTTGTATACCACAGAGGCAAAAGGCATAATGATATCAAAGACCAGTGCTTCAGTGTTGAAATGAGGTATTTTGGAACTTAACGACATTAATCATTATACATACATATTGTTCAACTAAGGCTTTTTCTAGATCTTAAGGTTGTTCCTTCAACAAAGCCAAGGGGGGATTTCCTTTCCCATTCTTGTCAGTTGAGGAAGTATACAGTCTCTGATGACCTTGATTGCAGTGAAATGTTAAACTCTTAAGTTTCATTCCTTGTACTAGGCTGCATCACAAATTACAAATTCTTATTTATCTTTCCTGTTCCCATGCATTATGTCCCATTTTTTTCACTAGACAGTATGGTCATTTGTTATGATGATTCTCACAAAGAATTTTTGTAGTCTATCTTCCAGTGAGAAATCTACTGTTAGCTCAGCACCACTTGATTTAAGTTTCAAAACATTGACTATGACATTTGCAACATGTCTTTACTCTTATTGATTTTCCTTTCCTTTTCCTTTTCAGTTGTTCACATAAGATTTTCTTCCTTTGGCTCTAAATTTCTGGGTGGTTCTTGCACTAATGCTGAAAGCAATAGCCACTTTCCTTCTTAGCTTCATTCATAATTTGCTTTTGAATACAGTATTCTGATTTATCAAATGAACTGAAAACCACTTGCATTCTTCTGTTTATTATTTTTAGAGTTCCTTCATGTCTGACTTTCAATTGCTCTATGTATGGAATAAAATTCTTTAATCTATTCATCTCTCAATACTATTATACGCCAGGTAAGTCATACTACTGTTGCGTTTCAGTCCTCTTTTGTAATTTCTCATTACAGTTCTTCCATTCCTATTTGAAGTTTGCCTGCAGTCAAAGAAAACAAAACAATTTCAACACGAAAAGGAAGTGTATTCATATAAGTTCTGTTGATTTATATCCTTACTCCATCTCAGTTTATTAATTGTATGGAAACACCTTCCAAGGTACGCATAAACAAATGGAAATTGTAGGAAAGCTGAAAGATTGTAGTGGGCCAAGTACCCACGTACAAGACATCTATGTGGTGCACACCCTGTTTCTGAAACTGTTCCAACATTTAAATGAAACATACAGTGACTGAAGTGGTCAACAAAATGTCTCAACTTATCACTTGGAAGAATAAGTGCTTGCACTTGTTGATAAGAATCCCACAATAATTTATCAAACATTTGCTTATGAAATGGGTGTCACACAGAGTCTTGTGTGAAAAGTAATATGGGAACAGTAACTGTACTTCTACAGTTCACCAAAACTGCAATCTCTAACTCCTGCTGACTTCAGTCTACATGTCATGTTGAGCCAAAGGATTCTGCAGTGCTATATGTTTGATCCTTCTCTTTCTGAATATGTACTTTTCTTGGATAAAGCATATTTCACTAGAGAGGGAATGCTCAGTGATCACATATAGTCCATTGAGAATCCCCATGCCACAGTTGTGATGAACCATGAACACAGTTTTACAGTGAACTTGTGAGTGGGCATAGTCAGCGACTGGCTAATAGGTCTATATCTTCTTCCTCCAGGCATAGTTGGAACAGTTTACACTATGTATCTGAGAGATGTATTCGTCACATTGTTGAAAAGTATTCCACTTGATGTTTGATATTTGTGCTGCAAGTGACTGTTATATGATAAGATCCCCAGCTCACTTTGTACATGTTGTTTGTGAACACTCGTGTCAGTTGATTGCATAAAGGTGTATTGGGTCAGGAAGTCAGATTTTTTTTTTCCTTGTGGGGTCATGTGCAAACTATTATGTTCAAGACATCTGTCAAGACTGAAGAGAATCTCCTGCCACAATTTACATCTAGCTGTGGCCTTGTTCAATCAGTACCATGGTTGTTAGAACAGTGTCATGATTGTACAGGTAGGGCTGAAATTTGTGCTTCAATGTTATGTATGCCTAGAAGCTGTAGGATGCCACTCAGCAGCTGTTGTGTTATGTAGCACCTCATGTAAGTTGTGCAGATACATCTACATGTGAAGTGTGTGACTTTTGATTGCAGCAAGTGTGTGACTTTTGATTGCAGCATGTGTTTTTTCCAGTTCCTTTCAGAGATGAAGTGTGAAAAGAACAATTGCTTGTAGACCTGTATGTAAGTTGTTGTTCGTTAAATTTTATCTGCACAATCTCTGTGGGACTGATAAATATGGACCTGAAGACTATTCATAGTTTCTGCACTGAAAGATGGTTTTCTAACTAGGTGATCGTGATATGTAGAGTGTATTTTTTTTGAATGGGTGCCAGTTTAGATTTTTCAGCATTTCTGTTACACTTTCTCACCATTCAAAGCACTCTTTGACCACTAGCATAAAATTTTTATTTCTAGTTAGTTAGTTACAAGTTCCATGGATCATTTTGCACATTAGATTGCAGTGATGTGGAATGAGTCATTATAAATTCACACTGCAAATTAGTTTGTATGTATGGTTACATTCTGAACATTTTGAAGTGGCTTCTCTCTCTCTCTCTCTCTCTCTCTCTCTCTCTCTACAGAAAAAAAGATATACAGATGTGAGTCAGTAACTCATACCCACCACCTTTCACACATTACTGTGATAGGAACCCTTCTACAGATCAAAAAGGAGTTGTCAAGGCAAAACTTTCTCAGTTTTTTTTAAAATTTTACTTTGCTGTCAGAAATTTTATATCACTGGATAAGTGATAAAATTTTTTATTGCAGCATTGTGCATCGCGTTTGGTGCTCAAGACAACCATATTGTGTAGTAATAAATGTCATTTTCCCTTCTGGTGGTGTAGTTATGTACATCATTGTTCCTTTTGAACTGTAATGCATTATTTACAACAAACTTCATAAAGGAATAAATATACTGTGAATCAATAGTCAGAAAGCCCAACTCCTTAAACAGATGTCTACAAGATGATCATGGGTGAGCACCACATATTATTCTTACAACACATTTTTGAGCAATGAAAACTTACTTTATTAAAGATGAGTTACCCCAGGACATTATTCCATATGACATTATTGGACGAAGATATGTAAATATGTCAATTTATTGATTTGTCTCTCCGCAAGGTTTGCATTGATTGTAAGTGCAAATGTGGCAGAACTAAGTTGTTTTAGGAGTTTCAAAATGTTGTTTTTCCAATTTAAATTCTTATCAGTGTGGACACCTAAGAATTTTGAAGTTTCCACCTTATTTATTATTTCCTCACCATGTGCTGCACCTATCACTCTAATACCCCTCGGTGTGCAGAACCAAATTTTTAAAATTGAGGGCGAGACCATTCCCAGAAGACCAGTCAAAGATACTGTTAAGAACTTTTTCTACCATTGTTTATTCTTGGATTGATTACAATAATAGTGTTGTCTGCAAAAAGAATTATTCTGCTTTTTGTATATTAGATGGAAAATTGTTTACAGATATGAGGAACAATATTGGGGAAAGCCATACGTGACGTCTCCCGAGTCAGTATTACGTCCCTGGACTATATTGGTTGAATTACTAATTACAGCTTTCTATACAGTACACTCTATGTCCCCCATTAGTCTCATAGATAGTTGAGTAGTATTCAAGTATGGGCTATACAAGTGTTTTTATACAATCTCTCATAGAGACAAACTGCAGTTTCCCAGTATGCTGCAATTGCCTTGCCTACTGCTTAACCTGTCTGGTGTTTCAACTCTATATACATACACATTGTTACTCCTAAATATTTACAGTACATGAGTGACTCTAGTTGTGACTTATTAATCCTGTAGTCAAAAAAATCATGGTTTTTCGTTTCATGAAGCACACAACTTTTTATTTCTCTGCATTAAGAGCTAGTTGCCAGTTTTTGTACTAGGCTGGTATTTTGTTAGGCTGAATTATTACTGCAACTTTCACTGGATACAATTTCCTCAAAGATATATGGATCATCTGCAAGAAACCTCACATTGCAACTAATGCTATCCAATAAGTCATTAATGTGTAACATGAACAGCAACAGTACTATTACACTCCCCTTTGGCACAGCATGTATTATTTGAGTCTGTAGATAGATCTCCACACAGAATAGGTCTAATGTGCTACATCCTGCATGTCACTTCCAGATCTGGTCGAGTATTCCATGGGAATGTATTTACTTTATAAGGCTTCAGTGTAGTTACAAATTAAAAACTGTTTGAACGTCTGTAAAATCTGAATTAATCTGGTTTCTTCTGTCGATAGCACTGAGGATATTGTGTGTGGAGAGCACGATTTGAGTTTTGTGTGTTCAGTGTTTCCGGAACCAGTGTGGATTTTCACGTAGAAGGTTATTTTGTTCTATGTATATCTTATATTATTTGATTTCAAAATAGGCTTTCAGGTTCCATTACATACATGTGAGGAATATAGGATGGTATTTTTATTGATTAGTTGGACTTTATTGTTTATAGATTGGTGTGATCTACGCTCACTTTGTTGCAGGGAACATATCATTGCCCACAGGATCTGTTGGTAAATTACACTACTGGCCATTAAAATTTCTACACCAGGAAGATGACGTGCTACAGATGCGAAATTTAACTTACAGGAAGAAGATACTGTGATATGCAAATGATTAGCTTTTCAGAGCATTCACACAAGGTTGGCACTGGTGCCGACACCTACAACGTGCTGACATGAGGAAAGTTTCCAACCGACTTCTCATACACAAACAGCAGTTGACCTGCGTTGCCTGGTGAAACATTGTTGTGATGCCTCATGTAAGGAGGAGAAATGCGTACCATCACCTTTCCGACTTTGATAAAGGTCGGATTGTAGCCTATCGCGATTGTGGTTTATCGTATCGCGACATTGTTGCTCACGTTGGTCAAGATCCATTGACTGTTAGCAGAATATGGAATTGGTGGGTTCAGGAGGGTAATACGGAATGCCGTGCTGGATCCCAATGGCCTCGTATCACTAGCAGTCGAGATGACAGGCATCTTATCCGCATGGCTGTAACGGATCGTGCAGCCACGTCTCGATCCCTGAGTCAACAGATGGGGACGTTTGCAAGACAACAACCATCTGCATGAACAGTTTGATGACATTTGCAGCAGCATGGACTATCAGCACAGAGACCATGGCTGCGGTTACCCTTGACACTGCATCACAGACAGGAGCGCCTGCGATGGTGTACTCAACGACGTACCTGGGTGCACGAATGGCAAAATGTCATTTTGCCGGATGAATCCAGATTCTGTTTACAGCATCATGATGGTCGCATTCATGTTTGGTGACATCGCGGTGAACGCACATTGGAAGCATGTATTCGTCATCGCCATACTGGCGTATCACCCGGCATGATGGTATGGGGTGCCATTGGTTACACATCTCGGTCACCTCTTGTTCCCATTGACGGCACTTTGAACAGTGGACGTTACATTTCAGATGTGCTACGACCCGTGGCTCTACCAATCATTCGATCCCAGCGAAACCCTACATTTCAACAGGATAATGTGCGACTGCACGGGCCTTTCTGGATACAGAAAATGTTCGACTGCTGCCCTGGCCAGCAAATTCTCCAGATCTCTCACCAATTGAAAATGCCTGGTCCATGGTGGCTGAGCAACTGGCTCGTCACAATACACCAGTCACTATTCTTGATGAAGTGTGGTATCGTGTTGAAGCTGCATGGGCAGCTGTACCTGTACAAGCCATCCAAGCTCTGTTTGACTCAATGCCGTTATTACGGCCAGAGGTGGTGGTTCTGGGTACTGATTTCTCAGGATCTATGCAACCATATTGCGTGAAAATGTTATCACATGTCAGTTCTAGTATAATATATTTGTCCAATGAACACCCGTTTATCGTCTGCATTTCTTCTTGGTGTATCAGTTTTAATGGCCAGTAGTGTATAATCAAAAGTCAGGCTAATTCACTCACAAATTCTGTGTTGAACTTGCCTGGGATTCCATCAGAGCCTGAGGATTTCTAGATTTGTAGCAGTTAAGCTGATTTTCAACATCATTGTTACTGACTGCTATGTCACTTATCTTAGTTTGATACATTAAATTAATAAAAAAATATGCTTACGTGAATTTTTCATCATTGTCAGTGTACTAACAGCAAATTTGAATTTTTTAGTTTATGCTTTTAACTTTCAACTCAGTCATTTCCAGACCAATGATATTTTATCTGCAATCGATAAATTTACTCTTCTCTGTCATATCAGAATTTTTGCATCATCATCATCGTCATCATTATCGTGGAAAGATCCTCTAGAATTCTTCTACCAGTATTTGCAGTATGTATACATTTTTAAAATCTGTTACCTGTTTTCTCTTCATTATGTGATGTATTAGGCACTTAAAAAATTCTCTGTTGGTTGGATTAATGCCATCCAGTGCCTTGTATACGTACTCTGTAAACTGACTTGTTCCCTATCATTTTTATAAAAAAAAAAATCATTCAAATGCTCTAAGAAACATGAACTGACTGGGCTGACCAACACTTATGCTGACACTATACTGACTTTTATACTGCAGAAAATCCTGTTTCATTTTTAAATTTCTTTTGTTTTTCATTATTTCTTATTAGTTTTCTTTAGCTACTTCCATTTATGAAAGGCCTGAGAAGATATTTAATGTGTGACATACAGTTCAGGTTATTATAGTTTAGTATGGTACAGTAATTTATTATTACATGGACGTTTTTTTACAGTTATACAAAGCATTCCAAGAGGAATGGTCAGAATTCAGGGATATGAGAGAAATGGTCATTCAAAGCAAAACGAGTCGTGTAAACATGGGCTCTAAAATGCCTGTTTTAAGAAATATGGGCACTCTTCATTACAATACTATGAAACGCATCTCTTCTACTGAGCAAGTGCTCTTAGCTATTAAGATATGCATTTTAGAGCTCATGTTCACTAGACTTTTTTGTTCTGAATGATCATTCCTGTCACATCCCTGAATACTGACCATTCCATTAATACAATAAAAAAGCATGTCATACATATAGACATGTAAGTATATACAGATGTTGTTAATGAAGATAGACTTAGTTGATCAGCCATGTCCCAGTTGAGGGAATCACCCAGGCTGTTGTATGAAATGATTTAGGAAAACCTAAATCAGAATGGTTGAATAAGAGCGTTAGACCCCGTTCACATGAATCTGAAGCCAGCATGTTAACAAATGCTCTACCTCAGTCAGTTTATAGCTGTTGTACAGTGAGCCTTTATTGTTACGTACTTGGAACAGTTTAGCCTTATAACATGAGAAGTAGATATAAAGTAGAATATTCTGTTTCGTTTATTAATTTTCTCACATGTGTTATCTCCAGCCTTCTGTAGTACAGAACTGGATCTTCAGCGACAGTCCACTTGCAGAGAACCATTTAATAATTTTTAAGAAATTTTTATTTACATTCATATTTTTCGATTAGGTTTGATTACAATACTTGCATCATCAGCAAAGAAAATTTTACAACTTCTCAGGTATATGGTAACAAATAATATATGTGTACTTGCAGACTGAAGCAATGAATGAAAAATCATACCAAGGCTGGGATTCGAACCCAGTTCTCCATCTCACTAGGCTGATGCAGTAACCACTATGTCTTCCGGGCACAGTGGCTTTTCACAACTGCATGGACTACCCTAGTGTGCCTCCCTCTTCAATCCAAATTACCATTCATGCCTCACCCCACTTGGTATTCCCCCTAAGGTCTCTGGAACCACATAGTTTCATATGAAGGTGAGGTGCTATCCCAGTACAGTTGAAAGCCTCTGCTATGCTACTCAAGTTTAGGGGGAGTATCAAGTGGTCTGAGGTGTCAATGGTAATTTGGAATGAGGAGGGAGGCGTGCTAGGGTAGTTCGTGCAGTTGTGCATCTACCTTGTGAACAGAAGACCTGGGTTCAAATTCTGGCCTTGGTACAAATTTCCGTTAGTCACTTCAGTCTGCATGTATGTGTCATAGATGTGTGTGTCTTGGAAAGGTTTTGAAATTATGTATATATAACGAGAAGAATAGTGGACCAAATATTGATTGCTGTGGTACATATGTAAAGATTGTACCTCACCATGAAAATGCTGTTTCACTGTGTTTTTTTGTGGCATTCTTAATGTGACACTTTGCATGCCTTTAATTAGGATGAAAACCAGTTACTAGCAAGTTCTCTGATGATATATTTTTTGAGATTCTGGGGAAGAATACTGTGAATTATATATAATCATATTTAATTTGCCAAGCCCCAAAAAATACCAGTTGGAACTATTATGTAATTTAAATTTTATATAATCTGATTTGCAAACTGAAAAATGTATTTTGAAATTCATAGTGGGACTGACTAAGTATGTTATTGTTGGATAGGATTGTTATTTCTCTTGCTTGCGTAATTTTTTCCATTATCTTCAAGAAGGAGATAAGTAGTGACACTGGTCAGTAATTGTTAATATCTCTTTTACTACCTTCCATATAAAGGCATCTGAGGGTTGCATGCTTCAGCTTTTCTGGTAATATTCTTTGTGAAATTGATTTATTATGTATCTTGATATGGTACACAGTTGCTTAACTGTTTTACAGGCAGATTGATGTAAGGAATTGGTTAATATGCTGGACTCATTGGAGAGAAGTCGGATTCAAATCATAGTCTGGTTTTTGGCTGGCGTCCAGATCCTTATTGGACTAAGTTAGTGCCTTGTTCTAATGACTTAGATGTTGTTGATATGCTAAAGGTTAACATTTGTTCTTCTTTATCAGAATACCAATTGATTAATACGCTATTAACATTCAAGTGCTATCCTCAGAAAACTTACATAATTGTCATTATGTCTGTCAGATATATGCCATAAATTACAATATATATCCACTTTTTACACAAGTATTTTAGGACAATGTGGTAAATAAATACATGTACATCCTTTTGCTCTTTTAATAGCCACAAACCTGCTAAACAGCTAGCAAAATCTTGTAAAAGAAAGAAAATGTAAATAGATGTATTTATACTTTGAAAACATACTGCAATAATGAAGTTTAAACACAAAAACAGGGGAGAATAATAGTATAAAGAACAAAATTAGTCACGGTCTTCTTCATAATGTTTATTTCCTGTGTCACACCCATCAGCAGAAACAAAAATGCAATGTTGCAGGCTTAAATACTGTCCACATGTCTTGCAGGTATATTTTGTCAACTTGTTGTTTTCATGGCCTATCAGTGTTGGCAACGCTTCCTATTTGCACTGTTAGTGATCACCAGATTGGCATGAGTAATGACAGGTTGTCAATTTTCAGATGAGATTTCATGAAGTCTTGTAGAAATTGAGTGAGATAAACAAGGCATAAGTGACCACCTTTTCAAGTGATTATCAATAATTTCTCCTCCAAATATTCTAAGAAACAGCTGATATTTGAGTTGTTTAACTCTGTTTCCCATATGAATGACATGAGAATTGATTCCAGCAATATTTTAAACTGAAAAGTAAACAACCATCAGCCAGCGTGTAGTACCACTCACGACACTGTGAGTGGAGCACATTTTGTCAGCTGTATCTACTCCAGTCTTATATACATTATAGTAAGTTGCCATTTCAGGCTTTTTCTTGTCACCAGTATCTTTATCAGTTCAGTCTTCCCTGTGTAAACTTGGGATGAGCAGTACATTTTTATTTTTACTTTTATTTTGAGACTCGTATGAAACTAGCATTCCTTCTTTATGGAATACAAAAAGGCTGTAAAAGTTCTCTCTGTTTTTCACCTCTTTTACCTATTTAGGGATCTCCCATTTGCTCTTTTTTAGCGTTCCCTCAAAAAGCAGGCAATGTTTTGCCGATAAGGATTGAAGAAGAGTGACGTCACTAAACCACTCATCAGCCATTGCATTATGTCCTGTGTTAGTTACGGGAGTAACCATTCTTTGTACTAGGTCTGTGCATGTGTTACTGCATTGGAATGGTCCCTCTGGTTGTTTACCAGAATAAATTTCCAGTCTGATGGTATAAAACATTTTTGAATTGATAACTGCAAATATTTTTTTCACGTATTTTGATGGAATATACTGAGTGAATGGGGATCTGGTTCTAAAGGCTTCTAGTTTTTCATCAGTTGTGACATCAGCTCCCACACAACTGCAAGTGCTGCAGTTGTTTACAGACTTTTCAAAGAAATCATTAATAGCTCCTAAACAGTCTATTGTTCTCCTTTCTAGTCTACTTTTTCTATCATAAAATTTCAAAGTTTGCAATAAGAACTGAGGGACATCATCAAATGGAAGATTTGTATGCCAAATCCATTTTTATCCCTCAACTCTTCAAGATTGTTTCTTCCACCTTTCTAATGTCCTGCCATGTATAAAAGGTCTATGAAGGCATGTATGAGGGGTATTCATTATGTAACCAAACACATTTCTTTTTTCTTTGCAATTTCGGTTGAAAAAAACTGGAATTTGCTATGGGACATTGTGGAATAATCAATCCCTCTTCAGCCCTGTATTTTCATGAAGTCCTGATAGGTGGTGGCATTATATGTAGCCTTCAAAATGGCGTCTGTAACGGAAGTGCATTTCAGGCAGACAACTGTCACTGGATTTCTTGTGGTGGAAAACCAGAGCATCTCAGATATCCATAAGTGCTTGCAGACTGTCTACAGAGACCTGGCAGTGAACAAAAGCACAATGTGTTGTTGGAAGAGGTCTCTGCCACATTGGAACAAGGTCTCACAAACCTGTCCAATTGCCCACGTGCCGGCCGGCCGCACACAGCTGTGACTCCTGTAATGTTGGAATGTGTGGATACTCTCATTCAAGGTGATCGATGGATCACAATCGAACACCTTGCTGCTCAACTGAACATCACCAGTTGGGGTACTCAAAGGTGTGAGCCTGCTGGGTTCCTCGCTGCCTAACAGAAGGCCATAAAGAATGACGGGCCATCTGTGCAGAATTGCTTGCTCATTACAAGGTTTATCATGACAATTTTTTCGAACCTCATAATAGGCAATAAAACATAGGTTCATCACTTCGAGCCAGAAACAAAACGCCAATCCATTGAGTGACACCACATCACCCCTCCTCTGAAGAAAAAGTTCAAAGCCGTACCCTCAGCTGGTAAAGTCACGGCGATGGTCTTCTAGGACTCTGAACAGGTTATTCTGTTTGATATTTTCTCTCATGGTGCAATGATCAACTCTGAAATGTATTGTGCTACTCTCAGGAAATTGAAGAGATGACTTCATTGTGTTGTTGCCACAATAGTGCAAATGAATTTCTCCTCCATGACAATGCAAGGCCTCACACAAGTCTGCACACCCAAAAGGAGCTGACAAACTTCGCTGGGGTGTTCTTCCTCATCCACCCTACAGCCCAGATTTCACACCTTCTGACTTCCATCTGTTTGTCCCAATGAAGGATGCACTCCATGGGAAGCAGTCTGTGGAAGATGGGGATGATCTGGATGCAGCAAGACTTTGGCTCTGACGTCCAATAGAGTGGACAATGCAGGCATTCAGGTCCTCCCAGTAAGGCGACGTAAGGCCATTGCATTGAATAGAGATTATGTTGAAAAATAGAGTTTTGTAGCCAAAAGAGTGGGAAGTAATGTGGTGTATAGGGATTCTGAATAAAACCAACCTGCTTTCAGAAAAAAAGGTGTTGCGTTAGTAATTCAGCAGTCTTTGTTTTTCAGTCCCATCAGTATGGCGTGTAAATATAGGCTGTAAATAATGTGGGATGCTGTCAGTGTACTGATTTGAATATGTAATAATCATATCTACTATGTCATTGTCAATGAGACACTTTCACATGTTTATGAACTTCCAGCATGCTGGAGTAGCTGTGGATCAGCAACTTCTGTTAACCAGGTGAACGAAAAACCAGCCCAAAGCTGCAAATTTTACTTTTTTATTCACTCAATTGCTAGTTTTGGGCTGAGACCCATTTTCAAATCATTGTAACATAGTCGAAAATGGCACTTTTGAAGATGTGAAAACCGTATCAAAAATTTGCACATCTCTGGAAATGACATTTTCGACTATGTTATGATGATTTGAAAATGAGTGTTGGTCCAAAACTAGTCATTGAGTGAATAAAAAAGTAAAATTTGCAACTTTGGACTCAGTTTTGATTCTACTTCCACATATTGACAATTTTGTCAATATTTCGGGCCATTCCAATTACACCTGGCCGGCACTTGATTAGATTGTGCTTGGCAGTTTTCATCTGTTGACTGTTAGGTGTTTTCTCCCAAGTAAATGTTTCTGTTACCTTCTTTCCCTGCTTCTGGTGATAAACATAGAAATTCAGCTTTTCTTCTTCTTCTTCTTCTTCTTCAACAGAGTCCACATCTGTGCTGCTCTGCTCATTTTGTGAGTCTTCCTCCCACTCTTCAGTGTCATCTGATGCATCGGTCTCACAATCTTCCTCTTCTAAATTGTATGAAGATGCTCCAGGATGCACTTCATCCTCATCCATACCATCAAACTATATTTGGGTGGCCTCTTGCTAGATCAGCTGGCTTATTCAAGTCAAAAAGATGTTTCTCTAATGCCAGTCTGATTCTGTGATGGATGAAACTAATAGTTAGTTGGTGTTTTACTAAAATAATTAGAGTAAAAGCACATAAATGGAACTAAGAAGAAAATTATAGATTGAGCAAAAATACTTATGAATTAATTGTCATCGTATCTGAGTGATACACAGGCTTCCGATCATGACGACTTTCATTTCCAAAGGGAGAAAAATAACAATAAATTCGAATGCTACTAACACAGTTGGAATAAAATGACAACAATACACTTAAGAACAAAAATATAGGCTGATCAAAAATAATTACAAATTTGAAGTTGGCGCATCTGAGAGATACAAAGTCCATTGAGAATGATAGCCTTCACTTTAAAATGGCTTTAAAATGGTTGTTGTTTGGCACCTCTTGAGTTAGGAACATAGATGGTGGGAGGCTACCTCCTCTCTACAGCCGCACTTGCCATTAGGCTAAGAAGTCAGTGTCTCTGCCCGAGATATGAGGATAGCTATCGAGTGTTCATGAAAATGTCACATGTGTAAAATATTATTATTTACGTTCACTCTGTCCAGAAGCACAGAATTTGTACGTAGGTGTTTTTGTCTCACCAGTTCCCTCCTGCCAAAATTCTTCTACATTTCAAAAACAATTATTGGATTTGAATGTATGACATTTTATGTTGTGTGGAGTGTGTTTAGAATTTAGTTTCTGAAATTGAAATAATCTCTGCAAGAACAACTCAACCTCAAATGCAGCAAGGGGTTGAGGTGGAGTTACTGTTTAATGCATCCACAACACTCAGCCTCAAATGCAGACCAACTGGAGACACTCTCAAAGATTAAAAACAAGAACATGCAAATAGCTTCTGAAGTCTAAATGTTTCACTTCAATGTGGTGTGGCACAGAAAACTATTGGGTGGTTGAGGGAGCTCACATTTGAGAGGACAGTGTTTCAAACCCCCGTCCAACTATCCATATTTAGGTTTTCCATGACTTCCCTAAATCAGTTGTGATGACACTCACCTGCTTTGTTTCTTTGTTTGTTGTCCTCGGTGTTGACATACTGGCTGAAAAACTAGGTGGTCTATTGCAAATGATGTAGCCTACAGGTGCACATTTGTGTTTAACAGTCTTTTACTTTCACTGTTCACAAGCCCCCAATATTACACAGTTATATGACCAGTGCACTATTGTTTTAACTTTCCATAAGTCTCATTAATAGGTTGCAGGTGTACATCCACATACTGCTACAATAGTTTACAGTTGAACATCTATGAGCAGTAAAAAACATAACCACATAGTCCACAGTTCTTTGGGGATAATCAGGTACATATGGAGCAGACACTGTCATTGGTTTAACACATGGCCTATTGGTGCAACACTTATTTCACTGTTAAGTTGCTGCATTGTTGTCATTCTAACCAACACAGGTTCCTTGTCTGAAACTTGGCTGTGGAATGACTGTCTAGTGATCAAAAATTGGCCCCTTACATATCCTCTCAATAATAGGTACTGAAACTACGCATTGTTCAAAGTTAAATTTACAGAAATTACAATTAAATTTACTGAATACATCGAAAAATTGGTTCTTTTTAACAGTTTCTTATACTACAAAAGCCGAATTATTTGCTTAAATCATGAAATTAACAAATATAAGTACACAAACAATACTTTGGACAAAACTTAATTACTTTGGAATTAATTAAGAACCAGCTTTGCTAACATGTTTTCAGATAGAGCCAAATAGACACTTTAAGAATAGTAGCATTTCGTCTTCCAAATGTTTATAACTAGTACAGAATTTATATTTGTTTATACATCAGCAATAGAATTTAAATTACAAAACAATTACTAACTCTCACCCTATAATGAAAGTTACTAACTAGGAATAGTCAAAATAAACCAGGAAATCAATTACATACATAAAACTAAGCACAAAATTAGATCTTGTGTTATATTCTTTAAAACTGAGGGCCAACCTTTCTCTTTTATGAAAATACTGAATATACTCACATATGTTAATCAGTTAAAATCGAAAAAAACTAGTTTAAGGAGGCTGATGGCAAAACAAGAGGGCAAGTAAAAATAACCCAGCTTACTTCATCACACAGTCCAGGCAAATGCCAGGATGGTTCCTTTGGAAAGGACAAGGCTGATTTCCTTCCCCACCATAATAAAAAAATAGAAAAAGTTGTTTCTAAGTGTAGTTGCATGAGCAGGATTAAAAAAAAAAGTGTTCATTAATATTAACACCAATCATGTATACAAACATGTAAACTGACTTGTTACACATCATTTCAATCAAAGAATCATCCAAATGGCGTATGGAATATGTAACTAACAAACTAACTGAATAACTAACACTCCAATGACACAACTGTTGATGGAATGTTAAAGTCTAATCATCTTTGAGGGGGATTACAGGGAGAGGTAGAAGAGGCTTAAATGCCTGTTGTACTTGTGGAAGTCACTAAAGGAATGAGGCAGACATTACCCATGTGTTGACAGCACTTTATTTAGATATTGGGAAAATGTTTGTTGCCGCTGCAAATATGAATTCAGTTTTCTTACAATTATGTTACTGTAGATAGAGCCTTTTTGCTCATCAGTTGAATCTATGGTAGACATGGCAGTCCACTTACCTTGACATGGTGGTCAGAACAAAGTCTACCACATTATTGTTAATGACATGAAGGATCGATGTGCTTACATTTGGCAAAATACTGCTCCAACCAGACACTATGTCTCAGGAAGGAAGTAGTTTCAATCATCTCCTATACTCAAGGAATTAATGTGATTCCATTCTGATTGTGCTACCCTGCTTAATGTTACCCATTGTTTCCCTAAATCGCTTTTGGCAAATGCCAGGATCCTTTCTTTGAAAAGGTCACAGCTCATTCATTATCTAATCCACTACCATCAGAGAAAGTAGTCTCTCTCTTAATGATTTTCATATTGGTGATATGTTAAACTTTAGTCTTCTTTCTTAATTTAGAGGGTACTGTACCACACTTTAATCTTACCCTCTTATTGGGAGAATACAACAGTCTTTTCTATGTAACCACCAGTCTAACACTAGAATAACAGAATTTCTGTATATTCTGCCTTACTGTTTTTTTTTTTTTTTTTTTTTTTTTTTTTTGTAAGTTTTTCCTGGAGGTAGAATATTAGATATATGTATCAGATCAGGAAGAATTTAGTTGAGAAAGCCTTTCTAGCAGAGTTTATGTTGTTTGATGCCTGTATGAAATGTAGAACTTGTTTTATTTTCCACGTTTGTTTTTCACTGTTACTTTTCAGTGTTTGACATGGATCACATACACTTGCAAAGCATTGTCATTAGCTTCCATGATGATTTTAAGAGCTTCAGTTTTTTAAACAAACAGCTAATAATGAACCTCATGAACAATGTCATTGTTTGTCAGCATCTGATTGGTTGATTGTATAGTAAAGGTAAATTTTTAACAAGTAATTGTGGTTTACAGATTACTTATGGATATCCCTGGTATTTTTAAATATAAAAACTACATAATGTGCAGATGGTCTTGGGGAAAGCTGCATCATAGTTACTGGTAACTGTGATAACTGCAGAAGTTATTTACATTTGATTCTCTCTACACTTTCAGGCATTAGGGAGAAAATTCAGTCACATTTCCTTTTATCATTGAGAGGATGTGAAATCTATTGAGCCTTCAACATGGACCAAAATGCAACAAATAGAACACAGCTGTTGGATGCTGTATAGTTTTTCAGCTCTCATGTGGTGAAAGCATATGCATTAGCATGTGCATGTGCATGTATTGCTGTATATACTTCTCCATTGCAGTGCATCTATTTTATGAGGTTTGTAGAGGCTTAGATTTTTAAATATGTATTGATATTTCTGTTCTTTTGTTTGTCTTCCTAGCTCATTGCATCAGTCTGTCCATTCCCTGCTTTCTGTATTGAAATAAATAGCCCAGACTAGCTTTTCATATGCCATGCTTTAAATCTGTTGTTTCACTGTATTGACATCACAGTGGTGCTTAATGGGAAATTAGTAATACTGTATGCTGCAGTGACCAATTCAGTTTGTTCACTTTTTTGCTTTTGTTACACCTGGCTAGATGCTATACGGTTTTGTTACCGTGATTCACCAAGCTGTTGAGGCAAAATGTTGCAGTCATGAGAACAATGTTGGAGTTCATAGAGGCCTTGCTTTACAATTAGAGATGAAACAAGCACTAGGTATAAAAGCAACACTAAATTGTAGTGCTCAGAACCTGTAGAAAACATTTCAGTCCTTTGGGAAAAGAGGGAGGATTATTAGGATTTAGTGTCCTGTCAATGATGAGGGGTTTAGAGAAGGAGCACAAGCTGAAATTGAGAATGGCTGGTGAAGAATAAGAACCATTTTCTCTTCAATGGAATTTTCCTGTTATTTGCCATAAGCTATTTTGGAAAACTTAAATCTGTATGGCTGAAGGGGATGTCAACCTTTGCCCCCTCTGTGCCACCTTGCTCAGTTCAATTCTTTGGGTTCAAATTGTAATATATTACTAAGTGAAACAAAAGCAAAGCAGGCAATAGTTGTCAAATTACATAAATCAACAGGTAACCCTATGAGTCCCAACAATATTAAAAACTATATTTTAAAATTTTTCACAAAATTAATTTTTACTATCATTGTAAGCAATGAAAACAAGAAGAAATTGGCAAAAAAGAAACAATCAATTATATAAGTTCTTAGGCTTCCATGACCAATGCCATTTTGAATAAAATAATTTTGGGTATTAGGTCACATCATTATGAAACACTAAAGCAGCTAAATTGTGACATTTCGACCGACTTGTTATGGTGCTCTTCAGGTCGGTTAGTTACTGGATACTGGAGAATGTCTTTCCGTATATACTGTCTATTTCAGTTACGTGGTGGCTACCGGTGTCACATATGTGGGATGTTGGTGAACAAATTGAAGAGAGATAACTATGGAGAGGGGCAGGAGAGATGGCTGTATGGTAGGTTATTGCCTGTGCTACACTGGTGGCTAATTGGAAGGCGACTATAGTAGGTGAGTGTTAGGAAATAGCATATTGGCAGGCTATTTCTTGTGCCACTCTAGTAAGTAATTGGTAGGCAACTCTTGTCGTTGATTGGTAGGCAGTAGCAATTCGACAGCCTGTACCCAAGGGTAGTGTTTCCTGAAGTGAAGCATTAAGGTCACACCGCATGACATTTCTCTCATGACTGATGTTTCTGTTGTGAAACCCAGGTAAAGTGGTGCTGCTGGCTAACGAACACACTTGATCCATGAGGGTGGGATCACTGGCACCCAGGCCATGGGTAACTCTGAACCATTCTCGCTGTTCATGCTGTTAGGGCATTTGATTATTTCAGTAGCTTCTCTTATTTTTTGTTGCTGCATCCACAGCTGCTGATCAGGTATGGGAGGTTCTAGATAATTGATAGAATGGCCATATTGCTGGTGGTGTTCCGCTATATCTGAGTTGTGCTGTGCCAATCATAAATAATGTTCATGCTGAATCACATGAGTGCTTATGGGTCTACCGGCTTCACCAAAATGGACTTTACCGCATCCAAACCAAAGTTGGTAGATGCCAGCAGTGTGGAGAGCAGCATCCACTGGATCCTTAGTGGACCCCAACAGATCTTGAATCTTGTGGCCACTCATGAAGTACAGGATGAGTTTCTTCTGTATACTTGAAAAAAGAGACAGCATTGGTCGTATATTTTTTACTATTGCAAAATCAATTTTCTGTCACTGAGTGACCATCTTCAGTGCTAGAAGTTAAAAATTTTTTCACATTACGATCAGAGAGTACAACATAGAAAATCACAATTACATCTGCATATGACCATAACACTTGTTAGAAACAAACCTATATTGTATAACTTAAATTGGGATGCACTGTTGTCACTAAGCTTACGGCAATCACATAGACTGAGGTCGCTGTTTACCTGCACTTGTTCAGCAGACCTCGGTGTGACGGGGCTTGACACGCCCTCTATGTGACATGTGTCACGTGAAGACATAGTATTATTGGTTTTGCAAATTATTAACACTAAATAACTCTTGTACTTTTGTGAATGGTGTAGTAATTCAAATTTAAAATGTACGTACAACACATAGCAGACGCAGGAGAATATCTAAAATACATTGGCATATTGTTTTTTATAAACTATAAAACATAAAATAGATCGATGATAAGTTGTTAGAGTGCAGAACATATAAAAAGCAAAAGATAATGCCAAAGAATAATAAATGAACAACATAAAAAGAGAGGCGCAACACAGGTCTTTCTTAAAAACGTAACACCCACCATCTGGCGTGGGAAGTCAAAAGTACAACGTTCGTAATTTATGTAACAAACGTTAATACCAAGGAGTCAATATATAAAAAATATAATAACGTTAATACCAAGGAGTCAAATATATAAAAAATAATCACAGTACGAAACTGCCGTTACTTAATAATTAAAATGCCGTGCAAATGTAAGGTGCGAACAAGTAGTATACATCAATCATCGAGAAACCATCATGAGGAAGGACAAGTAATAGTGTCACTTATACCAAAATGTACATCGTACTTTAGAGAAATAAAACATAGACTATGCACGATATCCAGCACTTATTCAAATAGCAAAAGAATTGTTAACATACATTAAAAATAATTACGTAAAGTGATAACCGGTTTGTATTACTTTGTGTCAACGCCTACGAGATGTCGTTTTTTAAAAGATGCTTCTTTCTTTTTTTTTTCTGTAATTTACAGAACTTATGGACGCCTACTGAACATAATTTTACGACAGTCACACCGTCACACCGAGGTCTGCTGAGCAAGTGCAGGTAAACAGCGACCTCAGTCTATGTGATTGCCATAAGCTTAGTGACAACAGTGCATCCCAATTTAAGTTATACAATATAGGTTTGTTTCTAACAAGTGTTATGGTCATATGCAGATGTAATTGTGATTTTCTATGTTGTACTCTCTGATCGTAATGTGAAAAAATTTTTAACTTCTAGCACTGAAGATGGTCACTCAGTGACAGAAAATCGATTTTGCAATAGTAAAAAATATACAACCAATGCTCTCTCTTTTTTCAAGTATACCTGTTATCTGGTCGTAGTGCACAAGACAACATGGAGTCGCCAATCAATAAAATTTCTTCTGTATCTTCATCAGTTTTGTCCTTACTGTACCTCTTAGTTCTTTGTATGTTTCTGTTGCTGTATCCACTTGCACAGAATGTTGTCTTGAGCTCATTCAGCCCATTTTGTATGTGGTTAGTGCACCAATCTAGTGAACACAGACTGTCAGTATACATTGCACAGTGTCATTTTGTGCTGGATGGTGTTGTGAATCTGCATGCTGGTATTTGTTGCTGTGCATCAGTTTCCTGTAGAATTTATGTCCTAGTTTGCTGCTAGATGTTTTATACTCCTCCACATTCAGAAAGGAATTGCTCTGTTGTTTTCCATTTATAAAGAACAGTATCTTCTTATGTAAGCTGTTGCGCTCATGAAATCTGTATAGTTCTTTCCGATGCGGCCATATGATGAACAGTGTGAGCCCAGTGGCACAGAATTTAGTATCGTATGCTTAAAAGCTCCACAAATAAGTCAGCTTCTACAGGTGAAAGGGAGGACCTATTGCTATTCTGACTGTATGTTCATAAAATTTGCTCTGCCAACTAAAATATGTTGAAGACAAGCACAATTGCACCAGTTGCAGATGTCTGGTAGTATTTACTCCTATAGGATGGTGATGGTTTTAGCTATACACAAATAGGTAAACAAAGTTTTTATGTTAAAGTTAACCATAAGGTCCATAGCTAGTACTAGTAGGCTCATCTATGCCTGACCAGGTTGCTGGCAACGACTGAAACAATGTTGACAAAATAACGTACAAGCAAGTCTACGCACTGAATGAAGTTGTAAAGAACTGCCAATAGAGATAAGTTATAGAGCTCACACTGGAGCAACAAATGTCAATGGGATCAACTTATCCACATATTGTCTTGCAAAGCATCTGGCCAACAAATTATACAGCCTGGTTGGCCACACGTAGTCTTATGTTGAGGTTTCTATGCATTTGATCCAGCTCATATGGAAACAGCAAGTAATAGCTACAGATCTTGTGGTTAGCTTTGACATAAAATCATTCTTTACCAGTATGTCCGTAGCTGAAACCTTCAACATCCTGCAGGAGTAAATACCACCAGACACCTGTGGACCAGTGCAATTGTGCTTGTCTTTAACATATCTTAGTTGGCAGGGTAAATTTTATGGGCTCTCCCCTTTGTCCTGTAGAAGCAGACATATTCATGGAAGCTTTCAAACAGACTGTGCTAAATTTTACACCCTCACTGCTGGCTGAGGTAATTGAATGACACATTTGTCCTATGGTTGCATGAGGAAGCAAAACCACACCAATTCCATGAACATCTCAATGGCTTACATAAGAACATTGAGTTCATGTTAGAAATGGAAAACAATGGAGTGATTCTTTTACTGGATGTGAAGTTGGATAGAACATCTAGCAGCAAACTAGGACATAAAGTCTACAGGAAATTGACTCACGCCAACAGGTACTTGCATGCAGATTCGTACCACCATCCAGCAAAAAAAAAAAAAAAAAAAAAAAAAAAAAAAAAAAAAAAAAAAAAAAAAAAACACTCTGTGCTACATACCCTGAGAGCCCAAGCTCACCGTATTAGTGATGCTACCCACACACAACATGAACTGAATGAGCTCAAGACAACATTCCATGTGAATGGATACAACAACAACGACATACAATGTGCCATGATGAGGTATAGTGAGGACAAAACAGGCAAAGGTACAGAAGAAACTCTTCTTGTTGTTTGCCAGCCATGTGAGAGGTTTCAGCAACTGCATAGGGAAGGTTCTGTGTTGCAGAGGAATTAAATCCATCTTCCAAAGTGGCCACAAGATCTGAGACCTATTAGCACTCATGTCTCAGCATGAACATTACATATGACTAGGACAGAACAACAAGTTAGCTGTAACAGAACACCACCAGCAATGTGTACATTCTATCAGTTTTATAGAACCTCCTATGCTTGCTCACCAGCTGTAGATGCAACAGGAAAAATAAGAGAGGCTATTGAAGTAATCAAATGCCCTAACAGCATGAACAGGGAAGATGGCTACAAGTTACCTATGGCCTGGCTGCCAGAGATTCCATCCCTGCAGACCATATGTGTTTGCCAGCCAACAGCACCACTTGGGTCTAGCTGCATAAACAGTAGTCATGAGAGAACTACCGTGTGGCCTTAATGCTTCGCTACAGGAAAACACTACCCCTGGGTACAAGCTGCCAATTTGCTATTGCCTACCAATCACCAACAAGAGTAGCATATCACTTACTGGAGCGGCACAGGAAATAGCATGCTGATATGCGATTTTCTACTGTTCACCAACTATAGTTGACATCAAAGTAGCACAGGCAATAGTCTACCATACAACCATCCTCCTCCATAGTTACCTCTCTTCAACTTGTCCAGTGACACCCCAAATGTGTGATGTCAGTAGCCACCATATAAGCAAAATAGAGTATACGGGAAGATATTGTCCAGTATCTAGCAACTAACCACACTGAATAGGACCACAGCAAGTCAGTTGAAATGTCAGCCATTTAGTTGCTTTAACTCAGTTGTTTTAAGATCGTGGTTTCACTTTGGAACCACTGGGCGTATAGTTTTCAGTCACCCATCATTTAATGTGATATGTTTGAAAGCAATTTCGCATTTTTGGTAGATACAATCCCACATCTCAAAACTTCTGTGAACTCATAATGCCTAAAAGAGATTATAATCCTAAATAACAAGCAAAAATGGGCCTAAAATTTAATAAATGTACATCAAAAGTTCATACTGCCTCAGTGATTTCATATTGAAATGACTCAAAAAAGCAGTAGTATAAACTCAAATTTATGTACCAAAAACTGTAGATTTACTTACTTTCACTGTCAATGATCTCCTCAATGTGCTCACTAAATTAGGAAACTTCCTATGGAATTTTGGAATCTTTCAAGAGTATAATTGACAGAACTGCTGAACTGCTGATAGCAGCATGTGAAGACACATTGTCTCGCAGGTCCTAAGGATTTTCCTGAGGCAGTAGTGGAACATCTGTCTGGAAGTGCTTCTCCAAGTGAGCCAGCTCACAACCACTCTTATTAAGTGTATTGATGTTGAGTAAATTACTTCTGAATGTGATTTCTCCAACACTGAGGCATAGTGTAGTTGTTCCTTCTCTTTGTGGGAAAATAGGTTTGCTGTTGTCAGTGTGAAATACAACTAGCCAACTTTAGTATCATGAGGCATCTCAGAAATCAATATCTTCTAAATATTTTTGTTTTTGCTCTTTTTGGTGATTGGGGTGCTCAACATCTAGATTCTCATTGCCCATTAATATTTTTAATGAAACCTGCCTGACTGAATACTTCCCAACTTACAGAGAGGCTACTTTGATTGTCCTCTTCAAAACCAGACAAGGGCCATATGCCCCAATATTTAATGTAGTCATCCTGCCTGACTATGAGGGAAAAACCTTACAGCAGATGGTCAGTCACCTTCTTCATTGAATTTTTGGCTCCTGGAAGCTTCCTGCTTTTCATGTGTGAATTCGACTGGTATTGTACTGTTGTCATTCCAATTTATTTCTACACCTTTCTAAAACCTTGATGACATTTTTTAATGAAGACTTTTCCACTTTGGGTGTGTGAGTTGGTTTATTTTTATGTTTAATTGGCCAATTTTCACATTTAGGTCATTCTCCAGAGGAAAAATTGTATTTAGGATTGTCATTTTTAAAACACAATCAACTCAAAGTCTGGAGGAGTATCATCAGTGAAGGACAACATGTAGAACTGAAAACACATTTATTACTGATACCTTTGTACTGTGAGAATGGAATTGACGTACTGGATGAAGAGTGCAGCTATTTATACAAACAACAAATATTCCAGACTGCTGGTATTTTAACATACATCGAACATTCCAGAATATACAAATGTTGGAAGTATAAGATATTTCAAGAACCTTCCAGAACTGATAAATACTAAATAACAAATAACTGCTGGTGGTCAGATTTGAACTGGTGACCTTCAACATGGCAGTTAGTGAGGCTAATCACTACACCACACTGCACACAACACAGCACATTGCATTGCTCCCTTCCCTGGACAAAAAATGACCTGCTGTCTCAGAAGCTCTCATTGGAGCCGACTACAGTATCCTGGGTCAAGATCCAGTCAGTGGTTCTTTGTATGGCAGTGCTGGTGGATCTTTGTGTTCTGATTGTGATGTTACATTCTCTTCACTATGATGAGCATCAAAAGTAGCCCCCCCCCCCCCCCCTGCGATATGCTTTTCTGCACTGTTGTAGGAAATCATATGGAGGACATGGATGATGTCTCTGGACTTTTGCCTTCTTGATGAAGGGTCATAACTCTCAACTTCATATGTGACATCTGACAAGTGGTGAAGGATATGATACAGCCCAGAGTAGTACATCTGTAATTTTTCTGATAATCTCACTTTCTGCACTGACATAAAAATCCATACCAAGTCTCCTGGGCTCTATCTGACTAGCTGGTGCTTGGCATTATAATGTTCCCAGTCTTTCTTCTGGGTGCCCAGCATCTGTATGCGAGCCAGATGCCGTGTTTCTTCATTTCTGTCAATGAGATGTTTCGTGGTCATCTGGAGTGTTGTCTGGTTGAAAACAGGAAGTGTATCAATTGTTGTTTTTGCCTCGCAACTGTAGAGCAGAAAGAATGGTGTGAAGCCTGTGGTTTCTTGCTTCACTGTGTTGTATACACATATTACGATGGGCAGTATTGTACTCCAATCTCCATGTTCAACATCAATGTACATCAAGAGTATATCTGATCTTCCAATGTTTTATTAAACTGTTCTTTAAGGCCATTTCACAGGTGGTAGACAACGTTCATCCTGTGGGTGAGTTTGCAATGTGAAATTACTTCTGGTGCTGCTCTGTAATCAGAAATCATCACATTGGGTGCTCTGTGCTTCAGAATGATGTCTTCTTCTAGGAACTTCATAATTTTTGGATCTTTGGCAGTCAGCACAGTTTTTGTGACAGCATAGCGAGTGAGGTAATCAGAGCAGAATATTATACATTGATTCCCATTTGTTGTTTCCCCAAGACATCACTTCCAGTTTGGTGGAATGGTGCTGCTGCAGGCAGGATTGGTACCAGATGCCCCGGAAGTAATTGTGGCACATGCTTCCATCATTGGCATTCCTTACAGTGGCTCACATAGTGTCTAATGGATTGGTAGAGACCTGGCCCGTGATATCTGTGTCCACTTCTGTCTACCATCTTCATGAATCCCAAGCGCCCAGATGTTGGAATGTTGTGAAAATACTTCACGACGGCAAACTATAGATGAGCTGGGATGACAAGATATCATGTCTGCCCCATTTTATCATAGTTCTTCTTATGCAATGCTCCGTTTCTTAATTCAAATTCTCCTTTGGTTGGCTCCACCTCCAAAGCTTCCATGGTTTTCAGCAGTGCTGGTTCTTCCCACCTATCAGCAGCAATGTAATTTTATATGAGAATGACTGAGATATAGTCCACACTGTTGTATTCAATTAAAGGATTCCTTGAAAGGCTGTTGGCATCCTTGTGTCTGCATCCACGTTTGTATACTGCTGTGACCACATACTCCTCAAGCCTTGTTGCCCATCTCGCCAGTCAACCTGATGGATCCTTCAGGCTAGTCATCCAGCATGGAGAATGGTGGTCTGTCTCAACAGTGAATTATTTTCCAAGTAAATACTGCCAGAACTGCTTGGTGACCAAAACAACTGGAAGACATGCTTTCTTGGTTGCATTAGTAGTACATCTTGGAGAGTACTATGGAGGCTTGCCCAGCCGGCCAGCCATGCAGTCTAATGTGCTGTTTCCCAAGCAGAAAAGCATGCCGGTCCCCTGCATGAATCCACCCGGTGGATTTGTGGCGAGATCTGGTGTGCTGGCCAGCCTGTGGATGGTTTTTAAAGCAGTTTTACATCTTCCTCAATGAATGCAGGCTGGTTCCCCTTATTCCACCTCAGTTAAACTGTGTCGGCGATTGCTGCGCAAAGACTGTTTCCATGTACACATACACCATAATTCTACCACGCAAACATTTAGGGTTACACTTGTCTGGTATGAGACGTTTCTGGGAAGGGGGGTGGGGGTCCAATGAGGAACACACATTAACCCTGGGTTCAGTGTGGGACGGCAGTGGGGTGGGTGGACTGCTGTGGCCTGTTGTGGGGTCGTTAACCACTGAGGGCTATGGTGGGACGAAGCCTCTCCATCGTTTCTAGGTCCCTGGTTCAATACACATGTCATGTCATGTAGGTTAGACATTCTTCAGATGTCTTCGAAAAAATGAGTGTCGTCCAGATAGCAAAGCCACTTCATCTGTTGCAGGTGTCAAAGCAGGTTGTCCACACATCTGAAGGTAGCAGGAGTGTTACACAGTCCAAACTGCATAAACTTATGCTCATAGAGGCCATCATGGGTTTTGAAGGCAATGTTTTTCCGGTCACCATCTTCAGTGTAGATTTGCCAGTAGCCTGTCTACATGGCCATAATTGAGAAATACATTGCTCCTTTCAAGCAGTCTAGGGTATTGTCATTGTGTGGCAGTGGATAGGCATCTTTCTTCATGATTTTTTTAAGTTGTCATTAGTAGGTGTAGGAATACCATTTGCCATCCTTTACTTCACAAGAACCACAGGAGAGGACCAAGGCTTCTCTGAAGGTTCAGTAATGTTATCTTGCAGCATCTTCTCCACTTTCTCCCAGATTATTCATCGTTCAGCCAGTGACACTCTATATGAGTGCTAACTAATTGGTGGATGGTCCCTAGTATACTGATAGGGTGTTGTATCACGGGCCACTTGATTTGACTTTTCTCTACACTGGATCTGAAAGCTTCCAAATATTGACACAAAAAGATTGTTACTCGCCAGTGTTCTTCATCAGTCAGAACAGATGTGTTGGCAGTTTGATGGTAACTTCCTCCCCTGCAGTGGAGCACAATTATTTCTCGATGACACTAAGCTGCCCTTCATGGACTGGTCTGGCTGTCCCCACATACATGACTTTAGGGCGGATTTGTGTGCTCGTGACAATTAGTGAGCCAAAGTTTTGCAATCAACAAAAGCATCAGTTTAACTGGTCATATTGATTGATGACTGGAACTGTCTCATTGATGACAATGGGATAGTGATGTCTTCAATGGCAAACAACCACCCAGAGCAATTTATGTTTGGTGTGCATAATGAAACAGCTTCACCAGTCTGGAGCTCTGATTTTCCACAGTCTGTGGCTGCTCGTGATGTCTAGTCCCAGCTGAGAATATCACCATGACTTCACCCATCCTCTTACAGATAAGCTACTGAGCTGGTATATATGGTACTGCCTGTTACAAGTTGATTGTGTGTTTTAATGTGGTTCAAATTACAGTCCTTAGCCAGAGAGAGAGTCAGCTGCTTTACCTGCTTGTGTAAGTGACCTATACTGCTGCTCTAGAGGGACTGCTCTCCAGAAAATGTTTTACTGTAGTATTTTACCTTTTCGCATCTGGAATATTTCTTTTGAAAATTTTTTAGCCCAGTATTGAGCTTTATTGCCAAGCCATAAGCTGTCAAGGGTACATCTTGTGGGGCAGTTGGGACATAGTCAAAGTGTTCCATGTCCCGAACTTCACCACAGTCACATTTGTTGTCTGCTTCATCTTTAAGGCCACATTTAATTATTTTGGTTTTAACTGGATCTTTGCTGCAATTCAGTTTTCTCCAAATCTTCTAGCTTGATGTATTGCCACTGGGCATCTCTTGTGAGGGAGGGTAGTCTTTTGAGGGCTCATTTAGCTCAATACTAAGGAACTCTTGTGGGATTTTACACTGTGCTGGGTGAGACAATTTTTTAGTTGAGGCCATTGACTTTTCCTACCCTTCAGTGTTACACAAAACTGTTTGTTTTTTAATAGAGATTCAACAACTTTTTTAGGTGATGGTCCTCAAATATGTTGCAGACTTTTTCATGAGTATTCTAAGGTTGATGGTGTCAAATGCAGAACTTAAGTCTATCAGAGCTGCTACTGTTATTTGTTTGTTTTCAAATCTATTGCACCTCTTGTAAACAACCAGCACAGCTATATTTATATGTAAGCAGAGCCTTTAACAAAATAAACTGTTGATGTTTTTACACTATATAGACAGTACAAGAGTGTAAGAAATATACCTCAAAATTGACAATTATACTTCACTACTGAACTTGGCAATACTTCGCAGTAGCTAAATATGTATAGGACTTTGATACACACCCTAATCTCTTCCTCCCCCCTCTTTTTGTGAATCTCCTCTCCCCCCCCCCCCCTCTCTTTGGTCATCTGCTCTTCCTCCCCCTCTCTCTGCCCATCAACTCCTCTCCCCTCTCTCTGTCCATCTGCTAATTCCCTATCTCTCTCCACCTTCTCCTCCCACCTTTCTCTGTCCATGTCCCCCTTCCCCTCTCTATATCCATATATCCATTTCCTCTCTTGTTTTCATCCATACCCTCTTCCCATTCTCTCTGATCTGTAGCCTTGTTTATTGTTACTGCCACCAAATTCTTGATTGGATATTGAATTAGATTAAAATAAATGGGTAAATGGGCTGGGATCATTGTATATGTAGTATACCTGCTGCTGGGTCTGTGAGGATACTACAGTAACATAAGGTAACTTTTAACTTTTTACTAGTTAGGGTATCTTTGTACCACTTACTACTTTTGTTTCAAATGGCTGCTGCTCCAACTACTTGCATTGATTTGTACTTAAAGTAAGTTTTATTACCTCTGTGATTTCTAGTTAGTATTTCAGTTGTCTTTACAACTTCCTATAATCTCTTAGGCTTGTGATTACCTTTAATTGTGTTGGATGTGAAGAGAGCTTCCAGTGACAGTGATGTAGAGGGAACAATGCAAGGTCGATACAAATATCTTGACATTTCAAAGGAAACCTGCAGTACTGTATAAACACTGTTTGTTTTTCCTTCTGATTAACATCTGATTTGTTTCTGGCATCATCTAAATTTACCCAGAGCATTAGGTACAGCAAAACTTCTTTGTTTTGTAAGAATAGTCTAAAGTTACCGCAAATAACTGTGTAAATTTGTACCAGTATTAAATTGAAATTTTACACTAATAGGGCATATCTAGTATACGTTTTCAGTTTTCCAAGTACTCGGAAACTATAGATGTAAGATGTTACAATGTCTGTTGCAATGTGTAATTTATTTTGTTTCCAGTACTTTCATAAAATGGAAAAAAGTGGTGCAAAGTTACCTCAATTGACTGTACCATCACTGACACTATTTCGTATACAAGGGTTGAAACTTAAATAGTGGCAACTATTTATTCACAACCAATACAAAATAGTTGCATGTTTGCACCTGTTACCGTCCTTCAAAGTAATCACCAGCATTGTGTAGAAACTGTTGCCAGTGATGTGGAAGGCATAGTATACCGTTAGCAGAGCCTGTTCTGTTGATGGTGCAAATGGAGCGCACTACTGCTTGTCGAATCTCTGGAACAGTTCTGAAGTAAATGCCATAAAGTGGTTCCTTCATCTTCAGAATCAAATGAGAGTCACAAGGACTTAAGTCCAGGGAGTATGGTGGATGGTACAGTACTTCCCAGTCCCATCGACCGAACGGAGCAGCCATAGCTTGTGCTGTATGAGCCCATGCATTGTTGTGCAAAATGGTGGGTGGGTTGCGCAGAAAGTGTAGCCGTTTCTTTCACAAAGCATTATGGGTCTCCATGAAAGTCGAAAGTGTGTCGGAGCCCCAGTATGGTGAAAGTTATGGTGATTGTCATGTACGACTGTGATGGTGTTATTCTAAAACATTACATTCCTCCACGGCAGACAGTCAGTGCACAGTATTACTGTTCGTTTTTGGAGCATCACCTGCGACCAGCTTTGTGAAACAAGCGGCGACACTTTCTGCACAACCCACCCATCATTTTGCACGACAATGTGCAGGCGCATACAGCGCAAGCTGTGGCTGCTCTGTTCGGTTGATAGGACTGGGTAGTACTGTAGCATCCACCATACTCCCTGGACTTAAGTCATAGCGACTTTGATTTGATTCCGAAGATGAAGGAACCACTTCGTGGCATTCACTTCAGAACTGTTCCAGAGATTCGACAGGCAGTAGACCGCTCCATTTGCACCATCAACAGAACAGGCTCTGCTAATGATGTATTACGCCTTCCGCATTGCTGGCAACGGGTTGTACACAACGCTGGTGACTACTTTGAAGGACAGCAGCAGATGCAAACAAGGAACTCTTTTGTATCGGTTGTGAATAAATAGTTGCCACTATTTAAGTTCCAACCCTCATAGTTTTAATCTGTAAATGGGTAGGATTACAAAGGTTTGGACAGTTTGGGTTCCGAAGTAGTATTCTAATCATAATGTGATAAGCTATAAATACAGCTTTCCTGTTTGTTGTGAAGACTGACTGTGAGGAAGAAAATAAAACAGCACATAGTCGTGAATACAAGTTTTGTTTAAAACTGTATTAAGGAGAAAGAATATATAGGGAGAAACAATTTTCCTAATGGTTTAAGTGCCCCACTATTGCAATTAAAACTTACTGCAAGAAAAGAAATGAAACCACACATTTTCACAGCGCAGCAGTTCCTTTATTGCCATCTGTTTTAACAGGAAACCTGTACGTCATTGTTTAAAAATATTTAGCCTATGTCCATCTAAATGTTTATAGAGTATCCTGTAAAAATTTGAACTTTTTGACAGTTTTGCTAACAATGTTTCTCTATGTGCAACCAAACGTTTATTAGTGTGTTGTGTAAAAAATTGATGTAAATCATCACAAAATTTTCTGAGGTATTTGCTAACAGTGTTTCTTATATATATATATATATATATATATATATATATATATATATATATATATATATATATATATATATATTTGTTTATATAGCTTATGTATAAAAATATATGTAGCCTATGTCCATGTGAACATTTATTAGAGTATCATGTGAACATTTGAAGTAAATAGGCCAAGAACTTTACGGATTTGTTGCTAAAAAATTTTCCCCTTTATATGCATATTTAGTTAGACCAAACGTTTAGTAGAGTATCACATAAAATTTTGGTAACAATGTTAAACATGACTTGTCTTTATATAGTTGTGTAGATTTTATACATGCAAGGTGATTCTTCTTGACAGTTAAAAATCCATGAAGCATTGTAGGTGACACTGAGACAAGTAATTAAACATAATGCACATGGGGCTGCAAATGTCAGGAAATACCCCAAAATTTTGGATATGTGACATACCTCACTGCATGTATAGCAATAGGGCTTGTCGATCTTACCTTTGCTGGTAGGGGGCAGTGTTTCACATTGCTCTGCTAGGCTGCTGTGTTTAGTAAAGAACATGTAGGTCATTTAATGGCAGCAATGCAATTCGGAAGCTTATATTTATGTACTTGTGACGCATTGTGGTAGGTTTTTGTTGTACTGTACTTTGTAGTTATCCAGTGGAGAGCATGAGACCAATAAATAAAATAATGAATACTACCTCGGTGTAGATAATTGTCTAATGCAATGCCAAAAAATACTGCCTGCCAGATGCACTGAGTCATGCCTGGAGCCCCACTTAACACTTGACAGACAGGTGTGACAGACTGATAGGCTTCACCGCTGGACGTGTGGCGAGGTACGTCATCAGGTGATGTCACATGTTCAAAATCACCCAGTGAAACCCAAAATCTCAAAAAGTTCTTGATTGATTTACTTCAAATTAATTTTTACGCTATACTCCAATTCAGACAGACATGGGCTACATTGTTTTCTAATATTTGTATATGTACTGGTAACTGCAGTATTAAGTGATTTCAATGACAAACCAGCACCAGTACTAGTAACCATCAAGTGAGTAATTTTATGTACTGTCTTCTTTTTCAGAATGGGCCTAGTGATGTCATTAAATTGAAGTAGTCTGAAGCTTCTATGCATTGTACATGTGCATGGTAATGCACATTCGTCTGTTAATTATCCGTGTCAAGCGACATGTTTTTCTGACGATATTTATGTTCAGTTTGGTTGCTGTATTGGGCTTCATAAGTCATAAATGGCGGAATATGATTTTGAACCTAGATTTACCAAATAGAAGACAAGCCACTATTGTACAACCATTTGTTATCAAGACTGACCTTTTGAAAGAGGAAAATGTACAAAAGCTACTGTCAAGCAAGTCTTACCACCTTACCACAGAGAAAATATTCAATGAAAAAATTGCTAAAGCAAAAAGGTTTTATCAAAAGATGCAACATATATCACAAAAAATGAAGAAATACCGTAGTAATAGTAACACAGAGCAAAACAGAACTGTGAGTACAAAACTGAACTATGATGTACATATATTTTATTATGTGTGGTATGGAAATTTAGTAGTTGATCATGAGTGGAAACACTGGAATCACAGGTACCTACCAAACTGGAAAAGAGAAGATAAGAGAGTTTACCCTACAGGCAGTCATCAGCCTCCTACAGACATTAGCTCGAACTTCTACCCAGCACTTGGATGTTACAGCTCAAGAGATAATAATATTATTGATGTGCACATGAGACTTCTAAGAGATGCTAACATTGGTATTTACTAGCATGCTATATAGTTAGAGAAACTTATTGTTTTACATTATGTCTTATTGTTGGTTGTTGGCTAATTTACTCATATCTTAATCTTTTTATTTTCAAGGTGTACTTGTCGTCTCATGGTATCCACCAGGAATGTCTGATACCGAGGGCACCTCATCAGATTCATTAGTTTCAGTTTTGCTGGACATTGCTAATAAATATGACCTCAAGATAGCACTGCATATTGAACCATACAGTGGCAGAAATCCTATCAATCTTGCAAAATATTTACAATATATTGCAACTCAGTATGCAAGTCATCCAGCCTTCTACCATAGACAACATAGAGGAAAGAAACTGCCTGTGTTTTACATTTATGATTCCTATCTAACTCCTTCTGGAACATGGAAAGAGCTTCTCAGCAGTAAAGGCAACCTTAGTGTTCGTGGAACAAAACTGGATGGAATATTCCTTGGGCTCTTGGTAGATGTTCAACACAGATATGAAATAAAGAAGGCACACTTTGATGGTGAGTTTCTGAGCAGCTATGTAAAACATATGTAGACAATATTTCCTGTAAAGAATTTATTTGTATGAACGTTGTTACCATGTAAATAATATTAAGCTTTTCTGAACAGAAACTGAATAGGTTTTCTTTTTTTTTTTATTTTTATTACTGTGTCATGTTTGGCTGTGGAGCTAGTTTTAGGGACCCATAGGACTTCAGTTAGCAAAAAAGGAGACATAATGATAGCCATGTCTGTTGTAACCCTCACTTGGGTTACAACATTTATTGAAGATAAATAACTTCCATAACAATAATGTAACAGTTAATTAGTCCTTGAACCAAGAAGAAACAGTTCTTTGCAAACTATTAATATCAAATGTAATAGAAATTATCCTGGGATTTTTCTGTTCTGCCAGCCCATTGGAGACTGGATAGAAAGGGGATATGGTAAGATGTTTAATACTATTGCAGCTGCAAACCTTTTAAAATCTGCGTCTGTGAGTTGGGAACCATTATTGGCCACCAGCACATGGTGTCCAACTTCTGTTACACAGATCTGCTCCAAGGCTTCCACCTTGGCTGCTGCTGTTGTCGGCTGCAGGTGGACAACATACAGGAAGTGGAATAAGGTGTCCACAACAATTAAGCACATAGACCCTTAGGTAAGGATCCACAAAGTCAGTATTAACGTAGTCCTGTAGCTATGGCGGTGTGGGCTACAGTGAGAACAATTGGGTTCGGGCTGGTTGGTGTGCCCGGCAAACAACACACTGTCGCACCACTCATACATCATCATCATCCATACAAGGCCAGTAGTCATAGTAGCATGCCAGTTGTTCCATCCTAGAACTCCCACAGTGGGGCTGATGCATGAGCTGAAGCATCCAGTATTGTAGAGAGGATGGTACCATCACGTGGCACTGTTCATCATCTTCTGTAAGGAGCACCATGTCTTGTCAGACCTGAATTTGGCACTACAGATGAAAAAAATAGGAAGACCAGGTGGATCTGCTCCAGAGAGCTTAGGAGGCCAAGCAAATTGGACATATTGCAGGACCAGTTGAAGAAGTTGGTCACAAGTGAAGCTGTAGCACCATCCCAGGAATTTACAGGGAGTTTATCAAGCAGTTGCTCCAGTTGGCTTTCTACATGAAAATAAACTGTTTCCTGGGAGTGAAATTCAGGATCCTGACCTGCTGGAAGACAAGAGAAGTCATCCATGTTAGCATGCTTAGGGGGAATATTAAATGAAATATTGGGAATTTGCCAAGTAGATTGCTATTTGATGAAGGCAGTTCACCTTATACTCTGATAATTTAATCTTTGATCCAAAAAATCTCAGGCTGGTGATAAGATGAAACTTATTACCATACAAAAGATATGACATTTATGGACACCAAAAATGATGACCACCACTTTCTTTCTGATCTCAGAGTAATCCTCATGTGTCGAAGTAAGTGTCTTTGTTATAAATGTAACAGATCTCTCCCATTCCATCATCTAACTTATGTGAGAGAGTGGCCCCAACACCATGTGGAGATGCACCTGTGGCCAGCATCAATGACAAGTGGGACTGGTAAGTCACAAAGCAGAAGATTGATGGAATGCTTAATTTAACTTCTGAAAATCCTGATTATATTCTGCAGACCATCAAAAAGGTACTCTCTTTTATGGAAACAGTGAGTGGGTTATGGAAACTGCGAGAGGAATAAATCGTGCATAGTAATTCAGTTTATAAATACCAAAAAAATTGCAGGGGAAATAATATAAAGTACGTATGTTCAGGTCTAAATATATGCTGTTTCTTCTAAAGGAGAAAAATAATATAACCCAAAGACAAAGTGTTGAGGAAATGAAATCAGTTCAAACATTAGAGACATCAATGACCTCCGATGATAATTACTCTGCGATTCAGTTGAGATATGTGTGTGATCCGCAAACTTTCATCCATTCTTCTCATTCAGACTTAGTTTCATAATACTGCATTTCAATGGAACGCAGGAATATCGAGATGACTCAGTGGTTATCACACCTTTATGAGGAACAAAGTTTACACCCCTTTCTAGCGATAAAGATTTGGGTTTCCTGTTGTTTTCACAAGTTGTTTAAGGCATATGGGGGAAATGAAATGAAAAGAAAAGGACTGACTTCCTTGCTCGTCCTTTCCCATTCTGAGCTGGTGCCCTTTCTCTAATGACCTCATCACGAATAGGACATTAAATCCTAATTTTCCTTCTCAATCACAACCAACATATTACATCTGTACATCATCATACACAGACAGAAGAAAATTGCAACACCATAAAATAATTAATGTGCAGTAATGGAATTTTGGGAATACATTTGTCTAGGCAACATATTTAAATGATTAACATTGCAAGGTCACAGGTTAATGTTAGCGCAATATAAGCCATTGCAAATTTGAAATGCTGATACATTAATAACTGGTATAACTACCAAAATGTTGAATGCGAGCAAGCAAATATGCATGCATTGTGTTGTACAGGTGCTGGATTACAGTTTGAGGGATGGAGTTCCACGGCTAATGTTATTTGTGGATAATGCTGGACTTATCGTCCAATGACATCCCGTATGTGCTCGATTGAAGACAGATCTGACGATCAAACGGGCCAAGGTGACGTGTCAACACTCTGTAGAGCATGTTGGATTACAACAGTGGTATGTGGACGAGTGTTATTCTCTTGGGCGAGTCTTATTCTCTTGGAAAGCAATCCCCAGAATGCTGTTGATGATTGGCAGGACAACTGGTCAAATCACCAGACTGACATACAGGTGTGCAGCTAGAATGTGTGGGATAACCATGACAGTGCTCCAGCTGCCATACCAAATTGCACCCCAGATCATACCTCCAGGTGTAAGTACAGCATGTCTAGCATGCAGACAGGTTGGTTGCAGGCCCTCAACTGGCCTACTTCTAACCAGCACACAGCCATCATTGGCACCAAGGCAGAACTAGTTTTCATCAGAAAATACAAAATACCCTGCCCTCCAATGAACTCTTGCTTGACACCACTGAAGTCACAAATGGTGGTGGTTTGGGGTCAGTGGAATGCATGCTACTGGGCACCTGGCTCGGAGCTGTCCTTGATGTAACCAATTTTTCACAGTTCATTGTGCCACTGTGGTGCCAGGTGCTGCTCAAATTGCTGCTGCAGATGCAGTACGGTATGCCAGGGCCGTAGACTGAACATGATAGTCTTCCCTGCTGGCAGTGTCACAGGGCCGTCTGGAACTCAGTCTTCTGCCGGCTATACATATTTGTGACCATTGCTGCCAGCAGTCACGTACAGTGGCTACATTCCTGCCAAGCCTTTCTGCAATATCACAGAAAGAACGTACAGCTTCTGGCAGCCCTGTTACGTGACCTGGTTCAAACCCATTGAGGAGTTGATAATGAAATCTTTGATGCCTTAAAGGTATTCTTAACTAAGAACAACCACCACATCCAATCTCAAAGTAAACTAATGCTATTAATAATCCTGAGCTTCTAATGCATTGAATTAGAACAAATTTAAATGACTGGCTTACTCAACCGTGTTCTTGTTAGTGCAGAATGTTACTTACCTTGTTCTTACTTCTTGCGTCTCGTGGAATGTCTTCTTTAATTGTCCTCCTATGAGTACTGGATATAGTGAGCAGTTGTTGAATAAATGGACACCGCACTATAGAGATTACTTTTCAATTTCTTCTCTTTAACACTAAGTTCAGTTTTGACGATCTTCTCTATTGTATGTGGGGTATTCAATAAGTAATGCAACACATTTTTTTCTTGACCAATTTTGGTTGAAAAAATGTGGAATATGTTGTGGGATGTTGTGGAATATTCCTGCTTCGACCACTACAGTTTCGTGAAGTTCGGATAGGTGAAGGCACTATATGTAGCCATCAGAATGGCATCTGTAACAGAGGTGCATTCTGAGTGGAGAGCTGTCATTGAGTTTCTTTTGGTGGAAGGCCAGAACATTGCAGAATGTTCACGGAGACCTGGATGTGAGCACAAGCAGGGTGAGCTGTTGGGTGAGGTGTCTGTCATCACAAGTAGGTCGGTTGCACAAACCTTTCCTATGTCCCATGTGCCAGCTATGACTTCAGTGGTGTTGAAACGTGCAGACACTCTCATTCGAGGTGATCAGTGGATCACAATCAAACAACTAGCTGCGAAACTAGATGTGTTTTTGTTGATAGCACTGACACACTTATTCATCAGATGGCATACTAAAAGGTGTGTACCCGCTGGGTTCTTCGCTGCCTAACAGAAAACCGTAAAGAACAAAAATGCAAAGGCATCACACAAGTCTGCGCACCCAAGAGGAGCTTACAAAACTTCATTGGACTGTTCTTCCTCCTGAATCCTGCACTTCCTGAGTTCCATCTGTTTAGCCCAAAAAAAGGATGCACTCCTCGGGAACGTGGAATGATGGGAAGGTTACTGATACATCAAGACATTAGCTCTGACGTCGACCAGTAGAGTGGTACCATGCTGGCATACAGGCCCTCGCAGTAAGGTGGCATAAGGCCATCACATTAAGTGGGGATTATATTGAAAAATAGGGTTTTGTAACCAAAAGAGGTGGGAACAATGTGGTGTATAGGGATCTCGAATAAAATCAGCCTGCTTCCAGAAAAAAGAATGTGTTGCATTACTTATTGAATGCCCCTCGTATATATGGACATCAATATTGTAACACAAATCAGTGAGCTACACCAATTAGAAGAAACTCCAAAAAGTTCTCAAGTGGCAATAGTCAACAAAATAACTATACATCTTCAAAGCAATTGAAGACTGTTTCACAACTGACAAAAAACTGCATGAAAGAGTCTATAAAATGAACATCAATTGTGCACTCATTGACTTCTGTATACCAACTAAAAACTGACATAAATTTTACATTTTGACTACTGGGTATTGGTGGGCTAACATGTTACCTTAGACAAAGATTACCAAATGCTGACTGATTCCTGCCTTGTGCACAATGCCTGTTTGTAGACAGGCCTGCACATGTTACAGAAATTACAAATTGGTAAAACACAGTACTATTACACTTTAGATATCAACATAAAAGATAGAAAAAGTGGAAGAGAGAAAGATTCAATTGACAGTGAAGTTTTAATTAGAAATTGACAAAATAATAATTACTAATCTTACAAAAAGGGAAGTTTTAATGAGCATGGGGATTCCCAAAGTTTGTCAAGAATTTTCTAAAAAGTGAGATTTTATAATTGGAATAGTAATAAAACCAACATGTTATTTTAGTAGCTTTATACATTTTCAAAAACAAAAACAATCACTGCTGCTAAACTGTAACAGTGGATTTTGGAAATAACCTTATTTTAAAACTGGAAAATTCTGAAATGCAAAAATTTTGAATAAAAATAACTTTTGAAATATTAAGTTTTCAGAAAAAGTAAAATGTTTGCTTGAAAGAGAAGAATGAGGTCTTTCAAATAAGGTACATGTGAGAGAGAGAGAGGGAGGTAGGAATGAATGAGTGAGTGAGTGAGTGACTTAGCGTGAGAAATTACCTTGAGTAGTTAATGAAAGAACCAACTCACGAAGGTAACTTCTTAGACCAGCTGGTCACAAACAGATCCAAGCTTTTTGATTCAGCATAGAATCCATGTTCATAGGGCCATTACAGCATCGGTGAATACAGCTGTAAACAGGAAAATATAAAAACAGATTTGAGGTTATCTGACAGGTCAACTTGAAAATTTCATCTCCAGCACTGACAATGTTGAGCATCAATGGGCAAAGTTCAAAAGCATTGTACAATACACTTTAGACAGGTATGTGCCAAACGAAGTTATGAGGGATGGAAAAAACAAGCCATGGTTTGACAACCACGTTAGAAAAGTGCTATGAAAGCAGAGAGAGGTTTACTGCAAATTTAAATGTAGCCAAATCCTCACAGGCAAACAAAAACTAAATAAAGCCAAAATTAGCATCAGGAAGGCCATGAGTGAAGTGCTCAATGAATTCAAAAGTAAAATTCTATCTACAGACTTGACAGAAAGTCATAAGAAATTTTGATTGATCTTACATTAAATCAGTGAATTGACTGAAGCCCTCTGTCCAGACACACTCTGACCACAATGGCATTGAAACAGAGGATGATACAGAAAAGGCCAAAATAGTGAACATCTCTTTCCAAAACTTTTTCTCAGAGGAAGACTGCACTGTAACTCTCCTCTAAATCATCACAGAAACAACAGAATAACAGATATTGAAATAAGTGACCAAGGGATAGAAAAGCAACTGAAATTGCTCAATAGGTAAAGACCAATGGACCTGATGGGATACCAATTCAATTATATGTAGAGTTGCAAAAGAACTTGCCCTCATATAGCAGCAGTGTGCCATAGGTCTCTGGGGGAGTGAAGTGTTTCTAATGACTGGAAAAAGGTGTAGGTTGTCCCATTTTCAGGAAGGTTTCTTCGAGCAGGTGCACATAACTATAGGCCCACGTCTGTGACGTCGGCTTGTTGCAGAATTTGGAAAATTTTTTATACTCGCATATTATGACATTTCTGGAGACTAAAAACCTCCTCTGTGGGAATCAACATAGGTTCCAAAAACAACAATCATGTAAAACCCAGCTCACTCTGTTTGCCCCCGAGACCCAGAAAGCAATATATATAAGTGACAAGGTAGATACTGTGTTCCTTGACTTCCAGCAGGCATGCAGTACAGTTTTGCACTGCTGTCTAATGTACAAAGTACAAGTGAATGGAATATCAGACCAACTATGTGAATGAATTGGTGAGTTTCTAGCAAACAGAACACAGCATGTCATTCTCAACAGAGAGAGGTCTTGAGATGAAAAAGTAATTTTGCGTTTCCTTGAAGGGAGGGTTACAGGACCATTCCTTTTCACACTATATGTAAACAAACTAGTAGGTAATGTTGGAAGTTCCATCCGGCATTTCCTGGATATAATGTAAATGTCATGTGACTAAGGCCTCCCGTCGGGTAGACCGTTCACCGGGTGCAAGTCTTTTGATTTGATGCCACTTTGGCGACTTGCAGGTCTATGGGGATGAAATGATGATGATGATGATGACAACACAACACCCAGTCCATGAGTGGAGAAAATCTCCGACCCAGCCAGGAATCGAACCCGGGTCCTTAGGATTGACATTCTGTAGTGCTGACCACTCAGCTACTGGGGGCAGACATTTCCTGGATGATACTGTTGAGAGAAGTCCTGTTGTTAGAAAATTGTAGTAAAATGCAGGAAGACTTACAGAGGATCAATGTTTGGTGCAGGGATTGCCAATTGACCTTCAACATACACAAATCTAGCATATTGTGTATACATAGACGGAAATAGCCTTTGCTGTATGATGACATGATTGCAAATCAATCACTGGAAGCAGTTACTTCCATAAAAATCTAGAAGTATGCATATGGAACAACCCAAAGTGGAATGATCACATAAAAATTATTGCGGGTAAGACGGATGCCAGACTGAGAATCATTGGAAGAATCCTCATGAAATGTACTCCATCAACAAAGGAAGTACCTCACAAAACATTTGTTTGACCAATACATGAATATTGCTCATCAGTTTTGGATCTGTACTATATCTAATTGATGGAGGGAATAGGGAAGATCCTAAGAACAGCAGCTCTTTTCATTACAGGTTCATTTATTAACTGCGAAAGTGTCACTGAGCTGCTCAGCCAAGTCCAGTTGCAGACACTGTAAGAGAGGCATTCTGCATCAAGGTGTGGTTTATTATTAAAGTTCCAAGAGTGTATGTTTCCGGAAGAGTTAGCCAGTATACTGCTTCTTCCTATGAATATCTCATGAAAAGACCAAGAAGATAAAATCGGAGAGATTTGAACCTACATTTAGGCTTACCAGCAGTCATTTTCCTATGACCTATTTACGCCTGGAACAGGAAAACTCAAAGTACCCTCTGCCACACACAGAAGAGCTAGTGGAGTATAGTTGTAGATGGAGAGAGAGAGAGAGAGAGAGAGAGAGAGAGAGAGAGAGAGAGAGAGAATATGAGAATATGAGAATGAGTCTCACTTGTAGAAGTGAATATGAGAGAGAGAGAGAGAGAGAGAGAGAGAGAGAGAGAGAGAGAGAGAGAGAGAATATGAGAATATGTCTCACTTGTAGAAGTGAATATGAGTTTGGCTCAGTTACGTGCTCTGTAGGTGGTTGAGATTTGTGGCTCCAGTTCCCTGGTTTATCATGATCATAACCTGTCTTAATACTTGCAAAATTAATCACTGTTTACAAGTGCTTTTGTATTGAACGGCTTCTAGATGTGACTCTCTGCACATGAGCAGTCAAAGTTCAATACAAATAGGAGAGAGTGCTGCTCTAGCTTTCTGTTTCGATTGGTCTCGACTGCACATGATCCAGAGCAATGTGTGAGCTTCTACACTGAAGTGGATGTACTGAATAGTCTGAGAAAAATTAGCAAAATGAGGGAGAGTCAACTTGATGCATCCCTTAAACAGAATTGGTGCCAGATACAAGCATAGATGACACCATTTCTCACCTATATAGTATGCACCAACAGCGTTTTGGCAGAAAGCAAGCCAGAAATACATATACCCCATTGAACTGCCAAATGACCTCTCACCTGGTGTACCTTTGAATTAAGGAGGGAAACAAGCCTAAAAAATACTTACATTTAATGGTTACTCACTTTCTTAATAAAATTACTGACTTCCAAATCTGGAACTATGTCAAAGAAACAAAATTAGTAGGTAATTAAGCCGGGAACTTAAAATATTACCTCCAGGCTCTTGTTCAACTTTTTAATTATTAAATTATCAAGCAATCTTACTACTACAGATGGTTCATCTCAGTTTCTTCTATGGTGAAATGTATAATTCTTATAAGATAACTGTGTATCATAAATGTACTCCTACAGACTCTCCCTTTCAGAGGAGAGAAAGACTGAAGAATGGAATGAGAATGATTTATAACACTTGCAGAGAATATGAAACCCTCTGCACAGGGGAGACTCTCATGTGTTTGTGTCTAGGGGGGGGGGAGACATTTCAAGTTTACTATGCTGCGTATATGCTAACGAGATACAATCTCCACTGAAGTATGACTTCTGTGGGTGTAGGGTTAAAGGTAGAGTGGCCACTTTTGTGAATGACACATTCCACTCAACTTACTCAACAAATATTTAAGCACTTGCTATAGGAGTGCACATTGATTTTACAAATTTTCTTTATAGTGTTCCTTGAAAAGAACATTGCCTTCCCCCAATGGATCCCAATTTGCGTTTCCTAAGCATCTCCATAATGCTAGCATGTTTATGATATTGCAGTGCCTGTGTTGTTCAGAAGTACAATGCAGTGTTCCTTTGGACATGCATGCAGACTTGTTTTCTCACATTGCAGGATATCGGTCACAAGAAAAACTGGGCATAATCGGGATTTCTCTTGTCTTTTTGAACATCCCATTGTTGTCAATGAGGGAGTACTATCTTGAGTCTCCATCCCCAATTTCAATCTACTGGCAATGGCTTTGCCGTGTGGAGAGACTGCCACATCTGGGAAAATTATAGGTTAATAGTGAGACCATGTAGCATCTCTGGAATTGTGCCGAAACATATTCCTGTATCAGGTTTAATTTCCTGCTATGTTCACCCTTATTTCTTGAGCTTATTATATGTTCAAATTGGCCTGTGAATATCTGAATTCCCATAATGTGTTTAGGTTAAATCTTAACTGAATTCCAATAAATAAACTTTTCTTTTTCCTGCCGTATCAGCCTGCTTGCAATGGAAATCAATTGTCAAACAGCCTTTCACATCATATGGGCAGAGGCAGGAACAACAATCAGAGGAAACATGGTGTGATCACAAGAGTAGTTTCTGCAACAGATAAATATTTCTACCAACTACATAAAGATGTAGGGATTTCTGGAACATGTGTTATGTCTCTAATAAGTACTGTACTAAACCAGACCTTAACTAAACAACTGGAATCATCTCCCATTCACCCATACAATTCGGAAATATTTCCTGTCAGTCACTGCAACTGCGAACCAGGACACAACATTGATCTTTTCTGCAACCTGAAGGACAGATGGGCCGCCGGCCGGTGTGGCCAAGCGGTTAAAGGCGCTTCAGTCTGGAACCGCGCGACCGCTACGGTCGCAGGTTCGAATCCTGCCTCGGGCATGGATGTGTGTGATGTCCTTAGGTTAGTTAGGTTTAAGTAGTTCTAAGTTCTAGGGGACTGATGACCTCAGATGTTAAGTCCCATAGTGCTCAGAGCCATTTGAACCATTTGACAGATGGGCTAGGACTTAGGTTCCAATTACAGCGAAGAGTACAACTATTAGGATGGTGCATAGGTTCGAAGTGTTTATCCATAAGTTTAATAAACATGACAAATGCACATAATAGAGACTTTAGTCATCAGTAATATATTCTCCTTCATTAATTACAACAATCTTCCAATGCTGGCGTAACTTTTTGATCGTGTGACTGTAGAAATCACATGGTTTTGAGGCAAAGAACTCATTGAGGCATGTTTGGAGTTCAGTTTAAGCTGGAAAGGAAATTCCTTGAAGGTTGTTCAATAAAGAATGGAAAAGGCGAAATTCTGAGAGTGAAAGATCAGGTGAAAGAGGTGGGTGTGGAATGACTTCCCACTCCAGATCCTGAATAGTGTTTTTTGTCAGTCTAGCAGAATGGGCGGGCATTATCGTGGAGTAGCATGACTTCACACAGTCTTCCTGGTCGTTGTTCTTGGCTAAATGTCAGCAGTGATGCTTCCAGCCCAGGGGAGCTATTCATAGTACACCACACTGTCGCTCTTCCACCAGATACATAACATTATGTATTGCGGGTGCACCAGCTCTTTGTACTGGGTGCGGCACACATACAACCAAATTTTGAATGTTCCCCATTGCATGCAAATATTGCGTGATTGTGGAATGATCACAGTTCATCAAATTTGCCAGTTCTTGAGCATACTGACATGTATCATTATGGATTAATATGTTTAAACAATCTTCACCAAACCCCGAAAATCTTCTTGAATGTGGTGAGTCACTAATGTCAAAACAATCCTCCTTAAAATGAGGAAAACATTTTCATCTACATCTACATCCATACTCTGCAAGCTACCTGAAGGTGTGTGGCAGAGGGTACTTTGAGTACCTCTATCGGTTCTCCCTTTTTTGCCATTCTCTGTCCAGTGGCATTATCCCCACGCACGGCAAAAATGTTTCTGGCTGCCTCCACTGCTGTCACCTCTCTATTGAACTCAAACAGAAGAATATGTTGCCAACATTCCAATTTCTCCACTTAGCGCTCTATTTTCTAGTTTCCATAGCTCCACTCACTATCTCCAAGTGACAAAATGAGAAATATGTGAACTCATATAGCAACAGTGAACTACAAATAAAAAATGACACTCAATAAATAAAGCCATAGCAACCGAGATACCTACATGAACAACAAAAATGCTACCAGCTTATACACCAACCTAATATCTCTTAACCAAATAGCATCTAAATTATGCATTTCTGAGTCTTGTAAAGCAACTTGTGATACTGGCAGAATCAATTATCATGTTTCATGACACCTAGAAAATTTAGAGGAAAAAATATTAATATAATTTAATTATAGAATCTATCCTCCTAATACTGTCACAGGTGCCCTGGTGATGTTTGCTCTTGCATTGTCCTGTATGAAATGGCCATACATGTTTTCCATAGTTGTTATTTGTGTGAAGAAATGTTGCGGCATATTGTTCATATACCCATCAGAAGTTATAGTGCAGTGGGAAAAGGTCAGTCCATTAATTTGTGTTGTACTATACTTTATCAGAAGAAAGGAGTATTTGAGACTCAGCCTCTCCATCATGCACTGCGTGTAAGGTTTCAGCATTTGCACACAGATCTGTGAGCAGATCCTACTGACACACCAGCCTGAAGTGCTAAAGTGGTGCAATGATTTTCCCATATTTCCTTCCTAGGCCTCTCCTAAGTCATTTAGTTTGGCTGAAACTGATGCGCCAACTTGCCAGAGTCCAGGGAATAGGCCACAGTGTTACTGACAATTGGATCCCACCACCCTGGTAATGATTCTCATGTAATGTCAGACACAGTGCTTATAACACATGCGAAACACACTATTTTAAGGCATTGTCCCCAGTATAAGACATATATTATTTCTGGAGTATATTCTTTCTTGCAATGTGTTATCACAGTTTCTACTTTATTATATGAACTTAGTAAAGTGTTTAAGAAATGTTTCTTGCATGAAAATTGATTTTCTTTCCTTTGTATGTGAACTGTTCTCAATTGTCTCTTATAATCTTCTTGTTTTTCTTTGTTTATTTATTGGCTAGGTGTCCTACAGATCCACACAGTGATTACTCACTGTGGGTGTGGAGAGTGTCAAACTTTTATATTTATTCAGTTATATAGCAGCATTTTTTATATACTTCCATAATTGATTTGTACATAAAATGCCATTTTAGTAATCACACAGCCAGACAAAAAATGTGGTTGTGCAGTGAAAACAGTAGTTATAACAAAATCTATGCTGGAAAATAGTACTGGTTATGAAATTTGATGTTAATTATGGTGGAAGATAATTAGTTTTAGGTAATTTAAAGTACTTTACTGGAAAACCAGAATGATTAACTTTCAAGTAATGCAGGTCACCTTTCTCATATATAAGTATTAGCTCATAGGTTTTTACTGTAGTGCTAGCTTTAATTTTAAATTAACCTTGTAATAATGAAAACTAATTACACAGTTGGACTCAGAACACTTGAAATGAGACTCAGAGTGATAAATTTAAGTAAAATTCAGTATAAATAGGATCTTGAGAATTTTATATGGATGTTGCATGTCAATAGATTAATGTATTTGAAATTAGATGAAAGTTAGAAAAAAAAGAAATGGTTATTTATGGGAGTAGAAAAAAATCACAGATGGAGAGGATCCATCTGCAGTGTCATAACTTGTATAAAATTCTGGCTAATAAAGTGGCAACACTACACACCGATGACACACACATGTTGAACACAAAATGTAAAATGCAAGTGATGTCTGTGATGTGTTGAATAAAATGTGAGTGAAAGAATGGCAGAAATCGGTCAACTGGAGCATGGAAACTAATGAACACATCTCCAGGACCACACAAATGGGCTAACAGCACTGGAAATCACCTCTGAAGATGCTTCACAAATGAAAGAAGCAAAATGCACATGGCAATAAGCTGGCTTCAATAAGTTGTATGGTCAGAATATACCTCCACAAATTTTGAAGCAACTAAGGAATGAAGGAAAACAGGAAAAAATGATGATAAAGTGGAGCAGTTTCGTTATTGTGGTATTCATTGCAAAGTCCAGCTTGGTGCAGCTCTCTATACTAGTCATCATTTGCAAGCCTCTTCATCTCTGCATAACTACCGCAGTCTACATCCATTTGAACCTGCTTACTGTAGTCAATCCTTGGCCTCCCCCTGAAATTGCCCCCCCCTCCCCCCCTCAGGCTTCCTTACATTACTAAAACAATGGTTTCTTGATGCCTCAGAACATGTTATCAACTGATCCCTTCCTTTAGTCTACCTCCACCACAAATTTATTTTCTTCCCAGTTCAGTGCAGCACCCCGTCATTAGCTATTCAGTCTATCCAACCTTCAGCATTTGCCTGTAGCACCACATTTCAGAATCTCCGACTCTCACCTCCTGTGAATATGTTTTACTTCCTTACAAGATTACACTCAACACAGATACCTTCATAAAATTCATTTATTTGTTATTTATTTATATTTACATATGATGCTAACAGGTTTCTGTTTTCAGAAATACTTTTCTTGGTATTGCCGGTTTGAATTTTATATGCTGCGTACTTTGGTAGTCATCAGTTATTTTGCTGCCCAAATACCAAATTACATCTACTGCTTTTAATATGTCATTTTCTGCCATCATTCCCTCAACATCACTTGACTGAATTTCGTGACATTCCATTACCTCGTTTTACTTTTGTTAATGTTCATTTTATGGCCTCTTTTCAAAACACTATTTATTCTGTTCAACTGGTCTTCCAAGTCCTGTGCTATCTCTGACAAAATTTCAGTGTCATCAGAAACCTTATTTTTTTTATTGCTTTTCTCTGAAATTTGATTCCCTTTCCAAATTCTCCTTTGTGTCCTTCACAGTGTGCTCAGTGTGTCAATTGAAAAACATCGGTGGTAAGTTAAAATACTGTCTCACTCCCTTTTCAACTACTGATTCTCTTCCCATGCCCTTTGATTCTTATAACTACAGTCTGGTTGGTGTAGAAGTTGTAAATGCCTATCTCTCCAAGTACTTTTTCCCCACTACCTTCAGAATTTTAAAGAGTATATTCCAGTCAACATTATCCAAAGCTTTCTCTAATTTTTTAAATGACTTCATCTCACATATAATAGTCAATTAATTTTATTCATTGTACTACTACAAAATTTCTTCCGTCAGCTATATTCAAGTATTGTGATAAGAAGAACTGATAAGAAGTCAGTGCATCAAAAATAAGTTACAAACTAAACACAGTGACAAATTGAATCATAAAATTTGCTAAGATTAGAGGCATTTGCTAGGCATTTGTAGTTGATGCATGTGTCAAAAATTGGCTATGACATGTTATGCCATACTAGGCTCTTGCACATGCAGCATTTGAAGAGTGTCCACAGCCATTGTACTTGTGAGTGCAAATATTGTATTGTAGTTATCTTATTTGACCGGTAGCTTGTACATCTAGAAATTTAATTAAACTTGTCCCATTACCCATAACCCTATATGAAGGAACTAATTAAACATAGACTATGCATGACACTCATGTACATCATTCCTGGTTTAGTGTTTTAGGGTAAATTCTTTGACACAGTAGTTTTGGAAGTGCCATGTTAACATTAACTAATGTCTGAGCATAACATATAAGTCAATTGTGATGCTATTTGGTAATACATAAATTTTAAATTTCTTACATGTACCTGTATTAATGGTACTAGTGGCACATTCTTTTAATACAACTATGACATTTGCACCCACATGTACAATGGCAGCTGTGGACACACTTCAGATGCTACATGTGAAAGAGACTAGTGTGGCATAATGTACCATCACTGATTTTTGACAAATGTATTGTTAAATAGGTTTCTATTAATCTTGCCATCTTTTATGACTTGGTTTGTCACTGTGTTCAATTTTGAACTGATTTTTGCGTCACTGAATTTGTATTGGTTATTTTTATCATGTCCTTGAAAATGTCCTAAAGCAGAAATTGTGCAGTAGTACAACATAAAAGTGAAATTTATAAGTGGGATCCAATCATTTAAGTAATTTGTCACAGCTGTGGCCTCAAATTTAATTAAAATCATCAGCTTTCTCTAAATCTTCAAATTCTATAAATATAGGTTTGCCTTTCTTCTTCAGAGTATCTTCTAAGATTGGCCCACCTGGTTAGCTGCGGTCTAACGCGCTGCTTTTAGGGCGGGAAGGTGTGCTGGTCCCCAGCATGGATCCGCTCGGCAGATTAGTGTCGAGGTCCGGTGTCCCGGCCAGTCTGAGGATGGTTTTTAAAGTGATTTTCCATCTGTCTTGGCGAATGCAGGCTAGTTCCTCTTATTCCGCCTCAGTTACACTATGTTGGCCATTGCTGTGTAAACACTTTTTCCACATATGCATACCCCATAATTACTCTACCACGCAAACACTGTGTTTACACTTGTCTGGTGTCAGATGTTCCTGGGGAAGGGAGGGGGGAAGGGGGGGGGGGCACTGGGGGCTGAACTCCACAATATCACTGGGTTTGGTGTGGGGCGGTAGTGGGGTATGTGGACTGCTGTAGCCTGTTGTGGGGTTGTGATCCACGGCAGGGACGAAGCCTCTCCATCATTTCTAGGTCCCTGATTCCATACAATACAATACAATACAATCTTCTAAGATTGGTCATAAGGTCAGTACTGCCCCAGGTGTTCTTACATTTCCCTGGAATGTGAACTGATCTTCCCCATGGTCAGCTTCTACTGATGTAAAGTATTTGCAATATTTTATCTGCAGATTGTAAAAATAACCCCAAAAAATTCTGATCGTACGTAAAATCTATGAATGCTACAAATAATTCAATACCTTCTCTTGCTGACAGTACGGGTAATGTAACTGATGATGATAAACAGAATGCCGAAATTCTAAACCTAGCTTTCAAAAACTCGTTTACGGTAGAGGACTGCAGCACCATTCCCCCTTTCAATTATCGAACAAATGCAAGGATGGCTGACACAGTGTTTAGTGTATCTGGGATTGTAAAACAGTGAAGATGCTTAGACATTAGGAAGGCATCTGGCCTAGACGGTATCCCCATAAGATTTTATGTTGACTATGCTACAAATATGGCACCATTCTTATCCATCATCTATCACAGATCATTGGAACAGCGGAAGGTTCCACGGGACTGGAAGAAGGCCCAGGTCATAGCAATCTATAAAAATGGTAGAAAATCGGATCCACATAATTACTGGCCAATTTCACTGACATCAATTTGTTGCAGAATCATGGAACATATTTTGTGTTCGGATATAAAGACCTTTCTAAACTCTGAGTTGCTCATCTGCAGAAACCAGCACGGTTTTAGGAAACAGCAGTCATGCAAGACACAGCTGGCCCTCTTTATGCATGATATACAACAGGCTCTAGATACTGGCTCCCAGGTTGATGCCATATTCCTCGACTTTCGAAAGGCATTCAACTTAGTTCCGCACTGTCACTTCCTCCAAAAAGTGTGCGCTTACGGTCTATCCGATGACATATGTGGTTGGATAGAAAGATTTCTAACAGACAGAGACCAGTATGTCGTTCTGAAAGGGGAGACTTCAACAGAAACAAGCGTAACATCAGGTGTGCCCCATGGCAGTGTAATAGGTCCACTGCTTTTTACGATTTACATAAATGATGTGGTTGATGGTATTGACAGTGGCATTAGACTGTTTGCTGATGATGCTGTACTCGACAGCAAAGTGGTATCACATGAAAGTTGTGAACAAATCAATGAAGATTTGCAGAAAATAAATGTGTCGTGTAATTACTGGCAGTTATCTCTCAATATAGTAAGTGCAACCTACTGCGAATAACAAAGCAAAAATCCCCATTAATTTAAGAGTACAAAATAAATGCCCAGTCTTTGGAAGCAGTAACATCCGTCAAGTATCTGGGTGTGACTATTCAAAATGATCTCAAATGGAACGATCAGATTACACAAGTAACGGGTAAGGCAAAATCTAGATTGTGGTTTATTGGTAGAATCCTGAAGTGATGTAGTCCTTCAACAAAGTAAATTGCTTACAATACGTTAGTTCATCCAGTCTTAGAGTATTGTTCATTTGTATGGGACCCTTACCAGTTGCGTCTGATTCAAGAGATTGAGAAAGTCCAAAGAAGAGTGTTAAGATTCATGACTGGTACATTTAGCCATCGCATGAGCGTTACAAATATCTTAGAAAGTTTGAAGTGGGACACACTTGCAGATAGACGACACGCTAAATGGAAGGGGCTGGTCACTAAATTCCAAAATCCGATCTTCACCGATGATGTAGAACATTTATTATTACCACCAACTTTCAAATTGCGCAATGATCATCATTTAAAGATAAGGGGAATTAGAGCTTGTACTGAGGCGTTCAGACAGTTGTTTTTCCCTCGCACAATCTGTGAGGAAGACGATTCAGGGTTAGGATTTCAGAATCAGAGTTTGGAAGATTCAGGGAACAAACCATTGTTACATCAATTTATGCAAAAAATGAACACAGCTATAATTTTTTAGCACAAAACAGTAACTAACAAATTTCTGATGCCAACAAAACTTCAAACAATCTAATTTCTGAAACAGATAAATTTCCAATAAGAGTGAAGCATTGAAAACTGAATTAGGAACTAAGATTGCTGAAAGTTGTGATGGTGTTAATTTGGAGGTAGGAAATCATATTCTGGCATTCAGAGATGGACTAAGTGGACAAACTGAAATCACGAGTTCAAAAATTAGACTTAAATGACAGAGTTACAGGAACAGAATCCAGTGTTCACATTGTTAATCAAAAAGTAACTAACTGGGAGTAAATTTGTGGAGTGAAATTTTAGAAATAGATCCTAATTTTAATAATGAAATTGTAACTGTTAACATTACTTGTGAAAAAAATTTGTAATATTGAAAATACCATTTCAGAAAAAGATAATGGCTGTAAAAGTTGGTAGGCTGGTTGGTTTAAAAGACGGTCTGCTGCCTTTTCTTTTTACTTGCAGTTCTGTGAAAATTTTCCCTTCCCTGTGTATTGTACCTATGTACTTTACTGTTTGTGAAACAAAATCCAGAATATAATGTAATAAATATTATTGCCTGCATGATGTACGTTGTTTCTGTGATAAGTGTTCGTCAGCTCGAAACTTTGTGTTTGTATGCGTAGCTAAGAGCCAGTGAATCATCGGAGTACAAATAACAGCTCCACCAATCGATTGCCCTTTTGTACCTTGTGTACACGATACTAATGGCATCTGTATATGTGCAGACTGCTGTTGCATGATTTGTTACCTCAGTGTATATGGTGAAAGATATCTTTTGGTTATTGTGATGGTACAGCTTTTACTTAAATATTCATTTGTTATTATTGAACAGAAGTTTATCTTTTCCACATAATGTAGTCAGTGTTTTGTAGTGGTGTATGTTACATATTTTGTGTGCAAAAAAGATCTCAAACATCAGTTTTAGTTTTCATTGACATTTTGAGATAAACTAATTCTTTACACATTCTTAGAACTACTTTGGAGATATTTATATTGACAGATATCATGTTTTATTATTAATAATTTATGTCTGTATTCTTCACAGGTTTCTACACATACTTTGCTAGCAGTGGATTCACATATGGATCATCATGGAAAAACTGGCGAAGTCTTAGTAAATTTGCATATCAGAATAGTCTTATATTTGTTCCATCTGTTGGTCCTGGGTATATTGATACCCAGATTAGACCTTGGAATGTCGCAAATATCAGGCACAGGCGCCACGGAAAATACTACGAGGTTGCTTGGCGAAGTGCAATAACTACCCAACCTAAAATAATTTCAATAACTTCATTCAATGAATGGCATGAGGGAACACAGATAGAACCAGCCTTACCGAAGTCCACTCCCTCATTTACGTATCTAGATTATGAACCTGAAGGTCCATATTTTTATCTAAATTTGACTAAATGGTGGATAAATGAATTCACAAAAAGAACACAGGACGACAGCACCAGAATTTAATATTAACGTTAATGTTTCATTGATACTATGTGCGTACTTTTTAAAGGTATGAATCTAGCAAATTGTCACTGTAATTACTCAAGAGTTGTGTGATTGTATCTAGTTGACAGAATCAGTGAATCCCATACCATCATGTCACTTGCATCCAGAAAACTGATTTCCACATGAAAATGCCACATGACTACATATGTAGCTTTTAAATAGATATTATTTTCAAATAAACTTTTGCTAACTTGTTGCTGGTAAATATTTTTCACATATGAATAAAAACATTTTGAAACTCAGAAATCTGTCTGTAACACAGCTGAAAGTTGTGTGTCAGTTACCAAGTTACCCTCACCTAGTCCTCCACTGCTCCTCCACCTCTTACCCTGGCTTGCCCCCTTAAGTATTCCAGCTGGTGCCCCCCCCCCCCCCCCCCAACCTAAGACGCCAATTCAAGGTCACATCATTCCCCAAATTTGTATACAATAACTTCATTACCAATCACAGTCACATTCATCCCTTTGAGTATTTCATTAAATGTTACGTTTCATGTACTTCATGCAGTTGTATAAGTTGCCAACATAAATTTGTACAGGCTTTTAATGTTTTAAAAGGCTTGATGAAGCTTAGTGCATTATGTGTCAGTTTTACAAATATTTTGTATGGCTAATATCTAGCAGTAGCAGTAAGCAGACATGCAGACATAAGACAACAATATGAAACTATCAATCTGGCAAATTTTGTAGTGGAGTAGTCTTTCTGAATGGAATAAAACTCTGTGCCAGACCGTGTCTCTAACCTGGGTTTTTATCTTTTGGAAGCAATACAGTACAATTTGCCAAAAAATGTTAACCAGAAAACCTATAACAGCATCGTTTATTGATTCCAAGAAAGTATTTTATTCTGTAGATACAGAAAAGAGAGGATAAAATCATTAGAGAATCTGGTGTTCAGCAAAATTAGGAAACACATTTTGTGAAACTCTTAACAAAAACTGTATCTAAAGTGAAATTTATGGAATAATATCTTAGCCATTCAAAATAATAATTACTTGTAGATAAGAATGATGCCTTATAAAAAAAAATTGTAAGGATCTGGAGTTTGGAGCCACAAAATCAAAAAATTGAACCAATAATTCTGGGAAGGAAATCAAATAGAATTAATGTTAACTGCCTGGCCCTTGCAGATGATTTTTCAATACTTTCAGAAAATCTGACAGAAGCAGTTACTCAAATAAATCTTCTAGAAAGAATAACCACTAACGCTGGGCTTATAATTGCAACTGAGAAAACAAAATTCATGTCAAATATAAAAAAAAGTATCAAAATAGGTAAAATAGATTTAGTTAGTAAATAACAATATCTATATTATTGTATACTTTAGGCCCATCCCAGAACGTCTCCCCAGAGTCCATGTGTCTCCGCACTCCTAATTTCTACAAGTTTCCTTAAGTCCATTAACCCAGCCACCCAGGACGCCCCATTGTGGCTGGTTACTGTGACCCTACTGAGAGAATCTCTGCTCTCGTAGACCGACACCTTCAATCTATTATCCAAAACCTACCCTTTTATATTGATACCAACCATTTCTTCCACCGACTCCCCACAGTTCCTGTTCCTTTACCACACAGTGCCCTGCTAGTCACTACTGATGCCACCTCCTTTGACACTAACATCCCTAATGCCCACAGCTTTGCCACTATAGAACTCTACATTTCCCAATGCCCAACGGATTCCAAACCAACAACCACCTCCCTAGTCACCATGACCAACTATATCCTCACCCGCAATTACTTCTCCTTTGAAGGCATTACCTACGAATAAATCCAGGATATGGCTATGGGCACCCGCATGGCACAATCCTATGCCAACCTATTCATGGACGATCTAGAGGAATGCCGGCCGCGGTGGTCTAGCGGTTCTAGGCGCGCAGTCTGGAACCGCGCGACTGCTACGGTCGCAGGTTCGAATCCTGCCTCGGGCATGGATGTGTGTGATGTCCTTAGGTTAGTTAGGTTTAAGTAGTTCTAAGTTCTAGGGGACTGATGACCACAGATGTTAAGTCCCATAGTGCTCAGAACCATTTGAACCATTTTTGATCTAGAGGAATCCTTTCTAAACACTCAGAATCCTAAACCCCTCGCCTGGTTCAGATTCATTGATGACATCTTTGCGGTCTGGATCTAGTGTAAGGACACCCTATCCACATTCCTCCAGAACTTAACACCTTCTCTTCCATTTACTTCACCTGTTCCTACTCAACCCAACAATCCACCTTCCAAGATGTTGAAATCCACCTCAAAAATGGCTACATCTGTATCTCTGTCCATACCAAACCTACTAACCACCAGCAATACCTCCAGTTCGACAGCTGCCACCCATTCCATACCAAGAAGTCCCTTCCATAGCCACCCGTGGCCATTGCATCTGCAGTGACAAGTGGTCCCTCTCTCAATATATACCAAGGGTCTCACTGAGGCCTTTACAGACTGTAATTATCCTCTCACCCTTGTACAAAAACAAATTTCCCGTGCTTTATCTTTCCAGTCACCCACCACCTCCCAAAGTCTCACCATCTAGCCACAGAGGAGGATTCCCCTCATAACTCAGTATCACCCAGGACTGGATAAACTGAATTACATTCTCCACCAGGGTTTGGACTACCTCTCGTGGTGCCCTGAAATGGGGAATGTCTTGCCCACTATCCTTCCCACGCCTCCCACAGTGGTATTCTGCTGTCCGCCAAACCTACCCAATATACTTGTCCTTTCCTACACATCCCCTGCTCCCAATCCCTTACTTCATGGCTTATATCCCTGTAATACACCTAGATGCGAGACCTGTCCCATACACCCTCCCAACACCACCTACTCCAGTCCGGGCACAAACATCGTCTATCCCATTGAAGGCAGGGCTACCTGTAAAGTCAAACATGCGATCTAGAAACTAAACTGCAACAACTGTGCTGCATTCTATGTGAGCATGGCAGCCAACAAGCTGTCTGTCTGCATAAATGGCCACCAACAAACTGTGGTCAAGAAACAACTGGACCACCACATTGTTAGCACGCCACCCAACACGACATTCTTCATTTCAATGACCGCTTCACAGCCTGTGCCATATGGATCCTTCCCACCAACACCAGCTTTTCTGAACTGGGGAGGTGGGAACTCTCCTCGCAATACATCATATGTTCCTGTAATGCTCCTGGCCTCAACCTTCATTAGTCATTGTCCTAATCCAGATAGCTCCTTCCCTGTTCCCATTCCAGCACTACACAGCCCTCTGTTCCACCAATGCATCAAGTCTTTTTACTTCTCTCCTTTCCCGCTACCTCCCCATACCCTTTCTCTCTCCCGCCCTCCGTCTAACCTCCCGGCTGCACCTAGCTGCCCTAGCCTCTCTCCACCTTGTCCCTGCACGCTCCCAGCAGCACTTCACTGTCCCCAACCCCAACCCTGCAAGCCTTCCCCTTTCCTGCCCCAGCCTCCTCCTTACCTGCACCCAGTTGCCTCTCCCATCATGCACTGCTGCTGTTTGTAGTTTGGCTTCAGCTACCAGAGACTGTGGTCGTGTGTGTGTGTGTGTGTGTGTGTGTGTGTGTGTGTGTGTGTGTGTGTCTCCCTCCCTCTCCTATTCCTGACAAAGGCTTGTTGGCCGAAAGCTTATTTTGTGACAGCCTCTTTGTTGTGCCTACCTGCAACTCAGGATCTCTGCCATATGGTGGTAGCAACTATCTTTCATAATATTGTTACATTCCATTCTGGATTTTCCATTGTTTAAATTGGAAACAGCATACAGTTAAACTAAAAATATGTATATTTAGACAAAGAAAACTAAGACACCATACCACGCTGATATGACCAGAGTGTTTATCTACGTATAAATGCTTAATGGTGAACTACAAACTGTACAGAATAGAGATGCTAAAAAAATAATTGTTAAAAAAATAATAAGTGCTATAGAACTAAAGCTCATTGGAAAACAAAGTATGTACCAGAATGTACAGAAAATATTAGAAGTAGTGGCAGACTGAAGGTAAATCTTCTTTTGACAATGCTACTGAATGAATGCAAACAAGCCATTGAAAAAAATATTTCTGGAGAAATAATTTGACAGTAGCTTGGATTATAGAAATAAGAAAAAAATTAGAAAGAAACAATATCAAAGAATCGGAGATTTCAGAAAGAAATTTTTTAGAATAATATACTGAATGTAGAAGGCTTCGGAGGCAGAATAAATAAGAAATTAGAAACAACATGGACAGAAGAAAGGAAAACACTACATACAGGAAAGATGGAGTATTGGAAGAATAGGAAACAACAAAGAAAGAAGAGGAAGTGAAGTTATTATGTGATCCTAGTAAATCAATACATAGATAAAAATAGGCAAAGAAAATTAGGATGTTCTCATCCCACATTTTATGGCAGAAAAATGTTACTAAATGCTAATTCCAGAGAATGTGTCAGATAAACACTCAGACAAACTTGAATAGACTGAAACTACAGATTGCTGATAAAACACTAGGGGGGGGGGAAAGAAAAACAAAGACAGAGAGTGTAGAAAAAGGGAATGTACACACCTTCAAGAGCTTTCAACCCTATGGTGTCCTCTCCATGTATAGAAAAGACCAGAGTCAAGAACATTACAAGGACAGGTCAAAATGGCACATGTGTGAGAAGCAGAATAATGTATTATTTTCAGTTTGTTACTGTTCTGCACTGAAAACTATTAGGTTCAAAGAAATTTATGAACTTGCAGCATGCTGCAGATGAAAAATAGGTCTTAAACTTGTTTTATAATTGAAATAAAGGGTTGTAGCTCAATCATACATTGCATTAAGAAGTATCCTTTATATTTTATAATGGTGACTAATTTCGGACACCTTTGTCCATTTTCAGACTTTACGTATCGTAAGTATCACAATACAATCGAAAGCCTATGTACAGAAGTTGCTCCTGCAGTGACAATCAAAGTGGCACTATGGCCGACTCCATACAACAGTATATAGACCACATAGGACAGATGTATGTTCTCCAATGTCTCTCTTATGTGGTCTATTTACTGTTGTTGAGTTGGCTGTATTGCTGCTTTGATTATCACTGCAGGGGCCATTTTTGTACATAGGGTTTCACCTGAATTGTCACACTTACGATACGGATGGGTTGAAAATGGACATAAATATTCAAAACTAGTCACATCAGGAAATAAAAAAGATACTCCTTCATGTAACTTATGATACAGCTACAACCATGTATTTCAGTGGGATTTACAAAATTTGGACCTGCAGGAAAACTTGCAGCAGTTGTAGGATTCAATAAAAGTAACAGACTTATGAGTTTTAATCACAGATGGTAAAGATTAAAGTAGTCATTTGGTATGGAACATAATTCTGTTTCTTATAAACAAGACACAGCGACACAGCACATTTGATGCAGGGAATACAATCTTCTCAGATTTTTTACTGCAACTTGGGTTACTAATATCTAATAACATAAAATCTGCTTCCTTACATATTGTTAGTTTGACATTTACTGAGATAAACAAGATATTTACAACAATGTAGGGAAATATACAGGGTGATTCAAAAAGAATACCACAACTTTAAAATGTGTATTTAATGAAAGAAACATAATATAACCTTCTGTTATACATCATTACAAAGAGTATTTAAAAAGGTTTTTTTTCACTCAAAAACAAGTTCAGAGATGTTCAATATGGCCCCCTCCAGGCACACGAGCAATATCAACCCGATACTCCAACTCGTTCCACACTCTCTGTAGCATATCAGGCGTAACAGTTTGGATAGCTGCTGTTATTTCTCGTTTCAAATCATCAATGGTGGCTGGGAGAGGTGGCTGAAACACCATATCCTTAACATACCCCCATAAGAAAAAATCGCAGGGGGTAAGATCAGGGCTTCTTGGAGGCCAGTGATGAAGTGCTCTGTCACGGGCTGCCTGGCGGCCGATCCATCGCCTCGGGTAGTTGACGTTCAGGTAGTTACGGACAGATAAGTTCAATGTGGTGGCGCTCCATCCTGCTGAAATATGAATTGTTGTGCTTCTTGTTCGAGCTGAGGAAACAGCCAATTCTCTAACATCTCCAGATACTGTAGTCCAGTTACAGTAGCACCTTCGAAGAAAAAGGGACCAAAAACTTTATTGGCTGAAATGGCACAGAAAATGTTCACCTTAGGTGAGTCACGTTCATACTGCGTTGTTTCCCGCTGCACGCTGAACAACTGTCGTCGATTCACTTCTGCCGTACTCAATAACACAAAAAGCTTTCTGTTGAGCGGTCGCCATCTTAGCATCAACTGACGCTGACGCCTAGTCAACAGCGCCTCAAGCGAACAAATGTACAACTAAATGAAACTTTATAGCTCCCTTAATTCGCCGACAGATAGTGCTTAGCTCTGCCTTTTGTCGTTGCAGAGTTTTAAATTCCTAAAGTTGTGGTATTCTTTTTGAATCACCCTGTATATTGCTACTTTCTGTAAAGGTGACACATTAAGTTGCAGACAGACACAATTAAAAGACACTTACTCATAAGCTTTCGGCCACAGCCTCCATCAGAAAAAGAAAGAGAAGTACACATCATTCATTCATACAAGGAAGCACACCTCACACATACATGACCGCCACCTCCGGCAGCTTGGACCACCTGGGTATTCTGGTCTGAGCTGCCAAAGTTGGCTGTCATATGTGCATGAGGTGTCCTTGCTTAGGTGTATGTTTCTCTTTCTTTTTCTGATGAAGGCTGAGGCCGAAAGCTTAAATGTAAGTGTCTTCATTTTGCCTGTCCGCAACATAATGTCACCTTTACAATATGTAGCCATCTATTTTTTCCTACGTTTTTGATATCTCAACCTCGCCTCGAGTTTGTATTGTTTATTTCAACAACATACTTGACATGTTTCAGCATAGGTTGTGCTGATAGCAATTTCTTTCATTTAACTTTCATGGAAAACTTTCATAAAAATGAAACAATCTCCACAGAAAAAGTGTCACTGTTTTCTTAAACCTCACCTGGGGAGACGCAATAACACCATGAGCCCTCTTGAGAAAACCAAAGGTAAAAAGCAAGGTGACAGGAAAGTGAGCATTGTTATGCTTCACCTATTGTTGATGTGTTAGAGAATCACTTTGTCAGTAAATAAACAAATTAATTAGTTTGAAAGATGAACCAGAAATGAAACTTTAATATCTCCCGGTTTACGTAAACAACTAATGCCATCACACAACCAAACATGAGCAATGTCAGAAGCTATCAATACTGAATATTAACTACCAGTGGGTGAGAAAGGAGCATTTACTTTTCCCTCCCTGTTGTTTGATCAGGGAGAGAACAGGATTCCAAGCAGAAATCTCTGTCTCTATTAATAAGGTCACTTACTAATTTTATTTCAAATGCTTCCTTAATAAGACTGTCCCAAAAGCTGGAAGTGCATGTCAGAATCTCAATGTTATGTTATATATTCTGCAATAGCAGAAGTGAGTGGTGTGATGCTTATGCTCAGTACACTGGTCTTCCATGTTCCTTACGGTGACCAATATACAACATGCCACAACTACAGGGACTATAGTAGACACCTGCTTATGCAAACCAAGATCATACTTGACTGTCTTAGACTGTGATCAAGAAACACACACTAATCTTTATTTCCACACAGTATGGCCAATCCCCATGGTAATGCTAGCTGTCTAAGGCAAAAAGACCAGAGACTTAGATGCCACTTCATTATTTTCATCATCCAGCTGATTCATGGTCGGCTGATAGTGCAATGTGTATCTGATCTGTTTTTCACTGTAATCATTCTGGTGAAAGGTGACTTCAAAGTGAGTTAAGTCAGCTGGCAAACTTTCAGAGTTTGAGATAACATGGATCCTATGAACCAAGGTATGAAATACCCCTATGCTGAGCTGCATGCTGACAACTGTAAACATGAAGATATGAATCAGTGTGAATTGGCTTCTTATAAACAGCATTTCCCAATGTACCATCAGCCTTTCTCCTGGCCATCTGATCAAGGAAGGGAAGATAGCTATTCTTTTCACCTCCATTTTGAAGTAAATATTCTTGCGAATGGAGTTTATATGTTCTAAAAGCTGTTTAAATTCTCACTTCCATGGGAATAAAGAATACAAGTATTGTCCATGTGTTTAAAAAAGAATGGTTTCAATACTGATTACTCCAAGGCATGTTCCTCGAAATACTCCATAAAGAGATTGGCAGTAATAAGTGACAAAGGTCTTCCCATCACAACTACATATTTCCATTCATAGAGCTGGTGAGTGGGTATAACACTTTCCTGTCCAATGGAACTTACGAGTCCCTTGCTCTTTGTAGTGTCATGAAGCAGCATGGAGCTCGATTCACACATTGCATTCTGTGTGCCTCTGCTGCAGTCTAGGAATTTCTTTGATTGTGATAGTTCAAACACTGGCTACATAAGGCAGTAAAAGGCATATTGCCATACCAGTGTGTTGTTGATTTCATCATAAGAATTTACATGTCCTGCTTGACTTGGAAGGGCTTCCTGCATTGTGAGTGCGTCAATTTTTATAATCCAGTATTGTACTGGTTTAGTTAATGTAAACTGATACTACTAATGCAATAATATTCTTTCAATTTAAATAATGTTGTAAAATGTGTCCAGGATATTCTAGTCCTGTCATGCCAAGAAAAGCACTTTTGTGCACACGCATTTTGTGTTGTACATGGCTATCTTTTTTTGCAAATTGTAATGTAGTTACACTGTTGTAACTTTGCTTGAATTTTGTATTTATTAGTTACTTTAAATTAACATATTAATGTACAATGGCCATATGCACACAAATACTGAGCAAATCTGTTGCTGCAGAACATTGCCTTGGCACAAGTCATCCTATAAAATGTAACCCAGAGGCTCTGGTATGCACTGCCAGTTATTGGGATAGTCTTATTAAGGATGCAGCTGAGATTAAATTAGTAAGTGGCCTTATAAATAGGGATGGAAGTTTTTGCTAAAATTGTGGTTGGAATTTTGTTCTCTCCATGGTAAGACAATGAAAGGACAAAGTTAATGCCCTTTGCTCATCTATTGGTAGTTAATAGTTGTTGATTGTGCGGTGGTGATAGTTTTTTTACAGTGTGTGTTGTCTTTCTGCATTTGCTCTGCAAACCCAAAGTTTTAAATTTCCTTGTACAGCACTGTCACTTTGCATTTGTGCCTTGAAAATTATGGGATGTGCACCTATTGGAATACTGGCAGTTGTCAAAGACATCATCTAGGTGCATTCTCATAAGTTGTCTAAAGAAACCATACCTGCATCAGCAGCTGTCATCATTTGCACACTTTGGCTCTGTTTACAAACACAGATATTATGACTGATTATTTGGGCCTTTAAATATTAACTTCATCTCATTAGTTTCCTCAGTGTAGTGTGTCAATTGCATACCTGTGGTATTTAAATGAATGCTTTTATCATATAGTTGAGTGAAAGAAAGGAAGAGGCCTAAACTTGGTACCAACACACAAACTGCTCTCCTCAATTAACACCATATAGCTTGCGGAGCTTAACATCCCCCTCCAACATCAACTGTGTTTAATGCACTCATTTTGTGAGATAATTTGAATAGTTTTGGGATTTAATTGCGGACCTTGATGTATGTGTATGATCAGCCACTATTCACTGTCATTTCTCCCCTTCCCCTCTTCTCTTTCTCAGTACTGACAATGAAAATGTTTTTCACCTTCAGGACCTTAATGGATATTGTATTGTAATTTGTTGTTTGAGCACAGGTTATGTCAGTCATCATGAAATCTACTTGTGGCTGTAATAATTAAGCAGTGGAGTTGATAAAAGGTCATAGAGAAGGTAAACTAATTCTGTGAGCTTTAAGATTAATGTTTAGATTGATTTCTAAAAGAAATTGCACCTGGTATTTATTCCTTTATGTTTATGGTGGACATAAAGGGGTTTGGAGTTACCTGGATAGGAAAATGCGGTTTTTGAAATTCAGTTCCACTTATGTATCCGAGAAGTTCCTGAGGCAGGCAGTGGTACTAGAAATGAAAGTAGTTGTTTGAAAGCTGTTAATCCTGTCTTGTAAGTAACAGTGAAAGTAGTGCCGAAGTGGAAGGAGACAGGTAGGTGACTCAAGTGTATTTTTTACTTGAACTGCAACATTTCGTTTGAGTGGACAGAAAGCGTATAATTCACAGAACATTGCTAATAATGCAGAGATGCCATATAGAAATAAAATGAATAACATTGCAATTCCTCTAGTGGTGTGTTCATTATCTTACTGAAATATGCAGTAATTCTCAGGTTATATAACATGCATGAAATTCTTCAGGCAATCCTTACATCCATATCTTGGAAGATAACATCTACTAGTACACTTAGAATAATTGTGGACTTAAATTACATAGCAAGAAAACACTATGTCCATTCAGTTATCAGAATGCATGATGGCTTTTTTACAACAAAAGTGAGGTGATTCAGTGGTTAAGACTCTGGGTCCATATTTGGGAGAAGTAGGCTTACAATCCCCATTTGGCCTTAGCCATTCAGATTTAGGTTTTCCATGGTTTCCGTAAACTGATTAACCCTCCCACTGCAGGTGACACAAAGAAGTGCATTCATCTCTGTCCAGACAGTTCTGTGGGACCCGCTATTATTATGTTGGATGCAATTTCTGCGCTGTTTGCATATTGGATGTCACACTTTTCCCATGAAATACTTTTCTGTTGCTCTGGAATATCACAGGCTGCTGTCTTCCCATCAGATCTTTTTCTGATGCTGTGGAACATCGAAGATCACAATTTTCCCATTGAACCTTTTTCTTTTTGTCTGAAGTATCAGGAGCTGCATTTTACACATTCTCCTTGTTTCACTCACATACTTACAAATATACCTTCTCTCACCCGCAGTTTTGTAATCATATTTCCAAGCTTGTGTATGGAACCTTGCTTCAATATATGCAACATCCAGAAAAATTATCACTAAGTTTATTCTGCTTTTATAATGTTGAACGTGATCTTTGCATTTCCAAAATGTCAATTAAAAATTAACTCTAAACTGAGTTTTTGGTTTTCTAACCATTGGACCACTGTCATAAGCTCACCTGAATTATATACCCAGTTGAAACGTGGTCAGAAACTGGATTTATTATTTCTCTATGTCCATCTTTTCAGAGATGGTTGCGGAACTCGGCTGTTCAGTACAGAATGTCAAATCAAACATCTTTCAGCCATCTAATTTCCAAACTTATTTTATTTGGCTACCAGTTCTGGCGATTTACTATGCCATCTTCACACCCCCTGACCGATGTGTAGAAAGATTCCAACCTCGGTTCTGGTCAAAACAGGGTCCACCATTCAAAGATTTGTATCTTCAGATTTCTGCTTGATACAGTGATCCAGTGGGCCTTCAGGGGGCCTGAGGATGGTGTAGTAAATCACCCTTTATCGTTATTTGTTTCCACATTTTGCAGAGTATCTTTTCTTCTGTAATCATCCTGTTCATTTTTAATGTGACCTTCTGCTATTCTTCAGTCTCCTAACATCCCAGAAGAAAAAAGCACCAACTATCCTTGAGCAACATGCCTTACATAATGTAAATGTATCTTATATTATGTATACTGAAAATCACTTTTATGAGATTCATGTATGGATGATGTGATTGGAACCAGAGGTAGAAGAAATCCATTTTTTTCCACAATTTATCCAGACTTACATGAGAAGATAAGTGCACTAACATCATATGTATAACTTCCTCAGATTTGGCTCATAATGCACTTGATTAGCAGCAACTGCATTTCACTTTTTTGTGAACTAAAAGAAGGTTTGATGTATTCTCCTAATTGTTTTGATGTGGAATATGTTCAAAGAGGTTGTGCTAGGAGATCATCTTGAAGTGAACTTGAGTTCTACCAATTTTTAAAAATTTTTGCTATTCATTTCTGAATGAAATTCCAGAGTACTGTTTTTATATCATATGAGAGAGGTGAATCACGATGAAACCTTGGGCATAACAGCAATGTGATGCCACTTTCGTTAATCCGTACTCCTCAAGTAATATCTATTTCACAGTAGTTATCAGCTGCTTAATGTGTATGAATCCATGCACCCTGTACATAAACCACCCATCATTATAATTCCACTGTTTCATTTCTTTTTTGAAAGATGTAATGCATTATACCCTGTTTCTTGCTTTTGTTTAGTTTAGTTCATCTACATCTACATATACATTTATACTCCGCAAGCCACCCAATGGTGTGTGGCGGAGGGCACTTTACGTGCCACTGTCATTACCTCCCTTTTCTGTTCCAGTTGCGTATGGTTCGCGGGAAGAACGACTGTCTGAAAGCCTCCGTGCGCGCTCGAATCTCTCTAATTTTACATTTGTGATCTCCTCGGGAGGTATAAGTAGGAGGAAGCAATATATTCGATACCTCATCCAGAAACGCACCCTCTCGAAACCTGGCGAGCAAGCTACACCGCGATGCAGAGCGCCTCTCTTGCAGAGTCTGCCACTTGAGTTTGCTAAACATCTCCGTAACACTATCACGGTTACCAAATAACCCTGTGACGAAACGCGCCGCTCTTCTTTGGATCTTCTCTATCTCCTGCGTCAACCCGATCTGGTACGGATCCAACACTGATGAGCAATACTCAAGTATAGGTCGAACGAGTGTTTTGTAAGCCACCTCCTTTGTTGATGGACTACATTTTCTAAGCACTCTCCCAATGAATCTCAATCTGATACCCACCTTACCAACAATTAATTTTATATGACCATTCCACTTCAAATCGTTCCGCACGCATACTCCCAGATATTTTGCAGAAGTAACTGCTACCAGTGTTTGTTCCGCTATCATATAATCGTACAATAAAGGATCCTTCTTTCTATTTATTCGCAATACATTACATTTTTCTATGTTAAGGGTCAGTTGCCACTCCCTGCACCAAGTGCCTATCTGCTGCAGATCTTCCTGCATTTCGCCACAATTTTCTAATGCCGCAACTTCTCTGGGTACTACAGCATCATCCACGAAAAGCCGCATGGAACTTCTGACACGATCTACTAGGTCATTTATATATATTGTGAAAAGCAATGGTCCCATAACACTCCCCTGTGGCACGCCAGAGGTTACTTTAACGTCTGTAGACGTCTCTCCATTGATAACAACATGCTGTGTTCTGTTTGCTAAAAACTCTTCAATTCAGCCATACAGCTGGTCTGATATTCCGTAGGCTCTTACTTTGTTTATCAGGCGACAGTGCGGAACTGTATCAAACGCCTTCCGGAAGTCAAGGAAAATAGCATCTACCTGGGAGCCTGTATCTGATATTTTCTGGGTCTCATGAACAAATAAAGTGAGTTGGGTCTCACACGATCGCTGTTTCTGGAATCCATGTTGATTCCTACAATGTAGATTCTGGGTTTCCAAAAACGACATGATACTCGAGCAAAAAACATGCTCTAAAATTCTACAACAGATCAACGTCAGAGATATAGGTCTATAGTTTTGCGCATCTGCTCGACGACCCTTCTTGAAGACTGGGACTACCTGTGCTCTTTTCCAATCGTTTGGAACCTTCCGTTCCTCTAGAGACTTGCGGTACACGGCGTTTAGAAGGGGGGCAAGTTCTTTCGCGTACTCTGTGTAGAATCAAATTGGTATCCCGTCAGGTCCAGTGGACTTTCCTCTGTTGAGTGATTCCAGTTGCTTTTCTATTCCTTGGACACTTATTTCGATGTCAGCCATTTTTTCGTTTGTGCGAGGATTTAGAGAAGGAACTGCAGTGCGGTCTTCCTCTGTGAAACAGCTTTGGAAAAAGGTGTTTAATATTTCAGCTTCACGCATGTCATCCTCTGTTTCAATGCCATCATCATCCCGGAGTGTCTGGATATGCTGTTTCGAGCCACTTACTGATTTAATGTAGGACCAGAACTTCCTAGGATTTTCTGTCAAGTCGGTAAATAGAATTTTACTTTCGAATTCACTGAACGCTTCACGCATAGCCCTCCTACATGTTATTTGCATGTGCCATGTATTATAATTATAATTGTGACCTCTCTGTAGAACATGGAATGACAGTTTTACAATTACACAACTATTGTACACTTCTTGGATGAAACATATGGCAACATGCAGATTGTTTTTATGACTGTCTTAAGCTACCCCATTTTGTAACCAGTTTATACTAACTTTATACTTACACATGTAGATTTTCTCTCTCTCTCTCTCTCTCTCTCTCTCTCTCTCTCTCTCTCACACACACACACACACACACACACACACACACACACACACACACTATAATTACAGAATCAGAAATTAAAAGCAGATATGATTTTGGTTTGTTTTTGAAATTAATTTTATTATCGATTAAATTATTTATATCACTGGGTATGTGGAAAAAGATTTTGATAGCTGAATACCTCACTCCTTTTCGTGCCACACTAATTCTGACTGAAGAACAGTTTAATTCATTTCTCCTTCTAGTATTGTACTTTTAGACTGTTACTGTTATCATCTACATCTACGTACATACTCTGCAAGCCACTGCATGGTGCTTGGCAGAGGGTACTCTGTACTATTATTCATTTCCTTTCCTTTAGGCTAATATCAGTGTCCAATGAGAAGTTCAAGCAGGCAGTTGCTAAAGAGATCCAAAACTCACAAAATTCTCACAACAGGAAAGTAAATAATAATGTTACCATATTTAACCAAAATATTGGTGGATTAAAGAAAAAAGTAGATTCTTAGAAAAGTAAAGTAAAAAAATAATGTTACCATTTTTCACCAAAATATTCCGGGACTGAAGAATAAAGTAGATGAGCTCCTGGTTTGTTTAGATGACATTGAATCTAATAATGTAATAGATATACTGTGCCTGTCCGAGCATCACATTGTGTCTGATATGGAAAAGGTAAATATCAGTGGTTATAAACTAGCGGCACATATGAGTAGAGAGAATAAGGTGGGAGGAGGAGTTGCCACATATGTCAAAAGTCATCACTGTGTAGAAAGATTAGATACAAAAATGTTTTGTCTAGAGCAATATATAGAAGGATGCCTGTCAACTTAAACTGAAGGAGGGCACTTTTATAATTGTAACAGTATATAGGTCCCCTTCAGGAAACTTTCATTTATTCATGGAAAACTTGGATGCCTTGTTGTGCTATCTGTCAGATAGGGGAAAGCAAATTATTATTTGTGGGGACTTCAATGTTGACTCATTGAAAGAGTGTAATAGGAAGCATGACCTGGAAGTCTTGCTCGGTTCTTTCAATTTGACATCCGCCATTAATTTTCCAACTCGGCTAGTAAAGGACAGCAGCACATTGATAGATAACACTTTTATAGACCAAGATAGGTTTAAAAACATAAATTCTTGTCCTGTTGAGAATGGGCTTTCTGATCATGATGCTCAGCTAGTTACAGTATATGACATAGCTCCATTCAGTAATCCAAAACTACCCTCCAATGTTGTGCGTTCAATTAATGACTCAACAATTAGAAATTTCAGAGAAAATCTTCAGCAGTTAGACTGGGATGAGGTGTACAAGGAACCCGATGCTAATTTAAAATATAACTTATTTCATGATACACTTGTAAGAGAATTTGAAAACTGTTTCCCCAAGAAAGTAGTTAAATCTAATTATAAGAAACTATGCAAAAAACCTTGGCTTACTAAAGGAATAAAAATATCTTGTAACCACAAAAGGGATCTGTATCTAACAACAAGAAAGAATAATGACCCAGAAACAGCCAAATATAATAAAAAATACTGTGCTATATTAAGAAAGGTTATTAAAAAGTCCAGAAGCATGTGCATCATGTCTGAGATTAATACCTCTCATAACAAAATCAAAACAATTTGGAATATTATTACAAGGGAGACAGGACAACCAAGAGTACAGGATGATGGCATCACCATCAAAGAGAATGGAAACTTGATAAACAACAAGCCGGAAGTCAGAAACATTTTGAATAATCATTTTTTAAATGTTGTAGACAAAATAGGATCTAAATGTTCATTAGAAGAAGCAAGGCAGTTAATGGAAGAGGTGTTACCCACACCATTTGATACAATTGAAATTCCACCCACCTCTCCATCTGAAATTAGGAAGATAATAAACTCTCTCAAGAATAAAAGCTCACATGGTATTGATGGCATTTCCAGCAGGATAATAAAAGCTTGTTCCCAAGAAATAAGTGGGAGTCTTAGCCACATATGTAATAGCTCTCTGAAGCAGGGTATTTTCCCAGATAGACTGAAGTATGCCATTGTTATACGACTGCATAAAAAGGGGGATATGTCTGATGTCAACAACAACTGCCCAATATCTCTTCTGACTGCCTTATCCCAAATTCTTGAAAAAGTAATGTATTGTAGAGTAGCTTCACACCTTTGTAAAAATCAAGTTTTAACAAAATGTCAGTTTGGTTTCCAGAAGGATTTTTCAATGGAAAATGCTATATATACTCTCACTAATGAAATATTAAATGCTCTGAGTAACCGGAAGTGACCTGTTGGGATTTTTTGTGATCTATCAAAGGCTTCTCTAGATAAGCTCAAGTACTGTGGTATGAATGGGACAGTGCTCAAATGGTTTAAATCATACCTAACTGGAAGAGAGCAGAAAGTTGAAATAAACAGCTCACACAATATGCAAAAAACTGGTGATTTCTCAAACTGGGGAACAATAAAGAATGAGGTGCCGCAAGGTTCAGTCTTGGGTCCTCTGCTGTTCTTAATATATATTAATGACTTGCGATTCTATATTCACGAAGATGCAAAGCTGGTACTTTTTGCCGATGATACAAGTATAGCTATCACACCCGACAGACAAGAATTAACTGGTGAAATTGTAAACGATGTTTTTCAGAAAATCATTAAGTGGTTCTCTGCAAATGGGCTCTCATTAAACTTTGACAAAACACAGTATATACAGTTCCACACAGTAAATGGAATGACCCCATTAATAAATATAGACTTCGATCAGAAATCGGTAGCTAAGGTAGAATATTCAAAATTTCTAGGTGTATGCATTGATGAGGGGTTGAACTGGAAAAAACACACTGAGGATCTGCTGAGACGTTTGAGTTCAGCTACTTATGCTATTAGGGTCATTGCAAATTTTGGCAATATACATCTGAGTAAATTAACTTACCACGCCTATTTTCATTCTCTGCTTTCGTATGGCATCATATTCTGGGGTAACTCATCATTGAGTAAAAGTGTGTTCATTGCACAAAAGCATGTAATCAGAATAATTGCTGGAGCTCATCCAAGGTCACAAAAGACAGTTATTTAAAGAGCTAGAAATCTTCACTGTAGCCTCACAATATATATATTCACTTACGAAAGTTGTTATTAACAATCCGAACAAATTCAAAAGTAATAGCAGTGTACATGGCTACAACACTAGGAGAAAGAATGATCTTCACTACTCAAGGTTAAATCTAACTTTGGCTCAGAAGGGGGTAAATTATGCTGCCACAAAAGTCTTTGGTCACTTACCTAATAGCATCAAAAGTCTGACAGATAGCCATATAGCATTTAAAAGGAAATTGAAAGAATTTCTTAATGGCAACTCCTTCTACTCATTAGATGAATTTTTGGATATAGTAAGTGGGTAATTTCCCAACCTCCCCCCCCCCCCCCCCCAAAAAAAAATAATATTGAGTGTCATGTAATATTTTGTGTAAAGTAATATCTTGTATAGACACCTTTTATTAACATGACACGTTCCACATCATTATGAAGAGTTGTATTCATGATATATGGAACAAGTACTAATCTAATCTAATCTAATCTAATCTGTACCACTCCCAAATAGAGCGAGGGAGAAATGAATGTCTATATGTCTCTGTATGAGCCCTAATTATCTTTGTGGTTCTTATGCAAAATTTATGTTGGTGGCAGTAGAATCATTCTATGGTCAGCTTCAAATGCCAGTTCTCCAAATTTTCTCAATAGTGTTCCTTGTAAAGAATGTCACGATCCCTCCATGGATTCCCATTTGAGTTGCTGAAGCATTTCTGTAACACTTTCATGTTGTTTGAACCCAGTGGTAACAAATCTAGCAACCCGCCTCTGAATTGCTTCGATGTCTTCCTTTAATCCGCCCTGGTATGGATCACAAACACTCAAGCAGTACTCAATAACAGATCCCACTAGCATCCTATATGCAATCTTCTTTACAGATGAACCACACTTTCCCAATTTTCTCCCAATAAACTGAAGTCGACAATTCACCTTTACTACCACAATCCATGCATACTAATTCTATTTAATATCGCTTTGTTACGTTGTGTCCAGATATTTAAATGACCTGACTGTGCCAATATTCTATCTTACCATTACAGGTTTTTTTTTCCTACTCTTCCATTAACTTCAATTTCTCTACTTTTAGAGCTAGCTGCCATTCATCACACAAACTAGAAATTTTGTCTAAGTCATCTTGTACCATCTTGCAGCCACAATTTTGACACCTTGTCGTACACCACAGCATCATAAGCACACTACTGTAGAGTACTATGCTGCCCACCCTGCTGGCCAGATCATTTACGTATACAGAAAGTAAAGGCAGACCTATGACACTTCTGTTTTTGCATTCCTAACTACACCCTTGTCTCTCACGAAAACTCGTTGTTGAAGACAACACACTTTGTCCTATTACTGAAGTCTTTGAGTGCCTCACATATCTGGGAACCTGTTCCATATGCTCATACCTTTCTTAAAAGCCTGCTGTGGGCCACGATGTCAAATGCTTTACGGAGATCTAGAAATATGGAATCTGCCTGTTGCCCTTCATGCACAGTTTTCTGTATATCGTGTGAGAAAATGGCTGGCTGAGTTTCGCATGAGCGATGCTTCTGAAAACCGTGCTCATTTCTAGGTCTCAAGAAAATTTATTATATTCGAGCTGAGAATATACTCTAGGATTCTGCAACAAACTGATGTTAGGGAAATTGGTCTGTAATTTTGCGAGTCCGTTATTTTACTCTTCTTATATACACGAGTCACCTGCGCTTTTTCAAAGTCTCTTGGGACTTTGCGCTGGGCTAGTTTCATGGTAAATGCAAGCTAAGTAAGGGCCATTGCCGGATTGGGATTCCGTCCAGGCCTGGTGTCTTATTGTTTCCAGTTCTTCTAGATGTTTCTCTACCCCCCCCCCCCCCCCTCCATCTCCAGGGATGCGTATTACGAAGTCTTCCACAAGGGAGTTCGTGTGATGGTCAAACAACGGAATGTTTGTAAGATTCTCCTGTGTGAACGACTTTTTAAAAGCTAAATTTAAAATTTCGACTTTCGTTACGCTATCTTCAACTGCCACACCAGACTGGTAAACTAATAACTGGATGGAAACCGTAGACGCACTTAGCGATTTTGCATAGGATCAGAATTTTCTGACAGATCTTTTGCCAAGATATGGCGGTGGTAATTGTATGCTTGGCGCATATATCTTTTCACAGACGCACGAATCTCTACTGACTGTTGCCTGTCGTTATTTGCGTGTTGTCTTTTGAACCGAGAGTGCAACAGCCTTTGCTTCCTCAACATTTTACGAGTTTCGTTGTTAAACCATAGTGGGTCTTTTCCGTCCTTAATCCACCTACTAGGAACATATTTCTCCCAACCACGATTTACAGTCTGTTTAAACCATAATTCCTCTACGTCCGTCATACTGGAACTAAGCGAGGTGCTAACAAATGCTTATCTGCTCATTCTATCGGAAACACTCTCTTAATCTTGTTGACTAATTTATGAACTTTCGTAAACATAGTTACTGTAATGAGATCATGCTCACTAATCCGTGTCTCTATAGGTAAGGAACAACCCGTTTGTAGCTAGAAAGTCTAAGATATTTCCACTGTGTGTGGGCTACCGAACTAGTTGCTCAAGACAATTTTCAGAAAACGTGTTCAAAAGCACTTCGAAAGACTGTCTGCCTGTACCCGCTGCAATGAATCCATAAACATCCCAGTCTAGACTCAGTAGGTTAAAGGCGCCTCCAAGCAATATTGCATGATCTAGCTATTTTCGCGCTACTGACCGTAGACTTCCTTTAAATGGCTGTAGGACTGTCACAGCAGAATCGGGTCGCCGATAAAAACTTCCAACAATTAACTTGGTTCCACATAGATCTGTTACAAGTGATCAGACAATTTCGCACTGTCACACTGAACTTCAACCTCTGTAGAGGCAGTATTTTTGTCAACAGCAATAAACACTACCCATCCTATGGCGTCTAATGTGTCTTTCAATTATTTGTTCCATGACTCGCAAAATATCTCAGAGCATTCTACTTGGGTTTCAGCCAGCGATCTGTCCCATGAATAAGAATTTTCGAACTGAGACTGATAACTAACAACAAAATTCATAATGAAATTTTTTGAATACACAAATATTTGTGTATAAAGTTAGCAGTTTCAGTCATTATGATCATTTTCAGATTGGTCTAAAAAGAGAAAATGTGCATATTATGAGAAAATGTACGTAATAGTAAGCTATCAAATATTACAAGCAGTATCATAACACACATTGTTTTTAAGGCTAGCAAACATACCGGTTTTCATGAAGTTACAGATTAAGCAAATAAAATATAGAGTCATAAATGGCATCATCACATAGAGTAAAATCATAACAACTTGGTAAATACCCGTCACTCATAATGTTGGGTTCTCGCTTGTGTACTGTGCTTACAACCTGTTACAACTACGTTGCAAACAGCTGAGAGGTCGTGGCTGCTAGATTTCGCTGGCCGGAGACAGTTTCAAACTGCGTCATACAAAGTCAGAAATACGATCTAGCATTCTGCGTACAGCTACACGATGTGATCAAAAGTATCCGGACACCTGGCTGAAAATGACGCCCTCCATCGGTAATGATGGAATTCAATATGGTGTTGGCCCACCCTTAGTCTTGATGACAGCTTCCACTCTCACAGGCATACGTTCAATCAGGTGCTGGAAGGTTTCTTGGGGAATGACAGCCCATTCTTCACGGAGTGGTGCACTGAGGAGAGGTATTGATGTCGGTCGGTGAGGCCTGGCACGACGTCAGCGTTCCAAAACATCCTAAAGATGTTCGGTGGGATTCAGGTCAGAATTCTGTGGAGGCCAGTCCATTATAGGGATGGTATTGTCGTGTAACTACTCCGCCACAGGCCGTGAATTATGGACAGGTGCTCGATCGTGTTGAAAGATGCAATCACCGTCCCTGGATTGCTCTTCAACAGTGAGAAGCAAGAAGGTGCTAAAAACGCCAATGTAGGCCTGTGCTGTGATAGTGACACGCAAAATCACAAGAGGTGCAAACCCCCTCCATGAAAAACACGGGCACACCATAACCCCACCGCCTCCGAATTTTACTGTTGGCACTACACACGCTGGAAGATGACGTTTACCGGGCATTCGCCATCCTCACACCGTGCCGTCGGATCGCCACATTGTGTACCATGATTCGTCACTCCACACAATGTTTTTCCACTGTTCAATGGTCCAATGTTTACGCTCCTTACACCAAGGTAGGCGTCATGTGGCATTTACCGGTATGATGTGTGGATGAGCAGCCTCTCGACCATGAAATCCAAATTTTCTCACCTCCCGCCTAACTGTCATAGAACTTGCAGTGGATCCTGATGTAGTTTGGAATTCCTGTGTGATGGTCTGGATAGAAGTATGCCTATTACACATTACGACCCTCTTTAACTGTTGGCGGTCTCTGTCAGTCAACAGACGAGGTCGTCCTGTACACATTTGTGCTGTACATTTCCTTTCACGTTTCCACTTCAGTATCACATCGGAAACAGTGGACCTAGGGATGTTTAGGAGTGTGGAAATCTCGCGTAAGACGTATGACACAAGTGACACCCAATCAGCTGACCATGTTCAAAGTCCGTGAGTTCCGCAGAGCGCCGGCCGGTGTGGCCGAGCGGTTCTAGGCGCTTCAGTCTGGAACCGCGCGACCGCTACGGTCGCAGGTTCGAATTCTGCCTCAGGCATGGATGTTTGTGATGTCCTTAGGTTAGTTAGGTTTAAGTAGTTCTAAGTTCTAGGGGACTGATGACCTCAGATGTTAAGTCCCATAGTACTCAGAGCCATTTGAGAGCCAGTTCCGCAGAGCGCCCCATTCTGCTCTCTCACGATGTGTAATGACTACTGAGGTCGCTGATATGGAGTACCTGGCATTAAGTGGCAGATATGACAAACGTATGTTTTTGGGGGTGTCCGGATACTTTTGATCACATAGTGTCTGTTGTATACATTACGCCAGCGATGACCCGACATTGTCGGTCATGAGTGCTTACCATTTTATCATGATTTTACTTTATGTGATGATGCCTTATATGGCTATATATTTTATTTGTTTATTCTTTTACCTCCGCGAAGGCAGGTGTGGTAGCTAACCTTACAGACTACGTATATTACGATACTACTTGTAATACTTGATAGCTTACTACTAGGTACATTTTGTCACAAATGTCTACATTTTCTCTTTTTAGATCAATCTGAAGATGATCATAATGACTGAAGCCGATAATTGAACAGAAGTCATGGGATAGCTCCTAATATAGTGTCAGGCCTCCTTTTGACATTGAAAGTCCCCTGCAGAAATATTGAGTGATGCTGCCTCTATAGCTGCCCATAATTCTGAAAGTTTTGTGGGTGCAAGGTGCATTAACTGATCTTTAGATTCTGTCGATGTTCGATAGAATTCATGTCAGGCGATCTGGGTGGCCAATCATTCACTCGAATTGTCCAGAATGTTCGTCAAACCAACCACAAACAATGGTGACCGAGCGAGGTGGCGCAGTGGTTAGACACTGGACTCGCATTCGGGAGGACGACGGTTCAATCCCGCGTCCGGCCATCCTGATTTAGGTTTTCCGTGATTTCCCTAAATCGCTCCAGGCAAATGCCGGGATGGTTCCTTTCAAAGGGCACGGCCGACTTCCTTCCCTAATCCGATGAGACCGATGACCTCGCTGTCTGGTCTCCTTCCCCAAACCAACCAACCAACCAACCAACCAAACAATGGTGGTCCAATGACATGGCACATTGTCATCCATAAAACTTCCATCGTTGTTTGAGTCTGAAGTTCATGAATGGCTCCAAATGGTCTCCAAGCAGCCGAACATAACCATTTCCAGTCAATGATCGGGTCAGGTGGACCAGAGGACCCTGTCCATTCCATGTAAACACAGCTCACACCTCGATGAAGCCACCACCAACTTGCACAGTACTTTGTTGACAGCTTTGGTCCAGGGCTCTGCGCCGTACTCGAACACAATCATCAGCTCGTAGTTACTGAAATCGGGACTCATCTGACCAAGCTACAGTATTCCATTTGTCTAGGGTCCAGCCGACATGGTCACGAGCCCAGGGGAGGCGCTGCAAGCGATGTCGTACTGTTACCTAAGGCATTCGCGTCGACTATCTGCTACCATAGCCTAGTAACAACAAATTTCGCCGCACTTTCCTAACGGATACGTTCGTCGTACATCCCACACTGATTTCTGCGTTATTTCACGCAGTGTTGCTTGTCTGTTAGCACTGATATCTCTACACAAACGTCGCTGCTCTCAGTCGTTAAGTGAAGGCCGTCAACCACTGCGTTTTCCGTGGTGAGAGGTGATGCCTGTAATTTAGTATTTTCGACATACTCTGGACACCGTGGATCTGGGAATACTGAATTGCCTAACGATTTCCGAAATGGAATGCCCCAAGTGTCTAGCTCCAACTACCATTTCGTGTTCAGTGTCTGTTAATTCCCTCCGGAACCGCGCGACTGCTACGGTCGCAGGTTCGAATCCTGCCTCGGGCATGGATGTGTGTGATGACCTTAGGTTAGTTAGGTTTTAAGTAGTTCTAAGTTCTAGGGGACTGATGACCACAGATGTTAAGTCCCATAGTGCTCAGAGCCATTTGAACCATTTTTTTCTGTTAATTCCCGTCGTACGGCCATAATAACTTCGGAAGCGATTTCATATTAATCACATGAGTACAAATAACAGCTTCGCCAATGCACTTGTGTATGTGATACTACGGTCATTTTTGTGTGTGCATACCTCTCTATCCCATGACTTTTATCACCTCAGTGTATATTATCATTATTTGACACTTCTGTGTGACAGCGTTTCTCGTCATTGACAAGTTACCACAAATCTTCGTTAAACTTGACTGTACTATTCCATTGCCAGTAAAGAAAACTGCACGGTCCAGTTACATTAATGTGACCGCCACCTATGTTCAACTTCAATTTGAAATAACCACTTAGAGGCGGCAGGTGGCATTACTAGCAGTAGAGAGTATAGAAAGCGTGTTGGGGGACGAGGAAAACAGTGCAGTTACTGTTGTGATGTGGAAACGGAACGATTTATCCGATGTCCAAAACAACATTATCATTGACTTTCGGCCAATCAAAGGAAGCATTTCTGAAACAGCTAACTTTGTACACTGTTCACATGCTGCCGTGGTTAAAGTATACCGAGCATGTCAAAATGGCGCTATACAAACCCAGCGCTGAAGCAAATGTGGTCACCACAGGACATACGTGACAGGGGTGAATGCCGGCTGTGAGAAGTGTATGGGTGAATAGACGTGCAACTGTGAACCAAGGGGCTATCAACAGTGTCTCCTCAACGACTGTTCAGCGATTTTGCCGCGTATGGGCCTTTGCAGCAGGCGCCCGGTTCATGCATCTTGGCTGACCGCTGTTCATCAGCGACGAAGGCTGCATTTACTCGGCAATACCGCAACTGGACGCCCACTGAGTGGCGACAGGTGGTCGCCTTTCCAGATGAATCACATTTCATGCTGCATTGGACACATGACTGTTGGCGTGCAAGGCGTGAAACGTCTAAAAGCAAACACCCTGCAACAATCGTCGAAAGGGCACAGGGCGGAGGAGGGAGCGTTATGGTCTGGGGAATGTTTTTGTTTCCATACCCTGGGTGATCTTGTTACTTTGGAAGGCACAGTGGATCAACACAAGTATTTATCCATGCTTGGGAACCATGTCCACCCCCTACATGCAGTTTGTTTTTCCTCAGCAGGATGGGGTCTACCAGCAGGATAATGCAACGTGTCACACAGCTCGCAGTGTACATGTGTGGTTCGAAGAGCACCAGCATGAATTTATTCCCTGGCCAACAAAGTCCCCCGATTAAAACCCAATCGAGACCCTGTGGGGCCACCTGGATTGGGATGTTTGCGCCATGGACCCTTCGACAGAAAAAACTAGCGCAGCTGGCAACGATACTGGGTTTGACATGGCTCTACAGCCCTGTCTTTACCTTCCAGAACTTCATTGACTCTCTTCCTGCACGTTTCGCAGCTGTCCGCACTGCAAAAGGTGATTATTCAGGCTTCTATAGAGGTGGGCACGCTAGTGTGACTGGACACTGTAAATCCTCTCTATTTCAACCACAATTAGTTACTTTATTGCCCAAATAGCAAAACTCATCCACTGATTTTTAGTGTCTCGTTTCCTAATCTAATTCCCTCAGCAAGGCCTGATTTAATTCAACTACATTCAATTACCATTGTTTTATTTTTCCAGATGTTCATCTCACATCCTCCTTTCAAGACACTGTCCATTCCATTCAGTTGCTCTTCCATGTCTCTGACTGAATTACAATGTCATTGGCAGACCTACAAGTTTTTGTTCCTTCTGTCTGAACTGTAATTCCTTCCCTATATTTTTCTTTCGTTTCCTTTATTGCTTGTCATTGCTTGTCATTGTACAGATTAATTAATATTCGGGATAGGCTTCAACTCTCTGTCTCTTCCTTCTCAGCCACTGCTTCTCTTTCAAGCCCCTCGATTCGTATAACTGCCGTTTGGTTTCTGTACAAGTTGTAAACAGCCTTTCCCTTCTTGTATTTTACCTCTACTACTTCAGGATTTCAAAGAGTGTATTTCCATCAACATTGTCAAAAGCTTTCTCTAAGTCTACAAATACTATAAACGTAGGTTTGCCTTTCCTTAACCTGCCATCTAAGAGAAGTCGTAGGGTCAGTATTGCCTCGCGTGTATGTTACAACAGAATCAAAAATGTTCCAGCCCACAAAGGAGCCGTTTATGAGATACTTGCAAATGTGTGTTTATGGCCTGCCCTTTCTTCAGTATGAAATATTGTCATAATTAGTACAGGGGAGAGCAATAAAAGTGGTCCGAACAAGTGGATATGATTGGACGTGAACGTATGCATTTAACCACACCACGTGTACGCCTGCCACGTGATCCACACTGGTTCAAAGCGTAGTGCAGACTGTGTCAGTGAGAGTGGAGCAGTGCAAAGGGGGCGATGGTACTCACAGTGGAGAAGCGGGAGTTCGTTGTGGAAAGTTACGTCATAACAAAGTCGTGGAAACGGTGTGGTCACTTGTTTGCTGAGAAGTATAGTGGTGTCAAAGTGCCATGCAACGCTTGGTCCGAAAATGGCGTCAGACAGGATTTGTTTTGAGCAAGCCAAATAATAATAATAATAATAATAATAATAATAATAATTCCGAAACGTCTGCTCACCAGAAAATGTGGCTGCAGTTCACCAGAAAATGCTTCAGAGTCCTACCAAATCAATCCAACACCTGTCGTAAGAGACTGCCATATCACGTCGATCATGCAGGCGAATACTCCACCTGGACCTGCACATCCATCCCTACCAAGTGTCTGTTGTTCATGCATTAAAACCAGCTGATGCTCCTCATCCCCTCCTGTTTTGTGAGTGGATGTTCACTGAGATAAGACTGAATGGCTTGGGCATGGATCAGTTCCTTATTTCTGATGAAGCCTGGTTTCACCTGAATGCTTATGTCAACTGACAGAATCACATAATAGCGGAGAATCCACATAACTTGCACGAAACACCATTGCATGATTGAAAGGTTGGGGTTTGATGTGCAGTGTCTGCACGGCGCATTATTGGTCCCATCATCTTTCATCAGACGCTGACTTTGGCGCGTTACATTGCCAACATTTTGAAACCATTTTGGCAGCATTAACGGAGGAAGAAAAGACCTACAGTTACATCCAACGGGATGGAGCAACTGCCCACACAGCTGGCCGAACCTTAGAGCACATTTACACAATCCTCACGTTTTGACAGAGTTGTTAGCAGAGGTCATTCTGATCGCTGCCCTAGCTGGCCACCCAGGTCACCTGCTCTGTTACTTTGTGATTACCTTGTGTGGGGAGACATCAGGTCTAAGGCGTATTGCAACAACCCTGATAGTCGTCAAGAACTGCAGCAAAACTTTTCGGATGAGACTGCAGCAATTCCAGCAGTCCAGCTTCGATCCGCCTTCAGTAGCTGACCAGGCCCGAAAGCGCCAATAGATGAATTGTGGTCACTTTCAACCTGTGCAATAGTCAGGTTAGTACTGTGTTTCCTGTCCTCTGCTGTGGTTCTTTATATCCTGGAACTCTGTTCTCCGGGCCACTTTTATTTGTCCCATCCAGTACAAAGGTATTTGAAATGTAAACTTTTCTATTAATTACCCATCTAATTGGGCTCAAATTGCCTACCTTAAGAAGAATACAATACTACGTTAGCACATTACATGTTACAAATTACTGTACACTCGTACCTGTTACAGAAACGCCTTGTTCTCACATTTGGAGGTAGTACTGCTCTCGTCTCTGCAGCGAATTACGAATTCTTTCAAATACACCAATTCATTTCATAAATCTTGACAAGACTGTACAATTCGTTGCTATGGTTCTTCAACCTGTTCATTCCAAACCATACTGCCGCATTAGCTCTCTCATGCACGAATTATCAAGCCGAAACTAAAAAATTCTGATACTTTTTTATGCCATAATACCTAACTTATTCATAATTCATCACAATTTACCCAAAAAAATATTTCCATAGACCAATAAGGGGCTGTCCTCATATCAGGGCAGTGATAGGGAACATTACTACCTATTACATAGACCACTTATTAATAATATGAAAGAATACTTTTTTGAATTTTAGTTTGTGGAATGAAATTGTTTCATACAATCAGGTTACAGAGCAACATTATACTTCTCGTAGATGTAACGTGCTTTCCGTCCCTGTTGCCATTTGAACCATTTGACTTGGCAGGCCAGTGCGATCTACCACCGAAGCGTAATTCATTGGGTACTGTTAGGCAGGCCCTCTTTTTTTGAATATCCCGACGACAACGGGATTTCATCTGAAGGTCAACCTCTATTCTTCCTCGTAATATCTGCTTTCCCTTTGTATATTAGTCAAGAAACTATTCTGCTTTTGAATGACAGCAGATCCATATTTTCTTGTCCTCTCATCTTCCAGAGTATTCAGGCATTTACTGCGGTCACATTTAGCATGTAACAGAAAATCCTAATGAACCACCTAAGGTTTCTAGTGTCATTTCTGCAGAGGGCAACAAGACAGTCCATCATCTACTATGTGCTTGTTATAAATTGCAGTACAGTGGGGTCTTTTAATCTGTACAAATTTCTTTTTCTTTTGACTAAACCGAGTAGCAATCCCGTCAAGTTATCATCCAGCATATGATGATACAATAATTACAGTTGTATTGTCAATCCATCTTGTGACAATAATCTCTTCGAATTTTAGTCTCAACTTCTGGATTATCTGTTGTATTACATTAACCACCCAGGTTCGTCAAATTACCTGACTTTACCTCAAAATACTCTTTGTTTCAAAAATAGTTGCAGAAGTGCTTGCTTACTAAAAAAGGATCAAAAATTACATGAAAGATTAGCTATTAAACATTTGACTTATCTAATCCGAGTTTCCTGATGCTGAGCGATGCCATACACTGCTTCTTATAATTTCCGTCGTCGGTTCGAAAGAAACATCCTCCTTCGCCTTCTATCCCCCTTTCTGCAGCCATCAATGCTACTATTGTATCAGTTCTCAGTCTGTTCCTGTGAGCCGCTTTCACGTTTTTAAGGGTACTAAGGCATTGGAAATGTAAAGACAGAGGGGAAGGAGGATTACTTTTTGTAAATTTGGGAAATTTTGAGTTTTGGCTGCAGATTTCACACCAAAAATTTTCTTTCAATATGCAGTGGCAGGCTTAGATACATCTAATCCAAGTTTTCCATACTACAGCGTAGCATGATTTTTCGTCAGAAAGCAGCTGCTGACTGTTGATTAATTTTTGGAGAAGAGGAAACCCGTTTACGACAGGGAGAAAGGATTTAACAGTGTAGGATTATGTTCCGACATGGAAAATTATTTAAAAAATGGGATCTGAGAAGTCAAATCGTCTTTCGATCTGTAAGACAAGCTCTACATAGAAATTCAAGCAACTTTTGGAAAAACAGTTTATGTCCTGTTGCTGCACTTCAGTGTTAGCTTTGAGTCCATCAAATGTTTCCTGTGCAGCGCTACTCAAGTATATCTTATCTAATCCATCGAAATGCTCTGTGTGTGTGCTGTAACAGCAAAATTGGAATTGTCTTAACACATCAAAAATTAGAACACAGATCTTTTAGCATTTTCCCCACTTTTGACTTCTGTTTGTAAAGGATGGGAGCTTCACTTTAAAAAAAGAGTATTAAAATCTGTAAGAATGCCTAAAACATACGACATGAATTCCTGATATGCGAAAGTAAATACGTTATCCATAGTTAAAAGCACACGTTCTGTAGCTGGAGACAGACCTTTCATGACATTTCTCTTGTAGACATTAAGTGCGTTATACTGTTTCAGTACCTTATCCACACAGGATTTGACAGACAACCATCGAGTTGCACAAGTACATAAAATATTGCGTATTTCAGCACGAAAAAACACTTGAAATTCTTTAAATGTCTCTCTCCTGCCAAAACTTCTACTGAAATGAGAACCTAAGTTTCTTGGAAGTTTTAAACATTCTTTCAGTGCACAAAGATGAATCGTATGAAATGAGCATTTAATACGTGCTATACGAGAGAAGTCTCTTTTTGGGCTCGAAAAAACTGAATGATGCTCTCCAATCTGAACATTTGCTGTGTTCGAGCTAAAACCAACGAGATTATCAAGATTAATTCTCTTTGATTTTAAAGAATCTGTTATTGTCTTGGGTAAGGTGTCAGCAATACCCGATGAAACTTCAGACACACCAAAGAAACTAGTTTCAATCTGGCCTAAATCCCTACCAAAATACACGACTAGTAATGCACATTGTTTCGTAACAGATCAGTAGTTTCATCCATGATCAGTGTAAAAAGCATATCTGGATGTCTCAGTTTATCATATAAAGGCTCTGAAAGTGACTTCCGTAACACATTGTTAATAACGCTTGAAGATTTCGTGCGGTTTAAAGCAATCTTCTGAGTGACTGTTTAATCAGAAAAGACCTTCTCACAAAGAGGAATCAATGTTTCCAAGGCGCTGAAAAAGTTCTGTCTGGACTCAATCCCTCGACTTACTAGGCACAAACGACAGTGTGAGAGATTTGCCAGTAGTTCTAATATTTAGCGAATGAGCTGCTTCCATCATACTTTAATTTCTCTGTCTGACACTGGGTTATTCGAATTTCTCTCCATTTTATGGACAAGAGACCAAATTCGTCACCTTTGACTTTTACATTGCAATAGTAAGCTATTTTCGACTCGTGGTATTTCCCACTTATTGTATCGGAAGAGGTGGTAGAGAGAATTAGACGAATACAAAGCCCATGGAAGTGCCAGCAATCGCAAAAGTCGAAAATATTGTAGTAATTCTCTTTCTAAAATAATTCTAGGTATAACACACAGTCCGGTTATATCATACTGTGATGACAGACATTCATATTTTCAATGAATAAACGAATAACTAGAGCTTACTTCATAGTTGGAAGCATTTGCTTCAAGACGAGTTTATAAGCTTCCATTCTGAAACATTGAGCTGAATGCCTGGCAATAGAACGACTTTACTCTGAAAACACATCATGCGAGGAAACTGAACATTTGTTTTCTTATTCAAACCGCAGAATGTAGCAATGAATACATATTAAAACAGTGGTAACCGCCACCTGCGGTCTCTGAGTGACCCGTATCATTGTATTACGAATAAAGACACAACAGAACGACGGTAACTAAGCGACGTCTGTGAACTACTACGTTTTAACAACAGCTCTTTATTCTTTATGCATGGCAGCGTAAAATGACTGTTAACATCCAGGTGGCAACGTGCCACTTTTGCTTTTCGTTTATATCATGATGAGATTGCAGGATGCAAAATGTTTTTGCAGTTCACCGTTGCTTCTAAGTACTTTTTGGAACTAGCGCTTTGGTACTTCCCTTATAAGAAAAACGCTTAATTTCCTGGAGTTGTGTGGTGTGTGCCCTTTGTCTTTACACAGTTGCGGTCGAACCTGAGTGGAGAGGTCTGCACTTCGACGAAAGCGGCCGCAGAAATATCTGACACTCCTGGTTGCTTGTACGGGCTAATATACGCCAGCCGGATAAACGAGCATGAGGAAGCAACGAGTCGTCGGGCCTTCGTAGGATCCGGTCTCTGGAATGACAAGAACGCCAAGAGAAACCATCAACAGTGAATTGATCTCACGGTCAAATCTGGTAATCTTCTTTGTGCCGTGTTTCACGAGTTATTCAGTCCATACACCAAAGTTAAAAGTCCCCCACATGGCTTCATTTACTTCTCTTTTGTTCACTTGGAAAGAAGGGTGATCACCAGTGGACTTAAACGGGTCGAAGTGGTAGGGTATGGGGGAGGATGGGGTCACAATTAGTCGTGATTGATGAAAGAGTCGTCCTTCGCATTAACTTTATGTGATTTTGGTAACCAGAAAAATTCTAAATTATAAAAGTTGTATGGCAATTGTAAACCCTTTCCGAAGACTGGTTTGATGCAGCTCTCCATGCTACTCTATCCTGTGTAAGCCTCTTCGTCTCTGAATAACTATTGCAACTTACATCCTTCTGAATCTTCTTACTGTGTTCATTTCTTGATCTCCTACTACAATTTTTATTCCCCCCCCCCCTCCCGCCACACTTCCGTCCAATACTGAACTGGTTACCAGTTGCCGGCCGCGGTGGTCTCGCGGTTCTAGACGCGCAGTACGGAACCGTGCGACTGCTCCGGTCGCAGGTTCGAATCCTGCCTCGGGCATGGATGTATGTGATGTCCTTAGGTTAGTTAGGTTTAAGTAGTTCTAAGTTCTAGGGGACTTATGACCACAGCAGTTGAGTCCCATAGTGCTCAGAGCCATTTGAACCATTTGTTACCAGTTGGTGTCTCCGAAAGTGGTCTGTAACCGATCCCTTCTTCTGGTCAAGTTGTCTTCTGGTCAAGTTGTGCCACAAATTTCTTTTCTCTCCAATTCTATTCAGTACCTCCTCATTAGTTACATGATCTACCCATCTAATCTTCAGCATTCATCTGTAGCGCCATGTTTCAAAAGCGTCTGTTGTCTTATTGTCTTAACTGTTTATCGTCCATGTTTCCCTTCCATACACGGCTACACTCCATACAAATACTTTCAGAAAAGTCTTCCTAACACTTAAATTTATTTTCGATGTCAACAAATTTCTCTTCTTTAGAAACTCTTTTCTCGCCGTTGCCAGTATACATTCTATATCCTCTCTCCTTTTTCCACCATCAATTATTATGCTGCCCAAATAACAAAACTCGTCTACTACTTTAAGTGCCTCGTTTCCTATTCTAACTTCCTCAGCATCACCTAATTTAATTCTTTTACACTCCGTTATCCCTGTTTTGCTTTTAATGATGTTCGTCTGATATCCTCCTTTCAAGACACTGTCCATTCCGTTGAACTGCTCTTCCAAGTCCTTTGCTGTCTTTGGCAGAATTACAATGTCATCGGCAAACCTCAAAGTTTTTATTTCTCCTCCTCAGACTTTAATTCCTATTCCAAATTTTTCTTTGGTTTCCTTTTGTGCTTGCTCAGTGTACAGGTTGAATAATATCGGCGCAAGCTACAACCCTGTCTCACTCTCTTCCCAACCACTGCTGTCCTTTCATGCTCTTCGTCTCTTATAACTGCTGTCTGGTTTCTGTACAAGTTGTAAATATTCTTTCACTCCCTGTATGTTATCTCTTCTATCTTCAGAATTTCAAAGAGAGTATTCTAACCAAAACTGTCAAAGGCTTTCTCTAAATCTACAAATGCTATAAACGTAGGTTTGCCATTCCTTAACCTGTCTTCTAACATTGGGGTAGTGTCAGTATTGCCTCACGTGTTCCTACAGTTCTCCAGAATCCAAACTGTTCTTCCCGTTGTTCGGCTTCTACCAGTTTTTCCATTATTCTGTAAAGAATTCGTGTAAGTATTTTGCAGCCATGACTTATTAAACCGATAGTTCGTTAATAATCACACCTGTCAACACCTGCTTCCCTTGGAATTGGAATTAGTACATTATTCTTGAAGTCTGTATTTTCGAATACAAATCCATATTTCAGCTACCTGTCAAGTGAAAGCAGCAAGTAATAATAACAGAAAAAAGATGATTCATATTCGAGAAGTTGATTGCCTTTTTGTTGTATTTTTAAATGACAATCAAACTTCTTCTTCTGAAGTCTGAGGGAAGAGCCAGCTTAAGAGAGCCTGCACACATTCAGTGTTTGTTGACAAAACTAGACTGTCAAACCTTCAATACTTTGCACTATAAGGGTCGATTGCGGCTGCTCTATTACGACTGATCTGACTTTAAATATGTTTAACTTTATCTTAGCCGGCCAGAGTGGCCGAGCGGTTCTAGGTGCTTCAGTCTGGAACCGCGCGACCGCTACGGTCGCAGGTTCGAATCCTGCCTCGGGCACGGATGTGTGTGATGTCCTTAGGTTAGTTAGGTTTAAGTAGTTCTAAGTTCTAGGGGACTGATGACCTCAGATGTTAAGTTCCATAGTGCTCAAAGCCATCTGAAACTTTTTTTTTTCTTTTTTGAACTTTATCTTATTCTGCTGTAATTGTGTGGAAACTTAGACCTTATGTGTAGTTATGGAGAATGGGGACCTAAATGGCGAATGATATGAACAGTATCGATTTTGTATTTGGCTTATATTAAAAGTTTATGCTTATTAGTGTGTATGCATGATCTCATTCAGGATGTGTACACTCGCTATTTTGGCCGCCAATGTTTTGGTCGTTCCCCTTACGCCTGCCCAAGGTTACCGGCGTCCCGGCCGGCCAGGGCAGAATTTTATGGCCTCGGACGGCGTCCGCTTTCCATAGAATGGCGACGGCCTCTCATCGACGACTTGTTTGCTGCATAACTCAAGCCTTCAAGCACTCTGAACGGACGGTGAACCAAATAATTGTTTATTTTTGAAAAACTAATTACAGGTCAAGTTTTAGAACGGTATGGGCACTAGATACTCCAAAGTACTCGATTTAAGTGGATGATTTGAAACACCGACAGTTTCTACGGAGAAAGACAATCTACAGACTTGAACCACATACAAGCATGCAAACAGAGATAATTTTAGCTATTGAGCTAAAGAAAAAGAGAAAGTACCCCAGTGGTCAGGTTATTTGAAACTGCAGCAGTTAAACAGTAGCAGTCTAAGTAATTCGTCTACTGTAGTTAGATAGTGTTATTCAGACTGAACTGTTTCATGGAAACTGAAATTCGTCAGGACTGAAGTTAGTTACAAAGTGTTAACTGAACAACAGGTGCACTAAACGTTGTTTCACTGGACACTAGTTTTTTTCCCTTAATTTGATGGCTGTTACTCAACTTTAAGCGATCTCGAGGGCGTAGCACTCTACCGACAGTGACTACTACTACTACTACTACTACTACTACTACAACATACTGCGCTCCCATAAACTCCTTACGTTTCAACGTCTGTTCAGTCTGCACACTAGAAACGCGCAGTAAAATTGAATTGGTGGTGGATAGCAAGTGGGGTAGGCGAAAGCGGATTGGTAGTATTGTTTTAATCATTCAAAACTGCGGTCGATGTCCGATCAACAGATGTATTAACTCATTTGCGCAGTCCACTGTGGGTAGAGAAAACGATATCTATTGGACAAGATACTGTAGCCAACAGCTTGCGATTTTTACCTAGTTCCAGAGTGTATTACAAACTTCATACTATTACTACGAGTTAGTTCACAGTTTTGCGTACCAAGCTCCTAAATATTAGTCTTGCTACAGACTTTCCATACTATGTATACGAGTGGAATCTGTTTTCAAATGTGTGCAGCGCCGGCTCGAACAAACTCGGCGCCCCTCAGAAAAATCGCGACAATATAAAACAACAATGTAAAAGACATAGAGCATCTTTTTTATTCAAATACGTAATCACAACAAACACATTATATAAACATAGTTTCCCATTAAAAATTTTCAGCCACACGAGACACATTACGCACTTTTACAAAACGATGTTACTTTTTCATCGTTTTTTCTCATTCTGTCTTTTAAAATGTTCTGATTTATATTTTACAATAAGTGATATGATTATAAGGCTCATTATATGATGCGTGCATTAGAATCACGTTAGTTTCATTTTCCTTGCCTTGGCTTTTGCAAAATCGGAGATGATCTCCTTTAAATCAGTTGTTTCAGCTATTTCTTGGTCTATCGACAAAGTTGCCGACTCCACAAGTCTTTCTTGAGTAATTGTAGAACACAGATATGTTTTTAATAGCTTTAATTTGGAGAAGCTGCGCTCACTACTGGCCAGACACAGGAAGTGCAGCACCCGTAGTGCAGCACCTAAATTAGGTACACTGTCTGTAAATCCATTGTTACAAATATAATTCAGGACTTTCTGTGGCGTTGAGTTATTAGGTACTCTTCTAGCAATGGCTTGTAATTCATTGCATAGATGAGTGGCATCAATATCTTTAGAGTTTTTGTGAGTTAGAGGCTCTTCCAAATTTATTCTTCGAGAACAAATTTGGAAGTTTTATTTTGTTCATCAAGAATGTTGTATACACGATTTACATTTTAATCCGACGAAATTTCTCTTCAGTTGAATCTAGTGCAGTATCCAATATTGCGAAATAAACATTTATTTTGAACTGATTTTGTTCACCACGAATAGGTTCGTCTTCTGCTTCATAACCACACTGCCTTTTCTTGTGTCTTAGATGAACTAGCTCCGTTTCTGATGGAAATGATGCGGAATTGTTGGCTTCCTCTGGAATTTCTCTTCCTCCTACCAGCATTTTGTCGAATCCCAAATCACTTCTACAATCTCTAAGAAACACTTTTGTTTTTAGCAGAGCATCTGTAGCAGCGTTAAGATCAGTTTCCTTTGATTGAAGAAGTTTGCTTGTCAAATTTACTTCGAACAAAATGTTGTACCATACAACCAGAGAAGCAATAAACTTGAAGTTCGCAACTTTTTTAGCAGTAGACTGAGCCTCAGTTCGCGTTTGATTTCCAGTTGAACTAGTCAACGTTTGACCTTCATAAATATCCATGAGCGCATCATGAACATCAGATAGTTGGTAACGTAAAGGATGCACTGCACCATTCCTACTTTCCCGTCTAGTATCGCTCTGTGGGTTTAGTGTCAAAACAAGCACCTGACGCAACAGGACATCCCAACGATAGGTTAAAGCCGAAAAATACACATAAATCATGTTATTTCTATTGCCATATCCCAGTCCACGCAAATTTTCTAATGCAAGAGACATCTCATCTAATTGATCAAAAACTTTTTAGTTAAGCGAGCGCCAGTTGTGTCCATAAGAGGAATAAAGCCTAAACATGTTCTTTCATTTCACTCTTACCTTTACAGATCGAATGGTCATGGTCATTTCTTCAACATGGCTTATGTTGCTAGCTAGAATTATTGAGTAATATTTAGCAGAGCGAATAAAATATAATATTTTTTCTGGATAGCGTTAGCGAACAGATTGTTTTTTTTGGATATTTTTACCAGATAATGAACATGAATCTCCTTGTTAGAAATTTTTCTCAAGTTTTCTTGCATAATAGGATCAAATAAAGCCAGGTTTCAACTAATTTTAAAAAGTTTCCATTGTCATAAGTATGTATTTTGTTATGTGTTCCGCGGAAAGATACGTTTTGACTTCCTAGAACTTTAATCAATGCCATTAACCTCTGTGGAATCTGTTGACAGTATTTTTCCACTTCCCTTATTAATAAACAAACATTTTCTTAATCAGTGATTTTATTTATCTTCAATCTAATGCGGAGTTCTTTCAATTCCTGGTAAGACCCCAAGTGACTACTGCTTTTCTCGTGAGCTGGTAGTATTATAGATATATTTTTCCAATAGTTCACACCTTTGTTACATAGGTTTTACCATCTTTAGAACACAGCTTACAGCAAAAGCAGAATACTGCATCCCTTGGAATTGAAATTTGTGTCCACCATTAACTAGATTCCTTTTCTAATGTACCGCAGAAAACTTTCTTGTTGTTGTTGTCTAATGGAAAGTTGACATTTTTTACTTGAATGGGCCTTGTTCAACAAGAAGTTATCGCACATGATGCGTAGATGTATCCCAGGTTGCAGGATCGCTGAAATGTAAAACGAGTCCAAAATCATCTTGTTCCTTACTCGTCCTCCTTTCACTATTTTGGGGGATACTTTTTGTTTCGGGAAACAAAGGATTCTCTGTAGTAAAGGTTTCTATGTGAGGATTATTTGCTTCTTCTATCACATGATCATCTGTACCTTTTCCTGATTTTGGATGTTGAGGATTTGGACGAAGATACTTCTCGATTGAGCCTGTTTACTTCGCTAATGACAATTCTTTCTCTAACTTCCTCTCACGAAAATATGCTCCGGATAATTATTTTCTATCGTCTGCTGTGTCGCATCAATTAACCAAAACTTAAATTTAAAAAAATCATTTACGTACATAGCAATGAAATTGGAGGCCAATGCAGTTTTTCAGCTTTTTTTATGTTTATAGCCAAACAACCACATTTAAATTAAAGTCCATGTACATGTGTCAATAAAGTTAGTTTTGAAGATATTTGAACAAGACAGTTCAGGTATATGTATGTTGAAGAATGAGTGCCGATCTCCGTCCAGCGTCTTATTCTTCTTCTTTTTTTTTCCAGGATGACACCTGTCGAGGTAAATTTGGAACGTAAGTCACTAGTCAAGTACAAAGTTTGATGCAGATCATAGCAGCTATTAACTGATGAGAATTTGAACTTTCCGCCGAACGTGAATCATTGGTTTTACCTTTAACCATCTTATAGGCACAGTCGGATTAAAATTACTTTATGATTGACATTTGCGCTGCAGCGGTGATATTGGCGCTCCTACAGCCAATCAGAGCTGCGTTTCGTGGCACATGCGCCCCATACATTATCACAGCTGATGATGGTATGCGCTCTTGCTTGTCTTTCAAGTTCTGCCAACGTGTTTTTTTGTTGTTTATAGCGACAAAGTATTATGCGGCCACGAAAACATGGCCCCTTGCCTCGTAGCATGCGGGGAGCAGTAAAGTTTGGGACAACGCGGACGCGGGGGCATAGAGGCGATGGGAGGCGATTTATTGTCAGGGCCGGAAACTTCCTCGCATCTCCAAAGTGAGTTATGTACTCACTGCGCCCTACCGATCAGTTTCACTTTGTGAAAGAGTGTTGTAGATATGCAATTGAACAAATGTGGTGCCCATTTCATTGTGAAATTAAATTAATTAATAATAACACTGCCAGACAGTGTTAGACAGCATAAGTTGGCAGTAGTACGAATTTCGATCGGTAATTGTCTGGAACCATCGGAGGCAGGCACCACGTTTCCGTGCCTGCGCCTTACTTTATCTGCACCTGTCTCATCTCATTGCGATTGAAATGGCTGTGATATGGTGGCAGCCTTAAAATTATTTAGTCGTACTTCTTAGCCACTTTGATTCAAGGGTGGAACTCAAGGTTATCCCTTGCAACAGTAACCAGTAATTTGCCCTTTCTGGAGTTTTTCTGCAACGGAAATACTTCGTCGCTTCAGGAGGGAAGGTCCTACCTCGGTGTCTTGAAATTTATATATTTTCTTTTCAATTTTCACAAGTGTTTTTAGGAATTGTCTTCGCGTCCACTATTCTGTCTATAGCTCTACTCGGTGGCAGCAAAGGCCACCCCCCCCCCCCCCCCCCCCTGCGGGTTCGGCGGTTAGAATAGGCCCGCGGTATTCCTGCCTGTCGTAAGAGGCGACTAAAAGGAATCTCAAATGTTTCGGCCTTATGTGATGGTCCCCTCTCGGGGTTGACCTCCATCTTTCTAAATTATTCCGAAGAGCGAGCCAATTGGGGAAGGGCGCCTTACATGGTGCACTGTATCCGTCGTGCATTGAGACCTTTAGCCGGCTTTTTCGTCGTTGCTATGGTATCCCGCTCGTTTTCCATCTCTTGGGCGAGGATATGTCCTTGGGTACGATTACCACGCTGCACTCTGCAGTGTTTCTTTTAACTGCGACGGCGACCTTGGACTTTCTTGAACCTAATATCCAGTACGGTAGCCAGTCCGTTGTGGTGGGGCCACCATGTACCCTGTTGGTTGTAGCTCCCTGACAACACAGGGATCGCTCTACTGATGCCTGCGCCCTTAACTCCCCACGTATGCCAAGGAGTAGATGCCCATCTCCCTGGGGCATCAGGACTCCCGGCAATGGCCATCCTGCCAGGTGGCTATTACTGCGGCTGGGTGGCGCCCGTGGGGAGGGCCCTTGGTCGGAGTAGGTGGCATCAGGGCGGATGACCCGCAATGAAGCGTGGTACATCATCTCTCGCTGGTGGGCCTCCACCAGCAGTCTCTAAGCGATCGAGGTCTAACCTCAACGGCAGGAAATACGAACCACGATCATTTCCCTCCCTGGCCACTCCACGGGAAGAACGTATGGCAAATGAAGGCAGTGGAGAATATTCACCCCGGTTCCTTGTGTGTACGCGAGTTGATGGGGAATCGTTTATGTCAACCAAGCCCCAGTTTTTTGTGGAGCATTTAGAGGACAAGTTCGAGGAGGTGAAGGGCTTGTCCAAAATGCGCTCTGGTTCAGTACTCATCAAAACAGCATCCCCTGCCCAGTCACGGATGTTGCTCAATTGTGACAAGTTGGGGGATGTTTCCGTTAGCATCACGCCACATAAGAGTCTCAACATGGTCCAGGGTATTATATTCCACAGGGATCTTCTTCTGCAGTCCGACGATGAACTACGTGCCAACCTAGAACGACTAGGTGTTCACTTCGTCCGGCGCGTCCATCGGGGTCCGAGGGATAATCAGGTAGCCACCGGTGCCTTCATCTTGGCCTTCGAAGGTGATGTTTTACCCTAAAAGGTCAAGGTGATGGTTTACCGTTGTGATGTGAAGCCATATATCCCTCCTCCGATGCGGTGTTTTAAATGCTGGAAGTTCGGGCACATGTCATCTCGCTGTACTTCCGGCATCACATGTCGAGATTGTGGACGTCCTTCGCATCCCAATACTCCATGTGCTCCGCCTCCCATCTGTGTTAACTGCGGAGAACACCATTCACCCTGCTCACCGGACTCTCGGATCTTCCAGAAGGAAAGGAAGATAATGGAATATAAGACCTTGGACCGCCTGACCTACACCGAGGCAAGGCGGAAATATGAGCGGCTACATCCTGTGCCCATGACGTCTACCTATGCCGCTGCTGCAACACCGGTTCGAACCTCTACCGTGTCGTCACCTACAGTTCGATCTCAGCTCTGTCAGAATTCACCGGCCCCCTTGGTTGTGGGGGGCACTTCACTCCCTGTTGCTCCTGCTCCATCTACTTCAGGAGCAACACCACCCCAACCACCGGGGACATCTGTTCCCCCTTCCCAGCCGAAGAAGCGTGAGCCTTCAAATGGTTCAAATGGCTCTGAGCACTATGGGACTCAACTGCTGAGGTCATTAGTCCCCTAGAACTTAGAACTAGTTAAACCTAACTAACCTAAGGACATCACAAACATCCATGCCCAAGGCAGGATTCGAACCTGCGACCGTAGCGGTCTTGCGGTTCCAGACTGCAGCGACTTTAACCGCACGGCCACTTCGGCCGGCGCGTGAGCCTTCTTCGGCTCCTCTCGCCCGGAAGGGGTCCCTTGGGGCCCTCCCTTCCCAGGCTTTGCCCAGTGCCAAAGCGGACACCCGCAAGTATCTCAAACAGCCACTGGTCACTGGTCGTAGAGCGTCACGGTCGTCTTCAGTCCCTGAGACTGACCCAGTGAGGCCCTCCCAGCCAGAACCACCCAAGGCACAGCGCGCAAAGTAGTCCAAGAAAAAGGCTCCCAAGCATCCTGACATTGCGGTGGCACCTGTCCCACTGCAACCTTCTCACTCTGCGTCCGAAGATAAGGTGGAGATTCTGGCGTCCGCTGAGGACCTGGATCTCGCCAGTCCCTCGGACGCAATGGATGGCTGTTGTACAGGTGGTGACTCAGTAGCAGCAGGGGCCCAGGAGGCGTAATCTGCCTCCCCAGTCCCTTCACGCCTTTCCCATCCATGGACAATACCATCCTCCAGTGGAACTGCAGCGGTTTCTTCCACCATCTAGCTGAGCTCCGCCAACTTATCAGCCTTCACCCTTTCTTCTGCATTGCACTTCAGGAAACTTGGTTTCCAGCAATGTGAACCCCCGCCCTCTGTGGCTATCGGGGTTATTATAAGAACCGGGCAGCTTATGAAAGGGTGTCTGGTGGCGTCTGCATATATGTCCTTAACTCTCTTCACAGCGAGTTTGTACCTCTACAAACAGCTTTAGAGGCTGTCGCTGTTCGGGTGTGGACGCCACAGGCTGTTACCGTCTGCAGTCTTTACCTTCCACCGGATGGTGCTGTCGCGCAGCATGTCCTGGCTGCTCTGATAGCCCAATTGCCGCCACCTTTCTTGCTACTGGGCGACTTCAACGCCCATAACCCTCTGTGGGGTGGTTCAGTGGCGACAGGTCGAGGTGCCACCATTGAGCATTTATTAGCACAGCTCGATCTTTCGCTTTTAAATGATGGTTCCTCCACACACCTTTCCATCTGCAGCCCTAGCCTCTTACCGTCTGTCCAATGGCGAGTGCATGACGACCTGTGTGGTAGTGACCACTTTCCGATCCTTCTGTCACTGCCACCATGTCACTCTTCTGGGCGCCCCAGCAGATGGGCTATGAATAAGGCTGACTGGGACTTGTTCTCCTCCACTGCCGCTATTGAGCCTCTCTCTAGTGATGACATTGATGCGGTGGTTCAATCGGTCACCACCGGCATCGTTACTGCCGCAGACTCTGCCATTCCGCGTTCTTCTGGGTCCCCTCGGCGGCGGACTGTGCCTTGGTGGTCGCCTGAGATCGCTGAAGCGATTAAAGATCGCAGGCGGGCGCTCCAGCGTCACAAGCGACATCCCTCTATCGAACACCTTATCGCGTTCAAACGGCTGCGTGCGCGGGCCCGCCTCCTTATCCGCCAAGGCAAGAAGGAGTGCTGGGAGCGGTATGTGTCCACCATTGGCCTCCATGCCACTCCATCGCAGGTCTGGGCCAAGATTCGACGCGTCTACGGCTATCAGACCCCTGTCAACGTCCCTGCGCTCTCACTGAATGGAGCAGTTTGTACTGACTCCGACGTCATTGCCACCCGCTTAGCAGAGCATTTTGCTCTGAGTTCCGATTCTGCGAACTACCCCCAGGCCTTCCGCTCCATCAAAGAGCGGATGGAACGTCGGAGCCTTTCTTTTCACACCCACGCTTCTGAATCCTACAATGCTCCATTCAGTGAGTGGGAATTTCACAGTGCCCTTGCCGCTTGCCCTGATACCGCTCCCGGGCCAGATCGCATCCACTGTCAGATGCTGAAACACCTTTCAGTGGACTGCAAGCGACGCCTCCTCGACCTTTACAACCATCTCTGGGTCGAGGGTGAGTTTCCGTCGCAATGGCGGGAAAGCATTGTCATCCCCGTTTTGAAACCGGGCAAGAGCCCTTTGGAGGTGGACAGCTACCGCCCCATTAACCTCACCAACGTTCTTTGCAAGCTTCTCGAACGGACGGTGAGCCGGCGCTTGAATTGGGTACTGGAGTCTCGGGGCCTTCTGGCTCCGTCACAGGGTGGGTTCCGTAAAGGCCGCTCCGCCACCGACAACCTGGTGAGCCTGGAGTCGGCCATCCGTACTGTCTTTGCCCGCGGTCAGCACCTGGTCGCTGTCTTTTTCGACATGCGGAAGGCGAACGATACGACATGGCGTCATCACATCCCTTCTACGCTTCATGGATGGGGTCTTCGGGGCCCTCTGCCGATCTTTATCCGCAATTTCCTGTCGTATCGTACCTTCCGCGTGCAAGCCGCAGCCTCATACAGTTCCTCCCACGTCCAGGAGAACGGCGTGCCACAGGGTTCTGTTTTAAGTGTCTGCCTGTTTTTAATAGCCATTAACGGGCTCGCTGCGGCCGTGGGAAGTTCTGTCTCCGCTTCCCTGTATGCTGACGACTTCTGCCTTTACTACAGCTCTATTGGCATTGCAGCTGCTGAACGTCAGCTACAAGGCGCAATCCGCAAGGCGCAGTCCTGGGCTGCAGCTCATGGGTTCCAGTTTTCGGCAGCCAAGACCTGCGTTATGCATTTCTGCCGGCGACGTACTGTCCACCCGGAGCCGCAGCTTTCTCTTAACGGCGAACTTCTTTCAGTGGTGGAATCACACAGGTTTTTGGGGGTGGTTTTCGATGCCCGGTTGGCTTGGCTGCCTCATATTCGGCAGCTCAAACAGGCGTGCTGGCGGCATCTCAATGCTCTGCGATGTTTGAGGCACACCCGCTGGGGCGCCGACCGATCTACCCTGTTCCGGCTCTACCAGGCTTTAATCCAGTCTCGTCTGGATTATGGGAGCCTGGCTTATGGCTCAGCTTCCCCATCTGCGTTGCAGGTGCTGGACCCAATCCTCCATAGCGGGATACGCCTTGCCACTGGTGCTTTCCGCACCAGCCCTGTGGACAGCATACTAGTGGAGGCAGGTGTCCCTCCACTGCGGTTACGACGCCAACAATTACTGGCTGCTTATGCTGCCCATGTTTTTAGCTTGCCCGGGCATCCAAATTACCGTGTCCTGTTCCCGCAGTCAGTCGTCCATCTGCCAGACCCTCGGCCCCGGTCGGGTTGTCCGATCGCCGTACGCATCAAGGAGCTTCTCTCCGGGCTTGGGTTTTTCCCTGTTCCACCTCCTTTCCGGGCACCTCTGCATACACCCCCATGGTGTGTTCCTCGCCCTTGCCTTCGGCTCGACTTGGCACAGGGCTCGAAGGACTCAGTCCCTCCAGAGGCCTTCCGCCGCCGCTTTTATTCCATCCTGGCCACGTATCAGGGCTCTGGAATTGTTTACACTGACGGTTCGATGGTTGCTGGTCGTGTCGGGTATGCGCTAACTCTAGGGGACCATTCCGAACAACGTTCTTTGCCGGATGGCTGCAGCGTTTACACTGCTGAGCTGGTTGCCACCTTTCGTGCCCTAGAGTATATCCGCTCCTGCTCAGGTGAGTCCTTCGTTATCTGTAGCGATTCCCTGAGCGGTTTACGAGCTCTCGACCAGTGTTTCCCTCGTTTTCGTCTGGTGATGGCTATCCATGAGTCCCTGCATACTCTTGCGCGTTGCGGCCGCTCTGTGGTCTTCGTGTGGACCCCAGGCCATGTTGGGATACCTGGCAATGAGAATGTTGACCGCCTGGCGAAAGAGGCCACTAGTAAATCAGCTCTGGAGATTGGCCTCCCGGAGACTGATTTGCGGGCAGTCTTACGCCGCGAAGTTCTTTCGGTTTGGGACGCTGAATGGCGCAATCTACCCACGCCCAACAAACTCCGTACAATCAAGGCGACGACGACTGTGTGGCTGTCGTCCATGCGGGTCTCCCGCAAGGAGTCTGTTGTCCTCTGCCCGCATCTCGTGGTCGTGCGGTAGCGTTCTCGCTTCCCACGCCCGGGTTCCCGGGTTCGATTCCCGGCGGGGTCAGGGATTTTCTCTGCCTCGTGATGGCTGGGTGTTGTGTGCTGTCCTTAGGTTAGTTAGGTTTAAGTAGTTCTAAGTTCTAGGGGACTTATGGCAAATGGTTCAAATGGCTCTGAACACTATGGGACTCAACTGCTGAGGTCATTAGTCCCCTAGAACTTAGAACTAGTTAAACCTAACTAACCTAAGGACATCACAAACATCCATGCCCGAGGCAGGATTCGAACCTGCGACCGTAGCGGTCCTGCGGTTCCAGACTGCAGCGCCTTTAACCGCACGGCCACTTCGGCCGGCCTCTAGGGGACTTATGACCACAGCAGTTGAGTCCCATAGTGCTCAGAGCCATTTGAACCATTTTGTTGTCCTCTGCCGGCTGCGCATTGGGCACACTCGGCTTACGCACGGCCACTTATTGCGACGTGAGGACGCGCCTCTATGTCGCTGCGGCTCCGTTTTCTCTGTGGTCCATATTTTATTGGAGTGTCCGCATTTAGCTGTGCTCAGGCAGTCGTTCGCACTGCCTGACACGCTCCCTGCCCTTTTGACAGATGACTCTGCTGCGGCTGACTTAGTTTTACGTTTTATTCGGGCAGGGGTTTTTTATCATTTAATCTAAGTGTTTCTGTTTTATCTTATAGTTTTGTGTTGATTCTGGCCTTTGGCCTCCGGTTTTAAACTGATTTTTTAATGTGTTTCAAGTGGTTGGCTTTTCCTTTTTTATTTCTATGGTCGGCCAACCACCGTCACACCCTGTGTGATTTTAGTTCGTTTTGTCTGGTCTTTGTCTCAGTTTCTCTTGTTCTGTGTCGTCTGTGCTCTCTTCTGTTAATCGTTTTTATTCTCTGTGGTTGTTTTTAGTACTTGGAAAAAGGGACCGATGACCGTAGCAGTCTGGTCCCTTTAATCCCAACCAACCAACCAACCAGCAAAGGCCACCATTGTCCTTTCCTCGTTCAAAATACTCACGAACATTGTTACGGTACTGCAGGAAAGTTTCCTTGAAGCCACCAGGAAACTGTGTGACGTCAAACCTCGCCGAGCGTTTCCAGTGCTTACCCTCAATAACAGATCTCTTACCACCTGACACCATGCTCTGACGTCAGCCAATACTGCGAGCCTTCACAGCCAACCGACAACCGAAGACAGGAAGAAGGAAGGAAGCAAGCTTCCTGTTATACGGCCCGTCGACAGCCGGACAGACGGAAGAGTAATCACAAAGTAATTTCAATGGGACTATAGATTAAAATCATTCTATACTAAGAGAAAAAAAATACTTTTGTAAAAAAAAATATTTTCTTTAGGCTAGAAATTACTTTGATGAAAGTTTTCAACTTAATGATTTTGTTTAAATAGCCATCAAGTTAAAAATAATTATAAATAATAATAAGTTAAAAATAATTATCTGAAGGACAGAGACATAATATAAATTCTAAATATACTGATCGATTTTTATTTTTAAATTGTGTAAATAAGCTTTATTTTTCCTCCATTAAAAATTATTTCTGGTGCTAATATTTTGATTCCAACAGTATTTTTTAAATATTCTGTGTAAGAAATTTTTGCCTCTGCCAATAGTATTTTTTTTATCAGGGCAAAATAAAGTTAGTTCAATAAAGTTAACTTGACGCAATTATATTAGTTACTTCTTTTGTACTCTGCGCTTCCGCCCGTTTAAAGTGGAGTCGGCTTGTTATTGTACTTGGAGGATGTCAGTGGTTACGTTAGGTTAGGTTAGTGGCCGTACGTCATTCTGAAGCCACTCCCCCCCCCCCCCCCCCCAACTCCGTGTATCCCAGAGAAGATCGTTGAGTATCCCAACTGTCTGCGATCTGTGTATTTTCTTGATATCATGTTATAGTGTTTTAATTGTCTATGTGTTGTTTAACTGCATAACCGGCCTACCATTTGCTCAGTTGGATGTTGCAAACTGTTTTAAAACTACGTCCAGGTTGAGTGTCTGTGCAGCCCTGTTAGTGACGACACGAGGTAGGCTCGAAATTATGCTGATAAGCCACCCAGTACCAATGAAGCAACCGCTTAGCGTGCCCGGCTATCCCACCGGGTAATAATGATAATACCTACATATTATGAATATATTTAGACACACCTACAACACAAATTCATTTCACGGTTTCTCAGATTTTCACAAAACGCAAATGTGAAGTGAATAGGTACTCATCTAGCTATATGAACTGAAGTATTTATAGTGCTACAGAATATTATTGTTATAGAAAAGGTAGGGAGCATATTAAAATTGAACATGATATTTACTTACTTGTAACCGATTGCAGTTAATTCCGATGAGTGTAGGTCGTTAGTCTTTCCCGTCTTGTCGTTATTTTCTTCTTCGAAGCCGTGGTAAACAAACCAATATTTAAACTAACACATAATGCCCTAACAGACTGAAACATTACTGTTGCAAGGGCCCCGCGGGTCAGGTGCGCTCAAAGGGCGGCGGTGGGGGCAGCTGACGTCACGCAATCTACTCAAGTAAACTGAAGTACTTTCTCCTGTTCTGCGGATGTACGGTTTCGACAGCAACAAAGATGGTTTAAATGGCTCTAAGCAGTATGGGACTTAACATCTGAGGTCATCAGTCCCCTAGACTTAGAACTACTTAAACCTAACTGACCTAAGGACATCACACACAGCCATGTCCGAGGCAGGATTCGAACCTGTGACCGCAGCAGCCGGGTGGTTCTGGACTGAAGCGCCTAGAACCACTCGTCCACAGCGGCCGGCTAGCAACAAAGATATATATAGTTGGAAAAGCCCTCTCCTGCTTCAATTGATGACACACACACACACACACACACACACACACACACACACACACACACACACGATTGTTGCACCTAAGAGCAATTATTTACAGTGTCATTACATTTTCTTAATGTGTGACAGTAAGGCAGCAATCTGACCTGCTCCATTAATCCTCCTTCACGCCATTAGCACATGTGCTGGCCGTAGCTGTGCGGTCCGTTTTCCACAGCCGATAACCTAGAGTTATTTGGCGGCCTAAACCTCCTCGACACTTTTTTATCATAGATGATAATGATGATGATGTGTATGGTTTTATGGCGCCCATTTTCTATTACAGTAGAAGGCCGAGCGGCGGGCTGTGCGTTTAGAAATAGCTTATCTTGTCTTGAAATTGAAGTAGATAGTTCCCGTGAGTTAGTTTGGGCAGAGGTCATTGTTGGCAAACGGAATTAAATAGTAATTGGATCCTTTTACCGACCTCCTAATTCAGGTGATACAAATGCTGAAAGCCTCAAAGAAAACTTGAGTTTGATTTCAAACACGTACCCGACTCATACGATTATAGTTGGTGGTGACTTTAATTTACCCTCGATATGTTGGTGAAAATACATGTTTAATTCCGGAGGCGTCCACCTCGCCTCCGTAGCGTAGCTGTAGCATTACTGCCTACCACGCAAGGGACCCGGGTTCGATTCCCGGCACGGGACTGGGTGTTGTGTGTCCATCATCATTGACTCGCAAGTCGCCGAAGTGGCGTCAACTAAAAGGGACTTGCAATACGGCGGCTGAACTTCCCCCAAATGGGGGCCTCCCGGTCAACAATGCCATACGATCATTTCATTTCATTCCGGAGGTACGCAAGAAACATCAACCGAAATTGTGCCTTCACATTCTCTGAAAATTATTTCGAGCAGTTAGTTCATGAGCTCACGCGAATAGTAAACGGTTGTGAAAACGCACTTGACCTCCTGAGTTAATAACGAGCATCAAAACGGATACAGAGATTAGTGAACACAGGGTTTTCGTAGCGAGACTGAATACTGTAACCCACAAATCCTCCAAAAATAAACGAATAATATACCTATTCAAAAAAGCAGATAAAAATTCACTTGACGCCTTCCTGTGAGACAGTCTCCACTACTTCAAAATTAACAATGTAACGGTAAGTGTAGACCAGATGTGGCTTGAATTCAAAGAAATAGTATCGGCAGGAATTGAGAGATTTACACCAAATAAATTAACTAACGACTGAACTGATCCTCCTTGGTACACAAAACGGGTCAGAACACTGTTGCAGACATAACGAAACAAACATGCGAATTTTAAACAGACGCAAAATCCCCTAGATTGCTGATCTTTTACAGAAGCTCGAAATTGAGCGCGGACTTCAATGCAAGATTCTTATAATAGTTTCCACAACGAAACTTTCTCTCGAAACCCGACAGAAAATCCAAGGAGATTCTGGTCGTATGTGAAGTATGCTAGCGGCAAGACACAATCAACGCCTTCTCTGCGCGATAGCAATGGAGATACTATAGAAGACAGTGCTGCCAAAGCATAGACTCTAAACACAGCCTTCCGAAATGCCTTCACAAAATAAGACGAAGTAAATACTCCAAAATTCGAATCAAGAACAGCTGGCGACATGAGTAACACAGAAGTAAATATCCTCGGAGTAGTAAAGTAACTTAAATCACTTAATAAAAGCAAGTCTTCTGGTCCAGACTGAATACCAATTAGGTTCCTCGCAGAGTATGCTGATGCAATAGCTCCATGCTTAACGATCATGTACAAACGTTCGTTCGACCAAAGATCCGTACCCAATGACTGGAAAGTTGCACAGGTCACACCAATATTCAAGAAAGATAGTAGGAGTAATCCACTAAATTACAGGCCCATGTCATTAACGTCGATATGAAGCAGGATTTTGGAACATATATTGTGTTTGAACATTATGAATTACCTCAAAGAGGTCTATTTACACACTGTCAACATGGATTTAGAAAACATCGCTCTTGTGAAACACAACTAGCTCTTTACTCGGACGAAGGCCTGAGTGCTATTGACTAGGGATTTCAGAGTGATTCCTTATGTCTGGATTTCCGGAAGGCTTTTAACGCCGTACCACACAAGCGGCTTGTAGTGAAATTGCGTTCTTATGGAATATCGTCTCAGTTATGTGACCGAATTCGTGATTTCCTGTCAGAGAGGTCACAGCTCGTATTAATTGACGGAAAGTCACCGAGTAAAACAGAAGTGATTTCTAACGTTCCCCAAGGTAGTGTTATAGGCCCTCTGATGTTCCATACCCGTATAAACGATTTATGAGACAATCTGAGTAGCCATCTTAGATTGTTTGCAGATGACGCTCTCGTTTATCGATTAGTAAAGTCATCAGAAGACCAAAACAGATTACAGAACGATTTAGAAAACATATCTGTATGGTGCGGTAACCCTAAATAACGAAAAGTGTGAGGTCATTCACATGAGCGCTAAAAGGAATCCGTTACACTTCGGTTACACGATAAATCAGTCAAATCTAATGGCCGTAAATTCAACTAAACTCCTAGGAATTACAATTACGAACCACTGAAATTGGAAGGAACACATGCGAAATGTTGAGGGGAAGGCTAACCAAAGACTGCGTTTTATTGGCAGGGCACTTAGAAAATGTGACAGATTTACTAAGGAGACTGCCTACACTACCCTTGTCCATCCTCTTTTAGAATACTGCTGTGCGGTGTGCGATTCTTACCAGACAGGATTGACGGACTACATTGAAAAAGTTCAAAGAAGGACAGCACGTTTTGTATTATCGCGAAATAGGGGAGAGCGTGTCACTGAAATGATGCAGGATTTGGGGTGGACATAATTAAAACAAAGGCGTTTTTCGTTGCGGTGGAATCTTCTCACGAATTTCCAATCACCAACTTTCTCCTCCGAATGCGAAAATATTTTGTTGAGACCGAACAACATAGGGAGAAACGATCACCATGATAAAATAAGGGAAAGCAGAGCTCGTACGGAAATATATAACTGTTCATTCTTTCTGCGCGCTATATGAGATTGGAATAATAGAGAATTGTGAAGGTATTCGATGAGCTCTCTGCCAAGCACTTAGATGTGATTTGCAGAGTATACATGTAGATGTCGATGTGCGAGGCTGTGAGCGCGCCCCAGCTACGGGCGAGCACACGATCTGTACAGCCCAGACTGCGGGATGCGCAACTGACGTAAACAGCTACTATTCGAGTACTCGTTTAACACTTACTCGCAGAATTCTGAAGAGTCAAAGACAATATGTGTAACACTGACTGGCATCTAGTCTGTTGCTTGCCTATAAACAGGGTGGTCCATTGATCGTGACCGGGCCAAATATCTCACGAAATAAGAATCAAACGAAAAAACTACAAATAACAAAACTCGTCTAGCCTGAAGGGGGAAACCAGATGACGCTATGGTTGGCCCGCTAGATGGGGCTGCCCTAGGTCAAATGAATATCAACCGAGTTTTTTAAAATAGGAACCCCCATTTTTTATAACATTCGTGTGGTACGTAAAGAAATATGAATGTTTTAGTTGGACCACTTTTTTCGCTTTGTGATAGATGGCGCTGTAATAGTCGCAAACGCATAAGTACGTGGTATCACGTAACATTCCGCCAGTGTGGACGGTATTTGCTTCGTCATACATTACCCGTGTTAAAATGGACCGTTTACCAATTGCGGAAAAGGTCGATATCGTGTTCATGTATCGCTAATGTGATCAAAATGTCCAACGGGCGTGTGCTACGTATGCTGCTCGGTATCCTGGACGACAACATCCAAGTGTCCGGACCGTTCACCGGATAGTTACGTTATTTAAGGAAACAGGAAGTGTTCTGCCACATGTGAAACGTCAATCACAACCTGCAACAAATTATGAGGCTCAAGTAGGTGTTTTAGCTGCTGTCGCGGCTAATCCGCACATCAGTAGCAGACAAATTGCGCGAGAATCGGGAATCTCATAAACGTCGGTGTTGAGAATACTACATCAACATCGTTTGCACCAGGACCATATTTCTATGCACCAGGAATTGAATGGCGACGACTTTGAACGTCGTGTACAGTTCTGCCACTGGGCACAAGAGAAATTACGGGTGATGACAGATTTTTTGCACGCGTTCTATTTAGCGACGAAGCGTCATTCACCAACAGCGGTAACGTAAACCGGCATAATATGCACTATTGGGCAACGGAAAATCCACGATGGCTGCGACAAGTGGAACATCAGCGACATGGGCGGGTTAATGTATGGTGCGGCATTGTGGGAGGAAGGATAATTGGCCCCCATTTTATCGATGGCAATCTAAATGGTGCAGTGTATGTTGATTTCCTACGTAATGTTCTACCGATGTTACTACAAGATGTTTCACTGCATGACCGAATGGCGATGTACTTCCAACATGATGGTTGTCCGGCACATAGCTCGCGTGCAGTTGAAGCGGTATTGAATAGCACATTTCATGACAGGTGGATTGGTCGTCGAAGCACCATACCATGGCCCGCACGTTCACCAGATCTGACGTCCCCGGATTTCTTTCTGTGGGGAAAGTTGAAGGATATTTGTTATCGTGATCCACCGACAACGCCTGACAACAAGCGTCAGCGCATTGTCAATGCATGTGCAAACATTGCGGAAGGCGAACTTCTCGCTGTTGAGAGGAATGTCGTTACACGTATTGCCAAATGCATTAAGGTTGATGGACATCATTTCGAGCATTTATTGCATTAATGTGGTATTTACAGGTAATCATGCTGTAACAGCATGCGTTCTTAGAAATGATAAGTTCACAAAGGTACATGTATCACATTGGAACAACCGAAATAAAATGTTCAAACCTACCTACGTTCTGTATTTTAATTTAAAAAACCTACATGTTACCAACTGTTCGTCTAAAATTATGAGCCATATGTTTGTGACTATTACAGCGCCATCTATCACAAAGCGAAAAAAGTGGTCCAACTAAAACATTCATATTTCTTTACGCACTACACGAATATGTAATAAAAATGGGGTTCCTGTTTTAAAAAACGCAGCTGATATCGGTTTGACCTATGACAACGCCATCTAGCGGGCCAACCACAGCGCCATCTGGTTTCCCCCTTCAAGCTAGACAAGTTTCGTTCTTTGTAGGTTTTTCGTTTGGTGCTTATTTCGTGAGATATTTGGCCCGGTCACGATCAGTGGACCACCCTGTATATTAAACGGGGATTCATTGCTCCTGGTGCCGCAGCACAACAGCAAAGTTAACCGCACCGCAAGCGCGCGCGGGATCGTCGCGCATCGGTGCGTCCACACTGGCTCGCGCGCCGCTCGTGTTCATTGAATTCGTCGTATTTGGACTGGGCGCGCGGGCTGCGCATGCGCGACGCACCGCGATCCATCTCCTGTCGGTTTTTCCAACGAACGCTTTGAATGTTCGCAGTTGAGATTGGAACGGGAGTGCGAAAGGTTTGTCGTTTTTAGCGCGCATGTGAGTATTGTATTGCAAAATATTAACGAGAAAAGAGGGATTTTTAAGTTGAACTAAAATATTACGTTTTAATTAATATCTCTAGAGTATTGTCAGGCTTCAATAAAGGAATTGATTGATTTCCTAGCAATTAAATATGGAGTGGTCGGAAGTGACTTTAATTGAACTAATTGATGAATGTAGAAAACAATCCATTCTTTGGGATCCTCAGCATAAGGATCATTACAGGAAACACATCAAAGCAGATGCCTGGCGAGAAATATCTGCGGAGATGGATGTATCTGCGGACCAGTGCAGAAAAAAATATCTTTTCTGTCTTCATACCGACGGGAGAAGGGCAAATTGAAAAACAGCATGGGAACAGGGAAACGTAAGTTGTGAATCTAATAAGATATTATGTACCTAAATCTCTTAATTGTGATAATTAAAATAGTTGACAAGTTTAGCGATGTGGGCGATCACAACTGTCATTTATTATTATTCGAAGAATTTTGCGTTCGGAAAAAAATATATTAAGGAAGTGAATGGTATTATAAAATAATAAGCTTCATTTTCATTTTTAAGTGATTTATTTACATACATCATACAAACTTTTATAATAACAATCATTAGTACTGTATAGGTCTGTATATTTTTAAACAGGGTTTTATTGCATTCTATATTTTATTGTTTCAGGAAGAGACGACGTTTACGTAAGCAGGTGGTTTGCTTATGAAGCTTTCAAGTTTCTGGAGCACAGGGACGTACCAAGAAAAGGACTTAGACGATAAGAAACTGTTGATGTACTCAAGCATATTTGTGTCGCCATTCTAGGAATCCTTCTTTCATACATTAATCTGCTATTTCATCCCTGATTTTTGATAATAATTTGTGGATCGTCGGGGGACATGTCTCAGTGGTAGCAAAGACGTCATATTATCTTCTCCTTGGACCGTCCATGAACCTTCAATTAAAACACCCTTCCCTTTATGGTCAGTGCCAGCATGAGTATACAAATTTGGCGAATGAGTTGTTAAATAATTGTGTAACGAAATGACTGCCATCACTATCACCTCGGCTGTTTCAGGTGCCAAAAGCATTGGTTATCTTAGAACCCGAAACACTGAGCTTGATATGCCGAAGGGCCCTACTCAAGCGATAATTAAAAATTATCTGAGGAGTTCCTTTGGCAAAGTCTCCAGAGTATGGCTTCATGAGGTTTCACTTAAAGCAAATGCACTGCCACCTGCAAAGAAATAAGGTATTGCATTAACGCCCTGGCAGCAGTTCCGCTATCAGAAGCTCCAATGTGCTCCCAGTCTCATACTACGTAGCTTGCTCCCTTGAAAAATTCCTCCATCCGAAATTCTTCCTTAGCATCCCACGTCAGCAAACATAAAGTTACAATTTCCGTCCACTAATGCAAAAAGCACAATACTGAAGCTGGATTTATAATTGAAGTACTCTGTACCCGAGTTCATTGCAGCTTGCAAAACAACATGTTTCCCGTCCAGAGCGCCAACACAGTGAGGCAGGTTCCATCGTGTTTCAAATATATTGCTTACTTCCTTCCAAGCTGCAGGTGTCGCAGGTAGCTAAACAGAAATCATACTTAAACTTTTAACCATGGGGGGTTTGAGTTTATATATTATATTCGTAAAACAGGACTGATAATTGTTTTGGTGACTGGAAAACTACTACGTTATTGGTCTGAGGCGAACGACACGACTTAATGTTTTTTAATAGGCTCCTATTTTTATGTTAGTCACGTAATACCAGTAATACATAATTAATATTGGTTACTATTGATTATTACTTGTAATTTACAGGAGATGGATGAGATTATTAGAACTGAAGATGACATCGAGTCAGGACTCAACATTTCTAAATACAGCCAACAAGAGCCAGCGAGGTCAACATCTGCTGCCAGACCTACTAAGCGTAAGCGAACTGATGTAACGACTCAGTGATGAGGAGTGCGTTGAGATTTTACAAACTGCTGCAGAGAAATTGGAGAAAGAGCCTTTTTTACGTACGTCGCTGCAAAAGTGAAGAAATATTCGCCTGAAACGCAGAAATCGGTACAGCATGCCGTGTTTGACGTACTTGTGAAACCGGATAAAGGGTTTTTTGATTGGGCTGCTCCAAGTGGTTAGCATTCCAACAACTGGCAAATTCCTCCAGAAAGTGTATATCACCCCACACATTCTCAACAATACGTTTTGCACACTTTGCAACCAGTACCTGCTCCCGTACAATCGCCATCTGATTCCTTGACGTCTATCTCTTCTCAACCATCTCCTGCTGCATCAATAACTTCAGAACAGTTTTCGGATTTTGTGTAACATAACTTTAGTTTAATGGATTTTGATGATTTAGTGTAAAATGCGTTTAATTTTGTAGTTATAAAAATATATAAAAAAATAAAACAACTTCCAAATAGAGTTAAACAGCGATGTTAATAAAAAAAAAATGGTTCAAATGGCTCTGAGCACTATGGGACTCAACATCTGTGGTCATAAGTCCCCTAGAACTTAGAACTACTTAAACCTAACTAACCTAAGGACATCACACACATCCATGCCCGAGGCAGGATTCGAACCTGCGACCGTAGCAGTCGCGCGGTTCTTGACTGAGCGCCTAGAACCGCTAGACCACCGCGGCCGGCTGCGGTGTTAATATATTACCTTGATATATCCTTGTAAATCATGGACGAATGCTGCACAGACTTGAGGCTTCATTAGTGCAATAGATTGCTTAGAAATCCTGAAAGTATACTGCAGGCTAGTAAATGAATCTCCCGTGGCAAAAAATCGAAGTGTTACTGCTAACCTGGAAGAATTAACCATGTTGATTTTATTTACCTTTATTTAATGAAAAAGAATATATATATATATATATATATATATATATATATATATATATATATATATATATATATATATACACTCCTGGAAATTGAAATAAGAACACCGTGAATTCATTGTCCCAGGAAGGGGAAACTTTATTGACACATTCCTGGGGTCAGATACATCACATGATCACACTGACAGAACCACAGGCACATAGACACAGGCAACAGAGCATGCACAATGTGGGCACTAGTACAGTGTATATCCACCTTTCGCAGCAATGCAGGCTGCTATTCTCCCATGGAGACGATCGTAGAGATGCTGGATGTAGTCCTGTGGAACGGCTTGCCATGCCATTTCCACCTGGCGCCTCAGTTGGACCAGCGTTCGTGCTGGACGTGCAGACCGCGTGAGACGACGCTTCATCCAGTCCCAAACATGCTCAATGGGGGACAGATCCGGAGATCTTGCTGGCCAGGGTAGTTGACTTACACCTTCTAGAGCACGTTGGGTGGCACGGGATACATGCGGACGTGCATCGTCCTGTTGGAACAGCAAGTTCCCTTGCCGGTCTAGGAATGGTAGAACGATGGGTTCGATGACGGTTTGGATGTACCGTGCACTATTCAGTGTCCCCTCGACGATCACCAGTGGTGTACGGCCAGTGTAGGAGATCGCTCCCCACACCATGATGCCGGGTGTTGGCCCTGTGTGCCTCGGTCGTATGCAGTCCTGATTGTGGCGCTCACCTGCACAGCGCCAAACACGCATACGACCATCATTGGCACCAAGGCAGAAGCGACTCTCATCGCTGAAGACGACACGTCTCCATTCGTCCCTCCATTCACGCCTGTCGCGACACCACTGGAGGCGGGCTGCACGATGTTGGGGCGTGAGCGGAAGACGGCCTAACGGTGTGCGGGACCGTAGCCCAGCTTCATGGAGACGGTTGCGAATGGTCCTCGCCGATACCCCAGGAGCAACAGTGTCCCTAATTTGCTGGGAAGTGGCGGTGCGGTCCCCTACGGCACTGCGTAGGATCCTACGGTCTTGGCGTGCATCCGTGCGTCGCTGCGGTCCGGTCCCAGGTCGACGGGCACGTGCACCTTCCGCCGACCACTGGCGACAACATCGATGTACTGTGGAGACCTCACGCCCCACGTGTTGAGCAATTCGGCGGTACGTCCACCCGGCCTCCCGCATGCCCACTATACGCCCTCGCTCAAAGTCCGTCAGCTGCACATACGGTTCACGTCCACGCTGTCGCGGCATGCTACCAGTGTTAAAGACTGCGATGGAGCTCCGTATGCCACGGCAAACTGGCTGACACTGACGGCGGCGGTGCACAAATGCTGCGCAGCTAGCGCCATTCGACGGCCAACACCGCGGTTCCTGGTGTGTCCGCTGTGCCGTGCGTGTGATCATTGCTTGTACAGCCCTCTCGCAGTGTCCGGAGCAAGTATGGTGGGTCTGACACACCGGTGTCAATGTGTTCTTTTTTCCATTTCCAGGAGTATATATATATATATATATATATATATATATATATATATATATATATATATATATATATAGGGTGTTACAAAAAGGTACGGCCAAACTTTCAGGAAACATTCCTCAGACAAAAATAAAGAGAAGATGTTATGTGGACATGTGTCCCGAAACGCTTAATTTCCATGTTAGAGATCATTTTAGTTTCGTCAGTATGTACTGTATTTCGTCGATTCACCGCCAGTTGGCCCAATTGAAGGAAGAAAATGTTGACTTCACGTCATCAACACAGATTTTCTGTGAACGTTTGGGGAGGCATCGTTGGTGATGTCTTGATTGGGCCCCATGTTCTTCCACCTACGCTCAATGGAGCACGTTATCATGATTTCATACGGGATAATCTACCTGTGCTGCTAGAAAGTGTGCCTTTACAAGTACGACACAACATGTGGTTCATGCTCGATGAAGCTCCTGCACATTTCAGTCGAAGTGTTCGTACGCTTCTCAACAACAGATTCGGTGACCGATGGATTGGTAGAGGCGGACCAATTCCATGGCCTCCACGCTCTCCTGACCTCAACCTTCTTGACTTTCATTTATGGGGGCATTTGAAAGCTCTTGTCTACAGAACCCCGGTACCAAATGTAGAGACTCTTCGTGCTCGTATTGTGGACGGCTGTGATACAATACGCCATTCTCCAGGGCTGCATCAGCGCATCAGGGATTCCATGCGACGTAGGGTGGATGCATGTATCCTCGCTAACGGAGGACATTTTGAACATTTTCTGTAACAAAGTGTTTGAAGTCACGCTGGTACGTTCTGTTGCTGTGTGTTTCCATTCCATGATTAATGTGATTTGAAGAGAAGTAATAAAATGAGCTCTAACATGGAAAGTAAGCATTTCCGGACACATGTCCACATAACATATTTTCTTTCTTTGTGTGTGAGGAATGTTTCCTGAAAGTTTGGCCATACCTTTTTGTAACATCCTGTATAACAGAAATAGTAGATCAGTCAATTTTTTATATCCACACCCACCATTGCTTATTTGGTCAGGATCTTACGACAAATACACAGCGAATTATTAACAAGGAGGAAACAAATTATTTACAACAAATATTAATGCTCACCTGTCTTGAGCGGAAATTGCCTTGCGGAAATTAGTGTCCTCTTTCGAAATCTGCGGTCCAATCTTCTGCTGCAGATTTTCAAAGTCAGAAGGTGACATTCGACAGAAAATTTTATATTGACCACTTATTTGTTGTGACTTCAAATCCATCATGAGTTCTGTATTTTTTTTTATAAAGTCAGTGTTCAAATGGCTCTGAGCACTATGGGACTTAACATCTATGGTCATCAGTCCCCTAGAACTTAGAACTTAAAGTCAGTGTGCCCCCAACGTCGACGTTTCGTTTTGTTTTTCGACAAACTTGTCATTCAGTCATTAATAATGCCGCACCACTCATCACCATAATCCCGAGATTTTCCCGTCGCTTAGACATGTTTACAGCTTGACTGCAAACTGAATACTTGTATGTTCGTGGGTTTCCTGTGGATCGCCGGAGGTTCGTGTGCGGCTCGCGCACCGCTCGGGGTTCGTGGCGCGGAAGTGTCGACGTGGCTTTAAACGCCGCGCCCTATATTCGAGCGTCCTACGCCATTGCTTAGTTTGCCTATGTGGACAGCCGGCCCTGAGTGTATGCACAATTGCACCCCCACACTTATGCTCAAATCTCATGTACAAAGGCCTTAACTGCAAAGAAAAGTTTGCACTACTACGCCTACACTTCCGCCATCCACTACCACTACGACACGTCTCGCCTCCACCAGAGCTACCCAATTTCTTCCGCCGTTCTGCATGCATCGCTACGACGAAGCCGGCTGTTGTCTGTTCGATTTACTTTCCCTGGCTGCATTCCACACATATTTTTTCAGGTGACGTCGTACTCGTAAACTTGTGTCATTTCTTACATTTACATTGTCTTCATTGTCTCTATCGTATTTACCGAATTTCATTCCATTTTAATAGTGAAGACATTTTTACTTCAAACATTGAAATCGAGCTCGTTGCTGTCTCCATCAATCAGCAGGATCTCTGAAGCGTTTCCGTATGTTGTTGGTCTACTCTACAAGCAACACAGCAGTGCTTGGCTTATACGCCACAACAATGCGCCACACTTAACCATCGAAAATAAATACGTTTTTTCCTGAATGAAGCATAATCGTTATAACACCATTAAAACTATTACGAGCTGGCAATACGATTTTGCAAGGTTAAGCTGCTATACATCCAAAAGAAAACGTGTGCCGCAATTATACTAGCTATTGCTGCTAAGAAACAATATAAAATAATGACCCGAAAGATTTCGTAAACTGTTTTCAGATGAGTCCTGCATCGGATGACAAAGCTACTTATTTCGGTACGGCATAAGGTGGAGAAGCAAAATACTTTAATGAGAGAGGCAATAGCAATAGACGAGAGAATAGGAACAACTTTGAAATTTCGTCGATACCCGCTCTTAGACAGTCAATGTATTGACAGCTTCACAATATTATTGAATGTGTGAGGGCGCCTTCAGAGCTTTTACATTTCTTTCCATAATATTACTACGAATATATCTTCAATCACGCTCAAGACTCACGGCGAGATTGTTCCACCTGGTATCCAGGAATATGAGATAAGTGAAACGAGCCCACACTTAAAGATAAACCCAATACCAAAGGAGGCGCATGTGGACACATGTATTGCCGAACCGTCAATTTAATAAGTCATGGTTGTAAAATACTAATATTTACAATTATTACAATGACTGGTAGAAGCCGACCTGAGGGATGGTTAGTTGCAGTTCCGGAGAAATGTAAAAACTCATAAGACTTAACATACACTCCTGGAAATGGAAAAAAGAACACATTGACACCGGTGTGTCAGACCCACCATACTTGCTCCGGACACTGCGAGAGGGCTGTACAAGCAATGATCACATGCACGGCACAGCGGACACACCAGGAACCGCGGTGTTGGCCGTCGAATGGCGCTAGCTGCGCAGCATTTGTGCACCGCCGCCGTCAGTGTCAGCCAGTTTGCCGTGGCATACGGAGCTCCATCGTAGTCTTTAACACTGGTAGCATGCCGCGACAGCGTGGACGTGAACCGTATGTGCAGTTGACGGACTTCGAGCGAGGGCGTATAGTGGGCATGCGGGAGGCCGGGTGGACGTACCGCCGAATTGCTCAACACGTGGGGCGTGAGGTCTCCACAGTACATCGATGTTGTCGCCAGTGGTCGGCGGAAGGTGCACGTGCCCGTCGACCTGGGACCGGACCGCAGCGACGCACGGATGCACGCCAAGACCGTAGGATCCTACGCAGTGCCGTAGGGGACCGCACCGCCACTTCCCAGCAAATTAGGGACACTGTTGCTCCTGGGGTATCGGCGAGGACCATTCGCAACCGTCTCCATGAAGCTGGGCTACGGTCCCGCACACCGTTAGGCCGTCTTCCGCTCACGCCCCAACATCGTGCAGCCCGCCTCCAGTGGTGTCGCGACAGGCGTGAATGGAGGGACGAATGGAGACGTGTCGTCTTCAGCGATGAGAGTCGCTTCTGCCTTGGTGCCAATGATGGTCGTATGCGTGTTTGGCGCTGTGCAGGTGAGCGCCACAATCAGGACTGCATACGACCGAGGCACACAGGGCCAACACCCGGCATCATGGTGTGGGGAGCGATCTCCTACACTGGCCGTACACCACTGGTGATCGTCGAGGGGACACTGAATAGTGCACGGTACATCCAAACCGTCATCGAACCCATCGTTCTACCATTCCTAGACCGGCAAGGGAACTTGCTGTTCCAACAGGACAATGCACGTCCGCATGTATCCCGTGCCACCCAACGTGCTCTAGAAGGAGTCAACTACCCTGGCCAGCAAGATCTCCGGATCTGTCCCCCATTGAGCATGTTTGGGACTGGATGAAGCGTCGTCTCACGCGGTCTGCACGTCCAGCACGAACGCTGGTCCAACTGAGGCGCCAGGTGGAAATGGCATGGCAAGCCGTTCCACAGGACTACATCCAGCATCTCTACGATCGTCTCCATGGGAGAATAGCAGCCTGCATTGCTGCGAAAGGTGGATATATACTGTACTAGTGCCGACATTGTGCATGCTCTGTTGCCTGTGTCTATGTGCCTGTGGTTCTGTCAGTGTGATCATGTGATGTATCTGACCCCAGGAATGTGTCAATAAAGTTTCCCCTTCCTGGGACAATGAATTCACGGTGTTCTTATTTCAATTTCCAGGAGTGTACATGATGGGTTTGAAGAAAGGCAAACCCACGTTTATATGTTTAGTAGATTTAGTACATGTTTTTGACAATGTGGACTACAACACACTCTTCGGAAATTTAAATTTATTAGAGAGAAAATCTTCAACTTGTATAGAAACCAAGCTGCAGTTTTAATAGTTGGACATGAAATCCCCCCCCCTTCCCCCCCCCCATATTATTCCGTCTGTACACTGAAGAAACAGCGAAGGAAACAAAGAAGAAATTTGGAAAGGCAATTAAAGTTCAGCGAAAGAAATAAGGTGTTTAAAATTTGCTGATTATTTTGTAAGTCGCTGTCAAAGATGACATAGAACTTCGAAGGTACACTGAATAGAATGAACTGTACCTCGAACCGAGGTTGTATCAACAAAATTAAAACAAAGGTATTGCAGTGTAGTTAGTGATGAGGGAAATAGGTTATCAAATGAGATGCTAAAGATGGTAGACTAGTTTTGCTATGTAGGCAGCAAAGGAACTTGCTATTTCTCCACTCGAAATTATTTTCGAAAATGTGACAATATGAACTGGTTGTTACAGCCTAATAGTTCACCTGGGAGTTGCATTTCAGTTGCACTTGTCCCCTTCAGGCACATGTCGAGGAAGTTCTGTCCACTCACCTTGCGTCTTTAACAGCTGTATCCCTCTTGTAAAAGATCTCACATGGTCGTAGGTCTGTTGATTACACCTGTCGTGACTGTAATGAAGATCGAGGAGTCTCTAAATCTGCTGAGTGATTTCGTAATATTTAGGGTTTCCAGAATAATTTATTGCCATGGTGCAATGTGAGACATGATTACACATGAATTAAAAACGTAATGCCACACTACGTACATGTCAAAGACAAGACTGAACTGATAAACTCACCTACTAATACAGAAGTGACACCACGAACCTGGCGCTGTTCTTGATTTTCTGGTTTACTGTATTAACCTGAGGTCAGTCAATGGGAGACAAGAAATCGTATTTCTCTGTCGTATCACGCGTCACTCATGCACCTTCTCTGTACTTTCGCGTCTCACCGATGCACCCAGCACGTGATCACGATGCATCGTGACGCAGTGTGTTGACAAGTTCTGTTTTGGCCATATTTCACCACATTAAGTTTCCTGCAAGGGCCAGTCACCTACAAATATTACAAACTGATGACTACAGAAGTAAAGAGGATATAAAATATAGACTGGTAACAGCAAGAAAATATTTCACAGAAAAGAAGGTAACACCTAGTATAAATGTGTTGAGAAGTCTTTTCTGGAAGTACTTGCACTGAATTTAGCCTTGTACGGGAGTTAAACATAGGTTATAAGGATTAGAGACAAGATGAAAATAGAACCTAACGAAATAAGTGCTGTACAAGAATGTTGAATACGTGATGCTTGCAGCGGATAAATAAAGAAGAGGTACTGAATCATATTGGGGAGAAAAGAAATTTATGGCACAATTTGAGCAAACGAAGGGATAGGTTGATAGGATACATTCTGAGATATCAAGATATAGTTAATTTGGTTATGTAGGGAATTTTGAGTGGTAAAAATTATAGAGAGAGACCCATGCTTGATCACAGTGGCAGGTTGAAGTGGCTATGGGTTTCAATAGTTATGTAGCGACTTGCATAATATAGACAGGCCTGGAACACTACATCATACTAGTTTTCGAAATGAAGACGACGACAGCAGCAGCAGCAGCAGCAACAACAACAACATCGAGGACAACAACAACAACAATTACTACTACTACTACTACCACCGCCGCCACCACCACCACCACCACCACCACCACCACGACTACTACTACCACTGCTACTGTACTGTTACTACTACTACTACTACTACTACTATTACTCCTGCCGCTGTTGCTGCTACTTCTAACTGTTTCACTACAAGTTTTAAACAGTTGGAGGGTTCAAATGCTTGTTTACGATGTCACGTATCTTATTTCTTCCACTCTAAATTCGTCTAGGCCAGCAGGCCTACACTTAATGGCACTAGCCGATATGAGAAACATGCACTGAGGCGGAAGTTCATTTTAACTGTTGGTTTTAATTGTTGTAATTTAATTGTAGCCACGACCTGGCTTATGGAGGAGGATCAGAAACGTCAGGCGGTGGTCCCACGCATTTTATAAAAACAAGATTACTTGTACGTTGCATATGAATATAGTTTCTTTTATTTGTTAACACTTCATTCACGGCACCGAATGACCTTTCGCACTCAAGAGGTGGACACAGTAACTATGGCACTAATTGCATTAATGGTTTCAAATCAAGAGGAATCCCATTTGTTTCTGTACGTTCTTTGAATCCATTTATGTATTTTATCTTGTCTGTCAACTTAAAGACATCATACGGACTGCTTATACTTCTATCGCCTTTAGGGTCAATCCACATCAAATCAACACAGAAAAAGACCATTTTCTACCTCACCGTCTCAGATTTTCTTGAAATTTGGCACGGATGTACTGCTTGTATAGACTGAGAAAAATAGGAAATTTTACTGAGCTAGGTCAACTTGGTCTTGAATCACAAAGATGTAAAGTTATCATAAATGGGCCCAAAAACAGGGAACGTAAGTTTTAGTATTTGCTGTAGAAGCTTTTCTAGTTGAGCTACAGACCTCGGATACATACCATTTTTCAGTATTTTCACGCTCTTTTCTATGGTATACAAAGTATACAGGGTGTTACAAAAAGGTACAGCCAAACTTTCAGGAAACATTCCTCACAAAGAAAGAAAGAAAATATGTTATGTGGACATGTGTGCGGAAACGCTTACTTTCCATGTTAGAGCTCATTTTATTACTTCTCTTCAAATCACATTAATCATGGAATGGAAACACACAGCAACAGAACGTACCAGCGTGACTTCAAACACTTTGTTACAGGAAATGTTCAAAATGTCCTCCGTTAGCGAGGATACATGCATCCACCCTCCGTCGCATGGAATCCCTGATGCGCTGATGCAGCCCTGGAGAATGGCATATTGTATCACAGCCGTCTACAATACGAGCACGAAGAGTCCTTACATTTGGTACCAGGGCTGCGTAGACAAGAGCTTTCAAATGCCCCCACAAATGAAAGTCAAGAGGGTTGAGGTGAGGAGAGCGTGGAGGCCATGGAATTGTTCCGCGTCTACCAATCCATCGGCCACCGAATCTGTTGTTGAGAAGCGTACGAACACTTCGACTGAAATGTACAGGAACTCCATCGTGCATGAACCACATGTTGTGTCGTACTTGTAAAGGCACACTTTCTAGCAGCACAGATAGATTATCCCGTATGAAATCATGATAACGTGCTCCATTGAGCGTAGGTGGCAGACCATACTGACGAAACTAAAATGAGCTCTAATATGGAAATTAAGCGTTTCCGGACACATGTCCACATAACATCTTTTCTTTATTTGTGTGTGAGGAATGTTTCCTGAAAGTTTGGCCGTACCTTTTTGTAACACCCTGTATAGGCTAATATAACAAAATTATTTAAAAAATTTAAAATTTTAATTTAATTCTTTTTTAAAAAAATACACATTTAAAAATTTCCAGATCTATTCAATGAGTAGCTAGAATTATTTTAAATCATAGGCTAAGGTATAAATTAGGGATGATAAGTTTCCTCATTAATCAAAAAATGAAGACTGAAGCTCTGTTTACAATAATTAGACTGTGTACTCATGTTAATTATTACAACATTATTAATGGTGACATTTTCATGAAAATAACCATGAACACTGTTGTCATAAAGATTCAAATAAATAGTCCATAGCAAAATTAACTATTAAGTAACAGTATCTGTTTATCATTTGAAGTTTGAAAAGCCTTCGTTCGTTTGGTACATATCACTTTCCAGTAAAGTTATGTGCTTTCAGTAGGAGTCACAGGATTTACTTTCACCATAACATCCATTACTGATACCCACAGAATATCAGCATTTCTTGGATATGAGACGATTGTATATGGCCCAGCTGGGTGAAGCAGAGTTATTTTTACTTCATCAAATTCTTCATTTTTCTGTGAGGCCTACTTGAACAACCAGTTTGCTTGATAGACAAGAGTGATGTAGTCTGATATGTCTACTAATTTTGGTTTACCAAGAGATTTTGACACTTCCTTTTCGCAAACTCTGAATCCAAAAAGAAGTTTTTCACCAATATTTTTGATCTGGTTTTCAGAATGAATACATGGTATTGATGTGTTCCTTTGATAGTCAATGCTTGTTCAAAGCGATTTTTCAAGAAACATCCTGATTCATCATAGTTTTCCTGAGCTGAATATGCAAAGTCTACATTGATAATGTTTTTTTACTGTACATTCAGAAAGTTGTAGTGGGGTTTGTATTTGGTGTTCATAGTGTCTTTGCAAACTCGCGCGAGCTCCCAGTCCCTTTACAGATACTCCAACACCGTCATAAGCATTTTTGCCACGTGCTGTGGGAAAAAAGTGCCACTCTGCCTCCACTTTAAAATCTTTCTCATGGAAACAGAGGTTTATGAAGTTCTTTTTGTTTTTTTATTGAGCAGCAGACCGATCTTAAAAACAGAATAATCTTTTTTAAAGGTATTGAACTTTGGCTGTCAGAAAAGTTATGAGTTTTTTTTGAAAAGTGTATACAGCAACTGTGTTGTGCTGTAGTGAATCAGAAACAGTTACAGAACTAAGATTTTCATCTTTGTTTTCCTCTTTGAAATATATGAGAAAGTGATGGAATGTGATGTTTTGGGTTGTCCAGCGGTTACTCTGAGCTTCATCTTGTAGAATTATGTTGTAATTCTCAGAAAAATCACACATGTCAACGAATTCTGATTCTTTCAGGTTTTCTTTTGTGCAGTTAAGAAAATATTGCTGCTGTGTGGCAATGAAGTCATGCTGAGCCAAAGAGGTCACCTGCTACACACTAAATCAGTAAACTCTTCTGAATCTTTCTCCAAAGTCTCTAGATTACAATGGTCAACTGACACCCACTGGTAAAATTGTACTTTTTCAGCAAAGCATTCTTCCAAAGTTTTACGCATCTCAGTTCCACCTGGACAGTAAGCTCAGTTCCCTATGTTGCTATCGATAGACGATGGGTTACAAAGCACTTTTGCACCGCTTGTAATTTTGAATTTGAAATTTTGCTATAGTTTTCAGTTCAGTATTTTCTATCATTAGTTTCACATTTTGGTGATTTGTGCACACACAAACACATTATCTTTCTAATACTCCAATTATTTGCTAACATGTTAGAAGCATTAGCTTACTGTCCTACTCGTACAACTGGAAAACTTATTTTTCAGATTTTTTACAACTTCACGTTTCCCAACACCACTATCGCTTTCTGATGAGAAACTTTCAGCAGAAACAGAAAAAATTACATGTCATACTTGTGGAAACTTTTATTACTTTCTATGTGTAATATTTCTTGTAATTCATTTTTCTCTTAGCAATGGGACGCTCGCCGAACTGTTCAAAAGATATATTTAGTGATGACCACCCTTTGAAGTAGTTATAAATTCTTTATCACTGTGCAATAATGTTTCTGAGTGAGAATGATCATGTTCATCATTTTTTGTCACATAGGAACTGTGCACTTTTTAACGTAGTAATTGCCTTCCTACATTTTTCACAAATCTTTGAACCACTGACTATTTGTGGATTCAGTTCAGGCATCCATCATGTTACATTTCTGAGCTTTCTGTTCTCTCTAACAAAGTAATCTGTTTTCTGTAAGGGATTGCAACGCTGTATTCTCGGTGTGTCTGTTTGCATCTTGAGGGACAATGTGTGTAAAAAATCCATTCAAACGCGCTTAATGTTAAAGTAGAAAATCACTTGTTAAAAATTAGCCAGTAACTTTTAGGTTTTCATGATTGATTGAAGTCGCTTTATAAAGCCCAGTAACATCTTGTTTTACTGAAGCAGTAAATATTTGGGCTAAACAAAAAGTATTCTTTAATACTAGTTCACAAGTAACTAACTTATTACACACAACTAACTCAGAATTCATCCACTCAGGAAGATCTGCACTCACTCTATAATAATGAGTATTGTTGTAACAATTAACATGGTTACACAGTCAAATTATTGGAAATAGAGCCTCAGTCTTTATTTTTTACTAATGAAGAAATTGTCATCCCAAATGTTTATTTTGGCCTGTGATTTACAACACTTCCAGGTACACACGGAATAAATTTGCGAATTAAAAAAATGTAATTTTTTTAAAAATTAAATTAAAATTTTAAATTTTGTTTTAGAAAGAATTTTCTTATATTAACCTGTCTATTACTGTGCACCATATGAAAGGGCGTGAAAAACGCTGTAAGGTGGTATGTATCGCAGGTCTGTAGCTCAATTAGGGAAGCTTCTACAGCAGTTCTAAAAATTGCTGTTCTCTATTTTTGGGCCCATTTATGATAACTTTACATCTCTGTAATTCAGAAACAAGTTGACATATCTTAATAGACTTTAACATTTTTCTAAGTCTATATCAACAGTACACCATGTCACATTTCAAGAAAATCTGAGATGGTGAGATTTAGACCCTGTGTTGATTTGACATGGAATAACCCTTTAGTAATGTGTGTTTCTTCAGACCAACTAGCTGTTGTCAGTCTTCAAATAGTGCTTCAAACTGTTCATCAGGTTTGGTTTCTGAAGAAGTAAGGTGTGAAGCTTGACATACGTTTTGCACTTACCACTGCTTGAGATTTTTTGCCAGGCCCCTCAAAAATTGTCCACTGTGAATTTATTTCTCTTTGCTATTACATTATAAAGTTTGTCTCTGAATAAGTGAGATGTCACTGCACTGTTGGCTTGCTCTAAATACAATATATCATTGATTCCGCAACGTGGATTGTGCGCTTAATTGCCCTGTCTGCATCTGGGAATGTGATCTCTCTTCCCTGTAAGCACGAGGTTAAGTCGGAAAGCTCTGCTACAGCATCAAACAGTAGACCTAAATTTTTAATAAATTCATTACTAGTCAGAATTTTGATTAGAGCATTGTACTTGCTTCTTTCCTTTCCATCTGTTTTAGGATCATTTGCAGATTATGTAAAATACTTTACTTAGGGCCTATAGCTCTTCCACAATGCTTTTCACTTCTTATGCTTGATGCCGCCCTTCTTACGGTGAGTACCTTTCCTATTTTGGATAATATACGCTTTAAACTAGCTGCACTTTCATTAAGTTGTATCTGATTTTTAGGAGACATGCTGTATGTAGTACACAATTTATCAAAGAAGAATGACCATCGTGAACACCCTACACTTCACTTACTGTTTCATGAACAGCTAATTCCAGTCTATGATTTTAGGAATGCCATGTTGAGAGGTGGCATGAGCCCCCTCTCATATTTCTATCTTACGATTCTCCTCTCTAGTTGCATGCGGTGGAGGGTTGCTTTTCCTTAACACGCGTACTTCCCACGCAGCGTCTCTCGTCACCCGGGTGGGCTGGTGACAGGCGGGCTCTGTGGAACTGGAGAGAGTTAAGCTGACGTGTGTGAGGCAGTCGAGTGAATGCTTTTCAGACGCCGACATTGTCAAGAGACACGCCCGCTGGGGTGTGAAGTAGCGGCTGGGCTAGAGGTTCCGTTACTTCAGAGAAACTTTGCGAAAACACTTTCTGGCGGGCTACCAGCGAGGCGTGGGAATGACTTGTGTACCCACGCAGTTGTGGCGGGAAAATTCCCGCACTTTCTGCAAAATCAGCACAGAAATTGGCGCCAAGAATCTCCATTGGTGGAATGGTAGTGCTCCGGCAATGGAGTGGAATTTCCGCCGGTTTTCGAGTTGCTGATTGGAACGTAACCACGGCCACTGTCGTGGGGGCGGGAATGTTCGGTGTTCGGCCTGTGCGGGTGCTCTAGGCAGTCGGCAGTCGCCTTTCGGTCGAGGACGTCGGAGCAGCCAGCCCTCGCCTGCGGTACGCCAGATCGTGTTCTGGGAGATAAGAAGACTGTTGGTAATGTACGTCCGCAGCACCGGCAGATAGGGATTTTCCTAGGTGATAATCAGAGCTCAGCAGAGCGCGCCTGTTCATCCTTTTCTAACTTTGTTCAGTTTCGAGTAGCAGCAATTACTATTGGGTTAGCTGTGTGTCTCTCTTGAGATTTGAGTGGAAAGGAATTGGCTCCACATACCACTTCGTCTTAAACCTCACGATCTAAGTTAGGGACAACTTCACCTTTACTGTGTTTGTATGAATCTCCAATTTTAGCCAATTTGATGTTTTATATTTCCTGTGTCTCTTTTACTATTCTGCGTTTAATCTTAATAAATCATATTGTTATTTTGGACAGAACTTTCTTTCTGTTAATCAATAGAGCAACCCTATCATTCCTCACTATGCTAATGAAACCTTTGTTTATTTAACTTATTTATCAAATTAAATTATTGCAGGTGCCAAACTCTCTTCTACTCCACTAGCAGGGTTGATTAGAGTCAGTTCGCGTATTTGTTTTATCCTTGTGCAACAGCAAAAGTCGGAGTTAGAATAGGGGGGGCTTAGAGCATGATTTACACATGTGGATTCTAGTAGAATTTAGTGATAAATACACTACTAGCCCCGGCACCTCGCATAATATGGCGACCCTTGGCCTCGGATCTTTCCTGTGAATCTCTGATAAACAAACAGGATTCTTAGTAGGAACATTCAATTTTTTTTCTCTCTGTTTTTTTTAATGATTAATACCCAAGTTTTTTTTGGTAGTTCCGCGTTTAGTTTTAAGTAGCGGCGCATGACTACAGTTTTTGTTTTCAGTGTATATATTTTTTGTTCATTGTTTTTTTTGTGTTTCGCTGATGTGGTGTCTGTACCGCATCGCACTTTGTCGGATTTGTGTGCGGTTTCTGTACCACATCAAATTGTGTTTGTGATTACAGCGTTGGAACAGCGTTGTTGAAATTTTATGTTTATGTGTAAAAAATATATGGAGTAGATTAATTTTATTGTGCATTTTAGATGAATTTGTTTTTATGAATGATAACGAGAAGTAAGGCACGACTATTATCGGGCGAAGCTAAAACAAAAGAGGATAGCATAATGGATAAGGGGCAGTTTACTGACGGGAATAGGTTCGGAGATGAGATGGGCACATTTTTAGCAGGACAGGACGCCAGGGGCATTGATGAGGAAGGTGATTTGGACGCGATCTCAGAGCTGCGTTGCGGCCGTGATTATGATAGTGAAGTAGAGGATGAAACAGAGACAGGCACACAGGTCGAGACGGTAGCAGAAGTTTATAGTCAAACGAACGAGTGCAGACAGAGGCCAGCTCGGTCACGTCAGAGCTCTAGCGCCCAGGTGTCCAGAGTTACATCGCCCATGTTTGAAGAGGATCAAGAAGATGACGTAAACCCAATACTGAGCTTCCTACGATCAATGAAAGAAGAAGCTGACGAACAGCGTAAGAAGCAGGAAGAAGCTGACGAACAGCGTAAGAGGGAGAAGGAAGAAGAGGAGAAACAACGTAAGAAGGAGAAGGAAGAAGCTGACGAACAGCGTAAGAGGGAGAAGGAAGAAGAGGAGAAACAACGTAAGAAGGAGAAGGAAGAAGCTGACGAACAGCGTAAGAAGGAGAAGGAAGAAGAGGAGAAACAACGTAAGAAGGAGAAGGAAGAAGAGGAGAAACAACGTAAGAAGGAGAAGGAAGAAGCTGACGAACAGCGTAAGAAGGACACGGAGGCAATAATTTCGCATATAGGGGAAATTCGTGGGGAATTACTAACAATAAAGAAAGAATGTGGAGAAGCAAAACAATTGTCAATGGTAGCACAAAAAGTAGCAGGCCTAGCCCAAACGGCAGCAACAGGGGCAATGAAAATCGCAAAAGTAACTTCTCAACTTGTAGGTCGCTTGCGACGTGCGACACAAGCCCACTCAAAATCCCTAGCGTTCTTAAAAACCCAAGGTAATATTGCGGTTACCAACATCACGAAACGAATGAAAGAAGTAGAGAGTCGGATGGCGAAACTAGAGCGAAACGGGCACACGAGCACTGCGCGTTCGGATACCAATGATGGAGTACACAGAAGTGTGTCTCCGAGGAAAAGCCCGCCGTGCTCTAGCCCAGTGACAGAGGGCGGAACTAACAATGCACACGCAGAAACACCTAGTAATAGCTCCAATAATTGTAGCCCACTTAGGAGAGTGAATTCTGAGTGTCACCGCCACTGTGATACAGAGGTAGCACATCACAGTTATCAGCAAGATAGATCAGGACACTCAGCAGACGTGCAAGTATCGGAAACGAGTGACAACACCAGTGCGAGGATCGGACAGGATTTTGATCACAATCACTTCCTGTCGATACTAAAATTCCAAAAGTTCAGAGATAATGGAGGGTCGATGCATCCGAAGAGCTGGGTGACGCAGTTTACTAATTCATTACCGTCATCATGGCCAACCCACGCAAAATTAGAATTCATGTGTGGACACATCGAGGGCCAAGCCGCGGAAAAGATGCGGGGTGTGGCAGCGACGTGTCGGACCTATCAGGAATTTGTTGATGCATTCCTGCGGACCTACTGGTCAAAGGAAACGCAAGACAGGATTAAAGAGGAAATAATATTTTGTCCTGAACTGGAAGTGTCCGGGCATAAGAACGCAACCAAATTTTTTGATGATTTACTCAAGAAGAATCAGTTTTTAGATAGTCCATATAGCAACGGAGAAATCATTAAATTTTGCTTTTCCAAATTGCCTATTAGGTATCAACAGACACTTGTCGGAAGGTGTGGATCGGACATAGAAGCATTCAAGAGTCTATTGCGCGAACTCGAAGTAGTCTTCGATAAACAAGACGCAAAGGACAGGAAGAAGGCGCAAAATAACAAATACCACGGGCCAGCAAGGGAAGACGACAACAGATCGCAAAATCGCACTCGTCAGTTAGGAAACCAGGGTTACGGAAATCAAGGTTACGCTACTCAAGGTTATGGAAACCAGAGACACGGAAACCAGAACGTCAGGAAACAGGGTCAATCTAGACAAGGAATCTGGGACAGGAGAAATAACGTACGGGAAAGCGACCGTAATTGGAGAGAGCGAAATCAAGGACAACAGGAGAACCAGGAGATTGAAATTAGACCTGCAAATCCTAATGCACGTCAGAGGAAGGGGAGTCTAACAAGGGATTGGCGCTAGTCCATAGGATTCCACCACATCTCTCACACAAAGAAGTTCGTGGAATAATAGTAGTTTAAGTGGTGTACATAGTAGAATAAGCAAATATATGAACCTTTCTGTGGGGAACAATAATTGTTACATTAATAGATTAAGATTGCTAAAGTATTAACACGCTGCGTTGTCTTGCATAAGAATTTACTGCTGCTATCCTCTTTTTGTTTATGTTTGCGATCTCCAATGTCGATGGAGTAGGAGACACTAGCTTTTCATGAGCAATGTTTTTGTCCTTTCCTATCTGGTGTCCATGTTAAGGGATAAGGATGAGTGACGAGACGTCGCACAAACGGGCGCATACAAGAACGTGCTCTTAGAAGCGTTCTGAGAGGTCGTGATACGCTCCATAGCGGCCACAACCAGTTCGTGAGACGTTCATACCAATGCTTGCAGGCACGCGTCAGTGCACTGCACGATTGTGGTATATTGCGCGATTTCGAGGGTGAATATGGGCAGTATAGTTTTTGCAGAGCTGCGCCGGTATCGTTGTCTTGCAAGTCGGGGTGAACCTGTGAGCATTTGACTCTAATGGTGCCCTAGACGAGAGAAATGAGGGCATAAAAGCCTACCATGCTAATGTGCTGGTTGGGGATTTAGCGTGCTGCTCGTTTTTGTCACAGATGAATCACCAAGGAATTGTACTTGGATATTCGTGACATACTGTGTAGCTGGCGTGTGTTGGGTGTCTGAATCCTCAACAGGAACCAGTCCTGGCTTGGTCATATTACATTGCTTCTGGAAAGGTGTACTTCGATCGCGAAAACCGCTTCACATAGAGAAGGAAGTTGCAACTATAAATTTATTGTCGTGTATAGCCATGGCTAACCCAGTCTCTGGAGTTTCAGTGAGGCGTAATGAAAACTCGGAGGTCATGTCGTACGGCGCGCACATCACTGTCGTCAATAGCGGCGAGCAGCAAGACATCTCAGCGTAACAGGAACTATGTAAGGGTATTGTATAAGGTAAATAAAATAAATAAATAAATAAATAAATAAATAAATAAATAAAATAAAATAAAATAAATAAATAAATAAAAGGGAAAGTACGATACTAGGATAAGTTAAACTGTAGGATTTAACAATAACTAGATTAATATTGTGGGGGTTTTCTACCACAAGTGTGGCGCGCGCCTGTTGAGTTGCTATTTTTCAGGTCACCAAACCACAGACCCGAGATGGAGGGACGACGGGCGAGCGAAAGTAGCGTAGTTGCATGTTCTTTATAGCACAGTAAAACTTAGACCTGCATAACAACATAATTTAATTAAAAGACGTAGAATGTAGATCGTTGGGATATGGTAGTTAATTCTTGAAGCATGTCTACTGTCGATCTATATAATTAATAGTAATATTAGTGCGGGCCCGCACATTTAGTTGTTCATCCATTACAAAGCATCAGTTATCACACACCATGTACTTACTGAGATCGGTCTCTACACGTATATCAAAATAAATTATTTCCATGTCTAGATTAGATGTTATAATGATTGCCATAGATTAATAACTATAAAAGTAAAATAAGAGTGTCTGAAATGACAGACCATCAATGTTTCATTATGTAAATTTATTATAACATAGAAGGTCATGGGAAAAAGTTAGGCATAAGACTTTTGTAAGAATTGTACAGATGACGAGGAACGTGGCAATGCAGAGGCCAGCCAGCGCAAAAACAAGAGGTCTTCGGCTACCTGCTAGAGGGCGAGCGTCCCGTCCTACACGCTGACAGTCACCCGGCTGCCTACCTGAGGGATTACACGGGACCCTCGCCCCGCCACAAGCGAAAGTGGGGCTGGCCGTTGACCCTGACACGCGACAGCCTGCTAGCTCTCCGGACGCGGCAGCCGCTTGGAGGGATTCCCTGCGGCAGACCACGTTGTCGTGAGTACACGAAGAACATCACATATCGTGTCAGAACCTGCGCCTCATGTGCCTCAGTACAGAAAGGGACGCTCTATACTCACCTGTTTGGGTTTTTACAACTCACTAGCATTGGCCGATCTGCATACACAAAGCAGTATCGTGCCACACTAACAAATGTATGGTCTCATGTCTTACTTCTCCTCTCTATTAGAGAGCAGTTTTTAACAATAGTCGCTCCTAGTTCGATCCTGTATGGATGACCTCACACACTTGTGGAGTCACTCCACGTGCCATCATCCCTCGTCGAACTGCAATATTGGGAAACGTAAAGTTCTGTCCAGCGAGAGAAGAGACCTAGACTAGTGATGTATCCCAACAAGGAGATCTCAGAGACAATTAATCGACGTGAGGAGAACCTATCACCGTGTCTTCCTACCGTACTGCCGTGATCATATGCGTGGGTCTGACTACAATCTCAACAGCGTACTGCAGACACTCCAGAACTCCCTATTGCTGTTGCCACAACGTAGCAACTACACCCGACGTTTAGCCTTATGTGATGTCAGTACGGTGGAATTTGTGAAGTGCCACGGATATTTCTAACAATGTGTTTTAGTGCCTCATTCTCAGCACAGTCGTGAACTTTGTGCAATGTGCACGCACAATTTGATGCCCCATGAACCTTGTTTTTTTTTGTTTTTCTTAAATTTCTTTCTCTTATGTTGTTACTGTAATGTATGTTATACCTGGTATGCGTTTGTGTTTTACACTGTAATTCTTATTACAGATTACTGTATTGTTCTCCACATCATGTTTTTTTTGTATTTTGTGTTTATTGTTGTGTGTATGCTAACAGTGTGCCTGAAGTCCCCATAAACTGAAGCAGATACCACCACTGTCATTGTGAATGGACCATCAGTTCAGGGAACATTTTGTAAAGGTTATTCTTGCTGCAGGGAGACAGAATGAATCGGAGGTTGTAACTAGATTCTGAAAACTCACAAAGAGATTGTTAACTTAAATATTATCATGTGTGAGTGAGGTCAGGTTAGTTTAATGATTAAAATTGTTGTAACATCTTGGGCATTTAATTGCGGAGCACTCCAACTCTGATTGTAAAGAATAAACTGCTCCATATTTGGCTCAGATGCCCGGGCCATGTTTAGAGCGTGAATGTCTGCGTGAATCGGTGTTTGGAAGGGGCTCCCTGGGTATGGATGTGTGATGTGAGTGTTAGTGTTCCATATTAAGAAGGTGAAGTTGGCTACATCATAAATAATCCTCCCTCTATGAGCTGCATTTTTCAGTTGCAGTGATTTTCTTTATAGAGTGCGGCATGTGGAGTCACTTTGTAAGATTGTTCTTGGGCGATTGACTCACTACCTTGCTCCTAAGTGAGCCAACCGCTCACCAATTACAATCTAAAATGGCGTAGGGGCAATGAGAGGTGGCATGAGCCCCCTCTCATATTTCTATCTTACGATTCTCCTCTCTAGTTGCATGCGGTGGAGGGTTGCTTTTCCTTAACACGCGTACTTCCCACGCAGCGTCTCTCGTCACCCGGGTGGGCCGGTGACAGGCGGGCTCTGTGGAACTGGAGAGAGTTAAGCTGACGTGTGTGAGGCAGTCGAGTGAATGCTTTTCAGACGCCGACATTGTCAAGAGACACGCCCGCTGGGGTGTGAAGTAGCGGCTGGGCTAGAGGTTCCGTTACTTCAGAGAAACTTTGCGAAAACACTTTCTGGCGGGCTACCAGCGAGGCGTGGGAATGACTTGTGTACCCACGCAGTTGTGGCGGGAAAATTCCCGCACTTTCTGCAAAATCAGCACAGAAATTGGCGCCAAGAATCTCCATTGGTGGAATGGTAGTGCTCCGGCAATGGAGTGGAATTTCCGCCGGTTTTCGAGTTGCTGATTGGAACGTAACCACGGCCACTGTCGTGGGGGCGGGAATGTTCGGTGTTCGGCCTGTGCGGGTGCTCTAGGCAGTCGGCAGTCGCCTTTCGGTCGAGGACGTCGGAGCAGCCAGCCCTCGCCTGCGGTACGCCAGATCGTGTTCTGGGAGATAAGAAGACTGTTGGTAATGTACGTCCGCAGCACCGGCAGATAGGGATTTTCCTAGGTGATAATCAGAGCTCAGCAGAGCGCGCCTGTTCATCCTTTTCTAACTTTGTTCAGTTTCGAGTAGCAGCAATTACTATTGGGTTAGCTGTGTGTCTCTCTTGAGATTTGAGTGGAAAGGAATTGGCTCCACATACCACTTCGTCTTAAACCTCACGATCTAAGTTAGGGACAACTTCACCTTTACTGTGTTTGTATGAATCTCCAATTTTAGCCAATTTGATGTTTTATATTTCCTGTGTCTCTTTTACTATTCTGCGTTTAATCTTAATAAATCATATTGTTATTTTGGACAGAACTTTCTTTCTGTTAATCAATAGAGCAACCCTATCATTCCTCACTATGCTAATGAAACCTTTGTTTATTTAACTTATTTATCAAATTAAATTATTGCAGGTGCCAAACTCTCTTCTACTCCACTAGCAGGGTTGATTAGAGTCAGTTCGCGTATTTGTTTTATCCTTGTGCAACAGCAAAAGTCGGAGTTAGAATAGGGGGGGCTTAGAGCATGATTTACACATGTGGATTCTAGTAGAATTTAGTGATAAATACACTACTAGCCCCGGCACCTCGCAATGTTAGTACATGAGGAAGTAGTCTTTTTCATTTCTGTTGCCACACCTTTTTTCTTACCAAGCATTACGGAGGCACCATCACAGCAAATTTAACTAGGTATGCTTTAAGGTAAGTTGCATTTATATTATGTGAATCCAAATTCTTTGGTAGCGCTTGTTGCATTGAAAACACTGTCGTGTCAGTCAGTTTCACAAAATCCCTACAAAATGTTTGCACAGGATCATTAATGAGCGTAAGTATTTTCTTTAGTGAAATAATTGTGTTGTTTTAAAGTTCAGCACGCTGGTAACAAATGTCCTGCCTCATCGGCAACACTTTCTCTGTTATCACTTGCATGTGAACACACAGGACACATTCTCTTACCGCCACCAGTGTCACTGACGTCCTCGATTGCTCGTTTTGATGCATGTTTCAACCACTTCAACATTTATACCATGGGTGTTGCACTATAAATATTACACACGGTTTGAAACTAGAAACTAGTTTGAAGCTAGATAGCTGGAAACACATGCACAATACCATAAAGTACAAACAGAAGGGATCGGCAGTGACGCAGAAATTGTGCATGTCTCCGAATATGTCGGAAAAAAACACTTGAAACGTCCCATTTGAACAATTATACACGACTGTGCTTTAACTGACACACAATATTTTTATAGCGCAACGCAATCTGACTTTCAAAAATCCCTACAAAAGAATGGGCCCTGACTAACATTAAACTATACCTTTCACAAATCACTTACCTCACAAAAATCTTCGCTACTCAAGCTACTGCAATACAGCGAGCGCCACTACTGCCAGCTAAATAAAAGATTCAAAGTACTGAAGGCACTAACTACTGATAGGCATAGTTAGCAAATGAAAGATTTTGATAGAGAACAACCAATGTATTTACCTCAATAGTCATAATATATATAGCAGTTCATGACAAATTTCAAAACTCCGCCATCTCTCTCCCCACATCCACCACTGCTGGCGGCTCACCTCCAACTGCGCAACGCTACACGCTGTTCACAGCCAGCTGCCTAACACTACAATGGCGAGTATTACAACAATGCAAAGCAGCCACAGACTGCACACAGCACAGCCAGTGATTTTCATACAGAGGTGGCGTTACCAATAAAAAAACCTAAACAGCCTACTTACATAGCCAAACCTAAACAGCCTACTTACATAGCCCCCATGCTCCCCACAAAAAATTTTACAAATTGTTTTGGGCACTGGGCAATACATATTTGTTAAAATTTTTCATAATCGTAATTACAATAACAAAGAAATCAAATGCACACACTTATTGATACAATGTTGGTCAAAAGCTAAAATTTTCTCACAGTCCATAAAGATAGTTCTGATCATTCATCATAATAGTAATTACAGTTTTTTTCACAAAGTCTCATTAGTAAAAGAAATTGCACACAGAAGTAGTGGATTTCCATGCAGTCTTGAAGAAGTAGTGTTGTCCTTCCAATGGAAAGACAGTGCTGACTCTTGACATGCTGGCAGGTAATGGGCCACAACAGAGCAAACCCACAGCGGAGTCAATCGAAGTTTTGAAGAATATCGTTTGGTAGGTCATCACAGAGCAGACCCACTGCAGTCCTGGTAGAGATTACGGTATTGGTGGGCCACCAGAGGTGCAGACCCACTGCAGTCCTTGTAGAAATAATGGTATTGATGGATCATCAAAGATGTAGACCCACTGTAGTCCTTGTAGAGATAATGGTACTGGTGGGTCATCAAAGATGCAGACCCACTGTAGTCCTTGTAGAGATGGCCAGCAGCCATCTGTTGCGACTGTGCAGGTGCACAATCACCATCAAAGAGTCTTGCGGAGAATATAGCAAGTCCATAAACCACCACTTGTGCACTTACAAAGTTTTTGGAATTGTCCTTAGAACCAGCAATGCTGTTATCCAGTCCCTTGCTGAATTATTAACACACGTGAAAACACTAACAGTCCCTACTTGTCACATATTGTCCATATACTACGACCAACAGAAATGTATGCAGTGAAATGTAACTTACAAGTTAATAATATGATGAACTGGTGTCAATTACAAGTTTAGAACATAAGAATACAATTACAGAGGTACAAAATACATCATTAAAGAACATAACAATACTGATAACATTTGTAGTAACAAACTTTACAAAAGAATATCATATACATCAGTGTTACAGGAATTATGACATACGTGAATATATAAAATAATGAGAATAGTTTTCGAAACATTAATTTCACACATGAGCATTAAAACAGAACAGAACTGATAATGTCTAACATCTTTACAAAGTAAATAACATATTATTAATGCAAATTATATTTGAGGATAACAGTATTCCTCATCATAGTTCATGAAGCTGAGTATTAGAAGAAGAAAAAATTCTATGAAACTACACAAAGACAGGAAGAAAACAAATACACAAGGGTACACAAACACATAGTGGGATAACACAAAAGGAAAGGACAGGGTTTGTTTTCAGTGTAACATTTGGTACTGCAGTCCAACCCAAAACTTCATTCCATAGATCTTTCGTCTTATTTCAACCTTTGCTTCCACCAAAAAAATCCTATCCAAGCATGCTTTCTGTATTTATTTCACATATTTCTTACCTCATTATTTATTTTCAAGAAAATCCTACCTATACCTGCTTTCTTTACGTTTTTCATATAACTTCTCAATGCGTTTCTTCCAATTCATCACAACTCATTCTCTTCTATAGTCTACCCCCTCTTAAGCTAACTTAAATCTACTGAGCTCAGATGCTAAACTAAGGGACGAGGCAATGCAGCAGCACAGAACAATTAACACAAACAGCAATAAAAAAATGGAAATTTGCAAAGCAAGCTACAGGAAATCTAAAATACCAAGCAATGCAACGTTGCAACTAATATGAGCCAATGTGCAGCAACAAGAAAAATAAATCTGTAGTAAAACTAGCTTAACAGTGTAATACAAAGTTAAATTCAGTAACACTATGCCTGGCAAACAGCAGCAGCAAATAAAATTTAAACCTAGACCTCAAGCAGAAAAAAAATATTACACTAAAAATGGCCATGTCTAATACCTATGTCACATCTTAACACTAGAGTGATGCATCACAATTTATTCTAGAAAAGAAGTTACCAAGTACTTGAAAAGAAAATTATGAATGCAGTTCCTGTGAAGGTAAATGTCTTTTTGTGCTCCCTCATTTTTTTTTTGAAAAAATTAGTATTTACTCGATCTGTAGACAGAAAATATTTATATTAGTACAACTATAAAATTTTATTTTAACCAATGCTACAGTGCAGCTAGAAACTAGATATTAAACGAAATGAGCAAATATATACATAAAGCAAGCCATATGGCATTTCTGTAAATATCATAAATTAAGAGCTCCACAGTGTAATCATATGTTTTCAAGTTCGACCGTGTCGTTTTTGCGATGCTTTCTACAAAGGAATGTCAGAAGTGAGGCTAATGGCCTCTTTTTTTCTCCACCTAATGGCTTTTTCTCCGGGCAGCTGGCCAGCTGGGTGCCACAACGCATTACATCAAGGTCACTTACCTTTCTTACCGAAATATTTACGACACCAGTTTCCGCTACAGTGACAGTCTCATATAAAAATATTTCACAGGTCAAGAATTTGGGTTACAAATCTGTAGAAACTAAATCCTATGAATATAACAGTGTTCAAAACGTTTTCGTCGGCATTGTGATACATTCACGCATTTACATACATTTCATAACTCTTAAAGTACGATTCTTCGTTTCCAACAACCTGTTTCACAAACCAGAGTGAGTCCCTAACCACTACTCATTATTCCTTACCTTATTCGTCGACACTTCTTCAATGTTTCATCATAACATACGTAGCATAATCAAATAACTCATATAGCATCAGCTTATTGATCATAAACATACCGCAACAGCATAATACACATCATCATCGTAATAATAACATCATAAAACCTCAGCCAAATCTCAAAATCGTCGTAGCTTCCTCGAATAATTTAAAAACCTAAAAAAAATTCTCTCCTCATGTCAATAGTGTCATCTACCTCAAACGTACCTTAAAAATCAGGATCTCATACCAAATACATCATTCAAAGCTCTCATAATATCACAATGGTTCCGAAAAAATATGAACAGTTTACAAAGTACAGACAAAATACAATTTCGTAAGTGTGAAGTTACCCAACTGTGAAATTGCGTAAACATGAAGTTATCCAACGGTGTAATTACGTACACATCTGTCACTGACGTAAAAAAAAATGTTTGTCTCTCTCAGTTAAATGATCAGATAGCTGTGTAATTATGTGTTAGAGAAATATGGTACTGATGTGTAAAGTTGTATAAGCAAATACCATATTAACTAGGGCTCCTTGTGCTTGCCAAACACATGATACACAAAGTAAGCGTGTACCCCCCTGAGGATTAATGTAATTATACCCTCAGGTGTTACAGATTACAGCAATGGAATGAAATGTATCACGGAAAACCCTTGTATCATTGCACTTCAAATATCTTAAAAAAAAATAAATGTTTTAAGTGCGAAATTAATCACTCAAATACGTGTCCTGTGTTATTATTTTGTGGCTGTTCCGTATTTCTATGTCCCTCTTCCCGTATTGGGGCGCGAGTGTCCTCTGAAATACGTAATTCTTGTATTACCTGTGTCAGCTGATCTTGTACTTCGCGGATTTCTCTTTGGTGTTGCGTATTAATTTGATTCTGATTTTGTTTGAATTTCCTAATTTGTTCGAACTCTTCTGTGTCATTAAAGACTACCGGTTTTGTGTCATTCAGATCATCATCTACCTTTGTAGATAAGTTAGTGAACTGATCTGAAAGTTCGGCTACTTTATCCGATAGTGAAATTATTTCCTGTGTGTGTTTTTCTGAACCAAGTTTCAGAGTGTCCATTTGTGTTGAAATCGTATCTACTGTGTCTTTTAAGTTTTCCTGAGTTTTTGCAAGTTGCGTAACCGAATCGGTAGATGCAACTGAGTCAATTTTAGCTTGCAAGGTGTCATGATTTTCATGAACAATAGTCTGAAGTTCTTTTATGGCTGCTTCGTGATTCTGTAATGCATATTCATGACGCAAAAAAATAGGTTGGAAATGCTCACAAATCTGTGTTTTTACGTCATTACAGACTTTTTGACATTTCGATTCAATGTTATGTAACTCAGTAGTTAAATCTTCACGTGTTTGTTCAAGTGTGGTGTCTAACTTTTGAAGCTTTTGCTGTGTTTGTCTCTGATTTTGTTCCATTGTGTCTAACTTTTGAAGATTTTGTTCCATTTGTCTCTGATTTTGTTCCATTTGTTGCATTAATTGCAATAATAATGTATTAGTGTCTGGAATCTGTTTCTCTATGCTTTTTGGCAGTGCATTTTCACCGGCAACATTCACATTTTGACAAGCAGAAAATGTGTCTTGACTCATTTGAGAAAACGGTGAGGACCCAAAACCTAAGTCTACAGCGTTTGCAATATCGTGTTCTGTCATTTCGGATTCATGAGGCGAGCTGTTGCCGACCGATCGATCGATAATGCTTCCTTGTTCACTACCTGTTTCACTGTCTACACCATTATTTGCCGCCCGCTCCATTTCCCTATGCACAATTACCAAATTACTACTTCGAATGTCTGTTAATTCACTACACAGTGGTGCTGATAAGCTACGCTCGTCGTCACTATTATTTCTCAGTTTACTTTGAAACCTAGTGTTACGTTTTTCACACGCCATTATTGTCAAAATATTTCACGCAATAACACAGAAAAGCACAATTTGAAAAGCAAAATAAGATAACACATTAACATAGAAATGGAAATAATGTCTACTTAAATACTTGGTGCAAATCTACATGCATGTCACAACTGTTTTACTGTACAACAATGAAAGACTGCAACTACAAAGGAGATTCTCTCTACAATTACGCGCTAGCAATAAACAAAATCTACGCTAATTACACAAACTACAAGAAAAAAATCATAAGATTCCAGTGAGGTATCCTCGGCTAAGGGTCGACATATGAAACGTCCCCTTTTTGAACAGTTATACAGGACTGTGCTTTAACTGACACACAATATTTTTTTAGCGCAACGCAATCTGACTTTCAAAAATCCCTACAAAAGAATGGGCCCTGACTAATATTAAACTATACCTTTCACAAATCACTTACCTCACAAAAATCTTCGCTACTCAAGCTACTGCAATACAGCGAGCGCCACTACTGCCAGCTAAATAAGAGATTCAAAGTACTGAAGGCACTAACTACTGATAGGCATAGTTAGCAAATGAAAGATTTTAATAGAGAACAACCAATGTATTTACCTCAATAGTCATAATATATATAGCAGTTCATGACAAATTTCAAAACTCCGCCATCTCTCTCCCCACATCCACCACTGCTGGCGGCTCACCTCCAACTGCGCAACGCTACGCGCTGTTCACAGCCAGCTGCCTAACACTACAATGGCGAGTATTACAACAATGCAAAGCAGCCACAGACTGCACACAGCACAGCCAGTGATTTTCATACAGAGGTGGCGTTACCAATAAAAAAAACCTAAACAGCCTACTTACATAGCCAAACCTAAACAGCCTACTTACACACTGAACATTAGAACGGGTATCTATGGCCAGTTTGATAATGCTTTGTCGTTATTAAAAAATGTATTCTCATCATGAATCGAAAATATGATATCTTATGATAATACAATTTTCTGTACTGCCAGTACGACGTACCGAGCACATATTTTTTCCCGAAAATAGGACTTCCATTTTACACTGTTACGCAGTGCCGTGGGTACCGGCCCAACTAAAACAGTGATCATAAAGCAAGAAAAATATAGACGTACAGCAGTATCACTGTAGTGAGACTATACGCAGCAGAACTGAAGGCTTCACAAACAGTGAAGTAACTGTTGTCTACTGCAGCGACCATTTTACGGTGCTTTATAAGCAATGGTCTCGTCTCATTGAATAGCCTACAGCCATCGTCACATGGACCATGCATTAGAACTTACGTCACATTCACGCCCTCTTTAGTACAGATTCGCGAGACGCTATGTTGGCTTTCAGTTGAGGTCCATATCTAAATGCGCCGTTTCTAACAAGGGAACCTCCCCATCGCACCCCCCCCCCCCCCCCCTCTGATTTAGTTATAAGTTGGCACAGCGGATAGGCCTTGAAAAACTGAACACAGATCAATCGAGAGAACAGGAAGAAGTTGTGTGGAACTGTGAAAAAAATAAGCAAAGTATACAAACTGAGTAGTCCATGTGCAAGATAGGCAACATGGAGAGAGTGAGCTAAGGAGCGCCGTGGTCTCGTTAACGTGAGCAGGTCCGGAATGAGAGGTCCTTGGTTCAAGTCTTCCCTCGAGTGATAAGTTTAACTTTTTATTTTCAGTTTATGTGACATACTCTTATGTTTTCATCACTTTTTTGGGAGTGATTATCATATGCACAAGGAAACCTAAGTCGGGCAAGGTAGAAGAATCTTTTTACTCATTCGCCAAGTGTACAAGTCAGGTGGGTCGACAACATATTCCTGTCATGTGACGCACATGCCGTCACCAGTGTCGTATAGAATATATCAACGTGTTTTCCTGTGGAGGAATCGGTTGACCTATGACCTTTCGACCAAATGTTTTCGGTTCCCATTGGAGAGGCACGTCCTTTCGTTTACTAATCGCACGGTTTTGGGGTGCGGTCGCAAAACACACACACTAAAATTATTACAGTGAACAGAGACGTCAATGAACGAACGGACAGATCATAACTTTGCGAAAATAAAGAAAGTAAACTTTTCACTCGAGGGAAAACTTGAACCAAGGACCTCTAGTTCCGCAGCTGCTCACGCTAACCACAGCACCACGGCGCTCCTCAGATCACATTATCCTTGATGTTGCCTATCTTGTGCATGGACTACTCAGTTTGTATATTTTGCTTATGTTTTTCATAGTTCCACACAACTCCTTCCTATTTTCTCGATTGATCTGTGTTCAGTTTTTCAAGGCCTATCCACTGTGCCAACTTATAACCAAATCTGAGGGGGTGCGATGGGGAGATTCCCTTGTAAGCACCAGAAAATTGAGGACCTCTCGGAAACCCGTCGCTAATTGTGAGATTCATTGTAATAAAATGATGGGAAACGTTATGTTGGTGGTGAAAGAATTACTGTAACTTGCCTATTATGAAAGTAAACCCTTTCAAGGGAACGCCGCATTGAGGATCTATCCAAAACGCATTGTTGTTGGTATAATTTGTTATAATTAAAAGTTAGTTCATAACGTAGCTACGTTAAAGCTTTCAGCAGATCGTAAGATATGAAGTATGACCTTAAATTATTAATGGCTGATATAGTGAAATCAGAAGAGTTGTAGAATTGTAAGATATCAGGTGATGCGTTGCTGGTTCGCGTCTCACTGGATCCAAACATTTTCTTACTAACATTAGCGTTTTCTAAATGGTTCTGATAGTTTCTTATTAGTTTAATAATAGCAGATTCTATAATATTCGATGGTATGTACATATAAGCGCGCTCCTTCTGAGGGGTGAGTTTGTTCGACTGGCTTAATCTACAAGACAGCTTGCACTACTTGCAGTGAGATATTTTGCACTTCCTTATTTTAAGTTTTGTGTTACACGTGTTGTAAAGGGTCTGCTACTGAATAGGAATAGTGATCAAGGAAGAATGGCTACTTTAGGGCTTTACCAGAAAGTGAGAATGATGAAATAATTTTTATATTTTGTGGAGAACTATTGTAAATTTGTATAGAATTGTTTGTAATGGAACTTTTATAAGCCAATGTCCTTATCGACTGGACATAGTACTTTCCTTTTTCCTTATAACTCGTTCATGGATATTGAACTTTTTATTTATGGATACAGAACAGCATGACTAGCATATGACAATGGAGGAAATGTGCGTTTTAATAGAGCTAATGTAGGAACCGTACACCCGCCCATTTCGTAATGAGTGCGATCTGCGAGCCACGAACAGCAGACAACTTCAGCTGGAGTGTGCTGCGATTGCATATACCAAGTTGGGCACACATACGAGTACAGTATGCAAAAGGCGCACCGTTTCTGAGCGTTCAGCAGCACGTTGAGCTCAGAACGAATTGTGTGCAGATGGCCTATGGTGGCGACATCCTCATCCCAACTGAGCGCCTCGCTCCTTTAACATAATCGATGGTGGCCATACCAGCACTGCTATCCCATTGATGTCCGACGAGAATACTAAGTCTCTCCTCTTTAGCCGCCTTGTAGAATCGATAACACCCAGAGCGAGGCTTAAGCCATCCGCACATGAGAAGTGAAAGCGTTTGTGGACGAGGAGGTGGTCGTGTTCTGTTATGTCACAATGTGAAATTTCCATTTCCACAGCATTCCGAGATGTGAAAGACTGAACAAGACTGACAGCTTAAGAATATCCCTGCCAGGGTTCCAGGCGTGATGTGTACTCTAGCTTTAAACCTGCTCGATAAAAACGGCGCGACTGTGGGCTTTAAGACTCATAGCAAATCGGAAAGGCTAAAGTACTTGTGCCAATGTAGACGGTCTATAGGGCTAATACCAGCAATGGGAGTGTAGGGCACTGAGAAAACTGGGCCAAATTGCTGATGTAAGCACTCTTTGGCTGAAGCATTCCAGGAAGTGGGGATGCCACTATCCAGAGTTCACGCAATTGTGATTCTCATATTTTGCTGACATCAACATCAGCATTCCTGGAATTACCACATCATCACATCTGGACAACGGCACCAGTGCGATGACATCATCATGTTACTACCCTCTGAAGACCAGTCCCACACTGCACCTCGTGATCTCCACGCCCTGCGCCTCCACCCCCTGCACCCCATGAGCCCCACACCCGCTGCTCCCTGTGCTCACTGCATTCCCGACTGTCGCAGGAGTACTCTAATTAATTTGCATGCGGTGCTGTTTAAACAGTTTACCATGAGTTGTGGTGCTTAATACAAATAGGCCAAATGTGTTGCATCGACGTCATCATGCTCTCAGCCAACTGCGCCACAGCACTGACGTTTTGGCCAATGGTGTGCAAGTTTAGCCCCCCTCCCTCCTTGAGCAATTTTAATTTTCATAATTAGACTGCATGAGCACCATCATTTACTGTCTGTACTTTTTCCAGTATCAAGCACTGCCAGCAGTGATCAGCTGCGAAGAAGACTGTCAGTTAGTGTTTTGTCCCTCCAGGTCTAATTATTATTATTATTATTATGTGTGTGTGTTTTGTTATACTTACTTTTTATTACTGTTCAAATCATGATCTGATGCTGGACGAGGACACTTCCATGACATGCTATTGCCTGCACCACCACAGCAGCGGCAGCAACAACTGTCACTGTTCACAGGATGTCTTCGTGGTCTATTGGACCTGTTGTCATTCAACCAAGCTGTAGCATAATCACAGACTAAATGCGTGTCATCTCTCAGTGCTGCTATTCACCAATATGTACATTTGAATGGAAGTGG